>NC_090926.1:574794316-576044316 GCF_040938575.1 Ambystoma mexicanum | reverse complement strand
CATCCCTTCTGCACGAAACCACAAGCATCCCCAAACATTTTTCGGCCTTGTTGGGCCTCATCAGTGAGGAGTAGCTTGGGTCTCTAGGCCCAGCAGGCACGGGACCCACGTCTGGGCATACCCGTCCCACTCGGGGTGACAAAGCAAAAACAAAGAGGTGATGGCTGGAAGGTTTAGAATGAATCTTAACCACTGGCATTGCTCTGGGCACCCTCCAGACCATCGTTCTTCGCCTGCCAAGCCATTACAGAAGGGGAAAGACCATGTGCAAATCAGGCTTGGCCCCACCCCAAAAGGGGCAGTCCAGCCCGAACTGCTAGGTCACATCCCTTCTGCACGAGACCACAAGCATTCCCAAACATGTCTGGGGTTGCTTGTGTTTCTGTGCAGAGGGAATCTGGCCTAGCAGTTCAGGCTGGACTGCTACCATTGGTGGTAGTACCTGACTGATTTGCATATGGCTGGACCCCTTTTGCAACGGCGCAGACGGGCTAAAAAATGATGGTGTGGAAGGTTGCTCAGAGCAATGCCAGTGGTACAGATTCATTCAAAACATTCCACCCATCACTTTTGTGGTCACAGTTTGTCTCACTATGTGAGAGAGGTTATGCCCAGACGTGGGTCCCTTGCTCGCTGCGCCATAGGGAACCAAGCTGCACCTCACTGAGGAGGCCCAACAAGGCCGAAACATGTCTGGGGTTGCTTATGTTTCTGTGCAGAGGGGACCTGGCCTAGCAGTTCGCGCTGGGCTGCTACCATTGGTGGCAGTACCTGTCTGATTTGCATAGGGCTGGACCCCTTTTGCAATGGCGCAGACGGGCTAAAAAACAATGGTGTGGAAGGTTGACCAGAGCAATGCCAGTGGTACAGATTCATTCAAAACCTTCCACCCATCACTTTTGTGGTCACACTTCAACCAACTGTGCCAAATCTGCCAACAAAGTATGTGAACCTACGTATCCCAAATGGCAAGCACCGTAGTGCAAAATTACCACATGAGGAGTGGTCATTGTACGCATGTCTCCCGAGCCAACAGCTCGCATCACATTATTCCTGTCCTCTTTTCTTCTGTGTTGTAATGTTCAAGCGCCCTGATGCCCTCGGGCTACCAGTGCTATACAAAAATAAATAAATACATTTCTCTGCAAACTTGCAGAATTGCCGCAGCATTGGCATCAGTGTCTGCACTCCAGACGACCTCCACTCCTCTGACATCGAAATGGTGTGCCACATGCCTACTCTCGGCATAGTGTTGTAAGCCATGCACAAAAATGTCTCCAAGCACCAAAACCCCGACCCTCTCCATCTCTGCCATCTTCAGTGTGCGCATCGTCTTTCGACAAAAAAGAGTAATGTGAACATCTGATTGGCTGATGCCCACAGTCCCCTTTCCATGTAGGATTAGCTGTAGAAACCCGTGTGTGACACGCCCTACCTGCGGACAAGCATTGCCTACGTGCGGCACGTAACTCTTACCCAGTCCTTCCACCCTTTCTACAGCGGTAACAAATCGAGTCCCTCATTGGACACAACTAAGCAGTTGCACAACCATCCACCAATCACATTAAACATCGCTAATTCTAACTCCGTCATCAACATTGCGCACTTCAAAATTACTGTCGATGATTCTGAATGGAAGTCGCATATCATTGCAAAGCACCTACTTCACAAGCTACTGTGCAAGTATTGCGAATAACTACGTACAGCTCCATGCATGCGCACATGCATGAGTATAGAATACAGGTATGTATATTTTAATCAGAGAACATGTGCAACCCTTATGATTTAATTTAGACAAAATAATGCTGCTAAATGTGCATAGGCAATACATACGAATGCTCCCCGTTTTAAGTGCAGGATGTCCGATTTGTCATTGACAAACCGCACAACTGCTTACTGTCTTTCGCATAACCTGTACATACGTTGCAAGCATGCCTATTTAGGGCGGAACTCAATTGTGTATGTGGAAATGTCGCAGTTGTGTACTGTGTACGGCCTACAGTAATGCTACTTGCAACGTAATCTATGAGAAAAGTAAGCGCTCCCGATTGCTGTGGTGACATCCCCCTCTGAGGGTCTCCCGATGTGTCAGCATTGTGCTGTTAGTTTGCAAGTAGAAAATGTTTCCCCATCTACTACTGTTCCCTATCACTTACAAACCTCTCTCCTGTGCATAGTGCACCTTGTAAAAACAAGGCATTTCCATAACCTTGAAATTGTTAGCAATTTTGAAGGACTTTCAAGAACCATATTGCAAATACCAGGCAAACACTGCACAGAGTGAAGTGAAGTGCACACAAGCACTGAGTTGAAATGTGAAAGTAAAATGCTCTGACGAAAGAAGCACAATTAATGTGTGCAGAATCATCACTGCTGTAAACACACAAAGTAATTGATTTTGTTTTTTTCAATCGCAGTGAAGACTACTCTCCCGAGTATCAACAGCATCTACACTGCAGACGACATATCCACAGAAACCTGGTCATCTTGCAAAAAAAAGTAAGCACAGTACTACCTTTATATTGTAACTACTCCTCAAAGAGGCTGCGTGGGTTATTTGGTTATTTTGGGCACCAAAGCAAACATTGATTTCTAAACCATTCTACCTACAAATATCCATTTATTGAACAAAGAATAACAGGCAGAATGGCTGACAAATCCCTGTGTGTTTGGAACTCAAATAACATACGTAATCCTTAGAAGGTAAGATTTAGAAAAGGAGTTGCTGTTGCAAGTTTATGGCATTTCGTTTATTAACAATGGTTCTCGTCACAAGTAGCCCACTTTGTACTCTGATCTGAAGCACATTGTAGTAGTATACAAACAGTAAAGTAGCCCTACCAAATCATTGCAAGAGTTCAATGCACAATGACACACCATGACAAAGAGCTTCCCCATCAGACTCATGCACACATGCACACAGCACACATTGATTGGACAACAAACCAAAGTATACCTTTTTTTCAACGGACACCAAAGAATGCCTACCAAAAGCATCTCCGTAGAAAGGAACGCAGAAGTAGAGCAAATAAAAATAAAAGTGCCCAATGTAAGCATCCACCTGTTGTAGAGTTTGTAGAGAATCTTGGAACAAACCAGCTAATGCAGTTGGTTAGCAAAACAAAGGAAGTCTCAACTACCGAAACCTTACCTCCTCCATCAAAATGTGTCACAAAACTCAAAGATGTTGGCAAAAAAATGGCTACCAGTACAGCTAACAATGCTCCTAATAATCCTGATAGTGTCACAAGAACCCATAGTAAAAAAAGTATTTTATCAAACATCACAGAGTCCTTCAGAATCTTCTAAGAAGAGGACCGAAATCATCCTCACCCCTTAAAACCTACCATAGAAAGTTAATCCTACAAGCTCTCGTGGACAGTGCAATCCTTCTCAAAAGGAAGTTGTTTATATTAGTGTTAAATAGTATGAAAGCACTAACAAAACTAAGTACCAAACTACAAAAGAAAGTCAGCAATAAACGGAATGTGAACACAAATAATTTCTTACATGTTTGTGGTGGTGAATGGAGTCACACAACAACCACAGAACCATATTATAATGAAGAAGCATACAAACAAAATCAAAAAAACACAATTGCCATCCATAGCAGTGGACGAGGGTATGAGACAATCAATGCTACCATCATGGAACAAGAAACACTGCTTACAAAACTATCCCCTGAAAACTCAGACTTACCTCTCGATTCAGCAGAACCACACCGTCCAGTATACAAATGGCCGTGCACATCAATGTGTGCCATTCTTAACAAAGCTTTCAAATCTTTACCTCAGTTCCTCAATCAATATGTAAAAGGTAAAGACAAAAGTAAAATGAAAGTGCTGCAAAATATGGATATTTGTCCAGTGCGGAAATACACAGGACTAAAAGGACATTCATTAGCCTGCATTTCTGGGCCTATTTGCAAAAGTACCTTCCATGATATCAAAAGAATATCAATACATCATTCTAATATAAGAAATCTTGTGTATAAAATATACTATGCAAAAGCTCCAGCTTCAGAATTAGGCAATTTAAAAACCACTCTCTGCATGGTACACCCAAATACTTACAAGAAGAAATTGACCGTATTCAGAAAAAGTATTTTGGAAGTGAGAGCCACTTACAAAATGCAACAGTTTTAGAACATAGTAGCAACGATTCTGCACATAGCAACCTTCTATTACACAGATACAGAAAAGAAATAGTAACATTTAAAAGGTCATCGGCTGAAGTACCAAACCATGTGTGTGTGTGTTGCCGCAGAACGTTTTACAAAAGGAACACAAACAATGTGGACATAGCATACAAAATAGAAGACAATGAAGACTCTAAATGGTTTGAATTAGCTCTGTACCTTTTAGCTGAAAACAAATATGAACTAACTGAACGCCTAATATGTTGCAGTGACTGTACTACAAAATTAGACAACAACCACACTCCTTCACGTGCTATTGCAAATCATTTTGGAATTGTTTCCATTACCAAAAGTCCTGCAACAGCTCAATTTGTATGAGAGCATAATAATTCAAACAGTTCACCCATTTCAAGCAATTATACGCCTTTATCCAAAAACAGCAAAATTACCTTCCTCTGAATTGGTGAAAGGCATTTGTGGCAAGGTAGTTTATTTGCCATTAGATCTAACGGAAAATGTACACACTCTAGGAGTGAAACCTTCAATAGAGCATTCTATAATAGTTTTGGTAAATGGAGTACCAAAAAAGGACAAAAAAATGTGGCAACAATTAGTGGATTTACACAAAGTTAGACAAGCATTGCAACAGCTAAAAGACAATAATGAGTACTACAAGGAAATAAATATTGATGAAAGCTTAAGGGAAACAACTGAAATAATTCAAGAGCCATCAGAAACTGGACAATTCGAACTTCTGGATCCAGCTACAGTATCCACTCTTTTGGACCATTACACAATCCATCCATTGCATTCCAATGAAAGCATAGATGATGCACTAGAAACTTACCAAATGCGACAAACGAAAGGGTCACCAATGAGTATTTGGGAAAAAAGTATAGAAGCACATGTTTTTCCACTCCTATTTCCTACTGGCAAAGGTGGAAGAAACAATGATAGACCCACTCAGATTGGGGCATCAGAATACCGCTCATTACGAATGTATTAGCAAGATCCAAGATTTAGACAAAATGTGGAATACATATTCCACCTACTCTATGAAAGTGAATTAGCAACACTATGTTATGGAGTTGCACACATTCTTAAATCTGGAACCCACTTTCAAAATATGTCAGCTATGCAGTTAATACAAAAAGTACAGGAAAAAGATGAGGTTTCACAATCAAGTATAACAAATTTGTTTGCAAACATGCATGGTACAAAGGAATACTGGTTCAGATGGCACAGAGACGTGCGTTGCATGATCAGAAACCTTGGACCACCGACTTGGTTTGTTACGCTAAGTTGTGCAGAATATGCATGGGAAGATTTACATGAGTTCCTACGCATAGAAAACAGCAACAATCCAGTTAATGTCTCAAGTTATTTCCATCATCGTTTCATTGCCATGCTACACTTTATTTGCAATAAAACTGTTCCTCCCCTTGGAGAAGTGCAGCACTTTTTTTGGAGAAAAGAATATCACGCGAGAGGAGTACCACATATTCACATGCTTTTATGGATCAAAGGTGCACCGAAATTTGGGCATGACAGTGATAGCACTGTTTTGCAGTTTATCCAAAAATATGTCACATGTGAAATTCCTTCACAACAGACACATAGTGAGCTGCATGGGCTGATTTTACAATTTCAAAGACACAAATGTGACAAATATTGTCACAGTAAATACAAAAACAAAGGTAAATACTACACCAAATGCCGCTTTGGTTTCCCTAGACCAGTTACAGAAACAGGTGAAGTAAACAACTTCATGTCTTCAGTTCGACATAGTGTTAAAGGTAAATCACCTAAGAACACGTATTACATAAAAAGAATGGAAGATTCAAAATATATCAATGATTACAATGCAATCATTGCCCTCTTATGGAATGCAAACGTAGATGTGCAGTACATTGCAGACAATTCAACTGCTGTTGCACAATATGTTACAGTCTACTTAACAAAAGCAGAATAAACAGAGCTTCAAGACCTCTGGGATGACCTAGCATCAGACAAAATATTATCACTGAAATTGTAAAGCCTAGGCATGAAAATGCTCTCTCATAGAGAATGTGGGGCCTATGAAGAAGTAAATCGTTTAACCGGCACTGCTTTGTATGGAAAATCAGACAACATAGTATGGCTAAGTCTTGGTCCTGCAAAATCTAGAAAAAGAGTGCTAAAATCATATGAGGACATAGAAACAATTGCCAGAAGTGATCCCAACAGCCAAGACATTCTAAAAAACAATTCACTGGACACATACTATCTGAACAGGAGTAGCACTCTGGAAAGCATGCGTCTATACTACATAGCTCAAAACTTTGCATACAAAAATAATGTAAAACCTGATGAAAGCAAACGTAGATATAGAGTGAGCGATTGTGAAGGGAGCTTAGTGAAACTTAACAAACAAAGCTTAATTAATCATGTAAAATTGTCATTAAAAACTCTTCAACAGAAAGAACTATATTACATGTCTCTCTTAGAACTTTTCAAACCATGGAGAAAAGAGGAAGACATACTAGATAACTATGACTGCTATGAAGATGCTTTCAAAGCAAATGAAAGCACTATCACCGATGTGAACTTTACACAGTACAAAACAATGTTACACAATGAGCCGTAACGAGAAGAAGAACTTTAGACCCAACTAGGTAAGGACTCTTCCAACCATAGTCAACCTTCTGTAACAGGAAGTCAAGAACCACTAGGACAACCACTAACAGCAAATGAGGCTGAATTAGCTATGGCAGAAGTAGAAAACACCATGTATCAGTATCAAGAAGATACAGAAGACTTAACTATACAACAAGCAAAACTTAACAACGATCAGCGCACCATTTTTGAAGACGTAACAAAACGAATTGTACATGGTGTACAACATAAAAATAAAGAATGTACCTGCCAAAATTACAAACCTATACTGCTGTACGTCAGTGGTGAAGCTGGATCAGGGAAAACATTCTTAATCAAAATCATCAGCAAGTTCCTTCAACAATTGACAAACAACAAACTGTCAGCTGTTGTAATGGCCTCCACAGGTTTAGCTGCCTACAACATAGGCGGTGTCACTTTACACTGATTACTACTGCTTCCAGTAGAGCATCAAAATAAATTAGACTACTACAAACTTTCTGCAGAAGCTGCAATGGAATTGCGCGGAGTATTGAAACAAATGAAAATGCTACTAATAGATGAAGTGAGCATGGTCTCCAACCTAATGTAGGCTTTGATTCATCTCAGATTGCAAGAAGTACTTAAAAATAACAACAAAGAACTCTTTGCAGGGAAACACATTATCGTTTTTAAAGATCTTCTGAGTGAAAGGTGAACCGATTTTTAAAACCTTAGGCCACAACCTCTGCCGGAAAACTGTTGGTAGCATAGGTAATGTTAACCTTTGGCAACATTTCCAATACAGAGAATTAACTGAGAACATGTGGCAATCTGCAAATCTCACTTATGCCAATATCGTGAAAAGTATTAGAGTTGGTTTATTATCGCAAGAAGCACAAGTTGTATTGAAAAACCTGCATATACATGCACTTTTTGGTGATAATGCATGTGCAACTGATGTTATGGAACAAATAGCGCACAAAAATGTCAATTGTATGGCCTTAATGCCAACTCTTGCAAGCTGTTTCAAATTCAATGAAACAATGTTAAAGAAAGAAATGCAACCAATAATAGAAATTAGCGCCACAGACAAACTAGATGTACATGGTATGACAGTACCCATGTGTGAGCAAGCCACAACAAGACTAATAGTTTAGAAAATTCAATCTCCGACACTGCTGGTTTGGAAAAAATATTGAAATTATCCTTAAATTGTAGAGTAATGCTTAAACGTAACCTTGACGTAGAGCAAGGGCTAGTTAATGGAGCACTGCGCAGAGTTGTTGGCTTTCAATCATACCCACGTGATAGCAACATTCAGTTTGTAAATATTCGCTTTGATAAAGTTTCAGAGGTGAACAAGATAGGGCGCTCAATTGCTCGATTCCTTCTCTTCAAAGACATGTATTTACATAGAGAGCAATTTTCTCTAACTGTTGCATATGCAGTTACCATTCATAAATCCCAAGGTCTTACCCTAGACAAAGCATTGATAGATATAGGAAACACAGGGCCTTAATACGACCCTGGAGCTAAGTATTTAATGGCGCCGTAAAAGGCTGCGGCGCCGTTAAACACTTAGCGCCTTGCTACGAGGTCCCTTTGCGGGATCCCACCTGAACGACTGGTCTAGACCAGCCGTTAAAGTAGGGACCCGCAAAGGGACCTTGGTGCTAAGTACGGTACTGCAATTTGTGGTACCGTACTTAGCGCCTTCCCCATTCCCATAGAGCCCTATGGGGCGAAAATGGGAATGGGGAAGGGCCATGGTTCAATGGGGAATTACCGCCCGCCAACCTTGGAATGGGGTGGTAATTCCCCATTCAACCATGGTGGACCCGTTACAACACCGGCACCAACCATGCTGCTAATAGCGCCATGGTTTAGCGCTGGTGTTGTAATGAGGGCAACAGTGTTTAAGGAAGGCATGAGCTATGTAGCATTATCACGCTTACGTACACTTGACGGTCTATTGCTAATAAACTTTGATTCAAGTAACGTCAAAGCTGATATTCCTTGCATTCTAGAATACAATAGATTGCGTTCACTGTACACCCTGCATCTGAAACAATACCCTGTTCCATATAAAGTAAAACGTGGTAAAAGAAAAGTAAATGAAACAGAAATGCAACAGAATTCAATAGCAAATTCTGTAAAGAAAAGAAAAGAAGCTAAAGTTTCATCAATTACCGCAAACATAGAACAACCTATTAGGGAATGTAAACCAGGGACGTCAGCAAAGAAGCAACAGAAAACCGAAAAATGCACTCGGATACAGAACTTGCTGGGCCATTCAAATTTGCAAATGAAAGTGGGGTAAGTTGCTATGCAAATGTACCAATGAACATTCTATTTCAATTGCCACCAATTGTTAATAATATTTACCTGCACAGTACAGACCAATTGTGTTTGTAAATGTTGGTGCTGCATAGAACTGCAACAAGCAATCCTGACAGCACATACAGTGTTCATAGAGTAAGGCAACAATTGGACGACTGTGCTGGAATGGTGAGATTCACTATGACTCACAAGAAGATCCCCAAGAATTTCTAATGTAAATACTATTAGTATTGGAAAACAAAAGCATACCTGTAAATGAAATCTTCCAAATTTCGAACATGTGGAAACATACATACACTCTCTGTAGCAAAGTGATACAGGAAGAAATCCCAAATGAGTGATTTGTGTATGTTTCCATACCAAATTGTGAGAGCATTCCATTTCAGCAACTTGTACAAAATGCAAACCATGGCAGATTATGTACTATTTGCAATTCAGACAATCGCTCCACCTTACTGATACAATCACATAGTACCTACATAATACTTATGCTTCTACGTTATAATGCAGATGGCACCAAAAACAACTGCAAACTGACTGGATTCACACACGGTCAAGTTTCTCTTGGAAAGAAAACCTTTACAACAGTAGGTATAATCTACCATGCAGGAGCTACAACCAATGCAGGTCACTACACTGCATACATTAAAAAGAATTGTGGATGGTTCGAATGTAATGATAGCACCATTACTCTAAAGCAGAGATTGCCAGCTAATCTTACAAATGCGTATTTAATCTTCTTAAAGCCAAAATTTACGAAATAATGTGTACTTCAAGATTGTCAACAAATTATGTCAAAGACTACAAACAGTTAGAATACGCCCACAGGTATCTAACTACCCAAGAGGATGGAAGAATGACACAAATAAATAATTATCACAGATCGTTGGACACAAATGCACAGGTAGAATATGCCTACAGGTATCGAACGGTTGTTAAAAATCGACAGGAAGGCAACAAACAAAACATTAATGGGAATTATGAAGGAAACAGGATATAACAGCAACACAAATTAATGAGTATCACAAATCTGTAGGAACAAATGCACAGTTAGAATACGCCTACAGGTATCTAACTGTTGTTAAAAATCGGCAGGAAGACAACAAACATAACATTGATCAGAAAGATGAAGGAAACGCGCAAAGAAAACAAGGAAGTTGTTAGTACCATAGTAAACAAAGGTTTTTTTTAATCCGACAAGGATGTTTTTTCCCCAGACCCAAGGATTAGAAAAGCAAACACAGAAACTGAGTGCAATGCACAGTACACTGGTTTGTAAACTAAATAAGAGGGTAAAGAAAAAGGTAAACTGTCTATTATGCAATGTAGTAAAATTTCAAAAAATGCAAACACTAACACACATTTTTCTTTTATCACAGAAATGGAAAAAGGGATACTTCCGCCAAGTATGATAGCCACTTAAAAATTGTATGTGGATTCTGAACAAAGTAAGGAGTAAGTATATTGGCAGTCATTTTCTACACATGGGAATCTACACGTCTAATCTATGGTACTAATATGCTGCATTGCCTGTAGGCTGGCTCTTGCATCTTCGGTGAGTAATGCACCACCTACGCCTTACGACCAAGGTACAAGGAGTATAGTTCCTATCCACAACCATCACTGCATATCAAAACCATCAAAATTAGCTACTTATAAATTTACTTTTCGGACCATCGTCTGCAGCCATGAAGCTAAGACACTAGGGCGTCAACACAACTAGCGCATTACACCACACCCATATTGACTTGTAACTCCACCGCTTATGACTTCAGTTTTGGGTGCATGGCTTTGGGCATGCAGTCAAGAGTCTGGGTCCTGGCCAGAAACACCACAGCATATCGGAAGCATGGTGCCTTGTCATTTTACTATGTACACACTTGGTTTTGGGAGAATGGCCTTTGGCCATGCTCCCAAAACGCTACGCCCTCCCCACAACCATCTTAATGATGTTGCATAGTACAAGTGTACCAATAGCTCTGATATGGTGCAGTAGTTTGTAGCCACTGGCTACACAGGTGAGTTTGAGGCCATAGCATTATGAATGTATGGATATACAGTATTTGAAATGCATAGTTACTTACAACTGCAGTGCTTATTACTTAGCTCAAGTACTCTGCATCTTTACCACTACTACCACATCATATGACATTCATTGTGGCATATAACTACACTATGAACAAATGTACTTTTGGGGGCACGGCCTTCGGCCATGCACCCATGATTGCACCCCATCCCCACAGCTGACAGAGTGATGCACTACCACACCATATCGTACCCACTGGACTTTGTAAGTACAATACATATGACTGTGCGCATGGGCTGCAGACATGCACTCATGACTGCAGACTCTCCCCACAGCCACCTGACTGATGTTCAATACTAGGGGTGTCTGTGTAGGTCTGAAATGCTGCACTGTTTGTGGGCAGGGCCTAACGTTTTAGGTGTATTGCCATACATTTCAATATATGGTTGTGAAGTGGCTTATAACTCCAGTGCTTACCAGTTTCCTGTTGGGTGCATTCTTGGGTGTATGGCATACAGCCTGCAACCATGCACTCAAAAGTACACATCTTGTCCACAACCACCGCACTACATGAAACCTATGTGGGCTTGTAAGTGAAAAGGCTATGGGCCTCATTACGACCCAGGCGCTAATGGGTTAACGGCGCTGTAAAAGGCTGCGGCGCCGTTAACCTATTAGCACCTAATTACGAGGTCCCTTTGCGAGACCCGACCTTAACGGCTGGTGTAGACCAGCCGTTAAAGTAGGGACCCGCAAAGGGACCTTGCTGCTAATTACGGTGCCGCAATTTGCGGCACCGTACTTAGCGCCTTCCCCATTCCCATTGAGCCCTATGGGGCAATAATGGGAATGGGAAAGGGCCATGGAGGAAGGGGGTATTACTGCCCCGCCAACCTTGTAATGGGGTGGTAATTCCCCCTTTCTCCATGGTGGAGTCGGTAACTTACCGGCATGGACCATGGTGCTAATAGCACCATGGTCTTCCGCCAGGGTCGTAATGAGGCCCAATAGCTTTGTTGTTGGGGGCATAGCCTTCAGCCTTGCACCCAAGAGTGCACACACTCCCCACAACCAGGCAATCGATAGGCATTAGTAAGAGGGTATCCATGGGTGTGACATGCTGAAGCATTTGTGGCCAGGGCCTAGAGTTTTGGAAGTAAGGCCTTCGGCCTGCGGCCATGCATTCAAGACTCTAGGCCCTGGCCACAACCACCATAGCATGTGACACCCATGGTGGCATACTAAAGAATATAATAATAGCCGCAGGAAAAAGTAATGCAATCACGGTATGTTGTCAATTTTAATGTTTGCTGCCACTATGCGGGTCTGTCATGATGCCTACCCACGGGCATCCGGATCGAGTCCATCAGCCCCAGGAGCAGGCATCCAGATACTTATTAAAACCCCAACAGCCCCGGCTGGGGGCTGTTTGTATTCAGTCCCGGCGCCTTAGGCGTCAGGCTCATCATAGAAATCAGTCCTCATAGAATGTACTTACCTTATGCAGACCATGCTGCAAATGAGTCCAAGGCAACATGAGGCCTGAATGGGACTATTTTATTACAGGGATTATTTTTCACTCGGGTGAGGTTCTGGGGAACTTCTTACCTGGGACTACTTTGCAGGCTATTTAAACCACGCCCCAACAGCAGCCCATGCTTCGTGTTATTCTGCATCCATCAGCGTAACGCTCACTGTGTCTGCAAGTCAGCATCCAGTCTTCTGCCACGCCCGCCTCGAATCCAGAGCTCCTAGACAAAAGGAAAAGAAAGGAGAAGAGGTTAGATCACGGACATTATTTGATTCCTTTCCTGATTCCGGACCCAGCACAGCTCCGAGCCTGGAAAGGACATTATTTCAGCACGCGTCGCTTCGCCAGCAGCAACGCCACGTTATACTCACCAGTCCACCGCATCTTTCGACTCGGCGCTGCCTCCATCATTTTCTTCGTCGAAACCCAGCACCTGGGGGGAAAACAAAAGGAATAACAAGGTGAGCCGAGAAAACCAACAAAGACAATCTCTTGCCACCATAGGCTTACCTGCTTTACCACCGGAGGTATTATCCTTTAATTCGCCGCATCTTCCTATGCTGCACCTATAAAGGGAGAGAAAACAGCAAGTTAAACTCATGCAACTTTTACCAGACAGTGTTTGGTAATACAGACTCTTACCTGAACGCCATCAGCTGCCTCCAGGCAATATTCTTTTGGACCCAGCTGCAACCTAAAGAGGGAATGGAACTCCTCCAGTACCTTCAAACCAGGGAAGTAACTGGTATCTACGCGCCCCTGCATGCCATGCAGGATGGAGAGCTCATCTTTTAAAAACATAAGGTGAGGTTACCAAGAGGGGATTTCGGAGGTGATTAGTGGAGAGAACGAGAACAGTTGGGGGGCCATCACTAAAGTCCACGGGTGGCTAAATCCCTTTCCCCACTTGCAGGAGAATACTTCTACGAGTCCAGCAGACCAGATTAGGCGGGCCAGTCCAGACTGTCATCTCTGCACTACGCATCACGTTGGTGGAGACCGCAGCTCTCCGGGTCCGATCGACGCCCCTGTGGGAACCAGGTGAGCGTAACAGGGTCCTTACAACAGTTACAAGTTCCCTGTGCACTGGACGGACTGAAATAGTGCCCTTATTGGACCCCTCATTTTCTGTGCATACAAGGTGGCCATAGGAAATACATCATAAAGAGATTATAGCTGTGATATTGGGTGCACGGCCTTTGGCCATGCACACAAGAGTGCAGGGTCTCTCCACAACCACCTCAGTGATGTGTGGTAGTGGGGGTTTTTCTATAGGTGTGGTATCCTTCAGTGCTTCTGGCCAGAGGCTTCACTCCTAGCTGTATGTCCATAGATCTTACATGGGATGTGGGTGCAGTGGCTTCCACGTCTAGTACTTATAACTTTGGTCTTCAGTGCATGGCCTTCGGCCATCCACCCAAGACTGTACGCACTCCCCACAATTTCCCAATCGAAACGCAATACTACGGGTGTATCCATTGGTGTGACATGCTGCGGTGGTTGTGGCCAGCGCCTACAGTCTTGGAAGGAAGGCCTTCGGCCTTTGCCCGACGGCCATTCATCCAGCTCCAAAGCAAAGTTCTGAGCATCTTCCAGCTTCTGGCTTGCAAAGGGGTTCTCTTTCGCAAGTCTTAAGGCCGCTCACATTGCCAGGGTGTCCCTTTCCGCTAGCTTTCTGGTTCTTCAAAAAATGTTTTCTTACAGCTCCTGGCTTGCAAAGGGATTCCCTTCCCTAAATCTTAAGGCTGCTCACAATGCCAGGGTGTTCCCTTCCCCTTGCTTTCTGGTACCTCTTCACAACATGATTAACAGGGACAATTTCTAACACCTCTGGTTTGGTTATTCTTCACAAGTTTCACAACTACAGTTCCTCGATGCTTACTTCAAATTTACAGGTTTCTCAGTAAGTATTTTATATGGCTTTTCAGTAGATGGGTGTCCTCGGTCTAAGCGCAGTTGTCGGACCACACGGCCCACCCATTACAAGTCACGAAACCAATACACCTTACTTGTTTAGTCTTTACTATTGTTTGATTGGCCACTTCTCATTTATTGCCACTTCATACATTTCTATGGCTCTTGCCAATCTTTGGTTTCTCAAAGCACACAGTCTCAAATGGCTCTTGCCAATACTTGTTTCACACAGTTTCCAATGACTTGTGCCAATGCTTGTTTCACACAGTTTCAGAATGGCTCTTGCTGATACTCGTTTCACACAGTTTCCAATGACTCTTGCCAATACGTGTTTAATCAGGTGAGACAGTTTCTTTATAATGTTATTTTCAGCAAAACCTCTTTCATTCCCATCAGTATTGAAAAATACTTACTTTCACTCTCAACGCAGATTAATGTTGTCACCTTCTTGGCGTTCAATAACACTTTTGTAGTGTCAGGAATGTCAGTTAAATAACTTGTTTGTGCAATATTGTGTTAACATTACTCTTGTAACACTCTTATAGGGTTGGCAATGCCAGTTCACACCTTTCATTTTGGTAACTTGCACATGACACTCTCCCAGCCTCTCCTTAGACAGCAAATAATGTTCTCTTGGCTTTTACGGAATAAGTGTACCACTTTTTCCTTTCTTTTACTTCCCAACAATGCCAACATCAAAGATTCACTCTTAGTGTAAACTAATGGTTCGCTCGCAAGCTTTCTTTCTACGTCAAAGCCATTTAACAATGTGTTGCCACTAAGTTGCTGTTAGTGTGTGAGTTCCTTTCCTCTTGTGAACGTGTTCAACAATGTCTCATTTACTCGTGTTCGCATGCAAGACCAATCAGTGTTTCTTATGTCAATGAAACTAACCGGTGCTGGCACTTGCCTTTCAGGTCTACACAAACCTTCCTGTACTCTTCTTCCTCCTTCAGGGTTCTTCAGCCTGCCCCATGGACACTCCCGCATTCCTGCAACACCCGGAGGTAACAAGCACACTTTGCAGGGATCAATGGGATGGAACATTTTAGCCCGGCTTCCCGCTGCACGGTCTCTGCATAACAGAGCTCCTACTCCAGCGCCACTCACAGGACCCAACCCAAACAGCACAGAGGTCAGTCTCGGCACGCCTTTCATCACAGAACGGTTTCTCACAGCTTCTTATTCTGAAAGGGAAATGGGGGATATCACGTCTCGCCCAAGGGTACCTCATCCCCACCTCCCTGAATCTACTGATGACATTCAACTTCTCTCTTGGTTAAAAACTATGGCGAGGAACCCCTTTGATTTCCTTCTTTTCTTCCCCCGGTCTGACCGATGGAAATGTTTATTGGCATCTGCAAAATATTGGGCATTTTCAATAGACAAAGCTAACGCAGATTTATTTAGCTGTAACAGAGCCCTCTGAAGGAATGGCGGTAAGGAATTGATAAATTCTTCTATGATCAGATCTCCAATACTTCAGGTAAAGTTTTTCATCCTTAACTTAAAGCCATTGTGTTTTTGACTCACTCTCCCAATTCTACTGGTGTTTGCCTTGAGTTTGATTTTAAAGAATAAATAAAGGGTATCAGGTATTAATATCGCCACATATATGGTCGCCGTAAATAATATCGCCGGGAAAATGTCCTGGCGATATTATTTGGGTGACCATATATATGGCGACAGGGGCAAAATAAATGTGGGGGGTGTCCCCCGCATGTTCCATGCAATAATGTCGCCACAAAAAACGACCATTTTTCGATATTTTTGTGGCAACATTATTACATGGAACCAAATAAAGACAATCTGAAAAAATAAGAAATTGAATAAAATTTGATTGAAGAATTCGAGTCAATCCCCTTTCTGTGAATGACTGTACAACAAACATTAAAACCTGAATCACCAATAACCACAAATTGGAAGTAGTACTCACTACAAAATAGGCGTCTCCATGCTCAGTGGATGTTCCACTGAGCAACTCTTGCCTTTGATTTGGTGCTCGTAAGTCTCTGTCTATAAAAATTTCTAGTCTGTCCCACACTTTGTAAGAGCCCTACCTTAATTTCAGCAGACATAGCCATTCCTGGGAGATTCAACAACTAATAAGAAGTTTGCAACTCTCCCTTCAACAAAGGACCTAGATAACAGAGTTTCAAATCATCCCCCCATTGGAATTGGGTGGCCACTCTTTCGAAATTAAAAAAGAAAGTCCTAGTTCATCTCTCTCTTTGTAAGGTTGAAGAACTCCCTGTGGTATGTTAGGCCTTTCTTGGGTAGCAATCAGTCGTTGTAGACCTGTTTGGAACCGTTCTTCAGCCTGTATTTGGTGTACGCCAATTGGGCCAAAGCGGATTCTACTGTGGCCATGATGCCTTGGGGCGTGATATCTTTAGTTGGGGTTTCTTCAGAATCAGAGAGGGTGAAGAACTCTGAGTCTGTTTCTGGGCTTGATTTAATTCCAGTTAGGTCAGGGGGACTCCCGCCCTTTCCCTTCCTTGTAACTTTGACCAACTCTTGTGAAGTAGAAGATACAGTTAGATGGGAAAATGCCTTGTTATGGGCAGACCAACTTAATGCCCCTGGCCTAATGAACCATTGGGGTTTTCTAATGTTTTAGGAAGATTCTGTCCCCTTGTTTTAACATATAGATAGCAAGGGTAGGAGTGTTGAGAAGAATTTGTGAGTTATATATCAGATCCTGTCGTCTAACTGGAATCTGACACTGGGCAGCAAAGTTTTATTCTTTTAGACTTTCTCCTAGGCCTTAACCTTCACAATAGTTTCAGAGGGATATTGGACTACAAGAAGCATAAGTGTGTTCTGGGTTCTTTAGCATAGGGGTTCCCCAACTTATAACGGTTTAGAGTATCCCACCTCTGACACCATTTGTGAAGGTATCATAAAGTAGACACAGACAGCAGAAATGCAGTTTGGGATAAAAACTTTTATTCAATGTAAAAAGGGTTGGAAAAGGGCCTATCTTGCCCTATGCTAAGGTGGGATTTCCCTACCTAAAGGAAATTATAGTCTGTGTCAGAAAGTCCAAAGAAAACAACTGTCTGTGTGCAAATCCCACTCTTGCCCTCACATCTATTTATATACACTGTGTGGGATTCTCAACGTCAAAAGAATAAGTGTTCAAAGTAACAGATCTGAGCTTCTTACATCTCTAGTAAAGTTCCGAGCTTCTTCCAGCTCCACGGTGAAGTTCTGAGCTCCTCCCAGCTCCAAAATAAAGCTCTGAGATTCTTCCAGCTTCTTGCTTCCAAAGAGGTTCTCTTCCTGAAGTCTTAATGCCATCCACAATGCCAGGAGGTCCCCTTCCACTAGCTTTCTGTTTTTTCTGCACAACACGATTTCCTAGCACACTTTCTAGCTCCTCTGGTTTGGTTATTCTCCACATGTTTCACAACTACAGTTCCTCAATGCTTAAATAAAATGCACAGGTTTCTTAGCAAAAGTTCACAGGTTTCTCTGTAAAAGTTAGAACCCACAGCCCATCTGTTAAAATTATGAAGGTAATTAAATCTACCCTTATAAAGAATCAAGAAGTTGAAAAACCTAACTACATGTCCCAAAGTCCTAGAGGAACTCAGATGAGGAAGAGGGCTGAAGAGACATGTAGATGTAGTAGTCAGGCAATTAAGCCTAGTAGCCATTGCAGGAGTCGGGCAATTGAAGCTAATGGCTCATACCTGAGGCCTATTGTTAAACCTGTGAAGCATCAAAGGCTCCAGTAGGAAAGCAGGAGAAGAAGGAGGAGTTGGAAGGCTGGCAGTACTAGTATCAGAGGAGAAGCACACAGGCTGGCAACTCACAAAGAAGTGTGAGCAGAGAAGGGACGCCAGAACGTGTAGACAGCAGATTTCACCTGCAAGTTCTGAGAGGGTCCTTTGTTCCCAAAACCTGTATTTCAGAGGCTGTGCAGAGGAAGACGTGCTGGAAGTGACTTTCTGTGCATGTGAGCCGAGATGCTGTAATTGCAGAGCCGTGACCGTGCAGGAGTCCAAGGCCAAAAACAGAAGGTAAGCCGAGGGGCTCAGGAGTAAAAGAAACTCCCAATTAAGGTGGCCGGACTGGAGAAATCCATGCTGGAGAAGGGTGTGGGTCCCAAGTGAGCTGGAAGTAGCAGCAGTGGTCGAGGAAGTCGGGAAGAAGAGCAACCCACAACAACTGTGTCCCTGAATCTGGTGGGTGAAGCACAGCGTTCAGATTCACTACTCAAGCCTTGCCGGTAAAAGTAGCCAGCTCTGAAGTAACTTGCATAACATTTAAAGTGAGTAACAGTGGTTCGATATCTTTAAAGTGTCTGTTAGCAATGGAATTGTAGCACTTCTGCTTATTCTGAAAGCTGTAATATTCACATGAAAAGTGAAGAGCCATTACATCCATTGTTGAACTCTTTTCGGATTAGCGATTGGTTGCGTTTCCTTAATTGTGAGGAATGAACGCTTGTTAAATCCATTCCGAAGATCTAACATTGACGTTGTACAGGAGTTACAAGTAATACCAAGTGATTACTGCATCAATGGAAAGTCGCGTGTGCCCAATTGTGTTTCCTGAAGGAAGTCTAAAGTTGTCTCCTTTAACGTTATACGAGAATACAATTATATTCATCAGCTTTCTGAAAGGCGCTGGATTAAATAGACTTGATTAAGCTCATCCTTGTGTAATAAAAACATCTTAACCAAGTGTGCCTTTCAACAGCTTAATTTATATGCAATACAGGATCACAACATAACACGCTGAATTAAAGGGCTCAGCGTCAGGTTCACGCAGTTACGCATGCCGCTAATCTGGGGTTACTCTGCTGGGTCATAGCAAGCCGGTAAATGGCAATCAATCTGCTACCAATGAGATTCAGATTTTTTCAACTTGGATGTGCTAAAGATAAATGTTCAGAACACTCATTTCAATTAGAAATTATCGTGCCTTTCTTTGAATACATTATAATGCACGTTACCATCTTCTGCCTATGCAAATTTATCGACCTGTAACTAATAGCAACCCTTGGTAAAGTGAACAGTTTTGCCTGTGCTATGCTATTGGTATTCCTTTTTAATGATAGTAGAAGGTGATTATATTTAGTTATTTCTTTTTTTATAGAAAAGATGTGGACTATTATTAACCAGCTGTTTTGTTTTGTAAAGAAAAGGTGCATTTTATTGGATGGTTTGTCGAAAATAGTATTTTATTAAAATGTAAGAATGGAGGAACCTGGTTACCTATCCTGTAAAAAAAAAAAAAATTCTCTTGAGCCATGTCTGCATTGTCAACAAAATCGAACATTCATTATCCCGAATGTCTCTTTGCTTGATGAGGTCTCTTTTGAGAACGGGGGCACCCAGGTGACTGTCTGCACCTGATGTGATGTGGGCAGCCTTCACGTTCCTTGAATCGGGGCAAAAACATCTCTTTTGTACTTTGGATTGAAACTGCATTTTACAGCATTGCCGTCTAGTCCATTCTTTAACGCCCGAGTAGCATGAGTTCAGGCAGAGGTCACCACCTAGCAAGGGGATTGCAGTATAGTTGTATTACCCAGCTTAACCCTCTGATCTGAATCGCCTTTGTTTCACTGTCATCATGCTTCTCTTCACCTTCCTGCAGCCACAGCACTCCATTTAGGCCAAAAGACGGGGGACTTTAAGGAATCCACACTCTTTCTTTCTTTCTGCTCCCCATCTGCTCTCCTCCCTTTGAAATCCCCACTGTGGGGATTCCGAAACATTCTGAGATTGGAGTTATGTAATTGCTTCAACATCCGGTGTGGAGGCAATTGGTGTGGGTGACATTATTGCTTATCCGGTGATGGTGTGTACTGTGTGGGAGGGAGTGGGTTCATGTTGGAGGCACTGGATCAACAATCAGGGCTTCTGGCCCCTGCTCTGAATGCCCGAAGAGCGCTTTCGCTGCTCTGTTGACTTGGTACCCACCGCTTCTTGCTCCTGTATCTCTACCCTGGCCTTCCTCCATTGTGAGTTAGGACCAGTCGCTGCATGGGGTCTGCGGATAGAAACACCAGCCCGTTCCAGGGTGCCTTAGCACTTCTCACAAGGCGCACCACTAATAGGAGGTTGGCACTGCCCATCGAGGTCTCCACTGACCGCTCACTGCACCAGCATGTTAAAATTCTACACTTCAACACGCAATAGCTATGCCAAGTAAGCCGCCTAGCAGGCCAGTCGAACACTGCTCCCAAAAGACATCAAACATCAGAATGCAGCACCTCTCCGACCATTTTATAAACTCAGCAGAGTCCTGACGAATGCCTCCTCGCATTAGGGGCACACGAGTCTCCACTCTGGACAGAAATGCTTTTGACACGAACCCTCCAGAAACTGACCCCCAGCTTTCTTTTACGGGACGTGCACTATCGATAAGTAACGTGTGGAATGTTACATTGGAGCTCATTACGTGTTCCCCGGTATCCCACTGGTAATTTCCTCCCACTGGTAATTTCCGGCAGGATGCCAGGGAACTACCACACCGTCTCTGCAGCCCGATAGCCCGGTATTACTGGGATATTACGGGCAGCGGAGATGCCGGTAACTTCCCACTCCATGGGATTGGGATGCCGGAATTATCGGCACCGGGAGTACCAGTGCTGGTATTTCCAGCAATCCTTTGCCGGTAGCGGCCTGAACTACTGGAAGGTCAGGCCTGCTGGTAAATCAAAGCCCTTACCGCTAAACTTGTGGTTGGCAGGTCCGGTAACGTGCCAGTACACAGAAATACTGGCGCTTTAATACCGGACCAGCCAACCTATAAGGAGGCCCTTAATATATAGTGTATTTGTGTTTCTATCATTTCATAATAATAATAGATTTCTGTTTGCAACTAACTCCTGCCTACTCTTGCCGACTTTTGCTTGTTTTTGCCATTTTATCCTTTTTGTGCTTATTCTCTTTCATTCAAGTTTTTGACACTTCGAATTAAAGATAACTTTTTCATTTGATTGGATGTGGCCCACACATAGGGCGTGGGCGCCTCCACACTGCACGCAACTTCACAACAAGAAAGCTGTCTTGCATTTTCCCCTCCAAATACCACCCTTGAAATGTCCTTATACGTTTTGAATAAAGAGCATTATCGCTGAGTGCCGTAGGCTTGATGCACAGCCACTATATTTTATTCAATAAATGATTATTGCTTGCCCATGTAAAATGTTAATCCAATGTATTGAAGGAAAACTACCCTATGGTCGTAGTGCTTTATTACCATGGTACAGGTTATGTTATGTTAATTGGATCTTAATTAATTATCCCAATTTAAGCCACTTTCATGGCCTCTTTATGCTTTGGTCTTCACTTTTCTGCTGCGCATCCAACATACACGTATATACCCTTCATTTTCTTTTACTAATCATAGCACTGACAAGGGCCAGTTTTGCTGCAAGGAATGAAAGGTGACTGCCTGAGGTACGACAAGTAGAGGGCACTGGATCAGTCCTAGAAGCAGCGTGTGAGACCTCATGGCCAGGCGCATGTGGCCAATATGCCACTTTGCATAGGGCAACAACTATCTTTGCCCCGGGCCTAACTTTTAGTATACCAGCCCGGGCCGCGCCCCTCCCCCTAGCCCTTCCCGCAAAACTGCCATTCAGATCTCAGAATTCAACCGGCCCTTGCGCTGAACCACCTTGCCTCATACTCTTAAAAATACAGAGCTGCATCTTTCCCGGCGATGCCCACGGTGTGAACCGCCATTCTCAGCTTGCATCCATGCCTCTGAATAAAAACAGGCGCAATTGATTTAACACCACGAAAAAGGCCACAGGATCGTTTACCTTTATTATGGTTGTGAGGGGGAGCTGCCTTCTTCCTCCTCGTCTGCCCCCTGGCAGGCAAGGCCCCTTATTGCAAGGCGAGCCTGAGGGGGAAATGTATGAGTGAACTACAACGTCTGTTCCACCTCCTAGTTTGGGCTATTGGCGCCACCTATAAGCCAGAACTAATGCATTAGAGTGCAGATAAGCAGAAATGGCGCATGAGGACTCACACAAAGCGTGTAGGTGTTGCTTGGTCATTTTCCAACCCATTGACTGGCCATGGCCATACTAATCCGTATGGCCATTCCCATCCGGTTCCTGCCCCTCTCTGCTCAAAACACCTCCTCATGGGATTCCTTTGAGATCACTTTAATCAAGCCTGATCATCATGGGAGGAAGGATAGCTCAGGTGCAATGCATGTGTCTTGGAAGCAAGGCAATGTGGCACAACACAGGTTCAAATCTCCATCCTGCGCTTAGAAACCACTCACTGGTATTAAGTGCGTTATAAATGAACAATAAAATGAAGCCTGATCATCAAATTTTACACTCAAAGCGCCTGCCAGTTATTTTTCAAAGCAGTCTTCTGAGAGTTAATGACTTAACGCACTACCAGTGTAATACAAATGTCTTAACCACGTCCTGACGTCAGCCACTTGACTTATAAGCACTATGCCTATCCCTCACTGAAGTTTTGTTAAAAGCAAGCATTGGCAAAGCCAACCGTTTTGGATTGTGTGTAAGTATTAGGCCTTTCCCAGGCACTGCTATTAGATGACCAGGTACACGCACCATTTTGCATCTGCTACCATCAATAGCCAGTGAATACCACTATCGCAGCCAAGCCTACACAAAAGCCCAAACTGTTGGCATGCTAATGCTTGTCATATTTCTTTGCAAGCTGCTGGTATGTGCACTTCCTGTTGTTGGTCAAGCTGAGGTACTTTCTGAGACGGGGGCAGCAGGAGGGGGGTATTCAACACTTTTTATTTAAATTGCTTTTTGCTCTTTTTTTTTTAACACTCTTTATTGGCATTTTATTAGAACAATTCCACAACTCTCTCTTCGCCCTCCCCAACCTCAAAAATCGGTCCCTCCCAAAAATGAACAAAACTTAAGCAACAATACAGCCACTTCCCCCTCCCTACTCCCTCCTACCCCACCTGCCCCCCCTCCCTGAGTCCCGTCTAAGTCCTCCTTCCTCCATTGGTCACAGCAGTCCAGCGTAAATGTTCACAGTTCGGTGAGCTCCCCCCTCCCCCGTCATGGCTTCTCTCCCGCATATGTTACTTCACGGTGGGCGCAGGTCATTATCCTTTGCAAGGTCATTCAGCAATTGGGACCAATGGACTGTTACCTCCCACATATCCTCCCCCACCTCCATATTCTGCAACACCGTCAACTCTGCTAAACCCCATCTCCGTACATCCTTGCTCTTTGCTCTTTTATCTTTTCCACCGAGGCACAAGGCTATCCAGATCAGGGAACTCCCCAGTGATAACACTGAAGCAGCACGCAATCCTGAATGGGTACTTAGGCCTTCCAAAGTGCTTTGTACAGGAAGCCCTCTTCTTTGCCAGCTAGGCATCTGGTCCCTGTTATGAGGGAGAAATGGAGGAACTACAGAAGGCTATCACGCCAATGCGAGGCTGTGAACAAACATGAAATGGAATGCATGTCAAAGGTCAGCATGGAACTGGCAGCGTCAGAACAAGGAATACTGCTGAGCGGATGCCGAATAGTAATCCCGTTATCACTCCGAGGGGACTAGTACAATTGGCGCACAAAGGACACCGAGGGATTGAGGCAACCAAGAATCTGCTAAGGCAATCAGCATGGTTCCTGCGGACGGACGACATGGTAGAAGAGACAGTGAGAAGCTGCCTTCCATGTCAATGCACAGCCAGGAGTGACCCACGACTCCACCTACAGCCATCGAGCATCCCGGAAGAGGTGTAGAAAGGGGGAGCGATGGACTTCTACAGGCCACTCGAAACCGGGTGCCATCTCCTAGCGATCATAGGCGAAATCTCCAGGTTCCCAATCATCAAACATGCTCAGTCCACGGCCTTCTCCCAAGTGGTTGGCATCGTCGACAAAGTATTCAGCGAATGGGGCATCCCAACCACAGTAAAGACAGATAACGGGCCGCCTTTCAACGGTCACGAATTCCAGAGATTTGCAAGAAATCTGGGATTCAACTATCAGCGGATAACACGTTATGGCTAAAGGCCAACGGGATGGCAGAGTGGTTCATGTCATCAATCAAAAGAACGATCCAAAAGGCGGCCATTGAGGAGATGCCAATCCAGCAGGCCCTATGCCACATGCAATGCGAAGGGACGGACAGAACCCGGAAGGGGCCCAGAATACCAAGCAGCCCTAGAAGACAAGGGGCCTCATAACCAGCTCTGGTGCTAATTACGGCAACGTAATTTACGGTACCATAATTAGCGCCTTCCCCACTCCCATTATGCCCTATGGGGCATAAATGGGAATGGGGAAGGGTAAATGGGGAATGGGGATTTACCGCCCCACTCACCTTGGAATGGGGTGGTAAATCCGCCATCCAGCATGGTGTAAACGGAGTTTACACCATGGTGGTAAAGTAGGGAACTTACCGAGGCCCAAGGTCAGAGAGCGGGACGCAGTGGCGAAGGAAACAACCAAAGAGGGGACAGACATAACCCGGGAAGAGAGAGAGAAGACCTTCAAGGAAGGAGAAGAGGTGCTAGTGAAACAGCATGTACAGATGAAAACAGATGCACGATACAACAGCAACCCCCTCCGAATGACAGAAATAAAAGGGACTATGATAACGGCCGCCAATGCTGATAAGGCCATCACAAGGAATGCATCATTCTTTAGGCACTTCAAGCCTGAGGAGGACACTGGGCAAGAGACGAATAGGCCCGGAAGAGAAGTCGAAGAGGAAGAAGGAAGTCCCCAGACCGCAGACGGAGTAGGGGATGGAGACCCAGCCCAGGGCCGCCTTTGTGACTTATCAAGTGACCAAGCAGACTCATTGAAGAAGTGTAACATGGACGTACGGAGATATGTGAGGGGGAGGTGTTATGAGGGAAGAGGACAGGAGACAAGGTGTTAAGGAATGGGAGGCGGTAGGAGGAAGAGGAGGACTTGCTGCAGGAAGTGAAGAAAGGAGTTCTAGAATAAAGCTTAAGCTCACAAAAGGTGTCCTGTCATCCTGCCGTCCCGCACGAGGGAAGGGACTGCTCCATATAACAGTCCCATACCAATGGTCCCTGTGTGATAAGCATGTCGACTTCACTACTATATATATTAGTACCTCTTCCTTTCTTAGGCGCTACCACCAGGATTTGTCTGCAGGTTCCAGTAGAGTAGATGACATCTTGCATCAGCGCCTACATGGGCACATGCAGAGTCAATAAAACACCTGGTTGAGGAGCAGGCGTAGTTCTGCATTCCGAGGTTACATTTTATGTAAGGTGGTGGCTTTTCCATGAAGGTTTTTCTGTTGGCTACGAATCCAGAATTCTTAATTCAAACTTGGTTCATTTGGTCGGGTTTGCGGTGCTTTGGTCGAGGCCTCTTTTGGATCACAGTAGTACTCGAATAGCACATCAGGTCTGAGCTGTGTGTGTGGTTCTCGGGAATAAACCATTAGCATAGGATATGCACTGGGAGACCTGTGTATGGCCCTCATGACTGAAACGGAGTATTCCTACACCACTTACACTATGTGAATAAGTGTTTGTTTCAAAAATGTTGAACAATGCCTGCCATTTACACTGCACAGAATGAAAGTTAATGTTCATCTCCTCTGTGCGATATGTAAGTCGCATATGAAAATAAGTGGTTTCACCTATCGCAGTAACTGAGCAACAAGCAACACCAAACATCTCTGCCTTGGTATGAGAGACACACAAGCATGTTAATGCTATTCCATGAGCACTGTGAGGGTTAGAGTACTGACCTGCAAGCCTGGCCAGAGGGGTACACCTTTGTTTGCTTTTTCTTGAATGCCACATTCCTGTTCTTATTTGGGATTTGACAACTGGGAGACCCTTGCCTCTTCAGGGGTTGGATGTCCCAGCAACACCCTGTTGTCAGTGTGAATTAAACTCACACAGTTAGGCGTGACTCCATTGGTTGGTGGCCGATGTATTATAAGGAATCCAGCTTTCTGTATTCTAAGTGATGCCCTATATGGGTACTATGTTAGAAATCCAGTTTGAGTTCCTCAGCTAAACCTTGTTCCCGTTTGTGTGAAAGGAATTAGGCAAAGCCATATATGGTCATGACTTTTGCCTGCCTCAGAAGGGTGACAGCAGAAAGAACCAGAATCATAGCTGAATTGGACACCTGAATAATGCCTAAGATTCCTGAGTTGAATCCTCTTCCTGAGGGCAAGCCCAGGAAAAGTTTGAATGTGGTGACCACTAGTGATTGGGTTGCCACCAAACATTTGAAACGGGTCCCTTTTCTAATTGGAAGCTGTGCTTATGGTGAGCTCTCAATTTTCCTATTTTACTTGGAAGAATACACTCTTTCTTTGTCTAATCCTGGGGTGTGTCCCAAAGCACTAGAAGATGCCAATCTGAAAACTCTGAGGGACCCCTGCTGCTGCTGCATCTGGCTAAAACCAGTCTAATTGGGGCGCTCTGGCAATTTATGCCGACCCAGAGCTGCTCGAGAAACCTTAAACTGATGCTCTCGTCCTAATCCAGTTGGCGCAGCCGGGTTGAGAGCCTCAAGGTTCCATTATTCCCAGGTGAACATTTGCTACACACTCCTCTGCAGATCCGACATGAAGAGAAGCTGCCAATTTGCCCACTTATCTTGGGAGACTACATCCTTATTTTGTCTAAACCTGGCTCTAGAAGATGCCAAACTGAAGAGCTTGAGGAAGCCCTACTGCTGCATCTTGCTAAAATAAGGCTGATGGCGACGCCCTGTCAATATATACAGAAACAAACTGCTAAAGAAAATGCTAATCTAGCAGGCACAGCTGTAGTGAAAACGTCAAGGGTCCTTTATTCCCAGAAGAAGTGTCGCTGCGCACCCCGGTGTGGATCAGACATGAAGACTTACCATTGGAAAACCGTGAGCACTGGTAATGGATAGATCCCAAAGCCTATTGTTACAGGACCGCAGACAACAAAGACATCTGTGGACCCAATTCTGAAAGGTTTTCGCATATGCAAAGGGGATTTACCATTGTAGCACTTCACTTATGCCACAATTGTTTTACACAGTATATATATATATATATGCCCATTTAGATACCCCTTTTCACTATCCTTTGTAAAATAATACAAATCAGGGTATTGAATGAATATTTTCTATGCATTTTTAAAAGTACAACCAACATTCCGAAATGGGATGTGTGATGGAATGCTATCTGTATGGGTTATATAGCCCAAGCTTATTAGATTTTTAGTAACAAAATGTGGGTAATTCTATTTCTTAAAGTGAGGCCTGCTAATCAAACTCCCTTTTATAATGCTCCATACCAAAAACACAGTGTACCCATGTACCTTTGTTGTGACGGTTCTAGAGATTCCCAGATCCTGCCCTGAAGGGGCAGTAGGTTAGCCTCAAATGTCAGATGTGCATTCCCGAATAATGCTGCAGGACCACAACGTTCCCATAGGCAGAGGAGGTATGCTAACTTCAAACTCCACTGATTCAAAATATAATAATTGTGTGCCTCTAGTCAGCCTGGTGGCATGTTATCCTCTAAATGTAAGCCATCTCTGGTTATGCCATGGTGGCTACTGGGGTCACACAAATATACTGTCACAAGCCTTTGGATGTCATATCATTGTCAGCTTGGTGAGGTGACCCGTTCATGACAAGGCAGGGAGTGCATTAGCTCTCTGGCCTGGGTGTAGCCACAACAACCATGTGAGACCCTCCCTTTGAAGTCCCATGGGTACCGGTGCTTCAGAAACAGTCCTGGCATGCCAACCGCTCTCTTACGCCAGGGTACTCATTCATTAAATGCTTTTGACGCAGGTAGACAAAGGAAGGGGTGGAGTTGGAGTAGACCAGAGGAGAGGTTTAGCCCAGAGAGGGGTTCCGCAATCTTGGATGTTGGTGGGGCTCCCCAAACTTCCTGTTCATTCCCAGTTTCCTGCAGACAAGCCATTCTAGGTACGGAATCAGAGCGTAAAGGACACTTATTACAGCAACCTGAATTGGACCAACTGACAACTGGATCGGTTTGGACCAATCCCCTGTAGAATTTTACCTTTATAAACATGGGACGGGCCCCTCCTCAACATCTTTGGAGTTCAAGACAAGAAAGATGCACCTGGAAATCTGTTGGGGATCAAGTCTATTCCAAAGTCCTCTGCAGAAAAGATGAAGACAGAAGTCTCCAAATAAGAGGAATGCTCTCCTCCCTACCCATCCGAAGGGTACATTTGGGGTGCAACTGCTGTGTGGATAAGGCCTTCTGCTACTGAGGAACTGGTACCCAGGGTTCCACCACTGGAAGTGATAAAACCCTGCAAGTGTCCTATACAAACCTTCCTGCTTGGGAAAGGAAGAAGAACACCATGTCCCTGTAAACAATGGAGTGGGCCTCCCAGGCATCCGGGAAGTCAAGGAACAGCGACCTGAACATCACTTACCTGACCCAAGCTTCTTCATGGCACTTGCCATTACTACTTGGACCACACCGTGTGTTGGACCCAGTCAATCTGCACACCACACTGATGCCAAATCACTGCCTCAGGAAGCTCCTACAAGCCTGGTTCAATGTTGTTGAGTCCCCAGTACGAGATCTAAAGTTATTTACAGTAGCTTTGTCTCGATGGTCTGCCTGAAATGGCCTCAGTGACTTGCAAGACCCCACTCTCTACCGTTTAAAAGGCATCATCATTGAACTTGAACATCTGCTGCTGAAATTCTAGCCTGCCTGCCACCTTTCTACAAACTCATAGTCCCCATTTATTCTAAAGTCTGCATTCTCTGAGTATTCCTCTGCAGGGGTGCACCATTAGTGTTTTAATTAGTTGTGTACATTGGTAGTATTGCTACAATTCATATTTGTACAGAACATGTCTTGGACATTATTTTGGTTTGGTACCATCATACTGTTGTTGCTTGTATTGCACCTGTTCCAGCTCACACCCCTCCTGAAGAGTATAGCTTGCCTTTGGCCCACATTACCAAAAGATGCAAAGGAAGAAGTCCTTTTAGGCTGTTTCTGCTTCACTTTTATGATTGGGATTGCTGCTGGTTTAGCCACTACTAATTCCTTTATTCCCACAGAGCAGTAGTGACTTAGTCCCAGAATGCACTTTGAAATGGCCAAAAACCAAAAGCATTCTCTTGTGCCAGCTTGGAATAAATGCAGCCATACGTACAGTGCACACTTAGATAGAATTGTGTACATTAGCCTGCGTCGCATCTAGACAGGATTTGAAGGCTAGCAAGTCCCACACTTAGATGGAATTATGAAGGTTAGCATGGGCCACACTTAGACAAATTTGTGAATCTTAGCAGGCCTGGGTCCAGCAGGAGGGCCAGGGGGGGCCAGGCCCCCCCAAGAAACTGCTCTGCCCCCACCAGAAAGGAGGCCTTTACTCTGACCAAGAGTTGATTGTGTACAGTTTTCTTTTCGTTCCGTTTATGAATGAAAAAGAAAACGGTGCACACACTGCAGACAGCGCGCACTGTGGTCACCAGTTTAGTATAGGGTTAATTAGGAGGCATACAGGCATGCTACTAAATACCAATGTACTTGTACCATTTTGCACCTGATAGCCAGTTAATACCTCTACTGCAGTGCCTGGCAAATGCTTTTCCATGCCTGCACAAAAGCTCAAACTGTTCATATTGCCAGTGCTTGTTTTGCTTTGGACCGGCTTTCCATCGCTCAGGTGATTTGCTAATCACTTTTCTTTTTTTGTCTTTCGATTGATTGGCAAGGCACCTTTTGGTGCGTAGCTTGCACAGTGCCACGTAAAATGACACTCTACAGTGCTTCTATCTCTGGACAAGTCAATTGGGCAAGTCCGCATTTTTGTGTAATCAGTCCTGTCAATGTCCTTGGGTGGTTTTTTTAAAAACAATTTTTATTGGTTTATTCAACAAACAAACAATACAAACCAAACTTGCAGTGTGCATATCAACAGCTCAGTTATACATCGCTTAGTTCAGTTCACTGTTCCCCTTATCCCTCCCCCATACCGAGTCTATTACTGTCCTCATTCCGTTCCTGCATCTTATGGTAGTTTCTCCCCCTCCATAGGTTCTGCCGGGCCTTGTATTGGCCCAAACAACTCCGCTATCAATAATTTCCAGGCCATCAGGGTCTCCGCCTCTTCCTCTCCTCCTACATTGCTCGCTTCTTGCCATACCATGGTTTCTGCATCCGCCCATTTCTGTAGCTCTTTCCACCACACCTCCACCCGCGGTCTGTGGCATGTCTTCCACCCCATGGCAATTCTCCTTTTCGCGAGCACATATGCTAGATCTTTCAATTTATTTACTCACATGCTTGAGTTTCTGAGATCTGGGGAATCCCCCCAACAAACAGGCCCATACTGTACTCACCACAATCTTGACCCCTTTCTCCTTTAGTTTCTGTGCTACTTCACCCCAGAAACGCTCAATGATCGGGCATGACCAAAACATGTGTACCATGCCAGCCTTTTCCTCATCGCATTTAGGATATGCTTGTCGTCCTGCATTCTCAAACCTAGATATCCTCTGGGGTGTCATGTATGCCCTATACGTAATATACAATTGTATCTGTTTCAATCTCGCATTTCTCAATACCTTTTTATGGTACCCCTGGGCACGTTCCCACATCCTGTCCTCCATCTGGGCTGCCTCTTCCGCTTCCCAGTCTAATCTCAGTTGTGTTAATTCCTTCCCCACCATAGACATCATCATCTCATATAATCTAGAGATCTCGTGCCCCCCTCCGTTATATCATAAATTGTATCTATGGTATTGTCTGGTTCTTCTTCCAATACTATTTCGGGCAATGTTCTCCTAATTCTCTGCACCATTCTGTGATACGTAATATACTGGCCCGTATGCAACCCCGTTTCCTCCCCCAGCGCTGCAAAATCTATGATGGTCCCCTCTCGCCATATATCCCCCATTGTTACTAGCCCAACCGGTTCCCAGTGGTTCCTGATTGTCATCCGTAGCTGCTCTTCTCCCCCCGCTAGTGCCACTAGTGGCACCTGCGGGGAGCATGGGAATGGGTTCTCCATCATCTGGCATGCCTGGCGCCACATCCTCCACCCAAGCATCATCATCCTAGGGCGCTCTCTCATTTCTGTCTTAGGCAGCCAGATCATCTCTTTTAAGTAAAATGGGGCACAATCATGTCCAAACAACCTGGATTCGGGGGTCACTTCATCTGAGACCCATTTGGCGATATACTGCAGTTGGCTCACTACATAATAGACCTCATAATTAGGCAATTTTATCCCCCCTTTTTCATAAATGTTCTGCAGCTTCCACAGTGCCACCCTATTCTGGGTACCATGCCACAGGAAATCTCTACACATGCTGTTCAGTTTAGTGAAGAACTTCTTGGGTATCAGGTATGGAATATTCCCAAAATAGTGCAGGTGCCTAGGTAGTACCACCATCTTAAGCATTGCCCCTCGTCCCATCATTGCTAGGGGCAACTTCACCCAGAATTTCATGCACTTCTTGATTTTCTCAATGGCTACCTCGGTATTGTGCCTATGCTCCTCTTCCACTGTGTGGTACACGTCTATCCCAAGATACCGGAAGGTACTCACTGCCCATGGTATTTGTAACACCGGTAACCATCCCACAGGGAGTCCTCTATAACTGCCTAATGGGAAGATACTAGATTTTTGAGGATTCACCGCTATACCAGACAGCCCTGCATATCTCTCCATCACTTCCTTGATGTACTGGAGATTTTCCTCCGGGTGCCTCAAGTACAGCAACAAGTCATCCGCATATAAGGAGATCAAGTGACTTTCTCCTCCCACCTCGATACCTATAGTGTCGTATTGTTGTATGAGGTATATTGCGAGCGGCTCCAGGGCTAATATATAGAGCATTGGGGACCATCGGCATCCCTGCCTGGTGCCTCTACTAAGTTGCCATCTTTCGGATATCACTGATCCTGTTTTGACCCTGGCCAGTGGTTCACTTGCTCTCTGGGGCAATATTGCCATCTGAGGACCAGAGGTGAGTGGTCCGAAAGGACCCTCGCTTTGTATTCTGCTTGCGTGATCTCTGCAATTACCTCTGACGTAGCAAAGACATAGTCCAGCCTCATATGTAGCTCCTGCGGGGCTGAATAATGCAAGTATTGCCTTTATTGGGGATGTCTTGTTCTCCACACGTCTCCCAGGCCAAAGTCATCCAGTAATGTCTGCAACGCTCTGGCAGCTGGGGTGGGTCTATCTATCTTCCCGTCTGATCTGTCCACTCCAGGGTTTAACACACAATTAAAGTCCCCTCCCCAGATCACTGCACTCCCCATACATACGCTTAGGTTGGTACACAGCGTTCTGAAATATGCCGCTGTGTTTTGATTCGGGGCATATGTATTCACAATGCTTATCTCCCTATTCTCTACCAGTCCCCTTATTATGACCATCCTTCCATCCGTCTCGGCTACTTGCTGCAACAGTTGAAACGGGACATGCGGCGCCACCCAGATAAGCACTCCCCTTGCATAAGCAGAGTATGACGAACCCGCCACCACCCCTTTCCATTTCTTAGAAACCGTCTCCATCTTTTCCCGTGTCAGGTGAGTTTCCTGTAACAGTGCGATGTCTATCTTTTGTCTACGCAGATACAAGATTACCTTGTTCCTCTTTAAATAGCTGTTAAGCCCCCTGACATTCCACGTGATTATTTTAAGGGCTCCCATGGCCTATCAGAATTCCCCCCACCGCCACCAGTGCAGTCCAGACTCCCACCGGTGCAGTCCAGATCTAAGTTCCATCTCGGTCTATATAGGCTTCTTTCCCGATTTAAACTTCCCTTAACTAAAAACACACCATCCCCACTAAACACTCCCTTAACCAAACACACATCACACCCCCCAACTCCCCTCCCTCCCGCCTCCCTCCCTCGCCCCAACAATACCCTCCCCAATTGTTGCCCAGCTCCATCCCTGGATCTCAGGCACCTCTGCATCTAGCCCCTTCTGGCAATAGCCTGTACTCACAGCTCAGCAGTGTAAAGTCGCCATAGTGGCTACCTTATTACTATTTCTCAGGGGTAGGGTGCCATCATTCTGCTGCTCCATTTAGCTTCAAGTTCCACACGCTTTATGCTACCCAGTTTACATGTATACGTTACGTACTATAATCCAGTCCAACAAATGCTGCATGTCCCAAGGTAGTACAGTTGAACTGTTGAACTGTTTGTGTCAAAGCCTTTTATGGGACTCTCCTCCCCTTTATGCTTTCACCTTACATAAAGAATGCTCATCACATATCATGCTCCTCATGGTTCCGTTCCTCTCCTCGCTCTGGACAGCCCTGCAAGTCCAACCATGCCGCCGCCTCCTCTGAAGAGCTGGAAAAAATGCCCTGCCTTTATGCAAGACCTTGAGCTTCGCAGGATACAACAACATGTACTTAATTCCGGCTGTGCGCAGCCTCCTCTTCACTGCCACATAGCTGTATCGCTGTCGCTGCACTAACATGGTGTAATCAGGGTACGCAGTGACAGTTGCAGATGCTCTTTCTATCGTTCCTCCTTTGCGGAAATAGTCTAGAATCTTTTCTCTATCTTTATAGTTCAGGGTCTTTGGAATTATTGCCCTGGAGAAGCCCCGGGCCGCGGTCTCCTCATCAAAGCCCTGTGCGCCCGCTCAACTGTAAATCCCTGTGAAAGTTTGTCAGCCCCTATTTCTTGCAGAATCATATTTTCCACATAGTCCGTGGGGTCCTGACCCTCTTCCCCTTCAGGCAAGCCGACTACGCGAATGTTCTTATGCCTCGCCCTTCCCTCCTCCGCTCGATTCTCTAAGTTAGCCACTTGCTGTTTCAATATATGGACCTCCTTAGCTTTGCTTGCGCTGGCTTCTGTATTAGTTTTCACCACGCATTCCAGACCACTCGTTCTCTCCGCCAGCGCTCTAACATCTTGTCGCAGTAGGGCAACTTCATGTCCTTGGGTGTTTTACAACCACGCGGCCACGTAGTTAATCACACAGTCGTTATTTTTATTTCGACCCACACGCACATGGTCACCATATTTTATTTTGCTCCACACGCACAGTGTCGTCGGAACATTGAGATATCCCGGCCACTTTAGAGGAGCTCATGATTTTCCAAGGCTCTCAGACTTGTGGTACAGGGTACTGGTGAGCTGAAGAGAGTCTTGAGCTCTACTTGAAATGCGCTGTCTTTCTTTTGAAAATCTCAGTTGGCTATGCATATGCATTTGCAATGGGAATAAGCGCAGCAGATTTTAGGCGCAGAGGAAAGGCACAAATTTGGGGCTTACTGACGTCTTCAAGGTAAAGCTTTCGTACTTGGTCACTGTGCTGTACCAAACAATAATCAGCACTCATAGGATAGCTCAGGTGCAATGCGTTTGTCATGGAAGTAAGACAACGCAGAGCAACACATGAAGCAAGGCTGCTGCATCGCACAGCCTTGGCCAACGCCTGTGCATTGATTGAGCAGTGACATTCTGTAATTTCTGAACGTGCCCTTGCTATGTACAGGCGTGGGCCAAGCGGCAGTGGCCAACCCTAAACAACCTTGCTTGCACAATATCACGCTGCATGCAGTCACGAGACAAGCTGCAGTACCTACACTTTACTTTGTAAAATGGTGTCGGAGTAGGAGTTTCAGGTAGGTGGAGGAGGCAGAGGCTAGTCGGCCCTAGCCCCGGGGTGGTCAGACAGAGTTTGATGTTTTGCTTACTTTTTTTAATTGGCTGACACTTCTATGAGTATAGAGAAACACATTTCTCTTGCGACATCGCAAATAATCCAAATTCGAATGAGAACACATAAGAACAAAATACTCTTTTCCACTGCTCCCACATGGCATAGGAGGAGTGGAATAGAGTATTTTTATGTGTTCTTATTCGAATTTGGATTATCTGCGACGTCGCAAGAGAAGCATTTTCCTTATCCACGTTGCTAAGCTCGCTTGATTGAAAGCACACTTGAAGTGACAGGCAAACTAATAATGGGCAGGTTCAGGCCATTGGCTCTGGATGCCTGGGGCTCAATGTCCAATAACTGTGATTTGAGTAGTTGAATATAAGAGAGGCTTACCAGCTTCTGTCAGTTTCTTCCGTGACGAACTGCAGAGAAAACTGCACTCTGTCGATGGTGCTCTGCACGGTGTCATAAAATATATGCTGGTTGCTGGAAAAGTCCTCATGGAAAACTTTAAGTACTTGTCAGCAGTGGCAGTGTGGCTAATATCCACACAGCTGTACTGACATTGATTAATCCCTCCCTCACTGAGTGAGCTGGAGGCCTCCATCTTGTTGTATGGGTTTGAAGAAATCTCATACTGCATCCGACTGTATCTGTGGTAGTGACTCCTGCCCCAGGCTGATTATGTCAGCAGAGGTTGATTTACCCACTGCTGGCACAGTTGGGGGCACAGTCACCGCCAACAGCCCGAGCGGTGGAGGAGCTGGCACCCTCTGCGACACTGGGAGTAGGGCATAGGTACTGTCTGCAACAATGGGGTGCGAGGGCACCTCCTGCAACTCTGTGAGGGGAGGTGCAAGAACCCCATGCATCACTGATATGGATTGGTATCAGACTTTCTCTCTTACTCGCGCCCTCTCCGATAATCGCATGATCACCCTGTTCAGTCTCCTCAGCTCCACCAGTCACCCCTCTCTTAGTTCCAGCTTCATTCACTTTTTCTTCCCTGCCTCTCCTTTAGTCTCTTTTTTGGCTGGAAGATATTTTCCCAAACTCTTCATACACTTAGCAACTGCAGCTTGTCTCTCCCTGCCCGAACCCTACTCATCCCCACACGTATCCATGTTTGTGACCTCTTCCTGCCGCCTTAGCAGCCCCTCTACACTGCTCTTCCTTCTTCCTACCCCTACTATCCCTGTGTTGTCTGGACTCTTGTTCACCTTGTCATGCAACCCCCCGCCCCTCTGCACCTTGCCTGTGCCACTTGCTCCCATTATTCATGTAGGTGGAGGGGGGTGCATGCATATCCAGGGGTGGGGCAGGGGTCCCGGGGTCACACTAGCAGCAGATGCGATGCACAATCAATGTCGGAGAAGAGGCATAAGGCCATAAAATAGGAGGGGCGCAGAGGGGCATCCCTTCTATTATAGGAACACACTTCAGTCCCTCGCATGCATGCACAACCCTGGGGCAAGATGGTGAGTATGGGCAGTGTTTCAGTGCTTCCTGTTGTATGACTTACTTGAGGGTTTCTGACCAAACAAGTGTGGAAGACTGCCCGGCCAGGGGATGTCATGGCTGGGACTGTTTATAAAGTACTGATCTTCATTAGGTCCTGTGGTTTGGGTAACTGTCCATAGTGTCTGTATGGAAACATAATCTAACCCATGTATTGTTTGTACCAGAGGCTTGGAAGGCTATATAATGTAGCTCCTGGGTGGGTTAGGCTACTTTCACACCAACTGGAAATTGGGCCCCCGCATTAACACCTCTGGTCCACCTAGATGATACATTCTGGAGCCGGGCCTGAATCTTAGCATGTTAAATGTCATACAACCCACTAACCAAACAGCTCAAACTGTCTGCATACTTATCTCACTCAAAAAACTCACACAACCATCTCTCACACATTGATTCAATACTCACACCAAAGCTCTGCACCCGGTGTATACCGAGTTGAAGCTGCTAACAGAACCCCACCCCACCCACTATCCTACCCCATCTTAACCTTACAAACCCATCCCACCTTCTCGTTTACAGATCCACCAGAGCGCCTGGGGACCAACTCTTTTGGTGACGGTGCGCGGACCAAATACCTTTAACATTTAACATTTAACAAGGGGCAATTTTTGGCACTTTTATACATTTAATATAAGTGGAACATCAGCCGTATGAACTGCAGCTGTCCTGCTTCAAATGATATCCCTTAGAGATAGAAATGCTTTTGTCATTTATTTTAGATTTCACAATGGTGGGCTCTTCAAGGTAAAGACACTAAGAAATGAGCTTCTAGCACCTGTTTGGGTGTTGGAAACCTATCATACATTGGCGGCAAGAACATGTACCCAACACGATTTATGATCGAAGATGGCTGGCCAACACATCATACATGGTGGCAGACAGACCAGCAGCAATACGCAGGTCGTCTTTGTGAATAAGGTGCCCTACACATTTCTTTAAATCACCGTAGTGAAAACAGCACATCCTCTGTGCTTTCTATACTTTGGGTACAGGAACGAAACTGAATGCGAATAGCTCAGCTACATTGTAGCTCGTCTTTTCTCTCCACCTTCGCCAGTGGGCCTTCTTTTTTAAAAATGTTTTATTATGCATTTAGTTTATATTCAATCAAGAATATAAGGCCAGTGAGCCTTCTGTCATCGGTATGCAGTGTTTATAACTAAACAAAAATAACAACACACGTTTTTAATGACACCTAAATAACAAAAAAAGGCAAAATCTTTGATAAAAGAATCTATGGGTGTGGGTTAAGGGATTGAGCAATTAAAAGGGATGGGGGTAATTCGGGGAAGGGTAAAAAGGCACTGGAAAAAGGGGGATTGAGGTGCCCAAATTAAAATAAATTGTTATTCTGGTGTCGTTTTTAAAGTATGTCGTTATTTTGAATGTCGTTGTAAAGACATGGAACCCTGTCATTTTACGTACAAGCAGCACCTCATTGTCACCACCCGAATTGTTGCTGAAGAACCAGTGTCCAGTGTTGCCACTGCCCAACTTTGACTCTTCCAAGCGTTGCATCCCAGCTCTTGGGTACTGTGGGTGATTGCCAACTTCCTGTACTGGTTTACATGAATGCGCCAACCCTTCACAATGGGCCTGTGTTTAATATTGGGAGGTACTGCAGCCGCTTCAGGATTAAATGCCACTCAACCAATCAGAAGGCAGTCCATCTTTCCCGTCCACCCCTAGGATTGCCTGTTTTTTTGTGATTCAGATCCAGAGGCACTCCAGGATGCTGAGCGTCGGATGTGGTTTGCACCACTATGTGCAGGTGTTTGGAAATTGTTGGTGACCCTAATTGGTAGGGCCCCAACCTCAGAACACTAAAAAACTCTTTCTCATTAATGTTGATTTATCCGTAACCTCTACATCACTATTTACCTTTGCAGAAGATGAACTACGACGCCATTTGTGTGCTATGCTGTATCATAACCACCCCAATACCCCGAGTTACTGCTCAGCCATGCCTACAACTAGGTGACCCAGTGAAAGCATGCAGGAATCCCTACTGCCAGTCTCCTTCATACCCTGTACACAGGCAAGAGAGAAACGGCCCTGAAAATCACTGAGATCAATGATGACATCATATATGCCATCATACATTATTACATAAAGCACAACACAATTGAATACTAGATGCCTCGATATATGACATCAGGAATTGCACTCAATAAAAAAGTCAGATGCTATATTACGCCAATTTTAAAAATACACAGTCCAAGATGTAATTTTACTGGACTAATTGAAAATATTCTGCTGCGATGCTAGCATGCATTTGTTTTTGCAGTTCCATAGACTTGTCCATCGGATGGTGGTCACAGAGCAAATGAGAAACACAAAAAAACACACTGTACATTTCTCTCTCATAGAAAAAGAGACTTGTTACTTTAAACTTTATTGGGTGAAGCAGAAATATGAATGGTGTGGAGGCGTACGATGGCCATCTTATCTACAGAGGCATACATCTGGCAACAGAGGAAACATATAACAGTACACACGGAAACCAATTCACAATTCAACAGTGCTGGGCCTTACATTTTAAGTAAGCCCACATTATTCATAAAAAAACAACTGCACAAATGTGACAACATAATAGGCAAAGTTTGAAAAACGATTACGATTCATGTTATTTTTTAAACAGTCTGAACTGAAGGATGTAAAAACCCACCCAAAAAAGTGTAACGCTCCAACCACTTCAGCCCCAACATCCACCTCCTTCCCCTCATCCGAAGGCTGACTGGTCCCAAAGATATTCAGCATAACCTTTAATTGAACAACCTCTAAAGAAGATCTACAAAAACCCACAGCAGGGAGGAGCGAAACACAGAATGCCACATGGTGTGGGCAGCATAGCCTGAGCCTTTTTTATGTTTAATGCTAAAATGATGCAGACAATTCTCTTTTCGAAAGAGAGGTCTGCTAATCAGAGCCCCCTTTCAAAAATACTCTGTGGCAAAATTATAGTGCACACTTATGCTTTTGAAATAACCAGTCACCTGACATCTACAGCACCCGTTCTGCAGTGGCACAGACCTGGTTTGATGATCAAAAGTGCATCAGTGACTGCTGCTGCAACACAAAGTTCCTGCAGCCATTGGTGCCTTTTTATTCTTCACCTCTGATTTAAATTATAAATGTATGCCGTAGTCAGTCTGGTGGCACATACATCTTTAAATATAAACCATGCCTGGTTGTGGCATGGTAACTGCTTAGAGCACACACATATAAAGCCACGGGATTTTGATATCACTCCATTGTCAGCTCTGTTAGCAGGTCCAAGCTATGACTGAACTGATGTATTTGGTGCCTGGCCTGGCTGTCTTCACAGTTGCTATGTGGAACAATAGCTAGGATGTTGCCACTTTGATTATCCTTCAGAAAGGGAAACACCTTCCACCGGGACCTTGGACCTGTGGAACTCCTGGGAACCAGTGCTTCAAAGGCAGCACTGCCATAACAAAGACACTCACACACTAGGGTGCTGACCACTGGAGTCCCTTTGAGGCCAGCAGACAGGAGAAAGGAATGGAGTAAAGTAGCCAGAGAGGTAGATTGAGGATGAGAGAAGGGTCCCATCATCTTGTTTTCTGTTATGGTTCTCTTCCTTCTCCTGTCCCCTCCATTTAATCCAGGCAAGATACTGTTGGTGTGATTTCATAAGGAAAAACACACTTGTTACAACAACCTGGATTGGACCCTTTACAGCAATCTTGCTTAGCACCATTCCGCTGCAGCATTTTACCCTTATAAGGAGAGAGGCATCCTCTCATTCTTTGATTGATCTTTGGACTATCAAGAGAAGAGGAAGGATACACTATTGAAGCTCTGCTGGGAATGCAGTGCATTCCAAATTCCTCTCCATAGAGGTGAAGACTGAAGGCATTGAAGGTCCTTACCCATACCCAGCAAACAGTGGAGGTGACTGCTGCTGCACGAAGGCGTCCATGCTGGATGCACTGCAGCCAGACTTGTCTTCGCTGTAGGTGAAGGATCCCCTATAGGTGCCAGCCAAGCTGCCTGGAGCAGAGGTGAGACACAGCATGGCACACTTTGTTCCAGAGCCCCTGGATTGGGACTCCCAGCAACCCAGAAGCTCAGAAGCTGCTGGAAACATGCTTTTTACGATTGCAATGTCTTTGAAACTGATCAACCATGCTCGCAGCCTTTGAGCCACCGGAAGACCTGTGGTGCTGCTTTTCGCAACCTGAGCAAACTTAAAACGTTGTGCTGGTTTTGGCAACCTGAGCAAACTTACAACTTCTTGCTGTATCTGGAGACATCCGGATGGCAGCTCGACCCTTTGAAGTGGACTGACTTATCTCAATTCGATCGTGGGTTCAATATTGTGAGAGCAAATGGCTCAAGCAACGACATGAGTGCTAGAAGTCACCAAACTTGCTGTCACAAACGCAGACTCGACCCAGCAGAGCCACTATCTTACCGCTACCCCAAACTGATCGGAAGCCGTCGTCTCGCTATCTCGACGTTGCCTCGACCCATCAATAGCCTGCACCTTCAAACCGACTCGACGTCGACTGTCAGTGGGATTGCATCAACTCAAAATGCTCGATGCCTGCTTGACCGCAGCAAAAGTGCCTACAAGCACAGTTATACACTGTTGAGTGCCAATGGCAGGAATACAATTTACTGTGAAATGGCCCTGACGCCCTGCTCCACTTTTGGCATGATAGTGACTTTTAAGCCCCCCATCTATACCTTTTTCTTCAAGAATATAACTTTGAACATTGACATTGTTGCCGAACCTGATTGTCTGAACACACCTGCACATCTATCCAGAGTGCTCTTTAACAAAAATCTGTGTAGGTTTTGTTTACAGGGTGGGCTTTCCTACTTTTTTCTAGTTAGTTGGTTGCATTTTTATTGTTTAATTAAAAGTCTCTCTTTTAATAGAACTTTTGTTGGACCTTCTTTTATTTTGGATCATTGTGCTTAAGTTGTTTGGCTTGCTGCTGTTGTCGGTTCACACTCCTCCAGAAGATATAGCATGCCCCCAGCCTATGCTACCAAACGGGTTGAAGGAGGTATACTTTTTGGACTGTACCTCTTTCAGCATTATGATTGGGATCAATGCTGATTCACCAGTCGCATGGGTCTGAGTATGTGGTTTAGCCACTACTCAACTCTGTACTCTTGCAGAGCAGTAATCATTTTGTCACAAACAGTAAAAGTAATTTGCGGGGGGCTGAGGAAAAGAGTGTCACAATGTTTTTCTTAGTTTTGTGGGGTGTAGTGGACAAGAAAAAGGGTCTACAAATATTCACAAAGGGTGTTCAGCTGTTTTACTACATATGGCTATGGGTCATTTGAATGCATTTTACCTTGGCAGATGAGGGGGTGGGTAGAGGGACTGTGGGTGATAAAATAGCGGGCATTGGGGATGGGGCTAAGAATTGGTAGAGTTGTTGTATAACAGAGGTATGGGGGGGCTGGCCCCCGCAGCAAATGTGCAGTGAAATGTCCTGGCCGGTGGAATGGGGTAATACATATTTATGTATGTCTTTATTTATGTGCTTATAAAGCACCGAAAGCCTGCAGGCATCAGGGCGCATAACATAAAACATGAATACAACATACATCGACATTCAACAATCTGACCTGAACTGACTCATCATCCTGATATAGAGGATTCTTTATTTGAATATGTACGTTTTTAGGCTCTTTCTGAAAGCTAGATAGCTTGGTTCCAGTCGAATGGCTGGGGTAGGTTATTCCATTCCTTAGCAGCCAGTATGGGGAAAGCCCTACCCGAACCAGTTGCTCGTCTATGTGGAGGCACTGTGATCCTGCCTTGTGCCTCTGATCAGAGGGGTCGATTGGGGATGTATTGTGTGATCTTTCTCTTTAGATATTCGGGTGCAGTGCCATACAGGCACCTATGCACAAGTGTCAGGGATTTGAATTGGATCCTATCTTTGATCTTCAGTCAGTGCAATGCTTTCCTGTCCAAGGAGATGTGTTCATTTTTCCTTATTCCTTTGATTATTCTAACTGCATTGTTCTCCATGACCTGGCATTTCTCAAGGCAGTTCTTGCTAGCCCCAAGCAAGAGAGAGTTTCCGTAATCAAAACAGGACAGAATGGTTGCCTTTGCGATCGTGGCGCTGTTCTTCTCACTATAGAAGTGATGAATGGCTCTAAGGAGACGGAGAAGGTAAGAGTTGTTCTTATGCAGGTAGTGAACCTGCGCCTCTGCTCCCATAGAGGCTTCCATTACAAGCCCAAGGGTTTTTACCTGCCCTAGCACCTGAATACGGATATCCTTGATGCAGAAGGCCTCATACTCGGGCCCTAATTTGGCTCAGGCTTGACGGGTGCTGAAAATCATCATGTCTGTCTTTTTACCATTAAGGCACATCCAATTGCCCTCCATCCGTTTCTCAATGATGTCATAGAGTGTCGAGATTTTAGCACTATCCTCCAGATAATCCCCACCTAGCTCGACCACCAACTGGGTATCATCGGCGTAGTTTGTAAAAAATGCTCTGAAACCTGCCAGTACCTCACAGAGACATCTCATGTATAGGTTGAAAAGGAGGACGGATAGACGACCCCCTTGCAGGACCCAGTATCTTATGGGTGTTGCCTTGGAGAATCCCCCACCCTACCCTCCCCCAGTGGATTTTTGCCTCTCTATCAGCTAGGAAGGATGCCAGCCATGCGGATGCTTTCTTGGAGCAGTCAGCCACTTTTTCCAGAACCAGTTGGAGCAGTTGATGGTCTACTAGGTATCACAAGTTTTTTCACAAATAATATATACAATGTTACTTTTTTAGTGGAGGGAAGAAGAAAAAGGGAAAGGATTTCATAGAACATTCTCAAAGGGTGTTAAATGGGCTTTTACAAATAATCACACAAAATGTCTCTTTAATTCGGTTTAATGTGTGGAAGGAAAGGTGAGAGAAAGGGATACAAAATGAACACCAAATGGTGACACAAAGAGCTTCTCAATGGGGGAATTCTTAAAAAGGGTGTGTAAAAAGCCAACAAACACTGACTGGCTGCGCGTCTCATCTCACATCTTTCATATCTATACTCCTGTGCCAATAGTTTGGGTTTCATAGGTAACGCTGAACCCGTATTCATGCAAATGACACACGCATTTTAATGTTTGCGTGTTTCAAAAAATGTAATTGAGCGCCAAGCGCCGTGTGCATTATGCGCTTATTTATTTAAGCATGCAACCTCTTTATCACAGAGGTTTTTGTTAAATATAAAGATGTTCCAAACATGTTTTGATTTTATGGAAAGTGGGCTGGAACTCACACTATTGCTATTTGTCACCTTTTCCTTTCTTAGCGGGAATTTCGAAATAGTTTATAGAAGTGTAGCATGCAGTCCATCTTGGAATGTTAATCTTCTATTAGAAAATAAAGTATATGGTTATTAAAGGTTTTAATATCATGCTTTGCTTCACACGACCAGTATAATATTCTTCTTATGACTACAATATATACTGGAAGTGATCATTAGAAATACACATTTTACAATTTAAATAAACCCAGTTTACAGTGCTCACACAATTGAATAGTTTAGTTTTCTGTTTTAATAGCTGCTTTTGCAACAAAAAAACACCCCCCTCAAGATAACAGCCGGTGACAATACAAACAGTGGCAAAACCAACAGTTTTGGCGTTTGTGTGGGCGTAGGATGGCATTTTCCAGGCACTGCCATAAGGGTACGAAATGGACATAACATGGTAATAAGTGCAAAATGGGGCTTGTGAAAGGAGTGCCTGGCAAATGCCTATCTAATGCACACGCCAAGAATAATGCTTATAAGTCAAGTGGCTGAAGGTACCCTTGGTTAAGAGACTTATATTACAGCAGTAGCATGTTTATAGCTGGAATGAAGTCCTCTCCGAAGACTGCTTTGAAATAACATTGGTAGGCACTTAGAACACAAACTTTGATCTTACTGCTTGATAAAGTTACCTCAAAGAGATCCTAGGATGTGTTAAAGCATGGACTTGAGGAGCAGGTAGTGGCTAGTGGGTGAAACGAACCCTGGGAAACAGCATGGACATGGGATAAAGAAAAGCACCATCTAATGGCCAAAACGAATAAGTGGAAGCCACACGTATTCACGGTGATGCCATTCAAAGACAAAATCCGTATCCAAAATGCATTCCATTGAAGCATTTTTTTCATATGTTGCATGCCTCAATTTAGCTTCTTTCATAACTCCCACCCCGAACCTGTGCCCTCTTAAAACGCACAAAAAAGCCTTCTCTGGCACTGGGGATCATGATTTACAATGTGCGGCGCTGTCCTTAACACCTAACTCTTGGCGCGGAACCAAGAGTTATGCTTGAGTCAGAAGCCTAAAGCTAATAGGTAATACGGTGTGCACTTGTCACCTGTCACCGACGCCCAGGCGCCAGCGGCTGAATGACAGGCCTCCCACGCTCAGCGTCAATCCGCAGCGTGGTGTGGGCGGGAAAGAGGTACCAGCTCCGCGAGCACCTGCCTGGAAGGCGGGGGGCGGGCGGTTGGAGGAAGAAGTTCTGTGGAAATTTCAGCTACGCAGAGCTGGGCGAAATGAGATGAGTCTTCCCCTCACAGGGCCTCGCGAATAGATCGAGGGTTCGGTCACATCTTCCCTGAAATAGGAGGATGTGAGACGAGGAGGGCCTGGTTGAGGTGCCATGTTATGCTCAGCACTGCGGAAGTTCTTAAGAAGGGACGAGTGCTGCTGTCGCGTGGCGGGGGGGGGGGGGGGCGTTGAGGGAGGGGGGCTTGTGGAATGGGTCTCCTGATATACTACGGAATAAAGCGTCCCCCGGGGATGCTTATGTGACATATGTGTTCTGACTGGACAAGAGGTGAAGGTGAGTAGTGGAAGGACTGTCAGGGCACCGTTCGCCTATTTTGCTTTAACTGAGTGGTATTGAAGACGGGCAGAATACTCTAGTACTGCCCCATATGTGCCCATGCCCCTGGAATATCAGACGGTTAGGGAAGGCCTGGGTGTCACAGCAACACATCTGCCAAAGAAACTAAAGGGCCTGATTCACAGGAACCTTTATAATGACACAATCTCATATGAAAATGCTCTGTGAATCAGGCCCCAAGTCTGTACAGAAGGGCTAAACGTTTGTGCCATATATCGGCCATTGCATAGCAAGAGTCTCAGAGAGGGGCTATCCCGCGAAGTCCTTGGAGCGTAGCTGTATATTCCACCCTGACACATGCTCTGTGGAGGTTTCAGTCTTCCTTTCACATTTCTGCACCATTCTAGAGGGGCAGGCTGGCTCCCAGGTGTTTGCATCAAAGGGGCTATAGAGAGAGGGAACATAGCTCTCAACATTTCAAAGTTACAATTAGGGTCCTCTAACATCGACATTCTGGCCGTTATTGAAACAACCATGGAAGTTACTGGAGTGCATGAATATTTTGGGTGTTACTGCAGAGCGTGGTGAAGGGCTGTACTGTAAATGACTGCCTAGGGAATGAGCCGAGTGTTCGAACATATCTGCCAGGCCCCTGGAATACAGGGGTGAGTGCAGAAGGGATCGGGTGAGCCTTCCATGCACGTGTAGTGAATTTCGTGAAGTGAAGGACAGGGTTTGCAGTCGCATCATTCCTGGAATAGCATGCACTCTAAGGGCAGGGTCTGTACCTTTGGCTCCCCAGATGCTTTGGACTAGATCTTCCATCAGCCTTTAGCCAACATAGTCAATGGTAAGGGATCATGGGAGTTACAGTCCCCCAATATAGGTTAAGTGCTCTTGTAACTTCTGTACGTCTTCTGCCAGAAATAGCAAGGGCAGTGGGGAAGGCCTGCATGTGACGGTCATATGTCTCCTCGACCAGCTGTGGCCGTGCAAAGGGGAGTCGTCCTCCTGTCCCATATTTTCCTCTCATATATAGTAGAGGCTGCAAGAGATCCTATGTCTCCCCCTACCCCATTGTCTTTGAAGAGTGGCTGGGTGTTCATGACCAAGTTTCTTTGGGTAAGGAATGGGTTTTCCTGTTACATTTCTGTCTTGTAGTGGCAGGGGTCGCGGGTCAGTCCTTTGTCAAGTCTTGTCTGGAGTGATGGTGTGTTCCTGTCACCTATGCAGAGAAGGCCCACTTCTGTAACAGTCTGAGGAGAGCATAGCTCTCAACTTCTGAATGAGTCCTCTCAAATTATAATGCTGCTCCAACTTGTACTTTACATTGGAAAACTTCGGGCTCATTGAATATTTTAGAGGTTCATAGCAGGAAACCTGGAATTTATTCTAAAACTACTGTTAAATGTTAAATGTTAAAGGTACTGAGGTGAAACAAATGACAAAATGCGGAAAAGGGCCACTTGGGAACTGTGGCAGAGAATGCACAGCTATGGGAGAGGAATTGCCCGTTCCTGTCCCAGGCTGCGGATAGGATTGCTCAAACCATCCCCCAAAGTGACCAGCAATTATCCGTGGGTCAGCCCTCTAAAAATACAGTGACCTGCAAAAACCTTGCAGATCACTCAGTGAGAGTGGGCATCCCAAACCCTCATTATTCCCCTGTGGAGAATTGTTGTGTGTCATCCTCAAATTATTTATACTTTAAAAATATGTTTTTTTGGCTGGTGAGCTTGCCCGAATTAGAGGTAGAAAACGTTTTGGTTCTCTTCATAGCACAAGCAGACCTGCTTATGCTGAAAATAAGAAAACCTTTGTTTTTTTCAATTTTCATCAGGAGTGACTGAACTAGAACTAGAAAACTTTGTTTTATTTTTTTTATTTCCATCACGGGCCTGGGATACAACAAATGCCCTTCTGGCCTGAGTCTGTCAAGTACAATTAGGGCCTTTTCTTGCTTATACCTTCAAACCTTTTCGCCCAAATCAGCAAAAAAGTTTGAACAATCAAACCTCAAATTTCATCTGTTTTGAGTTTTCCTTGAACTGGTTAACCCAAGTCTATATCTGGGTACTAAACGAGAGTACTTCTATTACAGATGCAGATTAAGGTGGGTATAACCTTGGGGTTGGTGCGCTGAAGCCCTCAAATCTTTTATTAAAGCCAGCTGCGTAACCAACACAAGGTGGAAGAACCCTCAATCACCTCAAATCACAGAATAGGAAGTAAGTGTGATGCAATTCACGCTCAGCCAAATAGTCCAAAGTGTAGGCATACTGTTAGATGGTAAGTATCCTTGAAATAATATAAACAAAGTAAATTCAAAGTTTTGCTGCTTGCTTTCAATCTTATGTTACAGACAGCACGTGTTTCGACCCTCCGGTTGTTCTCAAGGCTGTGCAATTGTTCACAAATAACATACACAGTGGAAAAGACATATGTTGGTCAAACATCATGATTTCTGGACCAAAAATAACGAAAGAAAAATGCAAAATTGCTATGTGAATATGGATAAATGGCTGGTATCATAAATTACATAAGCATAATATGTTGTGAAGACAAAATAAAGAGTAAACAGAAGGAAAGACAATAAAATAAAAAATAAAATGAAAAAGTCACATCGATGGGGCATAGGACAGAGTTACACAAATTAGCACATGTCAACACAAGTGATAAAGCAACTTCCATATTGAACATATAATACCATAGCATTAAAGCAAATCCTATCTTTTTTTAATTTAATAATTTTTATTGGAGTTATAACAGAGGTACAATTAGTAACAATGCCGAAATCTGTGAGGACAAGGTAATACAAAGTTTATGCAGACAGAACAACCAATCTTAATAGTGAAACTTATGAGTGAAAAAAGTAATAAAAAATGTGTTAGCGTCCATCATATAAGAGTGAACATAAGAAGAGATGTATAATCATAAAATCTGCAAAATGAATATCAATGATAATATACAAATGACGAACAGGGGAACACAGACAGGGTACAAACAAGAGAACAGAAGGGTTGAGCCGGAAGGGGGTGGGAGTATGTAAATCAGTATGCTGTTTAAATACCATATTGACACAATAAAGAGTAGCATTAAATTAAACATATATATGAAGTATTAGAGGATGAGTTCATGTACCATGTGAGGAGGCAGTGAAACAATACAGATAGCGAATATAGAAGGGCCATTTTGCATTATATTTGGGAATAGAGTCTTGATAATTAGCCTACATAATTCCAATCTTTGTATATTGTAGATGTTATTGCACCATCCTCTAATAGAGAGGGAGCGTGAATTTTTCCAGTTGGCAGTAATACGTTTTAACGCAATAATAATAAATAAATCATACAGTTTTGTCGAGGCATGCAAATCATGTGAAGTCACAGCCAAACCTCCTAGAACAATATTCAGAAAGGATAGCGGGGCATCAACCATAAATATGCATCTAAGGTGTTTCCACACATCTTGCCAAAATGAGAAAACAAAAGGGCATTTAAAGAACATGTGTTTATATGAGGCAGGAGAGTGACCACATGTCCAACATTTATCATCATTAAAAAATGTTTGTTTTTGAGAGCTTCACAGGGGTAATAAACGCTCTATGGATAAAAAATAGGAAGTGTTGCGTTATATTGGCTGATACTGAGACACATCTTATTCTGGAGAATATAGAGGACCATATTTGATCATCAAAAGTGCAACCAAACTCCTCCTCCCATAGCAGGCGCACAGACAGAACCCCCTGTTTTAAGGATAATGGTTCATAGAATTTAGAAGCCTTGATGCAGGAGACCATGGTGAGCTGCAGTAGCCTACAGACATCAGGTGAAAGGATATTGTTTGAGAAAAGTTGAGGCGCATCTAGACATGAGTTCACTAAGTTATTTAAACAATTTAAATCCGAATTAGGTATTGTTAGGCAAAGTTTGTATGCAGTATTTGTGGCCTTTGGGACCACTACACACAACTAGGACTACATGTGTAAGCAAAACCAACTTTTGGTATATGTCTGTACTACACAGTTTTGTGGTATCGTGCTGAGCAGTCAGGCTTATCTCTAGAGGGAATGTGAGCTGTAAGGAGTTTACACAGAGGTCTATAATTACAAGTATTGAATTAGACTCTTATACTCAAGGTTTCTTGGTAAAACACTTATTAATTTATTTCAAAGTCAGTTATAAAACATTCACTAGAAGAAGGCAATGTATATCACACAAAAATATACTTCAGTACTTCACAATATCAGGTTCTGAGGCATTTAAACTACTTTGGGCCTGATCACAACCTCGGCAGTAACGCTAACGCTATTAGCGCGGGGGCTATTAGCGCGACCGCCATAGCCCCCGGCGCTAATAGCGCGGGATCACGAGTTGGGCGGACTTGGAAGTCCCCATTCCCCATTGAGCCCATTCGGGAATGCCCCATTCCCCATTGGGCTCAATGGGGAAAATTCACGCTCTTACCGCCGGCGGATTTCCCGCCGGCGGTAATAGCGCGAAATTTCAGCGGATTTCCCCCCAGCCAAGAGCTGGGGCGAAATCCGCCGAAGCCCTGATTCGACGGACCCTTAAATACGGCGGTAATAGCGCTACTGCCGGATTTAAGGGTTACCGCCGAGGTCGTGATCAGGCCTTTGAAGGAGGATCAAAATAGCATTCAGAGCATTAGAAGTAGGAGCAAAAAGGCATAAGTTAATAAAACGAATATTACAGTTACTCTAAAACAGTGCAAATAGTTTGAGTTCACCAGAGGAGTTGATTCAATGAAATAGGTTAGGCCAAAGTCAACGGGCTAAAGTCTTGTATCGGATAAAGCAGTTCTGGAGGTTAAACGGAAAAGTCTTTGCCAAAGTTCTCAGAAGTAGTTCGTAAAAGAAAGATTCATATGTCGGGTCACAAGCTGACTAGGCCGGCAAGTTGCCAAAGTTTCAAGTACTTTCGCAGTGAGAGGTAAATTCTCTCAGTCAGGTTTTTACAGTACCTTACAATGATGAAAAAGATGCAGCTGAAGACGTCTGTTCCTGGCAGTTCCTGCAGATCTCGCTGTTCCTGAGCCTAAGTCGTGGGGACAAGAGGGAGGATGTCGGGGGACTCCTACACTGCACAGGGACTGGTCAAAAGCTGGCAAAAGCAAATCTTCAATTCCGGTAGCTGTAATCAAGCACACAAACTGGTGTCCTTCTCCCTAGCTATTCGGTTTCCTGCAGCACTCTGAGGAAAATACAACCATCTCCGAGAATGTATCTAGGTGGCTTACAAGTTGATTGGTCCCACCAACTCAAAGGGAGAAGTCATCCTTGAAGGGCTTCTCTGTCGAGATTAACTTGGCGATTCGGACCTGCATCAAGGCTTCAACGGGCAAACCAATGGTCCAGGAGTTGCAGCAGCCGTCCTCTTCCAGCTTGTCTTCAGTTCTTTCGTTCCAGTGGTCGACTCTGCCTTCCAAGCCAAGAGACTCACCTTTTATCCAGTTTCCTCCAATTAATTCCAGCATAGCTGCCACTCACGCAGCAGGGTGGCTGTCCTTGCCGGAGAGTTAGCCAGCCAATCACGCCAGAGTGCATTTGGGTCTCCTAGGAGACTAAGCACAGGGAGTTCCGGGCACCTGCCTCACTTCCTGCCCACCCCAGACACTTGGGCGCCAGAGGCGGACTTCAGTCCTGAAGCCCGCCAAAGGCATAGGAACAAAGGGACCAAACCTGGTTTCGCGCACAGAGATAAACTCTAGAAGGACCTTTCCAAAAAGAAATGTCGAAAAAGAAGTCCGGGACCTGTTTAAACAAAGGGGGCACAGACGCCGTTTTGAAAAACATGGCTCCTGCAATTTAACGCTACCGGTGTTCGTGGTCGGGAAAATCATGGTAGTTTGTTGTAAAACCACTGCCACCAGCCATTTCGAGAGCAAAGGGTAGCATTTGATTGCTACATGAGTTTCTAGACATAGGGGAAACTAGGTAACCCCTTCACCCCTCTATGGTAAGATAGTGTGTGCTGGGTCTAGGAATTTGGAAAGACTAGTGAAGTCAATTTCACTTTACTTTCTCTGGGAAACAGTAGTTTATCCCAAAGAAGGTATTTAAACCATGAGACAGCCTAAAAGGCTTCACTGTGTCACTGCACTGAGGGTGCCGTGTAAGACACATGAAAAGATGATGCCTATGGAGTTGTCTAAAACTCCACAATAAAAGAACACAAGAGTAAAACATACATCAAAATACATGAGAGAGTGGGAAAAAAGGCTCACACTCTCACCAGGTAAAAAAGTCAAGTCCTCAAAATCCACCAAAGTTGCTGGGGGTCTCTAAGGTAAAGGGAATTAGCACATGTATGAGACTTCTTCCTAACAGGTATGGAGAATAAATTCCTCAGATGTTGGAAGGAAAGAATGGAAGGGGCGTTAATAATTTGTTGGATAAATCTGATACCTTTTTTTAACCGAGATCTACGACTCAAAGCCCTATTATTAATAACAATATTTTTATTATGCTACAGTAGTGGGGAGAGGTGTTTATTGAGAGATTTGGTGTGACGGAAAAGGAAGATCCTTAGTGCAGAGATAGAAGCTCTAATAGGGCCTGATATGGCAACGGAGGCATGGTTGAATAAATAGATAAGGTTGGCTAGTTCATATAGGCAAACCAGACATTTCTCAACAACATACCAAGAAGGGAAATCCAAAGTATGAGACACGGTAAACCAGCAACGGGATTGCTTAAGAAGGAATGAAGAATGATATAATTTATAGTCAGTAAAACCAACTCCTCCCATATCGTATGGAGCCTTTAATTTGGCTACAGCTATTCTCTTGCACCTACCAAGACCCAATAGGAAATTAAGAAGGACACAGTATATGGATTTGAAAAGAAAAAGAGGGAGTGTAAGTGGGAGGAGTTGCAGGTAATATAGAATGATGGGGGAAAAGCATCATCTTAATTATTTCCAGTCGGCCCCACCATGAGAGGTAAAGGGGGGGCCATTTGGAAGTTAAGTCTTTACGTTTCTCCAACAGTATTTCCAAATTAAGTTTGATAGTGTCATGTATAGTAGGGGCGAAACGAATACCAAGATATTTAATAGAGTCACTACACCATTTAAAACCAAAGACATCCAAATCATGCTTAAAACAGTAGGAATTGAGGGGAAGAATTTCGGATTTGTCTTTGTTAAGTTTGTATCCTGACATCAAACTAAATTGATTGATTGATTGATTGATATTTTATTTCTATCGCGCTCGTACACAAGTGTTTCAGAGCGCGACAAGGCAAGGGAGGGGAACAGGGGAGAACAAAACAGCGATCTTACTAGGCCCAGCGACATTGAGAACGCGCAAGTGCACGGGAGAGGGGGGAGGGGAAAAGTGCATGGAAGGGGGGAGAGGTTGAAAGTGCGAAGCAGAGGAGAAACAGATAAATAACAATTAATAAATAATAAAGGCAACAAACAGCGGTAATGCAGCCAGCAATTTGCAAGTGCTAGGTTTAAGGCAGCAGATAGGGTAGGTCTGATAAGTGGAGGAAGAAAAAGGGGGGGCTGTATGGGTACAGATACAGACCCCAGTGCAAGGGGTGGCCCAGAGGCAGTGTGGGAGGGTGGCAGGATGAGCAGGTACCTGGGCCCAAAGGACAGAGGGTGGCCAGGTGGACGGTGCCAAGAGAGAACAGATAAGCAGGGGAGAGGGGAGCGAAGGCAGAAGAAAAGAGGAAGGTCTTTAGGTGCTCCCGGAAACGGAGATGGTTCTCCTCAAGGTTTAGAGTGGCAGGGAGGCTGTTCCAGAGGGAGGCCCCAGCCGAAGACAGTGATCTACCCCCAGCTCGTTTCTTAGAAAAACGACTGAGCCTGAGTGAGTTTGAGGTAGAGGAGCGAAGAGCTCAAGAGGGGAGGTATTTGGGGAGAGATAGCTGAAGGTATTTTGGACCCAGGTCCCAGAAAGCCTTGTGGACAACGCAGAGGGTTTTGAATTTAATACTTGCATCCATTGGTAGCCAGTGGAGAGATTTCAGAGCTGGAGAGATACGATCCCAGGGCTTGAGGCCAAGGACAAGTCTCGCAGCCCTGTTCTGGATTAGTTGCAGAGGGTGGAGAGCAGAGGCAGGTAGATTTAGAAAGAAACTGTTACAATAGTCCAACCTAGAGAGAACCAAAGCTTGAGATACCATGAGCTTCTGGGGGAAGGAGAGGAAAGGCAGAGTACCTTTGAGGAGGTGCAGTCGGAAATTTGACTTTTTAGAGACCTCAGAGATGTGGGCAGGGAAGGAAAGGGTGGAGTCAAAGATGACCCTGAGGTTCTTATCCTCGCAGGTGGGGGTAGAAGGAGGGCCAAGGAGGGCCAAGGGAGGCCGGCCAGAGAGTGAGTGGAAAGGATGGTGAAGGTGTGCCGATGAGGAGGATCTCCGTCTTGCTGGCATTCAGACAAAGATCATTGGCGGCACACCAATCTTGAATGGCAGTTAGGCAATCAGAGAAGAGAGAGAGAGAGGAGGTGGCAGAGGGCAGCCTGAAAATGAGTTGAGTGTCGTCAGCGTAGCACTGGAAATTTGAGCAGAAAATGGCAATGCAGTGGGCGAGAGTTGCCAGGTATTGGTTGAAAAGCCAGGGTGAGAGGTTAGACCCCTGGGGAACACCACAGGTAGAGAGGAAGATATATGAAAGGAAGGACCCAAGTTGGACCTGGGAGGGTCGATCTGAGAGGAAAAAGGTCAGCCAGGCCAGAGCCTTATCAGTGATACCCAGGTTTTCACGGAGACGGTTGAGCAGGATGGTATGGTTGACCGTGTCGAAGGCAGAAGAGAGATCGAGGAGGATGAGGACAGAGGGAATGTTAGAGTCAAGGTTGGAGGGCAGATCTTCACGGATGTTCAGGAGAGCAGTTTCCGTGCTTCTGGCAGCTCTGAAGCCAGACTGGTGGTCATGGAGACAGCCAACAGAATTGGAATGAAGGTTAAGCTGAGCGATGGCCAACTTTTCCAGGAGTTTGCCAAAAAAGGGAGTAATGGAAATTGGGTGATAGTCAGCTGGACAAGAAGGATCAGCTGTGGGTTTCTTGAGAAGAGGATGCACAAAGGTGTGCTTCAGAGGGGGGGGAAGGATCCAGAGGCAAAGGAGTGGTTGCAAAAATCAGCAAGGGCCGGAGCGAGGGTGTCAATGTGGTCCTTGATGGCTTTAGAGGAACAGGGATGAACCTGTTTTTAAGAGGCTTTCATAGATCGGACTTGTCTAGCAACCTAGTCAGGGGTGAAAAGAGGAAAGGACGAGAAGGATGGTGGGAGGGTGGCTGAAGGAGGGTCAGCAAGCACAGATGGAGAGGGAAGAGGAGGGGTGTGGGTGGAGAGGGTGGACAGGATGTCCTGGGTTTTTGAAATGAAGTGAGAGGCAAGGGCATTACAAAGAGCCTGGGAGGCAACAGGAGGGGTAGAGACTGCAGCAGGGTTGGCCAGCTCCTTGGAGATTTTAAAGAGTTTGGCTGAGTTGTTAGATGCCGCAGAGACACAAGATTGAATGTGGACTCTCTTCTTGGTGAGGACAGAGGGTCGGTATTGCCTCTGTAGCAGGCGACAGGCCAGTTTGTCAGAGGATGAACAGGAAGTCCTCCATTTCCTCTCAGCTGCCCTACACTTACGTTTAAGTGTAGCTAGGTCAGAGTCATACCAGGATTTGCACTTGGCTTTGGACTTCAAACGGATCCTCATGACAGGGGCAAGAGCATCAAGCGTATCATAAATTGAAGAGTAGAGCAGAGACAGGGATGTGTCAGGATGTGAGACAGCCAAAGGTGGAGGGGGGTAGAGAAAGTGGCAGCAAAAGCCTCAACTGACACACGCTTCATGGTGAAGAGTGTTGAGTAAGTGAGGAATATGGAGTTTGGGGTTTTTGATGAAGATGAGGACATCGTCAGCATAGGCCGCGATTTTAATGTACAACGAGGTCACTGGAATCCCTGGTATATTTCTATCAGACCTGACTAGCTCAAGTAGGGGTTCCAAAGAGAGGATGTATAAAATGTGAGAGAAAGAACAGCCCTGTTGCGTACCTCTAAGTAAAGGAAAAAAGGATGAGGATTGACCATTAACATTTATAGAAGACTTGGGGCACGAATAGAGGAGTTTAACCAGGGAAATACATTTTTCACCACAACCGTGCCATTGGAGTGATTAAAACATAAAGTCCCAATTGACACGGTCGAAGGCTTTTTCTGCATCCAAATCAATGGCCGCATAACCCTGTTTGTCCTTTTTATCTTTAGAAACTATGTAGAGAGCATTAAGTAACAGTCCTGCGTTAGAGGAGATATTGCGACCTTTGACATAGCCGACTTGGTCATTTTTGATCAAAGTAGGGAGAGAGGACTCTATTCTATTGACGAGGATTTTAGCGAAAATCTTGCTCTCCCGGTTTATAAGAGAAATGGGGTGATAGTTACCAGGTAATGTAGGGTCCTTGTCAGATTTAGGAAATAAAATTAGTAGAGTTTCAGAAAAGGAGCCAGAGGATGATTTTTGAGAGATAAAGTAGGAGAATAAAGATTTAAGTTTAGGAGTAAGGGAGTGAGCAAGAGCATTGTAAAATTCAATGGATCTGGTCCAGGGGCTTTACCCCTACCCAAACCGTTAATGGCATGTGTGATTTCAGAAAGATCAATATCGTTGTCTAAATGAGAGAGGTTAGTTCTGGGATAGGAGGATCTATTTATATTATTGAGAAATGACTCAATGTTTTAGAAGGGACAGACGATTGAGGGGTGTATAAGTTCTCATAAAATGTTTTGAAACAATTCAGTATGTCTTTTGGATGTTTATGTAAGGTACCAGAGGAATCTTTTATCTGTGATACGTAAAACGTTTCCTTCTTAGTCTTTAAGTATGAGGCAAGCGACTTGCTGGCCTTATTTAATGTTTGGTAAATCTTAGTTTTGTATTTTAGGATGCTTCCAGCGGCCAGGCCCATGAGGTCTTCATTGATTTGAGAACGTAGAGCCATGACACTACAGAGGTACATTGGATTGGAGTTCTTATAATATTGTTGCTCTAAGGATGTCAGCTGAGCATAGAGGTCGTCAAGATGTTGTTTACGTAGTCTCTTCATCCTCCCGGAATATGCCATAATGTGGCCTCTAAGTGCAGCCTTTAATGCATCCCAGTTGTTTACTGTGGAGGTATCAATGTCCTGATTTTCAGCATAGTATTGTTGTAGGAATAATTGAACAGAATCAATAAATTGTTGATCTTGTAATAGGTAGTTATTGAGTCTCCAGCGGGAGGAAGGTTTGCTAATGTCTTCAAACTCAAAAGAGGTGCTAACGGGGGCATGGTCAGAGATAATAATATTGGAGATTGTGGAATCGACAATGTTTATGTTTGTTTATGTTTTATTACTTGTATTGCGCACCAGACCCGAGGGTATGAGGGTGCATTGCATAAGACAACTTGCTTAGTTACAGAAAGTACATTTACATAGGTATATTTACATAATACAAGGTATGCAATCCAAGATAAGACGATGTTGCATGGTGGGGATACAGATAAAATACTATATACAATTATGGTTACACTTTGTTACAGAAGGTACATTTACGTAGGTACATTTACATAATACAAGGTATACAGTCCAGGATAGGATGATGTTGCATAGTTAGGATACAGATAAAATACTATATACAATTCTGTTAGCACATTGTTGTGTGCAAGCGAGAGCAATAGGTGGAATGGAGTCATATGCCAGATTGCTGGTCCGAGTCTTTGAGCCAGTTTATGAGGTTCTGCTGGAATTGTGGGTAAGATTGATCTTCTCGCAGGGGAGGGGTGAGGGAGTTCCACAGTTGGGCTGCCTTAACCGGGAAACTGCGTCCTCCAACTCTGGAGAGTTTAAATCTTGAGACCAAAAGGCAATTGGTGTTCGATAATCTGGAAGGTCTTAAAGAGGTTTTTCTAGTGATTCTCTCAGTAAGGTAGCAGGGTGCCGCATTGTTTAGACATTTGTATGTGAGAGAAGCCACTTTCAACTGGATTTTATCCTGTGTAGATAGCCAGTTGTTTAATTTTCTTGTTTCAGAGATATGATCTCTCCTGGAGATACCGAGTGCAGCTCTAAGAGCATTGTTCTGGAGGAGCTGGATTTTCTTGATAGTTTGCTTGTTGGCCCCGAAGTAGAGAGAGTTACAGTAATCCAGCTTCGACAGAACAAGAGCTCTTGCCAGGGTAATGCAGCTGTTGTTGGACAGGAAGGGTTTACCTGCTCTGATTAATTTACAAGTGTATGCTGTGGCGGATGCCATTGCATTAACCTGTTTCTAGAAGGAGAGGGTCGAGTCCAGGTAGAAACCCAGGGTTTTAACCTCGCTAACGACCGTAATGGGGTTGCAATCAATATTGAATGTAGAGTATTTTGGTCCCATTCCTTTGAGGGTTGAGGGAATGCCCAAGATAATTATCTCAGTCTTGTCATCATTCAGGCATAGTCCATGGGTGGCCATACATGCATGGATGATGAGATATACCCTGTTCACCAAGGCCAAATCCTTGTCGTAATCACCAGTAAGCGGTAGGAGAATCTGAGTATCATCTGCATAGTTAGTGTAGGTGATACCAAGAAGGTCCAGATCATCGAACAGGGGCTTCGTGAAGATGTTGTACAAGGTAGGAGAGACGCAAGAACCCCGAGGCACTCCGTAAGAGATGGGGATGGGGTCTGTGGCTGCAGTAGGGGAGAAGACTCAATAGTATCTAAAAGAGTTTTGGAGGAGAATATATAGTCCAAGCGAGAAAGTGTATTATGAGGAGACGAGTGAAAAGTATAATCTAATTGTGTAGGATGGGAGAGCTGCCAGGAGTCATCTAATCCAGTCTCGGCTAGACAACCTAGAAAGGACTTGTGCGATTTGGTGCTCTTAAATATACAACTGGATTTCCGATCAATGAATGGATCGAGGACCTGATTGACGTCCCCGCATCCAATAATATTAGTGAAGCCATTCTTAAGGATCATCTCTTTGATTCACCTCCAAAAACCAGGGTCGGTAGAGTTGGTCCATAGATGTTTAGTATGGATATATGCACAGAGTCAACCAGGAGCCTGACCCACACCCAACGCCTCTCATTATCAGCATCTTGATTCACAATTTTAAATGGAAGCTTTTTGCTAAGTAATATGGCAACTCCATTCTTCTTGGCGACTGCAGGGCTAGTGATAACATCTTTAACCCACAGGGATTTGAGCTTTATGGCCTCTTTACTAGATAGATGTGTCTCCTAAATGCATGCTACAGATGATTTCAATTTGTTCAGATGAGATAAGATCTTACATCTTTTAATAGGGTTGCTACATCTTTTGATGTTCCATGTTACACATTTAAATAGCATAGTTTAGATTGATTGATGTTAAAGATATCACATAAAACCATAGTGAGCAGAGCACATAAAAAAAAAACAGAAAGCAAGTTGTTTCATCAGAGCAATATGTTCCACTAGCATCAAAATAAAAAGATATTCCCATGGGCCGGGACACAAAAGGAAAACACATGAGGAAACAGGAGGAGGGAAGGGGGGTCTGAAGAGGGGTATTGTAAACAGAGATAGAGAACATAGTAAAAAAAACTTAGAATAAGAAATGAGAGGAACTTTAGAATTGTAGAGAAGGAGATCAGACCAGGGAAAAGAAAAAAGAGGGTGAAGAGTATAACAGAGGCAGGTAACACCTACAGAGCCGTCAAATGGAAAAAGACGGCATAAGATGGAAGAGGGACGCCGTCACAGTGCCCGTCCCACCAGGTTATGATAAGAGGATAATGATTGCATTAAGTGAAGAACTGAATAACAAGTAAAATGGAGAAGACACTTCATGTTCCAGAGGATGTTGAAGGATTCGCAGGTGTGGAAGTATCCATAGTACCCGTCTTGATGGTTTGTATGAAGGTTCTTAGATCAGCTGGATCATCGTACAGGACAGAACGACCATCATAAGTGACCTTGAAGGAACAAGGGTGGTACAGACCATACCAAATGTTGAGCTGTTTCAGCGCAGGGCGGAGGGATAAGAAATGTTTCCTATGCAAAGCAGTGCTTCTTGCTATGTCCTGAGATAGATAAAGTTTGTTTCCTTGCCACGTAAGAGACTTTTTTCCTTAGATGTAGTTAGGATTAGTTGGAGCTGAGTATACTCCAGTAGGTAAACTATAAGTATTCTGGGGGGAGAGTGAGATGACACAGAACATTTTAGTTGCCCAATGCAATGAGCCTGTTGTATGTTGAGTTGTGTCTCCATAGGTAGGTGCAGAATGTCTGGCAATAATTTTTGCAAAAACGCAATGGGGTCTGATCCTTCTCATCCTTCAGGCAAACCAGATATATGAAGATTGTTGCGTCTGTTCCTGTATTCTAAATCCTCATTCTGTCTTTGAAGCTCCCTGATGGACTTCTCCAGCAGCGCAACTCTGGGGGATACATGTTCCACTTCACCCACTCTTTTCTCCACCTCCTCCATTCTATTTTTGAAAACCCTCCATCTATCATGTAATCATTGTAGTTATTGATTCGTCGTCTCGATGAAAGGTTTAAGAGCTCTAATTTAAAGTAAGATGGCTTCAATGGCTGGATCGGAGACACTAAGCGGAGGTGGTGAGTTGCTTAGGGTCTTTTAAGGTTATTTGAAAACGTGTTTGAATATTTTGTGACCGGAGCATTTTTTTTGTTTGTTTTTGCAGGCTGCCATTCTAGCGGCAACTAGTTGCATGGTGATAAATTAAATAGTTAAACGGACACTGAGGTACAAGGGCTTAAAAGGCCAAACAAAGCATATAATGCGGATCTAAGCTTCCAAAGCTTAGATTGAGTCCAGAAGAATACGACTCTGTCGCCCAGAATCAAGGCCAGCAATTGGGATTGAGTAGATAAATGGTTGCTGGGTAATCAGATGCTGCAATGCAATGCTCTGCAATTAGTAATTGTTTTAGTCCAAGGTATAATGTTTGCCTCTGCCCAGTTGCAGTGAGAAGCAAGATCACACAATTTCAATAACTGAGTTAAAAGCAGTTGAAAAGCCTCAAAGTGTCTTCTGATACCGTGGTTGCCAGACCATAGTAGAAAAAAGAGCAGCACTTTTAAATTCCACACCACCTTTGGGTAAAAATAATGCTAGCTTGGTATGTGTTTAGAACGTTACATGAGAGAACCAGGCTGTTCATTAGAAGTAAACGTGAATTAACAACAGTGAGCTTTGAGAGGATTCCTCAAGTCATTAACAAAAATCAGAGGACATGTGGAAGAGTATAACTGAAGTGAGTTGAGCTGTAGGAATAGGAATAGTATAAATAGGGATATCCCAGCAAAGGACCAGTCCATTGTAATAACATACACCAAGCAACACAGTTGTAATCCTAAAAAATCGGTATCACTTGATAATAAAAGAGATTCTCACTGTACAATAGGGTGCAGTTGCGTTAAGCGGCCATCTTCCACGGCATTCGGCCACGCCCCTAAAGCAAATTCAATCTTAATGACAGGTTTTTACCAGTTGGGGATCAATGAACACATACTGTTAGAGTAATTGATAGGGAAAAATAATATGCAGCACCCTATAGCCCCTGCCCAGTGCTGGGGAATGATTGAGGCATTGTAAAATACAGTATTTGTCAGGATCCCCAAGTGTGCCTTAAGGTGATGATTTGGGCACAGGACCTGTTAAAATGTGTAAAGTTGTGATTATGTACGGAATAGTCTTATCAAGTAGTGTGGATACATGGTTATGCACTTACCCACAATGCAGCCTTAGTATAGGAGTCATGGGGTTAACTGCGCTGGGTCATGTCGCTGCCTCTGTGTCCTGGATAAATATCCTATTGGAATGAGCAATGAAAATATTTCTTGCCACTATAGTAAATGCGTGCTGCGAATGTCGCAGTAAAAAGAGAAAGACGCGCATCTGTAGTAGGTGGGGACCGTGAAAGTCACGATAAATAGGAGAAAGAAGCGTGTTTGCGTGTGTGCGCATGACATCACGCTGTCATACAGTCAGAAGTGTGTTGCAAATAGTTATTCGTTGTCATTCGATTGTCATTAGCAACTGTTGTCCACAATAGAAACGCTTGAATTGTATAACCCAGCATCCTTCCTGGCGAACAATATCCAGCCATCCAGCTGAGAAAAATGAATTCTAATGTGTAAATAAGTGCGGCTGGGTGCAGGGATGTCATTTCACCAAAATGCCAGGGGTAGCAGAAGTGACATCACACGACCCTTGACATCTGATGACATCACATGAAGTGATGTCATTTGACCCCACCCTGAAGTGAAATCATGGGAAGCGAGAGAATGCAAACTTTCACCCCTCCACAAAACAGGAAGTGGCATCACATAGCATTGTTTCTAAGTATAGTACACTACGAACAATATGGTTATCACTATAAAGCGATATACATTTCATACAATAATGGATTACCATATTTATCAGTAATATCTGAGTAGGCCCATATTACCAAATCACTGTGAATGCAAGCAGACGTCCAAGGCCAAACGATAATGATGTGTTATTATATAGCACCTATGCTTAAGTGCTTCATATAGAGCAAATTTACATACAATATCACCCAACCTGTGTTGGTACTCATTTATCAACATCAGCAGGATAAATGGCTGAGTTGTCTATGCTGGGAGACGAACCTGCAACCCGCAGATCGCACACACATAGCAGCAGCAAGTTGTCAACACACTGAGCGATCTTACCGGCTATTGCTATCAGAAAACCAGCCACTCCAGAAACAAAGAGCCACATTCTGCTGGCCACAGCCCATGAGCTTCAATAAAATAAAATAAAAACGTTTTAATATTTTTTAGGGGTAGCAAGGGAGACCACAGGGGTAGCAAGGGAGAGCACAGGGGTAGCAAGGGAGAGCTTAGGCATCGCAGTTGCGACCCCTGGCGACTCTTAAATGACGTCCATGGCTCTGTACCTGTATGAAAAATTATATTGAAAATGTGAAATAAATAAAGAATAAGTATGAAATTAATTGAATCCTGTTGCCTAGACATGCGGGCCATAGCATAATAAATGCATATTAATCGCATGTGCTTTATTGCTTGTGATACTAGTGAAAACTATGTTGAAAATAATGAATGAGTTTTGGATATGGCTGCGGCTGAATGCCGATGGCCTGTGGGTTCTCAGAGGTGAACCCTAGTGTAAAGACTGGAGGGGGGTATCTGTACTCCTGCTCTCTACATGGCAGAGTAGAGGCACAGAGAACCCCTGCCAAGATTATCTATTTGGTATCGTGGACGAGCAATCAAGGCTTAGCTCTCAGGAGGTGATTCAAGCTGGTTCCTAAGTACAGTGTAGACCCCTGGCCCCCACAAAGGAATGCCCATACACTATGTTAGTGATAACACAGTTCTTTATATAAATATGCTCAAGTTATGTACACAATCACAATAACACACTGTGTGCTCAAGATAATCTAAAATGATAAATATATACAGTGTCTATGTGGTACCACAATTACTCTTTGATTCCATTAAAATGCATCAACTGTACTCAGTTCAAATGACGTACAAATCAGTTGATAATGTGAGCCAACAACAGACATAGGAGCAAAGCAGGTTGGTTAAAACAATGGCCAGAATATTTGGCCCCTACCACTAGGCACAGTTCTGTATGAGGATCCCCCCACCTGGGCAACCGGTAAATAAAGATATAAAACAAGCCCAGTCTATGTATTGTCTATTGGAGTCTTATTTCCCTCTAGAAAGGTTCTACCACCCCAATGAACCTGGAATAACAGAGTTCGACATCGGGTTGTCAACAGATCCTTCTTTAGCGGCTCCCTTTAAGGCAGGAGACACAGATCCTCGGGACACCATGAGGAAATGGTGAACAAGGGCGTCCTGCGAAGATGAGCTATGTAGGGCATCTCGACGATGATAGTTCGTTGCCACAAAGAGTTACTGAAGAACTTTGGCCCAGCAAGAGTGTCAGGTCGTCAGCGTCTTTGTGGTCTTAGGGTGGTGGGAAACCCACCGGCGGATGCTCCTTGGCGCGTCAGCGGCATTGACTTTCTCCAGCGGCATAAAGTAGTCGGCGGTGCTGGCGAGAGCGTCCTTGAAATTCAAAGTGTCTTAATCAATGGAACGTTGCAACAGTGATGGACTTCATTGTCCAGGTGCTTTGCTTCGTGATTCTGCGGCGGTCCCCTTCTCCGATCGGCAGCCTTTCCAGGACTGACTTCCAGTGCACTTCGGCAAAGGTTAGTTGGTGCACAATGGTCCCTCATAGCTCGGGCAGAGGTCTCCCAGCCAGGTCCTCTCTTGGATCAGTTCCTTGAAGGCACAGCAGCTTTCAGATTGGCGAAGGACAGTATCAGCAATTCTTATTCTTCCAGTGGGCTACAAGGTTAAGCATGAAGTATCAACGTCAGCTTCTGAACGATTTTCATCAGTGAGAGGTCCCCAGATATACTGTTTGGTCTCTCATTCATTCTGCTGGGTCACACTCAGTAGCCGTTATCTTAGCTAGCACCTTCAGCTCATGTGTAGAACACACCTCCTTTTAGGATTTCTCTGTGGTAGGTCATGACATCATCAACCAGTTAAACATTTATGTGCAAACATAATTCATTACTACTAATAACTGCCCTGAGCCCTTTAACTTTAACTCTTAATTGCACATGGTTCACATAAATACTTCAAGCGATATGAAGAAGACTGTTTAAACAGGTTCTCTTTGAATTAGCGATCACTATCTCATCCCCCGGTTCTCTGTCTTCATTGAAATATTCAAATGAAAATGACTGCCATTTCATTGCATCCGGCACATCATGAGAATACAATTGAAACTCATGGGTTTCTATTACTTTAGCCTCCAGCATTGGTTCACCTCACGTTTTACTGCTGATCAAAAACACATAGAGAAACCCCTCTGCCAAGATCCCATGCATTCAAGAGATTACATCTGCTTTTTGCAATACTTATCAGCCCATAAAAACCATGGCCAGCTCCTTCATCTGAGTTGATGATCACTAAGGATGTAGTTAATTATTCACTTAAGCTCTGGCCTTATAAACTCTGCAGAACCAGTTTCTCAAAGTCAAACCCTGACTGCTGTGTTTTAATCTGTTTATAAAAAGCCCACTACATGTAGATTCATAAATCACATTCATGTGTTTTCTCAGTGTGCATGCATGTTTAATAAATACCATCTTCCCTTTACAGTGCCGTCTTCCGGACAGGCCCCCTTTCTGATAAGAACTATGCATTGCCTGCTTCTGGGCATTCCATAGCACATTATGTCTGAATCACATTTATATTTCATTTTGCGGTTTTAGCATTTGTGTACAAAGCTAATATGCATCAGTTTAACTAGAAAGTAACACTAAGTAACATATCTCATTCACATTCAACTATACTGGATACAAATGAAATTGCAATATTGGGCCCAGTTTGCCGCACCCCCAGTCACAAGTATGGCGCGCACAACAAAAAGCCCTCTTGATTGTGTGGACCTTACCTGACCACCCCAACACATATAAAGTTCAATTGGTAATCCCACCTTCAGGTGTATGGTTATAAAAAAGTGAAAGGCTTATCAATGATTTACATTGCATGTAGTTAAGGTCTCGAGAAAATATCACCAGGGGTTATGTCTCAACAGGTTTCAAGGTTTGGATGCAGGCATTTAAAGAGCTTTTCACTCAGGCCCTCAAGAATTATAGATACAATCTACTGGTACTTTTTAATTATTTGACATATCTGGTCTGCTTATATTCAGCCATTATTCACGAAAAGGAAGTGTCTCTTGGAGTCACAGATTTTTCAGAGGTCTGTAGGAGGGACGCGATTGAGACAAACTCTCAATCTATTAACCTTAGCAATTGCCCATGAATTAAAAATGAAGTCTAGGAAAAGTAGAGAGCTCAGGGTTACGCAGAGTGACCTACCTGAACAGAGTGAGTTACTTTGCTTTCCCACTTTGACTGAATGCACCTCAGGAATACTCAGTGAGAAATTTGCGGGTAAATGTAACATGTCTACATGGTGGAGTCATTGCGCAAAAGGGGCGGTGATGTAACAACACTGGCACAATGATGTTCTGCAATATGTCATGAATGTACACATATTCACATATACTAAGACCTAAAACCTACAAGTTTCTTTTCACCTTTAACATGGCAAAAGAACCGTGGGTAGTTGAAAATGAGGCATCACTCAAGAATGTTATTCTTCTTTAAAGTGGTTAGTATACTTAATGTTGAATGACAGATTGCTTATTCAGGCCATGAAGATGCATTTGCATCCTATGAGTCCACCGTGCTTCTTTTAGTAAAGGTTACTGTTCCACATTAGTGGGTATTTTCACAGTTTAAATTGCCAGAAGTGTGAGACCAGTGGTATTCTTGCATTCTTTTCTGGACTGGTGTTCTGAAATGCAGATATGTCCTGCCTGCATAGTTTGTCCAATGTATCTCAGTTTGCATGGGCAATCAATGCAGTAAGTTACTTGTTGTGTTTTGCAATTGGTCATTTCTCTTATTTGCCATGTCTTGGGTCCAAATGTAAAAGAAATAATTTTTGGGTAAATTTACAGACGGAGCAAAGTCCACATGGAAGTGGCCAAGTAGAGGGCTCCAGATCCCATAGTGTGGATTTTCTGGGTTTGCTAACAAACAGATATTGTGCCAGATAGTCATTATAGAGCAAATATAAGGTATTCCTCATTGGGAAGGCTAAATTGTACTACTGGCCAATATTTCTTAATTACCTTTTTAAGATCCAAAGTGGGAGAACAATGGGTAATAAATAACACAGGTCCTTCTGGGTTGTGAGGTTGGAATTATTTTTGAGGTGTCAGGAGAGTTTCCCTGGGATTGTATCTAGCTTTTTTCTTAGATTCACAGTTTATTTTGGGTATCCTCTAGTTCATAATCATTCATTTAGGATCTCAACACTGTGTTGGAAATCTGAGAGTACAGTGCAATTTTGACATAGTCGGAGCTACTGACCAAAAGGTAAGTTATCCTTGAAACTGCAGAGACGGAAGCTCTTGTAATGGAGCAAGGTGTTTCTATTGCTAGGTTTGCGATACAAACCACGCAAAAATTGCCATTGTCACTTTTAATACAAAGGTCTAGGAAGTTGTTACTAAGTTTACTGTGTTCAACTGCAAACTGGATGGTAGGATTATAGTTGTTTAGCCGTTCATGAAAGTCAAGTAGCAGGTTGCTGTTGCCATTCCAGATGAAAATAATATCCTCAATGTAGTGCTTCCACATTGAGATATTGTTTAAAAATGGGTTGTTGGGTGAGTATACATAGTGATCCTCAAATTTAGCGATGTACATCACTTCCAGACTGGTGGCAAATAGGGCACCCATCGCAGTCCCCCTTATTTGTAGGTATAATTGTTTGTTGAATTAAAAGTAAATCTTTTGGAGTGCTATGGCCATCAATTCCATGATGAATTAAATCGGTACAGGGTTATCCATGTGGTTCTTAATGAGATGCTATCTGATGCATTCTATGGCCGTATCCCAGGGAATATTTGTGTGCAGAGATTGGATATCCATAGTAACTAACAAGTTGTTGCCTGGATCTATGTGTAAACCTTCAAAGGTCTTGATGATAACTGAAGTGGTATCCTGTAAAAAAGATTTAGTACGTTGACTGAGAGGTTTCAGAAAGTGGTCAATACATCTACAAGGAGGTTCAAGAATTGAACCACAACCAGAGATTTTTGGTCTGCCATGGGGGGTCATTCAAGTTTTTATGTATCTTCGGCATTACATATATAGCTGGGAATCTTGCACATGGATTGTTAGGAAAGTCAATGTTTTTTTTTTTTCGGAAAGCCTGTTTCCTCTCAATCCAAAAGTAGTAGAATCATCAATACTTTTCTTTATCTCCTTAGTGGGATCCTTTCTAACGGCACTATAGTTCTGCCTATGCTCGAGAAGGTTTTGGACCATGGTATCATATTGTGATGACTTCATTACTACTATGCCCCCACCATTATCTGCTAGTTTTATTACCAGATCAATGTTTTTACTCAGGGATTTGAGGGCAGAGCTTTCAACGTTAGTGATATTATGTTATTGGGATTAATGAGTGTTCGGTGGGATTTGAAGGTACAAATGCAAGCCCCTTATTTAGAATGGAAATTTGTTCAAGAGATTGTTTTACGTCTAAAATATTTAAGCATTGCCTGGTTTATCACTAAACAGCGATACACTCTCCTGCATGGTCTGTAGATCCCGGGTGCTCCCTATTTTGGGAATTCCTGAAAATAAGCGTCCCGGAATCTGCCTCTCAGTTCTCCTTTTCCTAAAAAAAGACCTGTTACAGCTAAAGGATTGGATGTCTCTCCTATCAACTCTATCCTCCTGTGGTGAGTCGCTAATCGATGTGCCCGAGAATGTTACCCATCTACGTTTAGGAAATGGTTTATTACGCTAGGTAGGACATATTTCTTCTCGATTCCAGTTGTAAGTTGCTATAAAGTTCTCTCCTAGGTATGGATAAATGATCGCAGCTTTAAAGTCATGAATAACTTTTGCTAACTGGGTAGTTTGTTTTATTAAGACTAGGGTCCTCATTACGACCCTGGCGGGGGTCCATGGTGCAATTTGCACCATGGACCATGGCGCAGAGCTGCCAACTCCGCCATGGGGGTTGGCGGACTTACCGCCCCATTCCGACCTTGGCGGGGCGGTAAGTCCCCAATCCCCATTTACCCTTCCCCATTCCCATTTTTGCCCCATAGGGTATAATGGGAGTGGGGAAGGCGTTAATTACGCCACCGTAGAATACGGTGGCGTAATTAACGAGGGGACCCGTAGCGCCATGGATTTTTCCGCCCGGAAAATCCGGGCGTAAAAATCACCATGGCGCTGCGGAAAGTCCTAATCTGGCGGAGAGGTACGCCATGCATTACGCTGGCGTAAACCCCTCTCCGCCAGGGTCGTAATGAGGGCCTAGATGTTTTGAAATCATCCATTTGTTTATTGATTTCAGTCAATTTGTCTCTTGCATTTATGATTAGGGAGTTATCTCAAAATGTACGCTCCTTCTCATACAGTTTGCGTTGAAGTTTGGTACTAATGCTTTGAGCAGTTGTTATAGTCAGTACCATGAGGTCCCTGCTACATCGGTGGCTATGTAGCTAAAATTTGTTTTATATTCAGAAGTATCAAGGAAAAGGCATGGTTCATTTCGGACAATCAATCCAACACGTATGATGTTGGCCTTCAGATAGTCCCTTAGAAAATGCCCACGTAATTCATTTCTAAAACATTTCTTTTTGAGTTTGAGGATTTCATCCCCCGAGGTAGGGGAAGCGATGTTCGGGTTAGGCCCGCTGGGTTGAACAAAAATTACTGATCTCTGAAATGTGTGCCTCACTATAGCTTAAAGTGGTAGTCTGCTCAGAAATGTTATTGTCCCAATTGATCTGCCATGTATTTTTGATCATACTTTGATCCATCTTAAAAAAAATATCCTATGCATCTTACCTTGTTTTCCTCACTTTTAAACATGCAAAAATGCCTGCCTGGGCCCCACCATCTTGTGGAAATCGTATCCGTTGATCTAACGCCCTAAATTCAAGTGCCCTTGAGGCAGTAATACAGATCACCTGCCCCTAAAGCTGACATCACTAGTCAAAACGATACTGTACAGGAGGGTCCTTTTCCATCCCATCAAACTCTCTCACATCTGTGCACTCTGACAATGGAGAATGGATAAAGGAGGAACAGATGCCAGGATGCAATTTCACAGTCATCTTGAAAACAAATTAAAAAAACACACAGTAAGCACACAGAGCTGCTGCATGCAGCTTGCTTATATAGGTATTTTCAATGATGCAATACTTTCATGCAAATTCAGGATAGAAATCTGATTGATTCTCTTAGCCAGAATAAAAGCCCTCCTTATCTTTGATTGGTTGGCTTATCTGTCACTCTCTAAGACCACATTAGCTCATCTTTGGCAGGCACCTGCTGACAGACACATAGGCCCTCATTACAACTCAGGCGTTAAGGGTTAACGCCACCGTTAACCCTCAACGCCTGATTCCCACCTTAACGCCTGCTTTTTGCAGGCGTTAAGTTCCATGGTGCTAAGGCACCTTGGTGCTAATTACGGCACCGTAATTTACGGTGCCGTAATTAGCGCCTTCCCCACTCCCATTATGCCCTATGGGGCAAAAATGGGAATGGGGAAGGGAAAATGGGAAATGGGGATTTACCGCCCCACTCACCTTGTAATGGGGCGGTAAATCCGCCATCCACCATGGTGTAAACGTAGTTTACACCATGGTGGTAAAGTTGGTGCACTTAGCACCTCAGTTGTAATGAGGGCCATAGACTGATAAGCTTATCTCAGACCCAGCCGGACCTAATTCCATATCCTTCAACTCCTGCCAAAAGCCAATTTGTATCTACTTCTTGAGATCCTGCCAAATTTAATTGGTAGCTCATACCGTGGAAAATCAAATGTGCTCATCTTATTTGTAGCCAAGTAAGCCACTGGTCTGTACTATTTGGTAGCTTCCCATGCCTGTATCTGATTTACCATCAATATCTGCTTTTCTTGCCAAACAATTCTAAATGTATCCTTCCAGATGTGTTTATCTACAGTGAAATGCTGCCAATGAAGATTCATTATCTGCATGAGTCAGAACCCTAACACCTGGTCTCACAACGCCATCTTGTATCCTGGCATCCATTTTAGAACACATCTCAGTCTGTTCAGCTTTGCTACCAAACAGTGGGTCGCTATTTACTTTTGTGCATAACTCATTTTCTATCCAGTTTTTAGAATATATTTTTACATATTCATGATGAGTAATACCCGAGGAACCCTTCACTTCCTTGGTCATTATGACCCCCCCAAAAATATGTTGCCCCACATGCAGTCTTTCACCTTCAAAAAGCACTATAATTCTAATTTCTGCAATACTGGGACCATTGATCAGCCTATCATGTTATCTGGGCTCAGATTGAGGAGGCAAAGGGGTCTGGGACCGCTATACACTCCCCCCTCTGGTCTGTATTAGACAACTGTTCAATACACGACCACTACACACAGTGTTAACCCTCCCCCATATACAGTGTACCTATACATCCCTATCTCAGTCACCCACCTCAATGTGGTGCTTCATCTCAACATGGGAGGCATCGTAAACATATTTCTACGGAATCAACAGTGACTTCAATCATTTTGTACTCTCCTAGTCTAAAACATATATATATCTCCCTTTCTGAATCTTATGCGTGTATCCTTAAAGAGTAACTTTGTTTGCTCCTGTCTGGATCCCATCCCTATTACTCAATTAAATGTAAACATAGCATACACATCAGTCCTTGAGGGAACCTACCAGCCCATTATTACTTAATTTGCCCACATGCAACTTTTACTGTACACTTTCTCCTTCCTCCCACCCCATGACACTTCCTTGTTTCCCGCCTTTTCCCCATGCATATTTTAACTCTTGTCTTCTTTTCATTCGTCTTCTATTGACACATCTTCCACCCGATTCATCATATTTTGGCTTACTCCGCATCCAAGGACCTTTTTTATTTTTAGTCCATTTGTTTGTTTTTTGTCATTTGCGCTGCTTTGCAGCAAGCTCACATGCCCCTTAAAGGCATATGCCAGTCCTTTTGATTTTTCATTGTTCATTTCATCACAGAGTACTTGAACTCTCAATCTTCTGATTCGAATAGTCAAATAAGGGGGGGCATACGATTTTTTTCTGGGGAACACAAGGATGGGGGAGTCTTATGGGGACAAACTTTCAGAAAAGCCGTTGCAACTGGGAATCTGGATGGGTCCCTCGAAACCCTTTTCACACTAGGTTTTTCTCCCTAATCGCAGGATCGGTTGCCGTCAATCACCTGGTATGTAGGTATCTCTCGTCAATATGTAATATAAAACTGAATGAGTCTCTTGAAAAATAAGTATATCCTTATCATCAGAACTTTCTCCTCAAACCCAAACCTTAAAGCTATGTGTTACTTTTAAACACTTCTGCCTATTAAAACAATCTTTACTGCATTTTCTCTTTTTCCAATATACTAGGATGGCTACTCCTTTATCCATTTTCAGCATCTCTTGGCGTCACTTTATACTTAATACATACTGGCTGATACTTGATTGTAGCTATGACATGGAGCATATCCATCTTTGGCTTTTTCCTGGCATTGCCCTATTTTTCATGGGCCTTCTTTCCAACAATGTGAATAGCAAAGGAAACATTTTCTCTGTGGTTGTCACTCTTATCCCCACAGATTTATACAACCTCCTTCCTTATTGATAAAATAATAAACGACAAAACAGACAACATAACAAATTCAAACAATTTGACGAAAAAAGGATGTGTTTTTCTTCAATCGCTCCGCTTCTTTCTTCTTGGTACATCCGTAGCTGAAGAAGAAGACGCTGGTATTCGTTCCTGCTCCCTGTAGAAAACTGAAATAGAGGCAAAGGGCAGTAGCTGTGCCGGTGGAACCGGCAAAACATCTAACTTCTTTTGTATCATATTTTAGAAAAACATAATATCCCTAATCTATCCCTAACTGGTGTTTCTAATATAAAACAAAAACATCCTGGATGTGTATCCTTATTGCAGTATCAAATTCCTTCTCTGACTACCTATGTGTGTTTTTTATGTGCATTGCCTGCAATCCATTGATTGCCTGTACTTCCACAAGATCATATCTACACATGTGTGTGCATGTGCATGTGTGTGTGTGCATGTGTGTGTGTGTGTGTGTGTATGTGCATGTGTGTGTGCGCATGTGTGTGTCCATGTGTGTGTTTGCATATGTGTGTATGTGTGCCACTCTCCTTCTCCTTATAAGCATACAATGACAGAGATTCTAACCTTAATCATCTCTATTTTTTCCCCATTAAATCAATTAATCACATATTATAATAATCCATGCCGTGCTTCTATAAAAAAAAATACTCCTTTATATGCTCAGACCTTTTAAAAATAGTATTGTACTTTCTTGTGTATTCTTCATATCTTGATCCTTAAACTAGCGCACATTATCTCCTAGTTAGTTACTGAGGTCTCTCCTTAATACAACTGTTTAAATATATCATGCCCTTGTCCATATTGTGTGTGACCTTTAGTCCCGGTGCGCTTTACAAGCACTTCCCCTCATTACGAACTGCTTCCCCATTCTAAATAATAAAAAAAAAATACAAATGTTTGCATCTATTCATGCCCTCCCAAAAAGGTGTTTTTGTTTCATTTATTCTTGTTATTCTCCATAAATATTCACTGTGCTTAGTTTAATATCATCCATTATTACATCAACCTATTTTTAATGTAATTTGCACTAATAATTGCACTTGTACTCTCAGCGCAATGCTTCACAATTTGTGTGATTTTGGACACATTTATTGTCTTTCTTCTTCAAATGCCTCTATATTATGTAGGTATACTGTGTAGTGCGGGAAACACTGTCCCCCCCTTGATGCCTGTCCAATCTGATGTGATCTTGGTACACATGCCTAAATCTTCATGTATGACATCCCATGACTCTACATTGTATTGCAGTGCATATCCCGTCTTTTCTCTCTGTCCTTGATTAATAATGTTCTCACTGTTCTAACCATCCACAGCACTCCCCTGTGCCTTTCATTTACAATTTGTCTTTCTTTTCATAGCACACTGAAAACCCCTTAGCAAAACATTTTTCCTCTCTCCCTCATCTGTGCAATTTGCCCATACATGCCTTATGATCTATAGTCTTTACAAATGTCCCATCCATTATCAACAAGGAACAGCTACTTACCCAACATAAAATCAACAAATCAGGGGCTCTCTAGTGTGCGCCCAATAAGACAGCATCCAACACCAACCCCAAAAAATGACCAACCAACCCCCTAAAAATAGACAAGTGACCTGTGTGACTCTAAATCGAGACTCAATGGTGCCTCCCCAGCTCACACATGTACAATAGCCAGGGGCAGTCTTCAATGCAAAATAATTTAATCAAAACACAGTTCAACCACATTTGGTTCTCTTATCAAAATCAACAATTTCTGAAAATGTACACATTTATTTGACAAACCTACCAGGGGTTTAATTACCCCCACTATATTAATCCAACCCAGTGCTTCTCTCAGCATCTGGTTTCAACAACCATGCACTAATGCCATGTAAAAATGCTGTTTCTCAAAACCTACTCATTTGTCAATTACTCAGCGGGTGTTAATCATATCAACCCACAATTAAGCATCCCTGCTACAGAATACACACAACACATATGTATATCTTAAAAATCCCAAAAAGGAACAAATAAAAAATAAATTTTTCAAAACTGCTCAAATGAACCATTAAACATATTTCTTGTATACTTCTACACATATTAGCTTTGACCTTACTGATTGTCATTTGTTTCAATCATCTCTTCATGACCGTTTATATATTTTTTCCTGTCCCGTTTTCAATGTGAATACACACACACATGTTTTCCTAATTCACCCACAGCTTCGCTAAAAATATTTGTCAACATCATATTACTACTACGCTGTGCAGACTGGTTCAGCTGCATTGACTCACAGGACTATCCCTGTTTCTAACTATAAAACAGCTCTGTTTTTTTCCTACAGCCATTAATCATTCATGTGGCTCTGCCAACTGTTTATCGCTAACTCTGAAAAGAAGCCATGGTGTCTTCCAACAGAGAGGATTTGAACAGAAATTCAAGTTGTGTATGTCAGCTGGCTTTTTTCGCCAGCTGCGCACATCGTGTACAAAATTGGCTATATCTCTATGTTGTTTTATTTTAAAAACCTGTCATGTGACAAATTACCTTCTCTTGCTTAAGCAGGACAGGAATCTAGTGTCGGTTTTTGTGTCAACATAATTTGAAAGCCCCCGTTTTATTTTTCTAACTACACACTTATAATCAGCAAAAAATTGCCTCATGTGCAATTTTCTTTTTGTCTTCATTTCTATGATGCACCTCGCGGTTTTCTACCATGCAAGGCTTTTTGGCTCAGTAAAACTGTTATATCTGTAAGTATACAAAAATTCACCCTGAATCTGCTTTCATTTGCCCGCCTCAGGGGTGCAAAATAGTCACATTTTGACTTCATTTTATTATTTTCCTCGGTTTCTTCTTCATAACATCTCAGACCTCTACCCTTTTCACTGATCCCTGCCTACTTTTGGATTGGCACAAATCAACTGTCCTAAATAAATAATATAATTTCTTGACTTTGTCTCAACTTTTTACAACTCATTGTCGCTCTTCGACACCTTAATTTAAAACAGACATATAGGGCCTCATTACACGTTGTGCGGTAAGGGATTAACGTTACCGTTAAGGGAATACCGGTAACATTAAATCCCCATGGGAATTACGACCCGGATTAGCACTATTAGCAGCACCGCTAACTACGGTGCCACTAATAGCGGCCAGTTCGCGTGCGTGCGACCCTTCATCCCGTAAATAGCGCCATGCCGCTAATAGCACACCATCACAAGCCATGCGGACATGCTAATAGCGTCATGTTAAAGCCCCAAAAACCCCTTACCGGCATGGCATTAATACCGGCATCGCGAACCACCCTTTAAAAGAACAGAGCAGTGTTCCCACCTGCCACAGGTGGAGATAATCAGCACAGGTGGAGGCAATGGAGACTGTGGCAGCACAAAAGGAGCACACCACACCCCTTTCCACACCAAGATGGTTCCAATACTAGCAGCATTACATGGGCTGGAGGACATGATTGCAGTGCAGCAGCAATAACAACAGGCAGCACAGAGGAGACGAAGGAGGAAGAGGAGGAGGACAAGACAGGCACAGCAAGCACCACCAGGGCACCTAGTCATACCACAGAGGCAGCCACCAATCCCAAGGATCAGAACCAGTCCATTTAACCTAAGCCCTGAGCAGATACACACCCTGTACAGTCTGGACCGGGATACCATCACCAGTGTCCTGGACATGATACATGACGACATTGTGAGCCTCATAGACATCAGAACTGCCATCCCCCCTCTACTGAAGGTGGTGACTGTGCTCCACTTCCTGGCCACAGGCACCTACCAGCATACAGTGGGGCAGATGCATGGCATCTCATAACCAGTATTCTCACGCACGCTGAACCAGGTACTGGATGCCCTCCTGAAGCATGCACGTGAACACATATTCCTGCCCCGGACTGCCCAGGAGATTGCAAACACCACAGTTGGCTTCTATTCACTGGCAGGCATCCCAAGTTGAATCGGGGCCATCGACTGCACTAATGTAGAATTGGTGGTCGCACATCACAATGAAGTAGTCTACCGAAATAGGAAGCAATTCCACTCCATCAATGTCCAAATGGTATGTGACGCTAACAAGATAATCACACTTTGTTGTGCCCGATTTCCCGGATCAACCCATGATTCCATGGTCCTTTGGAACTCAACCATACCATGCTAGATGGAGCGACAAGCTGGACAACGTTCGTGGCTACTCGGTGAGTAGCCGGCCAAGCACATGGCAGTGTGATTGGGTGGGGGGGTGAGAGATACATACTCCAACTGGGTTTGTTTAGGGGGGGAGAGATACGTACTCCAAATGGGTGTTGACTGTCGTCCGTAGGAGAAATGGACATACAGATGTACCCCAATGTCCATCAGTGAAGGCCGCAATGTACCTGAGAATAACCCACATGCAATGATAAGCTGCAATACATAGAGAACAATCCAGGTCAATGAATGCTACACATGCATCCACATCCACATTGCACACCATGCCACACCACATAATACACAAATCAGCAACATGGCGGCAAGATGGTAATACAGAATTAGCGCAGCACAACATCAATACAGAAATGTGCCATTGCTTGCATGCAAAGGGATCACCCCTAGCCATAGCATTCAACCACAGACCTATAGCACTGGTGAAGTGAGTCTACTCAGCATTGCAACATCGATGTCGGAATGACACCACACTAGCAGTGTGGTATCAAATTTGCCTGGGCCCAGGGACACCTAAAACCTGGCCTCACCCAGGACATGTCAATTCGTGTCAGAGCCATGATTTGGGCATGTCCATTTGCAGGGTGAAGCTCACCTTTGCACACACAGATCGTCTGCATGCATGCTGCCAGTCGTGGATATTAATCACAATGCAAAGTCGATTTGTGTGATATGTACAGGCCACTCCAGAGGTGACCAGTAACAGGTCCCCATTCTTCCCCCCACACAGGCGATGCCGGCTATCCCCTGAAAAGGTGGCTCCTTACCCCTGTACGGAACCCACAGAACCGGCACGAAGAGGACTACAATCGTGCACATAACCGTACCCGCGTCGTGATAGAGCAGACATTTGGCCTTTTGAAGACACGGTTTAGGTGCATTAGCAGGTCTGGTGGCGCTCTCCTGTACGGCCATGAGAAGGTGGCCAAGATCACCATGGCATGTGTCATGCTGCACAATATGTGTATCAGACGGAATGTGCCACTGCCCCCTGACGTTGAAATACAAGCACCTGATGAGGATGATGATGGTGATGAGGACGGAGGTGACGGGGATGCAGGTCATGCAAGAGGCGATGGCCAGGAGGGACGTGATGTGAGACAGCATCTGATCAACCAAATATTCTGAGTAACATGGTTTCACTCTGTAGGATGGATATGGGTAGTAATGCACTGGCGTCTGTGTTGAAGAGCACAATGGACACCAATAAAGTACACATACACAATGAAGAAGTCCAAGCCTGTGTTTTGAGTAATCACCTGTGTATTAAGGAATATTAAGATGAAAAACTGCATGTCCCCAACTATCCCACCACCCTTCCCCCTCCCCCCACAACAGTCCCGAAATACCCTTACACCCTCCCCCCACAACAGTCCCGAAACACCCTTCCCCCCTCCCCCCACAACAGTCCCGAAACACCCTTTACCTCCTCCCCCCGACAACAACCCCTTATGTGTCTCGCACAATGTTGTTGTCCTGCTGCACACGTGGAAGGTAGACCCTGCAGTCCCTATTCCCCATTGCCACCACCTGCATTAGGAGGTTGGGTTGACGTGCCCCTCGTGGTGCGCGTGGAGCGGCGGAGGGGGCTTGTCTGCCTTGAACTAGCAGATGATGAGGTGGCTGTCTGTCCCTGTGGTGGTGGTGGGAACTGGCGGTCCATCGCGTCCGCTATACGCGTGAGGACCTGCCTGAGTTGGCCAATCTCCACGCACAGCCTGTTGGTACAGGTTTCAATCGCCTCCCTCGAGTGCCTGGCAGTCTCTGTTATCTCTCCCCTGAGACGGGCAGCCTCTTCCACATGCTGCCCAACCAGCACAGTTATGTCCTCCTGGCGCTGCCTGATGCTGACCAGGTCAAGGGCACTGTGGCATGCTCGTGGTGTGGCTTCTGCGCCTTTCTCTGCGCCCAGGACATCTGGTGAAGCCACCGGTGGGCTACTGCACCCTTCCGTGTTGTCCTCGCCAGACTGGCCATGGACACTGGACCCTGGTGTTTGCTGTGGAGTTGCCTCTGGGGTTCCCGGGGGGGTTGGGGTGTGCATTTCCATGGAGAACTCTATCGGGTCCTCCACATCTGAGAGCAGCGCTGTGGCTGCCGCCTCACCTGTGGAACTTGTGGCAGCGGAGGGTGGGCCCTCCGTGTCTGGAACCTGTGGTGGGGGTTCATATCTGAAAGTGTGGCAGTTGTTGCTGGTTTGGACTGCGGTATGGTAGCAGTGGCGATCCGACAATGTTTGGCACTCTGCATGGGAATACTTTTCCCTTTGCCCCTTGATGTAGTGGGGGTGTCCCCTGTCTCCTGTGGCCTGGGTTTTTTCTTGGCAGGGGGTGCCTGAGTCGCAGTGCCAGGTTCTTCACTGTCTGTATGTGAGCCTTTAGGGGACAAAGAGGGGGATGGCATTGGTGATGGTTCAATGTACTTCATGCAGAATACGTTAATCATGCTGTTGTGTGCATTGGGACTTCATTGGTAGGGATGCAGGTGATGGGTCTGTTGAGTGGGACATCCATGCATGGTTCTGTGTGGCACTTGTCTGTGGTGATGCGTGCATGTGTGTGTGTTTGGGTTTGACACTGACATGGCCAGGGTTGTATGTATGTATGAATGTTGGCGCATCCATGAGGTGAATCTGGGCTAACATTTGGGGGGGACCTCAACATTCACAGTGCATAGTTTCATGTGTACACTCACCTCCATCTGATGTAGTGGGCACACCATGCTCCATGCTCCCGACTCCCTCGATTGATTCAATCGTGTTGGCACAGGTCTCCTCCCACTCCTTCAATTTTATTGGCGATTCGGCACCACCTCCTGTGGCCATGGCCATTTTGCGGTTCGCAGACAGTATGCTGCGGACCCGGAGGCGTTAGTCGTCCCACCGCTTTCTGCACTCCAGGACAGTGCGGGTGGTGGTGCCCACCGCACTCACTTTCAGGGCAACCTCTGCCCAGATAGCCTTCTTCCGGATCAGGGTCTCCCGCCACATGTTGTTGGAAAATACCACGTCGGCATTCGCTGCAAGGGTCTCAGTGAGCATTGTTAGCTCCTCGTTGGTGAACTTCTCCTTGCACTGGCGGTCGGTTGTTTTTTTATGGCCTTAGGCATGGCGAGGGAATCCTTGTGGCTTTGGAATGGCACAGTTCTCGAAACAGGTCCAGGGGGCAGAGGATGGCAATGGATTTTGTTTTTAAAGATGGCCGTCGTGCTCTTTCCCGTTCATGTGCGATGATGCTATTTCCAGTTCCGCTATTTAATGGTGACCGCTAATTGCGATGGCCGCTATTAGCGTTGACCGCTGTTTGCATGTTGCGGGAGGTCGGAAGTGCTATCAGCGCTTTCATCGGTGCCGCTAAGGGTCTTTTTGGGGTCTTTAGCGGCATGGTGGTAGGGTCATTACCAGCATGGCGCTATGCTCATGTCCGCGTACTCGTAATGGTACGCTATTAGCGCCCTCTTGCCAAGGCGGACACGTTAATAGCGCCATGCCGGTAAATGTCAATTTTTACCGCACAACATGTAATGAGGTCCATAGACAGACAGACTAGTCGACTTTCTTTAACATTTAAACCATGGTACTCCTTCTCATCATCTCACCCCTAAAAATACCCTGATTGGTGTGTAAATCATTACCTTTCATAGACCTGTTTATTTGCGCCTATTTATACCCCGATTGGGGTTTGAAATTACTTCTTTTAAAGCTACTTGAGCTAGGAAAACTGGGCCTTCAAAATGCTCTTTGTTTGACCTTAAACGCTCTTTGTTTTTTTCTAAACATCCCCCGTTACTCTTTTAAAACGACCCATTTATATATACATAACTATTTTTTCCTCCTTTGCCCCTTTCCCCCAAAATACATACCGTAATCCAAAGATATCAAAGTGCGTCATGCTGACAGCCATAGGAAGACTCCCCCTGACAAAATGAGGCACACTGTAGATCTACTTACCCTGTCACTTCCCCTCAGCCTCCCCCCATCTCTGTCAGCATGTCATCATAAGCCTGGGTTCTTGTCCCTGAAAACTATTTTTAGGGTCCCTTCGCCTGGTCGCCACGTGTACAGGAGGGTCCTTTTCTATCCCATCAAGCTCTCTGGCATCTGTGGACTCTGACACTGGAGACTGGACAAAGGAGGAACGGATGCCCATATGCAATTTCACAGTCATCTTCAATACAAAGTCAAAAGACACAATGGAAGCACACAGGGCTGCTGCAGTCAGCTTGCTTAAATAGGTCTTTTCAATGATGCAATACTTTCATGCAAATTCAGGATACATATCTGATTGGTTCTGTTAGGCAGAATAAAAGCCTGCCTTATCTTTGTTTGGTTGGCTTATCTGTCACTCACCAAGCTCACAATAGCTAATCTTTGGCTGGCACCGGCTGACTGATATATAGATTGATAAGCTTATTTCAGACCCAGCCAGACCTAATTACATATCCTTCAACTCCTGGCAAAAGCCAATTCTTATCTACTTCTCGAGGTCCTGCAAATTTAATTGGCAGCTCATACTGTGGAAAATCCAATGAGCTCATCTTATTTGTTGCCAAGTAAGCAGCTGATCTGTACTTCTGATTTACCATCAATCATATCTGCTTTTCTTGCCAAAAAATTCTAAATGTATCCTTCCAGGCGTGTTTATCTACAGTGAAATGCTGCCAAAGAAGATTCATTATCTGCATGAGTCAGGACTCTAACGCCTGGTCTCACAATGCCATCTTGTATCTTGGAATTCAATCAAGAACAAATCTCAGTCTGTTCAGCTTTGCTACCAAACGGTGGGTCATTATTAACTTTTGTGCATAACTCATTTTCTATCCAGTTTCAAGAATATATTTTTACATATTTGTGATATGTCAGTAATACCTGAGGCACCCTCCACTTCCTTGGTCATTCGGTCCCCAACATAAATATGTCACCCCACAAGCACTCTTTTACCTTTAAAAGGCACCATAATTCTGATTTTTGCAATACTGGGATCATTGATCAGCCTATCATGTTATCTGTGCTAAGATTGGGGGGGGTCTGGGACCCTTATACAAAAGTGTTTCCGCCTATTTCAATGACATTGGTGGGCAGCGTAGCCAAACGTTCCATGTCATCACCCATGTCATAACGTTATCTAATGCAGAACCATGAACATAAACACACACATCCACACAGTACGCGACACTTTTCTTTCTTTTCACAAAAAAGGTAAAAAATGTATATTTCGAAGAAAAAAGCGATAATCGGAATGGTAGCAAGTACTTTTATTTTTGTCATAACGCTGAAAAGAGGATATGATCTCCACGAAAACATCTTATAATGGTGATTCTGTTCAGCAATCAATTGATCACAGTCTTTGTATTGTTCACAGAAGGTTCTTATTTTCCATGACCGATTTGGGATCTACGGACATTGCGTTCCGTTTCTGAGAAGAACAGAGTTGTTTCAGTTACGAAAACAACACTTTCACATCTGCACATTTTCATAATCTATAAACTGCCATGTTGCTCCTTGTTACTGCAACGGCGAAAGGACAAATTGGTGTCTGGCGATCGTCGCAGATAATGGTTATCACAGATGCGTTGTTCACTAGTATTGTCCAATTTCGGGTTGAAGAAGCTGTCAACTGGAAGAATCTCACCATGACAGGCACACATCGGTACAATGTAACTATGTAAAATAGAGAATAAAAAAATATTTCAGTACACACTTTTTAATATAATATACACATTACATAAATATGTTAACAATGAATTCCAGTTATAATTAACACGTACAATGTCTATTCTTTGCATCAAATTGACCATTCATCCATGGCATTGTTGATCATGTAGCATACAACACACTTGCCATCCTCACTTGCCCAAACATTAATTAAAACTTTGCTTACATTCTGCATTGTGTTTCCATTGTCCCTATCTGACGGATGACCAACCGCTTTGAAAGACAGATCTCAGCAATAGAAACCTAACTTTCCTATGTCAGCTTTCAATGTAGTGAATCTTATCAATTCCTTGTGGATATTTGTCACATTGGGCCTCATTACAACCCAGGCGGTAAGTTCCCTACTTTACCACCATGGTGTAAACTCTGTTTACACCATGGTGGATGGCGGATTTACCACCCCATTCCAAGGTGAGTGGGGCGGTAAATCCCCATTCCCCATTTACCCTTCCCCATTCCCATTTTTGCCCCATAGGGCATAATGGGAGTGTGGAAGGCGCTAATTACGGCACCGTAAATTACGGTGCCGTAATTAGCACCATGGCGGGTTAACGCCTTGCATTTTAACGCCTGCTAAAAGCAGACCTTAAAATGGTAATCAGGCGTTAAGGGTTAACGGCGCCGTCGGCGCCGTTAAACCCTTAACGCCTGGGTTGTAATGAAGTCCATTGTGTCCTTCAAATTGTTAGTGTGGTGCATTGAAGGCCAACAACAATGCAACCCTTTATCCAGTGTACACAGCAAGCCACAGCGAGTTTCGTTTCTGAGGGTGCACCTGTCACAAAAATGAACAATTCATGTCAAGCTGTGCGGTGAAACACAATGAAATATTTGAAGTATTCCGCATAGCAAAACATTTACTACCATTGTAATGGTAACAACCCGCCTGGTGACACAACATTTATGGATTCTTTCACAGATGCACCTAGTCAAGGTGAAGACCTAAGCTCGGACTGCCCTGTACGGCAATATGGCAATTGTCAGAAAAAAATGCAAAACTATAGTGTGGGGCAGTTTTTTGGTGCAATTGGGGCAACTTTTTATGGAAAAAAACAGAATTAGAATACACATCAGGAAAACAGGCTTTTGCACCTTGACCCCAATATGCATCCTTGTGTTTAAAACACAGACATTTTTAATTAGGGAAACACTGAGGTCTGCCTACTTGAAAACCCAACAAAAGGGTTGATTTATTTAGTTTGTGGCCATATTGTAGCCTTTGTGACTTTGCAACCTATTTCAGCATTAATCAATGCACCTAGTTCTCAACACCTGATCAGTATGTATTGCTGTTCACAAAGTAGATAATCGCTACCCACGATCACTACAGTCTATAAACACACAAACCTATTTCGGAAGTTACACTATGGAATACAGATGCATGTATATAGAAGGATAAAAAGCGGTGGGTTAACATATAGATGTGACACAGGTGGATCGGGAAGGGTGTGCCAAGGGGGTGAAAGGGTAGTCAACGGGTCTACTTTGCACCAGGATGCGTGCACTGCTGTACCCAGGGCCACATGTGCAATGTGCAACTTTAAAAAAACATACATCAATGCAATTCATGCATGCCTATTGAGAGTTCTGTTTTGAAGGGTTACTGGCTTAAATGTACATATATATATGTACACATATATGTATATATATTCTTTTCTGCATCGGTTTGACTTTGATTTGATTTGATGAGTATTTGGATGGTGCCTATACAACAAATAGTGGGTAGGGAAACAAGGGGAGTAACTAAACAAAAACAATAAATAAACAATAGTAGTCTGACCAGGCCTTGTCACATTCATACGGTGCAAGTGCAGTTATAAGTAAAGGAGAGAGGGAAGGGGGGGGTGGACCCAGGTATGGGCAGGTGCTACTGGGGCCCAGGAGGGGAAGTGCCAGGGGGCGAGGCTACTGGTTAAGTGCTTGGGTGGAGGTGTCTCAAGAGGTGGATGCCCAGTTGCCTGGCAGTCAGGCGGGGGACCAGAGGGCAGTGCAGCTGGAGATGGGTGCTGGTGTTGACTTGGCAGAGGGCTTGGTAGCCTGTAAGACGCATGAAGGACCAGGCCCCCAGTGAGAGCAGCGTTGGGCGACCACCGGGAGCCACTGGAGAGATTTTAAAGCTGGAGAGATGCAGTCCCTGGGCTTCGGGCCAAGGATAAGTCTCACAGCCCTATTCTGTATTAGTTAAAGGGGGCGAAGGGAGGAAAGAGGCAGATTGAGGAAGAGGCTCTTTCAGTAGTCAGGCCCGGAAGGTACCAGAGATCTGAAGACATTGAGCTTCTGGGGGATGGTGAGGAAAGGGAGAATGACTAGAAGGAGATGAAGTTGAAAGTATGCCTTTTTGGAAAGAGCCAAGATGTGAAGGGTAAAAGAGAGATGGGAGTCTTACATCACCCCAAGATTTTTGGCCTCACTACATTGTGAGTGTAGAGGACCCAAATAGGGTGGCCAGAGCACTGGAGGGAAACAGGGTGCATTGGTCCCAATCAGAAGGATCTCATTCTTACTGGCATTAAGACAGAGATCATTGTGTGTGCAGCAAGCATGGGTAGCGGTCAGAAAATCGGGAATGAGAGAGGAGGAAGAGGAGGTAGTAGAGGGAAACTTGAAAGAAAACTGTGTGTCATCAGCATAACACTCAGAATTAGTAGAGAAGGAGAACATCAGGTGTCACATTAACCTTTGCTCTGTTTCAATCTTCAGCCGATTAGCAGGATTCCGACTTTCCAGCAAAGTTAGAATCTGTATCTTAAAAGATGGTTTACACCCCATTAATATTTTTCATCTTTATTTTATTGAGCATTTGTAAGGCACTATAAACAACAGAATTATGTTTCACAAGGTTAAATGGGATGGGAACAGCGGAAATAATAACAATGGCAAAAACAGTAACTATACAGTCGTGGTCCTACTAGGCCTTGTTGTATTCGGATGTACAAGTGCAATTGAGTAGAAGTGTAGGGGATAGGGGTGGAAGGAGGAGCAGAGGAGTGGACAACTGCTGGAGGAGGGATCGGGAGGGAAGTGCTTAGAGGAGCCAAGGAGGAGAACATCAGGCTAAGTGGCAGTACAATCGACTCAGAAGTGGGGAATGTTGAGCCACCAAGCAAGGGCCCAGAGGGGAGCGCAGTGGGGTCGGAGGGGTGCTGGAATGGACTGGGAGGAAAGGAAGGGCCTGGGATCATGTAAAATTCAGAAGTTCAGGCCACCGGTCGCAGCGGCAGTGGGGTGATTAGCAGGGAAGGGAGAGAGGTAGAGAACTACATAGTTTTGAACAGTTTCCATAATTAAAGGAGGTCCTGCTCAAGTGTGAGGGGGGCAGGGATACTATTCCAAAGGGAGGCACCAGCCGGGAACAGAGACCCCACTCTCTGCCACTTTATAGAATGGAAACAAATTGCTAACACTGTGTAAATGTTAAAACTAGCTTTAATAAAAAGAAAATTGTGATGAGAGACACACATCATTTGAATCTTGAAGACAACTTTTCAACAAGTTCAGGTTTGGTAGGGCAAATCTCTGTCCCAATGTTCTGCGGCGTAGACTGGCCCCTGGGAACAACATCTTGAGCTATTCCATGCATTTGTATGGCCTGCACATTCAATGTCAGATCTGTTACAAATTCAAAATCTATCGGCTGGAAGATTGGCTTTGCCACCCACTGTTGGTTTCTTTTGATAAACTCAGTGTTGTAATGGAGATTCCTGAATGTTCCTGCAGTTTTTGATTGTTCTCTCCCAATATTTTTGTTATGTGCAAGTACAGCCAGTCTTGTTCTGGCCTCCATACCATCTATTGCAAAATGCTACTTTTTAGGCCAATACTTTAGGCAAATATAATGGAACACCTCCAACTCTCCAGTGTGGCAGAATTCAGTGAGTTCCCTAATGTCAATTGAAAGTGTTTTGTCATACATAATCTTCTCGAGTGCTGTGTGAGTAAGGAAGCCTGGCACCAACCACCTTTTCTTATGCTCATACTACTTGCTCAATGGTCCATGTGCACATTCGTGGCAATGCTTGTTTAATTCCCATGAGTTTTTGTTTGAATAATGGTGCATCAATGAACACCATTTTTCGAGCAGCATATCTACAGATCCATCATAAGTTTTTGAGCTCCACTAAAGATGGTTGCTGATAGAATATGAAAACGTAGAAAAATTTCTGTAGATTTTTTTTACCAGCAGCTGTAATTTTTTAGAAATTGATTTTGTAATGTGCAATACATCGTACTGATGCAGTATGTGTGGGAACTGCTCTCGCATGACTTTGGCTATTCCCACATGCCTGTAGGTTGCTATCAGGCCTATTTGCATTCCTCTGGATTACAGAAGTTCAATGGATTTAATTAACCTATATTTTTCCATTGCAACCGAAGATGTACATTCAGACACTTGCACAACGACTGAAGTCACTATTATTTTAGTTTCCATGTCTTGGAAGTGGTAAATTCAGTATTTAGCAGAAAAACCTGGACTGTCACATTGTCCATCACCCGCAAGCCTGAAACTTTTTCCATCTAAAGCATTGTCCAAAGATATTTGTTCGAGTGTCTAACCCTGCCGAATAGCCTGGAACAAGAAAATAATTTCTTCTGATATCTGTAGTTTTGGGTTTTTGCAAGGAACTCAACTCCCACAAATGTACAGAAACTTGAGATTTGACTGACTGTTCATCCACTAAACAGCCAAGCAGATGAACAAAGTACATTTCCAGTAGGCACTTTTCCAAGTATAGGTTGAGCAGACCATGAAAATATGTTATGGTTGTGTACACAGCTACCCCCTTCATCTTCAGGTTTGTGCCTTTAACTATATGAGTAAAGTTCACCAATGGCTCACCACAAACCCTCCTATGTAATTTATGATCACATCTTATCATTTTCATAATATGAATGAGGCAGAAGTTGAATACAATATATTTTGCCTCCCGTAACAGCCAATCATCATGCAGTACAATGATTTGCGATTCCATGGTGGTGGTTAAGTCCTCAACACTCGGAAGAGTGAAGTCCAGATAACGAGCACAATAGTCGATCATTTGCAAAGTTGCTTGACTTACTTCTGTTTGTGACATTTCTGGATTTTCCAAATGTATTGGGGAAAGTGTGAACATTTTCTGTTTCTTAGATTGTTTTTTTTAGCGTGTGTGGATTGTGTGAGCAGTTCTGCAAGCAATTTGGAAAACTCGTCTGTTATTTCTGTCTCTTCTGAGTGATGTTTTCTGCTGTAATAATGATCCATGGTTACTTTCCATGGGTCACTGGTGACATTCCATTCAAACTCTAACCACTGGAAATATGCATCGCGGCACTGAATCTTGACTTGACCATGCTGAGCTTCAAAAAGTAGCTGCTCCTAATTAACATCGGTTTTGGAAGCCATACCATTAGCTTGTGTTGTTGACTGCGTCTTCATGCTCCTCTTCTTCCTAGGTCTCTAATGGATGAAAATAAACATGCTTAGATTTTTGTAAAGATACACAATGTATTAATTACAACCTCAAAATGTCAAATCAATACAATACTTCCTAAACAACTTATATAAAAACAGAAATATTCATTATTTACCCCTGTTTTCTGAATTTTCCTTGAAACATTCAATTCTGATTTGCTGACAACAAGACCAAGCTGAAAAACAGCATTTTGAAATGGTATCAACCATGCAATTTGCTCTTGAACTTCAAGATTCATATATACAAATCTTTAAATAAAACCAATTTCACTCTGGTAAACATTAGAGCATTAAAAATATTATGTGAATGTTATAAATCATGATAACTTTAAATGTATAAAGATCTTATGTATACCTCTGGTCCATGGATCTCTTCAATTATGACCACTTTAGTAGTACATTCCTTATACATAACAAATTAAACAAAAATGATTAGATTGTTAAACAATATAAAGTTAAAATTAGTGATCTCCTAAAGTACACCTTGAGACAGTTGATTTAATAATTGTCGACCTTACAAAATCAGTTAAAAATTGCTAAAAAGATAATTGTCTGATTATTATGGACATAAAGTCGAACACTGTGTATATGTAACCTTTGAAAAAGACAGATTTGAAAGTGTACCTAAAAACCTTCCTAGATATCTCCAGGAGTTGGTGTGTGATCATCCTGCAAAACATATTCATTAAATGATGCGTTGACATTTTTTTTATAATGAGTACAATTTTTTAAATGCAGCTAAGGTTTATGAACAAAATCATACGCCATTCATTTAGTTAGTGAAAGTGTCTGTAATTTAGTAACAACGTAGGTTTTTATGAAGTTTTTCTTTAATTGTGCCATTTGTTTCTTTGAGAAAAACATTGAGGTTGTTGATCTAATGCTTTGAAATTTGCAGACAGTATTTCAAATATTAAAAAAAACCAATTAATATAATTCAATAAATCCTCAGTTGTTATACCTTACACACCACACCGGTTGCCGTAGAAGAGGTGTATGTTGTAGAAGTGTCAGCCTCCCCGTATATATCAAAGTAATATCAATAATAAAGAAGTAAAAGGAAAATTGAAAAACAATTACATGCAAAACATGGTCCATATTTACATGCCACTTAGGCAGACTTCTGGATTGCTATGCACTTGGGTGGATTTCCAGTCATTGCAACAACATTCCGTACTATTAAGGGCCACTCACCTGCATACACCTCTCAAACTACCTCCACAGCACTGCACTGACCTATCTTGCTCTTTTCACGCTCAACCCTACTAACTACCCTCCCTCCTTGCATTACAGATCCACCTGTGCACCTGGAGACCACACAAGTGGCATCTATGCGCGTTAACTTTGTTTAGAATGCTGAAAAGTACATAGCAATTATTAATATTATTTTGGTTGAACTTAAATAAATATGTTGTATAGTCGCATCTGAAGGATTGGTATACAAAATCGACTTGAGTGAGTGCAGTTGAATCCGTAATAGTGGTAGATCTATAATCTCAGTCCCTTAATTGATACATATATCAAAACCATTGTAAAATAGAAAATGTACATTAGTATTATAAATTAGCCCACATCAAAAGCGATAAAGCAAGTTTATGTGCCAGTCACTCAGCCTCACCATGTGGATGTTGGACGTGTGTCTGGTTTCATCCATGGTAACCGTCTGTACTTCCTTCAGTGCGGTCTACGTAAACACAGAGATGGTAAACAGCACATTTTACAAAATTACCTATTTGTAAACAACACAATGTAAGATTTCGAGAAGGCCCACATTGCACTGAGCTTATATTGTATCCCTAAACTAGGGATACATAAAGTAATCTTCAGTTATAATTGTATATCCATTCATTGTGGCATTTGTTTCAGCGAGAAATAAATCAAGGTTATTGATCTAATGCTTTGCAGCTTAATGACAGTATTACAGGTTATAAAGAAAGCTATTCATCTAATTTCATAAATTCTCAGTTGCCATACCTCATCCTCCAGATCGGTTGCAGTACAAGAATAGTACGTTGTTGAAGTTCCAACCTCCCCCTAAATCAAAGTTATTTTAATTAATAAAGATGTAAAAGCAAAATCGAAAACAGAATTTACACGCAAAAGATGGTTGATATTTACATAAAAGCCCAAATGCAACTTAGACAGATGTCTGGGTAGAAATGCACTTTTTGGGATTTTCAACAATTTCACCAACAATTCGCACTTATGAACTCACTCCTCTGCATATACATGTCAAACTAACTCAACAGCACTACAGTCTGCTCTACTGCTCTTTTCCCTCTCAACTCTACCAACCACCCACCCTCCCACTTTGAAATACAGATCTGCCTTATGGCCTGGAGACCACACAAGTGGGATCGTTGTCCGTTAACTTTGTTTCAAAAGCTAAAATTGGACATAACAATAATCAATATTTTTTAAGTTGAACTTAAACAAATAGAAATGTTGTATTCTAGCATCTGAAGGATTAGTATAAAAAAGTACTTGAAAGGTCAGTGAGGTTGCTGTTGACTCTGGAATAGTGGTAGATGTACTATCTTGGTCCTTTAATTGTTGCATATATCCATACCAGTGTGAAATATAAAATGTACATTAGTATTATAAATTAAACCACATCAACAGCGATAAAGTACGTTTATGTGCAAGTCACTCGACCTCCCCAGGTGGAAGATGGACATGTGTGGTTTCCTCCATTGTAACGGTCTGTACTTTCATCAGTGCGGTCTACGTAAATGCAGCATGTTTAACAAAATAACATTTTTAAAAGACGTAATGTACGTTTTTTAAAAAAGCTTCACATTGTGTCAAACTATTAGTGTATCCCTAAACTAGGGATAAACAAACTAATCTAAAGTTGTAATTGTACAAACCAAAGTACATTGTGCCATAAAGGCAACTTGGGTAGTAAAATATCAGTGGAAGTATTCCACAAAAACTCCAAACCATTCGTTGTTACCTGTTCACATAACTATTTCAATGTATTGAATGATCATTTGGAAAACATTGTATATTGAAAAAATGTATTAAGAAGTCAAATACATAAAAAGATTCTGCCTCCACGAGACTACTCACCTGGGTCAGCGTGTGCTGGAATTCAGTAGGAACTTCATTGGGAAGTAATTTTCGATGGACTCTGGGGTAACACTTTTTAGTGAACTTTGACTGTTAATACATATCTTCAGAGAGGTAAATGCTGCAGACGCGGAATTGATTGCCCCTCACGTAAGCCAAGACATTGGCCTCATTACGACTTTGGCGGTAACCCTTAAATCCGGTGGTAGTGTTATTACCACCGTATTTAAGGGTCCGTTGGATCACAAGTCCAAATACCGCCGGCGCCATTACAGCTTGCGCAAGTACAGCCGGCTGTACAAGCGTCGGCTTTAAAAGCGCCAGTAACCATTTGCACTAAAACATCAGCAATCACGAGTCCGGCGTAGGCGCAATTAGCGCCAGAAAAGCAGTGGATAATCCGCCAAAAATACCTCCAGCAAAAAGCTGGAGGTAACAGAACACAGGCCACAGCAATAAGGGCCCAGCTGAAACCAATGCAAATCAGAGGCCTACAAAGGACCCACCCATGCACAACACACCCTCCCCAACACCATTACACCAGCAGGAGCTGGGAGCCTTGATGTTGACTTCTACCTGCTTTTCCTGGAGCTACAGAGGCCAGCCAACCAGGCCAGAGCCCTGGGAGTGCAGGGGGCAGTGGGGATGAGGAGAAGGAGGAGGAGAGCAGCACCAGCAAGGCGGCCAGCCATCCCCAGGGTCAGGCCAACACCCTGGGCCCTGACTGATGGCCAGTTGGTGATGGAATATCGGCTGGACAGGGCAACCATCACCCAGTTGCTGGACACAATCCAGGGAGACATCGGCAGCCGCATAGCCACCAGCACAGCAGTACCTCTCCTAGTGAAGCTCGTGTCTGTGCTACAATTCCTTGGGACTGGCAGCTACCAACATACTGTTGCCATGATGCATGGAATGGCCCAGTCCACATTCAGTGTCATGATGGGACAGGTGCTCGATGCACTGTTGAATCATGTGAACGAGCACATTGCATTGCCAGCCACACAGGCACAGGTGCACCAGCTGAAGGGTCAATTCTATGCCATTGCCCAAGTCCCGAATGTAATAGCAGGCCTGGACTGCACACATGTGGCACTCGTACCACCCCAGGCACATGAGGCAGCCTACAGAAACCGGAAACAGTACCATTCCCTCAATGTGCAGATGACATGTGGTCCTGACCTCACCTTCAGCCACTGCTGTGCCCGCTACCCAGGATCCAACCACGACTCCATGATCCTGCGCAACAGTACCCTGCCGGGGTAAATGGAAAGGCACCGAGGCCAAAACACATGGCTGCTGGGTGAGTACAAATGTATACCATAATGCATGCCAATCCACAACTGATGGTGCCTGTCACGTAATCCATGATTCCCAATAGGCAGCACCATTACTGCAGCATTCACATTCAAGCAGCTTGCACGACAAACCTTGGACATGTCCAACACAGCAGAACACACCCATGCAGGATGCAAAAGACATGTGGCAGCACAGTGACATACGGAAGGCCTACCACCATAAAGCCTCCTGTGTGAGTAGCACCATGGCTCCCAACACTGACACAGTACAGAAATCCTACCCTGCCCACCCGCCTGTAATGAAATTCCAACCCATAAGTTGGTACAGCCACAAATGCACCACACATGAGTAGCCTAAGTAATGGCAATGTACATCCCACGAACACTGTCCCCAGAATGGACAAGCAAATGCATGGAGAACAGTACATAATAGTGACAACTAGCAAATGCAACTGCAGCCAAATGGAATTGCAATGACACATGAGGCAGCCACTTCTGTCATGCAGAAGTAGATGGAAGGGCCCCCTTACCCAGCGACAAGTGAATGAGTACTGTTACATTCAGAAACATAGGCGTACCAAGTTGAGAGTACCTCATTGATTCAATTGTGCCCGTAGAACAGCACACTCCACAATGTTGTAGACCTAATGACAATTATGGCAAAATGACACTGATGACAGAGCTCTGTGCACCCACTGGATTTACCTTGTCCCCATACCGGCTTTCCCTCCCCTGCAGGTGATTCTGGATATCCCCAGTACACGTGGCTCATGACCCCTGTGCGTCATCCACACATGGCAGCGGAGCGGGCATACAACCTTGCCCATGCTCGTACACGGATCTGCGTGGAAAGGGCATTTGGACAGCTGAAGGCACGCTTCCGGTGCCTCGACCGCACGGGAGGGGCAATGATGTATGCACCAGAAAAAGTTGGCAAAATTGTAGTACTGACATGTGCCATGCTGCACAACATCTGCTGTCGCAGAAATGTGCCACTGTCCCCTGATGCTCATGTGCAGCCACCTGAGGAGGGGAGTGAGGGTGATGACGTGCCAGAAGGTGTTGCACATGCACAAAGGTTTGGGCTGAGGGAGGGGAGGTTGGCCAGACAGGGATTGATTGATGCATTTTTCTGACACGGGTGATGGGTAAATTGAATAGATGTCACTTCAACATTAAATTGGATTTGTCAACAATCACTACTGTCCATGCCTTGTGATATTTTCAAACGTGATTTATTTTCAGTCCAACAAACCCCCCTCCCCCCAGTGAACCCCCAGCACACAATCCCCACTCCCCCCAGTGAACCCCAGCACACAATCCCTCCTCCCCTCAGTGAACCCCCAGCACACAACCCCCCCGCCCCCAGAGAACTACCCTCAACTGTGCAGATAGGCGCATGTGTCTTAACAGGGCACCAACAACGATGCCATGCACCACTAGGATGGTCGTGGGTGCTTTCCTTTTCCGGGCCCCTCTGGTGTGCGTGCCCTCAGGTGGCGCATAGACCGGCACCTAGGAGATGGCTCGAGGGAACCCTCCGTGGGTGTGGTTGATGTCGAAGGGACTGAAGCGGCGGCCAGCATGTGCTGTTGCATGAGGTTGTTTCCCTCCCTTGTTTGCTCAGCAAGTGCTGAGACTGCCTCGCTGAACTCCCTCACTCGCTGTCCAAACCCTGTCAGGGCAGCGGTACATTGTTCGACGACTCTGCATGTGCGCGCATTGTCACGCGCTATGTATTTGCATCCATGCCGTATAGATGCACTGACAGCCTTGATGTGCCGGCTCTGCACCTTGGCCTTTGATTCCACCCTGGCCTGTTTGGCCTCAATAATGTCGAGTCAGCCCATCACTGCTGCCCCTGTGACGAAGGGTACCCCTGGTGTGTCATGTGCTGGTCTGCGACTTGTGCGCTGTCGGGGGGGGGCTGCATGGGGACATGGCGCCGGCTTGGATTGGGCAGCCAGGCTCTGAGTGCCGGTCTTCTGGGCTGCCATATGATGGCGTTTCCTCGTCCGGCTGTGGTGTGCGGACACGACGCACAGGCACATGTGGGCTTTGTGCATGCTGTATACCTGGCCTTGGGCTTCCCTGGGGTGTGACCACCCCTTCGGCGTCACTGCTTCCATGAGAGTGCTGTCCTCCTGCATGATGGGCACGTGGAGGTGTTGCTCCCACGTCAGGCTCCGATCCGCAGCTTAGTCCCTCAGCATCAGGGCTGTGACTGGTGGCTTGGGGTGTGGGCATGTGGCTGCTGCTGCTGTCTGGTAGGGCTGCATTGGGGTGAAGTGGGGGTTGGCCTGGGTCATCTCCCTTCCGTGCAGCCTCTTTGTGGGGTGGTGGTGCTGGTGCTGGTGGAGGCGCGCGGCTGTGGGCGCTGTGTTGGTGTGGCCTCCTCCCCATCATCTTCATCCCGTTGGGATCGACGTGTGCCTGTGAGGTACATAGGGTGTGGTTTGAGTTCAATGCTACATATATTTGTGTGATTCAGTTCATGCCAACAAGTGGGATTGAAGACAGTATCAATCACGCATTCAACTTGCATTCTGTTCTGTCTTCATGTGCTTGTTGTGAGTGGGTATGGAGGTACAATGCATTGGAATGTCAGAGTGACAGGATTGCATGCGTGGTTGGGGTGCACTGCGCTCAGGGTTTTGGGGTGTATTCATGCACACTCAAACTCTACGTAGCTGTCCTATGGCTATGGATGTCTATCCCCTGCCCCTGTCATTCATGCACTGCACGTGCAGGGTCGTCAAGGCAGCACTACGGTTCAATGTATGGAGGCCTCACTTATGGGTGTATGCAGTTCATCACACACATTTTTTTGCATTCATTCACTCAGGGTCTGCATGTGTGGTACTTTCAGCTGCATGTATTCGGGTGTGGGACTCACCTGCAGTTGGATCAATGCCAGAGCCTGCCTCCGCTCCACCAATGCCCTTGATGGTGCTAACATCTATCAGGGCACTCATTTTCTCCTCCCAAGGTGTGAGTTCTGGTGGGGGTGGTGGTGGGCCTCCTCCAGTGCCCCTGCTTATACTCCAGTGCTGTGACAGGATGCCGCGGACTTGCACGCGCAGGTCGTTCAGGTGCTTGCGGCAATCCTCCCCATCCCGGGGCATGCGCTCCACAGCGGTGACCCTTTGGCTGATGGTGCGCCAAATTTGTGCTCTGCGCTGGCCACTTGTTTTGCGCTGCTGCAGCTCCTCATGGTGTGTCTCTGCCTCCTCGACCAGTACAGCTAGCTCCTGGTTGCTGAATTTGGGCTTTCTCACCCTGTCCAGGGCAGTCTTCTAGTGCGCTCCTGAGACATGTTTTGGGGTTGGATGGCGTGGATGGCTTCCAGGGGCTGTGATATCTCACGGATTGTGATTTCCAAGATGGCTGCCACTTTGTTTCCCGTTCCGGCAGTGACACGTTTCCCGCGCGCTAAAAGCGTGCGCTATGTGCGCGATATGGCGGTAGCGCACGGTGCGTCGGATTTAAAGGTTTGCGCTATTTGCGATAACGCCATGGACCGGGGCACGTGCACGATGACTCGTGATTGTCGATGCATTGGGTCTTGAACTTGATTCTTACAGTCACCGGGAGCCAGTGGAGAGATTTTAGGGCTGGAGAGATTTCAGGACTGAAGAGATACAGTGCCTGGGCTTGAGGCCAAAGATAGGTCTTGCAGTCCTGTTCGGGATTAGATGCAGATGGCGTAGGGTAGAGGTCAGCAGACTGAGAACAAGCCTGCTGCAGTAGTCCAGCCTGGAAAGAACCTGGGGTCTGAAGACAGTGAGCATCTGGGGGAAAGTGAGAACATTGTAGAATACCTCTGAGGAGGTGCAGCTGGAAGTGGTCCTTCTTCGCAAGATCCTTGATGGGAGGAGAGAAGGAGAGAGTGGAGTTGAAGATGGCACCTAGGTTTTTTGCGTCACAGGAAGGTTAAGGTACAGGGCCCAAGGGGGACAGCCACAGTGAGAGAGGGGCATCAGGAGCACGGGTGCCAATGAGAATGATCGCAGTCTTACTGGCACTAAGGCAGAGATCGTTTGAGGCATACCAATCCTGAATCACGGATAGACATTCAGGAATGAGAGAGGGAGGAGAGGAGACCGAGGTGAGCCTGAAAGAGAGCTGAGTGTCATCCGCATAACACTGAAAGTTAGAAGAGAAGGTATAGATAAAGTGGGCCATGTGCTAGTTACAGAGATAAAAGTTCATCAGACGGTTGATAATGGTGTAGACTTTTTGAGTATATTAAATTGAGAATTGGTTGTACATTGAGTATAAAGTAATAGAAAGTGCCAGCGCATATAACATTGACACTAAAGAAAACAATAGTAAAAGTTGACTGTTAGTTAGAAGAACAGATGAGCTGATTCAGCAAGCAAGGAAAAAGTGAATACATGTCGATATCCCTAGTCGATTTCAGAGATGTTTTCTTGTTAATTTCCAGAGTGTTTGTAAAAGCTTCCAGAAGTGGTTGTGTATGTGAATGTCTGAAGTTTTTGTTCACACCCACCAGGCCTCTCTGACAAATTTGGACCTCCTCCATCCTGACAGTAAAGCCCCCTTGCCAGCCCGCTACCACAGATGCAAATTGCCATTGATGGTGGAAGGGGTATGAATGGATGTAGATAAGGCGAGTGCAATAGACCGGAAAATATTCAAAGTACACAGCCATATGATTGCAGGGACTGGTCTTTAAATGGGAGTCTGGAGGCACTGTGTCTGGGTTGGCCATGTGGTCAATGGTTCATGTGCCAAAGTGCCCTTTGAGGTGTACATGGTGTTTGGCAGCTTGAACCCACCCACCCAGCCCCTTGCCAGTACCGCAGCAAAAGGTGTGAACTGCCATCGATAACAGAGGGGAATGGATGTGGATGGCGCGAGCGTAAAAGGCCTGAATCACAGTCAAAGGACACAGAGATATGTTGATTGTAGGGACAGGGTCTTCAAAGGGCAGACTGGCGACACTGGGTCTGGGCTGGCCTGTAGTGAATGGTCCCCGTGCCAAAGAGTCCTTTGAGGTGTACGTGGTGCTCAGCCGCTTGAGCCTTCCCACTCACCTAGCCCCCTTGCCAGTGCACGGCCACAGGTGCAATACATTGATGGCGGAGGGGTGTTGGATGGATTTGGATGAGGTGAGCACAATAGGCCAGTAACCTTGTTGAAGCACACCAATCTGTCACAATCCTCTTAGATATTTATACGTGTTGTGGACTTACAAATAATTACAAACAACGTTTCATTTTTATTTAGTTTTGTTTAGTTTTGTAATGTGGATGGCAATGACAAACTACTAATTGTACTGATGTAGTCGAGGTACTGTCTGCTTAAACCAGCGGTATTGTCCGGAGTCACTGGGGAATTTCACACGCATGGCACGAACCACACAGGCAGGTATTACTCATCGAACGCGGAGTCCCAGTATTCCATGAATCCACCATGTAAATGCACGATCTGCCAAAAGCCTGTACCACCTGTGCAAGAGATACAGAAATAGTTTATTTAAATGAACCCAATACTTGCATGTATTATGTTTGAAATACCTTTTGAAATGTAACGCATGGTTATGCTTTAAAAAACAGTGCTTGGCATATCAAGTGGTAATCAATTGAAAATGTGAACGCCCATTCGATCAAAAACAGTTTGGGAGATGGGGAAAATTTTGTTTTTAACTTCAAAGTGAAAGAAAGGTAATTGTTCAGACATTGATTCTAAAGATGAATAGTACGGTTTGAGATTAGAAAAAGAAATGTATTCAATTTACAGGAAATTGCTTTCGTCAGTGACCCAAAGAAGTTACAATGATATATGAGAACAACATGCAATGCTAGCCATCTCGGTTGCCAAACACACAACATATATTGAGTTACTTGGATTACGAGGGCAAACTGTAGATCAAACTTCATGCATAAGAACCATCATCATTCGCAACAGAGATCTTGTAAGGCAGGCTGCCCTGAACTCATGCAGCTCGATAACGCATAGCAGTGGTGCGTCTTCTTTGGCAATGTGGGACAAGCAGACAGAGTTTTCTCTGCAACAGCAGTTCTCCAACACAGCTGGCATTACCTTACACCGATAGCAGGTACACCAGGTGGAAACATCTTCCATGTGACTGGGTTCAGGCTCCGGTGATTGATTGTCACGACTACAATCTGATTGCCCATGGTCTTGACTTTTTACTATTTCACGGATTTCCTCTTCTGAATATTCTGGCTCGTCCATGTAGGGCTGAATAGTGGCCATAGTTCCTGATTATTGAAGAAGTACAGAATCAACAGTGAGATAAATAGAAATGTTTTTATTTGTATACAGTAACGAAATGAGGTTTCATATTCAAATTCTATGCTAATGAAAAACAAGCGAAAAAACAGTCATGTCAGAAAAAGCAAACACAAGATCAATAGAGATGAACTTTAAAAGTTTGCAAGGACACATGTAAATAACATGCCATGTTAAAGTAGAATTTGAATATGGTTTGCTAAAGAGCTTTTGTATCATGATATAAGAAATGGTAAAATAAAAAGCCACTACTGAGTTAATTAATCATCGGCAGCAAAAGTACCTGCTCTCAGTGTGTTGTACTTGCCAGGTAGCCGAACAGAACAGAAACAAGTCAGGGACACTTGAAAAGAAACACACTGACGTGAAGGAAAAAGAAACTCCTACATTATGTGATCAGAAATGTTTTTTTATGTTTATTGAGGAAATAGGTATCTTGGCATTTCTGCAGAGACACGTCAATAGAGGATTTTTACATGAGATGTGCATTGGCATTGTGAATAGGTGTGTAAACGTCTAGTGAGGTCAAATTTAGGGGCGGTTGATCCGTATTACTGCCGCAAGGTAATTTGAACTTAGGCCGATAGATCAACGGATAAGATTTCCACAAGATGGCGGTGCCCAGGTAGGTGTTTTTGCATGTATAAAAGTGAGGGAAACTAAGGTAAGATGAATAGGAATTGTTTTTAAAATGGATCGGTCAATGATCGAAAATACATACCCGATCGACTATAAGATTTCTGAGCGAGTTACCACTTCAATGTTGAATTATCTGACATTATTTGCGGGCCTGCACACTGATATAGTATGTACCCTATAAGTACAGCAATGTTACAGAATTACTGATTAGTTCACGCCAGAAAGCATCAACTTAGTACCCTACAGCAGTGGGGACTGCTATGTACATCTAACACAGAACAGTAATCCCCTACTCGACCAGGAACTGGGGATATATTGTATCAAAAGCAAAACAAAAAGGCTCCTGTCGGAAAATTGTTCAATACAATTATTTAGAAAATATTCATAAGCACAAACCATAAATAAATGAGTAACTGCTGCCAATCAATTCCCTCTTGTACTGAAGACTAACCAATGAGGTTAGAGTCAATCAAACACAATATACATAGGGCCTCAGCACGAGTTGGGCGGTATCCTTTAAATGCGGCAGTAACGGTATTACTGCTGCTTTTAAGGGCTGGCATTATAATGAGTATGGTGGGTTTACCCCCAGCTCAGAGCTGGGGGTAAACACGCAGAGAAAATGTCAATTTCTGCCGCAATTACCAACGGCAGTATTACCCACTGGGGAATGGGGATTAACAGTTAGCGCCTAACCTGTGATCTGGCGGTAATACCGCTGGAACGGTGGGTGCTTACGCTAATATCATTGGACGGTACCGCCCAACTCATGATCAGGCCCATAGTCTTGTTTTTGCGCATAAAATGCCATTATTTTAAGATGAGACACATTTTGTAAGAAAGAAAAAGTTATGAAAACATTTTATATAAGTGATGCATAGCTGGTAGTTATAGAGAAAACAGAAAATTACATAACACCAAAAAGGTTACAGTGATTTACATCAAAGTCTTACAAACTTATAAGATAAACAATTTAAAAGAATAGAGTCCCACATATAGTGGAAAACAATTTCTAATAATAGAATCCCACACATAGATAAGTGATTGGTACATAATTGTTATAACACAAATACATGAATGTTTAAATTCAATTATTAATCCAATTTGTTTAAATTAATTGTGAATTAAGTGGTGTGATCATTGGATTCGGACAGGGTTGATGTAACACTACGTTTTTGCATAATATAGATCTATCAGCTTCCTCAGGGCCATGAATTTCATTGAACTCTTTATTTAATAAGATAAATGGGTGTAGTATGATTTAAAAAAAAAGGGCGAGCTGAACTAGATTGCCAGTAGAGATGAGAGGGACAGGGAAGGGGTATATTGTGTGGATCATAACACATATTATATCATATGTTATGTTGCAGTTTGTTCACATGTCTGTTTTCATCTTGAACATTATTCAAGCACACTTGAATAATGGCTGAATTTACACGACCAAGTATGTCAAATAGTTAAAAAGTACCACTAGATTGGATCTATCTAGATTTTCTTGAAACTTGTTGAGACCTAAGCCTTTGCAATATATACACCGAGCCCTAATCTACATACATCAGGTATGTAAATAACTGATAATCCTTTTACCTTCTTTTCTAAACCAAACATCCCAAGTTGGGCTGACCAATTGAACTTTATATTTCTTCATATGTAGATCCCACACCTTTCGGACAAATATATCTACAAAATAACATGAAACATCCTAGAAGCCTGCCACTTCAAAAATTCCCCTGGTACCCTGTTCTAAATCAGTGGCAAGCTTAACCAACTTCTTACTTTTTCTGTAGGCAATTTAGTTCAGTTCTCTCTATTTTCTAATCATGCATACACCCATTCATATTAATAAATACAGTGTCCAATTAAAGTCATGGTCCTGAGGAAGGCGACAGAACTGTATTATGCCGAAACGTAGTGTTACGTCGACCCTATCCAGATCCATTGATCACATTGCTTAACATTTTTATTCACAATTGATTTTGAAACATTTGATTCATAATTGAATTTAAACATTAGTGCCTTTATGTTGCATCAATTTTGTACCTAGCACTTTCCCTATATGTGGGATTCCATTATTATTCTAAATTGGTTTCCCTAGTATGCGGGAATCTATTATTTTAAATTGTTTATCTTTTAATTTAAGTTTGTTATCTTTGACATCATTCACTGTAACCTTTTTGGTGTTGTGTAATTTTCTATTATCACTATAGCTACCAGCTACGCATCACTCAAATAAAATATGTTCATAGCATTATCTTTCTTACAAAATGTGTTGCCTCTTACAATAATTGCATTTTATGCACAAAGACAAGACTATGTATATTTTATTTGATTGTATCTAACCTCACTGGATAGTGTCTTAATTTTGCTGTTGAGGTATGCTGACGTTTATGACATGAGGCTATAAAACAAACACTTTATTCACTGATTATATGCACTCTGCTTATTGATAGAAATGTATTATATTGGCACATGAAAGTCATTATTAACCTCCTCACAGCCAATTTGAATGTTTAGGATGCAATATATAACTACTGGTATTGGCTACATTCCAGACATTCTGAATTTAGAACTAGCCACGCTAACAACATAAAGCATTTCTTTACATTCAAGAAACAGCAATGCAATTTCCCAGCATTATTTCTTTCAACAAGACAATCCAACTTAATTTAACACACCAAAGTGAAGAAAGCTAAAACATGAAACAGTGCTTTTACTTTATGAAACAAAAAAGGCTCACATTACCATTGCACCAAATGGATGTTCATGCATTTGGTAAAACTGTTCCAGTTCGATCGAGTTTACAATTGAAATATTTACCTTGTAAAAGAAAATCTTCTTTTTAAATATTACAAAATAAAATCACTTTTAATTTATTAACATGCCTTATGTATTTTTCTCACTATTAAACATACATTATCATCATCACAACTCCAAATCCTTTATTACTCATAGCATTATTTGCTAATAGTCTTATATTCCTCACAAGGGGTCTTTATTGCTTTGGAAAATGCCCTTTCTCTGATTTAACACCCTTAGTTTTGCCTCGGACCATAACTTGGGGGATGGGTATTATACTGCAATAATGACCCCTCCCTCATTCTATGAGTCTGTATTATATAAATGTACTGCTACAGCATCTTCATTCCACCATTAATATGTACATTGTCAAAGTATCCTTCTAATGGATACTATGGGCCTCATTACACGGATGGCGGTAGGGATTTACCGGTACCGGTAAAATACTGGTACTGGTAAATCCTTACCGCCTTACTACGAGGTCCCTTTGCGGGTTGGGGGATTTAACGCCTGCTTTTTGCAGGCGTTAAAATCCAACCCGCTAAGGGACCTCAGAGCTAATTACGGCACCGCAAAATTGCGGTGCCATAATTAGCGCCTTCCCCATTCCCATAGAGCCCTATGGGGCAGGAATGGGAATGGGGAAGGGCAATGGTGGAAGGGGGATTTACCGCCCCTCCAACCTTGGAATGGGGCGGTAAATCCCCTTTCCGCCAAGGCGGTGCCGGTATTTTACCGGCATTAGCCATGGCGCTAATAGCGCCATGGCTCACCGCCTACCGTGTAATGAGGCCCTATGTTTTCCTTGGTCACAACACTTTTTCAAAAATTGGCCAACATGTGTTTTGTATATTTGTTGCTTAATTATTTAACACTAATTGTGTACTTCCTGAGGGCCTATTATTGATATACATAATGTGTTTGTGTCATAATACAACCACCCATGACAACGAAGAGCAATAACAATCCATAACAGGAAGAACAGAACGCAAGAAAAACAAAAATAATAAAAAATGGAAAACTGAAAGAAATTAAAATCTACACAATAATGAATTATTTAGATTTCTATTTGATCTGCTCTAAAGATATGTATTGCTTATATTTAACTAACCAGTACGGTCAATATATGTATACTGTATCTAGACATAGTTAGTCATCTATTCATCAGCAGTCTTTGTTTCCTTTGTTAGTAAATAGATCTATTTTAAAATGTTTTCTTTGTACAGAATCTGTATATGAATATGTATTAAAAATATACAACTGAATTTGAATCACCTATTTTGCTACACATATCAACAATGTTACTATTCTAATGTTTTTTACATGTTCATGTATTGTTTTATTTGATCTTTATTGTTGATTTGCTTCCAAAAAGTGAACAAAATAAGACAAGAGGGCTTTTAGAAGTATTTTTAAATATCTGCTCATATTAATTCTGCATCAAAGCAAAAAAATCATCAATATAAATTAAGTTTCCCTAACCTAGAAGTTTGTATCATTTCTGGCTATTTTTCAATTATTATTTTTTTTTAATTACAATTCATTATGTTTCAAATAATCAAAGAAAGAATTACAAGCCTATATTAAACATCTTTTCCTGAGAAGGGAAGGAGGTGAGAGTATGAGGGGAGCAGGAAAGGGGGTTTGGAGGCAGGTAGGATTGATGTGCAGAAGTCTAAAATGTCCCACCTCTCTGATTGAATCACCTATACATTTCTTTGAATGTAACCCACATCTCGTATGATATGATATTTTATTTGTATTGCGCCCATACACAGGCGTTTCAGAGCGTGACGAGGCAAGGGAGGGGAAACAAGGGAGAACAAAACAACAATGTTACTAGGCCCAGTGACATTGAGAGCGTGCAAGTGCAGGGGAGACGGAAGGGGGAAAGGGTGAGGGGCAGAGGAGAGTGGAAAGTGCTGGACACGTGATAGAACAACAACAGATAGTGCGGCCAGCATGTGGCAAGTGCGAGAATAAGGTGTAGACAATGGGTGTCGGATAAGTGCTGGAAGGGGACTGTAGGGTTACAGATACAGACCGAAGTGCAGGGGTTGCCAGGAGGCAATGCGGTTGTGTGGCTGGGAGGGCAGGGATCTGGGCCCAAAATCAGAGGGTAATCAGGTTCCCGGTGCCAAAGCAGACAGATTAGCAGGGGAGAGGAAGAGCGAAGGCAGAAGCAAAGAGGAAGGTCTTGAGGTGCTTCACGGAACCGAAGATGGTTCTCCTCAAGTTTCACAGTGGCAGTGAGGCTGTTCCAGAGGGAGGCCCCAGCCGAGGAAATGCGTCTACCCCCAACTCGTTGCTTGGAGTCTTCAATCTCGACTCGTCTTTGTTAAGAGACTTCATCCTAAAATAAAAACACCAAACTATGCAGCCAGTCTTCATGAGAGGGTTAGCTATATATTTCCACAATCACAATATTTGTTTCTTGGCTACTAGGAGAGCTCTGCAAATCATTTTCTGTTTTACAATAGCCATACCTCGAAGTCTTGGAACCAGATCCACTATACATGTAATCAGCAGTCATGGGAATGGGAGGCCAGTGACAACGTCTATCTGTTGGAGGACTTCTTCCAAGAAGTCTCTTACTTTTCTGCAACACCAGAACGTGTGAATAGTGGACCCCATCTCTTTCTTACAAGACCAGCAAGATTTATCAGGGAGTCATTTACACAACCATATTTTTCTTGGTGACCAATATACTGACTGGTTCTGAGTATAATATGATGTTACTGAGACTTAGTGTCAACCATTCATGATTCACAGCAAGAACATCATACAACTTATCAAGGAAAAAACACACTGGCCAGTGTGCCTCTCATTTTACCCATAAACAATCCTTTATTTTCAGCAAGGGGTGGGAAGCATAGAAGCAGTATAAACATGAAGCTATATCTGCATGACAGGTGAAATAAAAACATAACATAACATATAACATGATTTGTGTTATGATCCACACTATGTAGCCTTTCCCTGTTAAATGCATAGGGTAGGGAATACATGTGTCGTGTCATATTATTAAACACTTGGTATTGGTTTTGAGAAAGAAAAACAATAGAAAGTGAAGCAGAATGTGAAGGTAAGTCATCACACGTACAGCTTCTTCGGAAAGCTTAGAATACTGATAAAACATATGCTAAGCAGAGAATATGGGCAGCCACCCACCAGTAAAGTATTTGAAAACTGCAATTATTTCTAAGTAGACATAACGCATGGAACATAGATACAATAGAAAGAAAATCCATATGCAAAAGAAAGAGCATACGGTCACTTCAACCCCACTTTCTTTGGTGCGAGTACCAGTCTATGGGGCAATTACAAATTGCTCTAATATGGATCTAATCTGGCAGAAACTAATAGTGGAGTGAAAATTCCTTGATTCCTTGAAAGTTTGAAGCCTATGCCTTTCTTCCCCTTTCAGAGAGAGAGTGTACCCTCCACGGTAAAGAAGTGTGACCTGCTGCTGCCCTCGTTGTTGCCAGAGCTGCTTGACTTTTGGTTTAGTTGTACAGAACTTCATAGCTCATCGCTTTTATGACTCTTGTTATTCTTTCCCTTTCTGTGTTTTTATTACTTTCGAATGGCAATGGGGCAGTGAAGAGGGTACACAGGGGTTCTTTGGCAGGGGGTTAACTGCTCCGAAGGTGAATTCAGAGAGGGCTCCATCACTGCTTTGTGTCTGGAATGTTTTTGCCTTTACAGCAAATAAGATCCACTCCCCCTCCTCCAAAATTGACCAAACCCCACCTGTAACAAACCAAAGCCTCAACCCTTCTGTGCATACATGTGCCTGGTGCCACCTTTTGGTGGTGGGGTGGGGCCCTCTACATGTCTAAACCTCCCCTTTGGAAGACTCTCAGGCCGGGATGGGGCTCTCCATATGTCTGAACCTCCCCATTGGCCAATCTCAGGCCGGAGCTCTGCCGGTCCATGGCAACAGGTCACCCCACTGCTTCAGTCTTTGCGCTGCCTGTTAATCCCCTCTAGGTAGGGCATTGCTGATATTCCTACCTGTCCAGCGACAGGGCTCACTGTCATGGGATTCCCGTGAGCCCGATATCCTTTGCCAGACACATCGCAGAAGACATTGTAAATTAAATTTACAATGACATTACGTTAATAAAGCACACGCACCGAAAAGACGTGAATCTCCTTTGCGAAAAGCAAGTGCAGCTTTTTGACTGTTTGAACCATAGAGTGCCAAGAGATATAAAGCGTCTTCTCACTGCTCGGTAATCAAAGAGAAATAACTTCAACGCTTCGGTGTCTTGCTGCTGCCACAGGGTGGCCTTCCGTTTGGTTGGCTTGCGCTATTATGGTCCCGGAGATAGTTCTTCTGTGCTTTCACGCATTCACCTTAAGTGCAGGTGTTTACTGACAAGTCTTTACTTTTGCCTTATAGGATCTTGGCCGTGGGATCCGAAAAGTGGCATTGCAAGCTCATAACCATTTAGGTCCAGTGTAAGGCATACCCGCGTTCTGCTTGTCGGAATGTCTACGCCAGTCTGAGAAGTGCGTAAAATGCGTAAAGATGGTCGCTCCTGGAGCATCAGCGATAGGTATGCATCTTGCCATCCTAGCCTTATAAAAGGATAGAGAGGCTTTCTGGAGATCTGATTGGTGCATTGGGGCCTATCTCAGTGAACTCCGCTGATTCTTGGGACCCTGCCCATACTGTTCCAGGCCATGCACAACATCCATTGCAATTCAATTGAGAGCTTCTTTGTGGGAATTTGATGCGGCCCCCCTAAACCACCCAGCATGTTCTTCTTTTCAGCTTTCCCTTGTTGGTAACTGTATTGTGGCAGAACATTTCACATGCAGTGGGAGAGTACGCTCCTTGAGGGAAAAACCTACCTCTCCATCATAGCAAGCAAAGTAACCCTGTGCTGAAATCTCAAACGTAGGCTGGATCAACAGTGGTGGGTAACAGAGAGTTAGAGAGAAGAAGAGCAAAGAAGATGAAGGCAGAGAGAGATATAGAGCGTGGCGAGATGGGGGCGACAGAAAGAGGCACTGTTGAGTGACAGGGCAACAGCATTGGAGAAAACGTGTGGGGCATTTGGGGAATCGAGACACCTGGAGTCTGGTGGAGGAGGCCACTGATACAGAAAGTTGGCCATCTATTCGCTGCAAATTTCTAAAGGCAAAATTGTACAGAGGGAAATGTATCCATGCAAGATCAAGAAGTGAGATGTTGATGTGAGTGGAGTGAAAGGCACATGGTGGGCTGTGGAAGGAAGATGTGAGCAGCTAGAGGTTAGGTAAGGGGGCACATTAATGCAAAGTGAAGGAGATGAGACATATAGATTTATGAAGGAGAAAGAGTACAAGGAGAAATGCAGAGAGAGGGGGCATATTGGGAGAGGGTGAAAAGGAGGTAATTATAATTGTTCTTTTATAACGTGCCTAATACCAGAGAGGTTTCCAAGCGCAAGCCCGGGATACAAACCTGTGTTGCTCTGCATTGTCATGCCGCCAAGACACATGCGTTGCCCCTGAGCTATTCTCCCGGCCAGTAGAGGGAAGATATCGGGGTGGAGGTCAGGGAAAAAAGATAGAGACGGGGTGAAGAGAGAATGGATAAAGGTGAGAAAGTGGTTTGAGCATGCTAAAACCCCTCAATACCATTCAGCTTGCAGTTAAAGAAGCACTTCCTTGACCTCCAATGAGTAGAAGGTAAAGAACTTTTAGAGCTCCTAATGCACTCCACTGAAGGCCCTTTCAGCTTTATACCCATCAAAATGTTTCTCGTCCATAAAGGTCCCCTTGATTACCGATAGAAACTCTACACTTTTTCTCAGGGACACCAAGGGAAGTTTTGCAAGTGCCTCGATGCGTTAAAATCACATATTGCAGCTGAAGTAGCTATAGCTAGGATACCTCCTTGAAAGCCATGGAGCCCTCTCATTTAGCTGTCAAACCATTAATTCCACTCAACACTCAAGCCTTGTGGGTAAGGCAGAAGTTTCTGCACTGTTTCTCCATTCCTTCTGGTAGACTATGCCAATATCTGACACTCCCTGATGAACAGTCTTGGCCCCGGTCAACAATGAGAGGTGTTCTGCTTCTATGGAGTCTTGAGTGGGACTGAAATCCAAGCTAGCCTTAGACCAGAGCTACATTGGACACCTGACTATTATCCGTTCCTTGCTGGATGCCCAGTGTTGATACCGAGATGCAAGTTGGCGGTAATCTGGATCAGCTGATTTAGGAGATTGAGGCGCTCAACTAAACCTTTTGCTTATCTCATGGGTGGGTGCTCACCAGAGAAGTGGTGGCCCATTGCCAACATCTTCATTGGATGGCACATTTCTCACGTCCACGTTCTTCCCCTAGAACCTTGGCACGGATGTACTTAAGATCGCTGTTGACACTGGGCCGCCGGGCTGCAGGTGAGACCATGCCGTAGGCTTCACCAGCTTCTTTAAGGCGGCGCCGCACATGAAAGGGCTTTTGTCGAAAGGCCTCACCCCCATGCTGGAGGGAGAGCCTGCGGTGGAGGGAGGGGCTCATCTCGTGGGGCAGTTTAGCCAGGCCGAGTAGTACTCGGAACATCTCATCCACGTTGGTGTTCTTCTTGGCAGAGATCTCGAGGTAGGCGCTGTTCTCATCGCCTGCCACCAGGCGCTCTGCCTCGTCGGATTGCACCTGCCGTCGGTGCCCCTCTGCGCGGTCGCTTTTGTTGCCACAGATGACCATAGGGAAGGCGCCTGGCTCTTTGGCTTTGTCCTTCACACAGGACTTCACTTCTAAGATCTGCTTCCGAAGCCTCGTTACTTCCTCAAAGGTTTCATGGTTGTCCAGGCTGAAGACCAGGATGAACACATCACCTGGGGAAAAAGAGGGAGACAAAGAAACTGACTTAAAGTAAAAAGTAATTTATTATTTTGATCTCATAAAATATCACTGGGATTTGGAACACAGAGCATAAGTAACATTGAAACCGACACTAAATTAAAGTGACAATGCACAATAATCGGCCATATATTATGTTGAAGAAATATTGTTTTTATGATGTCACACTTAGAATCTACATCCAAATTCTGTAAGTAGCTGTGTAATTTCACATAATACTCATTACTACACATTGCCAAGCTAGATACATCCTCTTAGCACTTGGGGAAAGCCCCTCAACTAACCAGATGGTGTGGAAGGCCAGCATAGCCCAAGGGTAAGGCTTTCATTCCGAGACATTGGATCGCCTATGCACTTCACCTTGCCCCTCGTTCCTGCCTTCTGCGCCCTCTGCGGATCCTCAACTGGCCATGCGGCAATTGCCGATAAGATAACCCTCATCACTCCCAATGTGCAGTTACCTACAGGCCTCCCCTGAACTGTGCACAACTCCCTACACCTGTCACTCTCCTGCACACAAGCTGCCTATGGAAATGGAGAAGGTACTGCAGCAATGCCCTTAGCCAGTTTCATGGCGGCCATCTTGGACCTGCACACACAGCTTCTATGTAAAAAAAAGCAATGCCATTAGTATCCGTACATTACGCTAGTGTGATGATAGCCAAAGTGCCCTCCCATATCGGATTTCCTGGGTGGTAACTCTCCTTAGATATTGTTACAGGCCCTTTCTTGTCTCGGAACCGGACCTTTACCGGCCTGGGAAGCATGCAATGTACGCTACAAAAAGTATGCACGGGTGTTGCAAATTTGTTATTTGCACCTGTGGCGAAGTTTCTTCTCTGCGGTTTCAAGTAATAAAATGTGAACCATACAATTCTTAATACCACCATTATTAATGAGAAGGTACGTTCCAATATTAGTTTTGCCCTTTAACCCCCAAGGAATATGAATCGGTGGGATTTCTGTACAGGAATTTCTTGATTGCATCGTCATCTATAGTTTTTGCAGGTAATTCCTGATAGTGCACATCACAATCTCTGGTACACAGTGAACTTCACCTTATTTCATGTCCAGTAGCAAAATAGCTCAGTGGGTTTGGCAGAGATCTGCGTTTCTCATCAGTTAAAGGATCAGATCCTTGCAAAACCAATGAAAGACCATGCCCCAACCAAGGTTGTACTGTTTCCTCAGCTGGGCACTCTGCACGATTGCCTTCTTTCTCTCCATTGTTGTGTTTGTAATGAGAAGCCTACTATTTGCAAAAAAATGCTGCTTTGGAGCTCCTGTTGGTCAAAAACGTTATTTGATGGCGGGTACCTTGTATGTTTGCACATAGCCAGATACCCGCTGACACATTTTCGTCATTTGCATGGAGGAGTGCAAATGTGCTGGGCAAACGGCGGCGTGCACGCGTGCACTTTTTCACTCCGCCATGCAAAACGTGTAGACACTGCATGGCATGCTTGCATGCCAGTCAGTTTTTAATTTCACTTGTGAATGCTGCTTGTCATGCAATCATGGCAAGCAGCTTTCACAGTTACGACCAAATGCTGTATTTGTAATTGTACACGCTGCCTGCATTGCTTGTGCATGTAGCCGGCGAACTCCAAAGGAATCTTGAGCATTTATGCTGCCATGAAAATCCATGCTGGCGCATTTGTATGGCGGAGAGGGAGGAAGCCGGCGGAAATACAAGTTGCGTTCTGCCCCTCCTCTCCGCCATATACATGATTGAAAAGGTGGCGTAGCGTGAATGAAAGGTGGTGTATCCTGCCTCCTGCGGGATCTGCCCTGGGCCAGTAAGAACAAGGAGAAGGAACCAGGCTGACCCAGGTATGTAGAAACAGGAACACGCTTTATTGTCTTGGTTACAGGTACAGACAAGAATATAGGAGAGAGAGATCATTGGCAGCATCTACCCTGGTTCCCTGCCCAGCTCCCAGTCCCCAACCGTCTCCATTAGAATCCCCAGGTGCCCCAACACTCCAGGCTCCCCTAGCATTCCATCACAGCTCTTACACTGACTCAGACCTCATTCATACTTATGCAGGATACTACAAAAGGCATAACCTTTCGTTCACATTACTCCACAATGGAAAATGAGCTCCTCAGTGTTTGGTGCAGATGTCTTTATGCCGCACACTGGTTAGGTTTGCTGCTGAGCACGGTCCAGGGAGCTGGACCCAATCTAGGCAGTTTGAGGTGTGTTGGACTCTACCCCTGTACACTCTCTGCAGTAAGACAAGGATGCTTATTTTGTACAGTTTATCTGTGAAGCTCCAATTTTCATTTTTCTAAAGCATCTTGAACGTTATGAACAATGGCTGTGTCGCCAACATACAATAATATTGAGTAATTCAGCAGTCCGTCATAACAAGCTTCAGGGTACCCCTTTGTCAAATGCCATAAAGAGAAACAATATTTTAAAAAATGGAAGTCCTTAATATATAATTCAACCAAAGCAATAGTCCAAAAAACGATAGCTACCACATTTGGCTAATGACAATGCTCACATTCCCACTCATTGGACAAAAAAACATTGGCACGGTTTCACTAGGGTGGCCATCTTAAAATGTTTTCACAGGGCACTTGAGAGGCTGTGTGTGACATTCTATACATTGTCATTTGTGTCCCCCTTTTTGGTGTTATTAGTGCCAAATGGCATTTTAACACATGCACAGGTCACATGAAATAAACTGTAGGACCATTGAGCACGTCGAACACTAACCTGTTACTTTTTTCTCCAAGGCCGATCCCGGGATTTCCAAGACTCTGCGCAGCAAAAGACATGGAACCTCCGAATGTGCATATTTATTGACATCATCAGAGGTGACATCACAGAAAATCAGGTATTTCCTGAAATATGGTTTCAATCCTGGAAGAGCTGGGGCATTATACTCTACTCTACTTAGTATCTGGCTTAGACTCCACCCTAGATTAGGCCATAAACTGCTTGTAGCCTAACTGATATTGTTGAAATTTGGGAGTACTTACAACTCATAGGAGATTTAGTCAGTAAAAACACGACGCAACCAAACAGTGGTGGGTGGGCTTCTACTAGTATTTTTGTGTTTTTCATGCATTCTCTGTAGGATTGTTCTCTCTGTACTGTCTTGTTATCTACTGGTGGTTCATCTATTTGTAACTATAAGCAGATTTTCCTGTTTTATCCATGACCCGTTTTGGTTTGGATTTTTCTTTTCTTTCCTTCTTCTTATTGATTACATTCTTTTTACGTTAAAAGCACAGTCACTCTGCTTTTCAAATATGAACTCACGTTCTGTGGATCACCTGAAACTGGTTTCATGGACTGTAAATGGAATTAATACTGTTGTAAAGTGAACCAAAATGCTGTCTAGCCTAGAAAAGATGTCTTGTGATATTGCTTTTCTCCAGGAGACGCACCTTACTGATGATGAGGCTGCTAACCTTAGGCGGCGTTGTGTGGGTCAAACATACGTTTCAACACTCAGTTCAAACAAAAGGAGTGTCTCAATTTTAATAAAAAATAATCTACCGATAAAGGTACTTTTCCAGCAGCACTGACACAGAAGGGAGAATTGTGTTGGTAACAGTTAAGATACAAGACTCTGTGATATTGTTATGCAATATATATGCACCCAATACAGATGATCCAATTTCTTTCCATGTACTTGCACAATATATCCAAAATTGTAAAGTTGATTCTGTTATTTTAGCTGGAGATTTCAACTTGGTGCTGGACCCATTACTTGATCGCTCAAATGGAGATAGATTTAGAATACCGAAGAGAAGTAGAAGGTCTCTTGGGAATTTGATTGATGAGTTACACCTAGCTGATATCTGGAGTCTAAAATACCCATCTGAGCAAGATTACATCTTCCTCTCTGCTTGTCGTGATTTCTACTCACGTATTTTCTGACATCAGGGCGCGTGACACCGAGCCGCTAACTCTGATATAGGAATCATCTGGGTTTCTGATCACGCACCGATACATTTATGCCTCTCCTTAAAACACAAGCTAAGTAAATCCTTCAGGTGGAGAATGAAGCTATCGAATGAGAAAGCCAGGCTCTTAGAGAACACAATAACAGTGGAGGATGTCTGGCAGTTTCAATGCTCCGAGGAGGCAAAATTCCGGGTACCGATGGATTGCCTGCTGAATTCTACCGGGTCTTACCTGAGTGCACCCTCCAGCTACTGTGTGATGTACTGACCACATCATTCGAAACTAGGTCCTTGCTAGACTCTATGCGACATGCATTGGTGACTGTTTTGACAAAGAAAGACAAATCACCAACAAGATGTGGAAACTATAGACCAATTAGCCTGATTAATACTGATTGTAAGATCCTGGCGAAGATATTGGCTAAAAGATTGGAACCAGTTGTGTCATCACTAGTGCATGATAACCAGGTGGGATTTGTGACAGGAAGATCAGTGGGGGATAATATGGGCGGCTGCTCCAGGCGATTGATAATGGATGTAAGCAAATGTGTCCTACTGTGGTGGTCTCTCTTGATGCAGAGAAGGCCTTTGATAGAGTTGAATGGCAATACCTATTGGAGTGCTTAAACAAAATGGGATTCGGGGAGAACTTCAGGCAATGGGTGAGGCTTTTATATACTGACCCTAATACCAGAGCATCACAAAGGACTGAACTCTGATCCCTTCAGGCTAAACAGGGGGACTAGACAAGGGTGCCTGCTGTCCCCTCTACTGTTCATCCTAGCTATGGAACCATTGGCGGTGATGTTGCGGTCAGATGTGGATATCCTTGCAGTTGGTAAAGGTGTAGGTGTGCACAAAATTTGGTTCTATGCAGAGGACTTACTGTTGTTTCTTAGTGACCCTGGCACCGGTATTCCACACTTAATTGACGATATCCAGCGCTTTTCTATAGTGTCGGGGTACAAGGTGTACTGGAACAAATCTGAGATTCTACCCATTAACAACTCATGCATGAGTCACACGTGTAGCCAATTTGACTTTATATGGTGCCCTGAAAAAATGAAATACCTTGGAGTCTGAATCAGCTCTAAGATACTGCGACTGCCAAGGACGAACTTCGATTGTATAATACCCAAGCTTAAATCTGACATGGACAGGTGGATACTTCTGAAATTTTCACTGTGTGGCAAAATTAACGGTTCCATGTCATTTCATCGTGGGATGTTTTTTCACAGGGTTTTTTACCACAATCTTTTTAATGAAAAAAACCATCAAAGTTTTTTCAATTATTTTTGAGGGGGGTTCCCCCCAAACTCCTATTCCCTTTAATGTTTTATATATTCCTATACACCCACACCCCATATATATAATTTTCTAACCCCCCTAAAAAATTCGATGAGTTTTTTCATAAAAAAATTCACGGTAAAAAACCCCACGACAAAACATCCCGCGATAAAAGGACGTCGTACCAAATTAACTGCATTAAAATGAACATAGCACCAAGAATAAAGTAGATTCTCACATTGTTCCCTATTAAGATGACAAGACAGATTTTTAGAGAACTGGATAGGGCTATACAAAGGTTTCTGTCGGATGGCAAGCCACCGAGGTCGGCCCTATGGAAAATGCAGCTGCCACTGAGACAAGGCGGTAGGAACCTGCCAAACTTCTTCGATTAACATCTCGCATTTTCCGTCTGCCTTTTATGTCAGACTGTATGTACTGAGCAAGAACTTTTGTATGAGATTGTAGCTGAGTGTAATGGTGTCTCACATCTAGCACCTAAAGCCTTGTTGACAACAGTGACTAGACCCTCTCGACTCGTGAACCCCCTGACAGTGTTCTTGCGTGAGTGCTGGTGTCGCATATCCCACCAGAATGGAAGTGATCTGTACCTATTCTTGGACGCATCGATCTGGCTAAATCCAGCATTGACAAGCAATGGAAAAGTACTCTTCTGGACATCCTGGTTTCTGGGAGGAGTTAGATATATCGAAGATCCGATTGAGGATGGAAATTGGGTCCCCTTTGCATATCTGTGCACTGATTTTGACTAGAGCCTTTGCACCTACGCAGAGTACAGCATGGTCGGCCCTGGAGCTCTGCAAACATGCGCTACATCCAGCTGCCACAATGTATGGCCTACTGTTATCCAGTCGGAAAGGAGACCCTGAACTGGCCAATGTCTGGGCTAATGAGCTAGATGAAAGAATCGATCAGGATTGCTGGCAGCAATGCTGCAACAATGTCCGTCTGGTGAGCCTGGGTTGCGGACTGAGGACGTCACAGACCAAGCTCCTCTTCAGGACCTATTGGAGTCCGGAACATATGTTCAAAAGACACCTTATTGACAGTGACCGATGCTGGAAAGGCAAACTTGTGAGGGGCACCTTAAGTCATCTACTCTGGGCCTGCCCAAAAACAAGAGACTTTTGGAAAGGTGTTTGTGTGGTTTTAAGCTGCACGATTGCAATGAAGGCATCTATTATGATTCTCGGAGATGTAAAACCATTGGAGGACTTGCCATTTTACAGAAAAGTGTGGCTACTCTGAGCTTGTATGGTGGTAAAAAAATTATCCAAAGGGGATGGAAGTGAGCGGCCTCCTTTTGTATTGAAGACTGGGAGGATGAGTTATTAACTATCTCTACATATGAGAGTGCAATTTACAAGCAGTCTGGAAATACTGATACATTTACAGACATTTGGGGATCATTTCTTGATGCATATGGTTAATGCTTAAACTATGTTACGTATATTGTTAATTGTGCGCTCAACTCCATTTTTTTCTTTGCTCTTCTTTCTCTCTTTTCTTCTTCCTTTCTTCCTTTATTTGATGTTTAACTTTGATGAATTCTTGTTGACTATTTAATTCTGATCGTTTATTTGCTAACCTGCACTAATTGTTCAGATTTTAATGTTATGTACCATTTGATGAGTCTTTTGTGACTTTCTTTGCCATCAGTGTTGGAGAAGTGACATTACAAGAACTTTTCATGAGTACGTCAAGAACCTGATAACCTTGTGGCGTGCCATATATGAATGGTCAATATTATTATACATGGATCAACTGTATTGTGTAGTTAACCATGAGTGGAGCTTTTTTTAAATAGCGAAAGATGCAAATGGAGCCACTTCCAGAGACTCTGATTGGGCCGAAATCGTGGCTTCGCCACTTAAACAAAGTGTCTAATCGTGGTCGAACCCTCAAATCTCTCTGTGTCTTATCTGTAATTTAGGTACTTTGCCACATATCTTCATAGCTTAACTTCATATACAATTTTGGTAAGGCTTGCGGTTCATGCGCTTTAATATGGCATTAAGACCCTATCCGGAAGGCCGGGCCGGGTCTTATCGGCCCGGGGCCCGAGTTAAAGGCCCGAGCGAAGAGAGGCTGCTCGGAATGCGGCCTGAGATTAGTGGTTTCAGCCCGTGTATCAAGCAACCTGATTGGTTGGCTCCCTGCCCCGGGTGCTAATTAGCTCCATTTCCCCCAGTCTGAATGAAATTCTACAGTAACATCATGCAAAGTATTGTGAGCCTAAACAAATCCTTTGGGTTTGAAAACTATAGCTACTATATCACATAGCATGCAGAATTATACACTCTTCCCAATTCTTATACCCACCATTTGCATCTCTTAAGCAACACCAGTCCCCCCCCCCAATGACCAACTCACTGCTTTGACTGGGCCATCAAACTCAAACCTCTCCTACTGTAATGCTTGGCTAACTCAGAGATAGATGCTAAGAAGTTCATTCACAGACTGCAGCGGGGAAATGCCACATGTAAGTGTGATCGTCTAACACAGGGAATTCCTGGATCTTGCAGACGAGAAGTCAGGTCGGGGCTGTCCCCCTCCCCGTTATTCACTTAAACACTTGCAGCCCCATATACACTCAACCCGAAGCTCGGGCCCTTGGATAAGACAACACCTTTCAGTAGGTCAGACTTAGAGAGCAGCAGCAGAAATAAACTGAGCGCTCCACAGCATAACCTGGCAGTTCACAAGTACTGGAGTCTTTTCGGAAAAGATGTAAAAGCTACTTTTTTTGCTGACCTGATGTTTCCTTTTAAGTAACCCTGTCCTGGCCTTCGATAGATTTGACACATGCGCCTAGATACAGGATTGTCTGTTTATTTTTTTGGGGATTTGCACTGTATAAATGCCTCGAACGCAAACAAGCCCACTCATTCAGTAGAAGAATTAACAGGATGGCAGGTTCACAGGAAGAGCAGAGGGCTTTTGGGCAATGCTTAAAAGCAGAGATAGGACAGACAGTTCACCAGCACATGAAGGAGATGAGATGGAGGCGCAGAGCTGCAAAGGACAGACAGTTCACCAGCACATGAAGGAGATGAGATGGAGGCGCAGAGCCGCCAGGACAGACATGTCACGAGATGATATGGAGGTGCAGAGCCTCAAAGGACAGACAGTTCACCAGCACATGAAGGAGATGAGATGGAGGTGCAGAGCCGTTAGGACAGACAGTTCACCAGCACATGAAGGAGATGAGATGAAGGTGCAGAGCCGCAAAGGACAGACAGTTCACCAGCATGTGAAGGAGATGAGATGGAGGTGCAGAGCCGCAAAGGACAGACAGTTCACCAGCATGTGAAGGAGATTAGATGGAGGTGCAGAGCCGCCAGGACAGACAGTTCACCAGCACATGAAGGAGATTAGATGGAGGTGCACAGCCACCTGGACAGACAGTTCACGAGATGAGATGGAGGTGCAGAGCCTCAAAGGACAGACAGTTCACCAGCACATGAAGGAGATGAGATGGAGGTGCAGAGCCGCCAGGACAGACAGTTCACCAGCACATGAAGGAGATGCGCTGGAGGTGCAGAGCTGCCAGGACAGACAGTTCACCACCACATGAAGGAGATGAAATGGAGGTGCAGAGTCGCCAGGACAGACAGTTCACCAGCACATGAACGAGATGAGATGGAGGTGCAGAGCCACCGGGACAGATAGTTCACCAGCACATGAAGGAGATGAGATGGAGGTGCAGAGCCGCAAAGACAGACAGTTCACCAGCACATGAAGGAGATGAGATGGAGGCGCAGAGCCGCAAAGGACAGACAGATTCACCAGCACATGAAGGAGATGAGATGGAGGTGTTGAGCTGCCAGGACAGGCAGTTCACCAGTATATGATGGAGATGAGATGGAGGTGCAGAGCCACCAGGACAGACAGTCCAGAAGATGAGATGGAGGTGCAGAGCCTCAAAGTACAGACAGTTCACCAGCACATGAAGGAGATGAGATGGAGTTGCAGAGTCTCAAAGGACAGACAGTTCGCCAGCACATGAAGGAGATGAGATGGAGGTGTAGAGCCGCAAAGGACAGACAGTTTGCCAGCACATGAAGGAGATGAGATGGAGGAGCAGAGCCGCAAAGGCATCAGGACTGTTCTGCCTGATTTTGAGATGGTAGAAGCTTCATTTGTTATTGGAAATACCTGACGATAGGTGTGTGTTTAATAAATACCCTTATGATAATACCCTAATAATCAAAAAGAAGTGGAGAGTCAAAATCTCGTTAGTGGAATGAGAAGGGAAGATGAAATACGGTGCAGAGGCACAAGGTCACATGAGCAATAGGAGAAGAGAAACACAACCTGTTCACTGTTAGGCCTTTTTGGATCGGGTGCATAGTATACTGAAGGGTGAGGAAAGCTAGAGAGAGGTTGTTGGGTTTGGGGCTTAGAGAGAATCACAGCTGTAAGTGTAAGCAGATGTCAGCAAGGCGGCAGAGCTTACCTTCATGCTATAACTCGGAAAGGAACTAGGGAGTGTGGGGAGTATGTTGCAGGTGGTCTGTTCAGGACTCCCCTGGCTAGGGCCAGAAACCACCGTGCAGTAGTGTGGCATTACCATCGGCCTGCTGAGGGCTACAGTTCAGAAACTGGCAAGGGCTTGTGAATGCCAGAAAGAGGGTGTTTTGATACCCAGCTGTGGGCTAAACTCAGATCCTGGAAAGATCCTGATACAGTGAGAAGTACTCTTGCTGAGTCTTGAGTGGGCTTCAGCCCAGTCGGGTGGTGGGTGAGAATAATTTCAGCCTGACCATCACACAAGCAGGGAGCAGACCCTCTGCCTGGTAATAGCCTTGGGTATCCCCTAAGGCCAGGGGAAATTAATAATACCTTCCTGGCGGGCGTGTGACAATAATCTTCATAAGCCTGGGGAGGTAACTTGAGGTAACCCACAAGCCATCAGCGAGTGCCAGAAAGGTGAGCCGAAAGCTCTGCACAAGGCTCAGACAATTAGACACACTGGGACTTGAACTACAGGGACATGCAATCTGGGAGTTGGCGCTTGTGTTGGAACCCTCGCTTACCCTTCCATCCGGGCACCATTTCCCATAGTAATCCTCACTTACGTTTACCCCTACCCTGTGGAGGTTCATCAAATGAAGATTTTGTTACTTGCACCTGAGCCTCAATGGCAACATGTTTCTCTGTTCAGTAGTTGGATCTCTCTGCTTTCGCCTCAAGGATGCTGAAAAACATGTTTGAGCCCCAGGTGCCTCGGTTGGATGCTGGAATGCCCACAAAGTGTCTGCCTCACTATATTTAAAATCCCTTTTAGTGAAATCTGACTTGCGGTCAGTTATGCCATTTGCCATTTTGCTCGTTCTTTGACCCGCGCATGATGCTGCATTTTAGGCTGCAGTCAACAGATCCTGTCAAACAGGCGATGTGTGCATGGGGGTGACAACAGTGCAGCCCTCCTAACATAGCAACTTTCAGACTGTCCCACCATTTTCAGAGCAGACAGACCATACATGATGTATACCCCATCCTCGTGCAGTTCAGAAAGGACATCAAGACTCCCCCCTTCAAAGAGCACTTTCTCCCCACCCTGGTAGCCACCCCTAATCCACCTTACCGACCACCCTCTACAAACCACCCTCCTATTCCACCACCTACTTTCGGCAGTCTTACTTGGTTCCATTTAAGTGTACATGGAAACTATTACTTGCTACCTTAAACAGTGTGATGGTAACAAGTGATACCATGTAATGACTGCACCCCTAACCCCTGCTGTTACCATCTAATGTATGCCTGCAACCCCGACCACACTCCGTTGCATCTGAAGCTAGGTGTGCACTCGTAATTAGCCGAAATAGAATAAATAAATAAAACATTGGCTATATTGTTGAACAGATGTTCTCTGTATGTGTACCTGTAGTTTGCAGAAGAGATTGCTGTGAGCTGGGAGCTAAAAGTGCAAACAAATATAACTTTGAGACACCTCTATGGGTCGCTAAGGCACTTGCTGTGTGATATTATTACAAGGCGCATGTTTACAAGTGTGTGCTTTGAAATGTAGCATAAGAAAGCAAGTGCTGAAGCCACAGTCCTGCTCCGGGGTATCGCTCTATGGTCCGCACTGTGTTCTTCCCTGTTTTCTGCCCCTGGTTTCTGTGTTCTTTGGGCACTTCAGGGTTACCACCACTGACCCCCAGCAGTGTGCAGTCAAGCTGGCAAGAGGCCAGGCCCTCAGGGTTAGGCTGGAGGAAGGGGAGCGATTGCGCCTTCTTCCCCTACCAGCAGTTCTCCAGTTGTTTTGGACTACGAACTCTATGCTCCCTCAGCATTGACTACATTGGCTAGGACATATGCACGTTTCCCGAAACATCTGGAATGCCGAAGGTGGCAAACCCATGCTATAGGCAAACGTGAGATCCAAAAACAGAGGTGCAATCGCGACATGTGCAGTTAGTGAGAAACCCCAGAGCTCATCTCTCTGCTAACCTCTGAGTCACCCAGAGGCCCTCCTTGCACACAGAGAATGTGCTTCTGCTCCATGAATGTCCATATGGAAAATAGAAATCACAGACCACTGCTACATTTAAAATAGTGGAAGGCAGTGCCATGATGCCAGGGAGCCGGCCACATCAGGACCTCGTGGCTGTCTCTCTGCCTGGAGAAAGTGTGAAACCAATACCAAAAGGTCTCGACAGCTAAGCTGCTGGTAACGTGGAATTAAAAATGAAATGAGGAAGTACATCCATAACTGAAACGATTGTGTAGAAAATGATATCAAGATCCTGGAAATCGAGTAGCTCCTTTTGTATCGATGACTGGGTGGAGGAGCTGCTCACCATTTCCACCTATGAGAAAGCCATCTACAAACACGCAGGAGACATTGATAGGTTTTGGGACATATGGGGAAGCTTCCTTGATGTATATGGTTGATGTGTGTGTTAAAGACTGTATAATTCTATTTTTTGGTGACCTCATTACCAATGTTTTATGATCTACTACATTAATTCCTGTATAGACCATGGATTTCATAATCATAGTGATATGTAATGTTCTTGTTGATTCATGCTTCTGGATGTTAATATTGCTTGTGTCTTTTTTCTATAATTTTTTTCTGACCTTCATTCTTCTTTTTCCTCCTATTTTCTCTTCTTTCTCTTGACTTTTGGTTAGATTTTATTAGCTAATTTATTATTGTTATTGTCCAGTTGTATGGTATACTCCATTTATGTTTCACTGTTGGGTATTTGACTGGTTATTATGCTATCCTATCTGTTTATGTTGTAAAATAAAAATGTTGACTTGAAATGATGGTCTACAAAGATCATTAGATGCTCTGATGGTGTATGCCCAGATGTATGGGCTTTGTATTAACTGCACCAAAACCAAGATATTGATATTTGGTAAGAGAAGGAAACAGAGGCATACGTGTAATTGGTGCTGTAAGGGCATCCCGCTAGAAGTAGTAGATAGTTGTCTCTATCTAGGGGTTCCTATTTACATGAACGCGATCCTGCATATGTACAGTGGCCATATGCACACTAAAACTATGACGAAATGGCTCCTTATTAGGAAATGTATTCGTAACGAGGGGAGGGGGGGAATAATGTGGAGGGATTAGTTGAAATTTACCGTAGAAGTATTGTACCCATGAATTTGTATGGCTCAGCTATTCATCCAAATTATTTGATGAAATGGATGGATAGACTAGAGGCTAAATTGTTGAGATCTATATTGGGGGTCTGGGCATACAATCAATCTATTCCCGGTGGCTACTTCAGCAGTTTAAATTGTTTCCTTGATATTTTCATTCACCGGCTGAGGTAGAGAATGTGTATAGTTATATGGCCAGGCTTTACAATGGGGTGGGGGAAATTCTAATACGTTTCTTGTCCATTTGAAAGAGACTGCAATGGAGCATCTATATAATTTGGATATTGATATTTATGATATAATGGAACTACCTAATGCTGCTCGCATACTTAAAAAGAAGAACAGCAATTTGGATGTTATAGTCAATGTCAGGTATTGGAGTAATAATACTATCTACCGGATATATTCTACTCAAGGATTTTGACGGAATTCACTCTCATCCAATCTATTCAAATGATTGTCTACGAATATACACAGATTCATCTTGTAGCTGCGCTTTAATATACTCCCTACTAGAGAGCATGCAGGGAGATGGTGCAAACTTGCACAAAGTGAAAGAATTTGTAGATAATGTAATGCCCATATTGAAACTGCGCGTCACCTTTTAACCCAATGTCACGCCCTCACACCATATTTCTATGCTAACTATAGCTGTCTTGTACACAATATATTATCAATTGAGGGTGATCAATTTCGGAATACCGTATATAGCGGCCGAGAGTATTGTTATGACAGCTGCAGCTTATTATGTATGGAAAGTATCACTACACCAAATAAGTGCATTAAATGTGTAGAGTATACATACTCTCTATAATAGGGATATTTTAAAATCTTTCAATAATAATATATTCAAAAGTTTTATTATTCATTGTTTTAAATTTTATTTGATCTTGCTTGCATCTTTATGTATTTGTTAGTATTGTTCTTTTCCTGCACAATTAAGTCTTACTATTGTATGTATCTGATGTATTCAATCGGCAAAAGATTTGTTTTAAAACCATAGGCTTAAATTAAAAAAAAAACAATAACTGAAATGAGACACTCAATCTGGAACTGAATCGAGACACTGAAACCAAAAAAACAAAAAAAAGCACAAAAAAAGGAAATGGAACACTTAAACTCAAATGAGGAAATAAACAACAATTTGGGTCCCTCCCTCCTTCTTTGGTGATTAGGAAAAAAGAAAGCTACCAGGTAGGGGGAAATCTACTGGGGAGGGGAGTGCTACAGAGAGAGGGTGCTGGAGCCAGAATGCTTCATGAAAGGACCTCATTTGTTATAACCTACTTCCATCAATCCAGCAAAAGGGAACAATATGGCTTCCTACTTTTTTTTTGACATAGATATGCTGATCCAGTTCTCGGATGAAGATAACTCATCTTGATCATGAATTTTAATGGCACCTTTGCCATAAGACACACTTTTTTAAAATTCAATTCTTTATTTGGTATTATACAGCAATATACACAGAACAAAAGAGCACACTGTCCCCCTCCCCCTTCAAAACTCTACCTCCCTCCCTCCCTCCTACAGTGCAAGGTCAATATTAAACACGTTACATTAGCTTTTTCATTCAAAGACATCCTAACCAGCTCTTGCGACCAATCCACAATTGTAGGGGCCTTTCCAGATTTCCACAATTTAAGGATACGCTTCTTGGCTACCTGAGCAGTTCAAAAGTGCCAGCCCTTTTCAGGATAATCTAGGTATTCCAACATGGCATCATCCCCCAAAACAATAGTCTCAAAGTCAAAATCCAATTGCATATTCAAAACTCTATTAATTTACCTAGTAACAGCTACCCATTTTTTCTGATTTTGCTGCATTCCCACAGCATGTGTTCTAAAGAGCCAGTTTTATGCCTGCATCGCCAACATGCCCCTGAATCTGTCATACCCCATCTCTGAAGTCTTTCCAGAATCCCATATGTTGTATTCATAATCTTAATTTGTTTTACCCTTTCACACAGGTTTAGGGAATTCAGAGCAACGTTCCAGCACATATTCCCCGACCTATCTACTGTCAAATCAGAGTCCAGACTATTCAATTATGTAGTCAGTAGTTCAACATTTGTGCCTGTTCCCCCAGCCCAAAACGTGTATAACATTGATGCCAGGTGGCCCTGTGCATGTAGTTCAAGCAACTGATGCCCCAGATCAGAACGTTGAACTGGAGATTGGGGAGACACCAACTTCTTCAGCAGGCAGTACTCCCTCATAGTACAATCATGCTTTTGAAGGAGACCTATTTGTTATCTTTTATCAAATACACAATCCATTGTATACCTCCAAAGAAACAATTTGGGCAAAAGCACATCTTCTTAACCAGCTCAATCTTTGAATTTAGCCAGATTGAAGAGCATTCACTGCAGAGTGTGTCAAGGTTCAACAGCCCAGACAACTGAATCCAGCAATGCCACAAAAATTCTGTAAGCACAGATGATCCAATGCCCTTCGGATTCCGGGATATCAAGAGTGCCCTGGGTTCCGATGGTGTATTCAACTACTTTCTGATAAAGTCCAATCGGCTGTAATTTCACCAATGAATGGAAAGAGGTGTTTTTTCATGAAAGACAGGTAGTATGCTTTGAAGTCAGGCACCCACATTCCATCCTCTTTGTGGGGGACTTGTAACTTCAACAGTTTCAACAGCGGTGGCTTGTGATCCCATAGGAACACCTGCAGAAGTCTATCAAATGTCTTCATCGCACCCCTGTCAGTGGGAAGTGGGATACTATTTAAGACATAGCACACTTGTGGTGCTAGATTCATCTGAGAGAGTTAACCTTCCTCCATAATGATAACTTAATTTGAGACCAGTGATCCAGGTCTGACTTTAACATTGATAACATTTGCAACATATTCTCCTTCATCATCCGTAACACATCCCCTGTCAGCCATATTCCAAGGTACCTCATGCTCTCCAGGCACCACTGGAATTCTTGGTTAGACAGATCCCTCTGCGTAGTATTCCTTGATATTGCCATCACCTTGGATTTCTGCCAATTGATCTTGTATCCAGAAATTTTATTGAATTTGCAATCGCCTCAAACAAGGCCGGTACAGATGTCTTAAGATCCTGCAATATGAGCAATAAATCATCTGCATAAAGCCAGAGTTTTTTTTTGCATCCTACATACTTGATTCCTCGTATCCTCTCCTTCGTTCTAATTGCATAAGCCAGAGAATCAATGGCCATCACAAAAAACAATGGAACTAAAGGACAACCTAGTCTCGTTCCTTTTCCCAACGTGAACGTGTCTGAGCAAAGCACATGTATCAATACTACAGCCGTAGTGTTAGTGTATAGCAGTTGAATCCATTTCAGAAAGCTCAAGCCAGTCCCCATTTTCTCCAGGGTCCTATACAAGAACAGCCATTCAATTCGACCAAATGCCTTTTCAGCATTGATAGAAAAAGCAGACACCTTATCTTCTACACTGTCACTTGCAAATAGGGTCCGGAGAAGCTTTCTCGTATCCAAAGCTATATCTCTTCCTTTCACAAAACCACTCTGATTCTCGTTAATCAATATTGGCAGCAGCACCTCCAGTCGTAGGGCAAGACTCTTAGCTAACATTTTATTATCAGTATTGATAAAACTGATTGTTATGTAGCTACTCATAAGAGACTGAGGTTTGACCTTCTTCAACAACATCAAGATCGATGCATGCCACATGGAGTCAGGTAAGAGGCCCTTTTGAAGAGAGGAATTAAGCACAACCGCCAACAGCTCAACAACATTGTCAGGCATAACCTTGGAGAACTCCACAGGGAAGCCATTTGGTCCAGGCTGTTTTCCAGAATGTAATTACATCAACAATCTCTGTAACTCATCTGCTGTCACCTCACCATTCAAGCTTACTATTTCAGTCACGTTAACTCAGGAAAAAGCATATTCCCAAAGTAATCATTCAGAACGCAGGTATCAGCAATTATTTCTGAAGTATATATCCTAGAATAAAAAGACATACATTCTTTATTTATCCTTGCCAGATCAAAGGTCAGCTGACCAGTTTCTTCTTTGATGGCACAGACACCTTTCTCATTTCTCTGGATTTTCAAGCGATGAGCCACGGACGGTCACACTTTTCACTGCCTTCATAATATCTACTTTGTGTTTTAAATAGGGCCTTCTTTGCACCTTCTGACAATAGTTTATAATAGTCATATTTGCACAAAATTAGTAGTCTCCACTTATTTTCTGAGTGTTGCAACATCAACTCTCTCTCCGGTGTAGTGATTTTCTCCTCCAACGCCTTAGTCTCCTTCTCCCTTGCTTTTTTCTTTCCGGAGCCCAGGGCAATTAAAATTCCTCTCATGTAACATTTGATGGCTTCCCATATTGTTCCTACCTTGGCTTTCCCATCTCTATTTGTTTCAATAAACTGCTCCTCTTTCTTGATAGGTTTCCCCACCAATTCATCATCATATAATAAAGAGGTTTTAATTCTCCACGGGCTAAACCTCTTCCAGATGAAATCTAGTGAAAATTCGAATGATATTGGGGCATGATCTGATATACCAGTACTCTCCGTGTCAACTGCATGAAATGAGCTTGCAACCTGCCATGCCGTCAGCATCACGTAAACTCTAGAATAGGTATCATGGGCACCGGAATGAAAGCTAAATTCCCTTATGACCAGGTGTTCCAACCTCCAAACTACCTTCAACTGAAACTGGCACACGTCAAGGAGTGCTTTGTGGTTACCATTTGTGATGAATCTAATGATGCCATCACTCCTTTCCCGGCGGTAGCCTCTCCCCATGTGGTCAGGGGATGGCAGGTGCTACCTGACCCTGGGGGCAGCGATATGAGAAAGGACTATATGGGGGGAGGTCACCCTCAGCGGCGTGACATGATATCATTGTATGAGTCATGGTATCCCCTTTTCTTCTGAAGGATATCCTGGCCATTCCCCATCCCTTAATAGCATATTGTCATAGCTCCCTTCAACCTCCCATGGACGCTACTGAGAATACCTTCCATTGTTCTCTACATAAGTTACCAAGAATTGACTACTGTTTTCATGCATGTGAAAGTTCTGCGACGAGAAAACTGAATTGAGTAATGAGGATCATTAAAGATGAGAGGCACACAATGCACTCTAGTGGTTGTCAGTGCATACTAGGTGCCGGGACATTTGAAAACCCTAACCAGCTGATAGGTGGGAGATGATGCCCAGTGAAACCTCGTCCTCTCAGTGCTGACCGAGCAACTACTGTGCCGGCTAAAGGGGAAGGTTAGAGAAATAAAACTTCAAGAACCGGTCCGCCACATAAAAGCCATGAGAGGAAGAGAGGGGAAGCCCTCCTGGCATTCGTGGGAACCGGAAAGCAGTATCCAATCTGCCCGAACACAGAGAAGCACACAGCAGGCAGGCGGTAGCCACAAAGGACGAGGGAGCTGACAAGCAAAGTCGGTGAGCCCGGGAATTGGGGTCGGTGTGCAGATGAGCCACTTGACGTTCACTGCGGGAGAACCAAAGAACACCACAGAAAGCCGTGAGGCCTCAGAACGAAGCTTGGGCAACAGGGCACTTTGGTAACCTTACCAAAGTCACCACAGAAAGCTGGTGAGTCCTCAGGAGCCAAGCTGGGACACTGGGGCACTTTGGAAACCTTATCAAGGACAAATAAATAAAGATAAAGGAAGCGCATTAAAGGGAATGTGAGACCCACTGTCATGGCTGTCCCACTGGAGCACCAATTGGCACCCATTTTGGACCATTTGGGACTCATTCATTACCATAATCATCCCCAAAAAATACCTATTCATATTTTTGCCTTTACTTTCCATTTGCAAGACTTTGGAACTTCCTTATTTAATTTCACAAACTACATATCACATAATGCACCTTGAGGCAGTTCTCATTCCCTGGCTATTCCTATTCATCAGTCTTAGAACTAGAATCCTCATAAGCCTTAGATATCAGTGCTGCTTTCACTTTCCCAGGACCAGCGAGGGAGGAGGCAGATTACCTTCAGGTGTGCTGCTCCGGGTGCTAATGAGCATGGTTGCTTTATCATAGGGCAGGTCAGTATTTAAGCAGCTCACTGCAGGAGCACAGGGCTCTTGTATTGAGTTTGCTCCCAGCCCCTTGTGTTTTTATCCTTGGATTTCTGCTGTGTCCTGTTGCTTACAGAACATGCTCCTGTTCCAGTGCCCTGTGCTCTCTGCCTTGCAGCCCTGCTACTCTGCCTGCACGCTCCTGCTTTCTGCCCTGCACCTCTGTGTTTCCTGCACTGCAGCCCTGCTCCCCTACTTGAAGTCTTCTGTTCCCTGTCTGCAGCCCCTTGGTCTCTACCACCTATTATCTTGTTCATTGCCTGTGGTTACTTGTTCTATGCCCATAGTCCGAGTTACCTGGCTTCAGCTTCCAAGTTTCCAGTCCTGATGTTCCTTGTTATCTGTCTGCAGTCCTGCCCTTGTTATTCCAATCCATAGTTACAGTTCCTTGTTACCAGTCTGCAGTTTTGTGCTTTCTATCCTAGTCCAGAGTTTTGGTCCTGAGATTTCTTGTTCCTGGTCTATAGTTCAGTCCGCTGTTCCTTGATTCTGTTCCATAGTTTCTAGTCTGCAGTTCTAGTCTTCTGTTCCCTTGCACTTAGAATCTTGCCTTCTTGCTTTTCCTCTTTCATCCTGTTCTGCCCTGAACCTTGCTCACTTTGACTTCCTATTTTGTCCCTGGATATTTCTGTTACTCTTCTTGACCTCACTTGTGCTTGTGTAATTCCATTGTTCAGAGTTTGGCTGCTGGGTTTCCAGCAGGCATTCTCTGCCTCATTCCTTTGTCACGTTTCAGTATTGTACCATGTGTCATATTGTTAAACGGTGTGCTGATTCCTTTTCCAGGAGGCAGTCATTGTTCAGTTCCTGCTGAACCCATACAGGCTTCGGTTTTCTGAGTACTGTTTCCTTGTTCGTCCCTTCGGTTCCAGGCACAGACACCCACTGCTGCTGCTCCTTTCCATGAGCATTAAGAGTAGGGCCCTGTAATAATAGCCAGCTCAGAAGCCTAGAGAGCTCCTAGCGTAGTGGGAAACTATTCCCCCATTCTGTTTACATCCCAAGTGGGTACCTAACTTGTTTGTTTTAATTGTACTACCTGCCCCTTTCTGTTCACTGCCCTTGTTGCCTATCCTTTCTTGCCTGCAGGACTCCTTGCACTCCTGCTTCTTGTGCTTTTTTCTCCCTTTGGCTTTGTGGGCACATCTCTACCCGCAGGCCCCTGACAGAATGCAAGAGCCTCATTATTCTGCTTTCCCACTAAGGGTAGGCACACTTAAGCCTACAGTATTTTTATACCAGAAAAAGAACCCCATGCATAAGACATCAGGTTCACTCACGAATGCCAAGAAAACTGCTAGTCTTAGAGAGGCATGTATTCAAGAGAATAGCTTTTTGCTTGATGCGTATTATACCCAGTGGCTCAGTGATCAAACAATGTTAGATTACAATGACATATGTGATTACGACCCTCAGCTACTGTCTACAGATGAACTGCAAGATGAGAACCACTTTTTACAAACATTACTAGCACAGCCCATACAAAATCCCCACAACATCTTTAGTGGTGTCAATGACATGTACATCAATTCAGACCCTTATGTTAATGCTGTACTTAGCTCTCAGAGTCTGCATACCACTGTGCCTTTTTCAGAGCGCACTACTCCCCATTTGAATGTACTTGGTACCCCTTTTACTTGCACTTCTCACACCTTGGAAGGCATGCCACAGGAATACATAAATTGGACCCCTGTTTTCAATGTTATTTGTTCTAGATCAGCTTGCCTAGCTGCACAGCTTCCACAGACTTCTAACAACACTCATTTCACAGGACAAGAAATGGAGTGTCCTGAGGTTGGTTTAGCTGGTCCTGTGTATGATACAACAAATGTCAGCCTTCACATTCCAACACCTTTCACTTCGGCTACACCAAAGTCTGACATTTTAGGTCTTACGGGACATACCAGTTAAAGAAACCGCTCGTCTGCCATAAAAGACAAACTGAAGACCTCAATGAAGAGTTTGTCTACTTACATTGTATGAATCTGGCAAAGGGACACATTTCACCAGACCGTATGACACTATGCCCAACACCTGACATCCTGCCTTTAAATATCAACACGAAAAGTAAAGGACTGGAATAGTAATAAAGAAACATATACAGACCTATACAGAGCAGATGGAAGACCTGAACTTGGCATATGCATACCAGCTAAAGCTTAACTCAGATCATTCGCTTACCAGGCAAATGAACTCAGACTGGTGTACAGCTAGGGAGGAATTCACTCCTCCTATTGGCAAAACAGCTCAAACTGCCATTACGTCACACCACGTGCCTCCGGATCGGGAGTGGGCAGGAGCCCTCCTTGCATCAGCTCCCTCACCAGCCACTGGAAATCTGCACGCAGCAACTTGGAGGCAGCTATCTGATTTAAGCCGCCTTCACAGCTGATAACGCTGCTGAACGTACATCAGCCTCCCGCATCAGCTGGCCGACATTGACGCCGAATCCCACTCCAGCTGCCTGTGCCTGCACCAGCTGCTGGAAGCCTCGACCAGATCACCTCTTTTGCTTATACCCTGTCGAGCATACTTAGGTGAGCAGCCATCTGACTAAGTTTGCCTGCACTTTTGTTTTGAAATATTGTATCCCGATTGCCCAAGGCTTCCAGCCTTTGTCCTAACATGTTGCCTGCCCCAAAGATGGCCACCGACCGTCCCGGAGAGAAGTCGAGGCGGAGCAATTGCTGCTAGGCAACGTTAGCATTATTTACCCACAACCCCTCTGCCGGCAGGCGGAAGAAGCCGGCCCTCACACGAGAAGGCCCGGCATGAAAAGGCCTGTTCTGCGCCTGTTACACGCACTGGTGCGCAACGCTAACTCCTTCGCTCTGCCGACTAAGGTACAACTCCCCAAGTACCCTACCCATACACACTGCTGGAGTGGGCAGATAGCATCCAGCTCATGCCCTTTGCAGATACATGGATATTCCTACATCATTAACACTCTGTCTCGCACCCCCTTTTCCTATTTGAACGGTGCCGTACTGAACTACTCCTAATTACACCAGTCGCCCCTTCATGATGCGCGCCACTGCATTTATCTGTATCTTCGCATTTGTCTGGCACACAGGACCGGCATGTACCCTCACAGAATGCTCTTGATGTTTCTCCTCGTATCCACTCGATAGTGCTTCACCTCACTCAGCTGCGTGACACTCTGTACTTATTTGATATTGTGTTCCACCTGATTTACTTGTGTGGATTATGACCACATATGATAGCATGATCCACTTGTTGGTTTAACGGTGCCTGTCTCACTGCCTTTATACATCACAGCTGCACGCCTTGCTTCCTATCGCCTACTAGGTTGTGGCCCATTTTAACATACTATTAGCTATTCGACACACCACCCATACTGGCCCTTTCCTAGTTGATCTACCTCATGCCTGCAACTAGCCTACTGGGCCTCTCTCATTGCAAATTGCTTTTTTAGCCCATTGTGCCACATGTTTAGCAATTCAATTTTAGCCCACCGTGCCTTACGCACAGCAAACAGTTTTTTCGCCCATTCTGCCAGTTATTTAGCTAATTGCATCTAGCCTACTGTGCTACTCACATTACTAATTGCATTTTAGCCCACTGTGCCATGTGCTTTGGTAACCGCATCTAACAGACTGTACCCATTTAAGGTACTTTACCCGTAGTGCAACTTCCACTCACCATGCAAATATGGCTTACCTTCATCATGTTCCCGTATTGTATTATTCAAGATAGTGTACCATGCAGAGGTAACCACTATGTAGCTCACAAAAATGGTCTGTCCAAACTTGCCTGCCCTCGGCATAACCCTATCACTTGCCCTACACCATTTCTGCCTTCCATGCCACCTTTTCCACTAGGCACCAACCACTCCCACACCATTAGCGTTAACGACCATACAGATGACGCCATAACTAGCACCAATATACACATAAGACTGCACGCCCGCATCCACCCCAACACTGGTAACAACCTCTCCTATCCCATCAATGGCAAGACCAGTTGTCACCGCCTAAGATCCCACACACTATGCCACACTCATGACTCCACACCTAATCGCAAACATGTCACACTTCTATTCGCACTCTCTGCAACTAAGCAGCAAGTAGGCATACTTACCGCCAACCCTGCCTTAACAGAGCGTAACAATAGAATATGTACCAGACTTCACATGAACATCACCCCACTAGCCAAACCTAACACTAAGACCAATACTCTGAGTACTGGTTCCAACAATACTAAACTCATTCACAAAAACTACGCCTACTCCAATATGACAAAGAACTTAGTCGATAATAGCTCTAGCCACATCCAGAAGGGCACCCAGCTATTGGCATCCGAGATCGCAGATGTCATTCTGACTAACAACTTTGATTTCCTCGCCGTGACAGATACCTGGCTGCATGATGCAGCTGGCACATCTCTAACCTTAGCTATCCCCGACAACTACTCCATTAAAACCACTGCAAAAGGGCTCCTGGAGCCTGTCCTGGCACCTTTGGCACCAGGCTCATATGTAGGAAGGAAGGGCTGTTCAAACTAGGTCCCATTTATGTACATGGGCCTTTACATCCAACATGGAAGCACCAGCACAGTCTAGTTCTAAGAACCAAGCCATGCGGTCTAGTGTTTTTGGGTGTGGCAGGTCTGGAACTACTTTCCCTGGTACTACTTTACCTGGGCTATATAAATCACACCCTGACTGCAGAACACGCTTTATGTTATTCTGCAACCAGCAGCGTGACGCTCACCATGTCCAGCTCCTGTTCTTCAGCATCTTCCTGTAATCCTGCAAGAACAAGAACAAGATTATTCTGTTTTACCTGAGAAAACACCATCCAGCACTCAGCATCTCAACTGGGCTGCAATCTGTGGAAACCGAGAGAAGAAGAAACTTCACTCCCCTGTGAGTACTAGCTTAAGGACTTCCGGTGAACCGCTACCACAGCTGCTGTTCGAAAATTGCGACCTGCAATAACAAGAAAGGGAAAAACAATATTAGAATGCGCGCTTCCAAAACATCGAATTCCATCAGTCTTACCTGAATTCCATTGCGCTACGCCACGCTTCCATTTGGAGCACCACAGCAATATTTGCAAAGGAAACGAGACATATTCAGGTTCGCTTTCAATATTGAACAACCGCACAGCACTGTACTTACCTTAACGGATTCCGGGGGCCTGTTTCTCCTCCCGCTCTCATCCACTCGCAGCACCACAGCGGCCTGTGAGGAGAAGAAGAAGAAAACACAGGTTAGCTTTAAAAGACAATAAAGGCGCTGCGCTTTGCGCTTTCTCTTACCTAGAAAACGTGCCTCTCCATCCGGCACGCCAGCATCACAACCTTCGCACCTGAAAAGAAGGAGATAAAGACATTAACGAATGCCCACCATAAACAGTGGTTAAGCGTCCCTGCACAAGAAACGCAGGACTAATAGCTCACCCTACAAATAACTAAGATTCATTATTCAGCACTGGGCAACTACGCATCCAGGGTTCCAGATCTCAGAGCCTTCCAGGCGCCCCCAGGGATATCAGGTGAGCATAAGAGTCACTATTAGCTGAGAACTCCAAACCCACGGCGCAAAACATCATCCTTGGCGACTTCAACCTTGGCTATAATGACCCTAATGACCCACCAGCCACCTCCCTTGCCAATGCACCAGCTGAACAAGGTTTCGTACAAATAAGTACCCAACCCACTCATGTGAAGGGAAGGATACTCGATTGGGTAGCAGACTTCAACTGCAACATTATCGTGTGGACTGATCATCATCTCCTTTCCCTAGATGTTAATATCAACAACTTAGAGCCTAAAAAGCCCCCCATTGTTCCACCATGTCTGACCAGGAATAAATGTAACATCACAGCTGAAGCTATAATACCTTTGGTAGTCCCCATACTTAATGCACTACCGGTCACAACTGACTTGAATCTGTTGGTTAACACCTACAATGATTCCATGACCAAAGCCATTGACACCATTACCCCGTTAAAACTGCGCAAAGGTAAACCCAGAGCACATCTGAACTCCTAATTCACCCCTGAATTTAAACTACTACGCATAGAAAAAAGAAAACTTGTGACACTGTGGAAAATGAACCCCTCCACAGTAAATAAAATCAACCTAACCAATATCACTGCTTTATATAAAAGTGAGATAATCTGCACCAAAAAATAAACTTTCAACGCCAGAATAAACCAGGCAGGATCCAGCACTAGAGAATTATTCAACATTTTAAAGGATTTGAGAACTCTAATCCACCTGTAGATACTTGCACTAAGGACAAAACCTTGGTGCACCAGCATTCAGAATGCTCTCGCCAATAAAATCACAGGGCTCCAAGCCAAAATAGCTGCAAACGGCACCGACTCACCTCTGGTAAATCCACCAATCCAATCACGCCTTCATCCGCATACACTAACTCAGGCTTCATATTCAATCATGTAACCATACCTGAAGTTCAAAAAATCATAGCATCGCTGAAACCATCTAATTGCAAAGGTGACAGTTGCCCAGCTCAGATCATAAAAGACGCAGCCAGAGATCTGTCTCCCTTTATCACCAAACTAATAAACTCCTCGTTCACCAGTAACTCAGTCCCAAGCAACTTGAAACAATCGTGGGTTCTCCCACTACTCAAGAAACAAACATTAGATCTGGCTATATCCACCAATTATAGACCGATCACCACTGTCCCGTTCTTACTGAAAATCTTAGAGTTGCATACTTGCAAATTCAAGCCTATCTAGAGACAAACCAACTATTAGGAATCCGTGAATCTGGCTTTAGACCCCAACATGGAACGGAAACGGCCCTTGTTGACCTTAAAAGTCAGATCGACGAACTAAAACATAAAAGTAGAGCTGCCATCCTACTTCTTTTAGACATATCGGCAGCCTTTGACCTGGTTGACCATAAAATCCTATGCAACCACTTGTCATCGGCAGCTTACTTTTCTGACTCTGCTGTCACGTGGATCCAATCCTTCCTCACAAACAGAACCATATGTGCTTTCTCACCCACAGCTGCGGCCGACCCCATCCCATCACTTGCGGTGTCCCACAAGGTTCCTGTGTATCGCCTACTTTGTATAATATCTTTAAAAAACCCCTATTTGACACATTGCTCTGTCTGGGTGTCACCTACACTAACTATGCAGATGACACCCAGATACTATCAGGCACCTACGACTCTGGTGTTTGCTGGATTACCAAAATCTTCACAATCATTCAGGCATGGATGGCCACACATGGCCTCTGCCTGAATGATGATAAGACTGAGCTACTCCTAGTCGGCTCACCCAACAACCTGCGGAAACTCAGTCGCAACTACTGCAGCATCCTCATTGATGGAAACAACATACCTATTAACACAAGTGTAAAAACCCTGGATGTCTACCTTGATGCCAACACCAACAAATAAATATGACTGCTTCAGCCACTGCCTACACTGGCAAGCTGATCAGGGCCTGCAGACCCCTACTGTCCTCCAATAGTTGCCTTATATTGGCCAGAGCACTCATACAGTCTAAACTGGACTACTGCAATGGCCTATACTTAGGCGCCAACAAATCCATCATCAACAAATTGCAGGTTCTGCAAAATAATGCACTCCGATCTGCATTAAACGTACCTAGGAGAGAGCACATCTCTGCAACCAGGAAATTGTGCAAGTGGCTCTCCATACAAGAAAAAATTGATTTAAAAACCATCTGCCTCACCTACAAAGCTTTGAACCACCAAGCTCCACCTTATCTCATGGACAAATTTACCCTGAGATCATCAGCCAGAATCACCAGATCCACCAACACATCTTGCCTGGTGGTGTCCAGGTACACCCTAAAAAGAGCTGGCGGAGCCAGTTTCCCGGTTCTCGCCTCCCATTTATGGAATACACAGGATATCAAATCTATCCCTACCTTTCAATCATTCAGAAGTCACGTCATCACATGGTTACTGAACAAAGACTAACACTACCTACCTCACATTTGACACCACCTGTACCCAACCTCTCTAACTGTATATATCTTTATCCTTGACCTGCCATTGCTATTTTGAATGTATTATTTGTATTCCGACTGTATATACTGTACAAACTGCATAATCCATATAAACTGTATTCTGCAACCATACCCTCAAGCGCCCAGATACCCCTGGGTCAGGAGCGCTGTATCAATAAAATAAACAAACAAACAAACAAACAAACAAACAAACATGTGTGATCTTCTGGGCGAAGATGCTGGTGATTCAAGAGATTGTGCAGGTCCTGCCCTGGATGATGGTCATTTACTTAAACATGCAGCCTTTACTGAAGTGACCAAGCCTGATATTTACTCTGCTTCTGTGGACACATGTGCACCAGACATGAGCTAGACATTGACATTTGACTCGGGAGGATAGCTCAGGGGCAACATGCTCGCCTTGGAAGCAAGGAGATACAGAGCAACACAGACTCGATCCCTGGGTCTGTGTTTAGGACCTCTGGGTATTAAGCATGTTATAAATAACCAATTACAATTACAATTGAGAACAGTCCTGAACTGGACCCTGTACCAGTATGCAGTCCAGTTTTGGCATTAGTCAATACCCCAGATACAACAGTCTGCCTGAACACACAAGACTCTGAAGGCCAGCTACTCTAAAGCCTGCCCTTGCCTGATGATTCCCTAACCAATAGGAAAGACATGAACTTGAACAAAGTTGTCCAAGATCTACTGTTAAGCACCGGCATTGGTGTCATGCCTTTCCTCCCCTTTACAAAGACTGTGCAATTTTTCAAGGGAATCCTGATCTACATCCCTCAAATCGCCCTGCAGTGGAGATGGTTTCTATCGTATCTACTAAGACAAATCAGTACCTAGTGGATACTGCTCCATTAAAGAACCCTTCCAGGTACCTGATTGTTAGTGAAGATTCATTTGTGAACAAAGATGCACCCATGTTTACCATATGCAATGAAGTTCCTGTCTTGCCCGACTTGCTTTCCATTGAAAAAATCACACTGCCTATCAATACATTTGAACATTTGTAAAACCTGCCTGAAGCTACCAATGGAGCCGAAGCCCTGCTTACATCGTTCAGTACTGTACCATTGCCAGTCCTCAGGAAAACCTCTGCCTTCAGAAAAGAAGAAAACATGGATTATGCAGCAGAGTTTCTTTTTCTTTTGTACTTTCTTTATTAAAGCACTTGGTACAAGATAATACACAACCATTGGACAATCAAATGAAGACTGGCAGCAGTATCCATACAACAAATGTAAGCCGGTGAGTAGAAAGAAACAGTGGCAACACAATAAATAAAGGGTAATGAAAACAACATGCAGGGTTGCGGGAGTAACTTACCATGAACGTCACTGCCACCCACCAAAAACAGAGTTTAAAGAAGGAGAACCAATCTCTAATCCCCTGTTAGTCTACGTGAGAGCATGATGTATGCATGAAAGATAGTCCTTGCAAGGTTGCCAAATATCTTTTGGAGGATTGGTCACTGGTTGCATTGCAGCCCCTTGTTCCTCAATATCGTCTGCCATCGTCATAGCTTGCAGCCACTGGTCCATAGTTGGCAACGAGGGTCGTGACCAGTGTAACAATAGGCATCACACTTCCAGCACCGAACTTAAGTTCACCAGTCTACGTACTCGCCCAACCGACCCTTCAAATACATGAAAGAGCCATTGCTTTGGAGTAGAGTCTAGCTTGTATCCATATCCAGTCAGCTATGTAAGTATGGTACAGGCATTCCTCCAATATTCATCCAGTTTAGGGCAGCCCCATACCATATGATAATACCCTGCATCATCCACACCACATCTCGGGCAGCAGCCAGTGTTTGCAGGGGCAAAATGTTTCAACCTAGCAGGGCTGCAATGATACCTATGCAACACTTTGAGCTGAATGAGGCGAAACCGGGAGTTGTTAGAGACTGCTCGGTCGGGACACACAGCACGCCCCACACCTCATCTGTGATTTCTTGGCCCAGATCTAGTGCCCACTTAGAGCGGTGTCTGGTCAGGGCTGACACTGCCCGGCTCTGGACTAGGCTATATAGAGAATAAACCATAACCCGCAAACCATAAGCGTCTATGATGTATCCCAGTAGGGAGTCATTCTCAGGTGGAGTCGTGAAGCATACCCAACGCCTTCTAAAGGCTATGCGAATCTCCAGATACTGCAGCCAGTGCGAGGACTTGAACTGTGTAAGCACGGGGACATCCCCAGCTCGGATTAAGTTACCATAATGGAACATACCGCCCAGTGTGTCAAAGCCTGCCTGAGTCCAGTGCTGCTCAGACACCCCATCCACTATGGGGAAAGTCGGAGTACAATTCTACAGCGGGTAATTCTCATGGTAGGGATGTGAAACACGTACCACTTGCCAAACCATATACCAGGCTCGAGTCATGATGCTTGCACAATCAAATGGGCACGGGTCTGAGAATCTGGGGGTCATGACCAGGGATATAACGTCACACGCACCAGCTGAGCATTTTTCAAGCTTGACATGAGGAAGTGACTCCACAGAAGTAAACCAGTAGGCTGAAAATTGCATCTGTGCAGCCAACGAATATATCTTAAAGTCAGGGGCTACAATCCCCCGTGTGCATAAGGAAGTATCAGGGTGTTCCATTTGAGGCGCAGCACACCCTAGTACCACAAAAAAGAATTTATGGTCACTTGTAAATCGTGAAAAATGTTCACCCCTGGCCATAGCAGTATATTCTGAAAGAAGTAAAGGTGCTTGGGGAATCGCATCTCTGTTGGAACCCACGAAAACCCAACCAGGTCAGGAGGTCTGCCCATAACATCCATGAGGAGAAACAGCTTGGATTTACTATGGTACACCCGGAGCACAGACATCGCACCAAAGACAGTAACATCTTGTATAATAATCCCCAGGTGTGTCTCCGGATCACGCACATATAGTATGGCATCATCAGCATACAGGAAAATAATGTCCTGTTTACCAGAGAGCCCTGGGTGTCTATGGGGGTCATTACGAGGTTGGAGGTAAGGGGTTAACGGCGCCGGTAAAGGTGCCGGTGCCGTTAACCCCTTACCGCCGCATTACGAGGTCCTTTAGTGGGTCCCTCTAAGGGTGGCTGGTTTTACCAGGCGCCCTTAGTGGGAGCCGCGAAAGGACCAGCATGCTAACAACGGGCCTGTTATTAACCGGGCCCGTTGTTAGCATGGTCCCCATTCCCATTGAGCCCTATGGGGGCTCGAATGGGAATGGGGATGGGTTCCCTGAATGGGGAAATACCGGGTCCTCCAAGGTTGGAATGGCCTGGTAATTCCCCATTCAGGGAACCCGGACCCGGTATGCGGTAAGGGGATAGCAATGGCGCTAATAGCGCCATGGCTACCTCCAACCTCGTAATGACCCCCTATGTCTGTGTTTGCACCTGATAAGGTCAGCCAACTGCCCAATCACTATAGAAAACAATAAGGGCGATAGGGGGCACCCCTGACGTGTACCCCTGGCTATGTGTATTGGCACTGACAACACACCATTCGTACAGCCTCTAGCAACCGGGGATGTGTAAAGCAACCACATATGTGAGATAAAGTTGGAGCCAAATTTATATTTCTCGCACACATGAAATGCCATGAAACAGAATTGAAAGCCTTCTGTATATCTAAGATAGCCGCAACTGCCTGCGCCCTCGGGTCTATTTGAGACAATATATTAAACAGTCAGCGCAAACTGCATGCCATGGGTGCCCAGGAATAAACCCTGATTGGTCAGGATGAATGATGTGGGGCATAAGGGGTGTCAATCGGTGGCCAAAATCTTCGCAAAAAGCTTAATGTCAGCATTAATTAAAGAGAGCGAGTGATAGGAGTCACAATGCTCAGCGGTTAATCGGGCTTCAATGATACTGTGATAACCACCTGGCACATGGTGTTGGGGAGCAGAGAGGACTCCAAGGCCTCCACCCAAACCATGTGCAAATAGGGCACGAGGGAAGATTTGAAAGGTTTATAAAATTCGGCAAGCAGGCCATTAGGACCGGGCACCTTCCCCGTGGGCAGAGAATCAATAGCTTCACAAATTTCTTCTTGGGAAAGAGGGAGCTCCAGCAGGGCGCAGGCCTATGGGGACAGCTGCATAAGCGGGAGGCTATCCAGGAATCCATAGATGTCAGGCATTGGACAAGTATCGTTGTTCATGTATAAGTTTGCAAAAAAGGCCTCAAATATCTTATTTATTTCAGCCAGTGTATGAACCATAGAGCCCTGCTTGTTCTTCATGATTGGCATATAGCGGCCCCCACCTCCCTGGTGAATCACCTGAGTAAGGAGCCAACCTGCCCTCTCCTCCTCTCCTTATCTCTTTGCTGCTGCAGGGGAATCCAAGAAGTGCACCTCCCTAACCGCATTGTCCCTAAAATGATCTATACTTTCTTTTACATGCAAGAGTGTGGCAGAGGGGGATGGGCTGTTGCCACCACTCCAGATCTCGAAATATTGTTGGCACCATGCCATAGCTTTTAATGTCCTGCCTAATAGACCAGAGAACCCCAAACTTGGTGGCCATCATGATCCCTCGAATATAAACTTCGAAGGCCTCCCACAGGATGCCCACTCAGGATGCAGATCCCACATTCGCCTCGAAGTTGAGATTGACGTGTTTGTTGAGATTAACAGTGAATGCTATGTCACGCAGCACCTGGGGTTTAAACTCCCAGTTAGTGCGGTCCACTGGTAGCTTGTCCAAGCATAGAGTAATTAAGACAAGGGCATGTTCTGAATAAGTCTGGGGCAGTATGAACGTGTCTGAGATCCCACCCAGAAGGGTATCAGAGACCAATCAGAGGTCTAATCGGGAAAAGAAATTGTGCACTGAAGGATAGAATGGGTAGCCCCTGTCCCCTAGGTGAAGGGCCCTCCAAGCATCAATGAAGCCTAGATCAACCATTCCCCTACGTATCCTGTGCGCTGCACCAGAGAGCAACCTGTGGGACTGGCCGGACCTGTCCAGGTTCATATCTAAAATGGTGTTACAGTTCCCAACAAATATTACGGGAGGGATCGCATATCAAAAATTGCCCACACACATTCAGCAGGCTCACCTCCCTCCCAGCAAGCCTACCATGAACCAGCACATACCGGCCATGCTCGTCACAGTGAATTCTCTTCTGCTGAAAGGGCACAGAGCTATGAAGTAGAATCACCACTCCTCTAGATTGCATAGAGTACTCAGTGTAAAAATCTCTTCTTACCCCAATTCCTAGCTAGCCCCTCGCACACAGTGGCCAGATCATGAGTCTCAAATAAAAACAAAAGTTTAACTTTGCTGCGCTCCACATAAAGCATCAGTTTCTGACGCTTGACCGAATTCTCAAGCCCACGCACGTTCAGGCTCATTCAAATGAGTTCACCCTTCCTCCTTCACCATCACAGTCGACATCCCCGGTGCGCATGTCATTAATGAATAAGGACCTGACCAACCGCTTCTCCCCACACCATCCATGCCGCCAAAGCACTTCAACTACATTACCAGGCAGTGGCGTCACTAGAAATCAGTATTGGGGGGGCAAACCGGGGGCAAAAATACAACATGGTGGGGCGGGCTGGTGGCACAGCAAATAAGGGTCAACAGGCCAAATTAGTTTAAGTATACCTATATTTTACCAATCTGGTTAGAAAACATGTCATTAAGCATGTTCAGAGTAGGTTTAATGCAATAAACGTTTTGCATCAAGTTAATATACATCCTAAAGTGCTTTTGACACTGTCAATAGAAACAGGTTATGGAACAAACGTATTTCTTGGAATGTTCCGCTGAAGATCGTCCATCTACTGGCAGTGCTTCATACCAGCACCTCTTTGAGGGCCCGATTGACTAGGGAGGGGGCTGTGTCAGCTTTAGTGCCCACTTTTGTTGGGCTGAAGCAGGGAGGTGTCTTGGCTCCCTCTGACATTGATGGCCTTTGGGCACAGGACGTAACTTATCTAATCAAACTGGGGTCTCTAAAATTGAACTGGTTGGCTTTTGCCGACAACCTTATTCTCTTCGACAAAACCCTGATTGGACTACAAAGGAAATTAAGCAACTTCTTTAATTACGCCGTGGATAATAACCTAGTGGATAATGGAAGCAAATCTAAGGTTATCATTTTTACTACAAAGCCACTGCCTGAAACATTCAACTGGAAGGTTGGTAGCCATCCAAAGGAAAGGGTTCTGTCGATGAGATATTTGGGCTACGATCTGTCAAATACATCTTCAAATGTTGTCTGGAGAGCCAGTTTGAGAGGCAGATCTGAACCTTTGCTCTCCCAAATTAAAAGGATTGACACGCAATTGGGGAAGTACTCTCTTCTGCCTCTTATCTGTTTTATCTGTGCAATGTCGAACCAACGATCCTTTATCGACTAGATATTCTTCTAACCGATATAGGCCCTTATTTGAACACCCTACAAGGCTTGTTTTGGAAGAAGTTCTTGCACCTGTCTACTTCCAAAGCTAACGCTGTCATTCGGCATCAGTTCGGCTTAATTTCATTGTCTAGGAGCGCTAGCTGGAGGAAAGTAGCTGAATATGCCAAATGTATAAATCCTCCTCCAAACTCACTATACGAAGGTTTACGCATTGACACAATGCATTACTCGGCTATTTTTAAAAAAAGGATGGTCGCTATCTTAAATTTCAATAGGGTCTTCTGATGAAGAGCTTTCTGGGAGACCACCAGTCACAAAAAGGAAGCTATTTATGTTGGACTGGGCTGAGACAGCTGATTCCCTGCATGCATATTCCACCTACAAGGAGTATGCCAGGTTTCCAAGACAAAGAGGAGATCTGCCAAAATACATCCGCTTATTCCCATGTGCAAAGGTTGGCTCCATGTACATTCGTTTTCATTTGAATCTACTTCCCACCTTCGAGCGCACAGGAAAATGGGGCAAGTGCTTGCAAGCTACCCACTGTAGGTTACGTATACCAGAAACTACAAAACATCTAGCTATGCATTGTACTGCTGTGGAAGACCTAAGAGTCCATTATCTTGGTCCACATGCTTCAAACAAGCTATTTTGGTCCCTGTTGATGCGGGGAAATGGAGTGGCATTGATTCTTGTACTGGGTGATTTTTTACTGGAACTTTTGGGAAAAATCGAAGTGTTTTAACATGAATGCACTGTTATGTAATATCCTGCTGAATATTTAAATGTGACTTTTTTACTTTTTTTTACTGTATTAGTTAAATTTGTGAAGGGTTCATTTTAGAAGCCAAAAACACAATAAAAAAAGAAAAATATACATACGTCTTAAAACGTTAACTCATGTTCAACAGTTGCAAAAATGCCCCAGCAAGAGATTGCATTCTTTTACTTCAAGCAGACAATACTCTGAGAATAGCTTCAAATAATGTGCAGGTCGAGGTTGTATATTCAGCTTTCAATAATAGCAAGTCAAAAAGAGTCAGTTTAACAGAAGAGATAACCCTCATACCTCAGTTTGAAATGATAGTCACGGACAGTCTGTTTAACAGATGAAATATCACATAAAGGCACCAAGTACAAGGGAAAAGGAGGCAACTGCTCCCTTGGGCCTTTAGCAAACCTTGTAGGAATCTCATTTTGCCCTGTATAATTGTACAGTTTTCAGTTTCAGGCTGTACAGCCCAGTGGCAGGTGGTGGATTTTTTAATTGGAGGCGCATAACTATTTCCTCAAATATGCCAGTGTTTTGGAGTGTAGCGAGGGAGCCCGAACCAATTAAGAGGTATTCGGGGGCTTCCCACCCAAAGAATTGTTTTAAAATAATGTCTTATAATGGTGCCAAAATTGGCTAAAATGCCAAACAGTTTGCAATTGGTTTTGTACTGTACCGCATTAAAGAATTCAATAGATGCAAGTCAGCAACAGTGCAGAGGAGCATTTCGCCAAGACATTTTCAGGTTGCTTTTGCCCACCATATATGCCAGTGTAAAAACATGTTCATGTTGGCTGCGCCCATACATTTCCATGCTGGCTTCACAAATATATGCCAGCATCCCCATTTAAGCACATATTCATGTTTGCTTTACACATAATGCAACTAATGATACTATAAGAAACCATGTCCATGCTTCTTCTGCCAGAATATGGCAGTATCCCCATGTAAACAAATACTCCAGTTGGCTTTACCATTAAAAATGTTCTGCCACAGTAGGCAAATATGTCCAAACTGGCTGCATTAAAATGACATTCTATCTATATAATAAAACGTATCATGTTTGCATTATCAAAGATACCCAATACAAAATGTCATGCGACAGTAAGAAATGGCTAGGCTGGCTGCACCAAAAGGCAAGTCTAGCAACATAATAACACTTATAATGCTTGTTTTTATCAAAAATTCACAATACAAAATTTCATGACACAGAAAGAATTGGCTAGACTGGGTGCATAAAAATGCCAGTTTAGCTCCATAATAACATTTCCCATGTGTACTTTATCAAAGATGCCCAATACAAAAAGGCATGCCACAGTAAGAAATTGATAGATTGGCTGCATTAAAAAGCCAGTCTAGCTCATAATAACACTTATCATGCTTGCTTTATCATAGATGCCCAGTTTAAAATGCCAATGCCGTCCCTCTGATTCCCCCAGCCCCTCACGCACAAACAATGTGATTATGGGTGCATGTAAGGTGCTGGGGGGCCCAAGGAGTAGGCATGGTATTTTTTACTAGGCATCTATCATAGATGGCCAGTCAAAGAAAATACCATGCCTGCCCTCTTGGGCCTCCTCAGCGCGTCACACAGGGAGCTGATTTTGGCTGATGCACAAACCCCCTCCTGCCAAAATTAGTTCCACCCCCCAGTAAAAAAACAAGTGCACGCACATTCACACAACCTTCAGAGGCAGCATGCAGTCGCTCATTCAAATGCACACCCATCATCATACACTCGCTCATTACACACACCACAAGCATACACACACATATTTAAATTAACATACCTTCTGCCCCGGTCCTGATGTTCCCTCCCAGCACTCCAGCTTCCGCATAGCATGAACAGGAAGCAGGAAGCAAAGAGTGCTTCCTGGCTCGTGCGCATGCGCGCAAGAGCTGGAGCGCTGATGACGAAGTGGCCCGCTCTGTATGTGCGAGGAAGCACAAAAGCGCTTCCCATCTCACATACAAACATGCAGTTCCTCAGCTAGCATCCCCAATGGGTCATGAAATGTTGGGGAAGCAAAACAACCCTGGTTGTGCATGGCACATTGGATATGCAAGACTGAGGAACAGAACTGTCAAAAAGAAACCGTGTTTTCCTTTAACAGTTCAAACCAGCCGAAGAGTGCTCCCTCAGCTGCAAAAAGCAGCAGCGGTTGCGCTCAGTGTTTACACTGGGCTGGCTCCTTAGCTCCTCCATAATGGGTGAGGGTTCCTGTGGGTTTGCACCCCTCACCCATTATGGAGAAGCCGCCACTGGTACACCGACAATGAATCCATGCACAGGGTCAGGGTAGCTGGAGATTAAATACTATTGACTTTGCAGTCATGTACATGAACAGCACTGTTGTCAATGCAGTGGTTTTGAATAAATTAAGGGATCCATAGATATGTCCTACAGTAGAAGGCTCCACAGCTGTTGCTTAAGATGTTATATATTTTAAACTGGCTGTAAATCTTATGACTTTTTGCAATTCCTTTAAGAACAACAAAAACAAGTGCTATAAAATGTGTTCGGCCAGGGGATTGATTGGGGTGGTAGTTTGCTTATATTCAGGGTAAGGGTGGGGTTGGGGCAATTTTTGCCCCCATAGTGAAAATCAAAAGCTGGCACCCATGAACCCACAGTTTAATTTGTTAATAACTGATGTCAGCACAATAGAAGAATGTATTTGTAATTAAGCAGGTTGACAAGCATATAACAGCTTTAGACATATATCCTGTGATAAAACACAAAGGAGGAGCACAGAAATCACAGGGTATTTGTGTGGTAGACCGACAAAAAAATAAACACATTTAAAAGAAAACTAGTGAATGTCGGTTTAAGAGCATGTTTCAGTTTGGAAATGTCTTTTTAGTTTTTTTCTAGACAAGTGTAAGATGCACATTTGGAAATCAATAGTGTGCCCAGCATGTAGGTAGTCAGCTTTTAACAGTGATGGCCCCCACCCCAGAGATATGCATGGCCCATTGATTCCTCTGGTGTCCCTTTCAGGCCAGAAGAAAGAACTAAGGCCAAGCAAATACAGCCTGCAAATGCATGAATGACGGCTGAGCGAAGGAGCATATTTAATGCTCCTGGAAAGAGTTCTTTGCCAGAGGGGCGGCAGGCCACCAATTGGGAGGGATGGGGGGGGTAAATAAGCCAATAGGGTGGAGTGGGGAATTGCTTCCCTATGCTCCCCTCTAGGGACACCTATGTTACCAAGTGCATTTTTAAATTCCGTTATGTCCCTGCCACCCCCAACCCTCACCCTCTGCACCCACCCAATCGGGAGGATTGTTCCCCACTGCCCCGCTCAAACAAAACATTGCAACTTTGCATGAGGGAGACCGCAGCACTGGCTACAGCCCTGGCCCAATAACGGCAATTAAATACCATAATGATAAAAAGCAATAGTTCTCCTAGATGAGAAGGAAGATAAAGAAAACCCATACAGGGCGCTACCACACCACATATCCCACAGTATAGCCACAACAATGCAACAGGAACTCGACGTCGCACCCTTCAGGAGGGACTAGAACAAATGGAATCCAACCCCAGCCCCCATCATGGAAACTAGGATTCAGGACGCAACAAGGCATTCATCCAGAAATGTCATGGCTTCCTCTGGGATCGTGAAGAAGTACGTGTGTCCCTTAAATTAAATGCGTAGCTTAGCAGGTTACAACATTGTGTACTTCATGACAAGTGTTGTAAGCCTTTGCTTCACAGCCAAAAATGTTCTCCTCTTCTGCTGCACCACTACAGAAAAGTCTGGATAAATATGCAACATGCTGGAGCCCAGGTGCAACTTTCCCTTGTCCCGGGCAGCCCTCAAGATAGCATCTCTGTCTCGATAATTCAGGTTTCTGGCAATTATCGGGTGGGAGGTGCCCCAGGTTTCGGTTTAGGCACCCGGGTTTCGGTTTAGGCACCAGGGACTGGTGAGTACGCTCAATAGCAAATTGTGGCGATAATATGGGGGTGCCCAGCAAGGGTAAAATAATTTGCTCCACACAGTCTTCCATAGAGCCCTCCAAGTTGTTGTCTGGGACCCCAATAATCTGAATGTTGTTACGACACGATCTTAACTCCAGCTCGTCATTTTTCCTGGTCACTGACTGAACCCGCTTGGTGAGGATAGCCATCTCGATTTTTAGCATGGAAATAGCGTCCTCAGACACTCCCACCCTGTTCTCCACCTTGGTAAGGTGTAAGTCCACCTTCTCCATCCGCGCCTTAATGGAACCGATCATGCCATTGATGTCGTCTAGTTTAGAGTGAATGGCAGAAAAACCCTCCTACATGCACACCATCATTCGCTGGATCTCCATCAGTTCAGCAGGTTCCACAGCCTCCTCCGTAGATGTGGCACCAGACATTGCCGCCAGAGTCTTTGGGGTGGTTTTAGCATACATGTTGATGGAGCTTTGCTTTTTCCCGGGCCCCTTAGTCATCTCTAGCATCGAAAGTACACCGGCTCACCAAGTATAGTGCAGGAGCACACTACAGCAACAGTCAACTTCTCTCCACAGGAGCAGCTGAGTAGCGAGTAGGGGAGAAGTATTGCGACCACCAGCAGCACCCAGGCCAAGGCATGAGGAACAGGTATCTTGCTCACATTAATCACAATAGGGCCCCAATAGAGTAGAAGCCAGCAAGTATCAGGCACATGTTAAGCCTCCCCTTGTCATTGCCTGCAGACGGTAACCAGGAGCACAGGCACCTGCAGGAAGGGGGAAAGAACACTGAGGTACATAGGAGCTGGGGCCCAAGACCCCCAGAGGTCACAGCAGGAATAGTACAGCACCTCTTGGGATAGGGGCTATTAGTCACCCCAATAATTCACAGCAGCAAGGGCAGATGAAAGAGTCACATGTGATTGGAATGCACTGAACTCCAGTCTATTGCAGACTTTGCTCCCATGTAAATAATCCTGAAGGTCTATGCGCAGTATGCAAACAAACTGGCCCAGTCAGCGTGCTCCTTTCTGCTCAGCAAGCCCCCGTTCATCAGCACCAGAGGGGGAACTCAACCTGTGTAGAGCCCTGTGTCGCAGAGGCCACAGCAGATCAAGCAGTATTGAAAGCAGGGACGTCTGCAGCCCGACCCGCAGCACTGCCGTCTTATCCTCACAGGACTTTGTGGGTGGCCTCCACATGCAGAACCGAACAATGGGACATAATGTAAGGATATCAGACCCCCGTGGGGGCCTTTCAGGTCACGCAGTATCCCCTGCTCGCTTAAACGTCATGCAGGAGTGCTTCCTGGGCCACCACTGTTCCTCACGGGGCAATGCTCAAATGGCGGCCACCATGCTCCGCCAGAAGCCAAGACCGGGCACCGGGAGAACAAAGCAATGTCACCAAGTGTCCGCCAACTCCAAATCAGTCAGGATCTCTGTACGGCGAATATACAATTGGCAGCTAGGAGTTCTTAAAGGCTGTCTCGGGATCCAGGCCTCAGAAGATCCACTAAAGAGCCGCCATCGCTGTGCACGCTCAACGGCGCCCCCCCTGCAGCAGAGTTTCACAGTTCCTTAGTCCATGTGCACACTTCAGTGTTTTGTGCCTCTGAAACCAATCTCTATCCAAAATTCAAGCCCCAAGATTATAAAAGATACCACATTTCTTCTGCTTAAGACTTTCATCTTGAAGTCTTAAACAGGCCTCGGACCTTCATGTGCTACTATTACTGTACTAGACCCTTATGTAGGGAGAAAAGCCTTCAACGTAGTCTTCTTTTTGGTCTATTTACATGGGACCTGGGGAGGGGCATACTGTCACGAGTGTGCCATTGGAGCACCAATTGGCACCCATTTCGGACTATTTGGGACTCATGTATTACCATAATCCTCCTCCGGATACTACCAATTCATATTTTTGTCTTTACTTCATAAACTACATATCCCATAATGCACCTAGTGGCAGTTCTCATTCCCTGGCTACTCCTATGCAGCAGTCTTAGACATACAATCCCCATAAGCCTTAGAGATCAGTGCTGGTTTCACTTTTCCAGGACCAGAGAGGGAGAAGGCAGATTGCCTTCAGGTGTGCTGCTCCAGGTGCTGCTAATGAGCCTGCTTGCTTCAGCACAGGGCAAGTCAGTATTTAAGCAGCTGCATACAGAAGCACAGGGCTCTTGCATTGAGTTCGCTCCCAACCCCTTGTGCTTCGGCTGTGTCCTGTTTCCTTCCAGAGCCTGCTCTTGTTCCAGTGCCCTGTACTCTCTGCCTTGACGTCTTGCAGTGCTGCTACTCTGCCTGCACTCCCCTGCCTTCTGCCCTGCACCTCTGTGCTTCCTGCACTGCATGCCTGCTCCTCTGCTTGAAATCTTCTGTTCCCTGTCTGCAGCCCCTTGCTCGTTACCACTTATTGTTTTCTTCCTTGCCTGCAGTTCCTTGTTCTATGCCCATAGCCCATGTTACCTGGCTTTAGCTTCCAAGTTTCCACTCCTGATTTTCATTGTTATCTGTCTGCAGTCCTGCCCTTTTAATTCCAGTCCATAGTTACAGTTCCTTGTTACCAGTCTGCAGTTCGGTCCTTGCTATCCTAGTCCCGAGTTTTGGTCCTGGCTTTTCTTGCAGAGAGGCAGATGTACATAGAGCCCACCCCCTCACCTCTGTCATATTGGAAGAACAGCAAGAGAACACTGAGCATGACACCTGGTATCATACCAAAACCACATTGAAGGTATGAGAGATCTTATGCACTCAGACAACCGTATTGAATGTACCCTCAAATTGATGGGGTAGACATGAGATTACAGACCTGACAAATATGAAGTGACGTCATGAAGAAGAGAAGATACGTGGACACACCAAAACTGTTATATGGCTATCTGTTGAATAAAGATGTGACTTAAGTGACAAAGTAAACACCTATGCGTAGATGAAGAAAAACAGATACATTTAGAAGATAAGTAATAGGAGATGCAGTAGATGTATATATGCAGAAGCGCAAGGTAGATAGGACAATGTAGAAGCTTGCTAAAGTAGAAAATATAACGCGAGTAAAGCAGGCATGTTGAAAAAATGGACGTCAGCATCAAATAATAGTAAGTGAGAAGCCTTGAGGAGAAAGACCAAGGCTGCAAAGCTGACAGGTGCTGTAATACAGATTTGTGCAAGAACGTAGGATATTTCTTTGTCTCAGGAGGAAGGATGCTGCAGCAATAAGCAACTGCAAGGCATGAAAGGTGTCAAAGAGGATAAGCTACATCCACAGGATATATTTCTCTAAGATTAAGTAAAGGACTGAATAATTATGAATGCCAAGTATTGAACAAAGATGCAGAAAACACATGCAAGAGGGAGCAACCAATTCTCCAGAGGCCAAGTAAAGTAATAGCACCCAATATAAATGAATCAAATAGCACTAAATAGAGGGACAGAATGGAAAAGAATCATGGTCTCCTCACACGTGGTACAAGATCAGAAGACAAGGCCTATTCATAAAACTCCAGGCAAAGATAGCAATGTACCTTCACTCTAGTTCTGAGGAAGAGAACAGTCAACAAGGTCAACTACACAGAAGACGCCTTGGCTTAGGGCCTAACTGATGAGAGATTCACCCGGTTTCATTGCCTATTTGCTGCTAATGAGCTGAATGTCCAAGGATGGAAGACAGTGCCAACCATTCATGAGGACATATGTAATGGTGGACTAAAGATTATTTCAGATGCCTATGGGCTGCTGTTGTTATGCTATTACCAGTTTTCTTCAAAGTTAGAGGCCTACCAGCCAATGAAGATAATAACACTTATATGAACTATATGCATATATGTTCCGTTAACCAATCCCTCTGCCCAATAGGTTTTTACTGTTTGCCACGTAGGAGGACATCATAGCTGATATACATAGAGGTATCAAGCCTTTTACATAGTTGAAATGTGTTGAGAGTGTGTGAGCTACAATCTGTTTGTTCGCCAGGTTTCCCTACTTTATTGAACTGATAATAAAGTCGTATTATGCCATATTCTTTGAGTCTGTCTGGTTATTTGGGCCTGAGATCATTTATTTGGTAATCCCATTCGGGAATTGGTATGCTCCAGGTGCTACTGCACAAAGCCCTGGCAGCAGAGTATACCAGGCAAAGCCAAGTTTGCAAGTTTGTTAAGTGAAGCACATGAGAAAGCTCTATCAGGAGAGTATTCCAGGCAAAGTCAAGTTGGCAAGTATGCAAAGTGAATCACATTAGGAAGTCCTAGTAGGATGAGACACCAGGCAAAGCCAAGACTGTGAGAAAAGGTTACATTAAAGTGGAGAAGAAACCTGGCAGGTGAGTACACCAGGTATCCTGTGAAATTGAGACTAACAGCCAAGTTATTTTGTATACAAGTTGTTTTTGTTGATCGGAGAATGTGGAGGAAGGCTCATACCCTTAGGAGTTTAAATTATATTGAAGAGAAAACCTGGGGAAGGTAGAAATCCCCTGGAGCTGTGAACTTAATCCATTGGCAATTTTTGTATTGGCGTTGCGCCTTTCCATTTGAACTTTAACATTTGTGCACTTTCAAGGCCAAATACATCATCCTTTTCTCCTGGGAGTTAATTTTAGAATGTGAGGGCCAAAATAATATTTCAGACAAAGGACATTTTTGTTTTGGCCATCTTGACATTTGACAGACCCTTAGTTTTTGGTTGAGGTACAGAAACACTTCCTAGAATAGGAACAGTGAAGCATTTTCCACCCCCCCTTTTATTTTGAATAAACGTTTATAGCCAGAACTATGATCTCTTTGTGTCTGCATCTCATTCCTGGCTCCTTACGCATCCCTCATGCAGTTCCTCCTATCATTGCTTCTGTCCGAAACTAGGTGCAAGACCTCACTGGAATCTCCTCTTAAACATTTTTTTAATTGACCCATGTTTTTCAGAGCCTGTGCAACTTCCCTGCAAAATGAACTAAAACCGCATGTATTCGCATACATATTACAAATATTACATTCAGTATCCTGTATTTTATAAATGGTAAGACATCATCCGGCCCTCATTGTCTGCATTGTGTGACAATATAGAAAGAGGCACGTTTTTGTGAAATAGTGTATAAACTCCTCTCGAGCTAGAACTGTAAACTGAGCCGCAGACCTTCCCAGTGCTTAATTTGTGCCGGTGGTAGGCGGTGGGGGCCACTGGAACTCTTTTTTGGTGACCGGAACAACATTGGGCAGCTGGCTGCGCACATGCAATTCCTTTGTTTGTTTACACTTTAAGCTTTAACTAGTTTCATCATGATCAATAAATCATTCACTGCTCTCCTTGCAGAGACATGGATGGCTCCTGGCTGGCTGGGCCTACAGAGTTCAACACAACAACCATCAGCCAATGAAAACCAACATTCTGTTGTTACTATGCAGTGTCTGATAATTCTATAGTAACACAGAATGTACAGTTTTCATTGGCTGGGTTGTTAACTTGTTGACTCCAGGCTCCAGCCAGTGAAATTACATGATGACGTGAGTGTGTGGGGGTGGGTGAGTCACGTGGGTCTCTGTTGTTGAGCAGAGGCAGGATTCACTTAAGGCGTGGCGTGAGGTGAGGCCAGGCCGGTGATCAGACTCGGGTTCCGTTCTTCCGTGTGCTCGCCTCTGCGGCCCGGCCTACTTGAGTGAGGTCCTCAGGGGCGGGCACCGGGCAGGCCGCGCTTGCTGAACACCGCGGGCCGGCGCCGTAAAGAAAAAGGTAAGTGAAGCAAGTGAAACTTTTACTGTTGTTTGTTAGTTCGTGCTGCCTGCTGCGTCCACCGGCCGCCGTGAAATGTACATGATTGCTCTGTCAATTGACATCATGACATCCACGGCGGTGGGCGGCGTGCCGTGCGCGAAACAAATGCCACCATGCGCCATCGGCCCGACTGCGAGTGTGCGACCCGACGAGCCCCCCGCACCACACCCCCAACTCTTACTACGATCCACCATGAAGTGGCCGCATTGCATTTGCAGCAGTGCCACACTGCCGCCCGCGGCCCCGTGGTGCCGCGCCTGCTCCGCAGCCGCCGGGATGGACTGGCTGGCTCAGCGGCCCGAGGCTAACTCAGCAGCAGGCCGCGGGGCCACGGCAATGCGAGCAGCGGCGGCACTGGCTAATGGGATAATCTGCATGATGCAGTCAGATGAGATCCCATAGCCAGTGCGGCCGCTGCCTGGCCGCGCGGTCTGAGTGTGGAAAGCGCCCCGCCCCTGCGGCAGCCTTGGTCGGACTCGGAGTTCGGACGACCGAGGCGGCCAGTGCCTACTTACCTGCGGCGAATGCGGACATGGTCCATGGGCCATGGTGGCACACTGCCAGCGTGCCATGCCCCATGGGTGACCGTGTCCTGACACTAGTGCTGCCCCCCAATGGATGTGCTCAGGGGGCCCGACAACTGGTGGCACTGCACACATTGTGCCACAATGGAATCTCAGTCCATAATAAGGGAATCAGAGACCTTGCAGTAGGGCCATTGCTCTGCATTGTCTGTCCATACTCTAGGAATTGAATCACATTGCGTTTGAGCAGTCTGGCTCACAGTACATAGACAACCACCATTTTTGATTTCACAATGGAACCCAACTCTTGTCATGTCACCTTCACTTTTTTATCTGGAAAAAGTCTGTGATTGATTTCTTTATGTAGGTAGATCATGAGTGCATGGTCCTGAGCGGGGTTGGATACGGAAGAGTTCAATGATGTGGAGAAAGAGCCAGAAGCAGTTTGTACTTTACTATTTATCAGTGGCTTCCCTAATAAAGACACGACATTGCCCTGTTGCATCATGTTGTTTAAAGCGTTTGCGGCAACTTTAAGTGGCACCTTTATAGGTACAGAGTTTTTGCTGTGTAAATTGTACATGATTCTCTTCAAGAATCAGAACTAGGGCCCAGAGAGCTTACCTTGAATGAGTCTGGTTCCAGTCTCCTCTAGATGCCGGCTACTGCACTCACTAGCACTCTGTGCAGTTACCGGGTAGAAAAGTTTTCCGGCTGACTTCCTGGTGTGACGCACAAAACAGACAGGGGTCTGTAACAATGCTGTGCAGCTCAACGAGCTATGCTGGCAACTGCACTCACCCATCACTCTGTGAAGCCGCCGGGTAGAAAAAGGGTGGGTAGGTGGACAGGGGTCAGAGAGGCAACGGTCACAGTGATATGGGCAGATGTTAGTAGGGGAGTGGTGGGGGCGGGGAGAGGGGCTGCTTGCCATGATCTGCAGCAGCAGAATGGGGAGGAGAGAGTGTGCACAGATTTGGGGCATGGGGAAGGAAGGGAGGGAGGTAAAATGGAGTCTTCAGTGTTTGGCTATTAAGGGACCTCGAAAGGCAACAAGACCAGGGAGTAAACCCCTGATTGGTTGATGCCCTGAATGACATCAGAGGCCTGGTGCTAACTGGGCATAATACAATCAGACTTGTTTGCAGCGTGTGAGGAGTAAAAGCAAAGGGTAACAGTGATTTTTCCTGTTTCTACTTTTGCCCACTTCATTGTTTAGTTGGAATCTACGTGCAGGGGACCCAGCAGAACATAAGGGCTACCATTGGAGGTCTGCAGCTGCTGCATCCAATTAACATCCTTTTTACAAAATGACCCCTGGAAGGCTGCACGGTTACAGCTGGAGTCCAGATCCCCACACTACCTTCATCCCGATTGTTTCCCGTTTTCTCTGTTTCACCCCCTCCCCATCACTCCAAACATATATGTCTTGCTGTCAGTCTCCCTCATTCTCTGTCTCTTTATGCCTTGTCCCAAATCTCCCTCCGTCTCCCATTCTCACACTCAAACTCCACCTCTTTCTGTCTGCCCCCTTCTCTCACGCTTCAACTCCCCTCTCAAGCTCCGTACCTCTCTCCTGCCCTATCTATTCCATTATTCTTCCTTTTCAACTCTGTATGCCCGTCTCTTGTTCCTAATAGTCTTTCTTGATTTACTCCTAATCGTGTCTGCTTTTCCATTCTTTCTCCCTCTCTCTGCCCCACTCTGTGTGTCTCTCGCCCCCTCTCTCTCTTTCAATATATATATACATATGTGTATCTGCTTGTGTGTGTGACCGCACAAGCGTGCGCCTACACATAATTTCCTCTCTCCCATCTAACGAGTGTGGTCTAGAACTTAGAAGTGTGTTCAAATGCACTCTTTTGCCTCTGGGGTTGCCAGAATGCTGTACCCACTACGCCTACCATAACAAGTAAGTGTTTTCCAACTTTAAAGCATTATACTTTCTCAACCCATGTGTGCCCTTCCCTATCCATCCCACTACTAGCCTGTGCCAGCAGTTGCTGCAGCGCCAAACATGTGACATGGAGCAGCAGCAGTGTGATGGGCTGCTGGTGGGCCGATTTAGGTAGGTCTAGCACTGAACTGGCGCGGGGCGTGCGTCCGCACTGCAGGGAGGCGCCGCGCCCGGCATTATTGGGCCAATATTTTTTGGGCACTGGCACTTATTTTTTTTACAAATTAAGCACTGGACCTTTCCACCCCAACCCCGGCACAACACTCTTATGGGCAGCTGCCACTAATGCAAAATCCACTGGCATATTTCACTGCAATACCCCTTTCTGATAACACTTCAGGTACACTCTTGGGGATGAATGTGTGATGAATGCATTGTACGTATTTAAGAGGCCAAGTTGGTGAGAGTGTAAATTGGACCCCATGTTCCTGGGCAAAGTATTTGCAAGTAGTGCATGTAGGCCAGAGGATGGCTCTGGCTTGTGCAGTAGGGTGATCAATCCATTCCCACGTGTCTTAGGCCCAATTGGCTGAAAAGAAATATCCCAAATCAGAGCGGATACAATCTGGTGCTAGGGGGCACATTGAGGAAGGTATGGATAATGTAAGCATTATTTAAAATATAAGAAAGACAGAACTGTACATGGCACTGAATCATGGTAGCACCAGTGGAAAGACATCCTTGACATAAAATAGATATCTTTTGGGGAGAGCAGACTCTTTTTTTGTGGAAACCATAATTTACCCTGGAGAAACGTGACAATCTAGATACATATATTGGGTCCGATTCACATAATGTGGAAATGGTAGTGCATGTCCTGCACTTGCACCCACAAAATAATTGCCTGATTCTCAAAGGATATTAGACTGTGTGCATTGTAGGTGAGCACATTCAGGCACTGCGCCTCTCTTTTCACAGCTGCGCAAAGTAGGTGCATACATTTTTTTTTTAATTTATTGTGTTTTGATTCCCAGATGTAATAAAACTAGTAAGAATCTTCCACAAATGTACAAAAAAGAAAAAGAAAACACATAATAAGAGGCTAAAAATACAATTGCACAATTTACAGACAGAAAAAAGGAAAAAAAAGAGAGAAGGAAAACATGTTAAACAATTGTTCATCAATGAGCAGGAGCATTAAGATTATGTCACTACAGCTTTTAGAGCACATTCTGAATTAACAAGTGGCATGCGGCTCCAAATGCAGAGGGATTGCAAGCATTCCCATGCACCTTTTTGGAATATGAACTGCCGCTATCCCGATTGAGTTTCTATCCTTCAAGCAGGGATAGACATACTTTTCTCTTTCTTTTTACATTTGACAATAGCAAGCTCTTTCAAGCACCCTCGCTGTAATGTACGTGGGTGCCGGGAGCTAATAATACATTAGTGTCAGGCAGGCTCCTGAGACTAATGTATGCAAGATGCCTGGAGAGCGCATCATTTGCCTTGACGCATATCCACTTCTAACCAATCTTGAGAATTTCAAGGAAGAGCCAAGACATGTTTGCACAGAGACTTGCAGCCCAACCAAGGATGCGGAATGAGTTGCTGCCCGACAAGGGAGCTGGCATGAGATTCGCGGTTGCCACCCTGCACAGAGCTACTTCTAGCAGCCGCGCGTGGCCAGGAGAGACACACCTGTGCCTATTTCCTTTTGGACTAAGGAGGAGAGGATGTTCTTGAAACAGATAACTTCCAAGATGGATGGCTTGGCTGGATTGGTGCTACAGTGAGTCAGATCTAGGCCTCCCTGCTCATGGAAGGGTACAGAATGGGGCAGAGTTTCAGCTAAGGAGGTAGGGTGAGATAGGTGCGTGGCAGAGGGTGACATGATGGCAAAGGGAGACAGGGTGGCATAGCTGCATGGCAGAGGCTTGCAGTGCTCATTTCTTTGTATTTTTAGGTCTTCTTTTTACCAGTGAAATTGAATGTTTGGCAGCCTGAAACATGGGCTTTCAAATCAGATTTTTTTTTTACCAAAGGTTCTGTCGAAAATTAATGGAATGATGTATGTCTGGCACTACTTGCCCTTCAAGCAGGTACACAATGAAGGCAAGGTAGGTTTCAAAGGTAATAGTTTATATTCTGAAAAAACAGTAAAATGCTAGGCTAGTACTAGTAAACACGTAAATACGTCACAGAATTAATGGCCTAGATGAGCGGGCAGAATATCACCGGCTGGGTTGTTGCCATGCAAATGTGAGTATCGCTTTTATTTGTCTGCCTAAATCAGACTGATGTTATTTGCGCTATTTACAAAAGTTAATCAATTTTGATGCACACATGGCATTCATGTCCCACATTACGTATTGCATAACAGGGGGTTGCAGTTTCAAACATCGAACAAAAAGTAGGCTGCGTGTAAACAGAGCTGGCGCTGACGTTGCTCACAAAAGCAGGAGAAAGGAAAAGCGATCCTGGCATGGCCTTCAGCCAGGGAAGTTTCCATAAATATCATTGTTGTAGGAAGCACAAACAAGGGCGGAGGGGGCAGAAGGGTCGGGGGAGCACTGGTACCAAAGAGCAGTGGCTGCTTCTGTTTGCCAGTACACTTCAGAGTTCAAGCACTATCATTGTTCTGGAATAATCCTGATGCGCTCGCTACTGGACCCTGGCATGTCTTTGGCATACGTTAAAAGTGGATAAAACTAACGCTTTAACATCTTGCTCAACGTAAGGCAATGCCGATTCGCAGAATTTCCCGAGGAGAGGCCGTCAGCCGGGTTGTTCCTTGAACTCTATGGCATCTTTCGCCATACTGGATTTTGTGGATGCTGGATTTTAAGACATTATGGGGCTCATTACGACCCTGGCGGAAGACCATGGTGCTATTAGCCCCATGGTCCATGCCGGTAAGTTACCGACTCCGCCATGGAGAAAGGGGGAATTACCACCCCATTACAAGGTTGGCGGGGCGGTAATTCCCCCTTCCTCCATGGCCCTTCCCCATTCCCATTTTTGCCCCATAGGGCTCAATGGGAGTGGGGATGGCGCTAAGTACAGTGCCGCAAATTGCGGCACCGTAATTAGCATCTAGGTCCCTTTGCGGGTCCCTACTTTAACGGCTGGTCTACACCAGCCTTTAAGGTCGGATCCCGCAAAGGGACCTCGTAATTAGGCGCTAATAGGTTAACAGCGCCGCAGCCTTTTACGGTGCTGTTAACCCATCCGCGCCTGGGTCGTAATGAGGCCCTATGTATTTCATTTTCTTTTGGGGAGAGGAGCATGGCCTCCCTCGTGATGTGTCCATGGTTAAGCTAACAGACAATTCAGTTTGGCATGCCTCATAGAATGGGTCAATATGTATTCTGTTGGTAGAGAACCTCTATATTTCATTAACCCATTTATGAAGAAGCTTTTTCTACAACACAAACTGAACTGAATTACTTCACAATGTGGACAGGTGAGGAAAATAAGTTACAGTGTATGGGTGATCTGCCCAAGAGCACATCATTTGGTCAAATGATGAAGCTGAGATGGGAGCACGTTTGGCTGATTAGCCCTTTCCCCACATCTCCCATCGCATCTTTCATTTTATGCCAATAGACAATACTTTCTGTGCGTTCCCTTTTCAAAGATACATTGCTAGTTAGTGTTCAATGAAGACATGCAATGCACACGACGAAGCAACGCATTCTTATATAAGAAACAGGTTCATCAAAACGAGTATGAGTCATTATCAAATGAGGCAAGATTACAATAGAAAACTAATTTCTACAAATAGTTTACAAGGAAATCCATCAAAACCAGCACCATACATGGGTTGAATCTGCAGCTGTGCATTGGGTCAAATGGAAGGAAAATAGCTATTTTTTGTTCAAATGCTGGTTGTGCCATTAGTTTAATCTGAATAACTATTTGAGAAGGTGACAAACTTGGTCAAATAGGCAATACTTTCACTTACTGTTTACCACGCCTTACTTTGCGATTCTTGACCACGGTGTCATGCTATATCCGGCCAACTTGCACAAGGTGGATGAGATGAATTCATTTACACTTCGGCTTTAAGACAACGGATTCCTCCACACTTGTTACTTTTGGTCAACTGGGGAGGTACTGTAGAGAACTCTTAAGAGTGCAGTGCACGGAATCAGATCACCCGGGGGAGGGGGCTGAGGGCTCTCCCTGTGCAGTGGACAGGCGCATGTGTGAAATTGAGTCCTTGGTCAACATAATGCCTGAGCCAGTGTACAGTTGTGACAGTGTATTTGTTACAGGTTGAAGTGCATGGCGAACACAGATGACACAGAGCCCTGCATTCTTTGATCCTCCTTTATTCATCTACAGTCTGGACTGCCCTTCCTGTTCCTCGGCCCTCCCCTTCCTCCCCACTCGCGTGCCCCCCTGAGTCACGTGACTTCACTCTTAAAGGGGTTACTGCCTTCTTCAGACACAACAGTATTGAAGGCTTGCACAGTAACACTGATCGACAGTCAGGAGACTGTGGCTATTTAAGTGTGGCTCTGTTGTTGGATCGCCCCTCTTCCCTCATCCCCTAACTCTGCTCTCTGCATCCCTCATTCTTACACAGTCACTTCCGGCTTGCAAGCGTGGATTGCGTGTGTCTTTTCAATACTTGCATGCATTCTTTGGATGTACCCTTGGTTAAGCACATTCAATCCAACCGGGCGCAGCACCAAGTGCACTGCTTCGGCACAACTCTGGCCCATCATGGGACCGAACACCACCCCTATGAATACACCTAGGTGGTAGTGTCACATCACCCAGTAAACACCCTAAAGGTATCAGCATCTCAGCCCTACACTGCTCCTTTTCTGCACTTCCTCTTCGTCAAATCAGATATGTTGAGTACAGGTCATTACATCTGAATACAGATGATAAACCTATTTTAGTAAATCATTGAGACCATTGGTCTCCTGTTGCCTATTCTTCTCCCCGAAATCTACGTATCCTTATCCCTTCCTTAAAAGAGCAACATGACCACTATAAACATATGCATCGTAACCCTTTCTAACCTTCTCACCCCCTCTCACCTCCTTAACTTCCTCCTGTTCTTCCACTGCCCTTACTCAAAGGCTCTATAACACACAATTGTGCCTCATTACGAGCTTGGCGGTAACCCACGGTTGCTACTGGCGGGTTGCCGCCGACCTTGTAACACTTTGTCTGCCGCCTGATATCCTGGTGCCACGGAGACAGTACAAGTCGCCGCGTCCCGGAATGTCAGGCGGCGGAAACTGTAAGTCCACATTCCCTTGAAACCATGCCTGCAGGGGCCTGGAGCTCCCGGCAGGTGAGACCTGCCGGGAGCTCCAGACCCTGCAGGCAAACCCATAGTCTGGTGGTCTGGAAAGTGTGCCGCCACGTTGCTACCGGCACCCTTATTTCCAGACTGTCTGAATTGTAATGAGGCCAATGTCTCTATGGTAAAATGATCAAATGTTCTCCTTTGCTCCCACCCCGTGCCTGTCTTTGATGGCATCAAAGAAATCTGCATTATTTTTGAAGACACAGCCACACCTTCACTTCTTTACACTGACAATGATGCATACTTCCACCCTCAATTAATGAAGCGTGACAGCTGAGTCAGACTTACGATTAGAAAGGCTTACTCATCCATCCCTCTCTCCTTATGACTTTCTCATTTCTTCTTTCGAACGCATTCCTGTCCAACTCCACCCTCCATTATCCTTATCTACTGCCAGCATCACACTCTCAAGTCCTTCCCTGCACTTGACTTGCTCCTTTATTCCTTACATGCTTTGACACTAATTGAACCTTTGAGTTAAATCAACCACCTGAACACTGGCTGTCTTCCGGTTGACCCTACCCTCTCTGATCACCGCTGGATGCTCTTTCCAATCAACCAATAACAAGGGGAGTCCTGGGAGTCTCTCTGCCAGACATAAGTCCTGGTTACAGGCGCCTTAACCAGAGACTTTCGCTCACTACCTTTCACAGAGGAGAAATATCCAAAACATATCAGTGTTTGTCCTGCCATGGGGCAGTCCGGCACTGAAATGCTAGGCAATTCCCCTCTGAACAAGAGTACCAACAGCAACCCCAGACACATGTTTCAGTCTGGTTTCACATCATCGGTAGGGTGGAGCTGTGCCTCTCTAAGAATCGTGAGCAAGGGGTCCACGTCTGAATTCCCCTAGTAACTTAGGGTGAGACCCAAAGTTACTTAAAATATGCAAATAACAAGGGGGGTCCTGGGAGTCTCTCTGCCAGACATTAGTCCTGGTTATGAGAGCCTTACCCAGAGTCTTTAGCTCACTATCTTTCACAGAGGAGAAATATCCAAAACATATCAGTCTTTGTCCTGCACTGGGGCAGTCCAGCACCAACATGCTAGGCAATTCTCCTCTGAAGAAGAGTGCCAACAGCAACCCCAGACACGTGTTTCGTTCTGGTTGGACCTCATCAGTAGGGTGGAGCTGTGACTCTCTAAGAATAGTGAGCAAGGAGTCCACATTTGGATTCCCAAAGTTAATTAAGATATTCAAATAACAAGGGGGATCCTGGGAGTCTCTCTGCCAGACATATGTCCTGGTTACGAGAGCCTTGCCCAGAGTCTTTAGCTCACTATCTTTCACAGAGGAGAAATATCCAAAACATATCAGTCTTTGTCCTGGCCTGGGGCTGTCCAGCACCAAAATGCTTGGCAATTCTCCTCTGAACAAGAGTACCAACAGCAACCCCAGACATGTGTTTCGGTCTGGCTGGACCTCATCAGTAGGGTGGAGCTGTGCCTCTCTAAGAATAGTGAGCAAGGGGTCCACGTCTGAATTTCCCTAGTAACTTAGGGTGAGACCCAAAGTTACTTAAAATATGCAAATAACAAGGGGGGTCCTGGGAGTCTCTCTGCCAGACATTAGTCCTGGTTACGAGAGCCTTACCCAGAGTCTTTAGCTCACTATCTTTCACAGAGGAGAAATATCCAAAACATATCAGTCTTTGACCTGCCCTGGGACAGTCCAGCACCAAAATGCTAGGCAATTCTCCTCTGAAGAAGAGTACCAACAGCAACCCCAGACACGTGTTTCGGTCTGGTTGGACCTCATCAGTAGGGTGGAGCTGTGACTCTCTAAGAATAGTGAGCAAGGAGTCCACATCTGGATTCCCAAAGTTACTTAAAATATTCAAATAACAAGGGGGGTCATGGGAGTCTCTCTGCCAGACATATGTCCTGGTTACGAGAGCCTTAACCAGAGTCTTTAGCTCACTATCTTTCACAGAGGAGAAATATCCAAAACATATCAGTCTTTGTCCTGGCCTGGTGCTGTCCAGCACCGAAATGCTAGCCAATTCTCCTCTGAACAAGAGTACCAACAGCAACCCCAGACATGTGTTTCGGTCTGGTTGGACCTCATCAGTAGGGTTCGAGCTGTGGCTCTCTAAGAATAGTGAGCAAGGGGTCCACGTCTGGATTCCCCAAGTAAATTAGCCAAACACACCTTTTTGGAAACTGTGTTAACCTTTGTTTCCCTTTTTGCTCCTACAGCTCTTCTCTTCTCTCTTCCTCTAACCAGTCTTGCCTCTCTCCCCTCCTAGCCACCATATGACCAAATGGAATGTCAATCCTGACTGAACGCCTTCTTATCTGCCCACAAGTCAGGTCTTAGGTTTAAGCTCTCTCTCCGCCCAAGACCCCTCTATTGAGCATGCGTTTACAGAATGCAACTTGGCCCTAGACATCCCCTTTGAGCACCCACTATCCTACCTGCACGTTCTCCTCCTCTCACTCATAGCTATTCCCAGCATCACCACAGAGATCTGACAGTTGACAATAGCATGTATGTCTATCAGCATTGATGGCCTAAGTCTTGCCGCCCACTCTTCCTGCCCCGTACACAGCATCCCTCCTAACTCTCTCTAGTGCACTGGTGATTCTAAATCCATCTTCTACAACAACCTCATATCATAACTTTGCTCTTATGCTCGGAAATTGTCTTCCACGGTACAGACCTTGCTGGCCCTTACTCATCCCCACTCCATCTTCTTTTCACTCACTGCTGAGACTATTCCTCCTGTTTCTCCTCCAAGATCTGTAACGCTTAGGGCACACTAACCAATCTCTACCTCTCCCTCCTCTGCCCATGTTCTCCCTAGCACGAAATATGCATACTGTATCCCCGCTACGATCATTCCCTTCACTACCTCAGCTGAATGTACATCTATTTTCTGGTTTTCATTGGGCCCATCTTCATTACAGACTATTAAGGCCCCTTAGCAGCTTCTTCCTATCTTTGCTATTCAACCACTAAATGGCCAGTTGGACTTACAAGCTGGCAATTGTTTTACCTTTCCTGATAAAAGAGTTTGCTGGTCCAAAGTGCCATGGCAACTACTGGCATGCCTTTTTTTTATCCCCACTGCACAAAATAACTGGTAGTTGCTGTGTTCTGCTACCTAACACTCTATCTGGAAGAATTAGTCTTTGAGACTGCCTCCAATCTGTGTCCTGCATCAGTAACTCCACAGAAATGGCACTCAAAATTGTCTCCAGCTTCTTCGCTACAGTTTATCACTCTAAACTCTCTTCCACCTTGAATCTCCTTGATTTCTCTGCTGCTTTGAACACTGTTGAGCATCCTTCGTATTAACCTCTCTTTGACTTCCAAGATACCATCCTTGAATGGATAATCTCCAAACTCTCTCATCCCTCCGTCTAAAAGTCATGGATCAATGGCAACTCCCGTTCCACCCCTTTCCAGTAGGGGTCCTCAAGGGCCAGCCCGGGGTCTCATCCTCTTCACACTTTGCACATCCTCACTTGGCAAACTCATTTCCTCCAACTGAGAATCCCACTGGTGGCACCCATATCTTCCTCTTATTCCTCTCCTTCGGCAAGGACCTATCCTCTCGTATCCTCCCACCATCAGTCATTGTAGTGCACCTTGCTGTCTTAGTATCAACACTTCCAAAAGTGAGGTAATTGTCTTACCAGCATCATGTGCCATGCCACTACTCCCCTAATCTGTATATTTTCCCCTGATCTCCTCACCTTAGCCCACAGGGCCCAACAACCCAATGGGTCACCCTCGATAACATTCCATCTAGTTATGCGCCACTCCCAGGGCTGCAAGGCTTAACCCTTCTGGAAGTGTGCTAAATCGGTCCACACCTTACTTTCACTCTATGGAAACCTTTGTATCCAGTGTAGCCCCATTTGCTACTCCTCCCCCAACCCGCAATATCCACAACAGGGGACGGCTGTTCATGCAGAATCTTTACATTTCTTCCCCTTTCTCTGGTCTTTAAGTCCACCTAGGGACTGTGCCCACTACTTGACTGACGCTAGATCTCATTACTCCCCCTTCTTCTCTGTGATTCTAGCTCTGCTCGTGCTGCTCTCCATTCCACGCCCACTCTCTGCAGCCCCCTGCTTCGGTTTCTTGTTCCTCTTTTATCCCTACCGTTGGAATGCTGCTCCTCCTGACATCAAGAAGATCACCATCATCCATGCTTTCAAGGGACCACTAAAGGAGGACAAACTATTGTGAGAAATTGGCATCTGGCACAGGTGTAGAAGGCCTGTTTTTTTGTGTGGGATTATTAGTAAATAAAATGTTGTCAGCAATTTCATTTCAGGAATGGAAATCTGCTGATTAGATTTCCCTTTCATAATCTCCATACAAAAAGCATGATGTGCACCTGTGCCCAGCTGCATCAGAAGCCTGAGCTGCAGCACCTCCTCTCCAGTGGCACAAAGCAGGTTCAGGGGTCACAGGTTTCCTCATAACAGCTGCAGTGACAGCAAAGTGCAGGACAAGGGCTTCATTTAAGATATACAACCCTGTTCTAACAAACTACATAGCTACGAGGAGGCTGACCTGGTGGCACACTAAATTGTAAATATAAGCCATACCTGAGTTTAGGGTCTGAAGGCCAGCATCTCTCATAGTTATACAAGCCACATCGATTTGATATCAAATATGTGTTAGCCTTGTGAGCCCAGTTCACCTGCGGAGGGATTATGTTTATTCTCTCAAGATAGGCTGTCCTTGCTGCTGCTAGCAGGACCAAATGTATCCTTGGGGGAGTGGCTCTCTTTGTTCCTTTGTGGGGGGCAGGTAACACCCTCCACAGAGAGACATCCACTCTACAGGAAGCTGCCCTGGGAACAGGACTGAAAGAGCACACCCATCCTCAAAAGGAGTAGCCTCACACAAGAGTGATGCATATCAATGTGTTGAAGGACTCCTGAAGGTGTGTGGCAGCCTCCCTCGTGTTTGGGAGCCTGAGAAAAGGACTGCTCTTGTCCCTCAGACCCAAGAGTGGGACTCACGGCCCCTGAGAGCCAAGACAGCCAGGGTTCCTGTAATTTCACTATTGAACTGCCTTGAGCCATGATTCAAGCGTGTTAGACACATATTGAACCACTGGGACTCGCCAGAACTGCCTCTGGCACTCAATGATCTTCAAGCTGCTGTCCTGCTGCGCCATTCCATCTCAGAGCACATCATTGCCTTGGCTTGGTCAAAGAAGTACTGCTGCATCTGCACTGTCCGAACCACTGTTCGGACCTCCAGCTTCTTCATCGCTGAATAAGTCACTGACTGAACTGACCCTGGTGTTCTTTCCGAACTGCATTCTTCAAATGCCCGAATCGAACTGACTCACCTGCGCATCCCGTCATCAGCCCATCTGCCGTCAAACCTCGACCGTCAAACCAAAACTGGTGACCACCATGAACCGCACCACCTGAGTAATGTTTTGAACCACAGTCTTCTTCAGTACCACCCGCTTCAACAGCTTTTTGCCACAGGACTACCACGACTTCCGAATTTTGAACCACACCGAACTGCCGAACAGCACTGAGAAGTGCGGTTTGCCGTTTTCAAACTGCCAAAACCCTGCAAAGGTGCTATTGCCTGATAACTGCCCCCACTGGTCCATTTTAGGACCTAGCGACTGGCTAGGTCACCTTAATCCCCTTGTGCAACTCAAGAACATATCTTTTTTTAACATAACCTTTTTGAACATTGTGGCTTGTATTTCTTTTTCTCTCCCTGTCTCATTATGCATAGTCTGTGCTCTTACTACAGGAATAGGTCTTTTCTTTGTAGTGTTTTCTATTTTGTTACTATCGTACAAGGCATATTTAATTAATGTATATATTTTTTATAGAAACTTGATTGGGTATTCCGTTATTTTGGACTGTTACACTTCTACTGAAACCCATTCTCACCGCACTTTACAAAAAAAGGAGAAGGGCGTGTATATATATATATATATATATATATATATATATATATATATATATATATATATATATATATATATATATATATATTGTTAGCACATGGAGGATAGAAAAAACCTGCACTCCATGCATGAGGTCATTAAATCCCAGAAAAATGAGAAGAACTCGAATCCAATTAGAAGGAAAAAACCGAGTTTAATTAAAGGTAAAAATACAAGGCAAAAACACACAACAGGCAATACAGGACGCCTAGGCAGTATCCTTAGCGACGCGTTTCGCGCTTCCCTGAGCGCTTGATCACGTTAGGATATATATATTTATTAATTAATTTATTTGGTTAAAAAATAACCTCTAAATAAATTCATACAAAACAATCAATCTTTTTCATCTACATTTACATATTCGTAAAACCATTAAGAAACATCATTAAAAAACATTCAAATTCATAAGAGGTTTTAAAAAAATGAAATAAATTCATCAGTTAGCTACACATATTAAGTTCATAATTGTCACAAAGCTAAAGCGTCTTTTAAAAAGTGGATCGCAGCAGTCATCCAATGCTTACGACCATAGGAAGTCATACCAAGTTGCCGCACCCTTTCAACAAGCATCAACTCATACTGTTGCAACAAGTGGCCAAAGTAATGAAGACGATTGCAGTTCAAAGCCTGATGGTGTACTAAATATGGCATAGGCTTGCCACCTGGTCAGGCATGGAGCACAGCCTACATATTCTTTGCTCCCCAGGGGTTCTGATTCTGGCACCCAGTATTTGTTTCGTAGGTAATAAGCTTAGCCTCAGCCTTACTACCTGGGCACGCCAGAAACTACTCAGAGACGTGTTCAAGTAAGCTGGGCAGACCCCTACTGGTCATACATCCATGAACAAATCTGCATATAAACGATAAGATCTCAGTTTCTCAATGGTATAAATCCAGTCCATTTCTCTCAGATTAATTTCTACGTTAACAGGATGCTGCAAAACCAACTCTCTCTGGAAATACAACAGTCCTCACAAATGGTTTAGCATTGTTTTTCTCATTCGTTTAAGGAGGCCCAAGATTTATTTTCCAGTAAGAGTCTTATTTCCCACCAGACTGAGCCCTCCTCCGTGCACAAGAGGCTCCCCAATCGAGAGAGGTTTTTCCCAAGTAAATAGAATGTAATGGAGGATAGGCCCAGTTCATAGCAGCTTGTTGCAGTTGGTACATCATTAGGTAACTGCAGCACCTTCCTCCAGAACAACCCTTCCAGAGAATCACAATACAAAAGAATTGGAAGCCCCAAATCCCCCCCCCCCGCCCTCCATGCATACGTTATCGTTGGCAGCACCTTTAATTTATGAGAAATTAAGCACTGGTATCAGAGATAAGTGACCAAACCTATGGTTTACTGCAAATGCTTGAGCAGCCAGGATTATCCTTTTAGATTGATAGTGGCTCTGCAACTCAATTGTATTGTGAAGCTCAAACAGATTCCCAAATACACAAAGTTGGGTAATCTCTCCAGGACGGCCCCACTAAGGCACGAATGGAAGTTCTTGTATTTCAGCTTCATCCCTGGCCTCAAGAGAAGAATCTTTGATTTTAATGTATTAATTGTTAGTTTATTCTGATTTGTGTATGCTTCCAATGCATCCAATTTATGCTGAAGTCCTAGCGGGGTGCAATTAAACAAGGCTAAGTCATCAGCATACAAAAGATAGTCCAGTCGGGAGTTAATGAGGCACGGGGAGAAGCTACAGGGGTTACCAAAAATGTCATTGCTAACCGAGATCAACAAACTAAAAAGTAGAAGGTCCAAAAAGCAGCCTTACTTAAGGCCGCGCGTAGTCTGGATTATGCTCGATAACATGCCCTGGCCATTGAGCCTCACCCTAATCGATGTATTTGAGTGCAGAGCCACAATTGTCCCAAGCAAATTTTCCAGGCAACCCCACAGCTGCAACTTACTCCATAGAAGGTGCCTGTCAACACTGTCGGAGGCCATGGAGAAGTCAATGAATGCAGTATACATGGTTCTTGATCGTCTCATGGCCTCCTTCAACAGTTCCACAAAAAAGCATTGGCATTAATACTCGTACCCCTTCGGAAGCCTGTCTGGAACGAATCTAGCCTACCCACAGTCTTAGCCCACCAGGTCAGATCTCTCAGGACTAAGGAGGCAAAGATCTTGGCAGGAATATCTGTTAGAGCGATAGGTCTATAGTTATTTGGGCCTAATCTTGCTAACTTTTTGTGAATAGGGACTACAATAGACTCGGACCAGGAGTCAGGGATATGGTGAGATGATATAATGCCATAAAGATGATTCCTAGGGCATGATCCCACAACTTTGAGTCTAGTTTCAGGAGCACATTGGACAAGCCAGTTCTTACTGAGATTAATTATTGCTGCAATGTCTCCCTCAGAGAAGACCAATTGCCAAGGTCTTGTAAGTGGTTTTTATTGCTGCTTGTCCTCACTTGCCGCCTCCTTGTAAACCTATATACAATGATCAATCCAACCTTGTTCTCCAGTAGGATTGATCAATGCATGGTAGGGTGGGATAATAATGTTATTGACTGCTCGTCAGAAGGAACTCACGTCCCTTGACAACATCTTACTAGCGTCTTTCAGTAACATTCTGTATCTATGTGCCCTCAACCATTGGCCTTATTTTTGTTTTAGACTCTTTTGCTCTTGACCCTTAGGTCTTTTATTTGTACATAAGGCTCTTCTCAACTCTCTCTCTTTTTGTTGGACCTCAGGGTCCTAATCATGCTTCCCAATCAGCCTACTTCTCGGCCGGGGCAGGGCATAAATGCATAGACACGGTTCAGGATAACCTGGTATGTTACCGTTGACAGAATTCATTCAAGTTCACCCGGCTGAAAATGTTAATTTAAAATTAAATCGAACTTCTGCATATTGGCACCATTCCAGGTAACTCTGTTTGTCCAGTGTTAACCTGCAATGCCAGTGGGTAAGGGGGGGCTCAAGATTCCCATTTTCTTTAAGTTCCACTTAAGTCATAGTAAATTGTGGTATCTTTTGGTTGTGCTTACTCCTGTCAAGGACGATACACTCTGCAAAATGTGTCCTGAAACAAAGAAGTAGTCAATAATACTCCTTGACTCACCTCTATGCCCGGTACAATTCACCAGAATGTCTCCCAAAATCATACCATTCAGAATATTCATTAACCAGACATTCATGAGTTCCATCCATGCATTAACCTGCACCTTTGAATCTAAATTGTGCTTACCGGCACTCACTTGACAAAGTTGGTTTATTCATGTTGAGTTCAAGTCTCCACAAATTAAGGTTGAATTACAATTCCTCCTGGTTTGCCAAGCATAAATTGTTTCTTCAATCACATCCAAAAAAACCCCAGCTTGCTCAATAACTCCTGGATTCCAGAAAAGATTTAAGATCAGGCTGAACTCATTTCTGGGTACGTATTCCTATCCCATATCAACTCAACTGCCTGCAGAAATTAATTTGGCTGCGCAAAAATTGACACAGTGACTTGAATATCATTACGAATCCCAGAAAGCAACCCAGAGGCAGGTCTCCCTTTATGTGCTGGATTAAGCAAGCAGTTGTACCCATAAACAATAGGTGAGTCCATCAACCATGACTCCTGAATGCAAAACATGTCTACCCCAAAAATTACAGAACCCGGATCAGACACCAAATGGACAAAACCCCTAGAATTCCAAGAAATACAATCAAGGGTTCTAGGTAGAAGCTCTACAGAGGAACCTGGTAGCTAATGCTTCCAGGCATTCAAACAAGCTGCCCCCAGCTCCAATCTGTGCTGTTTTTAGATTCCACATTATCCATTAGGTGATTAACTGTTTGTCTGCTGCCTTGCCCATCCATTGAACAATTTACTGTTAAAATTGGAGGGTAACAAGACGCATTTTCTACGCTCTGGGAGGGATGGGTATCAACCCATTAGCTTAAAGTTTGTGCACTCACTTCATAGATCGCAACAGAGAAGCCCCACATCTTCAATTGCCCTGTTGCTAATAGAACCTGTCCCAAAACTAGTAGAGAATTAAAGTGGAGTATAACCTTATGCAGTTTGACATTATTCCAGAATTCTACCTGGCCAATGTCAGCTGAGGTACGGTGTCACAATGAAGGAATCTTCGTTGACAATTTCAAAACATAGGCTCTGTTCAATGTAACTTGCACACAATCCTCCAAGGTCCGTTCCAAGACTAATGACTAATTAGGGATTGAAGCCGTTAGGCTAGTATGTACCCCACTTTTCTCCCTTTCTTCAAGTTGCCTCTTTCCGTCTTCTATAGTCGGAAACCTAGGGGCTCCCTTGCCCCTTGTGGTTTTAATGGTCAGACCCGACCAGAGGTGTTGCTAGGTCTGGACAAGACCCGGGTCTACGCCGATGTCAGAACTGTTGGGACTGGGGGCTAGCTAGCCTTTTGGCTGTAGCTCCTGAGATTCTATCCAGGGCTATAACCAAAAGACCAGGGGCTATAGCGCCCTAGGCTCCCCCCTAGCAATGCCTCTGGACCCGACCCAGAATGGTGCCACACCGCAATTGCATGAGCCGGGATCAGACCCTGAGACATATTAATGAGGGTAGTACCCACACTGCCCTCCATGGGCAAGGCAGGTAGACACTGCACTGGGGTCCTCACAAGTACCAATTTTGTCTGGGCAACTATTCCCATATCACAATAAGACGTAATGCTAGTGCCCCCTCCCACATATAAAGTGTCCATAGGACCCGCATCCCTACCCAAACCCGTCAAACCTGGTGGGATATCGTACCTAAGCCCTTCTGGTACAGTTGGTTGTAAGTCTGACTGCCTCTTACCCCCTTTCCTCCGATGGGTTTTGCTTTGATGTGGGATCATGTGATGAGGGTGGAAATGTAATTGGGGAGTTGATAGGGTACGTAAAAACGTTATTGACCCCCTTTCCGTATTCTTTTATATTTTCTGAATTTTTCACATTTTGTATAGGTACTTCCTGCTCGGTTGTTTTTTCCCTTTTCTTATCAGTTTGGTCTGTGTTAAAATTGCAAAATTCCCTAACACGCCTTGTGCCAAGTCACCAACCAAACCACTCTTGCAAAGAACCTCCCCTTAGCCATAAATTCCTCTGCAGGCAGCAAAATGTCAGAACCTCAGACCCAACAGGTGAAGAGGCATCCACCATCAAAGCCTGGGAATCCTCGAAGAAGTTTCCAGCTGCCTCACATAGGAGCTGCAAACAGCAACCTCTACTTTGGTCCTTTTCCAAGCTGGTGGTCCCCATGGGGGCCACCACCTGTGAGGCTAGCCCCCGTACATCCCTCACTCCAGAGACCTCTTTGCAGTTCAAACCCTTTAGGAAATGGGCATTTGATTGTGTTGCTACAGAGTCTTGTTGGTCACACAGGGCCTTTGACTCTTTGGTCATTCCTGACCAGATATTACATTGGCCTGTTATATCTTCAACTAAATAGGCACTTCCAAAGCCTTCCGTGTTGGTAGCTTGTACCTTTTGGTTAAGAAGAACTCTCAGATGAACTCACATCATTGAAATTAGTGGATAGCCCAGACTCACTCAGGTATGTAGGAGAGCAATTATCCTGCAGGCACGTCAGAAAGGGGTGCCTTTCGCTCTGGCCTCTCTCACCTGCTGTGGTCCCCCCAGACGAATCCACCAGTATGGACTTACTCCTGCAGGAGACTGCCTCGTCAAAGACACTCAACTCATCCCCCAATCGGACTGCCCCGGCAGGTGGCGGATTTGCAGAGGCTAGGATGGAATGAGTGAGCTGAGTGGACCCTCCTCCATCAATTGCTACCAACAGTGAAATCGCCACAGTTGTCAGAAGAATCCCAGTTGGGATGTATTTACCCAATGTAGCCTGCTGCCACACCCCCTCCCCACTGCAGCACGAACCCAACTCTAGGTCGGTTTTTTCTTTCACTATGCCCTACACTCTGTCAAAAGGGCCAAAAAATAAAATCATTATCCGATCCATGCATCGATCTATTGTCACCCGGAGCCGGATCCTCAGTTGCATCTCTCACTGCTGGATTATCTTGTTGAAAGGTCAGTGGAAAAACTGGTCGTTACCCATCATGGGCACGCTCCTGAAGATAAAAGGACTGATACTGCGGCTTGCCAAAATGAAAAACTCTGGCTTCTTCGCAGGATTTTTTTCTTTTTATTAGCATTTATATAGCACTACGAAACCTCAGGCATCTGAGCGCTGTTGATTGCCCATGGTGTGTTGTGCCCATTTATCGACCTCGGAAAGATGAAAGGCTGAGTTAGGCCCTGCTGGGTTTCGAACCTGCGTCAGAAGGCTCTGTACAGATGTCAGAGCGAGCACTCTACTCGCTGTGCTATATGACCAGGGATATGACCAGAGGTATGACCAGGGGTAGCAGATATGTGGGGCCCCACCCTCTTCAAAGACAGTTTGGAAGTAGAGGCATATGAGAAAGCATGGAAGCACACTTGCTTCAAAGCGAAAGATAATGGTGAAAGCGTGGAATCAGACAACAGTTCATGAAGTGTTTTTGCTGACAAAACCCTAGGAGTGCTAGCCCCATTCGCGGCTTACTTAAGTGACAGCCATCTTGTTGTTGCACTGCCTCCAATACAACTAGGGGAATATGCCCTTCCATACTTCCATTGTCCGGGTCCATGCACTGCATCAAAGAAGAATCGGCACAGTTGTCAGTAGAAGCAAAGTTGTCATTGCCACAAGGGTGGGTCGGAAGGCCAGGAGGAATCATGCGGGTGCAGAGATAGTAAATGTTAGTTTCATTTCAGGCTGGTGGCAAAGGTCTAAACAACTAGGGGACGAGAACAATGACCACCTTACCTTAAGCGTTACCGGTGGGAAAAAAAGGAAACAACTACTTAATCCCCAAGGATACCGCCAGTAACCGCTTCACACTGAACTTCAGTACTTACTCATTCGAAATCAGCCACACACCACACCAGCAGCTCAAAAGCTGAAAGTTTTTGTATCTGGCTCCTCCTCTCACAAGTGCCAGGTAAGGCAGAATACTAGCACAACACAGAGTATCCACTGTCAGTTACTGGACTGACTCAGCAACTGACTGCACAGTGCTCGGTGCTGAAAGTTAGTTTTTGTATCCAGCTCCTCCTCTCACAAGTGCCAGGGAAAGCAGACTGCAAGCACCACACAGAGTATCCACTGCCAGTAACTGCACTGACTTTGCAATTGACTCCCTCTATCTCTTAACTGTGCCGGCTTTATCCTTATGATTGTATTGGCTTTTGGCTTGTAGAAGTGTAGGGGCTGAATATGCGCTTTATCCTCTACTCATCATTGTACTCCTGCATAACAGAACTCAATTAATCACACTGGTGGCAGAGGTGGGATCAAATAATAGTTATATACTAGGTCTATCAGGGAGTTCTCCTGTGTGCGTAATAAGTAAGATTTGAAGGGCGGCCATATATCTATCGGGCGATTCCCAACCGGCTGCATGGACGCTCATTGGTCTTCAGTATCACTGGCCCAAGCGACAGCACACAGCCACGGATGAGTCGACGGTGTAGTGGGTTTTAGCCAATGTAGCAGTAGGCATCGTACCGGTATCAACAAGCATAGGTTGGCAAGTTTACACATGCATCCTGTTAGGTCCTCAAATACACGAAAAAGGAATTGCATGGCAGTAGCCTCGACTCAGCTGTCAGTAGAAACATCCTTTGAGTAACCATCAAGCTTTGAACAACTCCACACCATAAGAAAATAACCAGCATTGTCTTCCTTACACCTGGGCAGCAGCCCGTACTTGCTTGAGAAAAGATTTTCAATCGATCCAGGGTGTAATGATACCTGTGTTGCACTTTAAGTGTATTAAATGGAACCAGGAATTGTAAGAGACCTCGTGGGTTTGTGCACACATATCGCCGCAGATCTCATCTGTAATATCTAAATTCATGTCTCGCGCCCATTTGGACCGGATCTTGGTTAGGAGCACCGGAACTTGGCTTTGAAACAGACTATATAAACTAGAGACAATGCCCCGGGTACCATGTGCACACACAATATACCCAAGTTTAGTCATTTTCAGGGTCAACTGGGAATTCTGCCCACAGCCCTTTAAACACTCTGCCTAGACCGATGTAGTGAAGCCATTGGGAAGATTTATGCTGTGTAAGCACAGGGATATCAGCAGCAGCAATAAAGTTCCCATCTAGATACATGTTCCCCAATGAGCTAAACGCATTTTGTACCCACTGCCGCTCTGTGGCTGCATCTACCCTGGGAATGGTTAGTATACAGTTCCATAAGGGGAAGACGCTATGGTAAGTGTGAGCTACACCTAAGAGTTTCAACATTTTACACTAGGCCAGGGCAGTTACACTTGCGTGGTCAAATGGGCAGGAGTGTGCAAACACAGGAGGCCTCACCAGAGATCTAATATCCCGCTCACCCGCAAAATACCTTTCAAGCTTAACATGCGGATTAGGTGCATTTTGCAAGAACCACAAAGCTGCAAACTGCGCCTGCACCACCAGACAGTATACCTTGAAATCAGGAGTGGTGAACCCCCTTAGTGCGTAGGGTATGGTCAGGGAATCCCATTTGAGGTGCACAGCCCCAGAGTGCCATACGAAAGTGTTGATACCAATTTCCAGCTCTTTAAAAAATGTCCTACCAGGCCATAGAGGCATATTTTGGAAAAAATAAAGTCCTTTTGGGAAGACTATCATTTTGAGCAAAGCTATTTTACTGCAATGGTTAATGGCAGCCGCGTGCAAGCCTTAAGCTTAAGCATAAGGTGCGACATGTATTCAGCATAATTGCATGAACACAAGGTAGTGTGATGTCTGGTTACTGCAATCCCTAAATATCCCATCGAGTTTGGGGTAGATCTCTTTCCTCGGTTGCGGCCTCCCTCTGGAACAGCCTCCCTGCATCTCTGAAACGTGGAGATCCATCTTCGGTTCCGGAAGCATCTCAATACCTTCCTCTTTGCTTCTGCCTTCTCTCTTCCTCTCCCCTGCTGACCTCCTGTCTAATACTGCACTGGTCACCTGTCTACCCTTTCCCTGTCTGCCCAGTTGCACACCTGCACTGGCTCCTGGTAACCCTTGCACTTGGGTCTGTATCTGTAACCCTACAGTCCCCCTACCTGCACTTGGCACCCGCTGTCTGCACTTACCTTGCACCGCCAACTGCTGGTCGCACTTCTTGTTATTGTTTGATCTCATGTTCAGCACTGTCCCCCTCCCCTGGCCCTTTTCCCCCTCCCCTCTCCCGTGCACTCGTGCAATCTCAATGTCACTTGGCCTAGTAAGATCGTTGTCTCTGTCCTCCCTCTGTTCCCTTTCTATTGCTCGTTGGTTCTTGAAACACTTGTGTATAGGCCCGTTACAAATGCCATATCATATCATATCATCTCTAATGAAGCCCATGCGAAGCCAAGCAAGTCATGTGGTTTGGGCACAGAGTCTGTTAGGGGGAAGATTTCGGATTTATTACAGTATACACAGAGGCCAGACATTTCCCAAAAAGCGAGACTGTCTTGCATGATAAGGGCCAGGTGGATCTGCGAGTCCCTCACATACACTAGCGCATCATCTGCATAATGGGACATGATTTCAGGTGTGCCAGTTAATAAAATGCCTCTATGGTTGGGTTTATGCCTAATGAAAACTGCCAATAGTTCTATAGTTATGGCGAAAAGCAAGGGAGTTAAGGAACAGCCTTGGCGTGTGCCCCTGGCTATGTGAAATGGGGCAGAGAGCATCTTGTTTGAACAAACTCTTGCAATCAGCGAGGTATAAAGCAGTCAGACACATAACGCTAAAGTATGTCCAGAGGTCTTTCAGAAGCTGTAGGGCACTTACGAAGGCCACTCAAATAATAAGCACCAGAATGGTTGAGCTGTATATGGAAATATGTAGTATTGAACATCAATATCTCTCCTGCGTCATGTAAAGAAAATTATGAGGTTCAATGATACCACTGTAATATGATGCTGTTGCATCTATCCATTGTGGGCACCTGCAATTAGACAGAACACAATCACAAGACATTAGAGATGGGAGCCTAAATATGTCATGACTGAGATTCGAGGCAAAATGAAGAACATCATAGCCCAGTGAGCGTTCATCCAGGAATTTCATGGCTTCCTCGGGAAGTGTAAAGAAGTATGTCTTGCCTCTACATTCAATCTGCAGCTTGGCTAGGTATAGCATTTTGTATTTCATGCCCTACTCATGGAGCCTCTTTTTCAAGCCAGGAACGATTTCCTTTCCTGCTGTACAGCTAAAGAGAGGTAATTAGGAAAATAATCGGAGTCAACAGCTACCCTAGTCATTGACGCTTTCAGTAGGAAAAAAGGGTCACAGTGGAGCTAATTTAACACATATCAGTTAGCTCATAACATAAACACCAAAAGATAAGAATATCTTTTTCAAACATTAAAGAATGCGATTTATTAGATTTGCACAATTAAAAACCTTTACAAGAGTCGAAAGGTAAAGTATTCCATCCTTGGCACAAGAAAAACAATAAGTTTGTACAAAGTTATGCAGTAATTATACGCATGGGTGGGTTAGTACAACAAATGGTGATTATGATTGCATATACTGCTAATGTTATGGCAGTATGAAAACTTGTCGACACACACAAAGTTCAGGTGTTTCTGGTACGGTGGGTAGATGGAAGAGCCAGCGGATGGAGTAGTGGAACCTACTGGCAATTTCACCGGACTGTCTTCAGGACTGGGGGATTTGTTTTAAAAAAGAAAGAAGAAAACACGAAGTGGTTGGTGGAGTGCCAGGCACCTGAAATGGGTGAGACAAAGGATGGTGAGGTTACAATCCGGAAATTAAGATTAAAAAGGGAAGTGTTATTCTGTGAAAAAAAAAAAAGGGACCTACCTAGGGTAGTTGAAGCGTCATGACTACCGTGGTATATTTTGTATAAGGCCACAATCTGGATGAGTCTCTGGCCGATGGGTTTTGTCCAATATTGGGACAGGAGGTCTCTGAAACAAGTGAAAAGACCGAGTTGTAGTTGATAAAGTGGGTTTGCGATGTAGAAAAACAGGTTTAATAATCGTTTTATAATCATTTACCTGGTCTGGTTCACAAAATGAGTCCCTGGTTGTTAGAGATGGGAAATGATTTCTATCTAGGATGCTGGGTAACCGCCGTCTGTAATAGACAAGGAGGAAGGTTGTTGTAAGCGTTTGTGTAGCACGTATCGAGATATCGTGTTTCAAAACGTACTAACAGTGCCTGAATGGAAGTACAGTGACAGTGATAAATACAGTAGGTGATGGATAAAGGCGGTCTCTATTTATGAATCGAGTGACTGTGTGTTTTGGTATATAGTTTCAGCATGCCTACACTGTGAACTATCGTTGCACCATGATCGATTCATTATTTTGAAAAAATGGCGGAATGTAACTAGAGCAAAGGTCAGTGCCGATATAATTTGTCTCACATAGTGTTGGCGCAGTGAGTGGAGGCATGCTGAAACTATATACCAAAACACACAGTCACTCGATTCATAAATAGAGACCGCCTTTATCCATCACCTACTGTATTTATCACTGTCACTGTACTTCCATTCAGGCACTGTTAGTACGTTTTGAAACACGATATCTCGATACGTGCTACACAAACGCTTACAACAACCTTCCTCCTTGTCTATTACAGACGGCGGTTACCCAGCATCCTAGATAGAAATCATTTCCCATCTCTAACAACCAGGGACTCATTTTGTGAACCAGACCAGGTAAATGATTATAAAACGATTATTAAACCTGTTTTTCTACATCGCAAACCCACTTTATCAACTACAACTCGGTCTTTTCACTTGTTTCAGAGACCTCCTGTCCCAATATTGGACAAAACCCATCGGCCAGAGACTCATCCAGATTGTGGCCTTATACAAAATATACCACGGTAGTCATGACGCTTCAACTACCCTAGGTAGGTCCCTTTTTTTTTTTTTTTTTTCACAGAATAACACTTCCCTTTTTAATCTTAATTTCCGGATTGTAACCTCACCATCCTTTGTCTCACCCATTTCAGGTGCCTGGCACTCCACCAACCACTTCGTGTTTTCTTCTTTCTTTTTTAAAACAAATCCCCCAGTCCTGAAGACAGTCCGGTGAAATTGCCAGTAGGTTCCACTACTCCATCCGCTGGCTCTTCCATCTACCCACCGTACCAGAAACACCTGAACTTTGTGTGTGTCGACAAGTTTTCATACTGCCATAACATTAGCAGTATATGCAATCATAATCACCATTTGTTGTACTAACCCACCCATGCGTATAATTACTGCATAACTTTGTACAAACTTATTGTTTTTCTTGTGCCAAGGATGGAATACTTTACCTTTCGACTCTTGTAAAGGTTTTTAATTGTGCAAATCTAATAAATCGCATTCTTTAATGTTTGAAAAAGATATTCTTATCTTTTGGTGTTTATGTTATGAGCTAACTGATATGTGTTAAATTAGCTCCACTGTGACCCTTTTTTCCTACTGAAAGCGTCAATGACTAGGGTAGCTGTTGACTCCGATTATTTTCCTAATTATTGCTTTACCCTCTGGAGTCAAGCCCCCTGAGAAAAAAAGAGGGTTCCCTGCCTTATCTTATACACAGCTAAAGAGAGGTACAGGTAAATATGTAGTTTACTGGAGCCTAAGAAAAACTCCCCCTCTTCGCTGGCATCACGCAAGATAGCATCCCTGTTATGGTAGTTTAATAACCGGGCAATTATCGGATGGGGTGGTGCTCCAGGCTTAGGTTTTGGCACCAGGGATCATTGGGACCATTGCACTGCAAACTGTGGTGACAGTTTGGGATTGTCAAGCAGGGTTGAAATGGTGTGTTCCACGAAATCCTCCATGGAGCCAACAAGGTTGTTCTCAGGGACCCCGATAATCCGGATTCAAGATTGTTATTTTTCCTAGTCACCGTTTGGACTTGCTCAGTCAATGAGGCGACATCAGCTTTCAATGAGGAGATGTCATCTTCCACTACTCCCACACTGGTTTCTGCCTCAGTCAATCTTAGGTTTGTTTTCTCCAGACGTTACTTAATGGAACCAATCGTGCCATTAATGTCATCCAGCTTATTATGGATAGCAGAGAAACCTTCTCGCATACAAGACATCATCCATTGTGTTTCTGTGGGTTTACATGGTTCCATAGTTTCTTGTGACGGCATAGCGAAAAATGCAACTTCAGGTGCCTTCGGGGTAGTCTTGGCATATGTGTTCAGCTCTCTTCATCATCTATAACCCTTGTGCATGCAAGTCCACCATGCAGTTGGGGACAGATCTATCTCCTCAGCTTGGGCCTCCCTCTGGAACAGCCTCCCTGCCTCTCTGAAACTTGAGCAGAACCACCTCCGGTTCCGGAAGCAACAAAGCCCTTCCTTTCGCTTCTGCTTTCTCTGTTCCTCTCCCATGCTGATGCACTGGACGACTCTATGCACTGATCACCTGGTCACCCTCTGAACTCAGGCCTGGGCTCTTGCATGTCCAGTTGCCCTTGCACTGCCTCCGGCTCTGCAGCACTTAAGGGTCTGTATCTGCAACCATAAAGTACCTTTTCTCTACACTTATGAGCCAACCGCGGGCTGCACTTGTGAGTTAACTGCCCTTTCCCTCCCCCCTTGCACTTCTCCTTTTCCCTCTTTCCTACACTTGCGCAATCTGATTCACACAAGGCCTAGTAAGATCATTATTTTGTGCTCCCTTATTTCCCCCTCCTTGTCTTGTCGCGCCTAGAAACACTTGTGTACAGGCACATTATAAATGCCACATCATATGATATCATATCACAACAGTTGATCTCTCCGCGGAAAAGCACACCCCCTGTCACAAGGGTAGCAAGGGGAAAATGGGTCGAGGGAGCAGGGAACAACAGTGTGGGCGTTAATGCTAAGAAGGGAAAGGCAGAGTGATAGTTAAGCCGTAAGCGCGTGCAGTTCGTCTATGTGAGAGACACCAGCAGGGAGTATACTTGAAGTGTGGCCAATGGACATGCAAAACTACTCCAGCAAGATCAGGGTGACCTGGGTGGAGTCCTGTACAGCATTTCACAGGGGGATTCTACAATAACCAACAAGGACACTACGCAGCGCCCACACCGCAAGGCCGTACCATATGTATAACCACAACAGAGTCTGACTGTAATAAGGGACCAGATGCACTCGAGGGTTCACAATGTCTATCTGCACATGTGCACTAACATGAGTTAGGCAAGGAGTACCAAACTCACATGCACCCCACAAGTATGACCCCCAATAAGTGCACCTTTAGAAGCCCAACATGGAGCCATTCGGAGCAATCCGTTGTAATAGCAGAAAGGTTGCTGCACTCCATTGTATCTCACACCCTGCGTTGGTGTATTCATGCTCAAGTTGGGAGCATGACAGCCCAGGGAGATTGAACTGTCTATCTTCATGGAGCGCTGATGGGCATGTGACACACTCAGTATTCACTGCTCAGGGTACCTGAAAGGTAAGTAATTTAGGAGATGAAGGAGACACAGGGAGTCATAGAGCCCCCTTGGGGGCAGTGACATGACCCACGTCCAGGAAGGAGCAGCACTGTGGAGGCAGCCTGGCCTCGTAGCTCAGTTGTGCACTTACCGCAGAAGTCTTCCAGCAGTGAGCGTGGTACAACGATGAGCCGCCTTAGCAAGATTAAAGGCATCACAGGTGGCCTCAGCTTCCCACTGCCGCGGATGTCCACTGTAATAGTCTCCTCACCTTCCAAGTCTAGCGATGCTGGTACGCACTGGGGTAGTCACTCAGGCAATAGGTACATGGTGGCTGCCATCTTCTGGCACTGTAATACACCAGAGCTTCGTTTACCTGGATCGTGCCAGCGATGCAGTTTCACCAAATTATGAACAATGTAGGTTAGTGCCCATACTGTCTGGCACCAAAATAACAGTGTGGACACCAGATGGGCAAAGATCAGGAGCAGATAACGGCCATCGTGAGCACCAGCAAAGTGGCCCTTTTGGTTTGTGCGCTACAGCGACCCCATATGCAATTGTCTTTGAAGTAGTTGGTTCTTAGGTCATCTGTAAAGGCTTTGCTATCTCTAGGTTGTAACAGGACATGCTACCCTAACACATCTTGTAATGGTAATAGACAGGTTGTTGTTCTTGAACTTGTGATTCCAATTTCAAGAACATTCTGAGTGTTTTATCAGCAATCCCCTTAAATCTTTGACAGGAAATGGGCTACCAGTATGGGTATGCAGCCGTGGCGGGGTGTAATGGACGGGAACACAGCGAATATTGTGTGGCCAATTTGGCAATCCTAATACATTTGGAAAAGTAGCAGCTACCATCAAACTGTCAAGAGCTGTATACAGGTAGCTTGAGCACACCAGCCAGAGAGTAGGAGGCCAGGTGGGCTGATGTGTGTTTGTGTACACTGAGTAGTCTTTGGATTGAGTGTGTAGGGCGGGCCACTGCGTCAACGACTGGCATCCGCCTGTGGGTTTATGTACAAGAGGCTTGTCAAAAAGATGAGAAGTCTTTCGAAAGTCCTTTATGCATGCAACATGGAACTTCAAGGCATGCACCACTTCCAGCAAATGCAAAGACCTTTCAGCAGGCGTAGAAGGGCTTTCAAAGAAAACTGGCAGTATCAAAGGTTTGTTTAAATGAAAGTCGGATGTGACCTTAGGCATAAAGGAAGGATGAGTCCATAGAACCACTTTCACTGGGTGGAACAACAAATATGGAGACTTACATGAGGGAGCATGTATTTCACCAACCCTCCTTGCTGAGGTGAAAGCCATGAGGAAAGCGGCTTTCCAAGAAAGAAAAGTCAAGGGGCCCAATGCATAGGTTCAAACGGTGGCCCCATGAGTTTTGAGAGCACAACATGAAGTTCCCACGCCGGAGCAGGAGTCTTGGCTGTTGGAAATGTCCTGAAGAGGCCTGTGAGGAACTCTTTGACGGGTCTATGCGAACACAGGGAGAGCCTGGGTGTACCAGGTGTTAAGAAGGATTGCTGAACTCTGTCCAGGAGGGACAGAGATTCAGAAGGCCAACCTAGTTTCGTGGAACTAGGTAACCTCTGGACAAGCCAGACCAATCAGGGTAGCTATGGCATGCGGTCAGGACTAAGTCTCAGGAGGGGTGAGGGTGATTGAAGGACCTCAATGAGCACACAGAGCAAGGACACTTACAAATTACTCCAGACAGGTGTTATATTCAAAATATAGAGACATTTATTACAAGGTCTTTGTAACACAGACTATAGCAAAGAATCACAGTAACAGACTATAGCAAAGAATCACAGTAGCACTAAGTAAACCAATGCATCACACTCAATACAATATATATACAAGACCAGGAGGGTCAAAAGGGATGCCTGCATGAAATATGTTGACAACCTAGAGGGTACGAAAACAGGCAGTGCAGTTAATATGTAGACCCAGTTGCACATCAGTTATTCACCTAACTAAGAGGCAGTCCAAGCCCTAAGAAGAGTGGAGCCTTGTGCTCAATAATAAATGTGTGCCAATGCACGCGGTTGTTCCAATGGACAAAGCAGGGTCTCTTTAGGGGTCTCTAACAGCTTGGGAAGGTTGATAAGGCGATGAAGAATAAGTTCCTGTTATTCAAGAAGGACCTCCACTTCAAGGCAGAGGCAGTTCAAGAGTTCGAGATGGAGTCGCTATTTTGCAATAGCAGTGGACAGGAGAGGGGCCCCCAGGTGCCAGTCGTGCGTAAAGTTGGGCTCTGGCGCTAGGGGCCACCGGTTGGGGTAATGATTACTCACCGGTCCCTGAGGCAAGGACACCCAAACTTCGGCAGGTTAGTCCAATTCAGTTGCAGGTTCAACAGTGGCAAAAAGGACGCCCAAACGGGACAGTGGCAATTTCTCTGCCCCGGGGATATGAATTGCCCCAGTTGCACTACAACAGGCTCCAGGGGCAAGAAGGTCACAAATGCAGCAGACTTGCAAAGGATGTCGCCGCAGCAGGGCAACAGGGAAACTGCGTTTACTCCGGTCCAGACGCACTCACCTCACTTCTGACCTGGGAATGCCAAGTGTACGAAATTCGGTGTGAGAGTGCCATGGACAAAGTGCTAGCAGTATACCAAGTTTTGATGGCCTCCTCGAAACGACGGCAGAGACAGAGCAAAGGTCCCGCGTAAGGTGGTCAGCCCACTGGTTGGCCCAGAGACACTTCCGAGAAAGCTTACTTGCAGGTTTTGGTGAAGGTGCCGAGAATAGTTGGTCCCACTATTCCAATGGGTCAAAAAGTCTTCACAGACCTTCTAGGACGACCAGATGCAGAGGGGTCCCACGGTACGACAGCGGGCTCAGGGTGCCAAACCTTCCAGTGGGTCACCAGCGGTTCCTCGACTCAGCTGTGTAGTTGCAGGATACTTGGATCCTATCCTTTCTTCAGTAAGAACTCAGGAGATCGACCTGGTAGTGGTGTTTCCATCCTCCTCTTATCCAAAGTTGCTTTTGTGCCAAAACGGAGAGGACCAAATGGGAGATCTGCTCACAAACACTCACTCCATACGTGGACCAATCACAGACCACGGTGGTCTCAGGCATTCAGGACAGTCCAGACTCTCTGGCACCCAGGATGTGTATTGGGACCAGACATCCAGCCCACATCCTGGAGGCACACAGACAGGGTATGCAGAAGCCCGCAAAAGCATTGGGTTTTGTGGGAAAATGCATGACCAAATAAGGACCGGCCCGGGTTGACTCGACCTGGAGAAGGTGAAGGGACAAGATGGCCAAAGGACAGGACAAAGAACCTCGTGGCATGGCCATTTTGGAGCCAGGCCACCTATTCGTGCCAAACGCGGTTAGGCAGGAAAGGGTTAAAAATAATGCGAAACGATAGCTGCCACCAGTCCTGTCCATGACACATCTGCACAGTTCATAAAATGTCCAGCGAGAGTATCTAGGGCCTTTGGAAATTACTATAGACCCAAGTGTGTGCTGTATAGTAAGATACATTGCACACTTGTTACATGTTGCACAAAAGTTGCAACATGAGGAAAAGGACTAAGGGAAACAAAGTCTCCCAGTACTGACTGTCTTAAGGGTATGTCTGTTTCCCCATAAAACATGAGCGAAAGCCCAGAGGAGTACAGCTGAAGGCTGGGCTTCTCTGGCAAAGTCAGTCAGGGGGGTCTAAACAGCAGCAGAAGGTTTGGGGGTTGACACATGGAGGGAAAATTACATACACATATGAAATCTTTCCTAACACTTGCCCCTCCCAGACTAAGGACAGGGGGAACTAATCCACCCTTGGATTAGTCTCTTGTTCAGGTCGGTTAAACATTCTGGACAAGCAATCAGCATTGCTATGTTGGACACCTGGCCTATGCTCAATAGTGAAGTCAAAGCCTTGCAGACTTATAGACTACCTAAGCACCTTTGGATTCTCTCCCTTCATGTTCATTAGCCACTTTAAGGGCTTATGGTCAGTTTGCACAGTGAAGTGGGACCCATAGATGTAGGGCCTCAGCTTCCTTAGGGTGCACAGCAGAGAAACATTCTTTCTCTACTGTGGACCATCTGAGCTCTCTGTCCTTAAGATGGCGACTGATGAAGCCAATAGGGTGTTCCTTACCTTTCTCATCTACTTGTGATAGTATAGCTCCTATCCTAGTGTCAAGGGCATCTGTCTGCACAATAAAAGGTCTTTGGTAATCAGGGGCCCTGAGAACAGGGGCATGGCACATGGAGTCTATTAAGCCAAAGAAGGCCTTTTCACACTCTTCAGACCAAGTTACCTTCTTGGGTTTCTTTGGAGTAGTGAGAGCAGTCAGAGGGGCAGCTATGGCACATTAGTCTGCCATGAAATTTCAGTAGTACCCAGTGAGTCCCAAAAAGGCTCTCACTGGGTCTGTGTAATGGCGGTATGCCAGTCTTGTACTGCTTGTACTTTACTGGGTAGAGGCTGTATCCTCCCTCCACTTATTTCATGTCCAGGATAGACCACTGATGCTTGTCCAATCTGGCACTTACTGGCCTTTATGGTCAAGTGGGCCTTCTGAAGAGCCTGTTGCACAATCCTAAGGTGTTTCACATGGTCTTCCCAGGTGGCATTGAAGACTGCTATATCATCCAGATATGCAAGACAGAATTCATCCAACCCATTCAACACATGATTCACAAGCCTCTGGAAAGTGGCAGGGGCATTATTCAACCCAAAAGGCATTACCCTAAACTGGTAAAGACCCTCTGGTGTTGAGAAAGCTGTGTTCTCCTTGGCATGCTCTGCAAGGGCTATTTGCCAATAGCCTGCAGTGAGGTCAAACGTGCTGGGGTGCTTGAAGGCACCCACAGTATCCACCAGCTCATCTGTTCTGGGCAAGTGGTGTGCATCTGTCTTGGTGACAGCATTCAGAGCCCTGTAATCCACACAGAACCTCATTTCAGAAGTACCTGCTTTTGGAACCAACACCACTGGGCTGGACCAAGGACTACTGGAGGGTTCTATCACCCCAAGATCCAACATCTTGTTGACCTCTGTCTTAATATAAGACCTTACCTTGCTTTGTCTGACATTCTGTATCCCCTACTTCTGGTATGTACACTGTCTCCTGTGTCAATGTTATGCTTGCACCAAAGTGTCAAACCAGGGCACTGTGAGAACAAGGGGGGAAACTGCCTAAGCAAAGTTTTCACCTCAGCCTGTTGATCAGAAGCCAGGTGAGGGGACACTTGGACACCCTCGATGGAGCTGTCTGAAGGACTGCTTTGGAACAGGTCAGTAAGAGATTCAGACTCTTCTTCTTCAACATCTGAAGCCAACAGCAGTGCTGCGATTTCAACTCTTGGGATGAAAGCCTTCAGTCTATTTACATGGAACACTTTGGGAGCCTGACCAGCTCTTCCAAGGTCCACCAAATAGTTGACCTCACCCAGTGACTCCACCACTGTGTAAGGGCCTGACCGCTTGTCCTGTAAAGCTCTAGGCCTTATAGGATTCATGATCAGGACTTGCTGACCAGGTGTGAAATTAATGGGGGAAGCCTTCTGGCCATACCAATGTTTCACCAGAGCTTGCCCTGCCTTCAACTTTTCACTAGCCAGACCCATCAGGAGTACTACCCTTTTCTGAGCCCTAGCACATAGTCCACTACATTGGTAGTTATGGGGGGAGTGGGCATCTCTTATCCCTCCTTGACTATGGCAAAGGGTCCCCTTACAGGGTGACCAACACCCTCTTGTGGTACCTCTCTGTAGGCAAACAGTAAGCATGGTAACAGAAGATCCCATTTTCTTCTTTGGGGCTCTTCCAGAGCCCCAATCATGCTCTTCAAGGTCCTGTTAAACCTTTCTACCAGGCCATTGGTCTGTGGATGATAGGCAGAGGAAAACGTATAGGTAACCCCACATTCCTTCCACATGGCATGCATATACTTGGACATACAGTTGCTGCCTCTGTCAGACACAACTTCTTTAGGGAAGCCATCCCTAGTAAAGATGCCAAGCAAAGCTTTTGCAGCTAACTTGGCAGTCACAGTTTTTAATGGGATGGCCTCAGGATATCTGGTGGCATGGTCGACCAGCACCAGTATAAACCTATTGCCGGAGAATGTTTGGAGGTCAAGGGGACCAACAATGTCGATCCCTACCCTCTCAAGTGGTACCCCCACAACTGTGAGTGGTACCAATGGATCTTGGATTGTTGAGCCACTCTTCCAGAGCCCCAATCATGCTCTTCAAGGTCATGTTAAACCTTTCTACCAGGCCATTGGTCTGTGGATGATAGGCAGAGGAAAACTTATAGGTAACCCCACATTCCTTCCACATGGACTGCATATACTTGGACATAAAGTTGCTGCCTCTGTCAGACACAACTTCTTTAGGTAAGCAATCCCAATAAAGATGCCAAGCAAAGTTTTGGAAACTGAATTGGCAGTCACCGTTTTTAATGGGATGGCCTCAGGATATCTGGTGGCATGGTCGACTAGCACCAGTATAAACCTATTGCCTGAGGATGTTTGGGGGTCAAGGGGACCAACAATGTCGATCCCTACCCTCTCAAATGGTACCCCCACAACTGGGAGTGGTACCAATGGAGCTTGGATTGTTGAGCCACTCTTACCAGATAACTGGCAGGAGGCACAACTCCTGCAGTGACTTTCTACTTGCACCCCCATCTTGGGCCAGTAGAAGTGCATGGATAACCTTTGCTTGGTTCTCTTTCTTCCAAGGTGACCAGCAAGGGGCACTTCATGCGCCAACTGCAGGAGGAAGGGTCTTACAGCAAGGGGAACCACCAAACTCCTATGTTCTCCTTCTGTAGAATATGTAGGCTCACTATACAGGAGCCTACCTTACCAATAAATCTTGTGCTTCCCAGGAGGTTCACCTTCAAGTTGGGAGCAGGCCTGTCTCCTTAGGCCTTCCAGAGGTGGGCACTCACGCTGGCCCTTACTAAATTCTTCCCTATCAGGACCACCTTCTACTAACAAATCATTTAGTTCAGGGTGGTCATGTGGGTCAATTAGTTCAGGTATCACCATCTCCTCGTCAGGTCCTGGTGATTGACCAACTACTTCCACCTCAGTGGTAGGTGAGTTAGGGGGAATGTTCTCTTTCCCTCTTTTGGATTTTCTGACTCCTTTAGCCTTGGGTTTCCCCCTTGGCTGGGGCATAGCATTGGTCTTGGCCAGTGCTGCCCTGGTTTGAGACCTTGTGCAGGGTCTTTCAGCTGTATTTCCCACAAGCCCTAAAGCTCTGAGACCATTTCCCAGCAAGCCCTTTCCTGGGACATTCCTCTGTATGCTCACTGGAATTCTGACTGCTGTACCATTGATAGTGAGAGTAACAGGTATTACTGGGAACATGAGAGGTGGGCCATCAGCCAACTTAGTGGGGGCCAGAGGAGCTCTGGCAACTTCCTCTGGGTCTACCAAGGTAGAATCCACTACAGTTCGACTGCACCCAATATCCCTAAGAGCTGGGGTATCTACTCCATTTATCAGCACACTGGGCCTCATTCCGACTTTGGAGGTAACCACGCCGCTATTTGCGGCATGGCTGCCTCCAAAATCGTTCCGACTCCACCTTGGTGAATGGAGTAATTACCGGTCCATACCAAGGTTGATGGGGCCGGTAATTCCCCACTCACCAGGGCCCTTCCCCATTCCAATTTGAGCCCCCATAGGGCTCAATGGGAATGGGGAAGGCGCTAATAACGGTACCGTAAATTACAGTACCGTTATTAGCACTAAAGTCCCTTTGCGGGTCCCGTCCTGAACGCCTGCTAAAAGCAGGCGTTAAGGAAGGACCTGCAAAGGGAACTCGTAGTAGGGCGGTAAGGGTTTAACGGCACAGGTCTCGTTACCGGTGACCGTTAACTCTTACCGCCCTACTCGAATGAGGCCCACTGTCTTTAAAGTAGTGCTTGGTATTATCTGGAATCCTAGCATACGCCTCTGAGACTTTAGGCTCCCAGGAACCCAGAGAAACTAAAACTACCTCGGCTTCTATCCCACTGGGGAAGGAGTCTGAGGAGAAGGATTCCCCTGTAATCTCTTCTTCCTCATAGGAGGAGAAGGCCAGATTAGCAGAGTGGAGCCCCAAGGTTTTGACCTTACATCTGGGGTCCCCCTTCACATGGTCAGTTGCTCCACAAGCAAAACAAGATCCACTGGGTCTGTTCACATAGGGAGGCGTACTGTAACCAGAGTTCTGTTTTGGAGGTTGGCCTCCACCACCCTGTGAGTTCTCCTGTGTCTTAACCTTATTTCTTCTTTTGTGGCCCTTATGGGAGGAGGTTTTATCGGTTTCTCCACCTTCCTTACCTTTGGACTTTTTCCCCTCCTCCTGCTTACCAGGATGAGTCTTGTCCTTATGGGACACTCTATGTGACACCCACAAATCTGCTGCTATGGCAAGTTTCTTAGGATCTATCTCATTTGAATCTACCAAGTGCTGCTTGAGCTCAAGGGAAGAAGGTGTTCAAGCATGACAAGACATATCATACCTTCAAAAGTAGAGACCTTATAACCTTCAACCCAGCCAGTCAAGTTCTTTAAGGATTCAGTTACATAAGATACCCAAATACCATCTTTTTTCTTTTTGTACTCTCTGAATCTTTTTAAGTATTGGGAAGGGGTCTTTCCAAACTTTAAGATGAGAGTTTGCTTCAACATTGCAAAATCTGCTCTCTCAGCTTTTGACATTTCCATAATGGCACTGCAGCCAGAATGGGGCAGTCTGCTAAGTAACCAGGCAATTTTACCAGCATTGTCAACTTGTTGAACTTCACATGCATACTCAAATGCATTCAGCCATTCCATAATGTCATTCTTTTCCTCATACACACTGAGCAGATCCTTAGGAAACCTTGCTTGAGGAAACCTGGTGGCAAACCACTGGGACTTCCAATAGGGTCAAGGGAAATTAATTTGGGTATATCTCATGGGTGGTGAATGCGTGAGCATGACTGAGCGAGAGGGTGATATAATAATCCTCGATCCAACTAACAACCCTCACACTATTCTGCTTACTCATGCTAAACACAAAACTATACAAACATACCTCTATTGCAACAAAACATAAGACCATAATACACCACAACAACCCACACACCACACAACACCAAACAAGAAACAGACCAAACACACAAACTAGACACACCCACGCACCCAGAACAGTACAATGACCTCCAAACTTCGCAAACCAGCACACAGTGGCCTGGTTTCCAAACTGAAGCTACCAACAGCACATCAAAGCTCTTGCACTTCTCCATCTGTATCCCACTAACAGTTCCCCCAGAGCCTGCTTTCCTTTTCAGATCCGCCCGGGCTCCAAGAGACCGCACAAGTGGCAGCAGTGCGTGGTACAAGACCACATAACGTAACATAACTTGGTGTTAGTCGCTGTAGCGAACAAGTCAATCTGAGGCTGGCCCCATTTGCTGATGATCTGAGACACTTGAGCCTGCTCTGAGCTCCCACTTGTGGCAGAACCGCAGCTCCCACACAAGTGGCAGCAGTGCATGGTACAAGACCACATAACATAACATAACATAACTTGGTGTTGGTCGCTGCAGCGAACAAGTCAATCTGAGGCTGGCCCCATTTGCTGATGTTCCCAGACACTTGAGCCTGCTGGAGCTCCCACTCGTGGCCCAAAAAATTGCCTGCAGTTGCAGGATTGCAGGATATTGATATGCAACGTCTTCTCTTCTGGATGCCATAGTCGCATGGCATATAGATGGTCCGTGTGGGTGCCCCAACCCTCCAGAGAGGCGGCAGTAGTGACTGTTTCCTGATGCGCCGGGGTCTTGAAGGGAGCCCCTCATGAGATGTGAAGGCTAATGGACCACCACCTCAGGGCTTACGTGAACGTTTGATTGAGGCCTATCTTGTCATTCCATGAGCGGGAGATTTGCTTCCCTCTGGCATCCAGGATCTCCTGCAGAGGGCTCATGTGCAACCTGCAGTGAGGGACCAGATGGATGCAGGAAGACATTTTCCCTAACAGGGATTTGATGGACTAGACTGTCGTCAATCCAACGGAGGATAGCCTTTGGAGCTTTCCTAGGATGGTTCGTATTTTTTTCTCTGATGGGGCCGCTAGGCACGAGACTGTGTTGAGTCGGGCCACCAGGAACAGATCATCTTGGGACCGCATCATACAGGATTTGGGATAGTTTATGGAGAATCCCAGAGATGTTGGAGTCTGTACCATCTCTGCTGTATGTTGCGCCACCAGGGCGTGAGAACAAGATGGGCTAGCCAATCATACAGGTAGGGGTAGACATAGATTCCCTTTCCGACAAAGGAATGCCACCCGTGGGGCGTATGTGGTTTCAACTAAAAGACTCTTGAAAAAGTGCAAAAACCCATTTGCGTATGTTATGTTAAACCACTTCTTAAGCGCAACATCCGCCGGCTAGGGCATCTTGGTGCTGTAAAGACTAGTTGCACGTGGAGGAGGGGAAACCAGAAGAGGAGTGATTTGAGGGCACGCCGAAATGCTAGATGATGGCGCAAGGCTCAAAGGGATACAGGAAGAGTGCTCCAGAACCATGCAGCGGCAATGGAGAAAGAGCACCCGCCCATGCAGGAGCAATTAAAATGAGGGACGGAGATACAGCAAGCCAAAGATGTGCGGAGGCAGTGAGCAGTGACGTTGGGGCAACATTTAGCCTGTAAGTAATCAGGCCCAGATTTATAGAAAGCCTGGTGAACAATGCACAAGGCCTTGAAATTAACCCGCTTGACTACCGGAAGCCAATGGAGCGAGGCTAAAAGGAGGGGGTTGTATGCCACCATGGCTGCAGCATTCGGCAGAATCTGCAGTCGTTGGAGAAGATCAGCTGGTTGAGCCAGGTAGAGTGCGTTGCAATAGTCAATAGAGCCCGAAGTAAGGGCTGAGACAACCAAAGGGCCAAGGTGGGTGGCAGATATGGAAGAACATGCTGGAGGGTTCACCGTTTGAAATGGACAGCCTGGCAGACCGCACTCACCTGTGGCTCCATTGACAGTGAGGCAGACAACGCGTAGAGGGTGGATTGAGGCATCCAGTATCTAAAGTGCCAAAAGACATGCATGGTGCCAGTGGGATGGGCTAGTTCGATTGGGGTGTACTGGGTAGACCAGAGGAGCCTGGGAGGGGATGGGGGCTGTAAAAAAGTGCAAAATCGAAAATGAAAAATTGGAAGAAAGATGATAAGTGTGCATGACATTTCTGCCCATGTGACCATTGGAAACAGAGGCAAATGAAATGGGCACATGACGTCATATCTGATCCAATGTGGGAAAGAAACACTCGTTGGGTTGTGTCAAATGTGCTTGAAAATGACATATGCCCACGTTTTTCATGCCAATGCCAACACACAAATCACGCTGGATAAAAAAAAGGCAAAGGCCTTTGGATGTAACACAGGGCGTATACATGTGCACATTGCGAGTATTTGCTAAAGTGCGCTTTTACCTTCAAATGCCAGAAAAAAGCGGGCAGTCGATGACAGAGCACTTCTGCGGGGCACACTAGTGGACAGACAATCCAACGCCTAGAAAATGACTGATAAAGAGAACCAGGAGAGCAAGGATGGCAACAAGGTGCATTGCGCGACAGACCTTCGTGGGGGGTTGGGGGGGCATCCCCATATGCTTCATGGGGGAGCACAAGCGGCATTCTTCCACCTCCACCTCAAATGCCAGCCTCACTGTATGCAATGCCCTCCAGCTCAACCCAAATGGCAAAATAGACGCCTCTCGAGCCCAGAAGCGCACCCCAAACAGAGGCCTAGACAGGGTAGGGCCTGAGCGGGCAAGGCCAACCCAAAATCTGTAAATGCCCACTCAGCAGCACTGTGTGGGCATTTACAGATGTTAATGTCACTGAGGTGGGCCCAGCTACATTAGCTTCTGGCCCCACTTGACGGACAATCCTGGCTACGCCTCTGGCCCCAAATGCAGTCAAGAAGCGCTGTGGACACATCACGCACCATGCTTACGGCCCAGAGGGAGACTCGTGCAAGTCGGACTGGTGGTGGGCCTGCCTTAGCCAGAACCCTCACAGGAATGGGGGAATCCCTCGCAGAGAAGCCCCCAGCATTGGCCGTGGCTGGCATTAGAGGACCTGACCCACAGTGGCTGGGTCACTGCTAGACCCTTTGGTCACTGTACTGTGTGTATGCGTGGTGTGCCGTAGAGGGGCACAGGCAGCTGGAGTGTGCAGCTCAGAAATGGTGTGGCAATAGACAAGGGAACGTGGCATGTTGGCCCCGGCAGGGCATGTTCATGTTGTCAGTGGAGCTGTAGCATGCAGCTCACACACTACCTAATATCTAGTGCACATATGTCCATCAGCGAAATGACATACACATGTGATCCACATTTCTCGGCACTTTCGAAAGTATGAAAAAGGGACGAGGCCCAACCAAGTGAAAATGGATCTCCTAAGAAGGCATCCACAAGCATGCACTAACTCCCGGCAGCGCAGCGCTGCCAGGCTGCAGCACTGTCTGATCCTCTTACGTGGACGCGTGCGAGTTGAAGCTGACGGCTGCCCCTCATGAGACACCTTCATCCTGTCGGTATTTGGAGTGCTAGCTGACGGCTGCCCCCTATGAGACACCTTCATCCTGTCGGTATTTGGAGTGCTAGCTGACGGCTGCCCCCTATGAGACACCTTCATCCTGCCGGTATTTGGAGTGCTAGCTGACGGCTGCCCCCTATGAGACACCTTCATCCTGCCGGTATTTGGAGTGCTAGCTGACGGCTGCCCCCTATGAGACACCTTCATCCTGTCGGTATTTGGAGTGCTAGCTGACGGCTGCCCCCTATGAGACACCTTCATCCTGTCGGTATTTGGAGTGCTAGCTGACGGCTGCCCCTCATGAGACACCTTCATCCTGTCGGTATTTGGAGTGCTAGCTGACGGCTGCCCCTCATGAGACACCTTCATCCTGCCGGTATTTGGAGTGCTAGCTGACGGCTGCCCCTCATGAGACACCTTCATCCTGCCGGTATTTGGAGTGCTAGCTGACGGCGGCCCCTCATGAGACACCTTCATCCTGCCGGTATTTGGAGTGCTAGCTGACGGCTGCCCCTCATGAGACACCTTCATCCTGTCGGTATTTGGAGCTAGCTGCCCACGTGGATTGCGCGATGGGAGAACATTTCAGTAAGCTGGGAATAATAGTGGGTGTCCCAATGCTGGCATAAGGCATCCAGACCAACACACGCATGTAGCCCTGCCCAGCCCCCCAAAACCCCCTGTTTACAAACTCCCTCCTCCCTTTACTTTACCCTTGCTCATGCTATTCCCCACAGACCCTGGGCGGGGGCACAATATACCCCGGGCAAGGATTTGGAGCTTTGAAACTATGGGGGTGATTTGGTGCAGTACAATAGCACAGCAACACACCACGTGGTGCTGCCCTTGGTCTACAGTGAAATGTACACACAAATGCCAACAACTGGCCCAATGCTCCCACAGTTCCTGCTCTCCAGAAAGGCACAGACGCTGACCCCTACGAGGACGCGCCTGCTCTCGAGGGTGAGGAGGCTAGACACTGGTGGAAATGCCCCACTGCTATGCCTGGAACTGTGCTGTGATGGATGCTGCAGTGCAGTAAACAGCCCAGGAAGGACCAGCAGGGAAGATTCGGGAGACCAAGGACACCCTCCTGGCCCAGAAGAACCACTGACGATGAGCCCAGACACACAGTAACTTTGGTCTCGTTGCGTCATACCAGTCAGCCAACTCCATCCCAGACACTGACCTAGCAGGAGGAGAAGCAACCGAATCAGGAGATGAAACTGATCCAACCATCCTTCATAAGTCCGCATCAGACAGGCATTGGTGAGTCTGGGCAAAGACCACCAGCCGGGCCATGACAACAGAGGCAATCGAAACCCAAAGGACCATTGCATCAGCGATGGCTGAGAACAGAAGGGCCATATTTTCAGAGATGGTCAAGAGAAGAAGATCCATGCTTTCAGAGTTGACAGAGCCGCCAGGCACAACACCTCACTGCGTAGAGGCATGTTGCCTCATGATGAAGCTGCACAGCTTGGCCATAGGGGCCCAAAGGGATTGCATCAGCCCTGGAGGTATATGTTTCAAGCCATAATTGCAATACCCATCCCCAGAACTACCCCCAGTGTGGGCCAAGAGGCGGGTGCAGGGTCCTCCCATAGGGAAGCACGAAAGACCCCACAAGTAGCACCTGCAGGAGCCCCAGTGGGCAGACCATGCAAGCGCAGTCAGAGGTCTCCTTGCTAGGAACGGCAGGGAAATGCGCGTCTATGTAGAGGCAGGACGTTCTCTGTGATTCTTATCTATTGTTGGGCCTAGGGAGCACTTTCCGTTGTATAATGTTGCCAGTGTGTGATAACACACATGGAATCTTCGGCACTAGCGCTCTATCCTAAACCACCAACAGCACCCGCCCACGTGCCTGACCTCAGGGCCGCTTACTGGAGCTTAGCCAGCCCACCTAAGTCCTAACCTGGCAAAATGCACACACGCCTCTTTAAATTAACTCTTAGAATCTCCCACACATGGACTGCGGTCACCTAGGTCGTTCTAAACACAAAGCCCATTGAGGCCATACAAATGGGGAAAGGGCGCTATATAAATGACAAATGACAAATGCAATACAATATCAACACTTCACTATACAATGTTTGAATAAACCCTGCATCATGTGTGGTCTTCCGCTCAGGCATGGACTGCTAATAGAGCTGGGGGTCTTGTGTGCGTGTATGTGCGCGTATGTGCGTAGTTTCCTATAACGCAAACTTAGCTGTGAAGCAACGCAGCACTGTACAAAAAGGGTTACCGCAATAGGGTACAATCCTTTGGATGCAATTAATGGGAAAGACTGTTAGGCTACACTCCGAAGGATAAGAAAACAGTTATTTTTTTGCCAGCTGTACTGGACCATGCGCCCTAATATAGCACTGACTGATTTCTCAAAATGTGGCAGGTATGTGAGGCAAAAAGAGGCAAGGACCCCAACCTCTTGTCATTACATAGAAAACAAGGTATCCTCACACAATAAAGAACTGCGCCACACCTAATTCTTGGAAATGATATTGTTAGTGTTCAAAATCACCCAATAAGGAAAAAAGAAGGACGGTGCTCTGTGGGATGGCACGTGTTGCGACACAACAGTTCGTTTGTCAAATCAGGGGTAATTACAGCTAAACATTTTCCTGGAGTCCACATTCAGGATTTCATCACCTATTTAGATTTTCAGGACGTTCTAGATGGATGCAATCAAAAGACTATATTCATCAGCAACGTGTTGCTTCACACCTGTGCAACAAATGCTGCTGGCACAATGTTAATGTTAAAGGATATTTATACCGTGTGCTATCACCACTGGAGTGGTCCCCTGGCGCTCTGGCGGCACTGAAAACAAGCACTGGCAATGCCAACAGTTTGGGCTTTTGTGTAGACATGGTACGGGCACTTGCCAGGCGCTGGCGTACTGTTATTAACTGCCATTGAGTGGAGCAGATGCAAAATGGTGCGAGTACATGGGCATCTAGTAGCAGGGCCTGGAAAATGTCTAATACCAAAACTGTTGGATTTGCCAATGCTTGTTTTGAACAGTGAAGGGCGTACCTTGTGCTAATAAATCAAGTGACTGAAGTCAGACCTGGCTTAGACCTTTTTATTACACCAGTAGCTGTTTACAGTTCCAATCAAGTCATTCACTCTCAAAGGACTGGCGGGCACTTGAGTGCAAAGTTTGATGGTAATGCTTGGTGAAGGCAAGCTGAAAGTGTTCCCATGAGGAGGTGTTTTAGGCGCGGCAGGCAAGAGCTGGGTGGGAATGGTCATAGGGATTAGTATGGCCATTGGCAGTCAATAGCTGGGCAAATAACCAAAGAACACCTTCAAGCTTTGTGTCCCTACTCATATGCCAATGCCCCCTAGATGTACTCAAATGCAATAGTTTCGGCTTATAGGTGGCTCTGCCACCTAATAGCCCAAAATATAAAGTATGCATGTGTTCACTCCTGAAACGCCTCCCAGCATGAGGCCAGGCCCTGGGATCTGATCACTGCCCTGTTTGATTGAAAACAGGGATTGACTCTGCAGTAGGAGGCTACTTAGTCACCCAGCAAAGGAACATTAAAGAACCAGTCTTAGCAGCCAGCTCACCCTCACATGCCTAGCCTTTCTCTCTCTGCAGGACAGACGTGTCTCATGGTACCAAACATGCTATGGCCATTGACATCTTGATAGTAGTGTCCTTCAGTAACTCGAGCCGAGACTGCTTGAACACACAATGAATTTGCTCCATAACTGACTCCCGGATAGGAAGGCACTGGCTATTGCACAACAACAACACTGGCATGTCAGCCACAATCTCCTATAGCCAATTATTTTCTCATCATTCATGCTCAATGTTCAAAGTGATAGGCCATGTACGGTACACATACAACTTTAGACAAAATACCTTCCAACCAGGTCATTCCTGATACCCACCCATTATCTCGGGAGGATAGCTCAGGGGAACGTGCTCGCCTTGGAAGCAAGATGACACGGAGCAACACAGGTTCGCTCTCTGGGTCCGCGCTTAGAAGCCTCTGGTTATTAAGCGCCTTATAATTAACATGTCATATCACTGCCATATGCTTCATTCCATCAACCGCAGCAAGCGGGTGGCTGGCTGTGAGCGCAGATCATGACACAGCTCTATTTGCAAGCCACACCTGAGGGGCAATTTTGCACAGCACAGTATAGGCAATGGAGATCTTACACACCTTAAGAGGGTAAGACCGAAGCACAAATCATCTGACCTGTGACTTCAGGATCACAAGCATACCCTCGATTGGATTATGGGTGCATTTGCGTCCTGTGTTGTGCTGCCACTGCCGTGTGCCCAACAGGTTCTTGAAAGGGCGAGTAGGTGCCTTCTCGGGAGGTATCTACTGTCACCAGTCCAGGAGAGCAGCTTCATGCCAAGTGACTAGCCTGCTGTACTGGGGAATAGGTGCCAGTGGTAATCCAACGACCATATGTATCCATATTGCCCTCCCTGAAATTGTGGTGAAATTGCCGAGTGCCGGTAGATGAAGCTATCATGTGTGGTCCCCGGGTTGCAAACATTCACGTTCAGGGTGGTGTTGCTAGCGTCATGCACCACCATCTTTTGTTTCTAAACAGGTGTTCAGTTGCATGGGAGAAAGGGGGGACTTTGAGCCACATGTGTGCATCGATGACACTGAACACCACAGGGAATCCAGCTATATCACAGAATGGGCTTCATTACGAGTTTGCCGGGCCGGAAACAAGAGTGCCGGTAAGCTCACTGGCATCCTTGTTTCCCGATCGGCAAATTCTGAGTCTGCCTGCCGTGGCCTCTGTGCCCGACAGGTCTGACCCTGCCGGGTAACGCAACCACGGTACGCAGACTGTTCACAGAAGAACCGGCACTGTTGCTAAGGGGCCGGTGCTTCTGTGTCCCCACTCCCATAGAGTCTGATAGGACTCTATGGGAATGGGGACTTACAATTTGCCGGCGCCTGACTTCCTGGGCCGCCAGACTCGTAATGAGCCGGTGGCACCGGGAAGTCCGGCGCCAGTAAAATATTATGGGTCCGGCGGCAACCAGCAGGTAGCACCGGCAGGGTTACCGCCGGACCCGTAATGAGGCCCAATGTCTGTGCAATTCAGGGCATCAGGGGTATAGATATGTGTTCTGATGTAGCTGTGTGGTCAGATGTGATGGCGGGATGACATTGATAACCCCGGGCAGAGCCTGCGACTGAAAGGACTGTGTTATCCCCTCTGTGATGCCACTGAAAGGAGCTAGTGGCAGGGAAATGCAGGCCGGTTACCAGCTTCACTAGTGGTGGCGTGGCATGATGTAGCATGCTAAGTGCAGTCAGTCCCCTGCCCCCACCACCCTCATCGTGTTAGCATGTCCAGCATTACTTCAGGGGGAAGTGGTACCTCAACAAGGCCTCATCGTCTGCCACACCCAGGAGGAACACTCTCATGTATATTCTTTTCCTCCTCCTCATGTGTCGACGCAGAATCATGACGCCCACGGGCTACGCCATTTTAAGATGTTTACCTGCAGGATTGGGCTGGCCTTTTGTACTGCGTTTTGGGTCCTGAATGCGGAAGGATGTGACAGTCATTGTTTAGGGCAAATAAAATACTTCGGTGGGTCACTCGGTAGAGTTTGGTATTGGAGTAACTGCTGGCGGGCTTTTTTGGGTGGCAAGCCCGTTGCTTACTTAATGTGAACCGGGTGCTTCAGCGTTTGTTTCACTCAGCTATGCAGGCTTTGGTTCGCTCTCACATTAATGGCGGCAATGCCATTCCATCGCAGTGCTCCCCTCTCTCTCCTCTTAAACATGCGTTCCATGCAGTCGCCCATTTGGTAACCGGGATGCGGAAATTTCATCCGATTCTTGCCCATCTACATTGTTTGCATTTCCAAGATCGGATTTACTTTAACTGGGCTGTATTGCCTACAAGGCCCGTGTCTTACATCAGCGATTTGGCTGAAGAATTCCATGTAGCAGGGGCCTTAAATTGGCTCGCAGTAAAGGCATCTTACCAGTGATGAATTAAAAATAAGTGCCAGGGCCCACATTGTTTCTAGTACGCATGTGACACATCGGGGTGCGCAGCGTGGGACAGGTATGCTCAGACGTGGGTCCCCACGCTTCTCTTCTCTGATGACGTCCAATGATGCCAAAATATGTCTGGGGATGCTTGTGTTTCCATGCAGAAGGGACGTGGCCTAGCAGATCGGGCTGGACTGCTCCTGTTGGTGGCAGTGCCAGACTGATTTGCATATGGCTGGTCCCCTCTTGCAACGGGGGTGTAGAGGGTTGCCCAGAGCATTGCCAGTGGTTGAGATTTATTCAAAGACTTCCACCATCACTTTTTTGGTTATAGTTTGTCTCCCTATGTGAGCAAGGGTGTGCCCAGACGTGGGTCCCTTGCTCGCTGAGCCATAGGGAACCAAGCTGCACCTCACTGAGGAGGACCAACAAGGCCAAAACATACCGGGGGCTGCTTGTGTTTCTGTGCAGAGGGGACTATACGTTGGGGATGGTGGACTGCTCCCACTGTTGGCAGTACCAGACAGATTTGCATATGACTGGTCCCATATTGCAATGGGGCAGACAGGCTAAAACACAGTGGTGGGGAGGGTTGCCCAGAGCATTGCCAGTGTTTACGATTCATTCAAACTTTCCACCCATCACTTTTTTGGTTATAGTAAGAGTTTTATTACACATATAATCATCGGTATCATTGTGCTGTGCTTGTTTAGATGTCAAGTGGAAATGATTGACCGTCTAACCACTGAAAACAAAGTGTGCTTTCATCCTGTGGTGAATTGATGGACAAATGCAGTCAAAATCATTACTGAACAGATGAACTGTCCTGTCAAGCAATGCAGCAAGATTTTCTAGTGTATGTTGGCCCTCAGGGCAGGCACTCCTCCTCGGTAATGGCCTTTTCCCTAGCATTGCCCCTGTGTTGGTGCTGCTGGCTGTCAGTCCACCCTGCTGTGGCAAGGCTTCTGGTTATTGCAGTAGGCCGCTTCACCAATGTCAGGCAGAACGACTGAATCAGTGTGAGTGCAGGCCCAGCCCGGGCACCCAGTATTGTCACATTCCAACTCATTGGTGTGCATGAAATATGGATAGCTAGCACTGCACCATCAGTGAGGGTCATCAGGTTCATTAATCAGGTTGCCCCGGCCCAGCAGGCAGGGACACATGCCCACTGCACACTGTTGTTGCTTGTTGTGTGGCTACTACTGAATGACAAATAAAATGATAAAGTTTCCAAAACAACAGATCATAATCAAACTGAGTTTATGACAATAAGCGCCAGGGCTGAAAAATAAGAGTGAGGGCGGAGCTCTGGCAAACACCCCCACAAATCAAGCACTGCCTCTTAGGCGTAAACATTCCAATGATATGGAAGTCCCAGACTTTCAGACCGACCCTCTCGGTTGCCTAGATTTCGCAACTCTCTGCCAACTTCTCTATGTCGGTCTCTTTTGATACTTTTTCACAAATGGCTTCAGGCCTTTTTCTTTTCCAAATAATTTTAGACTACGGTCATGATGTATCTTCTCTTTACCTTTGCCTTTCTCCATTGTTTATCTGCTTTCCGATGCCTCAAGGTTTGGTTTGATATGATAGGCATTTATAATGCGCCTATAGACAAGGGAGGGGAAACAGAGGGAGGACAAAAGCAACGATCTTACTAGGACTAGTGACATTGAGATCATGCAAGTACAGGAGAGCGGGGAGGGGAGAAGTGCCAGTGGAGGGGGGTGGGAGGATGGACAGGTGCCAGACAAGGAATCAGAACACAAGTAGTGCAGGAAACAGGTGGCAAGTGCGAGTGTTATAAGTGTAGACAACAGATGTATAATAAGTGCAGGAGAGGGGACTGTAGGCTTACAGATACAGACTACACGTGCCGGGGGTGCCAAGTGGCAGTTTGGGTATGCATCTGGACAGGCAGGGATCTGGACCCGAATTCAGAGGGTTGCCAGGTGACCAGTGCATGTATCAGACAGGAGATCAGCAGGGGAAGAGGAAGAGAGAAGGCAGAAGCAAAGAGGAATGTCTTGAGGTGCTTCCGGAACTGTACATGATTCTGCTCAAGTTTCAGAGAGGCACAGAGGCTGGTCCAGAGGGAGGCACCAGCCTAAGAAAGAGATCTGCCCCCAAATCGTTGCTTGGGGAGGCAACTGACCCTCAAGGAGTTGGAGGTGGAGGAGCAAAGAGCTTGAGTAGGAAGATATTTCAGTAGAGGGAGTTGGAGGTATTGCGGTCCCAGGCCCCAGAAAGCCTTGTGGACAATGCCTACGGTCTTCAACTTGATCCTTGCTGCCAGTGGGAGCCAATTGAGAGATTTCAGAGCTAGAGAAATACAATCCATGGGCTTGAGGCTGAGGACAAGTCTCACAGTCCTGTTCTGGATGAGTTGTAGAGGACAAGAGAAGAGGCAGGTAGATTTAGAAAGAGGCTGTTGCAGTAGTCCAGCCTAGAGATAACCAGAGCTCCGGAGACAGTGAGCTTCTGGGGGAAAGTGAGGAAAGGAAGAATGCCTCTGAGGAGGCAGCTGGTAGTTTGACTTCTTAGAGATGTCAGAGATGTGAGGAGAGAAGGAGAGTATGGAGTCGACGATGACCCTGAGGTTCTTAGCCTCACAGGTGGGTAGCAGGAAGTGAGCCTACAGCGGGCGGCCAGAGAGTGATAGGAAAGGAAGGTGCTGGTGAGCTGATGAGGAGGATCTCTGCCTTACTGGCATTAAGGCAGAGATCAGTGGTGGCACACCACTCCTGGATTGCGGACAGACAATCCGGGATGAGAGAGGGAGAAGAGGTGGCTGAGGGGAGCCTGAAAGCGAGCTGAGTGTCATTCACATAATACTGAAAGTTGGAGCAGAGAGCAGCTATGTGGTGGGCGAGAGGTGCCAGGTATTGGTTGAACAACCAAAGAGAAAGATTAGACCCCTAGGGAACACCACAGGTATGATATGCTATGGCATTTATAAAGCACCTATACACAAGTGTTTCAAGGCGCGATGAGGCAAGGGAGGGGAACACAGGGAGGACCGACAACGATCCTACTAGGCCAGGTGTCATTCAGATCGCTCAAGTGCGTGGGAAGGAGCAGGGACAGTGCAGTACATGAGAACAGATAATAACAATAAGTAAGTAACGGCCAGCATGTGGCAAGTACATGGGTAAGTGCAGATATCAGGTGTCAAGGGCTGGTATGGGGACTGTAGAGAGAGACCGCCTGACCCTTGCCATGATAAATGCAATTGATTGTTCCGGCCAGCACCTTTTGTAGTGTGCTTTGGCATATACTGCTCCTAAGTCTATTGGAAAATTGCACCTACATCTTCATATGCTATGGCTCATATGTTTGCTTCTTCATCTTATTTCAACCTGGATGTAAAAGCTTTCCCTCCCACGCAGGTACATGGCAGACACTGAAATTATTTAATGGTATGTAGGTAAATGTTGATACCTTAGAGCCCATGGCAGGTGTGCATAGCAATCAAGGTCTTCGAACCTGGGCTTCAGCGGTGAGCACAAGCCTGCGTTTCAATCTGTCTGGCGGCTGCTTGCACTGGTTTCACCTGCTCCCTCCCCACCATAAAAAAAATAAAGGAATCAACTGTCCACCTCTGTTCTCCTACCCTTTGCTTCTGACCACACCTCATCTATCCTTCTCTGGAACACCAGTGAAATGGAGAAATGGCTCTTAGTGCATGTCCCTTTTTCTTTTTATGGCGGCCATCTTTCTTTGTAGTTTTATTTTTTGGTGGAAAGCTTTGCGTTCCACCTGAACCTACAAAAAAATGCCCATCAGCACCCCGGACGTTTTGCCAGGATACTAATGACGAAAATGACCAGAGGGGTGTACCATACCGTCCTGTGAGGGACGCTGCCCCCTTTAATGACCCTAGCTTTGCTGGTGGGACATTACCAATCAATGCAGCCCGCCCCAAGTTCATTGTCATTAAAATAGAATCTGTGTCTCCAGTGTTGGCCGGGAAATGGCTTCCCCTTGCGGCCTGTGGTCTGTGCATGAATGTGCTAAATCGTACATCACTGTGAGGAGGGGACTGGGTCTCGTGGTGGGGTCAGAATCAGGATTTCCCTGGTTTCAAGTCATGACCTTCCCCCTGACTGACACTCGGTAGGATCTGGGCTAAAGTCAATACATACTCGCAGAGCATGCCTGAGTAAACTGATCCTCCTCAAAATACTGACTGTGTATGTCTTACTTTCTGAAGGAAAAGTGTTTACTTTGCTGTTAGCTAGGGGAGGCGACAGGAAGTACGTTGTTTAGTCAGAGTTCGCGCTTTTGGAAAGAAGGAACTCTAAACAGGTCACTGCTTTATGGGTGGAAAGTTGGGTTGGGTTCCTGGTCGCCGGTAAGGACTTACCGGTGAGGATGGAGAGTCGTCGCGTGGCGGGGAAAGGATGATTGCCCGACGTGTCCAGGATATCCAGTTGGTATACGTCGCCACGGATGTGGTAGACCTTGCGGTGGAAGTCCTCAATGGTGGGTGTGTACTGTTCCTCGAAGCGGCCGCTCAGGAAGCGCCCCACGATGGCACTCTTACCCACGCGTGAGGCGCCCAACACCACCATGCGGTACGAGTTCTTAGCAGGCACTGCCAATGCACAGGGCGTGCTCGGGGACGACTTCATTGCCGGGACCCGGGACACAGGCTGGGAAAATGCAGAGAACCCCATCAGAAACAAGTGGATTGAGTGCAGCTCCCACACTCAGTCCTTACATTCCCTTACAGTCACGTGCTATAATGACTCGCAACTGTGAAATATAATGACTTGCAGTTTAGTTACATGCTCTAATCGCTCACAGCTAACAATCAATCGTACATTCAAATCACTCACTTCTCATTGTAATCACTTTCAGCCATGCCTGGATCTATGTGATGTCACCAAATTGAAATTTCAGAGAATACTTTTTTATCTAACCTTTTTTACTGAAAAAATGACGATTTTTGTTTAATTTGCGGGGTTGCTCCCCTAGTTCTCCCCATTTCCCTGTGCTTCTAAACCCTTGCCAACCCCCTCCCCACCCGTTTTTAGCCCTTTCCCCCACTCCCACATATACATTTTAATTAAACATTCAATATTGTTTCGGTATTTCCGTTTCGGTAAAAAAAGTAATTCTCTGTTTTCTATTCAGTAACTTCACTGGATACCCTTATAAACACTTGCAGCCACCATTGATAATCAGCTGCTGCAAAACATTATAATCCTTCAAGTTATTCCTCAAAATCACTCACACCAATTATTATCAGCACTCACAACCACTTTTTCTAATCAGTTACAGCCACACATTCTAATCACCCACAATCATTCCCAGCCACACCTTATCCCGCCCATTACCTTCATTCACACCCGCCTTTATCGCCACCCACAGCCTGTGATCACTTCCAGTCACATCCTGTTATCACCTGTAGACACGATCCAAATTCATTCATGGCCACATGTTAAGTCACTTGCAGGGGGGAGTTGTTATCACTCACAGCCGAGTTACATGAGATCAGTCATACCCTTGCTTTATAATAGCTCAAAACTACATGTGATATTCACTCACATTCACGTATTTCCGGCGGCCGCAGCCAGGTCTTAAATAATGTCTGATGATGACTCATGTGCAGCCCTTATTGTTATGACTCTCTTCCAAGCGCCACAGCCACTCAGTGATAGGCTGTAGTGAACCACGCTCATGTATTAGCCTTAGCCCCCCCTAAGAACACATTCCACCGCTGGTATTTTAAAAAAGGTAGCAGGCCCTCCTCTCCAGAAAGAACATGGCATGATAACCTGTTCTGAGATGAGAGTTTGCAGCACACGCTTTTTGCTCACAGTACCTTTCACAGATGGGAAATATCTATTTGCATATCAGTCTTTGTCCCGCCCACATGGGCAGTCCAGCACTGAAATGCTATGGCAATTCCTCTCTGAACAAGAGTACCAACAGCAACCCCATACACGTGTTTCAGCCTTGTTGGGCCTCATCAGTGAGGTGAAGTGGCGCCTCTCTGAGCACAGTGAGCAGGGAACCCACGTCTGGTTGGCCCCAGGTAACTCAGGGTGACCAACCCCAAGTTCCTTGCAAATATGTTTCAAAAAAGGGTATCAGGCGCCCCTCTCCAGAAAGAACATGGCATGATAACCTGTTCTGAGATGAGAGTTTGCAGCACACGCTACAACTTATTTCTGGAAGTTGAGCGGAAGACAAGTCTGCTGTATTTATATCAGTTCATTTCAGAAGTCACTGATGTTAGCGACACACGCCCTTCTTTTATAGCTTGTTTCTAAGCCCTCCGACCAACGCCCAGAACTGGCAGGACTTTTTGCTGGAAGAGTATTGCTCATCTAAGATTGGCACAGGTGACACAGCTCTAATTAAGCAGTGTAACCTGGATGGTGACACGGCAAAGCAATGGTTAAAAGATCATGCAACTGTAAACTCAGGGAAACTCCAATATCCGCCCGATGGAACCGTTGCTTTAGCAACAGCGAAATCGCATACGATGAATGGGGAAACTTGGCTCAAAGCATCCACTAAATGCAATAATCATAATTTTGCATTTATATAGCGCTACGAACCCTCGGGCACCTGAGCGCTGCTTTTAAAAAAAATATTTGTATTACCCAGGGTGTGCGGTGGCATTTATCGCCCTCGGAAGGATGGAAAGACTGAGTTTGCCCTGTCGGGTTTCTAACCTGCGTCAGCAGCCTCTGCACGGAAGTGAACGCGAGCGCTCTCCTCGCTGTGCTGATTTAGCTGCGACAGACTGCAAAAAAAAATCCTGGACCTCTGGCCAGGCCAGGCCTGCCCATGTGGTGATTACTCATACGCCGGAGGAATGGGGGATTTTCTCAGCAGGACTGTATACCTGTGTGAGGGTAACTGGGCGCGTACCCAAGTCTTAGCAAGCACCGGGTATAGCGCCCGTGCATGGGGGCAGCAGTAGCGAGGATCCCTGCAACTACACAGTGCTTACACGGCTGGATAGATCAAGGAAACCAAGCCAGTGATGTGGGCGCCGCGAAAAACCCGACCCTACAAAGACCCAATGAAAAAAAAGGTTTGCACTTTTCAACCATATACATGTGGGTGTGGGTGATGGTAATTCATTATTGCATGGGGCTATTGGGCAGATGCGGGAGTCTCCCCCCCCCCCCCCCAGCGTATAAAGTGCAACCACGAAAAAGCGGTCATTTTTGCCGCAGGATTTTCGCGGCGACCATATCACAGAGACCCAAGAGCGCTGACTGGTTTCCGAGAAGGGTGCTCTGTGATGTACAACTTATTAATACCAAATGTTATTTGCATTCAGGGCATTAAGGAGCGGAAACGCCCCACTTTGTGTAGCTTACACGGACTACTCGGCTGCCTTCCCTGGAGCATATGTGTGGACTAGTCTCGAGAAATGGGGCCTTGGCCATTGCTTACGTGAGCTGATAGTTTCATTTGCATGAAGAGGCCGCGGCTGAATGCAGAGGGAACATTTTCTGATGGATTTCGAACTAATCAGCGACTTAAACAAGGGTGCGTACTTGCCCTTCTCCTGTTTAATCTTATCTTAGCAGACCTGCCTTTGGCCCTAGAAAACATTAAAAGGGTGCCACCCAAAATGGACTCTCACCATGCAGGATGGTTGGCCAATGCGGGAGACGTGGTCCTTTGTGACCTCACAGAAGCGGGCCTACAAAGAACCCTCGAGGCCGGCGTGGAGTCCTTATTCTCAAAAGAAACACCTAGCGATGAGTTGCCAACAAACGAAAAGAATGAATTTTACTGACAGGGAGGCTAGGAAACATTACACCTGGAAAATAGACAGGAAAGTGATTGAAGAAGCTTCAGAATGCTCTTATCTTGGCATGGCCCTGAACAATACATTGTGCATTAAAGACAGGAATGTGTAGAATTGTACGGTATTCAACTAATATATACAGGGAAATATTCATTTGAAATGTCTAAGGGTGGTGGAATCGATATTTTGTGTAATGGATGTGGAAGTAATACAATGCTGTTGATGTAGTCATCTTATAATTTTACTGTACACCATGGTTCCATCCTGTATGAAGAAAATGTTTGTTGATATACTAATATAAATATAATTTAAAAAATAAAATAAAAAATACATGAAAAAAAGACAGGAATTTAAAAAGGGAAAACAAATTCCTTCCAATGATGGTTTCTTTGAGAGGCTTTGAGTGGCTGCGGGGAGGTTACTCATAAATGCCACTGCTCGTAGCAGACAAGCAGGGGCCTGGCCAATAATAACTCATGGCATGGAAACTGGATTAGATGCCCATGGATGATTGTCTAGTGATCGAAATAAAATGGTTGCATTTTGTTTGTTAGAATATTTGTGATCACATTTTTACTACAAAATGCTGGGGGGAAACCACTACACTCGTCCCGGTACCCCTCCGCATCCCCACCATCAATACTGCCTGACCCCAAGTCACCATCTACATTTTGGAAGATGTATAACCGTGTTAGCTCTTTGCACAAAAACAAAAGGAGAGGCTGCCAACCCAGCCCTCCTCCTGTTTCTGAATAAAGAGACATCAAGCAGCAGGCAGCCCATTGCATTCATGGAGCTGAGGTTAAAGGGTTGCCCGGAAGGGTTAGCTACCCCCACAGGCATTTCTTTAACCATGACTCCTTGAATGCAAGGGTTGGGGGGTTACTCTTGTTTGTGGATCTTGTTGCTTAGGCCATGCCCCCTAAAGAAAGCCCCCCCCCCTCAATTTACCACCCCACTTAAAGCACTGTTTGAGACTGTTGTTCAAGTTTGAGGGAGAGATGCTCGTGCCATTAGTATGAGGGTGCCTTGGTTGAGGCTGTTAGTCAGGTTTGAGTGAGGGAGAGATGCTCACGGCATTAGTACGACGGTGCCTTGGTTGAGACTGTGCTAGATAAGTTTGAGGGAGAGGTGTTCATGATGTCAGTACAAGGGTGCATTGGTTGAGACTGTGCTAGACAAGTTTGAGGGAGAGATGTTTGTGACATTAGTACAGTCAAGTTAGAGGTAGAGATATTTGTGCCATTAGTACGCAGGTGCAATGGTTGGATCCTTGTTAGTCACGTTTGAGGGAGAGATGCTTGCGCCGTTAGTAAGAGGGTGCCTTGGTTAAGACTGTGCTAAACAAGTTTGAGGGAGAGATGTTGGTGACGTTAGTACGAGGGAGCCTTGGTTAAGACAGTTAGTCCAGTTTAAAGGAGAGATGTTTGCACCATTATTAGGAGGGTACTTGGTTGAGACTGTGCTAGACACGTTTGAGGAAGAGATGCTTGTGCCCTCAGTACAAGAGTCACCTGGTGAGGTCTGTGTTAGTCAAGTTTGAGGGAGAGATGCTCACACTGTTTGTAGGAAGGTGCCTTGTTTGAGACTGTGCCAGACAAGTTTGAGGGAGAGATGCTCGTGCCATTAGTACGAGGGTACCTTGGTTGAGACTGTGTTAGTCAAGTTTGAGTGAGGGAGAGATGCTCACGGCATTAGTATGAGGGTGCCTGGGTTGAGACTGTGCTAGACAAGTTTGAGGGAGAGGTGTTCATGCCGTTAGCATGAGGGAGCCTTGGTTAAAACTGTGCTAGTCAAGTTTGACGGATAGATGTTCATGCTGTCAATACAAGGGTGCACTGGTTGAGACTGTGCTAGACAAGTTTGAGGCAGAGATGTTTGTGCCATTAGTACGAGGGTGCCTTGGTTGAGACTGTGCTAGTCAAGTTAGAGGTAGAGATGTTTGTGCCATTAGTACGCAGGTGCAATGGTTGGACCTGTGCTAGTCACGTTTGAGGGAGAGATGGTTGTGCTGTTAGTAAGAGGGTGCATTGGTTGAGACTGTGCTAAACAAGTTTGAGGCAGAGATGTTTGTGCCATTAGTACGCAGGTGCAATGGTTGGATCTGTGTTAGTCACGTTTGAGGGAGAGATGCTTCCACCGTTCGTAAGAGGGTGCCTTGGTTGAGACTGTGCTAAACAAGTTTGATGGAGAGATACTTGCAACGTTAGTACGAGGGTGCCTTGGTTGAAATTGTGCTAGAGAAGTTTGAGGGAGAGATGTTTGTGCTGTCAGTACAAGGGTGCATTGGTTGAGATAGTGCTAGACACGTTTGAGGGAGAGATGTTTCTGCTGTCAGTACGAGGTTGCCTTCTTGAGACTGTGCTAGACACGTTTGAGGGGGAGATGTTCATGCTGTCAGTACGAGGGTGCATTGGTTGAGACTGTGCTAGAGAGGTTTGAGGGATAAAAGTTTGTGTTGTCAGTATGAGGGTGCATTGGTTGAGATTGTGCTAGACAAGTTTGAGGGAGAGATGTTTGTGCTGTCAGTACGAGAGTGCCCTGCTTAGGTCTGTGTTAGGTAAGTTTGAGGGAGAGATGCTTGCACCGTTAGTACAAGGGTGCCTTGGTTGAGACTGTGCTAGAGAGGTTTGAGGTAGAGATTTTCGTGCTGACCGTACACGGGTGAATTGGTTGAAACTGTGCTAGACACGTCTGATGGAGAGATGTTCGTGCTGTCAGTATGAGGGTGCATTGGTTGAGACTGTGCTAGACAAGCTTGAGGGAGAGATGCTCGTGCTGTAAGTATTAGGGTGCATTGGCTGAGATTGTTCTAGACAAGTTTGAGGGAGAGATGTTTGTGCTGTCAGTACGAGGGTGCCTTGGTTAGGTCTGTGTAAGGTAAGTTTGAGGGAGAGATGTTTGCACCATTAGTACAAGGGTGCCTTTGTTGAGACTGTGCTAGAGAGTTTTGCGTGAGAGATGTTTGTGCTGTCCGTACAAGGGTGCATTGGTTGACACTTTGCTAGACACGTCTGAGGGAAAGATGTTCCTGCTGTCAGCACGAGAGTGCATTGGTTGAGACTGTGCTAGACAAGTTTGAGGGAGAGATGCTCGTGCTGTAAGTACGAGGGTGCATTGGTTGAGATTATTCTAGACAACTTTGAGGGAGAGATGCTTGCGCCGTTAGTACAAGGGTGCCTTGGTTGAGAGTTGAGACTGTGCTAGAGAGGTTTGAGGGGGAGATGTTCGTGCTGTCAATACGAGAGTGCCTTGGTTTCTGTGTTAGGTAAGTTTGAGGGAGAGATGCTTGCGCCGTTAGTACACGGGTGCCTTGGTTGAGACTGTGCTAGAGAGGTTTGAGTGAGAGATGTTTGTGCCATTAGTACGCAGGTGCAATGGTTGGATCTGTGTTAGTCACGTTAAATCTTTTTAGTTAGCCAGAATTAATATGTAATATGCAATATGTAATATGGAATTGTTTTTTTTTATTTTCTTCTTCTTTTCTCTTCTCTACTCTTCTCTTCTCTTTTTTCTCTTTTTGCAGTTTTTTTTTTAGTTTTATATTTTATATTGTATTTATCTTTGATCTTATATAACTTATCAGTATGTGTAAAGTTTAAATATAAACTGTAACACATTATTAATAAATATAAATATAAGTTAGTCACGTTTGAGGGAGAGATGCTTCCACCGTTCGTAAGAGGGTGCCTTGGTTGAGACTGTGCTAAACAAGTTTGATGGAGAGATACTTGCAACGTTAGTACGAGGGTGCCTTGGTTGAAATTGTGCTAGAGAAGTTTGAGGGAGAGATGTTTGTGCTGTCAGTACAAGGGTGCATTGGTTGAGATAGTGCTAGACACGTTTGAGGGAGAGATGTTTGTGCTGTCAGTACACGGGTGCCTTGGTTGCGACTGCGCTAGAGAGGTTTGAGGGGGGGATGCTCGTGCTGTCAGTGCAAGGCTGCATTGGTTGAGGATGTGCTAGACAAGTTTGAGGGAGAGATGTTTGTGCTGTCAGTACGAGGGTGCCTTGGTTTCTGTGTTAGGTAAGTTTGAGGGAGGGATGCTTGCGCCGTTAGTACAAGGGTGCCTTGGTTGAGACTGCTAGAGAAGTTTGGCGAGAGATGTTCGTGTTGTCAGTGCAAGGGTGCATTGGTTGAGATTGTTAGTCCAGTTTGAAAGCGAGGCGTCGAGCTCTGGTGTATTGAGGTGTGTTTCAATTGCTGGAAACTCCTCGAAACGGAAACTTTTTAAGCACATTCTCAGTCCACGAAGTGTCAAGAGATATCCAAGTTGGCATCGTTAAAGCTCGAGCTGGTTTAGGGCCACCGCCTTCGGCACAGTGCTCCGCGTCCTTTCTACGCCCCCAGCCCCCACACACACTCCCGCGCCTCTTTGAAGCAGTCCCAGTAGGCACGAGATGCTCTACTAATCACCGATAAATAGCCGCAAGTCTCAGATTTATACCTTCTGTATTCTTTGCTTTCCGCGGGCTCTGCGTGGGTGCCTGGGGTGAGTGCTTAGCTCGCCGAGCTAGCTTGGCAGCTCGTACCTGGAAGCCTGTTTTTTGTCATAGAACTGCCCGTTCCCCTCTCCACCTGGCTGAATAAGTCTGCGCGTGGATGGCGCGCCATCGTTTTGTAAACGTGTTGGATTTCTTGCTCGTGCTTTAAGAAGAGCAACTGCTGGATATGAACTAGGAGGTCCCCCGTGCCCTAAACCACGCAGACTTTTCTGAAGGCCAAGGGGGCACCATATACCCCCGAAGACGCGCCGCGGGGGAGGGGGGGGGGGTTCCATGCAACGGCCTGCAATGTAAACACGAGTGTCAGCTGTGCGTCGCGGGGGCTCTTTCGAGGCTCAGCGACACCGAGGATTCGGGAATTGGGCCGGAACGCGTATCCCGAGAGTGCCAAACCCTCCCAGCTACTATCAGCACTCACGGCCACATGCTATAATCACTCATGTCTTAAACCTACTCATGCCCACTTATTATAGTCATTCGCGGCTAAAGGTACTCAGCATAGTCATTCTCAACCACGTTTTATACTCGCGTTCTTGCAGCCGCCTATCACCGCCCCCTCCCCTTCCCAGCTGTGCATCATCACCATTTTATGTCACTCACAGTGCCACGTACCACCTGACTCCTGCATACTAGCTCACCCACGTCTTATAATCACCCTCCTCTTAATAACACATTTATAATTCTGTGCCCGCTCCTCTCTCCCCCCGCCCCCCACTCTCTCCCCTTCTTACCTTCCCTGGCAGTTGGGCGTCCTCTGCTGCCCCCTCTTGGCCGCTTTTCTGGGGCCCCGCGTGGATGTCACGGGTCGGCTCTGGCAGCCGGACGCCGGGGAGGCCTCCGCTTGACCCCAGAGCCGGGCCTCTCTCCTTACCCCCCAGGGTCTGTCTCATTCCTCCGACTGCGAGGGGTTCTTCTCTCTGCCAAATAATGGACTCCCAGTCACTATAACTTAATGTACGCCCATTAATGAATGTGCGTCACAGAAGTCCCTCTACCTTAATAACACGCTTCTAAATGTTGCCCAAATGTTAAGACTGCGCACTCGCAATGATTAATATATCTCAATGACTTCGCGTCGGCCACTAGAGATGGACACTGGTCCCGAGTCTGTAATTTAATAACTCCGCTCAGATGGGACTGAATAGCGCATCTTCGTGCCGGTCCGAGTACTTTAACAATGCCCCGGTCGCGACCAACACAATAGCACAATAAAGACTTCCTGCGCTGGTCTTACTCCTCGGAAATAGTTCTGTGTTTGAGAGGAAGGCTGTCACCTCACGCCGCTCGGCCAGTTAGGGTGATACCATTTGAAAGCGAGAAGCGCCAGAAACCGAAGATGCGCAGCCCAGGATCTGCGGCGCCTCCACCAATCACGCAACCTTACGCCTAAATAGCAATGTTTTTTCCCAAGAGCTGCGATCTGTTGTCTGATTGTTGCCGCAACCTGCCTGGCTCCAGAGATGAAAGAATAAAGCGAATCCCGAACGCAAAAAACCTGTTGAATGTCCAATGCCGCACATTCGTCCGGTGAGAGAAAAGCAAATCCCGGCGTCGCCCCCACTAGCCTCTGGGCGCTTGCTCTTGAGGGCAGCGGCTCTCTCCCGCGCGCTGATCTCGCTATCTCCGGACTCGGGGCTGATGTGGAAAGCCAGTTCACGCTTCTCTCTGGCAGTGCTACAGGGGGGCGTGCGGCGGCACCGGAGGCGAGGGTCCTGAGGACGCAGGGTCTTCTTCAGATGGGTGTCGGTGCCTAGGCGGGTGCGCGTGTTCCCTCGGAGGGGACCCCGGACGAGCAAAGCGTGGTGGTGACCAGTCAGGGACTTCACTCCTTCAGAAGTTCAGGGCGCTGCTGCGGCTATGATTTCAGGCAGAGAGTGGGGGCAGCGGGGCAACGGTGGTGGGCGAGGTGACTTTCTCTGTCAGGAGTGAAGGGGTTGCGCCCGTTTGCATCGCTGGAGGCGAGTGCAGGGGCGATAAGAGAGGACCTGCAATAAGGGGAAGAGATCAGAGCTCGTGCAATCACTCAGCAGTGCCCCCGCCTCCTCTCTCTTTCCTTCGCTGCCTCTGTGTACCTCCCCTCTTACTGTGCCGGGGAGAGACATTCGTGCTCTCTGTGTGAGAGTGAGGTGCGTGCTATGAGACTCCGGAGAGACGGGGGTTGGGACCCTGGCACCGCGTTTCTTCTATGTGAGGCCAAGATGCCTCGGCTTCCTGAGTGAGGGCGACACACTGTCCTCCTTCTGTAATGTTTACCAATAGACTTGGCAATGTCCACGTGTAAAGCTTGAAGCTGTGCTTGAGACTGGCAGTTGGACTTTAAATGCCCCAGGGATATCCTGAGAGGTCCAAAGGAAGTCCCCCTTAATGACCTTCATACCCCAGCTGCCCCAACTCTTAATTGAATGTCAAAAAGAGGGCTTAGCAAAACACCTGGCTCACCATTTGGTAGCACAATTGAACACGTAGACTGTACGCTCTAGAAGGCACGTGGACTTGCTCAGATCATAGCATGGCACGTAGACACAATCTCTATATCTCTATAGAGTTCTAGCAGGTTATTATAAAAATAATTTTAAAAAGAAGCATTTATTCACAGAAAAGTGCCACCCCCACGTGCACAAATATCACTGGCACCCCATCCCGGCTAGGATTTGTTTCAAATCCATTTTCCTCACCTACAAGGCAACCACTGCCTGCATGCTAGCCTACCCGATGGCCAAACTAAAAACCTCAGGCAGCACACTATCTTGTTGTGAGACCATCAACAGACTGGAAACTATACTGGCTAGCAAGGAGAAAACTAGGAACGTTCCTTCTTGTCAGGAATGGTGGTGTGGTGGGGGCTGTTGGAGGCCTCTGCTGTCAGATTCTTGGTTCCGGACTGCAAGGGAACTGCATTTCCCACAATTCTTGGGGACGCATTACATTGCATGGTACGTTGCACTCTGGAGCCATTAAGTGCTCCTCCCTCGCCTGTGCCCGGTGCTAGCAATTGAAGCTAGGCTGTGAGCACGGCACGGGCGGGGATTGCGGAGCAACGTTTGGTGATTCTTCCAGAGGCAGCTGACTGTGGGTGCCCGGACGCCCAATTTGAATGCCGTTTTTTTTCACATGAAGAGAAGGACTTGTACATTAGAACTTTAACACTCCCATTGTGAGAAATGAAAATCCATGCCAGCACAGATGCTGGAGCATTTTACTGGCAGAGAGGAAGGGAGCGACAGAAACGCAAGTTGCGTTCTCGCCCTCCTCTCTGCCATACAAATGCTTGAAAATGGGTCATGGTCTAAATGGAAGGCGTTAAAGCCTTACTCAAGATTTTTACGCCTTCCATTCACATTACGTCTCAATTGAAAATGAGTTCCAAAGCATGTTGCGACAGTGAGATTCTCTCAAGTCTAAATACAACATTTCTGGATTATTAAAAAAAAGAATACACTTACACATATTCATTTCAAAAGTCGTATTTCATTGCATACATTCATGCCACATATCCCTGCATTTGTAGGGACCATGGGAATAAAAAATAAGTATTTCATGAGCCTGTCATGTTGCTAGGATGGAATATGATGTTCAAGGGGCTAACCTCTGGAACTCACTACCCCCCCTCCATCAGACTAGATCCATCATTCAATGCCTTCAAAACCAGCGTCAAACTCTGGCTTACTGATAAGCCTTCCAATAATTGAGCCCTAATGATCCTGCATCACAATGATCTTGCATCACAGCCCATTGTTTGCCTGATATCCCACTGCTCCTCATCTCATCTTTTACCTGTCTAAATGGTCAGACTATTCTGTAACCTAAGTCGACCTGCTCACCATTACTGTGTATAGCTGTACCTATCTTGAAGTTCCGACCAATATGTAAATTGTAACCCAGATCGACCATTCCGCCATCACTGTGCTTATCCTGTATGTAAATATGTATGTACCTATGTTTTCTGCCTGTAACATGCTAAGTTTTCCAGCGCCCAGCTACCTTAGGGTTAGGTGTGTGATAAAAATAATAAACAAATACAAAATACAAATGAAATAAAATATCATTTTAAATTCAAAGGTGTGCAGAGCATACAACCCTTATCTTTTCACGAGTTCATAAATATGATCAACTTATGAAAACGATGGGGGTATTCTCTGGGAGTGTCTGCCTATTAACCAAGTCAATGGAAAGACTTGATCAATCAAAAAGTGTGAGGTCACAATGATATAGTGTGGGAATAATTCCAATTATACAAGTATAAACGCAGAGGTAAAGTGGGGTGCTCTGGAAGTGAAGGCTGCAGAGAAGGAGAACACCTGTTCCAAATGGAGGAGAGCAGAGTTTGGATATTATCTAGAGGTGGTGTGACCTTATCCATGAGGAAACTTGTACCTGATGCAGACCTACTTTCAGAGAGGGAGAACGAGATCAGAAGGGGCCAGCTGACTGGAATTTCCCTGGGAACACTTGAAGGTCTCTGCTCGCTCTGGGCCTCATTACGAGGTTGGCAGTAATCACATAACACTGAATCTGGCATCTGACTTCCCATTGCACCAGGACATTACACGTCCCGGCGGCGCAGAAAGCGAGGTGCCGGATTTTGTAAGGGAGTGGGAAGTGGGGAGACGAAAGCACTAGCACCGTTGCTAATGGTGACGGTGCTTCCATGACGTATCTGCCTACCGGGATCGATGCGCCTGCCAGTGCAGACCTGTTGGACGCAGCGGCCCCGGGAGGCAGACTCAGAGGGCTTCATTACTAGTCTGGTGGTAATCCTGCCGGTGCGTCCAGCGGGTTGCCGCTAGACTCCCCATATTTTACGGCACCTAGCTTCCTGGTGCCACTGGGGCATTACAAGTCCCGGCAGACTGGGAAGCTGGGCACTGGAAAATGTTAGTCCCCATTCCCATTACTAATGATGAGAGTGCTTCCGGGATAAATCTGCCTACCAGGGCCGCTGCGCCCAACAGGGTCAAACCTGTCGGGTGCAGCAGGCCCGGCAGGCAGATTCAGAGTGTGCTGGTCCAGAAACAAGGGTGCCGGTAGGCTTACTGGCACCCTTGTTTCCCGACCACCACACTCATAATGAAGCCCATAGTGTGGCGGTCCGGAAACAAGGATGCCAGTGATCTTACCGGCACCCTTGTTTCCGGATTGACATACTTGTAATGAGGCCCTCTGTGTCTTAAAGAATAGTTAAAATGTGAGAATGAAAATCTCCCAATGTAATTGGACATAGGCCCTCTAGAACCATCTTTCTGCTATGTCTCAGGAGTGGGTGGACTGGTAAGGAATTGTAGCAGGAGCTCATTCTATATAGAATGCTTGTTCAAGTAAAGTGAGAACAGCGCTTTGTTTTCTCACTGTATTAAAAATAGCCAGATTGGTTTTACATGGGATAAGATAGCACTTCGGCACAGATAAAAGTGCAGCTCATTGTAAATCCAAAGCCAAACAAATGAAACCCTGCTAGTTTTCACAGGTACAGTCTGACGCCAGATTAGTGAAAGGTGCACATTTCATCATCTCCAGGATTGTTTGATCATTTATGACCCGTGAAAGACATAGATAGTTAAGAAGACAGAATGGGTAAGAAAGGGACCTTCCACAGAAAATGATGACAAAGTAATTAACATTAATTCTTCGCTCATAATATCGCACAGTAGGGGAGGGTTCTGCAGAAGTGGGACCCTGTAGGTGAAGTAAAGTGGGAGGGGTATTTATTCCTTTATTAGAAAATTATACAAGTATTTTCCAATGTTGAATGTGCAAACCACGACACTGTGCATTCAAAATTGATAGCATACTGTCCCAAAATATATGTATCTAGACCCTAATGCAAACTACCATAGATTGTATTTAATTTCCATCTATATGCTAGAAACCCATAGCACCACACCCACAGAGGGGGGATCCATTTCAAATGTGTTTTTACATTAATCCTATTTTTCAATGCAATCATTCTTTGATACTTATACTTGCTATTGATAGTGGAAAGAATAATATGTTTTAATTTGCTAACTGAAGAGAGTTTTAACACACTAGCTGAAAAGTGGCAATGTTGTCGTAGAATTAAGTGTGTTGCTTAGAGGTAGCATTGTATTATTAGGATTAGAAATGATTTATGGAATTTTAGGTGTATGCACGATTTATTAGCGAGGATCGCACAGGCAGGCGCATTCTTTTTTCTGTGAACCAGTTACAAATGTATCGATATGTCATTGTGGTGATATCCCCAGCATTACATTAGAGAGCCACTTTTCAAGGGATCTTATTTGAATAAAATGAAATTTTGATTCCTAACACAGCCTGTTTCTTATCCCAGAATTGTGGGCTGGGATTGTGCATCAGGGGCCATTAAATTAGGGATGCACCTTAGCGATATCTACAAAATATCCAATAACAGTTACAAGCCTCTAAAAACATTAGAGAATAAGAATCTCGAAGACAGTCTAAGTTCACTTGTGGATACTTCCGCTGCAAGGCGGCTCGGTCTCCTACCAAGACAGAGTAGTCAAAGTCCAGGGCTTAAGGGTTTCACAACACCAGTTGATGTAAATGTCAGCCGTTCAGTTATTTGTTCTCAGGCCTTGGTGATGATTTTGACATGGCTTAGTCAATCATGCAAACTAATGTTCCCAAAAATAAAGGGTTTGGACTGGCCGTCCATAAGGGTGTAAAGGTTTTCTCAAGATGGACACAGTTCTTATTCCAAAAGACATTTCAGTCACTGGTAAGGCTGTGATGCACAGGTTTGGCTTCTCAACACTTTGCTTCCCTAGATATTCACCTGCTGGACTGCATCCAGACAACATGATTTTCTTTGCTAAAATGGCAGCATCCAATGTGGGTATACCATGCTGTAGACAATAGCCAGGGTGGGAGAAGGTCCCTCTGAAGCACCATAAAGAGATACCAGCCGAACAAACAATGTGTGACGGGATGCTGATCAGAGTAGGCTTCTGTACAGAGAAGACTTTGAAGGCTTTCCAATTCTGAATGGGCTCCTAATGGATGTCACTTCAAGGGGGATGCTAGGTGCCAATACCTTTCAAAATGCCTTATCCAAGGTAGTGCCCACACAGCTTCATTTTCAGGAAGGCTCCTGTAGGCAGTGGCTTCAGTGAGTAGGTGGGACTAGATTTGGATTCTCAGCGAGTATTCCATCACCTATGTCTCTTCAAACACTTGCCCAAAGTGTGGAGGGATATGTTGCCCTCACTCATAACGCTGCTGATCATCCATGGATGATAACACCAAACCACTTTCACAAATAGCAAATTCAGAGCCCTCTTCCTATAATGGGAATGGGGGACATTCATAGAGAAAACAGCCAATCACACACTCCTCTCAACAAAAAAATCTTTCACCAGACTACAGCCCTTTTCAGATAAGACGATCCACTTCAGTTATGATGTAATCTTCATTCGTACGGTTCAGAAATGTCCCAAATAATTTGTAATTGTGCTATAATTGCAATGGTACTTGCTCATGACATAAGTTACTCCAGCATTTGCCAGTCTGAACTTTTACTATTACTTGCTAACACTTTCGCCCTAGTGTATTGATTCAATTTCAGTAACATACTGCAATAGCTACCTACGTGTGCTAAATTGTTAATCCATAGGTGGGATTTCATTACAGCACTGAGCTAAGTGTGAATTGTCTCTATAGTGTTCGTTCACAGTCCAGCCAAGAGACAGAGAGTCACAATAACTTCTAAAACTGAAGATTGTCCAGGTTTCTCAAGCAAGAACATTTTTTTATGAGATTACATAATCTCATTAAAAAAATTGTCAAAACCTTACTGTTTAACACATTTGACTAATTGGTCCCAGCTCTGTTGATGATTTGACGCCTTCCTGTTCTCTCCACCCCAATGTCCACCTGTACAAACGCTGTGATACCTTCCGGTCTGGGCGTTGTTAGGAAAGATTTCCATTTCATGTGTAATTTTCCCTCCAGTTGTGTACCCCCCAACATTTTGCTGATGTTAAACACCATAGACGGACTTTACTAGAGGAGCTCAGCCTTCTGTTGCACTCCTCTGGGCTTTTCGCTCACTTTATATGGGGAAACTGACATGCCCTTAAGACGGTCAGTACTGGGAGACTTTGGTTCCCTTAGTCCTTTCCAATGTTTCAACTTTTACGCAACATGTAACAAGTGTACAATGTACTTTCCAGTGCAGTGCACGTGGGTCTATTAGTCATTTCCAAAGGCCCTAGATACTCTCGAAGGATTTTTTAGGAGAAGTGCAGATGTGCTTTGGAAAGGGCTGGTGGCAGCTTATCATTTCGTATATTTATACTCCTGTTCTGCCAGGTAAACTGTGATTATCGCTTTTGGCACGAACAGGTGGCCTGGCTCCAAAATGGCCATGCCATGAGGTTCTTTGACAATCTTGCCCCTTCACCTTCCACAGGTCGAGTTGACCCGGGTCAGTCCTTAGTTGGGCATGCATTCTCTCGCAAAATGCCAAGCTTTCGCGGGCTTCTGCAACCCTCGTGTGTGTGCCTCCAAGTTGTGGGCTGGGATGTCTGTTCCCAATACACATCCTGGGTGCCAAAGAGTCTGGAGTGCTGTGAATGCTCGAGACCACCGTAGTCTATGATTGGTCCTCGTATGGTATAGGGAATCTGTGAGGAATCCCGGTTAAAATGAGTTAGGAGTGCAAACTCTATCTAGGCCCGGTCTGGGTAGACAATTTTCAATAAATGAGATAGAGTATAGAGTGACAGGAGGCAGTGATTACAACAAGCGAAAGTAGTGCACTCACATACAATTCCAAAAATAGATGTATTTTTAATAGTTCTGAAACAATGGTTAAAAAAGTATTAAATAGATATATGTGGGTTAGCACCAAGGCTAACTAGCATCAATAGTAAGTCTAAAAACCGATGACATAGAAAAACGTCAAACTCAATTAGTGGATTGTTTAACAACAAATCAGTTTGCAGTATCTCAATGCTTTTCAATCATTGTGTACAATAATCAACTTAATAACAATCATAAAAAATGTTGTTCTCTCTGCTAACATCCAGAGTACAGTAGTTTCAACATGTTTCTGTTCTTTTCAAATTAATAGGGAACATTTGGCAGGAGGAAGGTATCCAGGGGCAAAATCCTATTCAGAGGCTCCAAGTGGAGAAAGAAGAATCACATGCAACTTGAAAGGTTCTTGTGGGGGCACACCACTTCATGAATAAGGGAGGACTATTGTATGGTTGCCGCAACTGCAAGGTAAGCGTGTGGTATGCCTCTATGTGAACAGATCTCCCATTGGGTCCTCTTCATTTTGGCGCAAAGGAGATTCTGGATAAGAGAAGGGCCCACACAGCCATACCATGTCGATTTCTGGAGTTCTCACTGAACGAAGGATAGGATCCAAGTATCCTGAAACTAAGAAGCCGAGTCGAGGAACCGCTGGTGACCCGCTGGAAGGTTTGGCACCCTAAACCCGCTGTCGTCACATGTGACCCCCCTGTATCTAGTCATCCTGGAAGGTCTGCGAAGATGCTTCGACGCATTGGAATAGTGGAACCAACTATTTTCGGCACCTTCATCAAACCCTGCAAGTAAGCCTTCTCAGAAGTGTCCCTGGGCCAACCAATGGGCTGACCAGCTTACTCAGACTCTGTACCCTGTTACCGCCACCGTTTTGAGGATGCCCTCTAAACTTGGTATATTCCTAGCTCTGTGTCCACAGCACTCTAACACCGAATTTCATACACTTGGCTTTCCCAGGACTGGAGTAAAGTGAGTGAGCCCAAACCGGAGTATACACAGTTACTGTGTCGCCTAGCCGTGGTGACGAGCTTTGCAGGTGCACTGCATTTGTGCCCCTCTTGCCCCTGAATCCTGCAGCAGTGAAACTGGCCTGATCCATCCACCAGGAGTGGAGAAATCGCCACTGTCCCGTTTGGGAATCATCTCTATCTTCGTTGCTGAAAGCCGCAAAGCCGCCATATTACTGAACTTGAACCTTCAACCGAAGTGGACTCGACTGGCGAAGTTTGGTCTGGAGTGCGCCAGTGGTCGGTTAGTAATCACAACCCTAACCGGTGGCCCCTAGCATCTCCATCCATTTTTACGCAGAAGTGGCCCCTGAGGGACCCTCTCCTTTCCACTGCTAGTGCGAACTAGCGAACTATTCCCAACTCTTGGAATCGACTCAGCCCTCAATTGGAGGCCCTCCTCGAACAGTGGGAACCTATTCTTCATCACCTCACCCACATTCCTGAGCTGCTACAGACCCTTGAAGAGACCCCGTTTTGCCCATCTGCATTACTGCGTGCGCCAGCATTGTATGTACATTTGAGCATTAGGCTCCACTCTTCTTAGGGATTGGACTGCCTCTTAGTTAGGAGTGTGTTGGATGCAGAAGGGACTAAAGACTACTTGCACTGCCTGTTTCCTTTCCCTTTTTGGTTGTGGACCCATTTCGTGCATTAACCCTTTAGACCCCTTTGGTCTTGTATATATGTATTTAGGTAGGATTGTGTTGGCTTAATAGTATTACTATGATTTGATTTGTGTGTTGAAACTCAAAGGCCGTGAAATTAATGTATTCGTATTTTTAATATATATACACCTGACTGGGAGTGATTTGTAAGTGTCCTTTTGTCTGTGTGCTCATTGAGGTCTTTCAGTCACCCTCACCCCTCCTGAGACCTAGTCTTGACCGCCGCCAATGCTACCTTGATTGTTCTGGCTTGTCCAGAAGGTTACCCTGTTCCAAGAAACTAGGCTGGCCTTCTAAACCTCTTCCCACCAGGTCAGAGTTCAGAAATCCGTCTTAACGGGCGTTACATACATGTAATAAATAAATAAAATGAAAATAAAATAATTTTAGGGGATTTCCTATTTTCAGAGGTTTCTAACACACACTTGTAACCTCAATTCTCAGCCACCAAACATTTAAAACATATGGTAATCAATATTGTCTGAACTGCTGCTTTCTTTTATCCAAGAAGGCACTTCTTATCATAGTAATCATAGCATGCCCAAATGCCCAGGCCAGTTCTGCTCTTCTTCACACCAGTGCCTACGGAGCTCCTTGACGAGGACAGAGGGACAGAACGTGGTCTGTATGATTGTGAAGAAACTGCTTATTACCTATAATTTGAAAACGCTTTAATGAATCCATTTCTTTAATAATACAAGTATATACTGTTGGTTTAAATGAAAAATGTACATGTGTTGAACAGGGTATCCCGTGATTTTACCGGAAGTATTTTTCTGTGGATTTTCACGGGGTGGGGCGGGCGGGGTGAGCTGTTGCAGGCCTCACCGCATGAACGGGACATGCTGGACAGAACCATTAACACAAAACAGGTTGCGTCCATTTACAAGACCGTATCCTTTCACTCCATCAAACTAGATGCCTTGAAACAGAGAGGTGGAAAAACACCCGGGGAGAAAGGTGACTGGATAGAGGCCCTGCAGCACCTCAGGGAGGTAGCCATAGCAGCCAGGATACAGCTGATAAAATTCAACTTTCCCCTCAGAACCTATTACTCCAGGGAAAGATTGAAAAGGGAGGAGAGGGTGCCTTCCCCAATTGCACCACCAGTACAGGGTCTGGGACATCCAAAAATACATCAGTTTGGGGGAAATGTGGTAAAAGAGGTCGAGAGGTGCTAGGGAAGCCCGGGGTAGTTAGAACCCAAATCTTACTGGCAATTTGGCTGTACTCAGAGCTCAATAGACGCCATAAGATATTTCTCAACATAGCCCATGTGATAGCGAAAAGGGCAATAGTTGTACACTGTATGGGCTCAGATCTCCCCCACTCCCACTGCCCCCCCCACCCGAGACTGTCTGAATGGTGCTCTGGAATGGACATCATCAAGATGTGGGACAGACTAGTTTACAAGAGTAGCAGGTACACACAGACGATGTGAAAACATTTGGGAGGATTGAGATTGACAGAGTTGCTGACCATTCAGAGGCATTGTTACTCCTCTTGGCAAATAGAGGGGATAGTAGGGGCGGGAGTGTTGCGGAGTGTTCTTTGCGTGAGGCAGACTGCAGCACCCACCATCTTTTTTCCACCTCTATCAACTTGGAGGAGGCGTCTACCTTTAAAACAGAACCCCGGACGCGAGAGCATCGCAGGAGTGCTGTGGAGTGTTCTTTGTGTGAGGCGGACTGCAGCACCCACAATCTTTTTTCCACCTCTATCAACTTGGTGGAAGCAGCTCCCTTTAAAACAGAACCCCGTACATGGGAGCATCGCAGGAGTGTTGTGGAGTGTTCTTTGTGTAAGGCGGACTGCAGCACCTACAGTCTTTTTTCCACCTCTATCAACTTGGAGGAGGCAGCTCCCTTTAAAACAGAACCCCGGATGCGGAAGCATCACAGGAATGTTGTGGAGGGTACTTTGTGTTTCTTTTGGAGCCTGAGGAGCCCTTTCCAGGTCAGTACTTACCATAGACAATGCAGACCTGGCACCCCTGGATATCAGGTAACATCTGATTTGCCTCTTACCCTCCGCTTTGTTGCATTTGGCTGCATGCTCCATTAGAATTCATTACCATAAATCATAACTCATAATGACATAAACTCACCTTTGTGGGCTCTTAACAGTGTGGTTGCTGCTAAATACACGTGGACATCGAAATCACAATCACATCTAAAATCATCTGGAATCTTTTGATCATCCATTTGTTTAGGCTGAGGCCCACTACCTCAAGGATGCTGATGTCCAATTGCTATTATTTGAGAAGCGGAAGTGGCTCAAATAGCTGGAGGGACGACTTGAAGGCTCCTGTGATTGATAATTTGCCAGGTGAAAACGTAAAATAAATGAGGATGTCACAATCCTTTGTTTATCTTCTTCAAGTAGAGCGACAACCCGGCACAGAATACATAACAGCTCTAACATCTAGTGCCTGTCCATTGCAATACCTTATGGGTCCCTCAGGAAGGAATAATCTGGACTATACACTCTCAACTTCATCTATGAAGTGTATTATAACAAAGGGATGACAAACAAGAGGAGAACTTTGAGTGACAGTATTTGGAGTGAAGGAAGACATTTGGATCAATGTCTTCCAGAAATGGATGAGAGGGTTGTGGATATGTGAGAAGAATACCCCGTGCGAAATACCGAGACAGGCACTAGTGAGCTGGTGGGGCAAAGGCCTCTATCATCCACTTCTACGGGCCCGCAATTGTATAAGCCCTCTAGTAAGGATTGGCCTAACTCACCAGTCGCCCTCAACTGAAATAGTTCACTCCCCAATCAAACTCTGTCAGCCTTGAGTTTTGTTCTAAACTCCCTCGTTAGTGTTTTTGAACTATTAAGGACAGAAGTCCAAACGCACTCAGGAACTCTTCTTGAATTATCAGGGGGGGGGAGGCATGTGAATCATCAATGGTGGGTCTGAGTTGTTTAATAAACACACCCATCTCTAAGGACCTGGGACTTCTAAGGGAAGCAAGCAGTAATCAATCTCTGCTATGTAAGGAAATTAAGTCCCACTTGGCAGACCCTGGCCAGGATTTTCACAAAATGAAAGATGAGATCAAAAGTATGAGAGATGATGGCAAGTTGGCGGATCATCAACCTGTGGTAGATGCCTTTGAAAATGTCCCCCCTGAAGACACTCCTTTGTCACAATAATAACCCTGGAGGAATTTATAAGGCTTGCCCAGTCAGGAGAGGCCATGCTGGTAAGTCCGAAAAAGGGGCCCAAAGTGATTGATCCTCTAGAAGAGAAAGAGCCTGACACAATTTGGCCGTACATCTAGCGGCTCTCCTCGGGCCTGAGGCTGCATTGTCTGTACCCACATCCAATATGGAATCAGATTCTATGAAGGAACAAAGGAAAAAATAAAAAGGAAGAAACAGAGGGATGCTAAACAAATAAAAATAACTACTAAGGAAGTGCTCCAGCCTCACCTTCAGAAACCCAAGAACCCTATTAATCAAAAAAAACTCTGGGAAAAGAAAATGTTTCAATGCCTTAAATAAAGCGATCAGCAAGGATTCAACAGATATTCCTATTGCCTCGGTTGCTCATCAAATGAATACAAAAGAAGATCAGGATGATACCAGCGCAGGTATGGGAGGTGAAATTCTGCAACTGTCAAAAAATTGGGACAAATCCACTATTATCAAAATCAGCGTGGGTCTACAAACGGAAAATCCAAATTAAGTTACCAAGGCACCCCACGTCTGGCCGCAATCTTTCTTAAAGAAATTGCAAAGGTGGGCCAGGAGAGGCTAACCACTGATACCAGCAGTACGAGCACTGTAGATATGAATCAAAAGATCCCAGATATTCCGCAAGGGCACCGAAGTGGTGGCACTATAAATAATGAGATCCATCGCCTCATTGCCTAAATGGGTTGCCAACATTAAATGAGACCCATACAGAAGTGAGAGATAATAAACCTGGCCGGAAGGAAGCAAGTCCCTTCGCCTTACCCAGAATATGGATGAAGAGACTGGACCCAAGTCAGGATCAGGCTAGTCTGAATATAGGAACTATTCTGGCCTTCACAAGACACATTCCAGTCCTTTTCTTACTATCAGCCCATGATATTGACCGTATAAGCTTCCCATATGAACATAATACTAACATAGTGGAGGTGGTGATGAAATCCCAATTGGGTGCAAAGGCGATTCTTGATTCAGGGAAGGAATTCAAGGATTTGGGGTTAGAAATGTCCCCTTTTCTGCCTTTGGTTTCACAAAATCTGAGGTCTGGGTCTTCCCTAATTAAAAGGAAGGGAAGAGGCAGATGTCAGGACAGAGAGAGTAATGGGAGTAGCCGAGGTGGCATTAATGGGAGGAGGGTGATTGTTTAACTAAGGATCAGAGTGGTGTCAAAAATAGGATCTGGGCACTGCTTCCAGGCATCCTGACTGAGCTATTCCAAAAGTTAAACATTACGGAAGAGTTACTTTAGCCCAGGGGAGTTTTAGACTACTCAGCTGGAACACGCAGGAGTCTAGTTCTTTTAAATATGTGGAAATGAGGACATTCATTTTTCAAGGCCATCATCAAATCCTTTTCCAGGAAACATGGCTGAGAGATTCCTTTAACCTGGATGGTTTTACCACTTTTAATCAGTCAGCCACCAATGCGAACAGGGGAAGGCCCTCGGGTGGGCTGGTTGTTGCCGTTCGTAACATCTGGGCAAGTAGTATCAAACAACTACCCTCTAAAAGATTGGGAATCCTGCCAATTAGGGTCTGCTTCTCTCCCCAGTAGATTTGTAATTCATTGATACTGATCAATATATACTGAAGCTCCGTGCATTCCACCTTAGAAAGTTTCTTGGAAGATTTTGCAGAAATATTGCTCAATGTTGGCATTGCCTTCCCAAAAGAGAAAGTTTTGGTCGCAGGTGACTTGAATTCTAATTGCCTGGTTGGATCGTCAGGGGGGCTCATGGGACTTCATGTGTGAATGGTAGGATATGGGTACGTTTCTTTAAGGAATGGAACTTGCGTATTGCAAATGGTACTATCCCCAGGGATATTCTGCTGGCTGAAAGCTGGAGAAGTGGTGAGTCTGTTTCCACCATTCATCACATGATTATGTCGCAATCTCTCTTTGGGGATTGTAGGTAGTTGAAGGTTGTTGACATAGGTACGAGTGATCACATACCGCATCTTTGAACCTTCCAAACTGTGTCCCCAGAAACCAGTTTCTACCACTGAGGTTACGGTAACCCAGGGTGGAAATCGATTGGTGAGGTTCAAGCGTAGAGGGGGGAATCTCAATTCTAAACTGAAAGACTTAGTGGGGGCTGCAACCCCGAGGGCATTACATAACTTGTACGATCCCAGGTGCTTTGTTGACCTTTTATGGGACTTAGACTAGGTATCAAACGAGGTTTCCAGCGTGGAACCGATGCCCATAGTTATGTTTTAGAGACCATGGAGCGTAAAAGATCACAATACCGTAATATTCGATTGTTGACAAGGGAGGGTCTGAAACTAGAAATATTCCTTAGGGAAAAGAGGTACCGCTGTAAACAATACAGAAATTGGTCAAGAAACAAAACATTTGAAAGAAACCGCTTGGATGGACTGTCAATGCTGAAAACAGTGACAGAAGGTAACTCTCTGAATTTGTGGGGTCTTATTAATCCACAGTCTCAACAACAAGCTTCAGTCCAGTTGAATTCCATTGCTGAATTAACATGGATTATGTATTTTTTTCGGGGGTCTTCGAGGAAAGGAACCCATGGAACAGCGGACTAAACGCCAAGGCTTAAGTGAGATCTTGAATTTGAGGAAAAAGAGACTGAAGGCCTTATACATAGCTCATTGAGATCTAGGGCTGAAGGGCCACATGGCCTTATAAACTAAATAGTACGGTCCGCAGTAGGTCTATGGACCTCCATTCTCCTTAAACTCTTTAATAACATCTAAAAAAACGTGTAAAATCCCAATTCATGGAACACAGCCATAATTATACCCATTTATAGAAAAAGGCGATAGTAGAAATCCAGCTAATTATCAGCCTATTGCCCTGAAGGATATAGAGAGAAAATCTTTGCCCGCATTGTTTTGAAAGATCTGGAAGCATGGGCAGAGCAGTCAAACATTATCTCTAAATTCCAAACAGGTTTTCGAAAGAGAATGTCAACAACCTTTAATGGCCTGATGCTTAACATGCTAAATATAAAGCAAAATAAAGATCAGACTCTGTGGGGTTTGGATATACCTATCCAGAGGCTTTGATACCATCAACAGAGGCAAACTCTGGTGCAAATTAAAAGATTGGGCCATTACCGATGGTCTCCTGGCAATCCTTGACATGACAAAACCATGATACAAGTGAGACTAAACTCTGATGGACATTTGCCTTCATCTATTCCAACTGGGAAAGGGCTAAGACAAGGATGCATAGTTGCACCCCGTCTTTTTAACGTTTTCTTGGACGATCTTTGGAATGAATAGCGCCCCATTCATTGGCTGCTCCATCTATCGGTAAACTTAAATTCACTGGTCTGGCATATGCGGACGATATGGTACTTCTGAACCACACGCCTATCGGTTTGCGGCATCTGATCATGCAGTTTCAGATGACCTCATTATCAACTCAAGCAAAACCTGCATTATGACCTATAAACGTTCAGTTAATAAAAAGACCAGAAGTTTCAAATGGAAGATGGCAAAACAAAATGTACCCGTGGTAAATGAAATAATGTACCTGGGGTTTATGATTAGAACGACTCCCTCAATGGTTGCGCTAGAGGCTGATCTAGGTAAAAAACGGATTCAACTTACTTGCCAAATGAAACAAATCCTCTGTGTATTTTGCAGATTTACCCTCTTCCCCTAATTAAATTCTAGAAGGGCTAGGTGATACCAATTTGAATGTACGGGACTGAAATTGAGAAAATGGCCTTAAAGATCAATTGGGTTCGAATCAAGGGTCTGATTTGGAAAAAAGGTCTTAATTCACCAAGCTCATTATCCATGGTCAGGCTATGTTATGAATTAGGTCTACAATGCTTAAAATCTCATGTTGCAATGGCGAAGGGTCATGTTAAATAGATCAATTATATGTCCTCTCATAAATTCTCTTTATGTAGATATCTGTAGCCTGATGGAAAACAATATGAACGAGTGCCTTTGTGAACTAAAAAAAGACGCTTTAGCAATGCTATCAGAATGCCAGTCCACAGAAAAAGAGCTGACGGAAAATCCACTTAGCATAAATAAGTTAATAGGTCTGAATGATTGGATTGCACCTAGGGCTCTGCTTGTAAATCTCAAAAGGTATGAGGATGTCCCTGTCTCTGACAAATTCTTGGGTTATCTGTCACATTACCTCAGGAAGTTTCCAAATCCAAAGTGGAGGATGAACTTCTTGAGGTTACTCATGAACCTATATGTCACTCGTGACCTGCTCAGAATTAGGAATGAATGCCCTCAGGCGGATGTATTGTGCAATCTTTGCGACTTGGATACACGACAAAATGTGAAACATTTAATATCATGTATGGGCACTAGACAGCAGAGGGTTGCCCACTTTTCCCACTTTGTCCACCATTTTGATTGGTTTGATGCTGAGGAATTATGCAATCGAATGTCTGCAGGAAGAGAAACCATTTTATCCTTTGAAGGTTTGTGATTTTTGAAAAAAGTAAATCTACCATTGGGGTACAATAGTGCCTTACTAGAAAAGTGAAATTATTGTACATTTCCTAAACATTTTTTTTTACTGGATGTGTTCTTCTTAGCTTAGTTCTTTCGTGTTCTTTTATTTTCTTTATCTTCTATTTTTATTCAAATGATTTAAGTGAATGTTAATGTGATTTTAATGACTCTATTGATGAACTGATTTTTCTTTTTATGTTTTTATTTCTTTTAAATATTTTTCTTTTGTGAAAAGTCAAATGTTGGCTAACCACAGAAAAAAAGAAAAAAGAAAAAAGTAGGGATGAGGGTTAATTTACAGACGGGAGGAGGAGAACAATTTGAGAAATGGGAAATGAAGAAAAGTTTTCCACAGTTGCCAAAAGAGTGGATTCTGTTGAAGACCATTTAAAAGTCGTGGATGAAAAAACTATAAAGCTGATGGACCAGATAAGAGAATTGAAGGTGGATAATGAGAAGTTTGCCTTGAAGCTCTCAGCATAGGAAAATGTTTCAAGAAGAAATAATCATCGCTTTGTAGGATTTCCTGAAAATGCAGAGAGAGGAAACTCCATTGATTTTTTGAATACGAATTTACCTAAATTACTGAATATAGATGCAGCAGTTTCACTGGAAATTGAGAGAGCTCATCGGTCCCTTAGCTCTAAACCAGCTTTGGGGGAGAGGCCGAGACATATTATTGTGAAATTTCTACATTTCCCTGTGAAAGAGCTGGTTCTGAGGAAAGCCTGGGAGCTGAGGGACCTTGCTTGGGGTGGCGACAAAATAATGGTGTTTGCAGACCTAAGTAAGGATATCATGGACAGGAGGAAAACTTTTATTGAGGCTAAGAATAAGGCCAGAGAAATGAACCTCAAATATTACATGATTTATCCTGCAATTTTGAAGGTAGCGGTGGAAGGGCAACTACATTCATTCACTGAGAGTAAACTGGCTGAGAAATTTCTGTTTGATTTGGATCCTATGGAGGGCACTTCGTCAGGTTTGGAGCCCAGAGAAAGACAGTGGAGGAAAAAGGGAAGGTCTGACATGCACTAGGATGTGCTGGGAACGGATGCTCATGTGTTGTTTTTTTTTATTTTTAAAATATAAGGGAAAACATTTTTTTTTTTTTTGTATCACCATTACTTTCTATTGAAGAAAATGGCTGCCACTGCCTGTATTCCATTAACCAAGAGTAACGGATTTCGAATGTTTACTTGAAGATGTTCGTGTTTCATGGTTGCCTGTACTTTTCGTATTATGGCATTGTTGAGGAAAGCACCCTGTTGTATAACGTGCATTACGTCTGACGTAGTGGACTGGCAAACCCTTTCCTTTCTGTTTGTTATGCCTCCGGTTCCCGGCCACTACCGGGTGTTGCGGAGGGAGATGACCTCAACCGGAGCGCTCTGGCACATACGCATTCATGTGCTGTCATAGATCACGTGCTCCAGCTGCTCTGCCCCTTGCGGAGGTCCCATGGAAAGGTGCTTGGTGTTTAGTCTTACCGCGATTACACCTCACTCCAGCTTGTGACCTTGTTGACTCCTGTGGACATTGGTAAGATCGTTGATGGTCCGAGACTTTGTTTTTTGTCTGTTCCTGATTGTTTGCGGGTGGGCTGCTTTGGCCCTGTCACTGCTACGAGCCGAATTCCATTATTTTCGTATGGGGTCAATGCGGGGAGATATACAGAGACAAGGGTTTTGAGGCTTTGGAGTCACATACAGGATGCCCTTGCTCTTTGCCTTTCATGAGTATCAGCCTTTCCTTTGAGCCCCTCGTACACCTCACTATTGACTGCATGAGCCCATATGGGTGTATCTTGACTTTAGATGTGGCTCCTTTTCATGTTTGGCTGCTGAAATTCAGTTTAGTTGCAATTCTGAAATGAAACCGCACTCCTTGATCACCCTACTCTTCCAACTCCCGAAGCAGCGCTTGATCAAAGATATGCTCCAAAACGAGGCGGCTGATGGATGTTCTTAAATGTACTTGGTTCCAATTTTTATTTCGGAGCTCACGCTTCATGCATGTTCCACTGCTACAATTAACTAGCATGTATTCGCGGCCTCTATTCTGCTTAAGTGATTATATGTTTTACACTACTTCTGCGATGCTGCCTCCATATGTTGGTATGGGATTCTGTAGTATAAACTGTTTGCATGCAAACTTGCGACTGGTTTGTTGCTTTCTGAAAGGGGAAGAATATTGTAACGATGGACTACCACTTCCTATGTGAATGGATATGCAGAGGTTGGACTTTTAAAAATGGCTATGAAAGATGTTGTACTTAAATCTTAAATGCACCTTGGTTCATTCTCATGGGGTGTTCCTGTGGATTGGCCTGCCTATTTTCCAGGTTTGTGTGCAGTAAATGGAGGGATGGTGTTTACGGCTCGGTTACTGGAGCCCGGACGCCGCAAGGTTTACTTGGAGGTGATTCAGGTTTCATGGCTGCAGGGTTGGGATTGTGGCGATATGTGTGGATGGAGGTATGTCAGTGCTGAATGCTTATGTTCTGAGGGTCCACTCGTGGGAAATGGTCTCTTTTGATTTGAGCTGATTCTTTAATAACACGACATATCTCCTTGTATTCGGTCATGACATTATAACTCCAGAGGATGGACTCACCGACATCTATTTTCCGTGTTTGATTGGTGGGGTCTACATGGTTAGTGTGAGACGTTGGGAAGGGTTGTAGTATAGGTGACAGGGAAAATATAAAAAAAGGGAATTTGCATGGTCAAATTTGATATTAAGGGAAAATATTGTATTTATTTTCATATAAGGTTTGGGATTGGAGTTTCGTTTCTGGTGGGTATGGTTCAGAATGGTTTTCTTGATGTATGTATTTCTGCTTATCTTAGGTCTGCGTTTTGTCCGACTGACAATTTCTGTGCAAAATATGTGCTTTTTGTCTGCTGTTGTCTATGTGTTTTTGTTGTTGTGTCTACAATTTTTCCCTCCCCCTTTTTTTTTTTTGGACCTTTGTCCTGGATGGTTACTGTCTATATTGTACTGATCTGATTTGGGAGTTATGGTTGCATTAACTTTTGTTTCATGGAATGTTAAGGGAATTGGAAATGTTGTGAAATGACGCAAGGTTCTGGCGAGATTGTGGAGAAGTAGGGCTGATGTGGTGTTCCTTCAAGAGACCCATCTAGATGAACATACTGAAAAATACCTGGTCAACTACAAATATTCTAGGGCGGTCTCTAATTGCTATGATTCTAAATCTAGGGGGGTGAGCATCTTGTTTAGGAAGGGCCTGTCGTTTAAGATTGAAAAGACAGTTATGGATGAGGAAGGTAGAATCCTGTTACTTGACGTACTCCTTGATGGGAAAACAATGACGTTTGGCTAAGTGTATGCGCCGTGCTCGCCAGCTGTTTCTTTTCTCAATCAGTTGAGCCTTTTGTTAGATGGCATGGAAGGTGATTCAGTGGTCTTGGGCGGTGACTTTAATCTAGTGATGAACAGTAAGATAGATCGTAAATCGGAGTGTAGATATTATAATGAGAAGATTAGTGAGGAACTTAGGGCAGTTGTATTTAAATACAATCTTATTGATATATGGAGAGAGCTTCATCGTGGCGAAGAGGAATTTTCTTTTCATTCACCTGTTCATGATTCTTTCTCCAGGATTGATTATTTCTTTATTAGTATAGCTTTGAGTAGTCACACGACCTCGACGAATATATTGGAAAGAAACATCTCTGATCATGCTCTATTAGACCTCCAGTTGATTTTGGACAATATAAGCCCTAAGATGAGAAGATGGAGGATGCAAGCCGCAACGTTGAAAGATAAGATGATTACGGAGGGTCTAGAGGCATTCATTGGGCAATACTTGAAGGTAAATATAGGCTCGGCCAGTATTAAGTCTGTTTGGGATTGTTTTAAGGCGGTCTTGAGGGGAGAATTGATTAGCAGGTCTTCCCATATGAAGAAGAAGAAGCAACATTTGATTTGTGCTCTGGAGACAGAGATCCGTGACTTGCAGAGGGTTTGTGCTACTGATGTTTCAGGACAATCCAAACTGAAATGTGTAAGTTAGAGGCGGAACTGAAGACTCACATTCAAAATTTGGTGAGTAAAAGTTTGTTTTATTCAAAACAGAAGTTTTGGTAGGCAGGTGATCGTAATGGCAAATTGTTGGCATATAAGCTTAAGGAGATGGTGTCTGAATCTTGTATTTCTTCCATACAAACTGATGGTGGTACTACCTTAAATAGGAGTGATGATATTTGTGGTTATTTCAAAGATTATTATGAATCATTGTACAGAGAAGACTGTGACCCGACTGTAGATAAGCTGGACACATTTTTTGAGAAGATTTCGCTCTCCAAACTGACTCTGGAGAAACGTACTTCTCTTGATGCTGCGATGGAGGTTGCTGAAGTTAGTTTGGCCATATCCCAAATGAGAGATGGAAAATCACCGGGTCCCGATGGTATTGTCTCGGAATTTTATAAGCAATTCGAAGTCCAATTGGCACCTGTTTTGTGTGAACTTTATAATGAGTTTGTTGTTTCGGGAATGATGTGCGCTTCCATGAAAGAGGCTATGATTGTGGTGATACCAAAACCTAATAAGGATCACACTCGCTGTGGAAACTACAGGCCTATCTCAATGCTAAATGTGGACCAAAAAATGTTCACAAAAATGTGGGCCAACAGATTGGGTTTATGTATGAAAGACTTGGTTGATGGGTCACAGGTGGGTTTCATTCTAGGGAGGTATGGCTATGACAATATTCAAACTGTATTAAATGTAGTTGATGCCCGATTTGGGAGGGACACAAATGAAGTCATTGGTTTCTTTGATGCTGAAAAAGCCTTCGATAGGGTAAATTGGAAGTTTTTGAAATTCACTTTGCTAAAAATGGGTTTTGGCCCGTTTTTCATGAGAATAGTAGAATGTATTCATAATGATGTTAAGACCCGGCTATTGGTTAATGGTGTGGTTTCAGATTCATTTCAGTTGTTGAGGGGCACGAGGCAGGGTTGTCCGTTGTCACCTTTTTTGTTTGAGCTGGCGTTGGAACCTCTTGCTACTTATTTTAGACAATGTGAGATTATTAAAGGTATTAATGTTGGGAAAGTTGAGGTGAAAGTCCTATCGTATGCTGATGACATGCTTCTCATGTTATCAAATCCAGAAGTGTGTAGAGATGTAATAAAATCGATGTTTCAAGAAGTGGGTGAACTATCGGGACATAAGGTGAACTGGGAAAAAACAGAGGTTTTCCCCTTGTCTGGTCGCTGTGACGGTTCAATTTTGAGTTTGTGGAATTGTAAATGGTCTCCAGGGGGGGTTAAGTATCTAGGAATTCATATTATTGGGGACTTAAAGAAATTACTGCAATATAATCTGTGGGCTAAGATCAATGCAATTAAAATAGTTCTTTTGCCGAAAATCTTGTATGTTCTTCAGTCCATCCCATTGTTGTTGTATAAGAATCAGCTGCTTAAAATTGAAAAACTTTTTTCTTCCTTCTTGTGGGGTCTTGGAAAAAGGCCTAGAGTTCCGAAATACATGCTAGTACAAAAAGTTGAAGATGGGCGATTTGGACTCCCTGACTTGGTAAAATACTATAATGCTTTTTTGCTTAAAAAAAGCTCCTATTATTTTAGAGATTGTGGGGTGAATGAACCAATCTGGTTACGTATGGAACGGGGCATTTGTGCTCCTTTTGACTTGAGGTCCGTCTACAGTATGGATAAATTGCCAGTTAATAGATTGAAGTTGCGCCCGATTGTGGCTACTAGACAGGTGATTGGAGGATGGTTTCGAGATAATGGAATGAGTTATGGTTTCAGTAGGGATGCTTCTATATGGTACAATACTGCCTTACAGATTGATAATAAATGTTTGAATTGGCTCAGTTGGATTAATAAGGGTATTCTGAAATTGGCAGATGTGTTGGATGGAGATAGGTTGTTGAGTTTTGTGGAATTGACGAATAGGTACGGTTTGAGGCGAAATGAACTGCATAGGTACTTAGCTTTTGAGAATATGATAAATAATAGATTGGAATTGGCTGATGGTTATATTGGGAATAAACCAGAGATTGGTACTTTATTGGAAGGTTCGGAATACGGGGTAAGTACTTATATGCAATTTATGCCTATTGACGAGAAACTCAGGGGGGCATGTTCTAGATTAAGAAATGTGTGGTCGGATGGTGTTCTGGTTGAACTTTCTGAGTTAGATTGGAACTACATTCTGACGGTTAATTTGACATTGGGTCCTGATATGGGGTTACGTTTGATTAGACAAAAATTTATTGGAAGATTATATTGGACGCCGGTTAGGATGTTTAGACTGGGGCTCCGGTCAGATGATTTGTGTTGGGGTTGTAATAATGATAGGGGTACATTATTGCATTTATTGTGGGTTTGCCCGAGAGTGTTGGAGTTTTGGTCGGCAGTGATTGATAGAATTGACTTGATTTTTGATGTGGTTTTGCAGAGGTCGGCAGAGAATATCATATTACTTTCCCGTAAGGATAGGGGTCGTCGGATTATGAGACATTCTTGTTGGATTGATAGAGCCATAATGGTGGCTATCAAGTTAATGCTCAGGGTTTGGAAATCGAGGAAGAAACCTAATGTAGATGAATGGCTGATGGAATTACATGTTTTGGCACAGTATGATAAGGTTTCTTTTCATAATAAAGATAAGGATGAGGACTATTTGAATCTTTGGGGTCCCTTTATGGCTCTATATGATTGAGGGGTAGATGGAAAAAAGTTTTTTTTTTGTTTGTTTATTTGTTTGTCCTGTCTTGTGTGGTTGTGGTTATCTTGCTGGTTATGCTTCACTAAGGTTGATTCCTTGTTTGAGCTGTATTGTCTATGATGCTCTAGTCCTTTTGTAAATTTCACTTTTTCTGCTGATTGTGAAGTGTTACTTTTGCTATTAATGTTTATATGAAAAACAATAAAGTGTTGTTGAAAAAAAAAAGAAATGGGAAACACATGGCGAAAGGTGCTTGTAGTCCAGTCACGTGATTTTGTTGGTATTTATGTTGCATTACAAAACCTAATAAGAATGTGAAACAAGCATTGACAATAGCAATAGGTTGGGCTTTTGGGACTTCAGTGGCTTTGCCAATTGCTTGTTTTTAAAGGACTTCAGTGAAGGGTATGCATAGAGCTTATAAATCGAGTGGCTGAAGGCTGCCTGGTTAGACATTTTTATTACACCAGTAGGGGGTTTACAACTCCAATTAAGTCATTAGCTCTCAGAAGACTGCTTTGAATAAACACTGGCAGGCACTTTCCATGCAAAGTCTGATGGCAAGGCTCGATTAAAGCAAGCTCAAAGAGTTGCTATGAGGAGGTGTTTTGGGAGGGCAAAGGGTGGAATGGCCATAGGGATTAGCATAGCCAGGCAATGGGTGGGCACATAATCAAACAACACCTACAGACTCTGTGTCCCTCCTTATATGTAATTCCTCCCTATATGTACTCTAATGCAATAGTTCCGGCTTATAGGTGTCGCTTATATGACGTGCTCACCTTCAGACTGACTGTAAATACTTCCATAACTTGTGTTGAATAATGCACAATGTCTGCCCATCATCAAACAACAAACACTGTGAGGAGGCCCCCAGAACACCCAGGCCTGTCAAGGGTTTTGGTAAGGTAAAGGACAACAAATTTGGCAGGCCCCTTATTTATTTTTTGCCCTGCAGCAGCGTTACCTTGAATAGAAGATGCAAAAACTCTCCCTTTGAGTTTATGGGCCCGATTCATGGAACGGTTTCCTATGGGATTGCACGGTTATAAAACGCTTACATGAATCAGGCCCTATGTGTGGAGGGTGTAGATATGTGAGGCTCCCAGGAATCAGCTGGGCTATTCTTTATGTTGGTCCATTGCATTTATCATCAAACAGATGTGTGGGCCCCCCAATAAATCTGGCATGTATCTGTCCCGCAAGGGTGTAATGGGGAACGAGCCATTCGAACTGGCACCAGAACCAAGGAGGTACTGGAGGAGGTTCCTGGAGTCTGAACGGTACAGTGGTTGCAGAGATAGAGGCAGCGGCTGGAAGCCGTGGGGAAGTGGAGCTCCACAGGCCGCCTCCGCCGCGGGAGTGGAAGAGACGGCATGGCTGCAGAGCTCCTAGAACCAGGAGTACACCGAGGTACTGGAGGAGGTTCCTGCCGTCTGAACAGTACAGTGGTTTCAGAGATAGAGGCAGCGGCTGGAAGCCGTGGGGAAGTGGAGCTCCACAGGTCGCCTCCGCCGTGGGAGTGGAAGAGACGGCATGGCTGCGGAGCTCCTAGAACCAGGAGTACACCGAGGTACTGGAGGAGGTTCCTGCCATCTGAACGGTACAGTGGTTCCAGAGATAGAGGTAGCAGCTGGAAGCCGTGGGAAAGTGGAGCTCCACAGGCCGCCTCCGCCGTGGGAGTGGAAGAGACGGCATGGCTGCGGAGCTCCTAGAAACCAGGAGTAGACCGAGGTACTGGATTAGGTTCCTGCCGTCTGAACGGTACAGTGGTTCCAGAGATGGAGGTGGTGGCTGGAAGCCGTGTGGAAGTGGAGTCCCACAGGCCGCATCGTCCACGGGAGTGGAAGAGACAGCAAGGCTGCGCAGTTCCTAGAACCAGGAGTACACCGTCAGTGTCGGGAGTTGGGGCCTCCTCCCCGCCCTCGATCGGAACAGAGCTCTGTAGAACAGAAGAGGCAACCCGCGGAGAAGGAGTGAGGAGCTGGAGGGATCCTCCCCGTTGAGAGGCCACACTCCAAACTGACTCACAGTAATCCAGCACGCAATGGAAGAAGCCCAGGGGTTAGTGGTGAGTGAAGGCGGATAAGTGATGGAGGGGAGGTGGCCTGATACACCCCTGGGCAGCAGGACATGTGGGAAAGCAGGCTGCACCTGCACCCAGGGACAGAAGGAGGAGAAGCACAACGATTTGTGGCAGACGGCACAGGGTAGCTACCAAGTTACGCTGGAGGTGAGCACAGTGAGGGTGTTGGTAACCTGAGGTGGTACCTGGTCTCACAAGAAAAGAGAGAAGGAAACAGTACAAATTCCCAAATGTGTGAGCTCGCGTCCCCTGCACACTATCATAGACCAAAGTAAGCCAAAATTTCAAACGGTGTAGAGTATACGATTTTAAGAAAATGCATTTACATTTCTTATGAGTCAAATTATTATTAAGAAAAACCTTTTCATCCACTTCCTTATGTCACAAAAAGATGTGATTTATTATAAAAACCCAATGCGTTTCGAGATAACAATCTCTTCATCAGGGGTACAATCCTTTATAAATTCTGAAAGTAATAAGAAAATACTATTAAAAGTGTCTGTTCCAAAATGACAGCAATTGTTTACAATTCACAACACTATGGGCCTCATTACGACCCTGGCGGAGGACCATGGTGCAATTTGCACCATGGTCCATGGCGCTAAGCTGCCAACTCCGCCATGGTGGTTGGCGGACTTACCGCCCCATGCCGACCTTGGCGGAGCGGTAAGTCCCCAATCCCCATTTACCCTTCCCCATTCCCATTTTTGCCCCATAGGGTATAATGGGAGTGGGGAAGGCGTTAATTACGCCACCGTAAATTACGGTGGCGTAATTAACAACAAGTCCCGTAGCGCCATGGATTTTACCGCCTGCAAAAAGCAGGCGTAAAAATCACCATGGCGCTACGGAAACTCGTAGTCAGGCGGAGAGGTACGCCATGCACTACGCTGGCGTAAAACCCTCTCCGCCAGGGTCGTAATGAGGGCCTATGTAATTCTATGATTCACTGTAAGCTTGATAATTCACCATGTAAATGCCAGAATCCTTTTGGTGCCTGGACATAAAAGAGAGAAGGAACAGAAGTGGAGTGGCCATGGACAAGCGGCCTGGTTATACTGTGGCCTGAAATTGGAGGAGTTGGTCCACTTGCAGCAGGGTCACCAGACAAGGAGGCTCAGGGGGTAAAGCACTGCACGTGGCAGAGGTGGTCCTAGGGAAGGATGGGCTCCACAGATCGGCGGAGGCATGCATGAAAAATACCTGTGATGGAGCTACACAGCAGCCATGGTAAAGGATAAACTAGCCAGAGCCACACAGAGCAAGATGAAGAGGTATATCCTGGGTCAAGGGCAACAAACTACAAGTGAATGCCCACTCTGGCAACTCAGGACAAATTACGGTGAGCATGGTGGGCACTGAAGGGGATGAATCTAAAATGGAACAGGTCCTGAGGGTGGTGAATGAATCAAGTTCTAGTCCTGAGGACAAGTTAGGCCAGGTGCGGGTGGACGTCTACCGGTTCAGAACGGATCTGAGCGCGGTTTCCAAAAGAGTGGGGGAAGCTGAGGAAAGGACAGAACACCTGGAAGACACAGTTCGATATCTAAACACACAGGTGCAGGAGCTACAACGCAGATCTTGAATCTTGGAAAAGAGAGAGAAAGATGCAAGGGGGAGATCTCGAAGAGCGAATATCCGGATAGTGTGCCTCCCTGATAAAACAGTAGGACTGGCAATGGATCTCTTCCTAGAAAAATGTTTTAGGGAGGACCTAGGCCTGAAAGGATTGACTAACTTCCTTTCAATAGAGAGGGCGCACAGAGTGCCGGGCAGACCACCCTCACCGGTAGCACCACTGAGACTGCTGGTGGTATAGCTTTTCAACTTCAGAGACTGGGACATTATACAACAAGCCGCAAGAGCCAGGGGACGATCAGAGTGGAGAACGCCAGTGTCATGCTACTCCCGGATTACACCCTGCAGTTGCAACGGGCAAGGAGATCCTTTGAAGTTAAGAGACAACTGCAGAATAATCACTTTAAATACATGCTACTATTCCTGGCAAAGTTTAGAGTGATGGTGGGAGAAAGATGCTGGATGCTCCAGGACCCAGGGGAGGTCTGGGACTGGCTGGGGAACCAGGGAATACAGATGGTGGGGGCCACCGGGATGATGAAACGATCATATTCCAGAAGATCCAGTGACGGGGAGTGATTACCACTGGGAACAGAGAAGAATGGAGTGAGAGGCCACCAGGAGAGCCCCACAGAGACTTTGGGATCGAGATGGGCAGGGATGGCACGCTCTGCAGAATTGACCTAGGAACGGCATTTAAGGATAGCCAGCCTGGAGGAACTCATACAGCGGAGGCTGGTGGCAGCATGGGTGATTGAGTGCCAGTGATGAAATGATGCTGGATTGGAGGATAAGAAACTCGGAAGATCTGCTGTCACGCCTGTTGGTGGGGACAATGCACTGAGATGTGAACCTAGCACGGCTCTGACCGGAAGGGGTGGATTCGGGACAAGGGCTCGCAGAGAAGCACAATAAGGGGGGAAGAGGGTAGGTGGTCTGAGGGAAAACACAAGGGAGGGGTCAGAAACAGTGGGGTAGTAGGTAGGAGGTGTTGGGGGATAAGTTTGTTCTGGAGGGACATGTACTTCACAGCTGGGGAGGAATTAGGGAGGGTGGAGAGGGCGAGGAAAGGAGGGGCAGTAGAGGGGGAGTTGTACGGTTCGGAGTCTGTCCGCAAGCACGGTAGATAGAAGGAGTGAGAGGAGGATGGGAGGCGGATCAGGTTCAAGGTACAGATTGGGGGCTTATCAACATGCATTTGATCTCCTGGAATGTCACGGGTTCAATGACACATTTAAGAGGAGTGCAGTATTCCAGTATCTGAAAAGACAAAATCCGGACTTGTTACCTCAGGAAACACACCTGCTGGGGGACAGATGTAGCGTACCGGGAAGAGGCCAGTATAAATATGTGGTGCATGCAGCGTTCATGAGGGGTCCCAGGGAGGTGGGGATTCCTGTTTAAAAAATCGCTGGCCACCCAGATTACCAATACATACCAGGGAAAGAGAGGCAGGGCAGTAGGGTTTGTGGGAAAAATGGGAAAAGGAAGCTTTTCCTTCATTAGTGTGTCTTCTCCCCCGACATTGTTGACGTACAAGCTTGAGCAGGTAAAGAAGGTGATCCTGGGAGGGGGCAGGCAAGGACGACAGTGGTGGCGGGAGACTTCAACAAGGTGGTCCAGCCCACACTGGATGGGCAGAAGGGAACCTGGCAGGTGGACAGCAGGGAGACAACATTTGGAGGCTTCCTGGACGCAATGGGAATGGTAGACGTATGGATGGAGGGTCATCCACGGGGAAGGGAGTACTTTTTCTTCCCTGGGGCAAATTAATCCTTTTCTAGAATAGATGATGTCTTCTCCCCACACGCAGACAAGTACATACAAGGTGGTGGGCAGCCAAGTACAAGGTGGTGGGGGTAGAGTATCTCCCTAGGAACATCTCAGACCACTCACCACAGACATGGAGAATCAGAACACAGGCTCACAATTCGGAAGGGATTTGGAGATTGGGAGCTTACCACCTGCTGGATGAGGAGATAGTGACTAGTGGAGGGCACAGAGCAATACTTCCACATCAACGAAAACACAGTGGAGTCGAAACAAACAGTGTGGGAAGCGTACAAAGAAGGCTTAGTGGGAAACCCATAGCAGTAATTACTGCTGAGAAGAAGAGGAGGGAGAGACAACAGGAAGAGAAGGAGGCCAAAGTGATAGGGCTTGGGGTACAATGGAGAGACTTCCTGACGGAGGGGAAAAAGCAGGAGGTCAAAATCGGGGTGCTGGAAAGGGCCAATGAGGGATGGTGGCACACGGGCGTGCATTTATGAGTTGGGAGACAAAACAGGGAAATTGCTGGCTTGGCTGTTGCAGAGAGAGGAAAGTAGTCGGATAGTTTACGAAATCAGGACAGGGACAACAGGGACATGACGCGGGACCCACAGGAAATTGGGCAGACCGTTGCCTCATATTATCAGAGGAGAAGATACACTGGTTCCTGGATCAACTATCAGTGACTATCCCATCACTAGAGCAGAGAGGCACCCTGGCGGGGCACCTCCAGATTGATGAAATGGAAGCAGCAACGGCACAGTTGGGGAGGGAGAAAACAGCAGGGTCAAATGGACTCCCACTTGAGTTATGGCTGAAATGTAAAGGGGTAACGATGGGACTGGGGATGGAAATACTGCAGGAGAGTAGGAGGAAAGGAGCGCTCTCCCCTAAATTGAGGGAAGCAATGATAGTGGTAATTCCGAAAGAGGGTAAGCCAAGGGAAGACTACAGACCCATATCCTTGATGAACATCGAAGCCAAGATACTTGCCAACGCCCTGGCAAACAGGTTGCAAAGAATAATAGTCGACATAGTGAAAGATGATCAATGCAGATTCATCCCAAATAGATCCACAAGAATTAACATCAGACGATTGAATCTGGTATTAGGGATGACGAAAGTAAACGCCAGCCATTAGACATATTAGCATTGGATGCCCAGAAGGCGTTTGACTTCATTGAATGGAAGTACTTGTTTGCGGTAATGAAGAGAATGGGATTCGGAGAAATATTCATGGGGTGGGTGAGGTTGCTGTAAAATGGTCTGAAAGCCAGGGTAAAGGTAAACAAAAGGGTGGCAGGGAAATTCGAGTTGGAAATGGGAACCAGACTGTACTGCCCTCTATCACCCATGTTGTTTGCCCTGGTGCTGGAGCCATTGGCGGAATGGATCAAGATTGACCCGGAATTGATGTGATCTCCATGGCCGTGGAGTAAGGAGAAACAGATATTACTGTATGCAGATGGCATCCTACTCTACCTGACAATCCCAATGATCTGAGAATAAACTGGGATTTGTTAATCCACTACTCAGTGAAGTGGGGGAGGGAAAGCCAGAGACAGAGTCTACTGCTAAAGGCGGGTGAAGGAAACTTTAGATATTTAGGGGTGTGGATACATAAGGAAGAAGACCACTTTCTCAAGCTTAAGCTCGAACCGGTAATAAAAAGGTTTTTACAGTTCACCAAGCACGGGACGACTCTTCCGATCTCAGTGATGGGGAGGGCAGCTCTATACAAAATGGTGTCCCTCGCCAGACTATTGTACATTATTCAGCATGCCCCCAAAGTGATCAAGGCCGGGACTATAATAGGATTGAGAAGAGAGTTCCTATGGGAGCCAGAAACTCCCAGAGTAAAGTTGGAGACCCTCTATTACTCACAATGGGAGGGGGTAATGGGTCCCCAAATCTACGGCTTTGCAATTTGGCTTCACAGTTGTCCGTAGCGAATGAGTGGGTGTATCGGAGGGGGAAGGACAGTTTAGTGGACACAGAGCTTGTATTGCTGGGGAGGTACGGGTGGGGAACATGCTATATGGGACAGTGCAGCAGACAACGGCTCCACTGATTACGAAAGCGGTGGCTTTCGCCTGGGTGCAGGCCCATAGACTCTTAGAGTGGGAAAAACAGCTGACGTTGGCCAGCAGCTAGAATCTGGGGGAACAGATTAATGAAATGGATACAACACCTGAGATGGGAATGGGAATGGAAAAGTAAGAGAATAAAGGTGGTGGGGGATGTGATGAAGCTGCCATCGTTCAGAACCCACCAAGAGATGAGAGAGCAATGGGGGCTGGGCAGACAAGACTATTACAGATATTACAACAAAGACATGCCCTGGCACCACACGCTAGAAGGGTGTACGATATCCCACAAGCATCGCCAATTGAAAGTAACGTACTGGAGGGGGAGATTGAGGGGAAGCAGATATTGACCCTTGATAGACACTGGCATCACATTCTCCAAGAGAGGTGGACACGCTGAAACAGAGATGGCAAAAGGATGTGTGGACATGGATGAGGAGGAATGGAAGACGGCACTATTACACCCCAGAGAATTGGCTATAATGGCACGACTCAGAGTGGTACAATTTAAATATTTACACAGGGTCTACTATTCCAGGGATAGATTGAGAAAGATTGGAAAGGGGAGGAGGCACATGCCCTAACTGCAAGGTATATAGGGGAACATTCTTTCACATGATCTGGGAGTGCCCAGAATTGAGGAGATCCTGGGAGAAAGTGAAAAGGGAAATGGAAGGAGCCTTGGAAAGACCAGCTCCACTGAAACATGGGGGGCATTGCTGGGAATATAAGGGGGACATGGATGGGACCAGGTACAAGGGGATCTTTCTCAGCATTGCTTGCGTAGTTGTAAAGAAAGCCATTGGGGAGAGATGGATGGGGCCCACAGCCCAGACGATAGCAGCTTGGTGAACAGGGATGGATATCATATGGAGATGGTACTTGTTGATGTATAGGAATTGGGAGTGCCTGAGGAAATACGATACGATTTGGAGAGGTTGGGGATAAGGGGGTGGGGGTAGGACCTAGATAGGGTAAGAATAGAGCAGAGGATGAGGGAAAAGGGGACAGACGTGGAACTCCTGGGAGGAAGATGGTACAGAAGGGGTGGGGAGAGGTGATAGGGGGAAGGTGGAGAGGTACATGGAGAGGGAGGCAGTTAAAAGGGTACAGAGCCAGGTAGGCGGAGGAAATTAGCAAAGTCGGATCTGATTTGAAATGTTGTTTTGGAACTTAATAAAGAGTTTGTTTAAAAAAAAGATTTGTAGGGTAAATCTGGAGACTGAACACAATGAAAATCTCCCAAAGATCATGTCACAGTCACCCAGCATATGTCAACTCTGTAAGGGGTCAGAAATGTGAGGCAGACTACTTGGTGAAGTTTTCTCAACAAATGTGATTTTATTATATTCAAAGGTTGGATGAATGCTTCACTATCCCTACCATGGTGAGGATTTCCCTGCCTGAAATAAACTAAAGGAAACACTCTAACAAAAGGATATCTGTCCCACATTATTACATACAACAAATAAATAGGGAAATATGTGGCAGTTCAAAACAATAATGATTGAGGTTGCAATGTAACCATAGTCTCATTTCATATCCTGGATGAACTCCCCTTCCCCAGGTTTTAATGTGATTCTGATTCACAGTTTAAGAAAGGAAAACCAGGAAATCCTGGTCTGCAACAAAGTTTCAACACAATTTGCTGCAACTTCAATCTGGTAATCGAAAGTTCCAACAGAGAGGATATAATGCTCTTCCTCTTCCTTGAACAAGTTCTCAGTTCATTAATAGCAACAATAATTGTCTTGGTTAGGCTGATTTGCTACCATTTATAACTTCTAAAGAAATATAGCTTCTTTGTAACAGCTACACACTGTTCCTCTTTAGCACAACTAAAAACATCAATGATTTCTGCCAGGACCACCTCGTAGCACTTCTTCAACCTTCACCTGGTCTACTTCAATGCCAGGCCCACAACCTCAGTTCACACCTGGTTTACTCCCATGCCAGGCCTACTTCTTCAAAGGTTCGCCATTTGGGTATACCCCCCTGCCTGAACAGTATTTCATAACAACAAGTGCTATTGTGGTTAAGAGCAACTGCAAGAGGTTCACAACAACGTTATAGTATTCAACAAATGGTAGCTTCAAAACTTTCAATAACTTTCAGGGAAAATAAGATACACCTTGGTGCTCTTTATTACTCTGCAAATGATGCTCCTCCCCTTCTGGATATCCCTTCTCAGAAGGGCAGCCTTTTGTGACACTCTTGTTTCCTCCACTACACAAGAAACCAAAGACTGACAGGGATAAGGTTTCTTTCTGCTTCTCCCTTGGCTTTGGCAATGTGTGTTTATCCCAGCTGTTAACATATGTTGTACAAAGTATGGACAACCAGTTTCAGAGCTTATAGACCTTACATTAGCCCCCTTCTGCTGTTGGCAATATTTGCTGACTTGTATTTGCCTTGGTCTTAGTTTCTCTTGGCTTGGGTAATGCGTGCAGGTGTTAACTCTCAACAAAGTCACCCATACGCAAAGGCTGCTTCTGCTGCTTTGCAATAGTTTGGTATTGAAAATTGTTCTCTGATCTATGTTTACTTCAAAATTGTCCTCTGAACTACCTTTACTTCTATGTGAGCGTTGCACAGACTGGTGCACATCCTGGCTGCGTCCCCTGACACCCAAAGGGTGGCCTGCGAGCCTGAACAAACTCCTCCTGGTGTGCAACGTCCTCTGGGACTCCAGGCACCAGCAGCACCTCCACCTGCACTGCCCATCCGGACAGTTACCGCAAGGGCCGCCCTCCCTGGGCCACGACCCAACATCGCTGATGGTCCTGCGCCACTACACCTGGACTGCCAGCCCTGACATACCTCAAAGCCTCCCAGCCTGAGCCTCGCCCGTGCAGCTGCTGCTCCTGCACCAACCAGCCTGCAGGATGCTCCTGCACCAACTGGCCTGCAGAATCCTCTGGACCAACTCCTTCTGGCCCACAACCAACTGGCACCTTCCTGGATCGATGTCACACCTGGAGGGCAGTACTTCATCCCCTGCTGCTCCCTCCCAGCAGCCAAGACATCCTCGTCGCCAGTGAAGTAATGGGGTTCTCAGGCTCACACACCACGCTGAAGTCAGGTGGTATGTTACAGGCTAAACTAGAAAATTCCACACGCATCCATTACTGCGCCACAAGAAATGTTGTTCGAGACCAGTTTAGTTTGATTTTTTTAAAAGCATTGTTTCGTATGCTAGACCCCCTAGTAGGACACAACGCTTGATGCAAGTACTGTGACTTTGCAGGACCTACATCGTCCATGAGTCTGACGGGACTCCTTATGCTCTACACACGTTATTAGTGAGATCATGAACACCAAAGATTGAAAGTTATTGCACAGATTTGAGAAAGGCAAATGAGTGCCGAAACACGTGTCATCAACATGGGCTACAACCAAAAATAAAAAGCATACGAAACAATGCTTTTAAAAAAAATCAAACTAAACTGGTCTCGAACAACATTTCTTGTGGTGCAGTAATGAATGCGTGTGGAATTTTCTAGTTTCACTTTCAACAAACGAAGTGGGGGAACTCTGGGTCTTCGTTTTCTACACACATCATTGCAATACGTTTAAGCTGTTATTTAAGGATAATAGTGGCGGAGGTTTAAGAGTGTGGTTAGAAAAGCTCCCCAAGTTTGTATATGTTACAGGCTAAGTTTATTCTTGACTGTGAGCACAGGTAAGTTAGATGATAGAAATCCTGGGACATCCACCCTAGCCAGCATAGCAACTCCAACTGTCACTGTAGGAACCCATAGAACCCAGCCACACCAACACTCCAGGTTCCATGTGACATCACCATTCTGCATCCACACACAGATACCCATGTGACATCACATCCTGCATCCACACACAGATGCCCATTACAACAGATCTCATCTCCTAATTATGCATTTTCTTGTACATGAAAAAACAACTCCAAAAGTAAACACAGCGTTCACTTAGACATGTGTGCCTTCCCTGGGCTTTCCTGAGCTGTTCCAAAGGTGTACACAAGTTTGCTTGCTTGGTGTTGTCGCCTGCCAAGCATAGGTGTTTTCGTTGTCTGTCTCTATTTCTCTCAGGTTTTCAGACCCTCTCTTTCTCTGGCTCTTATATGGGTGCGGGTCCCAGACTCACAATAATGTCGTTTGCCTACTTGGTTTACTCACCTGCCAAGAAAGCACCTGTTTCTTTCTCTCTCTGTAATTATCGAGGTTCCAGATTCTCTTATCTTGTGCTCTGTAGTCGATCCCTGATTCCTCCCAGACCTCTAGCACCTCTAGGTCTGCCTGCGTTCCGGTTTGCTTGGTTCGCATCTTCCGAGCAATGGTGCTCTGCTGTGAGGCTCTAGCAGGATTTAGGTGCCTTTTCAGGGTGGTGGCGGCTCTGCCGATTACTGCTTCCTTCCCGGACTGCAGATTTGGCTTCCAGCAGCGTTCAGGTATCTTCCCTTAATCGCAGTTACTTTGCCGGTCACTGCTTCCTTCTCAAGCTGCAGTTTTGCTCTCTGGCAGCTCCCCAGACTTCGGGACGCTTGGAGGGTTACTTGGGCAGCGGTCGGCGTAGTCCCTTCGTCCTGGACTACCTGTGTGCTCCCATTTGCCTCCATCACAGCATCTTGCAATTCATATGCCTGCTTGTCGGGACAGCGTCTCCCTGGTTTCCTCCTCAGAGGAAGGCTCTCCCCCTACTGGTTTAGCGGGGGCACCCACAGCCCCCACACTGCGCAGGGCCCCACCAGTACATGGCCTGGCAGGGGCCCCAGCAAAAAATGTTTTTAAAAAAATACATTTTTCAAAGAAATGAAATGATTTCCTTTGGAAGTCACTTTGCCTTCATAAAGAAATTATTTCTGTAACAGAAATCCCTTCTTTATGAAGGCAGAGTGACTTAAAAAAAAATCTTTTTAAAGTAATAGGGCTCCCCTCCACGCCATGACATGGAGGCCTCAAGATGCTCTGCAGATGACAGGAACAAGATTTCCTGGCTGCTGCAGGGAGTTGAAGGCCTCGTTCCCTGGACCAACGGATAAATGGTAAGAACCTGTATTTTATTTAAATGTGTGTGCATGCATGTAAGTGTGTGTGTATCTATGTATATAATGTAATGTGCATGAATTAGCGAGTGCATGATGTATGGATGGCTGCCTGGGTATGCCTGTGTGAGTCTATGGTGAAAGGGTGCACACCTAAATGTATGGGTGGCTGGGTGTGTGTTTGAGGGTATGGTGAAAGGGTGCACACTTAAATGTATGGTGGGCTGCCTGGGTGTGACTGTATGGTGAAAGGGTGCCCAGTTAAATGTATGGGTGGCTGCCTGGGTGTGCCTGTATGTTGAAAGGGTGCACACATAAATGTACGGGTGTCTACCTGGGTGTGTGTTCCTGTATGGTGAAAGGGTACACACTTACATGTATGGGTGGCTGCCTGGGTGTGCCTGTATGGTAAAAGGGTGCACAATTAAATGTATAGGTTACTACCTGGGTGTGCCTGTATGGTGAAAGGGTGCACACTTAAAAGTATGGGTGGCTGCCTTGGTTTGCCTATATAGTGAATGGGTGCACACGTAAATGTGGGTGGCTACCTGGGTGTGCCTGTATGGTGAAAGGGTGCACACTTAAATTTATGGGTGGCTGGGTATGTGTGTGTGTATGGTGAATGGTGTGTGTGCTTGTGTTCAGGGGTGGAACAAAACCTTCATTTCAGGGGGGCTAACCCTTCAAATGTTGGGAGAGGAGCTAACTTCATGGGAGGTAGGGGCGGGGCACATTTATTTGTGTGGGGGCATCTAACTTCTTTACACATTCTAATGAGACTATTCTAGTGCAGCTTCAATGTTACAAGCAGTTAACTCTCTCCTTTAAGTCAGAAAGCACCCACTTATGGACTGCTGTGAGAATGAGCTCTCTACCCTTCGAATCACTCCCCTGGTATGCAAGTACTAAACCCAAATCACAATTTCAATTGCCTAAAAAATCTAATTAAGCATTTGAATGCAGGTACTAACAGTGTAATGCTTTACGCTGAAGCCCAATAAGCTCAATGGTGTTGCGCCACCGCTTGTGTTTAATGCCTTGATTAGGTATTGGTAATCTTCATTACTCCTAGCCCTATTCTTCCCCCTTCCAGTACTTGTGTATGAGGCACTTTGCCTCATACACATGTACTGGGATGAGATAGAGGGACATGGAGGTAATCTGGTTTAGTAACCTGTAATCTATCTTTATTTCTCTGTTAGTCCCACTCTTCCTCATCCCAGCATATACCTATGAGGCAAGGTGCCTCATACGTAAGCACTGGGACTAGGAAGAGGGACGTGGAGATAATTCAGGGTCAACAAGCTAATTTTGGGGTTTGGGGTAGTGGTGGGTGGGAGAGGTGATGTGTGGGGGGATGGGGTGGGGCAGGGATTGTGCGACAAATCCTAATGGTACTCCATGTCCAGGCTAAGCAGGCATGATATGTGGCATTAGTGGCTAGAGAGGCATTTTGGTTGAGCCAGTCTAGTCATTTCTTAGTTTCGCATGACTTTTATTTTTTACTGGGCATCTCTGATAAAGCAGTCCTGCTAAGTGTAATTACATGGCTAGACTGGCATTTGAGTGCTGCCAGTCTAGCCGTTTCTTACTGTGGCATTATATCTTTTTCTGGGCATCTGTGATAAAATAACCATGATAAGTGTTACTGCTTCAACCGCCATTTTGGTGCAAAAAGTCTAGCTATGTCTAAATGTGGCCTGGCATGGTTTGCTGCAATATGTTATTATGTGTCTAGAATGATCTACATTGTGCAGCCAGTTGGGCATGTTTTCATGGTGGCATGGCAATTTTAATAGCAAAGTATTACATTAATTAAAGCATTAATGTACCTGTCAATGTTGGTGAGTTATATGTATTGGATTTTTGGATTAGTGTTACCCTACAAAACAATTGCAAATGCTCTGACTTTTTAGCCAATTTTTCCCATAAAGTCTGCTGTATAATGCATTAAAACACATATTTATATCTTTCTCCTAGTGCAGTGTGCGGCGTGCCCCTGCAGCAGCACGTTTATTCTAGGCCAGCCCAGAGTGTGGCGCAACGTGAGATTTGTTTCCGAGCTGGGCGCAGCAGGGCCCAGCATGGCTTTCAAGGGGGCCCCCAAATTTTGTGCTACGCCACTCCCTCTGCTATTTTGTATAGCCCTTGACTAATCAAGTGCTGTGAGAGACTAGACCGTTCATTCCAATTCTCTGTAGTGATCTTCGTACTCCTGGTCATCTTCTTGCTCAGGGTACTCGCATCAGAAGTATATGGAAATCAAATTGTGTTTTTAGTCAGGTGTAACATATTAGGTTGACTGACTCTACAACAAAATATATTAGCACTTGAGGGAATCATGGGAGAAGGGTTTAGTTTCAAAACAGAGCAGATGGTGTACTAAAGTGGAGGTATACTGCGTTCTCAGGGGATGGTCGTCCCTAATCCCATAAGGGCCTTCCTCTCCCATGCGTTCCTGCCCTGATTCACCATCCCCAGGGGGATTATTGTACTGTGGACACACCAACCTGGGAAAGGTCTCCCCCGAAGGGAGAAGGGAAGTCATCCGCAGATATGTTGCAAAAAGCATGCAGACACAATTAATCTATATCAGACATTGGAGGAGGCAGATTTTGGGGTTGAGGAAGAGTGTGGCTTCTGAGGGGGCACCAAGATTCTACGTGGTTCACCGTCAGCCCCAACTAGTGTATACCTTCAGTGGACTGTAGGTACCTGGATATTTCATTAAATAGTGGGACCGACTGAGCATAGTGAGGGAGCCCAGAATAATGTGGGTTCTGCAGGTTTTTCTTCCCCTTAGAAAATATTTTAAACAATTGGCCTCATTACAAGTATGGCAGTAAAAAATCGTAATAACTGGCAAGCCGGTGCTACCGTGTCCGTGAGGCACAGCTGCCAGAATCAACGGTTGATTCCGTGTCAGGGTGCATGCGCATTCCAGCATGCCAGAAACGAATGCACCGGCATGCCGCTAATACCACCAAACTCCCCCCAAAATAAACACACGGTGCCAGTGACTCCGAACCCAGCTCCACGCTACTGGAATCACCGGCACCATTGTTACCGGTGCCATTATTACCGTGACTGGAAATAACGTGATCGCCGGAACAGGAAATGGACCGGCGGCCATTAACAAAACTTAATCCATTGCAATCCTCTGTGTACAGGAGTGACAGCCACATCCCGAGCACAGATAATCAACCGGACACATGTCTGCCAGGGTATCTGCAGCACGGAGGCACAAGCCGCGGTTCAGCGAGGCTGAATTAAACATGCTGGCTGACACCCTAGTCGAGCATGCTGATGAGGTTTTCAGTAGCGACCTACGAAGACAGACACAAATGTGCGAGAAGGCAATCTGGAAGGAGGGGGCCCAGAAGGTCACGGCAGTCGGGACAACACCCCGAACAGTCCAGGACTGCCACAAAAGGTGGGGCGACCTTCGGATGAGGGTGCGAAACCTAATGTCAGCCCAGCGCACCCAGGGCATGGGCACACAAGGCAGCCCTGCATCTCCCATCCACCTGCAGCCATGGGAGGAGACATGCAGCAGCGCACTGCACCTCAAGGCTATAGAGGGAGTAGGTGCAGCGGAGGCTGGAGGTGTGACATTGGATGAGGCTGGTGAGTATTCATAGGCCTAATGTCGGATCATACACCTTGTACCCTGTATACAATTGAGTAGGCAAACATGTCAAGTATGTTGTGTCCAACGCCAGTACAGGCCTGCTGGCTCCCTCCCACCCCCCTTCAACCTGGTTGCACACATCCACATAGACTTTGCACCAAAACCACATTCATACACCATTCACACATCACACAGGCCCCCTGTATCGCCCTCACAAGATGCACCTGCTGGCACTCAGACACACGCCCCCCTGACACAGCCCAACTTCTGTTGTCACCGCTGTGCTAGCACATGCCCAAAGTTACATCACTGTCAAGCACCTCCACCACCAGCAAATGACCAGCCACACACATCAATGATACATGTGGGCCACTCGTCCCATCCACCACGGCCCATCCCGCAAATTCATATCCAACACAGTAAGTGCCATAGGCAGCAGTCACTCTTGTAACACATCCATGTCACAACCAGCCACAACACCATGTCATAAAGCTTGTGTGGCACACCCATAGCACCCAAGCCGGGAAACACCAGTACACCAAGTAACAGCCACTGCACATACCATGTTGGCACACCACACATGCACCCGCACCGCATCCCTGACACAGGCATGAGTGCACCATGCCATGTCCACCACCAAGTCCATGATACAGCATTGTCATCTGAAAGTACTAGCACTTATGTCTGTCTCATGAATCCATACCCATCACTGATGCCCTGCCTTTTTGACCCCACAGGCACATCATCTGCCAATGAGGCTGAACAGCCGAGCACATCCCGCCCACCAGGCCATGTCGCTGACAGACCATCACCACGTCCATACAGGACTCGACTGCATCCTCTGTCAGATGTGAGAGGGCAACAACTCCTGCATCCCACCAGCCACCCACCATCCCGGAGGCACACGCACCCCTGCCATCACCCAACCAGGAGGCGCCTGCACCCTTGCCACTACCCAAACAGGAGGCACCTTCACTCCAGCCGCCCCAAAACCAGGAGGCACCTGCACCCCAGCCACCCAACCTGGAGGTACCTGCACCCCGGCCGCACCCCAACCAGGAGGCACCCTAGCCCCAGCCACCCCCCAAGCAGGAGGTACCTGCACCCCGGCCACACCCCAACCAGGAGGCACCTGCACCCCTTCTGCAAGGGGGTTGACAAGGGGGTCCAGATGACAACATTGGGGATGACGGTGGAGTAGGAAGCGTGGAAACAGACCACAGCTACGACGAAGCCGAGGGCATCAATCCCATAGGCCTAATGAGTCCCCAACCTCCACCCCTACGCAATGTCAGGGATATTGAAGGGCGCCTGTCAAGAATGGAGGCACGGCAGGAATCCCTGGCTTCAATGGCCCAACAGTACCTGCATGGGGCCCAACTCATGCGGGAGGGTCTTCAGGCGAGCTCCAGGAGGGCCGCACAGTAACAGGGCAGAGCCAGAGGTGCCATTTTGCAACTGTCACGCTGTGTGAGGGAGGGGAACAGTGTGATATCCTCCCTGGTTGAGACAATTTCCATGTTGGTACAGGCCCTGTTCATGTCACTGCCTCCCTCCACAAGTTCCACATCAGGGAGTTCCCTATAGAGCAGCCCAAGGCGTCGCTCAGAGCAGCTGTCACGGCCTGCAGGAGGCTGCACCCCTGAGCCTAAAAGGGGCTGGAAGTAGGGCATTGATTGGGTGGATGTGGGGAGGGACAGTTGGGGTGGGGGTGTGGGGATTGTTGGTGGTGGGGGTGGGGAGGGACAGCTGGGGTGGTGGTGGTGGTGGGGAGGGACAGTTGGGGTGGGGGTGTGGGGATATTTGGGGGTTGGGGTGGGGAGGGACAGTTGGGGTGGGGGTGTGGGGATAGTTGGGGTGGGGAGGGAAAGTTTGGTGGGATAGTATAGTGTGATGAGTCTTTCCACAAATGTAAATACATTTTTTCTCACACAATATATTTGGCTGGACATTGATCTTTCAGTGCAGTTATTCATGTACAGTGCCCAGTGCCCAATGTGCTAGATGTCCTGTGCTGTGTGTGTAACAGGTGCTCAAAAGTAGTGGTGTATGAGGTCTTCACTTGTGACAGTCGATCCATGCCATTGTGGCGCTGTGCAATAGCTATCTCATGGTCACTGTCGTCCTCAGCCTCTGGTGGGTGCATGTCCATGTCATGGGGTAGAGGCACGTTGCACCTGATGCACATGTTGTGCAACATGGCACAGGAAAGTATTATTTTCCCAACCTTTTCAGGACTGTACATCAGCGCTCCCCCCGATTTACTGAGGCGGCGGTACCTGGCCTTAAACAAGCCAAAAGTCTGTTCTATGGTGCAGCGAGTACGTACATGAGCACGGTTGTATGCCTGCTCGTGGATGTTGTGGGGTTGCCTGACAAGGGTCATCAACCATGGCATCAGGGGATACCTAGCCTCACCTGCACGGGAGCAACAGAAAGTGTACATGTCAATTTACTAGTTGTTTCATGTTGGCAGAGGCTGCATAGTGTTCATTTGTTAAGACAAACATGCACAAGCAAAAATGAGTTTTGCTAGCATATGTCCATTTTTGGTTACCAGAACGGCACATTTGTCGGAATGCGTGTGGGGTGTGTATTGTGCAGTGGCGTTCACATTTGCCATTCACAAACAACATGACCTCTGACCCATTTTGTACAACTGAAACACATGGAATGGATGTAAACATCATTAATGTGTTACAAAAGAATTCAAGCTATATGGCCATGTACGACGGTACATTTCGCATTTCTATGAAATGCATGTGTGATTGTGTGGTTGTGACAGGCAGTCTACCTGTTCAATTTGTGTGCAGCCAAAAGGTGGTTTGTGTGTGGGTGCTTCATTATTCTCTGGGAGTGCATCATGAGCTGTGATTTTGCTTGACTGTGTTTGTGCTTGTCATTGTCACTATGTTAAATGTTGTAGGTATTTGTACGACGCACCGTCACCAACGGAGGTGGTCCCCAGGCGCTCTGGCGGATCTGCAAACGAGAAGGTGGGGTGGGTTAGTAGGGTGTGGAGGGAGTAGGATAGTGAGAGGAGTGGTGTTCTGTTGGCAGCTTTATCTTGGTATACACCGTGCGCTGAGCTTCGGTGCAAGTATCGGAGCAATGTCAGTCTTTGTGTTCTGATGGGGCGGTTTATGTGTTGTTGCAGTGTTGTGAAGTGCATGCGGCTTGCGGTGTGAGAGGTTGTTGTGTTAGTTTGAGCGAGTTAAGTATGCAGAAAGTTTGAGCTTTTTGGTTAGTGGGTTATATGTTTTGCAGCTAATCTTCACAGTATGGCCGAATGCCTAGATTTCGGGGATCCTGCATGGTGAGACAACAGCTAGATTTGAGAGTCCTGTATAGTGGGAGAGAGGCCTACGCCTAAACAGAACGTTTGGGTATAGTACCATACACAGCTGGATTTGAGAAACAATTGAATAATTCAGTACAATCCTAAAACACAGCTAGATTTGAGGGTCTTGTATTGTGGGAGAGAGGCCTATGCCTAACAGAAATTTTGGTTTTAGCGCGGCGCACTCCCGGTTGTTTTCTAATGAATTATGTATAGTGTTGTGTTCTGGTGACCTATGTGTAGTGAGGTCGGAGTTTCTATTCTTCTCCTTCAGAGTCGGAGCAGGAGTTGTGGTCTCCTCTTCCCTATTATCTATGTGAATATGTCTGCCAGAACTTCCGGTGTGGTACAGGCCGGGATGTTGTTGTCTAAGTGCTTCTGTCTTGGTCTGTCTATGTGTTCAGTCTTTAGTGTCCTCCTCTTGTGGCTCTCTCTCATGTCTTATGGTATGTTGTGGAGTGCGTTCCATGGATTCTGTTCGTGTTTGGTGGGAGTCAGGATGGGTGTCTTTATTCATCTTTGTTTCAGCGGTGTGGGCGTTCTTGTTGGTGGTCTTTCAGTTATGCAGTGAAGAGCCAGGATTTGAGCAGTTTCCTGAATAGTAGGTGGTTTCTTGTGTTCCATATATTCTTTGGTAGGCCATTCCAGGTTTTTGGTGCCTGGTGAGAGAAAGAGGATCCTCCAAGTTTTCTTCTGTTGTAGGGTTTTGGTTCCAGGCGGCCGTCGTTGCTTGATCTGAGTGTTCTTGTTGGTTGGTGTAGGCGTAATTTATCTCTCAAGAATTCTGCACCTTGGTTGTGTATTCCTCTGTGCGTGATGCACATTTATTTGAATTTCATTCATTGTTTTATTAGTAGCCAATGCAGTATTGTTAGCGCAGGTGTGATGTGTTGTCTTCGGGGTAGTTTGAGAAGGACTCTTGCTGCTGCATTTTGTATGCATTGTAGTTTTTTTAGAAGTCGTTCAGGCATACCCAGGTATAGGCTATTGGCATAATCTACTCTGGACATGACCAGAGCGATGATGGTAAGTGTTTTGTTGCCGAATGACAGGAACGGGAGGATTCTTTTTTGTCGCTCGCAGGTGAAATAAGCATTTCTTAAGTAGAGCGTTTACTTGTGGCTCTAGAGTGAGGTTGTTGTCCATCAAGACCCCCAGGTTTTTTACAATAAACAATGGTGCTGGGGCCGTACCAAGCTCTCTTGGCCAGGGGATGTAGTCGATGTCTCCTTTGTTTTTTGTGACGATCATTATCTCTGTTTTGCCTGGGTTAATTTTGAGGTGGTTCAAGTTCATCCAATTGAATATATCACAAAGGCAGCTATCTAGTGTTGTGTTTTCTTCTCAGGTGTCTTGTATTTTGAGGTTTATTGTGTGTCGTCGGCGTAGTTGTAGCAGGTGAGCCCGTGTCTTTTGATGATTTTGATTAATAGACATAGGTAGATGTTGAATAAAAGCGGGCAGAAAGATGTTCCTTGTGATACTCCGCATGTGGAGTCTCTTGGGTTGGACTTGAAAGGTTTCAACCATACGGTTTCAGTTCTGTTTGTTAGGAATGATTTTATCCATAGTATGGTGTTGTGCAGTCTGGTACATGTAGTTCTTTAGTTTTTTGCTGTAAGGGATTGATGTGGTTATGTATGCACTGGGCATCTTTCATACATGGAGACACGCCGGTCAAGGCATTGCACTCTGGCATGCTACTACTGTGTTGCACCTTGAGTAACTCCTACACACTTGCACATTTCATGCACTCCCAAACACTGAGTGGGGTCATCTCCACTTCAATGTTTGAGTTGTACTTCTTTTACAGTTGTCGGTAATAATATTCCCTGCTCTTGTTCTTGATCTGCTTTCCCCTTTTGCCACCCTACCTGGCCTCTGTGCACTTACATGGAGGTTTTGTAATTGTTTCAGGAAATGGCTGTGGCAGTAATGATGGATGAATGCATGCAGTGTGCACATCCACTGGTCATTGCTGCCATACTGGGCTATAATACAACACTGCACATGGCCTTGTAGTTAGACTCTCCTAGAAGTCAGTATGCTATGCTGTTTACTGCCCCCCCACCCAATTCAACGCTGCACATGGCCTTGTAGTTAGACTCTCCCAGCAGCCAGGTATGCTATGCTGTTGACTGCTGCCCCCAATTCAACACTGCACATGGCCTTGTAGTTAGACTCTCACAGCAGCCAGGTATGCTATGCCGTTTACTGCCCTCTCCCCAATTCAACACTGCACATGGCCTTGTAATTAGACTCTCCCAGCAGCCAGGTATTCTATGCTGTTTACTGCCTCCCCACCCCCAATTCAACAGTGCACATGGCTCTGTAGTTAGACGCTCCCAGCAGCCAGGTATGCTATACTGTCTACTCCCTCCCCACCCCCCAATTCAACACTGCACATGGCGTTGTAGTTAGACTCTCCCAGCAGTCAAGTATGCTATGCTGTTTACTACCCCCCAAATTCAACACTGCACATGGCCTTATAGTTAGACTCTCCCAGCAGCCAGGTATGCTATGCTGTTTACTGCCCCCCAAATTCAACACTGCACACAGTCTTGTAGTTATACTCTCCCAGTAGCTGGGGGGGCACTGTTGTGCACTGAAGAAAATGGCCGCTTGACTTGCATGCTCCGCAGCCCGAAATATCCTGAAGATATAAATCCTGCAGATACCCGATGAATACAGGACACCAAAACAGAAAAAACGAGAGCGGAATCCCTCGTGAACGACCTACCCAAATATCAGGCTAAACCGAGCTTCGGAACAGGGAGAAACGGTCTCTGACCCGGCAGCAGCGGGGAAAAGCGCACCAACAGACTCAGGTGGCCCACGATAACAACTGCTGGAAATCGGCTCCCTACAGAGCCAGACACACAGTGGTCCCTGGTCCTGTCGGCAAAGCCTGCACACTCAAGTGAGAGACAGCCGGGCCCCCGAAGACTGTAGCACAGAGCCCCGGTGGTCAGCTGTTATAAGGAGAGAGGGGCATGCGAACGGCAGCCCGCTCCCAGCCAACGCGGGCAAAACAGAGGCGAAGGATGACCCGGACAGAAACCCTGGGGCCGAGCCTGGCGGTGAGGCACACATGCACCAGCGAGAAGCATCCACAACCCGGGACCCGCAGAAACAAACATCGGGTTGCAGCGGGCACAGTGGAAGTGGGCCACACGCAACATAGTGTGTGCACACGACAGCCGGCTCCATGACAACGCACACAATCCAGCCGGACCTCTGCGGAAGACACTGGCTCCTGCCTGGTCATACCCACAATGGACATAAGGTACAAGCAGTGCTCCCTGCCCACACAAGTACTCCCAGACCCACCGGGAGCAGTCCACCCACTTTTACCGTGGCCTACTTTCTCTGCTGGGCTCCTACGAGCCACAAATCCTCCAGGTAGAGACTGCCATTAACAGTTGGAGAGGCCACGCAGAGAGGGAACTGGTGAAACCCAGGGGCCCGCCACCCTATGACACTGTATACGGGGAGCACATGCAACGGAATATAGCAAGCCAGCATAGGGAACAACAAATACAGAACGGGCAAGAAACTGGAAGCAACCTAGCGGTGCACCTAAAAAACGCAAAGTCCAAGGACACCACGTCCTGAATATAGCTACCATCATCAAGACCCATAGAAGCTCAACACAGCCCACCCCAATAAACTCTATCAGGATATGGGAAGACCACACCATCGCACTCAAACTACTAACAAAGTGCAAATCTCATACGCCCCTTGCACAGACACACAAAATGACAGGGGGCGCCAAAAACACAAAGAAAGGCCCAATGGATGCATGTGCAGGGGTTCCTATGTTAGATCCTGAAAATACCCAAACACAACCCCCTGAGAACCCTGCGACAGAAACACCCACGCAAAACATGGCCCCATATATGGCAGCAATGGAAAAGGGGTTTACGACTATCAACAACAAACTGGACAACATAAGAGAAAATATTGCGTCAATACGCTCAGACATCCGGACAGTAAAAGCCAGAGTAGCAGAGGCAGAAGAAAGGGTGGGCACCCTAGAAGACATATCCACCTCACAGACCAAGGCCATAGTGGACATTCACAAAGACATAAAATCCCTAAAAGCAAAATACGAGGACCTAGAATCTCGATCAAGATGAAATAACATACATGTAGTGTGAATTGCAGAGTCCAAACTAAATATCCCTATGGAACCATTTCTAGAGGAGATCATACGCACACTGTTCCCGGATGGCCAATTTTCCAGTCAGTTCCTAGTTGAGAGGGCACACAGGACACTGACCCCCCAAACCGGGGGCCACCACCAGGACACACATAGCCCATCTACTCAACTACCGGGATCGAGACCTCATCCTTAGACTGGCAAGGGAAAGGCCCCCCTGTCATACGATTCTAACCGAGTCCACATATACCCAGATTTCTCTTCTGGGGTACAATCTGCCAGACGCTCATTCGACACTGTGAAAAAACTGCTACGAGACAGGAAAATAGGCTGTGCAATGATGTTCCCAGCAAAACTCTGCATCCAGCACGCGGTCAGGTCCCACTTTTTCGAGACTCCAGAGGAGGCACTGCAGTGTGTAAAATCAAACTTAGCCTCTTCGGCCATGAATGCCTAACGACTGCACCGCAAGACCAAGACCAGGGTATCCTGAAAAGATAACACAAAGTTTCCAATGTACAAAGTCAAACTGAACAGTAATAGACACACTTAAAGGCTGCGGCGCCGGGCGAGGCGGCACTTCACGCTATCTCCAAAATTGAGAAACAACATGTGTAACGGTGCTCCCCATGGAAGCAAATGTTGCGGTTCACACAAGCGATTACACTGTCCAGTTGGGGGGATGGTGAATTTGGGGGATGGTGGGAGGGGGACAGGCCTGCTGCCAAAGAAGAGTTGGGGAGTTCAAAGTTCAGTTATCTCAAAAAACTGTCATGCGCAGTGCTCGCAGTATCCTCAATAGTCGCTCTAATCAAAGGAAAAGAGTGTCTAAAGATAAAAAGGCTGGAAGGAACAACAATCTAGACCTGAAACTCTTGTCCTATAACATTAGAGGCCTGGCTAACCCCATCTAAGCAAGGGAAATACTAACATATTCTAATAGGCACAAAGTAGACATCCTGCTTCTTCCAGAAACACACGCGAACCGAAAGATAACAGAAACATTCGCACAAAACTGGGGCCAGATGTGGTATGCAACAAACTACTCATCGCAGGCAAGGGGGGTACTTACATTGGTGCACAAACACACAGGATTCCAGGTATCCAGAGCTGATTCAGACCCAGGGGGAAGATATGTCATAATATGGGGGGCACTACAAGGACACGAGGTGATAATAATCAATACATATGGCCCAAACACGGATACTCCAGGCTTCTACCTGCACATACTAGTACAAATTACACCAGTCGGCACAGCCCAAATCCTATGGGGAGGAGACCTCAATACAATCTTGGATCCTACAATAGACCGATCATCCACCATACAGAGACTCCACACAAAAGCAGCACTAGCTATACACCAGATAATGGAGACTGTACCCCTGGTAGATGCATGGAGAGAGAAGCACCCAGGACTAAAGGAATATACATTCTACTCATATGTACATGGCTCAAACTCCCAGATAGACCTCTGGCTCTGTTCTCCCGAACTCATCCAATTCATGCAGGAATGCACTATACTACCATGCACCCTATCAGACCACTCCCCACTCCTGCTAGAGTTGCGACTGGGCGACACGCAGTAAAGTCCACGGTCCTGGAGAATGCCCCATCATTGCTTAAAGATGTTGCAATAATAGAACCATTGAGGACCTCACTCACAATATGGGAAACATTTAAAGTGTGGCTGAGAGGCCACTCATTATCAAAGACATTCGGCGCACTCAGCACTACATGGAAAGATCTAAACCAAGCAGAACGGGAACTATGGAGACTAGAAATCATTCACTTGCAGACACCAGGGAAACCCACCCTGCGACCATTGCAAGATTAAATGGCCAAATTTAAAGCACTGTCGGAGCAAGAAGTATATTACATGGTACAACCAAAAAGAGCCACGAGATACGGAGAAGGTAACAAAGCAGGGCGCACGATGGCCTGCCTAATTAAGAATGAATACAGGGTCAAACACATCACAAGCATAATGGACAGGAAAGGTGCGGTACACCCGAACACCCAAGATATTAATAAGATTTTTCTGGAGTTCTACACAAAGCTTTACACGAACAATGACCAGGTTACGGAAGAAGAATTTAGGACCTATATGAACTCGTTTCCTATGCCTGAGTTGAACCAGACTGAAAGAGAGGCATTAGACCTTCATATAACCCCTGAAGAAATCGCACAAGCTATCAAGGAGATTCAAACGGGCAAAGCACCTGGATCCGATGGTACACTTGCAGACTCCTACAAACTATACAATGAGGAGCTCACCCCTAAACTCATGGAAGTATGGGAAGAAGCCCTAGAAAAGGGTGAGCTGCCTACCACAATGAAAGAGGCCATAATAACAGTCCTTTTGAACCCCTGCAAGAGCTTAACTCATACCGCCCCCTCCCCCTGATCAATGTGGACACTAAGATATTCTCAATGGCAATAGCTAATTGCCTACTCCCCTACATGAATAAATTAATACACCCAGACCAATCAGGATTTATCCCCACCAGATCCACCTCCCTAAACATCCGGAGGTTCTTCGCTAAAGCCTCACAAATGGATCCAAATGCAAAAGTAGTGGCAGTAGCCCTGGGTGCTGAAAAAGCATTTGACTCTGTCTCGTGGTAATACATGTACTCTATACTCAAAAAGCTAGGCTTTGGACGGGAATTCCAGAAATATATCCAAATCCTATACAAAAACCCTAAAGCTAAGGTCAGAACAAATAATGCACTATCAACTGAATTCACACTCCAGAGGGGCACGAGGCAGAGCTGTCCACTTTCACCCCTCATCTTTGCCCTCACAATAGAGGGAATGGCGGCTAGACTTCGTCACATTCATGCCTGGAGGAGAATACGAATTAGGGGCCCCACACAATTCATCTCACTATACGCAGATGACACGATGCTATATGTGCGCAACCCCGAAATTAGCTTAACACCAGTAATGGATGAAATATCCACATTTGCAAAATACTCGGGGATATAAAATAAACAGACTGAAGTCGGAAATAATTCCCCTGACTCCTGCAACTAAACGATCTCAAGCCACAGCGCAATTTCTCTGGTCCCCAAATACAGCACGCTATCTGGGTATAGTCATGGCAACAGACAGCCAAACATTATACTTAAACAACTATGAGCCGTATTTAATACTACTAGAACAGAAACTTAAAGTCTGGGACAAACTCCCAATATCAATATATGGTCGTATAGCCCTGCTTAAAATGGTGGTAGTGCCAAAGCTATTATATCTATTTAGCAACCTAAGCATTTGGCCAGGAAGACAATACTTTGTTACACTACAAAAGCTAGCATCCACCTTTGTATGGGGAGGGGAAACAGTGAGACACCAGTGGCCCAAGATGTGTGAGAGGTATGAGACAGGAGGATTGTCAGCTCCAGATTTCCTACTGTACTGTTATACGGCACAGGCACACTTTCCAAAGTACTGGACCGATTCCACAGAAAACTATGCACATATACAAGAGGAGAAATTTGCAGCCTCCCCTATTAAACTAGAATCAATGATGTTTGCCAAATGTAAAAAGGTTAAAGGAGAAATAGATCCACTAAATTCTACAGTGAGGGCATGGTCATACCTGTTCCACAAAGTCAGCTGCATCAATCCGTACTGGCCCTAGACATCATTATGGCATTAACCAGAACTCGCACCCACTACGGAATCGACAATACAAAGAAAATGGGACACAAACTATGAAATGAAACTGGGAGACTTGTATCAAGAGGGGAGGTTCACCCCACTGGAACTGGTGCAAGAAAGATAGGCAAAGACCTCACAACGATGTTACAATATCATAGGTTTAAAGCAGCAAATAAAAAGAAATGGCCAGAATTCTCAGAAGAGCCGACCATACATCCATTCCTGACTACAATAATGGCGCCAGAGGGATTTGAGGGAGGCATATCCACACTGTACAAAGCAGTACAAATACACACACCTTCCACTAATAACATAAAAGAGAAATGGGAGCGAGACCTGAAAATAACTATAGAAGATCCACAATGGGCTAAATACTGCCAATACACCAAATCCATCTCAATGAACTCCAATCTCAGACTAATTCAATACAAAATCCTGAATCACTTACACATCACGCCCAACAGAATGTCCAAATTCGATACGTCCAAGGAAATCCACATACCCAAAATGCAAAACCCCAGCAGCAAATTGGATCCATATGTACTGGGAATGCCCACCCATTAAAAATTAAAAAATTCTGGGAAGAAGTAGCCAAAACGGTGAGCGAGATCCTTGACAGACATATACCGGCCACCCCACTCAAATACCTATTAGGAGATATAAGCAAGATCCCTGTCAAACACCGAAGACTATTTGCTGTATCAAATGGCGTGACCAAGAGGAACATACTTAAGGCATGGAAGGCCAGAACAGCTCCAACTATACAAGAGTGGTGGAGAGATCAAATCTGGGTACAAGACTGCGAAGAAACATATATAAGGGGAATAGTGTCCACCTGTAGACCTAAAGACATCTGGGGCCCCCTCAGACGATACCTGAGGATGCAGAATCCGAGATAGACTCTGAACAAACCAAGCAAGGCGACAACATCATCCAGACAATAGACAAGGAGAGCCCCGAAAGCAACGAACACTCATAAGTAAAAGTGTAGTATATAATGTTGCAAGGTCAAATGAATATACTATATGTTAAAGTTACCTTTGTGATGTAATGCGTATGACAGCAAAAAAGTAAAGGTTTAAAATAAAAAAATAAACTCTCCCAGCAGCTAGGTATGCTATGCTGTTTACTGCCCCATGCCCCCAATTCAACACTGCACATGGCCTTGTAGTTAGATGGCCTTGTAGTTAGACTTTCCCAGCAGCCAGGTATGCTATGCTGTTTACTGCCCCTCCCCCAATTCAACACTGCACATGGCCTTGTAGTTAGACTCTCACAGAAACCAGGTATGCTATGCTGCTTACTACCCCCCCGACTCCCCAATTCAACACTGCACATGGCCTTGTAGTTAGACTCTCCCAGCAGCCAGGTATGCTATGCTGTTTACTGCCCCCTCCCACAATTCAACACTGCACATGGCCCTGTAGTTAGACTTTCACAGCAGCCAGGTATGCTATGCTGTTTACTGCCCCCTCCCCCAATTCAACACTGCTCATGGCCTTGTAGTTAGACTCTCACAGCAGCCAGGTATGCTATGCTGTTTACGCCCCCCCCCCCCAATTCAACACTGCACATGGCCTTGTAGTTAGACTCTCACAGCAGCCAGGTATGCTATGCTGCTTACTACCCCCCCCCGAACACCCAATTCAACACTGCACATGGCCTTGTAGTTAGACTCTCCCAGTAGCCAGGTATGCTATGCTGTTTATTATCCCCTCCAATTCAACACTGCACATGGCCTTGTAGTTAGACTCTCCCAGCAGCCAGATATGCTATGCCGTTTACTGTCCCACCCCCAATTCAACACTGCACATGGCCTTGTATGTAGACTCTCCCAGCAGCCAGGTATGCTATGCCGTTTACTGCCCCACCCCCAATTCAACACTGCACATGGCCTTGTAGTTAGACTCTCCCAGCAGCCAGGTATGCTATGCTGTTTACTGTCCCCTCCAATTCAACACTGCACATGGCCTTGTAGTTAGACTCTCCCAGTAGCCAGGTATGCTATGCTGTTTACTATCCCCTCCAATTCAACACTGCACATGGCCTTGTAGTTAGAATCTCCCAGCAGCCAGGTATGCTATGCCGTTTACTGCCCCACCCCCAATTCAACACTGCACATTGCCTTGTAGTTAGACTCTCCCAGCAGCCAGGTATGTTATGCTGTTTACTACCCCCCAAATCCCCAATTCAACACTGCACATGGCCTTGTAGTTAGACTCTCCCAGCAGCCAGGTATGCAATGCTGTTTACTGTCCCCTCCAATTCAACACTGCACATGGCCTTGTATTTAGACACTCCCAGGAGTGAGGTACGCTATGCTGTTTACTGCCCCCCCCCCAATTCAACACTGCACATGGCCTTGTAGTTAGACTCTCCCAGCAGCCCGTATGCTATGCTGGTTACGAACGCCCCTCCCCCAACAATTCAACACTGCACATGGCCTTGTAGTTAGACTCTCCTAGCAGCTAGGAATGCTATGCTGTTTACTGCCCTCCCCCCAATTCAACACTGCACATGGCCTTGTAGTTAGACTCTCCCAGCATCCAGGTATTCTATGCTCTTTACTGCCCCTCCCCAATTCAACAGTGCACATGGCTTTGTAGTTAGATTCTCCCAGCAGCCAGGTATGCTATGCTGTTTACTACCCCCCCCCCCCCAATTCAACACTGCACATGGCCTTGTAGTTAGACTCTCCCAGCAGTCAAGTATGCTATGCTGTTTACTACCCCCCCCCCCCCCAAATTCAACACTGCACATGACCATGTAGTTAGACTCTCCCAGCAGCTAGGTATACTATCCTGTTTACTGCCCCCCCACTTCAACACTGCACATGGCCTTGTAGTTAGACTCTCCCAGCAGCCAGGTACGCTATGCTATTGACTGCCTCCCCCCCAATTCAACACTGCACATGGCCTTGTAGTTAGACTCTCCCAGCAGCCAGGTATGCTATGCTGTTTACTACCGCCCCCCACCAATTCAACACTGGACATGGCCTTGTAGTTAGACTCTCCAAGCAGCCAGGTATGCTATGCTGTTTATGCCCCCCCCCCAATTCAACACTGCACAGGCCCTTGTAACTAGACTCTCTGAGCAGCCAGGTATTCTATGCTGTTTACTGCCCCCCCCAATTCAACAGTGCACACGGCCTTGTAGTTAGACTCTCACAGCAGCCAGGTATGCTATGCTGCTAACTGCCCCCCAAATTCAACACTGCACATGGCCTTGTAGTTACTCACCCAGCAGCCAGGTACGCTATGCAGCGTGTCGTGCCATGTACCAAGGCAGCGTGGTGTTCCGCAGCACCATGGAGTCGTGTGTTGACCTGGGATATCTTGCACAGCAATGGGTGATGGGTGTGAGGTGGCGGGCATCACACACCATCTGCACATTCAGTGAATGAAATCCAAGTCACCAATGACTTTAGGCATGCCTGCAAGGGCATGGAAGGCTATTTTTGTGCCATTTACCTGCTCAGCAGTCCTGGGTAGGCTGATGTGGTCTTGTACGTGACACAGGAGTGCATCAATCACCTGGAATAGCACACAGGAAAAACAGGGTTGTGAAAACCCATGCAGCTCACCAACAGTGTGCTAGTATGTGCCTGTGGCTAGAAAGTGTAGCACAGACACTACCTTCAGCAAGGGGTGGGGGGTGGCTGTGCGGTTATTGATGAGGCTGACAAGGTTGTCTTGGATCAGGTCCACTATTGAGGTGATGGTGTCCCTGTCTAGCCGTGACAGGGTGTGGATCTGATCTGGGCTGAGGTTGAATGGTGTGGCCCTAAAGCGAGGGATTGGTGGCTGCCTGCGGGCTGCTACCTGCTGGACATTGGGGATTTGCTGGGTCATGACAACCATCCTTCTCCTCAAGTGCCTCGGCTGCATCCTCCGCCTCACTGCCTATTCAATTAATAGCTCTGCAGGCATGACCTCTAGCTCCAGTACTGCTACAGCTACTGCTAGCAAGTGGTGTTGGAAGGGGTGTGGGGTGTGGGAGTGGTTCTTTTGTGCTGTGGCACAGCCCATTGGGGTCACCTGTGCTGATTCTGAGCACCTGTGGCATGTTTCTACACACCAGAATCCACTTAATGCCTGGTCCGCGATGCCAGTGTTTCCGATATCGTTTTCACGTTGTTACCAGCATGTCCATGCCGGTCATTGCATCTCTGTGCACCTCGTAATGTGCACTTACTGACGCCATGCCGGTATCTCAGGCAAAGCTGCCTCGTGTCTCCGCAGATACCGGTAATGGTGGTGCAGGATGTGGTGGGTCACTTCCAATGCCGGCTTTACCGGCATTACAACTCTGCACCGGTCTGGAAAAAGGTGCCGGTACGGATATACCAGCAGCACTATTTCCAGACCGGCATACTTGTAAGGAGGCCCATTGTGTTGATATGGTGCATTTTATATACCAATTTTGAGAACAATGGGATCAAAAACAAAACAAATTAGAATAAATCCAGGAAATGCCATATCACCAAAAGTACAGAGTAACATTTTAGAACATTTTATAAGGATGTGGCCACAATCAATCTTGCCAGTAACGGTCACTGTAAATCACATGCATGGAGCCGCGACCACAATCTATGTTTGCTGGTTATGTTCCATGCAAATCAAATGAATGAGGCTGTGGACACAACCTATGTATGCCAGTAATGGTCACTGTAAATCACTTGCATGAGGCTACAACCACAAGATATCTTTGCCAGTAGTGGTCTAATCAATGGCATAGATAGGTTAATAAAATCTCACTTGCATTTTACTACGGATTTTAAAGCTTTCAATAGATCTATCTGTTCTGGAAGGACTTGAATATGCCAAGAGTGCCAAAACAATCATCTCACCTGCACATAACTTGGTTGCTTGTCAACCTGGTGGGCAGTACATGCACCGTGTCAAATTCTCTAGCGTGTGCACACTTTTTGAGAAAAATAAATGAGGTTTAACTAATAGATTATTGCCAGCCCTGTGGAAGGCAGGGATGCACACCAGAAATCCCGAACCAGCCTGTAGGCAAGGCAGCCACGTGGTGTGTCCCTGTCTGACCTAACAACTGAAGTCAGCAATAGTCACTGTAAATAATTAGCATGAGGCTGTGAATCAATCAACATTGCTACTTCCCGCCTCACCCTTCCTGCTCCACCAGGCAAATGCATGCACACAATCCATTATCCATGCAGGGCACACAAACACTTGTTTTTAACTTCTTACCCATCCTGCAGGTCTTCTATTCTGTCTTCTGGGCATGATCGGAGCACAGCACGGCCGCGGATAGGGAACAGGTCACAGGGAAGGCACCACAACAATTCATTCAGGCAGCCCCAGCATGCCCAGAAGGACTTGAACACAGTGGGCACTGCCTGTCAACTGCACACAATTCTCTGGCACATGCACACTTTAAAAGAAAAAAAAGGAACATGGAACTACTGAACGAAGCAGGGAGGCACACCAGGTAATTAGGGTGGTCTGAGCGGGGGGACCTCCCTCCCTAACCCTTACCAGCTCGACCACTGGCTTCCGCAATGAAGAGATTACAGTCTATTCAGTTATGGTGGTTCATTAACCAGATCCGGGCTGGGGAACCAAAGTGTTGAGGCTCTTATCGCAGCTTTGTTAAATAAGATGATTTGTCTTGGATCAGATTATCTTCCAGTGGCAATCTAGTGGCGTGCTGCCTTCTGTGAAAAGTTTTACCTTCTCACATTCGGGTGACATCATGTAGTCCATTGCCTGCTCCTTATTTTCATGTGGCCATTTGAGTGGAAGGGGGTCCTACACAGAAGTGCGACGACCAAATGTCTCAGGCCTCTGGCAAGCTTATTTTCAGGTCTGCCAATTTAACACAAAAAAAAAGTTTGCTTTTTTGTGCAATTTCAAATGTTTTTCATGCACATCACGAATAACAATCCACGTGTAAAGACATTGAGCCTCATTACGAGTAGGGCGGTAAGGGATACCAGGCACCGGTAAGGAGACTGGTGCCGGTAATCCCTTACCGCCCTACTACGAGTTCCCTTAGCGGGTCCCTCCTTTAACGCCTGGTCTGACCAGGCGTTATGGACGGGACCCGTTAAGGGAATTCAGAGCCAATAACGGTACCGCAATTTGCGGTACCGTTATTAGCGTCTTCCCCATTCCCATTGAGCCCTATGGGGGCTCAAATGGGAATGGGGAATGGCTTTTTCAGTGGGGACTTTCCGGTTCCGCAAAGGTCGGACTACACCGGTAAGTCCCCATTGAACGAGACTGGTGCCGGACACGTTATTGGTAGCAGTCATGGCACAAATAGCGCCATGACTACCACCAGTCTCGTAATGAGGCCCATAGTCTATTTATAGTTTTAAAGTACAATGGTAAAACTCAGATGAGCTTTTTAAAGCTCACATCATTCAGTCTTCTCGTATGTTTGTGCTTCACTTGATGATGGACAAAATGAAGCTACAATCACTTTCCTTTACCATAACATGCTTCTTTTAAGTATTCCTGCATCTTGCTGTAACAGGAACTCAGAGACAATGGGTCTTATTATGAGTCCGGCGCTAACCGTGGTGGTAAAACCGCCTGGTTACCGCCGGACTCGTATTACCATTCCGCCTCCGTGACTCCCGGAATTACCAGGGCATTACAGCCCCGGTGTCCCGGGAGTCACGGAGGCGGAATGGTGTTAATCCCCATTCCCATTGAGTCCTATAGGACTCAATGGGAATGGGGAAGTGGAAACACCGGCACCATCTCGTGATGGTGCTGGTGTTTCCACGACCGCCTAAGGCGGGAGGTGTTCACCTGCCAGGTCGACCTGGCGTGAAGATCACCTCCCGCCTGCAGGACTCGGGATGGGGCGGTCCGGAATTAACAGTGGCGGCGGGTTTACCGCCACTGTTAATTCGGGACCGCCAGACCCGTAAAGAGGCCCAATGTGACCACGTGTAGAAATTGACGACTGAGCTCTAATCCCAGCTTCACCTCTTGACCAAAAGGTTGTGTAATCCTAGGAAATTTGATATCATAATTCTCAACCTGTCAAAAGCATGAATTCCTTTATCTTTCAATTGTCACCCCCAAGAATGATTTAGTGTGTACTTAGGAAAGACTCTTCAAAGACGCCTCACTCATTTTGTAACTGTCTGCAAGGTTGCTTCATATATAATAATAATGATCATGATATACTGCACACCCAAAAGGAATTTATTTTTTGGCTCACTAATAGGAGCAGCACTAGAAAGCTTAGTCCTTGCTCACATATATGCCCCTTCGTGATAGTTTTTTAATCCATATGCACTGTTTATGCCATGGTATGTGTATGTCTCCTATGTCCATGCTTGAGCACTCGCACATCCTATGAGTCTACTAATCTGATTCCAGTGTGTCTCCTATGTCCATGCTTGAGAACTTGTACATCCCGTGTGGCTACTAATCTGAGTTCTGTTATAATGCTGGGGCGTGTGCACTTTTCTCTGGGATTCCAGTGTATCGTCTATGTCCATGCTTGAGCACTCGTACATCCAGTGAGGCTACTCATCTGATTCCAGTGTATCTCCTATGTCCATGCTTGAGCACTCGTATATCCTGTGAGGCTACTAATCTGATACCAGTGTGTCTCATATGTCCATGCTTGAGCACTCATACATGTTGCGAGGCTACTAATCTGAGTTCTGTTATAATGCTGGGGCGTGTGTACCTTTCACAGGGATTCCAGTGTGTCTTCTATGTCCATGCTTGAGCACTCATACATCCTGTGAGGCTACTAATCTAATTCTAGTGTGTCTCCTATGTCCATGCATGAGCACTCATACATGCTGTGAGGCTACGAATCTGAGTTCTGTTATAATGCTGGGGTGTGTGCACCTTAATCAGGGATTCTAGTGTGTCTCCTATGTCCATGCTTGAGCACTTGTACATCCTGTGAGGCTACTAATCTGATACCAGTGTGTCTCATATGTCCATGCTTGAGCACTCATACATGCTGCGAGGCTACTAATCTGAGTTCTGTTATAATGCTGGGGCGTGTGTACCTTTCACAGGGATTCCAGTGTGTCTTCTATGTACATGCTTGAGCACTCATACATCCTGTGAGGCTACTAATCTAATTCTAGTGTGTCTCCTATGTCCATGCATGAGCACTCATACATGCTGTGAGGCTACGAATCTGAGTTCTGTTATAATGCTGGGGCGTGTGCACTTTTCTCAGGTTTTCCAGTGTGTCTCCTATGTCCATGCTTGAACACTCGTACATCCTGAGAGACTACTAATCTGATTCCAGTGTGTCTCCTATGTCCATGCTTGAGCACTCGTACATCCTGTGAGGCTACTAATCTGAGTTCTGTTATAATGCTGGGGCATTTGTATTTTTCTCAGGGATTCCAGTGCGTCTCCTATGTCCATGCTTGTGCACTTGTACATCCTGTGAGGCTACTAATCTGACACAAGTGTGTCTCCTATGTCCATGCTTGAGCACTCGTACATCCTGTGAGGCTACGAATCTGAGTTCTGTTATAAAGCTGAGGCATGTATACCTTTCTCAGGGATTCCAGTGGGTCTCCTATGTCCATGCTTCAGCACTCGTGTATCCTGTGAGGCTACCAATCTGAGTTCTGTTAAAATGCTGAGGCATGTATACCTTTGTCAGGGATTCCAGTGGGTCTCCTATGTCCATGCTTACGCACTCGTACATCCTGTGAGGCTACTAATCTGAGTTCTGTTATAATGCTGGGGCGTGTGTACCTTTCTCAGGGATTCCAGTGTGTCTCCTATGTCCATGCATGAGCACTCGTACATCCTGTGAGGCTACTAATCTGAGTTCTCTTATAATGCTGGGGCATGTATACCTTTCTCAGGGACTCCAGTGTGTCTCCTGTGTCCATGCTTGAGCACTCGGACATCCTGTGAGGCTACTAATCTGAGCTCTGTTATAATGCTGGGGCATGTGTACCTTTCTCAGGGATTCCAGTGTGTCTCATATGTCCATGCTTGAGCACTATTGAGCACTCCTACATTCCAGTGTGTCTCCTATGTCCATGCTTGAGCACTCATACATCCTGTGAGGCTACTAATCTGAGTTTTGTCATAATGCTGGGGCATGTGTACCTTTCTCAGGCATTCCAGTGTGTCTCCTATGTCCATGCTTGAGCACTCGTACATCCTGTGAGGCTACTAATCTGAGTTCTCTTATAATGCTGAGGCGTGTGTACCTTTCTCAGGGATTCCAGTGTGTCTCCTATGTCCATGCTTGACCGCTCGTACATCCTGTGAGGCTACTAATCTGAGTTCTCTTATAACGCTGGGGCATGTGTACCTTTCTCAGGGATTCTAGTGTGTCTCCTATGTCCATGCTTAAGCACTCGTACATCCTGTGACGCTACTAATCTGAGTTCTGTTATAATGCTGGGGTGTGTGTACCTTTCTCAGGGATTCCAGTGTGTCTCCTATGTCCATGCTTGAGCACTCGTACATCCTGTGAGGCTACTAATCTGATTCCAGTGTGTCTCCTATGGCCATGCTTGAGCACCCGTACATCCTGTAAGGCTACTAATCTGAGTTCTGTTATATTGCTGGGGCCTGTGTACCTTTCTCACGGATTCCAGTGTGTCTCCTATTTCCACGCATGAGCACTCCCACATTCCAGTGTGTCTCCTATGTCCATGCTTGAGCAATCGTACATCCTGTGAGGCTACTAATCTGAGTTCTGTTATAATGCTGGGGCATGTGTACCTTTCTCAGGGACTCCAGTGTGTCTCCTATGTCCATGCTTGAGCACTCGTACATCCTCTGAGGCTACTAATCTGAGCTCTGTTATAATGCTGGGGCATGTGTACCTTTCTCAGGGATTCCAGTGTGTCTCCGATGTCCATGCTTGAGCACTATTGAGCACTCCTACATTCCAGTGTGTCTCCTATGTCCATGCTTGAGCCCTCATACATCCTGTGATGCTACTAATCTGAGTTTTGTTATAATGCTGGGGCGTGTGTACCTTTCTCAGGGATTCCAGTGTGTCTCCTATGTCCATGCTTACGCACTCGTACATCCTGTGAGGCTACTAATCTGAGTTCTGTTATAATGCTGGGGCGTGTGTACCTTTCTCAGGGATTCCAGTGTGTCTCCTATGTCCATGCATGAGCACTTGTACATCCTGTGAGGCTACTAATCTGAGTTCTGTTAAAATGCTGAGGCATGTATACCTTTCTCAGGGATTCCAGTGGGTCTCCTATGTCCATGCTTACGCACTCGTACATCCTGTGAGGCTACTAATCTGAGTTCTGTTATAATTCTGGGGCGTGTGTACCTTTCTCAGGGATTCCAGTGTGTCTCCTATGTCCATGCATGAGCACTCGTACATCCTGTGAGGCTACCAATCTGAGTTCTGTTAAAATGCTGAGGCATGTATACCTTTCTCAGGGATTCCAGTGGGTCTCCTATGTCCATGCTTACGCACTCGTACATCCTGTGAGGCTACTAATCTGAGTTCTGTTATAATGCTGGGGCATGTATACCTTTCTCAGGGATTCCAGTGTGTCTCATATGTCCATGCTTGAGCACTATTGAGCACTCCTACATTCCAGTGTGTCTCCTATGTCCATGCTTGAGCACTCATACATCCTGTGAGGCTACTAATCTGAGTTTTGTCATAATGCTGGGGCATGTGTACCTTTCTCAGGGATTCCAGTGTGTCTCCTATGTCCATGCTTGAGCACTCGTACATCCTGTGAGGCTACTAATTTGAGTTCTCTTATAATGCTGAGGCGTGTGTACCTTTCTCAGGGATTCCAGTGTGTCTCCTATGTCCATGCTTGACCGCTCGTACATCCTGTGAGGCTACTAATCTGAGTTCTGTTATAATGCTGGGGTGTGTGTACCTTTCTCAGGGATTCCAGTGTGTCTCCTATGTCCATGCTTAAGCACTCGTACATCCTGTGACGCTACTAATCTGAGTTCTGTTATAATGCTGGGGTGTGTGTACCTTTCTCAGGGATTCCAGTGTGTCTCCTATGTCCATGCTTGAGCACTCGTACATCCTGTGAGGCTACTAATCTGATTCCAGTGTGTCTCCTATGGCCATGCTTGAGCACCCGTACATCCTGTAAGGCTACTAATCTGAGTTCTGTTATATTGCTGGGGCGTGTGTACCTTTCTCACGGATTCCAGTGTGTCTCCTATTTCCACGCATGAGCACTCCCACATTCCAGTGTGTCTCCTATGTCCATGCTTGAGCAATCGTACATCCTGTGAGGCTACTAATCTGAGTTCTGTTATAATGCTGGGGCATGTGTACCTTTCTCAGGGACTCCAGTGTGTCTCCTATGTCCATGCTTGAGCACTCGTACATCCTCTGAGGCTACTAATCTGAGCTCTGTTATAATGCTGGGGCATGTGTACCTTTCTCAGGGATTCCAGTGTGTCTCCTATGTCCATGCTTGAGCAATCGTACATCCTGTGAGGCTACTAATCTGAGTTCTGTTATAATGCTGGGGCATGTGTACCTTTCTCAGGGATTCCAGTGTGTCTCCTATGTCCATGCTTGAGCAATCGTACATCCTGTGAGGCTACTAATCTGAGTTCTGTTATAATGCTGGGGCATGTGTACCTTTCTCAGGGATTCCAGTGTGTCTCCTATGTCCATGCTTGAGCCCTCATACATCCTGTGATGCTACTAATCTGAGTTTTGTTATAATGCTGGGGCGTGTGTACCTTTCTCAGGGATTCCAGTGTGTCTCCTATGTCCATGCTTGAGCACTCGTACATCCTGTGAGGCTACTAATCTGATACTAATGTGTCTCCGAAGTCCATGCTTGAGCACTTGTACAGCCTATGAGGCTACTAATCTAAGTTCTGTTATAATGCTGGGGCATGTGTACCTTTCTCAGGGATTCCAGTGTGTCCCCTATGTCCATGCTTGACCACTCGTACATCCTGTGAGGCTACTAATCTGAGTTCTCTTATAATACTGGGGCGTGTGTACCTTTCTCAGGGATTCCAGTGTGTCTCCCATGTCCATGCTTAAGCACTCGTACATCCTGTAAGGCTATTAATCTGAGTTCTGTTATAATGCTGGTGTGTGTGTACCTTTCTCAGGGATTCCAGTGTGTCTCCTATGTCCATGCTTGACCACTCGTACATCCTGTGAGGCTACTAATCGGAGTTCTCCTATAATGCTGGGGCGTGTGTACCTTTTTCAGGGATTCCAGTGTGTCTCATATGTCCATGCTTGAGCACTATTGAGCACTCCTACATTCCAGTGTGTCTCCTATGTCCATGCTTGAGCACTCATACATCCTGTGAGGCTACTAATCTGAGTTTTGTCATAATGCTGGGGCATGTGTACCTTTCTCAGGGATTCCAGTGTGTCTCCTATGTCCATGCTTGAGCACTCGTACATCCTGTGAGGCTACTAATCTGAGCTCTGTTATAATGCTGGGGCATGTGTACCTTTCTCAGGGATTCCAGTGTGTCTCATATGTCCATGCTTGAGCACTATTGAGCACTCCTACATTCCAGTGTGTCTCCTATGTCCATGCTTGAGCACTCATACATCCTGTGAGGCTACTAATCTGAGTTTTGTCATAATGCTGGGGCATGTGTACCTTTCTCAGGGATTCCAGTGTGTCTCCTATGTCCATGCTTGAGCACTCGTACATCCTGTGAGGCTACTAATCTGAGTTCTCTTATAATGCTGAGGCGTGTGTACCTTTCTCAGGGATTCCAGTGTGTCTCCTATGTCCATGCTTGACCGCTCGTACATCCTGTGAGGCTACTAATCTGAGTTCTCTTATAACGCTGGGGCATGTGTACCTTTCTCAGGGATTCTAGTGTGTCTCCTATGTCCATGCTTAAGCACTCGTACATCCTGTGACGCTACTAATCTGAGTTCTGTTATAATGCTGGGGTGTGTGTACCTTTCTCAGGGATTCCAGTGTGTCTCCTATGTCCATGCTTGAGCACTCGTACATCCTGTGAGGCTACTAATCTGATTCCAGTGTGTCTCCTATGGCCATGCTTGAGCACCCGTACATCCTGTAAGGCTACTAATCTGAGTTCTGTTATATTGCTGGGGCCTGTGTACCTTTCTCACGGATTCCAGTGTGTCTCCTATTTCCACGCATGAGCACTCCCACATTCCAGTGTGTCTCCTATGTCCATGCTTGAGCAATCGTACATCCTGTGAGGCTACTAATCTGAGTTCTGTTATAATGCTGGGGCATGTGTACCTTTCTCAGGGACTCCAGTGTGTCTCCTATGTCCATGCTTGAGCACTCGTACATCCTCTGAGGCTACTAATCTGAGCTCTGTTATAATGCTGGGGCATGTGTACCTTTCTCAGGGATTCCAGTGTGTCTCCGATGTCCATGCTTGAGCACTATTGAGCACTCCTACATTCCAGTGTGTCTCCTATGTCCATGCTTGAGCCCTCATACATCCTGTGATGCTACTAATCTGAGTTTTGTTATAATGCTGGGGCGTGTGTACCTTTCTCAGGGATTCCAGTGTGTCTCCTATGTCCATGCTTACGCACTCGTACATCCTGTGAGGCTACTAATCTGAGTTCTGTTATAATGCTGGGGCGTGTGTACCTTTCTCAGGGATTCCAGTGTGTCTCCTATGTCCATGCATGAGCACTTGTACATCCTGTGAGGCTACTAATCTGAGTTCTGTTAAAATGCTGAGGCATGTATACCTTTCTCAGGGATTCCAGTGGGTCTCCTATGTCCATGCTTATTCACTCGTACATCCTGTGAGGCTACTAATCTGAGTTCTGTTATAATTCTGGGGCGTGTGTACCTTTCTCAGGGATTCCAGTGTGTCTCCTATGTCCATGCATGAGCACTCGTACATCCTGTGAGGCTACCAATCTGAGTTCTGTTAAAATGCTGAGGCATGTATACCTTTCTCAGGGATTCCAGTGGGTCTCCTATGTCCATGCTTACGCACTCGTACATCCTGTGAGGCTACTAATCTGAGTTCTGTTATAATGCTGGGGCATGTATACCTTTCTCAGGGATTCCAGTGTGTCTCATATGTCCATGCTTGAGCACTATTGAGCACTCCTACATTCCAGTGTGTCTCCTATGTCCATGCTTGAGCACTCATACATCCTGTGAGGCTACTAATCTGAGTTTTGTCATAATGCTGGGGCATGTGTACCTTTCTCAGGGATTCCAGTGTGTCTCCTATGTCCATGCTTGAGCACTCGTACATCCTGTGAGGCTACTAATTTGAGTTCTCTTATAATGCTGAGGCGTGTGTACCTTTCTCAGGGATTCCAGTGTGTCTCCTATGTCCATGCTTGACCGCTCGTACATCCTGTGAGGCTACTAATCTGAGTTCTGTTATAATGCTGGGGTGTGTGTACCTTTCTCAGGGATTCCAGTGTGTCTCCTATGTCCATGCTTAAGCACTCGTACATCCTGTGACGCTACTAATCTGAGTTCTGTTATAATGCTGGGGTGTGTGTACCTTTCTCAGGGATTCCAGTGTGTCTCCTATGTCCATGCTTGAGCACTCGTACATCCTGTGAGGCTACTAATCTGATTCCAGTGTGTCTCCTATGGCCATGCTTGAGCACCCGTACATCCTGTAAGGCTACTAATCTGAGTTCTGTTATATTGCTGGGGCGTGTGTACCTTTCTCACGGATTCCAGTGTGTCTCCTATTTCCACGCATGAGCACTCCCACATTCCAGTGTGTCTCCTATGTCCATGCTTGAGCAATCGTACATCCTGTGAGGCTACTAATCTGAGTTCTGTTATAATGCTGGGGCATGTGTACCTTTCTCAGGGACTCCAGTGTGTCTCCTATGTCCATGCTTGAGCACTCGTACATCCTCTGAGGCTACTAATCTGAGCTCTGTTATAATGCTGGGGCATGTGTACCTTTCTCAGGGATTCCAGTGTGTCTCCTATGTCCATGCTTGAGCAATCGTACATCCTGTGAGGCTACTAATCTGACTTCTGTTATAATGCTGGGGCATGTGTACCTTTCTCAGGGATTCCAGTGTGTCTCCTATGTCCATGCTTGAGCAATCGTACATCCTGTGAGGCTACTAATCTGAGTTCTGTTATAATGCTGGGGCATGTGTACCTTTCTCAGGGATTCCAGTGTGTCTCCTATGTCCATGCTTGAGCCCTCATACATCCTGTGATGCTACTAATCTGAGTTTTGTTATAATGCTGGGGCGTGTGTACCTTTCTCAGGGATTCCAGTGTGTCTCCTATGTCCATGCTTGAGCACTCGTACATCCTGTGAGGCTACTAATCTGATACTAATGTGTCTCCGAAGTCCATGCTTGAGCACTTGTACAGCCTATGAGGCTACTAATCTAAGTTCTGTTATAATGCTGGGGCATGTGTACCTTTCTCAGGGATTCCAGTGTGTCCCCTATGTCCATGCTTGACCACTCGTACATCCTGTGAGGCTACTAATCTGAGTTCTCTTATAATACTGGGGCGTGTGTACCTTTCTCAGGGATTCCAGTGTGTCTCCCATGTCCATGCTTAAGCACTCGTACATCCTGTAAGGCTATTAATCTGAGTTCTGTTATAATGCTGGTGTGTGTGTACCTTTCTCAGGGATTCCAGTGTGTCTCCTATGTCCATGCTTGACCACTCGTACATCCTGTGAGGCTACTAATCGGAGTTCTCCTATAATGCTGGGGCGTGTGTACCTTTTTCAGGGATTCCAGTGTGTCTCCTATATCCATGCTTAAGCACTCGTACATCCTGTGACGTTACTAATCTGAGTTTTGTTATAATGCTGGGGTGTGTGTACCTTTCTCAGGGATTCCAGCGTGTCTCCTATGCCATGCTTGAGCACTCATACATCCTGTAAGGCTACTAATCTGAGTTCTGTTATAATGCTGGGGCGTGTGTACCTTTCTCAGGGACTCCAGTGTGTCTCCTATGTCCATGCTTGAGCACTCGTACATCCTGTAAGGCTACTAATCTGAGTTCTGTTATAATGCTGAGGCATGTGTACCTTTCTCAGGGATTCCAGTGTGTCTCCTATGTCCATGCTTGAGCACTATTGAGCACTCCTACATTCCAGTGTGTCTCCTATGTCCATGCTTGAGCACTCATACATCCTGTGAGGCTACTAAGCAGAGTTTTGTCATAATGCTGAGGCGTGTGTACCTTTCTCAGGGATTCCAGTGTGTCTCCTATGTCCATGCTTGAGCACTCGTACATCCTGTGAGGCTACTAATCTGAGTTCTGTTATAATGCTGGGGCATGTGTACCTTTCTCATGGACTCCAGTGTGTCTCCTATGTTCATGCTTGAGCACTCGTACATCCTGTGAGGCTACTAATCTGAGCTCTGTTATAATGCTGGGGCATGTGTACATTTCTCAGGGATTCCAGTGTGTCTCCTATGTCCATGCTTGAGCACTATTGAGCACTCCTACATTCCAGTGTGTCTCCTATGTCCATGCTTGAGCACTCATACATCCTGTGAGGCTACTAATTGGAGTTTTGTCATAATGCTGGGGCATGTGTACCTTTCTCATGGATTCCAGTGTGTCTCCTATGTCCATGCTTGACCACTCGTACATCCTGTGAGGCTACTAATCTGAGTTCTCTTATAATGCTGGGGTGTGTGTACCTTTCTCAGGGATTCCAGTGTGTCTCCTATGTCCATGCTTGAGCACTTGTACATCCTGTGAGGCTACTAATCTGATTCCAGTGTGTCTCCTATGGCCATGCATGAGCCCTCGTACATCCTGTGAGGCTACGAATCTGAGTTCTGTTATATTGCTGGGGCAGGTGCATCTTCCACGTGCAGCTACGGATCTTTGTCCTGCATCTATACGACATCCCTGTACCTGTGCTAGAGCACAAGTACCCGCAAATGCTGCCCTGAAATGCCACTATTATTCTGATTCCAGCAAGGATGAAGGGGCTCAGGGACTTCAAGGGGGCACCCATGCTTATTTTGATCGCTGCCAAAGTAGGATATCAAGCTTTGGTTTAAGATTGCAAAGGGGGAGGAGGGATAACTAGAGATTATGAATCACTTAATTTCTTCGGTTCGGATGGGACCCAAAATGTGTCCACGGTAGTGGGTGCCAGGTTCTAACAGCACTACAGGCATTGCGATTCCAACAAAGTAAAATAAGGGAACTGGTCTATCCGGGGCCCACCCATCATACGTGCTCAACCGCGATTACGCAGCCTGTTTCTTGCATTAGAAAGGGGGTCGCGAGAGACAAGTCTTGGAATCAATCAAAATAGAAGCTAAAAATATCAATGAAAGGCCTTGTGAAAATGTGGGAGGTGGCACATTTTCCCTTGCCGTGTGTGAAAGCCATCCAGTCCTGCTTTTTCCTTTGAATTCTGTGACGTCTCGATTTTTCTTTCCCCATCTTAAATTTAGGAAAGCTACAGATCCCAGAATTCCATCAAAAAACTGGATTGGATGACCTTTTCACGTGTGATAAAGGGAGACTAAACAACTCTGTAAATGTCATGACACTGGTAACAACACGTCCTAAAGGACTGTCAGGGCCTGGATGTCTCTGGAGGGGACTTTGTTTTGCGCTACACAAATTCATGGTAGTCAACAAAGGAGGAATTAATATTAATGAGCATGTCAACGCCTCTGTTCTCTGGCTCCCTCCAGCCATAGACCACGCCCTAACGCCCTCCTAGTGAGCAGCTGGAGAACCCCCCTTCACTCCCCGCCCCAGGAAGCCTTTCACTCCTAATCCCAGTCACCTGTCAGGGTGGAGGCGGATGGGATGGTGGGAGCCTCATTATATTGTCAGCTTCAGGAGTGATGCACAGTGCACATTAGAGAGCATGTCACGAACTCACCGAGAAACGGGGACGTGGGGGAGACTGCATCACAAATGCCAGGGCCCCTGTATGCATACATCGGCGGTCTCGTTATTGCTTTACAGGGGGCTTCCTCAGAGCTTCTATATATTAGGCGTCTATCTAAGTGGTCGTCTGGATGCTCCAAAAAATATGTAAAAGGTATTTTCAATGTTTCCACAAACAAATAGAAGAGGAATCAGTGTTTGCTTGTGTAGGAATATTCACGGTTAATAATTACAAAGACACATAAAAGGGGCTCTCCTCTGGATTGCCCCACCTCTAATTGCTCCAGTTCTACTTGCCCCAGCTCTACTCTGCACCAAGATACGGGCCTCATTACAAGTGAGCTGGTCCGGAATTAAGGTGCCGGTAACAAAGGTTTTAAGTACCGGCTCACTCTGAGTCTGTCAGTATGGGCAGCAGGCCAGACCTGCTGGCACCGGTGCTTCAGTGTACGAATAGGACTCCGTGGGAATGGGAATTTACCGTTCCACCACTGCAATTGTGGTCGTCAATGAGCTGGATGGTCAGAGGTAGAGAGTTCCAGAGATTTGCTGCTGCTACAGGGAAGGCTCTGCCAACTATTAAGTGATAACCAGGCACTGGGGATCTGAGATTACCTGTGCTTTGACTGAAAATTAAGCATATAGGAGCACTGAAGACATCTGTGAATGGCACTCATTGAATTTGAATACTTTGTCAACCACAACCTGTGAATTCCATGTGTTTGTTACTGTTGTTAATGTTAATATGTATTTATTGCATTTTTAAAGCGCTCACACAGCCCAGGGGCATTGAGGCGCTGTTACAGATTTTTTTTTTGTCTTAGTTGAATATTTATAACGCACTTAAATACCCAGAGGTTTCTAAGCATGGAGCCCGGGGATCGAACCTGTGTTGCTTCGAGTCATCTTGCTTCCAAGGCAAGCACGTTGCCACTGAGCTATCCTCCCGGGATGCCTTCTAACGCGCACTCTTGCCACTTGCATGGTCTCATGGCGCTCTGGCGGCTCTGCAATGGAAGGAGAGTTGGGGGTATGTTAGGGGGATCGAGAGGGAGACGAGCAAGAGAGCTTTGATGTGCTGTTGGCAGCTTCAGTTCGGAGAAACCGGTCACTGAGCGTAGGTGCGTTTTCGGTTGGTAGACAGCATGTGGTGTTGAGGTATGATTGTGTATGGTATGGTTTTGTGTTTGGTGTTGTGAAGTGCGTGTGGTTTGTGGTGCAGTAGAGGTGTGGTTGTGTTTAGTTCAGAGTTTGAGGCTATGCAGTATGGCAAGTTTTTAGTCTCTGTCCCTGACTGGTCTCCCTCAAACCTATCCCTAAAATATCATGCAGACGCAGTAACTTGGAGGCATGTAATAACTTGCACACAGGTGCATTAAAAATGCTACAAGCAATCTTGGATTTAAAATAGGTTTCAATAAACCATATTTTAAAAAGTAGATGGATACCTAAATGAGTGGGCAAATGGTCTTGGACTCAGCCAACCTTCCCGGACACTGCACCGCTCCATCAATGTTAGACTTCTACGCCGCAATTCTCCCTTAGATCAGGCCACCGCCTGTCAGACACTGTCCACAGGTCCTCATTCAAAACCTGGCTATGCTGTTACTAGCAGGTGATCGCACCTGCTCAGGTCTGTTGCAGCTGCCAATGGCTCCAAGGTAACATGCGCGGGTCCAGAAATGCTACAGGTACTGTATGATGATGTCACAACAAAGTGATGAGCCCAAATTGAGTGCAGTGACATTACCTAGGAGTAACATGGTTCCTATGTGCAAGGGTGGGGCAGTCTGCCATCTTAGCTGGCACTGTCCTTCCACACAAAGCTCCCTAGGGCTGGTTACCCTCACCGAGGGAGCCCTTCCTTTAGAATAGGCGGGGTGTGAATGCCTGGTACCTACCAATAAACGGTTTATTCAATTTGGAACATGTAGCAAATGCCTAAAAGGTACTTAGGGGAACACAGATAAACGCTGTTCTCATAATCCGGATGAGATTCTAGTATGGACCTTTGAGGGGGCACCGGAGTGATTCAATGTTAGCACCTGCCATTAAATATTCTGAGCAGAGGGGCTTAATATTTCATCCTAACTAGCATGAGTAACCAAACATATCATGTGAGCCTTAAGTGATCTAGGAGGTGCTACGGAGGTTCTCCTCTGGGGACATTTTGTAAAATAATTGGCTTAAATGGCTTAAATGGGACAATTAATAGAACAATGTTTATTAAAAATGGGGTAAACAGCCATATCATTTGCTATCGATTCTCTAGGGTAACAAAATAAATATTCCAATACATTCCAGGTCAGCAAGAATAAACAGGAGCAATTTACAACATTTTCATGATGCCTATGCCAGCAACATATGCCAGAATCGCCACAATAAAACACTTTCATGATGCTACAAACACAGTATTTGCCAACATTTACCCTGTTAATTGCTTTCATGATGTTGAACCCATGATCTCAGTTATGTTATCTTACTGGAATTCGTAATATTTGTTTGGTCTCCAGTTGGTGTGGCGGATATGAAAGAGGAGGTGGTGGGTTAGGTTAGTGACGAGAGAGGGAAAATGTAATATAGCTTTGCTGTTGTGGTGATACCTGCAGACCAGATGCACCATGAGCTTTGCATGTGGGTCTGTTTATAGGTGTTCCGTGTTGACAACATAGAGGCATTTGTGTTCTGAGAGGAGCCTCATGAGCCTGTGGTGCTAGGATGTACTGGCCGGAAAGATGATATCTAAGTTGATTGTAGATATCACATCATGTAGATTGGGTTCTGTTGTTTGATGTCTGTTGAGAGGGTTATTCAGTTGCTGCGCGTTAGTGACTTGTTGGTATGTGTAAAGTGTGTTCGAGCATTGAGGTGGAGAGTGTTAGTGAAGGATGGTTAGTGGAGGGTCTGGTGGGCATCGGTTCAGTGTGGGCTCTGTGACATCTCAGTAGGGCTGCCATTTGGGCTACTTTTTGGTAGTCGCGGCCTTCGGTTAAGGTACTTCTGAGGAGTTGTCCTAATCACCCTGGTGCATCCTGGTACTTCTAGCAATAGACAATGTGCAGTGGCTGGTTCTGGATGAGAGTGAACACTGTGAGGAGTAGAAGACATAGGGAGCATGCAAAAGTGGGTGCCATGTGGACGAGGGTGAGACTAGTTCCAGAGGAGGATACAGAGTAGGGATTCCAGAAAGGGGACAGTCCTGGTTGGGTACATAGTATATTGTTAGCATGCTACAACGTCAAGATGCAATATCTTGGAGCAATATCTAGGAGCCAATTATGCCAATTACATTGGACATTAAGGAACAAAATCATGGTAGAGCACTTGGTAACTGGGGCAAAATCACAGTGCGATGCCAGGGGGGGAAAAGTACAGGGGGGAACATAGGAGCAAAACCACATTTGAAGACATTTAGAGGGACACACAGGAGCAAAATGTTAGTGTGACAGGTGGGAAGAAATCTCTGTGAGCAGAATCACAGAGGGACACCTGGGTAGCCGTAAGGTTTAAGGTAGTAGAATGGTGAGGCGGCTAGTGAGCGGAGCAAACACTTAAGCCATGTGTAGCAAGGCATGATGAGGGCATAACAGGGCATACAAGAATAATCAAAACATTACAAGTTATAGCAAAGCACACAAAGACCTAAAAAGGCAAAACAGTCTGGCCCTTCTCCACCCTCTTGTACCTTTGGCCTCTGGAGATAGCTCCCATTTTACTGAGTCACTTTACCAGTGTCAAACATTGCTCCTCTCTCTCGCTCACTCTCTCTTTTTTCTGTCTCTCTTTCTCTTCATCTTTCAATCTTTCAAATAAATACATTATGTCCCATGTGCAATAAGGATATGGGAAATAGCAGATTAGTGAGTGTAATGCTTTCGATTAAAAAAGCTGCTTGTGCACAGTGCATTCTGGTACACTTGAAGTCATAGGCCCTCATTGCAACCTTGGTGGAGGACCATGGTGCTATTAGCACCATGGTCCATGCCGCTAAGGTTACGATTCCACCATGGTGGATGGCGGAATTACCGCCCCATTACAAGGTGAGTGGGGCGGTAATTCCTCATTCACCAATGGCCCCTTCCCTATTCCCATTTTTGCCCCATAGGGCATAATGGGAATGGGGAAGGCGATAATTACGGCACCGTAAATTACGGTTGCCGTAATTATCGCCAAGGTCCCTTAGCGGGTTCGTTTTTAACGCCTGCAAAAAGCAGGCGTTAAAGTCACCATCCCGCTAAGGGACCTTGTAATCAGGCGGTAAGTGTTTAACGGCGCCGATGCTCTTTACGGCGCCGTTAAACACTTACCGCCTGGGTTGTAATGAGGGCCATAGTGTACATTTGCTTCAGGCCTCATTGGAATCTGCACTTGATGTGAACTATTCAGCTGATAAACATGTTTTCAACGTTGCTCACATTATTCCACTGGTAAACATGTTGTTAATGTTATTTATTGCTTATGTTAGTATGCATTTGCTCATCCAAGGACACTTCGGGGAAGAGGTGCGCGAATAGGCTAGAATAAGCCGGTGCCGGCTGGTACCTGATAACACTACCACAGACATTGTCAAAACTGAGTATGAGTAATGGAGTTGGTTTCATGTTCTCTTGAGAGAGGAAATAGTTGTGCTCCTTGAAGGTTACCATGGGTCCTCCCAGCTGGGGGCCCATGAGAGCTGCCAACAGGTAGAAACTTCAAGAGCCAGATGTTTCTAGACGGTGCCACCTTCGTGATTGCAGAGGGCTTAAAACGAGGGGTGCTGAGATGGTCAAGTAGAAAGCTTCACTTGGATGATGGACGCATCGCTCCAGGCCCGTTGATGCCGAGGTCTCTCTCCTTGACTGTTTGGGGGGCTTTTTGGTGACTTCTGGAGAGAGCAGGATCTTTCTTGCTGCTGTGTCAACGGTGATGTATTTTATCTAGACTTCTTTTATTATTTGCATGTATAGCATTCACTTATTCATTTAGTATTTCTGTTGCATTTATCCATTAAATTATTGTTTTTGTTGATGGTATGAATAAAGAGGTCATAAAGAGCCATTAAGCAGCGCAGTTGGGTGTCTGTGTGAATAATTGCTCTCCAGCGTCCAAGGTTTTCATTCAGTGCACTGGGGGAGAAAACAGCTAAGAGTTCTGTGTAATATATCCGGGCACTACTCGCTATGCCGAGCATTGCTGGAAAGCTGTGTCATATAATCCCAAGACTAAAAAGATCCTAACAGCGTCAGGTAAAGGGAAGAACAGCCAATTTGCAGTACTTTATGCAGTGTACCGACCTCTGAAACAAGAAATACCTGGTCAATGTCATCTGTATACAGATTCATGGTCAGTGGCAAATGGGCTAGCTATGTGGCTGCCGATATGGCAAAAGAATGGGTGGAAAATTAATTCAAAAGAATTGTGAGGAAATAAGTGGTGCCGAGATATCTGGGAAATGCTATGACAAAGCGAGGTAACAGTGTATCATGTGGATGCACATTGTACTACTGATTCATTGGAACACTGGTTCAATTCTGTTGCAGACGAACACACCAAGATTTCCTCTGTGAACACGGAGGATCAGGAGTGCAATTTTGAGGGTTTGGCAAAGTGGGCACACCAGAAATGTGGACACATGAGAGAGAAGGCTACTTGCAGGTGGGCACAAACTCAGGGGATTAGTATCGCTTTAGAAGTAGTTAAAATGATAATTTGACAATGTCCGTTGTGTCAACATCAGCAGCATAAGCCCATCCCTCACAATGTCTGGGGCACATTACGAAGATGCAAGTTGCTGGGTCATATCTGGCAGATTGATTATATTGGGCCTCTCCCATTCAGTAAAGGTTGTCAGTATGCATGTACGATTGTGGACACATAGTCTGGATATTTGATGGTACTGCCATGCAAGAGAGTCACACACATGAACACCATTAAACTGTTAGATCAAATTACGCTGTATTATGATGTGTGAAATTCAGCGTGACAACGGCTCGCACTTCAAAGGTATGTTAATTCATGAATACTGTCAAGAAAAGAACATTGAGTGGCTTTATCATTTACCGTATCACCCCCAAGTGCTGGGTTTGATTGAACGCATGAATGGTTTATTGAAAGAACAATTGCGCAGTCGGGTAATGGCAGCCTGGTATGCTGGTGTGATCTTGTTTTTGATGCTGTGCAAATTATGAATGATAGACCATTGACTGAAAACAAAACACCTGTAATGTGAATGTTGACACCTGAATTGCAGGTGCAACCTAATTCGGTTGAAGAGACTTTATTGTATTGGGAGATAATGACAGGTGATTTCGCTCCATAGCGTGCAACCACTGAATCTGCAGTGGTAGAATTGCATTCTCACAAAAAAAAACAGATTACAACCCTGAGGTATGATGGTTATTGAAACTGGGTTCGGAGAACAGATTCAACCAGAACACATGGGATTGATTGCTCCAGATCTAAATTAGGAATAAAGGGCATCCAAGTACTAGGGGAAATAATAGATGATGATTACCAAGGAAAAATTAAGGTCATTCTGATGAACAGTGGAGACCAAGCACTGCTTATTCATGAGGGAGACAGGATAGCACAACTGATTGTTATACCTGTTCAATTATCCATGATCAGAAAGGGTGAGCCCCCTATAGTGTTAACTACTCGTGGGGACTGTAATTTTGGCTTATCAGACAGCATGGTACCGGGTGCGAAGGTGTGGGTAGAAAAACTGAATGGCCCACCTGTACCTGCGGACATCATAACGTCCGGCAAGGACCAAGTAGTTTTGGTAATGGAGTCTGGCAAAGAGAAATTGACTATGTGCCCGCAGACAAATGCTACTTAAGAGAGTGATTATCAACACTGATATGTCTTTTCTGGGTTTGCCTTGTAGAACCTGTGCCTGACTGGCGTAATTGTGATACTAAGTGGACCCCATTTGGGAGGGTCAAGCAGAACACTGCAGCAAACACAAGGTGCAGTGTCTGCGCAGCCGACAAATGTGAAACTGATGATTGGGAAAAATGATGCCGGAAGCCGTCCAATGTCAACCCCAATACACCAGCTGCAACAGGCATGAAGCACAGGATTTACAAAGCGTTGAGAACACACAAGGTACAAGCTCAAGAAGCATTGACGCCGGCTGTACAAGAGATTTCTTTAGCGAGGCAGAGATATTCACCGATAATTGCCCAAACGGAGAACATGTGGGCATATTTCATGCAGATTGTTTTAAACATTTTGCATTTCTGTTTGGCCGACATGCACAATGCAGTAGACTTGCTGACCACATGTCTGGAAGCTGTGCCAACACCTTTTTCAATATTGAGACATATTTCTGGAGTTATGCATATCAATTAATTGGTGGAGGATTCCGATGTGTGGCAATCTTTCTCCATTTACGAGTATTGCAGGTTTTGCCAGGAAACTGACCAAAAATGGAGAAACCTAACTCGGGTAGTAACTTACAATGTCACACAAGGCAACGTTTTCTATCGTATGACCTGTGAACCAAAAGAGGTTGGCAAATGTCAACAGCTGAACATAAGCAAAGAGAACAACCGAACGTTGTTTGAGAAGCAGTTCTGTGCACGCGCTCCGAGCACATGTACCATTGTAAATAACAGAATGTCATGTAATAATACAGTTGTAGCTGCTAGTCATTCGAACAAGGTAAAACTTCTGTGATTCAAATGTGCACTTGTTATCAGAATCAGAAGTTTTGTCCCATGCATTTTCGTTGGTGGGAGTTTGGGGATTAGCTGCTGGGGCTATACATCTTTAATCAAGTTAGCATGTTTAATAGTGAAAGGACTTAACCATTCCTCCCAAGCTTTGGAGGAGCTGTTTCTAAATAGCCAAACCATGAGGAAAGCAGCCTTGCAGAATCGAGCTACTATTGATTATTTGCTGTTAAAACATAACCTGGGTTGTAACACATTTGATGGCATGTGCTGTTTTAATTTGAGTGACCATTCCCAGTCTATTGAAAATCACATCCAAAGTTTTAAAGACTTCATTAAACAGGTAACACAAAACACCACCGGAAATTGGTGGGACTGGTTGTTCTCTTGGATTCCAGATTTTGGAGGTGCTTTGCATTATGCCTTTGCTTGTTTTTGTGTAATTGCTGTGATTATAACTGTTTGCTGTTGCTGAATTCATTGTATCCATAATTTAGTTATGATGTTTTGCCGGTTTCAAAGCCCGACTTTGGTGCCACTTGTTAGGGAGAATTCTCATAAATGGCTGATTTCCCTTAGTCCCTCAGCAGCTTTGCTGGATTTCTAGGATTTATTTTTTCTCACCTGGTAAGAGTGTGAGCCTTTTTTCCCACTCTTACGTGTGTTTTGCTGTGTGTGTTTTCACTTTTTGTGTGATCTTGAGCACTGGAGCCTCACCTACTCCATGACCTTCAGTGCAGTGACACAGGGTTGTCTTTGAGACTTCCCACCGACTCCATTTTCTGGGGCTGACTACTGTCCCCCAGAAAAGGGTAAAGTTGCCATTAACTTTACTTTAGTCACTTTAAAGCACAGACCCAGTACACCCCATCTTACATGGATTGGAAAGGGTTAACTCTTATCCCTTTTGTCTGTGCATCCTGGAGCATTGTTTCGCTCCCTTTACATTAAGACTTGGCTGGTGGCAGTGGTATCTACCCTAACTTTTCTACCGCGATTATCTTATATAAACGTGGTAATGTTTTAGGCTATTATATTAGCCTTGAACATAAAGCTGCTTGACCAAATACATTTTATTTTGGCTCCGGCTGGGTTTATTCGCCATTTCTTTTTTTTGTTAAAGTCTTTTTCGTGTTTTTCTCTGCGCGCCAAACAGGGGATGACTCCTTTGTTTGCTGTCTTTTCGCGGGCTTCTGCACAGAAACCCTCCATAAGGCGCCTGAAAGTCTAGGTAGGTAGGATGTGAGGGAGGGATCTTCGGACCCCTGCCATGGGTTCCCTTGTTAACCCAAGTCGCACTCCTGTTTGATTGGCTGAGGGGACTGTCCTTGCCAGGACAGCCCCCCGGGTGTGTGATTGACAGCCAGGCTGTAGGAATGGGGGAAAACTGCATAAAAAGCAGGTCTCTGGGACTGAAAAGGCAGAGTCGCCACTGGAATGAAAGAACCAACAAGGAACTGGCAGAAGAGGACCCCTACAACGACTGAACCGCCCGGTGAAGCCCTGCTGCAGGTACGAATCTTCAGAATCCGATGACAGAGAAGATCCTCCAGGAAACTTCTTCCCTTGAGCTGGTGGGACTAATCAGTTTGCCCAAACTACAAGCCAGGACCCCTCCTCTGGTCGAATTCGCTGTACAGAGCTACAGGGGGCCAGATAGCCAGGAAGGTCTGACCCTGCTGGTTTCTTCCCTGGGTAGTGCAGGACCCTCCAATCTTCCTACTTCTTGTCAGTCCGACAGTCGCTTCAGGAACTGTGAGCCTGCAGGAACTACCAGGAACATCTGCCTCAGCTACAGCTCCCTCTCCGTTTTAAGGTACTGTGCAAATCTGGTTGTCTGTTTCGTTCAACCGCGGTAAAAGTGTTTGAAATCTTTCTCCAATCCGAGGGCTTGTCCTTCTCTTCTCTTTGAAATAACTTTTGTATCAACCAACCTCATCCGGAAACCGTGCCACAAACTTTACCGCGAACTACCCTGAACTGTGTGACCTGGAGCAAAAGACTTTTGAACCATTGACTTTGGCCCTAAGCTTTTTCTACCTGATTCTATCTTTGTAGTTCCTCTTGTTCAATTGCCCTGAGTACTTACCTGTTGGTGTGATTTAATTTCTATTAACTTTGTTTTTCCCTACCTTTTAAATAGCCGGAGTGCCGTTTTGCTCCCACTTCATTTTGTGAGATTAACTTGTCTGGAATTTAAGGGAAGTGGTGTGGTGTATTAAGAGTATGATTTTTGGACTGCTTATAATAGTGTACTGTTATACATCTGAAGAGTGAAATAAATGTATATTCTTTTACTTGAAAACCTTGAGTCAGTGTTTGCCTGAATCATAGTAATTGATGTCCTTTGTGTAACTATTTGATACTGCTCACTTACTCTTTAGATAAGTCTGGCCGCTCTGCTACTGCTACCACTTTAACTGTGTAGTACAGGCTTGTACCATAAGGTGAAATTGTACTGTCACTTGTAGTCTTAATTGTGTGTGGTGTTCCCAAAGGGTACTACATATAATTCTGCCTAACACCACTGACTTAAGGAAGTCTAATGTCCTGGGGTGGATTGCAATGCTTTCAACTAAAACGTGGCGCTTATGCGCAGTTCATTTTGGTGCGCTTAAAACCATAGTGGACATTTGCTTCAGGCCTCAGTGGAATCTGCAATTGATGTGAACTATTTTGCTAATAAACATGTTTTCAAGGTTGCTTGTATTATTCCACACGTAAACACGTTTTCAACGTTATTCATTGCTTATGTTAGTTTGTATTTGTTCATCCAAGGACACTCATGGAAAAGGTGCGGGAGTAGGCTATAATAAGTCACAGTTTCTATGTTCTTTTGAGAGAGGGAAGAGTTCTGCTCCTTGAAGGTTATCATGGGTCACTTCGGCCAGGGGCCCATGAGAGCTGCCAATGGGTAGAAACTTTGAGTGCCAGAGGGTTCTAGAAGGTGCCACTCCGCGATTGTGGAGGGCGTAAAATGAGTGGCACTGAGGCGGTCAACTAGAAAGCTTCACTTGGAGGATGGACGCATCGCTCCAGGCCCGCTGATGCCGCGATCTCTCTCCTTGACTGTTTGGGGGCTTTCAGTGACTTCTGGTGGAATGCGGATGTTTCTTGCTGCTGTGTCAACGGTGATGTATTTTATTTAGACTTCTTTTATTCTTTGCATGCATAGCATTCACTTATTCATTTAGTATTTTTGTTGCGTTTATCCATTCATTTATTGTTTTTGTGATGGTATGAATAAAGAGGCCATAAAGAGCCATTTAGCAGTGCAGTTGGATGTATGCGTGAATAATTGCTCTCCAGGGTGCAAGTGCACTGGGGGAGAAAACAGCTAAGTGTTCTGTGTAATATATGGGGGCACTTTGTGAAAGCAAAACAGGGAGTGGTCAATATAGAGATAGCACTTGTTGGGATACGTGGGGTGCTAACCGTTATGAGGCATGAGCTTTTGTTTCAGATAAAGGGCTGCCTGAGATATGGAAACCACAGGCGCTCATTTCACCTTTGTTTGTATATTGATCGGCAAGTTAAATGTGGTTCCAAACTTCACTCTACCGTAGTCAAATGTTGCACTCAGTGGGTCCTTCTGGACCTTCTGTCTGTCATGGCAAGGGACGTTGGGCAATGAATGGCGTTCACCTGGCGATCAGGGAAGGGGCAAGAATGCTAAGTTGTTTCTCCCAGAAGTCTGCCCTTGTGTCTCCACAAGACCTCACAACTAACTTCCCCTGCAGCATACACAGGCCAATAATAAATTCACGCACCCAACGGCACCCGAATCTGGTCTTGATACAGCTTTATAGCGTTGATTCCAGAATGATGCTAAAACCCTACAGTGGGTTCACGGGTCGATGAGGTGAGCAGAAGGTAAGATAACAAGTTTGAGTGTGGATTTCCCATGGAGCCCCACAAAGCATGGTGCATAATCCATTGGCCCAAAAGGGGTGCTGCTGCTGCACAAAGGTTAAGCAAATCAATCTGACAGTGAAAGAGAGGAGGTTGAGGGTAGTGGGGGCACTGCAATCTTGTATTTGCAGTATCTTCGGTCCCTTACTAAGCACTGATATCTGGCAGATCTCAGTGGAAATTTCTGGGCAGGACCTAAAGAATGAATAATGGCAAAAGGCACTAGGACTGACAGTTCAATTGAAAATTAGAACTAGATTGGTTACTCCAGAGGCAAGGAATAGGAAGGATGCCTGCAACATGTGTCAGATTATGGTTGAGACAACAACAGAAGAATCTTCAATGTGTGCCATGGAGAAAGATGTATCGTCCCTCAGCGTAGGGTTCCCCAGTTCTCAAGAGTATCATTGCCACTATTTCCACTGTAAAACACTTAGTGCCAAGGACTAGTATGCGCATCCTTTTTGCATAGACTTGTATAATAGCCTGGAACTTAAGGGGTTAATAATGCTGCACATGCAAACTATATCAGCATTGCTACTTTAAAACGTGTTCATGAAGGTGTGCCCAAAACATTTACCAGCATTTCATGGTGAACCACTTTCATGATGGCGGTGTGTCCTCCTGCCCCACTAATCAATCACATACATACATACATCGACACATGCATGCACGCATACAGATATGCCCATGTTCATACTCATTCAAACTGGAGAACCCCATTGCTGGAAGATCTTGGTGAGAACAGTGTTCATCTCCCACTCGTAACTCACCGCAGATTGGCGGCTGAGAGAGTCGGCAGCCATATTGATGTGACCTGGAATGTGCACTTGTTGTATAGCCCAATTCCGAATTTGAATATCAAGGTCCACCAGAGGAGGAGACTTGGTGCCCCCCTGTTTGCTGATGTAGAACATCGCTACGCAATTGTCGGTGCGAATTTGAACCACACTGTTGGTGATAGAGGGTTGAAAAGCCTTGAGCGGCAGAAAAACTGCCAGACACTCTAGGTAATTGATATGGAAGAGCCTGTCCTGGGGCGTCCACAAATCGTACACCTCGAGGTGATGCAATGATGCTCCCAACCCCAGAAGGGAGGAGACTGTAGTAACCATTACTTGTGGGCAGGGTTCCTGGAAGGAGGTCCCCACTGAAAAGTTGCTGGTGGACGGCCACCATTGAAGATCCGCCGTCATGCAGGGTGGGACGGAAATCATCCTGGAGTCTGGATCTGTAGCCTGGGACCATCAGCACCGAAGAGTCAGCTGACTGCGCATCATTTTCCGGTGTGCAAGAGGTAGAGCTAACACACAAGAGGCCATGAGGCCTAGAAGTCTCTGGAACCACCAGGACGACATGTGCCAGGACTGCAGGAAGAGCTGGCACATGGTCGAAAGGTGCGCAATCTGTCCTCCATCAGGAACACTCTGGTACTGAAGGTATTGCCACAGAAACCCAGAAAGATCAGGTCTTGAGCAACCGTCATCGATGATTTCAGCCAGTTCACTGACAGCCCAAGATGGAACAGGAGCTGAAGGAGTGACTGAAGATTCGCCATAGAAGCCTGTGGGCAAGGACTGCGCAGGAGCCAATCGTCCAAGTATGGAAATGCATGAACTCCCTGCAGTCTGAGGAATGCTGCGATGACCGCCCTCATCTTTGGAAAGACACGTGGTGCCGAGATGAGACCAAACCAAAGCACATGATACTGGAAGTGTTCTTTTTCCACAGAGAATCGCAGATATTTTCGATGCAGGCTCCAGATCGGAATATGCATGTAGGCATCCTGAAGGTCTACCATACTGAGCCAATCGCCCTTCCGGAGAGAGGACTTTATCTGGCAGGGTGTAATCATCTTGAATTTCTCTTGGGGTAGAAAGAGATTGAACTTGGAGAGGTCGAGGTTAGTGTGCAGGCCAACCTGGTTGGGCTTAGGCACTGTAAATAGACTGGAGTAATAGCCTTTACCTTGCTCCCGCAAGGGAACAGGTTACACTGCTCGGCGGTCTGGAAGTTTCTGTATCCTGGCTCTGATGGTGGGCGACCCAATCTGCTGAAGAGGTGGGTGAAAGTGTGGGATGGGGGGAGGGGAAAGCAGAAGCCCGCCCGGGGCAATGGACAAAACCCATTGGTCATCTGTGATGGTCTGCCACGCCTCCAGATGAGACGAAATGTGTCCCCCTACCGGAGTCTTGTGCGACCGATGAAAAACATAATTTAGATGGTTTATCGGCAGCGAGACCACCCGTTGCTGAGGAGGAGGCTGTTGACTGAGAGAAAAACCGGCAACCAGCAGGAGCCTCTGCCCGGTGTGCATAGAGGTCCTTGTTTGAGACCCCGACCTCTGAGTATAAGGTGTCTTTGCTGGGGTTTTGGACCGACAATGACTTGGCAGTTTGGTTGCTTGTCTTGGTTTTTGTAAGTTCCTCATCAGTAGAGGAGTGGAACAGTTCCTTACCCTCGAAGGGGAGATCACGCTTTGCGGGAGATGTCTACTCCGACCATAAGGCCCCAACTGGAAGTGTCTACATGATGGGCCATGGCCTCCAGCGGATCCTGCGCCAGAACTCTAGCATCAGATAAACCGCCCTTAAAGTCTTCAAGCATAGCAGGAGGAATACATTCCTGAAACTCGGTGAGCTCCTTTCACAGCTTGACACTAGCAGCCGCCAGGATAAGCTCGGTATTAGCCTGACGCAGCTGAAGAGCCGAATTGGAAAAGACCTTTTTCCCAATGGCGTCAAGAAGCTTGTCCTCCATGGAAAGGTTCTGAGAGAATCTATGTGTGCAGATAGATGACTGTGCCTGCATCTCTGGCCCGCATTTCACATCCCAACTCCCCACCCCACTTACCTTTTCGACGGCATACTGCTGTGTGTGCCGCCTACACAATGCTATCCATGCAGCACCAGCTCCTCCCACTAACGTGGGTTAGAGCTGACACTGCAGGGTGCTTTTCCTTTTTTTTCTTTTTTTCTTTCTTGTCCCCAGCTCACCAAAATGGTAAGCAGGGGACACCCCTGCAACCCACGACTCCCATTATGGCACCCAAGTAGAGCAGGGGACACCCCCCGCATCCCCTGCTCTGTTTGGGTGCAGTAAATGTCGCCCTCATTTTGTGGGCCCCCAAAGTCACAGTGACTGCAGGGGCACACAAATGAGTGTGACATTTTGGTACAATTCCATCTGAGATGCTGCAGTGGAGGATGTAGAGGCTGCTTCGACTGGAGCGTAGCTGCTACCACCACCGTCGCTGAGGGGAGTGGACATGCAGACAAGGATATGTCTTCAGACGTGTGTAGCTTGTAGCGAGCATCAAATTTCTTGTTTAGGTGTTGCCCAGAATGAGGTTTTTCCCAGACCTTACAGGCTTCGGCAAGGACATCGTTTTGAAGGAACAGGCCAGTGTGCTGCTGCGTCAACAGAGAAAAGGCTCCAGAAAGTACCCATTCTTGTGGAGCAGGGGGTCAGGTATTGGGATGTCTAGCAACACCCTCATAGCCACAACCCGGTCATGAAAGGCTCTAATAGAGCGGGGCAGGTCATTGCTGTCCTGGTCCGCCTGATCCTCATCCAGTGAGGCGGGAGCAGAAATCTAATCAGCAGCATGTGGCGTCTCAGGCCCCGAGGGCACGGTTGACTGCGCAACTGAGTCTTTTCCACAGGTGAAAGTGGAGGCAGAGGAGGCAGTGGAGGAGGAGGCCCCACAGGAAGTGGTGGAGGAGGTGGCACTACCAGGACTTGCATAGGGATTGCCAGAGCAGGGGCCAGTTCAAGCGGCTTAGGATAAATGTCCCTAAATAAATCCTTAAAGTACACCTTCATGGGATCAGAATGCATAAGCGCCTAAAACTTGCAAAAGAACATTTCCTCAATTGCTGGAGTGGGTAGAGGCAGCTCGGAAGGGGCACAGGCCCAGGATCGCAAAGAGGATGGTTGTCATGGTCCTCCACCAACTGTATCCACATAAATTAATGGAGCGGACGTAGGAGGGAGTGAGACTGTGTGCGGCAGTGGAGTCCGAGCATACCAATCCATTGGAGGGCGGAACAGGTTCTTGTTATCCACAAAACATGGAAAACGCTGCTCTGCCCCAAAAACAGGCCCCTCATTACGAGCCGTAGTGAATGCTGGTAAGAGAGAGGTAGTCAAAATGGCTGCAGTGGAACACAGGGGTTGGACTGCCATTTTGTTAACACCTCAGGTGAACTGCATCACAGGTGTCAGTGAGGCCAGGGTCAACACAGGGTAATCTATTGTTCACTCTCTTGCTTCCTCTGAATCTTTGACCTCCATGGTTAAGCCATCACAAAAGTTGTGCAATGACCTTGCATCCTTTTTCACTACTAAAATTGATGTGATTCGATCAAACATCGCTAAATCCTCGACAATGCTGCATTTGGATATCACCAGCTTTGTGCCATCTCCCCCTACTGACCCTTCTCCTAGCTGGTCTACCTTCCCTCTGTTTACTGAGGCAGAAGTCTTGGCAACTATTTTAAAGATTAAATCCTCCTCCCCGGAGGATGCTATTCCTGCCATTATCATGAAAACTATTGCCCCTGACATTTTGGCTGAAATTACTGTGGCTATCAATAACTCCTGTCAATCCGGACAGGTCCCCCCGGAATTGAAATCTGCAAGGGTTATCCCCCTCCTCAAGAAACCCTCACTTGACCCCAATGTCCCTGCACATTTTCGCCCCATCTCTTTACTTCCGTTTCTGGCTAAACTCTTGTCTGTCCTCCTTTCTGGAATCCTCTTATATCTTCAACCATGCCCAGGCAGGTTTCAGGCCAGGGAGAGGGACGGAAAGCGTGCTTGTCTCAGTACAAGACGATATGTCCAGACTAGTCGATGCAGGTGGAGTAGGGGCCTTGATCCAACTGGATTTGTCTGCCACGTTTGACACAGTGGACCATCCTATCCTTCTTTCACGTCTTACACTGATTGGGATCTCTGGCCCTGTTCTCGCCTGGTTTACTTCCTTTCTTTCAGATCGCACCCAGACTCTCGCTATGCCTCCTTTTCTCTCCGCCCCTTGCACTCTTACTTGTGGTGTCCCTCAGGGATCTTCTCTCCCCCTGATTTTGTTCAACATTTATATTTGGGCACTGGTCTGCCTTATTCGCTCCTATAAATTTAATTGTTATTCCTACGCTGATGACACCCAAATCCTGATCCGGCTTGATCAGGATCAATCCGTGGTCTCAGCCTGTCTTCATGACTGCCTTGAAGCAGTCGGTGCCTGGATGGACCAAAACTGGCGATAAAACGAAAGTGATGATGGTGGGCTGACCCCCAACCCCTCACTATGGACCCCTGCCTTTTGGCCTACATCGCTGGGACCACTGCCCTGTCCAGTTAATAAAGTAAAGAACTTGGGGGTCATTCATTCTGCCTCCCTCTCCATGTCCAATCAGGTTGCGGCTGTCTGCCAGTCCGCCCATCACGAGATCAGGGTTTTAAAGAGGGTCCTGCCTATGATTCCGGAAGCCATGTGCCCCCCCCGCGGCGCTGGTCCTTTCACGGATGGACTACTGTAATTCCCTGTATCTATCTCAACCTACCAGAGGTTGGGCGGTTTAGTTTATTATTTCGTGAGTGATGAACCGGTAGAATGATTTCGCAGCCCCCCCCAACTCCAGATGCTGTAGGATGGTCCTTCAAGCGGGGTCTGTGTGATCCTTATTCCTTGTGGCAGACACCAGTCCGGAGTCTTTTGGGCACCCTCTACCCCATGAGAATAGGGGCAAGAGGAGCACACTCTCCTTGAGTCCACCAGCAGGTGGGGAACAGCTGACGGTAGTGGGCATCGCCGTGCCAGGGTTCCCCCCAGGCGGGGGTTCATTCATGCTTCCACGGCAGCCCCACCGTGTTGAGGTTCCCTGCTACCGGAGTTGGCATGTGCAGCGATCAGGGCCACATGGTCCCAGGTTCCCCTCAGGGCGGGGATTCTCCCCAAGCACTACGGCTGTGGTCAAGGCCCGCCATGTCTTCTCTTTTCTTGGCAGAAACGAATTATGCTGATGCACATCGTGGCCATGCTCCCCCAGGCAGGAGTTCTTTCTGCCTCGCCTTTTGCCTGACCGCACAGGCACTCTCTCAGGGGAGAGCCACGGCCGGGCCAAGGCTGTGGTAACCCTGGTCACCTCCCCCAGGCGGGAGTTTGCTGTTGTGGGCTCTGTGGTACAGCCACTGCAGTGAAGGATCCTGCCGTGCTGCTCTTCTCCCATAGACTGTGTTGGGGCATACACTACTGTGTGACCTGCTCCTGACCCTCTGGCCGCAAGGATAGGCAGAGTCATGGTTGTGGCTTTTGTGAAACCACTGAGGCGTTGGCTCTTGCTGCATAGTTGTTCTCCCCCCAGGCCTTTCCCACAGACAGGAGTGTTCTATGGGCAGCAAACCTCTCCCCCAGTCAGGAGTAGCTCTGCTTGAGTCAGAGCACCTCTCCCCCAGCCGGGAATGCCCTTGCTTGAAGCAGTGCACCTCTCCCACCGAAGGGAGTGCCTTGCTTGAGGCAGTGCACCTCTACCCCCGACAGGAGTGCCTTTTCCAGGCATCCAGAGGGCAGGCGGCTCCACTGTCTTCTCCCACAGGCAGGAGCACCTCCAGCTACTGCGTCTCTTCTCCAGTCAGGAGCATTGCATCAGTGGTCCTTGTCACTCTGTTTGTCTCCCCCAGGCAGTAGCTCAATGCATTGTGGCAGCATTGGCCATTTGCTCTCCCCCAGGCAGGAGTTCCGCCCAATGTGGTGGCATGAGCCACCTGTTCTCCCCGCAAGCAGGAGCGCACCAACTTACTCTAGCAGCTTGGGCCGCACTCAGGGGTGGTGCTAGGTCTGAAAAAGATCTGGGGGTATGCTAATTTTGGGACTGTGGGGACTGGGGCTAGCTAGCCTTTTTGGTTGTAACCACTCAGCTTCTATCTGGGGCTACAATCAAAAGACCCGGGGCTATAGCCCCCTTAGCCCCCGACCCCCAGCAATGCCTCTGGCCGCACTTCTCTCCCAGACATGAGCATGTCCCATTCATGGAGCAGCATTGGCTGCTCTTCTCTCACCAAGCAGGAGCTGATCTAGCACGTGGTTGGGCCGTGGGCCACAAATCTCTCACAGGCAGGAGTACCACTAGCAGGCATAGACTTGGCTGCATACAGGGGGGCAGACTGCTCCTCTGCCTCCCCCCCCTGAATGAGCAGTGTCTTCCCCTGTACGTGTCATGATTCCTGCCCCTCATGTCCCCAGCCCTCCAAGATGTCAGGCTGGAGCCAGGCCACGATCACCTACATGGCCCTCAAGGGCCTCTCCATCCCCCCAAAGACCCACCTGGAGTCAGACTTGGCGCTTGTGGCACCAGACTCACTCACTCCCATAGGATAACATTGGGGATTGGACTTGTAGTGCATTGATGGGGACAAGATGGATGCCCCCACATATTTCGGTTCCTTGAACTGCATGTGCAGTCTAGTCTTTTTGGTGTGGTTCAGCCCAGAGACACCTGGGATACCCAGAGACTATTTAAGCCACGCCCAGGCTGAGAAACATGCTTTGTGTTTTCTGCACCTGCAGCGTGACACTCACCAGGTTCGGATCGGTCTCCAGTAGGCCTGCATCTTTCTTCTGCGCTCAGCTCCTGTAAGAACAAGAACACCGTTAGGAACAGCCTTACCTTGCGGCGCTTCTGCCCATCATTCATCGCTCCTTCTGTTCTGCGGGCTTCTTCGGCGGTGTCATTCCCATCCCGGCACGCTGCTTCCTAAAGAAAAAGGGAAAAGAACAGAAAAAAGGCATTAGTAAGCATTCAGCAAATCTTTGATTATTTTTAAAGACTGTACGAGCTTCAAACGCTTACCTGAATCCCAGCCGCTCTGGAGGAACTCTGTCTCCGGAACTTCTCATCCATCTGCAAGAGGGAAAAGACACCCCAGGTTAGCGTGGAAACATCTAGAGGCGCTGCATACCACGCTTACTCACTGCATTTCTTCTTCATAACCGGCATCCACGCTGAAAATGTTGCAGCACCTAAAAGACACAGAAAAAGAACTCAGTTCAATACAAATACAAAAGGGTCGCATCGCGCATCGTGCTCTCACTCACCTTCAGCGCTACTCATCTCAGCAGCACGTCGCCATCCCCGGACGCCAGCCATCATCTAAGGAAGGAAAGGAATGAAGTTAGAGAACTGTTCAAAAGACTCATTATACTTACCTGTCGGACTCTTGCCAGTGAAGTAACTAGGCAGCAACGAGCCCGCATCAATCAACGCGCCCCTGCGCTGAAAGCAGGGCAGAAAGCACACTTTCCAAGAAAACAAGGCCCAGTCTCCAGTCGAGTAGACTCCAGGGAAGGGTTCGAGGTTGTAAGAGGTCAGAACAGGCTGAGTGACGTCCCTGTGGATACCAGGTGAGCGTTACAGCACATCTCCCTCAGGCGGGAGCTTGGTAGCAAGAGATGTCCCTGCACCTAGTACTGTCCCCTTCCTCCCTGGATGGGAGCACACACTAGTGGCAGTGTGGTGGCATGCTGCTTCTCCCCCCAGGGAGGAGACTCATTTTCCTTAGTGTGTCAACGGTCGCGCTGCACTCTCCCTCCCTGGGAAAGTCCACTTGTTATAATATTTCTCCCAGCAGCGGCAGCTGAAGATGTGCTGCTGACCCCCCAGACCCACCCCGCCAAGTGGGAGATAGGGATTTGTTTTGTTCCTCTTGCAGCGGAGATCGAGCCGCTCAGTCTCCGTCCTCTACGTGGGAGCGTTCATTGTTTAGTGCAGCCCTGCACTGCATCTGTCCGTGCGGCGGTGGGCTGCTTCTTCGCCCCACCCCCCGCGGAAGCTATGCAGTGTACCTGTAAACCTGCAGCACCACACCGCTTGCTTCCCTCCAGGCAGGAGCATTGCTTCCATCAACGGATGCAGCGCAAGCCGTGTGTGGTGTATTCCCAATGGGCCCAGTCACGTGGACGAGGGGAGACCCGAGTCACGTGATGTGGGCGGGGTAATAAAGTTAGCCGAGGACTACGGCAGTCCGAGGCTGGAAGCTAAACAGAGTGGTTGTTGTCCTTTATTTGTGCGCACTGGATGCCTGAGGCCTGTATAGGCAGTGGTCGAAGTGAGTGGGAGCGGACGGGAGCGGTGCTCCTCTACTTTTTATTATTACCTTTTACAGCTCCTATACATTTATTTTAAAAAGAAACCGTTCCAGAATGGTTTTGTCTTAAAATAGAAGTGTAGGAAGAAGTTGAAACTTGCACTTTCAGTGCACTGCAATGAACGTTCCCTTAAACAGCAGGTGCAAGGGTTTGGGGTGTGTATTTTGTGTGAGAGGGGGCGTGGGGATGGGGTTTGTGGGGAGTGGTTGCAGACAGGCAGGAAACATAGTTCCACTACTTCTTTTCATACACTTCGGCCACTGTGTATAGGCCTATGACTGAGACAGATGCCCATCCCCAATGCAGGTACCCCCACTTGAACAGAACACTGGCGACGAAGGCGGTTGATCTGCGTGTATCTCACAGAACACACAAAGGTAACCAGAGCTGCAAAACACAGACACCACAGCAGAATATGCGATAGTGCACATGTGCGGTCCACAACCGGAAAGAAGACCAGATTGGATACAGTTGCAACTCGCGTTGGAACGGGAATCAAGAACATTTCGCCCGAATTCTCAAGACACGCCGGTAAGTGCTGCTCCACAACATTCCATATCATGATAATTTCACTACCCACTTCCAATGGCAACGCTGCAAAGACTTATATCATTATCTATACGCCCAGCCCACCCGGCCTCTCAGAATACACCGAAAACGCTGTTTTCTTCACAACGTTTTACATCCTGAATATCTGCAGCCCAAACTCCAACAACACTGTTGCGAAAATCTGCACAGTTGACAGCGCGCTCAGCCCACTCATCTCTCTGCACTGGGAACCCCATATTACACAAACTCAGCTGTTTTTGAACCACAGTGCTGAACATACACACTAAATACTGTAGAGAAAGGACAGTGCTAAGCATAACCACTGCCCTCCACAGCGAACCTTAAATCCGCCTGAAGAACACGTGGGTGCGCGTGCCGCCACGCATGGGAAGCAACATTCTCTGGCAGTTTCACGCCACCTGGTGCTTTCAAACTGACAGCCAGCATGACATCTCAGACAGCCCTTATGCGGCAATTCGACCCATACACTGCAGGGGCAGCACTCCAGTGGGGGGTATGGCTGCAGCAATTTGAATTACATCTGGAAGCAAGAGACGTTACCAAAGACAAGTGAGAACGCACACTTCTCCTACTGAATGTTGGCGCTGCAACACTGCGTTTATTCAATACTCTTCCCAACAACAAAGCAGATGACTACAACGCAGCCAAAGTGGCACTAACCAACAAGTTCAAACCAGAACTCAACCCCGACTGTAAAAGGTTCCACTTCTGTATGACCCAGCAAAGGAAAAAAGAGACGATCAATGATTTCCACACAAGGCTGAGGGAGCTAGCTGGTGGGTGTGCATTCCCAGACAAGGAATTTCGATCCTCCTTCAAATCATAATTGGCCTCTCTTCCAAAAAGCTGCGGAGAGCCATCTTATCAGAGAACATTTTTCCATTCACCCGCATTCTAGAAATGGGAAGGCTCCGAGAATAAACGGTCAATTAGATTGCGGTAATGGAGGCCGCAATTAAACGCTTGCCACTAGACAGCCCCCGGAAAGATGAAGAAGTCACAGCCATAAAGAGGGGTCCAGACAAGCAACCGCAGGATGTGAGGCACCCCGACTACACTAAGCCTGGACGGCCCCAAGGACGTAGCGATACCTGTAAGTGTTGTGGCAGGTCATGGCAATGAGGTGTACCATGCCCTGCATGGGGTGTAACGTGCAGTAAATGCAAAAGATTGAACCATTTCACAGCGGTTTGTTTGAACCCATCAAACCTGAGAGTGACAAACCAACCACAAGAACGCCAGAAGGACCCCAACCAACGCGAATCATCTCACCGATCGAGAGGGAGTCCCAGAGCAGTCGATAGCTCACAGAGCTAACCTAGTAGCAGTGAAACCAAAGAATCGTCTGACAAGAGTAGGTCCCCTGACAGATGAAAGAAAGAAAGGCGGGGAACGCCAGGCAGGAGAGGCCACCACGTGCACATGATCTCAACCATAAAGCCGTAGAGATTGAGATATGGATAGAGGAGATGGCAGAACTATCGTTCGTCCTGCACAATCCTGCCAGATGAGTGTCCCACCAAGCAAGTCATCGACACAGGAGGGACAGTCAATGTCATGCCAACCTTCACATACAACAAACTTGCCCCAAAATCAACACTTCAAGACAGGCGCGTGGAACTATTTGCACAAGGCAGCAGAAAACCACTACCCGTGCAAGGGTCATTCCAGTCGAATCTGACCTATGACGGAAACTCATGCCAAGCAAGAATCTACATGGTGAACGCTGGCCTGGAGACACTCCTGAGTTGGCGAACAGCAGAGAAACTGCGTCTGATACAGTTTGCATTGAGTGTCATTCTGACAGAAATAGACAACCTTCTCAGAAAACACCACTGTGTATTCCAAGGCATTGGGTGCCTCCGAGGCAGAACAATTAAACTACATATCGATCCAACAATAGAACCAAAAGTAGTATGGCACTGACGCATTCCAGTTCACATGAGGGAAGCTGCCGAGAGAGAGCTTGAGAAACTGGAGCAGCCAGGGATCATTGAAAGGACCTCCAGACCCACCCCATGGGTATCACCGATGGTGGTTGCTCAGAAACGGAATCAGCCAGGTGCCATAAGGATATGTATAGATATGAAGCTGCCCAATGTGACAATCGGACGAGAATGCCACGTTACACCAACTATTGATGAACTAAGCGTGGACATGACTGGAGCGAAGGTCTTTAGCAAGATAGACCTCAGGTCTGGGTATCATCAACTGCGGCTGCTAAAGAATCAAGGTGCATAACGACGTTCCCGTCCCACCCAGGCCTGCAGAGATATAAATGACTAAACTTCGGCATATCCTCCGCAGCAGAGGTGTTTCAAAATGAAATTAGGAGAGTTCTGAACGACCTCCAAGGAACCACTAACATAAGCGACGACATACTCGTGTATGTCACTTCCGCGAGTGAACACAACGAAAGACTTGCAGCAGTCCTACAATGCCTAGAGAAGGCAGGGCTCACCCTGAATGCAGAAAAATGTGAGTTCTACAAGGAGGAACTCAGCTTCTTCGGATGTGTCTTCAACTCTAACGGAGTGTCACCAGACCCAGCCAAAGTGAGTGACATCAAGAATGCCAAAGCCCCAACATCAGCCACGGAAGTAAGAAGCTTCATGGGAATGGCAACCTCTGGACTTCCCTCTGGACTATGGCGTTCCCCAAGGCTCTGTCCTGGGTCCCTTCTTATTCTCTCTTTACACTTCACTCCTCGCCCCTATCATCTCCAACTTCGGGATCTCTCACCATTTCTTTTTTTTCAATGTAACATTTTATTGGCATTTATAAACAACAGAGACTTCATTATTGTTTGTGACATGCTTTTGAGTGAAACATGGTAAACAAGAAAGGGAAAACATGCCTCAACTGAGGTAAAAAGAACAAAAAGACAAAACTAAAGGGGAGAAAAGAATGGGGGGTGAGTTCTGGAGTGGTCCGGGGGAGGGGTCGCGTCAGTCTCAGATCGAAGTTACAGGGTATGGGTGTTGTGGTTGCGGTAGGGTGGGCTGCCATGTGCGCTGGTCCAGGGGGGCGCTAGGATGTTAGTCCATTTTAATTAGCCAGCAGAGCGCTGGAGGTTGTCTGGCCACTCCCGGGAATCTTTCCACAAAGTCCAGGAATGGGCCCCTGGTGCTGTGGAACTTGTTTTGGTTGCCCCGGCGGATGGCGGTAATTTTCTCCGCTGCGGCGATGTCCCAGCATTTGACCCACCACACGGGGAAAGCTGGGCCTTCCTGAAGTTTCCACAGCTTGGCGATTGAAATATTGGCTGCGGTTAGTAGGTGTATGCAGAGGTCCGCCAGGTTGCTGGACATCGGGAATTTTCCTTCTCCCGTGTCTCCCAGTAGGACAATCCCGGGGTCCCACGGTATTGATAGGCCTGTGATCTGTCGGATTTGCTCCAGGACCTCCCTACAGAACTTCTCTTCCTTCGGGCATTCCCAGAGGAGGTGGAACAACGTTCCTGTGTCTGTGCAGCCACTCCAACAGTGTGGTGGGATAGCGGGGTTGCATTTGTGAAGGATTTCTGGTGTCATGTACCACCTGTAACATACCTTAATGGCTCCCTCTTTGTTCATTACGCATTTAGAGGTCTTGTGGGTTCTTCTCCAGATTCCCTCCCAGCTGGTCCTGTCTAGTTCTCGGCCTAGGTCTGTTTCCCACACTGTGTCATGTAGGGCTCCTTAGAGTCGGGGTCTGCCCTGTCCAGCAGCCTGTACAGGGTGGAGATCTTCCCCCGGGTGGGGTTGTCGTTAGCGTGCGCTCCAGTGCTGACAGTTCTCTGCGCCCATGTATTCTCATTGAGTCATGTGACAACCAATTTTCGGAGCTGGATGTAGTGAAACCTCTCGGTTTCTGGGACCTGGAATTTTCTCTTGCAATCCTCGAAGGTGAGTAGAGAGTCTCCTTCGTAGAGATCCGCTACGTGCTGCAGGCCGCCCGCCTTCCACTTAGAAAAAACGTTTTGCCCTTGGCCTGGGGTGAAGTCTGGGTTCTCCCAGATCGGAGAGAGTGGACCCACCATGCTCCTGCAGTTCCACCTCCTTGCCGCCTGTTTCCAGCTGCTTACCGTGTTCCTGGTGGTCGAGAGGGGCCCGGCATTAGGGGGATTTTTGGGCCATGTGATGTGTGGGAGGGATCCCAGTGGGTATTGGCTCCAGTCCTCCTCCAGCTTTAGCCAGCGGGGCTTGTTGATGCCAGGTTGCAACGTGAATGCCGCCGAGAGCTGGGCATCTAGGCAGTACCTTTCCACCTCAGGGACTCCCAGACCTCCGGACCCGGGGCTCCTAAGTAATACTTTCCTGGTTACTCAAGGCTTCTTGCCCCCCCAAACAAATTTTAGCATATTTGCTTGCAGTTTCTGTTTGGCTCGTTTGGGTTTTGCTAACGGGAGGGCTTGGCAGTGGTAGAGCAGTCTAGGGACTAAGTTCATCTTGAGTGCTGTGATTCTTCCTAGACAGGATATTAACTAATCTTGCCAGCGGGCCATATCCGACTGTAGGTCCTTCAGCAGGGGCAGGAGGTTCAGTTTGTAGGTGCGTTCTGCTAGCTTGGGTAGGCGGACGCCTAGGTAATTTAAGTGGGATCTGGCCCATTGGATTGGGAGGCAGGCCGCTATAGAGTCCAGCATTGATCTTGGAATGTTGATGCCCAGTGCTGTGGACTTCGTGAGGTTGATTGAGAACCCTGATGCTGACTTGAAGCTGCTTAGCTCCTCCCATAGCGCAGTGAGGGATGTGCTTGGCTGCTTGAGTGTTAGCAGTACATCGTCGGCGTATAGGGCCTCTTTGTAGGTATCGTCCTTGAATTTAAGGCCCAGGATTGCCGGGTTCTGCCGAATTCTGGAGGCGCACGGCTCCATTGGCAGGGCGAAGACAAGAGGCGACAAGGGGCAGCCTTGGCGTGTGCCTCTAGTGATTTCGATTCTTGGGGATCCAGCACCGTTGATCCTCAGGATTGTGGTGGGGTGCTGATAGTTAGCCATCGTCCATTTCAAGAATTTGGGGCCTATTCCGTAGTGACACAGTGTCTCCCTCATATAGCCCCAGTCCAGCATGTCGAACGCTTTGTGTGCGTCGAGCGAGGCTACTACTAGCTCTTCTCCAGTTCTATTGGCTGTCTCAATAATGTTTAAGGTGCGCCTGATGTTGTCCGAGGTATTGCGTCCGGGAATGAAACCCGTTTTGTCTGGGTGAATGAGGTCTGGGAGGAGCCCGGCGAGCCTGCGTGCCATTAACTTCGAGAAGATTTTGGAGTCTACATTCAGAAGAGCAATTGGGCGGAATGACGCACAGAGTTCTAGGTTTGCTCCTGGTTTTTGAATCAAAACTGTGACCGATTCCTCCATGGAGGGGGTGGTGGAGCCAGTTTCGAGGAAGGAGTTGAAAAGTGAAGCTAGGTGGGGGGCCAGGATGTGGTTTATTTCTTGTAAAATGGCGCAGGCAGCTGGTCTGGGCCAGGCGCCATGTTTTTCATGGAGCGCATCACTTCCGACAGCTCCTCCGAGGATATAGGGTCTTCCGGGGTGTCCATCTGTGGGTGGTGGGGTGGTCTTGGGATCGTGCTCAGGTAGGCAGCGTGTGCTGCCGCTTCCGTAGGGTTCCCTGACATTACCTTCCTATGGTGCTCGGTCATGATGGTCATCTTTTCTGCCTCAGAGCAGCGTGGGGACCCGCCGTGGTCCCGTAGGACTGCAATGTTGTTCCTTGTGTGTATTTTATTGAGCTTATGTGCGAGTAGGCGGTTGGCTTTGTTGCTGTTCAGGTAATAGTACTGCTTCGTTTATGTCAACGCTCGGGCTGTACGGTCTGCCAGGTGCATTTCCAGGGCTACTTTAGCTTTGCATAGCTCGTTCCATGACCTTGATGATTGGCGCCGTTTGTGGTTTGCCTCTTTCTGGGCTACCTCCGTTTCCAGTTCTTCTGATTTTAGCTGGTGCCAGCACCTGTGTGCTGCTGAACAGTTCATGGCGACCCCTCGGATCACTGGCTTCATGGCGTCTCACACCATAGCCTCTGTAGGACCTTTTCCCACGTTCTTCGTGAAGTAGTTAGTGAGGGCTTCCGACAACTCATGGCTGTCTGCAATGTCCGTGAGGAGATAGTCCTGCAGCTTTCAGGCTCTGTGTCGCGGTGTTGGTAGGCCTTCCGCCTGGAGCTGCGCTATGACTGGGGCGTGGTCGGAGATCACTCTCAGGCTGATGTGGATGTTCACGATGCTTGGGAACAGCGAGCTTGCGATGAGTAGAAGGTCTATCCTGGAGGGACCCCTGTGGACATGCGAAAAGAAAGTGTAGTCGTGAGTCTTGTCATTCGCCAGCCTCCAGGCGTCGATTGTCTCCATCTCTCTTAGGAATTCCATGAACCCCAGTGCCTTCGTGAAGTCTGTTCCAGAGGGCGGCAAGGTCTTGTCGATGGTTGGGTCCGGGGTGAGGTTGAAGTCCCCTCTGATCAGTAGTTTGGAGGACGATATGACTGGGAGGATCCTACGTAGGAAGCGCTCCTGGGCTTCGTTTGGGCAATAGATTGCTATGATGGTTATTGGGAGCTCGACCAGTAGGCCTTTAATCATTAGGAACCTGCCCTCGGGGTCTCGTTTGACCGTGACCTTTGTCAGTGCCGCTGATTGACTGAGCAGGACTGCCAACCCTCCCCTCTTCTGGCCAGAGGATGTAGAGTATCTTTTAGGGAACCTTTGGTATTCTCTGTTCGTCCACGGCTAGGAGATGGGTTTCTTGTAGAAAGACTACATCTGCCTCTAGCTGGGTCAGGCGGTGTTCCACAGACTTCCGTTTCCTGGGGGAGTTGAGGCCCTGGATATTCCAGGTGATCATGGTCAGATTCTTAATGGATGACCCCATTTCAGTGTGGGCAGTTTGCAGCTAGTGGGCACGATCATGCTCCGCTTATTGCTGGCCTGTGCGGGCGGCTGCCAGGTGAGCTGGGACCTGTGTTGGGGGTTTGTCCCCCCCTCGGTGGCCACCCTTCTATTCCCCCCATTAAAACAAAACTTGGTCAACTGGGCCGGCCTTCGACCAACGGGGGCTCCGGCTGGGCCAGCGCAATCCTTTGAGGGTGAGACCCTTAGGCCTCTATTTCGTGGCGGTGAAAGCTGTATGTGAGGTTGAAGTGTTGTTTTACTTCGAAAATTCGGTGCGTGTGAAGTGTTAGTGGCTGGCGTCTGGTTTTTGGCGATGCTTGTTGGTTCTGGGGGAACCCAGGTGTCGGTGTCGCCCCACCTTAGCCGTCGTTGTTTGGGCGCTTGCCTTTGAGTGGGGGTCTCCTGATTCTTCAACGGCGTCTCTCCACACGGGACCAGGGCCGGTTAGAGTTCTGCCGATCTTCTAGGTCTGAGGGCGCTTCCTCGTTGTTGATTTCTACCCCTGTTGTCGGGTTCAGTAGTTTTTCGGCCTCATTTAGTTTGTGTATGTGGCGGATGCTCCCATTCCAGGGGAAAATCAGGGCCGTGGGAAAGCCCAATGGTATGATACGCCCTTTTCCCTCAGCCATTCCATCACTGATTTCAGTGCTTTCCTTTTCAGGAGTGTGGTGGCGGCGAGATCTTGGTAAAGGGAGATTGAGGCGCCCCTGAACTGTATTCGCGTGGAGCTCCTAGCCTCCCGCATGATCTCCTCCTTGACCCTGAAGTAGTGTACTCTTGCCAGGACGTCCGGCGGGGCCGAGGCGTTGGGTTTAACTCTAGTTCTGTGGACCCTGTCGAGCACCAGGGGGGAGTCGTCCAGCAGGGTGATTATAAAGTGGAAAAGATTGCTCACATAATGCTTGAGGTCCGCCTCTGGAATGGATGTGGGGATCCCTCACAGGCGAATGTTGTTGCAGCAGGAGCGGTTCTCTGAGTCCTCCTGCTTGAGTTTGAGTGCTTCGCAACAGGCTTGAAGTTGCGCTCAGCCTGTCTGCCCCCTTCTCAATGTCATAGCTGTGCTCGCACAGGGTGGTTTCCGCCTCCATTGTTCTTGTCTCTAGTTCCCCCACTCTCGTTTCGAGAGCTGTGATGGTGCTCTTAACCTCCTCAGTGCCCTTCTGAAATTCTTTGGCCAATGCTGCTAGGAGGCCCTGGAGGTCAGACTTTGTGAACGCCTGAGTCGGGCCTTCCCGGGGTGGTTCTGCATGCATGCTCCCAGCGTTGGTTTTTCCTGGTTCTAGGCGGTCCCCCCGCCTGGATCTGTCTGTTGCATTGGTGGATAGGAGAGCAGCAACGTCTGCCTGCTTCGCTGGTTTTTTCGACATGATGGGTGTAAGTCCGAGTCTCCAGCTGAGGTGTGATGTCCTGAAGTCGCAGCGTGGAGATTTGGGGCTGATCTGGCAGTTACGGGTTTAGGGATGAGGGGAGCTGTGACTGCTTTGGCTGCGTGGACTCTGGGTCACTCCAGCGTGAAGGGGGAAGCGGGGTGCGTGGGACCGCAGTAGTGACTTCGCCACCAAGGATTTTATTGTCCTGTGGGCCCAGCTCCTGGTTTGACTATGGGGTGCGACCTGGTGTTCGCCAGAGGTTAGTCGCTTTGAGGCTTGGGTGTAGCAGGTGGTGTCTGCCGACTCTGAGGGTGCCTCTGGGGGTGCACAAGTGCCTTGTGCCTGACTAGCTTTTGCCTGGCTTTTGGTCCGGTGATGGATGTGAGGCCCTTCTTCCCCTGTGTGTCAGGCTAGAGCTGCAGTTGAATAGAATACGGCTTCCCAAGGCGTGCTAGTTAGGGGGAAGAGTTGTAGATGCAGTTGAGCCCAGGGTGCATGTGGGTTGCTTGCGCACCAATATTACCCCCTTTGTGTGGGTTCAGGTTTGTCAACCTCCTCTGGGAGCACTATGTTGCGGGGGGAGAAGAGATGTGTCGCTGTCCGGATGAGTTTGTTTTCTTGCTGGTGTTTTCCCCTTAAGAGTGGCAGTGGGGGTGCAGGGACCGCTGCAGGGGTGGGGGGAATCAGTAAAAAGTATACTGGAACAAGGATGCCAGTATGGGTACGTAGGGAGATCTGATGGAGGCTGCACCCCCGCTGAACGTATCCAGTCATGTTGTCGGGTGTCGAGTTGTGGGCGCAGATCACACCCCAGCAGTGGGTCTCATGGGAGAGAGGCCCGCGGTCGTACACTCCACTGGGCTGGAGGCTAGGGTAAATAGAGGTTCGAGTGATTGCCCCATGCAGCTTCCAACGCGGCGACCCCCTGCTCAAAGTGCTTGCAGGGCCGTGGATGTGTTTTAGGTTTGGTCTGTCTGTTTCATGGCGTTACTGCCTGCTAGGGGCTGCAGGAGGAGGCTGCGAGCGCAGCCTTACAGTGCCCACCAGATGCTTTCAGGTCGGTGTGCCCAAGGGACAGCAGCTCCAGCCAGCGGAGCACAGTGGAGCTCGGGCAGGTCGAGGGGGATGGCGTTTTCAGCTTTTCTAGTGTTTCTCAGTACAACAATGCCCCTCTGCTCTCCTTCCTGGGGGTGTCTGTACCGATTTGCTGGAGGCCGCTCGTTTGGTGGGGGAGCCTGCACCCAGTACTGTTCCAATGGGGCCGCTACTGGCGTGGGCACACACGCTCCTTGAGGCTGCGGGGCCCAGATGTGTTGCGCCATCTTGGCTCAGCGTTGCAGAGATGGGGACGCTTCTCGTGGAGTCCCGTTTACTGGGAGGCCAGCCGCGGTTTTTCTCCCAACTTTGTAGTGGAGTGCCCAGTGAGTTCCCAATGGATAATGTTTGATCTGAAAGTTCAGATTATTACGTTTGAAAGAAGTCTTGCCGGGTCATCTTGCCTGGAGAGGGAGATGAAGACTCAGGCGGCCATTTCCTCCGTGCTCCTCTCCTCCTTTCTTTTGTTATATTGTTCTGTGTCCCACTGCTCGCCACCTCACATCGTTATACAGGGTGATATTTCTGATATTTCTGGAGTCTCTGAATCTTTTGACGTTCCTGAGGTGTTCCGGCATCGCCGGCACCCTTTCCTGGTTCCAGACCCTGGAGTACGGCCTAGTGCGTGGGGTGGTTGAGGGTGATGTTCAGCCGTGGGGGTCCCCAGTTTTGGTTGTGGGCCAGTTCTCAGCAGATTTCTCAGATTGTTGGGGGGCTTTACAAGTATGTACTATGTCTCAGTAGCTTTCGTGCCTCTGCTTTAGTGGCCCTGTGCTTCAGATCCAGCTAGTGCATTATGCGCTACGTGTTCTTAGGACGTTACCCACTTTGAGGTGCACTTCTAGGACAGCCCCCACCAGTTTCGTGGTGGCCTGTGAAGGCATTGTTAGCTCGCCCAGTCAGGCCACTCTTCACTTGGTCTCACTAGTCGCCCAGTTACTTGGTCGCGTTGTGCAGTGGGGCCAGATACGCCCAGCACCGTCTCTCTTCTATCGAGTGCTCACTAGGAGTGCAGGCCCTCTGCTTTGCCCCCACCAAGGTTCCATTCCGCAACTTGCTGCGCCATCGGCACTCAGGGTACTCACAGTTTGTGTATGGACGTATAGACGGCGTCTGGATGCATGCTTTGTTTTCTCCAGGCGGTCCAGGTTCATTCCCTCTGCTGCCGTCATTTCCAGCGGCCCAGGCTCACCGCAGCACCTCAGGGATTTGCTATACCCGTCTGCCGTTCTGTCTAAAGAGCGCAGTTCCTCAGGTGCTGTACTGGCACACCGCTGCAATCTCGTTCTGCCACATTTGGTGCAGCGCTATCCCTCGTTATCATCTGCTCGGTGTCTGTAATATATGATGAGGGCTGGTGTTCTGTGAGTGTATGCCCCTTTGACCGCTCCCATGTTTCAGGGGTTAATCATTTCTGTTTCGGATCTTTAGCAGGTCTCACCGCGGCCTCCCGGTGGCAGTCCACCTCTGCCGGAGTGCGGAGACCCAACCACCCATTTCGATGGGTGTGTGCCGTCTGTTCCAATGATCTTGCTCCTCCACTCCAGGCGGGTTAGCCCCTCCGCCTGGCCGGCCGCAGGCTCGTCCCCGCACAAGAGGTGTGTCGCGTGCGCAAGATGTCCGGCAATCGTCCGGTCTATCCCGCCTCCAGTCGAGCTGCCCTGGGTGCGAAGAGCCGCTTCAAATATTCTGCCTCTTCGGTGCCGGCGCTGCCTGCACTACTCCAGCACCAAGCAAGGTACAAAATCAGGCGGGTGTTCAGCTCTCCCTGCGATCAACCACAGTGTGCTTCAGCGCGAAGCGCTGCTCCTCCCCCACTGTGTCTTCAGGCCGCGGCCTCGTCCGCCATCTTGCCGCGCCTGGGGGGTCTTGTTCAGGAGCTTGAACTTCAGGCTTGCAGGGTCCGATTCTTCCCAAGTTTTGGGCGGTTGGGTGCAGGTCCGCTTTCCTCGACCGGAGATCTTTGTCTGGACTTTACATGTTACCACAGTCATCGTGTATCAGGATCAGTTTATGGATCAGGTCGGGAGCTCTATGAAGGCAGTTCCTCACTCCTCTCTCACCATTTCTACGCTGATGACACCCAACTATATCTCTCCTTTTCTTCCTTTACCTCTGACCTACATCTAAAGCTCTCTTCTTGTCTTACCGCCATTAAAAACTGGATGTAATCTCACTAGCTTTCTCTTAACACTGAAAAAACGGAAGTATGATTCTTTCCCTCTAACACACTTCCTTCCCCCACTACCCCCCTTCCATTCATTTTCCCCCTTCTAACCTTCCTATTTCCACCCATGCTCATAATCTAGGCATTTACTTCGATCCTTCCCTCACTTTTTCACATCATATCTCCCTTACTTCTCGCGCATGTCGCTACCACCTCTCTAATATCTGCAAAGTCTGTTCCTCTCACCTTTCATGCTACCAAACTTTTAATCTCCTCCCTCATTTTCTCTCACCTCTCCTATTGTTCTTCCCTCTTCCTTGGTCTCCCTGCCTCCCACCTTGCCCCCCTCAAAACCCTCTAACACTCTGCAATCCGAACCCTCTGCCTTCTCTCTCCCTTTGACTCCATCTCTAACTCTCTATCTAACCTAGGCTGGCTTCCTTTCCACTCCCAATTTAAATTTCATTTCCTTTGTCTTGTCTTTAAATCTCTCCATGACCTTGCCTCTCCATATCTCTCCTCTCTTCTCTCATTCCACACTCCCTCTCGCTCCCTTCGCTCCGCTGATCTCTTCTTATTTTCTGTTCCCCCTCCCCCTTGTGCCTCTTCTTGTTTCCGCTCCTTTCAGCTCCTTGCCCCTTTAAACTGGAACCCCCTGCCTCTTTCTATCCTCTCCATCCCTACCTATTCTTCATTCTGTTCCTCCTTGAAATCCCTCCTTCTTCATTCCCCTCCCTGACACCCTATCCCCTTTTTTCCCTTTCTCTCTCTCTCTTTCTCCCCCTAGTATCCCATCTTAGTTTTCTTCGTCTTCCCCCCTTCTTTCCTATGACCTCTCTTCCTACTATTTACTTTACTCCCTAATCTCTCTCCCTTATCCTTCCTTCCCCACCCCCCTCCTCTTCTCCTCCTTCTCATAGGCAAATTGTTCTATATACTTTTTTTTGGTTTGATTCATATATATTGTTGCTTCTACTGTTCCATGTTTGATGTATCCTTCTTGTTAAACTGTAAAGCGCCTTGGTTTAAGGCGCTATATAAATACAATAAATACAAATACAACCTACTGCGCCAGATTTATACCTAACCTCGCCACCATTGCAGCGCCCCTAAGGGAACTAACAAAGAAGGAAACGCAGTGGGAATGGACAACACAGCACCAGCAAGCATTCCATCAAGTTAAGAATTCACTGTCCAGCTCCACAAGAATGGCATTCTGCAATGTAGACCGGAGAACCGAACTCCTGGTAGATGGCAGCCCGGTGGTGCAGTCCTGACCCAAGTAGGCCAGGACGGTAGCGTACATCCAATCGCGTTAGCCAGCCGAGCGCTGACGAAAACAGAGCCGAACTATGTGCATATCGAGAAGGAGGCACTAGCGATCCTCTGGGGCTGCCGCGACTTCCAAGTATACCTCCTCGGCCAACCGGCCAAAGTGTTCACCGATCATAAACCGCGGATCACCATCTTCAAGGGGTCAGCCCTGCATCCCCCAGCAGGGCTTGAAAAGTGGATGTTGCAACTGCAACCATTCAATTTAGATGTAGAATACAGGGCCGTAGCCGACAATCCGGCAGACTACCTCTCCCGCCACCCACGTCCTGCCACGAAGAGTGAGGAACAACATGCAGCAGAAATGGAAGAGCACATATGCCACGTTGTTTGCATGTGCTAGGCCACGAGCACTCACGCTGCAAGAGTTAGCGGACGAAACAAAGGCAGATCCATGTCTGCTGAGAGCCATCCAAGCCGTCCAAACAAGAGACTGGAAGAACTACCTAACCGCAGTGTCCAAGAGCACTCCAACTGTCCAAGAAAAACTACAAGCCCTGTTTGGGATTCGCCACAAACTCACACTGTCAGGGAAAGGCGTGCCGCTGAAAGGACACAGGATCATCTCACCAAGCACATTGGAAGGAAGAGCTTTGAAGCTGGCGCATGGAGGCCACCAAGGCATTGTAAAGACTCAGTCCTACCTCAAATCCAGAATGTGGATGCCGCGAATGCACCAACGTGTGATAGAGCTTATCGAATTATGCGCAGCTTGTCAGTCGGCAAGAAGGCTAGCACCACCTGAGCCCATCATCAGCGCTCTGCGAAGCCACACCAGGTGGGCGGCAGTAAGCATGGACTTTTGCACCGTTGCTGGAGAGGGGTATCTCCTAGTCCTAGTCGACGAATTCAGCTGCTACCCGGCTGTAGAACATGTAACGTCCACTAGCACAGAGATGGGGATCACTGCACTCGAAAAAATATTTGCAGTGCATGGAATACCCACAAAACTGAAGAGCGACAATGGTCCACCATTTACGAGTCAAGACCTAAAACAATTCCTCCAAGACCTGAACATCAAACACCAGAAGATCACCCGGTACTGGCCGCAGGCCAATGGTAACGCAGAACGATTTATGGGGTCTCTGAACAAGGTTATACGGATTGCCAAGGCTCATCACTAACCTTGGCTTACAGTGGTGTACTGATTCCTGCGAACCCATCGGCAAACACCCCATGTGTCAACAGGAGTGAGTCCAGCCACACTCATGTTCGGGGTGCCAATTCAAACAGAACTCCCTGTGCACCCGAGATGGGTGAGCCCTGATCACGACATACCCCTAATTGAAGAAAGACGAGTAAGGAGGAATGATCAAGAGAGCCAAGCATGCTATGCTCACCACTTGGATCTTCAACTGGGAGACACAATGCTGGTAAACAGAGCACCCTCAAGGAAAATGGCAATGAACTATGAGTCACACCCGTGAGTCATACAGGACACAAACCACAGCATAACTGTGACACGAGGAACTGAGGTAGTGACACGGAACGTGTCTCACTTCCGGAAAGTCCCAGAAAGAAGGAACAACCGGCACACCAGCCAAGCAACGCAAGCTCTCCACCACGTCAGGAGACCCCTGGACAGGCTGACGATGATTCCACACCTCACATAGCAAATGAACAATTCTCCCAGCAAGATGCTACACCTCCAAGTCCCCGTGAGGCAACAGAGCCAGAAAGAGCCCACCTGCAATACCAGCTGAGGGAGAGACCAAAGCCATTGTTTCATCTCCACGGGTATGTGTTACAGGGGGTGTACCGCCGGAGGAGTGAAGCGGGAGAACAGCCGTAAGAGACTATCTGTTTCCTGAAAGTTCTAAGGGTGGGAGGAGTATGGTGTATTCCCATTGGGCCCAGTCACGTGGAAATGGGAAGACCCGAGTCACGTGAAGTGGGCGGAGTAATAAAGTTAGCCAAGGACTACGGCATTCCGAGGCTGGAAGCTAAACCGAGTGGTTGTTATCCTTTATTTGTGCGCACTGGATGCCTGAGTTCTGTGTAGGCCTATGACTGAGACGGATGCACATCCCCAATTCAGGTACCCCCACTTGAACAGACCACTTTGCACCCATTACACTTCCTACATGTGGGCGGACGCAACCCTGTGCAGGTGGGCGCAGGATAGACCAGAATGTCGGCGTTAGGTCACCCCCAAAGGGCCAAGCATCATGCATTGGCTGCCGCTCCGAGGCCGCGTGGGGCATGGCCCGCCACCCCATCCAGGGAACGCCGGTCCTTTTCCTTTTCTTTCCTCTTTTTTTTCTTCTGGGTGTCGCAACAGCATTGCGCTGCCCTGGGGACTCTTGTGGTCAGATGTTAGGGGACTGGGGTCTCCGGCCCCCACATGGTGAGGATGCCAGGGCGGGTATGGCGGCCTGGCAGACCCATGACCTGGGTGGCAGCGCGTAGCTGCAAGGACCATGCTGACACCAGGCTGTGGATCAACTGCTGTGAAAGCCCGCTCGTCACCTTTATTAGTACAGGTCACATGAACACGCATGTGGCCCTAGACATGTGACTCAGCATGAGCCCTGTGGCTTGTTTCTGATGTTACAACAGACCCTAACATCTAGTGAGTCCACTGTGTAGGGGCATGAACTGGAGGGATTGCCACAGATAGGGCCAGCCGCTCTCTGGTCTAGCAGCTGTCTACAATTCTAAGAGTTGACATTAGAAGAACCAACTGCTTGTAACTTAGGTTAACTTGGTTTAGAGTTTGTTTCATAAATACCACTTTGTACAATTGCAGTCCATGTGCCCGAACACAGGCTCCAGCGTGGTAAGGTCAGTTACGTAACACTGTTGAAAGAGGAAGGCCTCCAGGTGAATTTCACCACTCAACTCAGCCTCTGGAGCCGTCATCAAATTCAGTTGATGGTGCATTGAATTAAATGTAGACCGCATTCACCTGACACTGCCCACACTAGATATTACCATGTTGTTTCTGACAGGGATTCAGAGAGACGAAATGTATGGCAGACATATTCTGTTGGGGTTCATTAGCCTTCCAAAGCTCTCCAAGCATTGTGTGATTTTTGTAATACCTCACTGCCTTCCACAGAGAACATAACAGGTGACACACAGGATTGTGTCATTCCCTGTCATGGACTCAGGGTTGTAGTCCACTCCTCTTCTCATTGTTAAAGCAGGTTGTCCCATCTGGCATGCGCTTTCATTTTAGGTCCACTTGGTGGGAGCGGCATTTATTTGCTATCATAGGTGACATGCTTCCCTTTACAGCTGGTCTGGGAGGGTTAGGAGTAAAGTGTTGAAGTGTTTCCTCCTCTGGCCTGGTGGTAAGGCTAACAAGCAGGCCAGAGGAAAAATATTTGGGCTACTTTATTACCCTGACGCTTGGAGACACTGTCATCCTGACACTTTTCCACACAGATATCCTGACAATTTACAATAAGAGTTAGTTTGCTATCCTGACAAACATTTGCTTTAGAATTAGACATAAAAGGGCTTTAAAATGTACAGAAACTTTAGGCCGGTTTACAGGTTTTACGGTTGGAAATAATGCAAAACTGTAATACCGTTACCACATGCAGTAAGCATGTAGTAACTTTAAGGGTACTCCTGATTACAAGGCATGCAGACCCAAAAGCTATTCCTCATTTTGGAATCCCATTGCACTGCGTGGGGATTTTTTATTACTGCATGCGGTAATGCTTTGTGTGGTGGTAATTAGGCCTCACAAAATCAGGCATAACATATGAGATTCATGTCTGAAATTTGTAGCTTGGTGGAGTTGCAATACATCCGGTAATCAGGCCCTTCATGTCTGACTCTCCCATTGGAAAACCGACAATCAGACTCATATTAACCATTTCACTCCTCTGCATACACCTTTCAAACTCTAACCAAACACAACCACAAGCCTACAGCACAACAACCCGCACAAACTTCACTACACTGCAACAACAAAACAAAGCACACATAGACTCGCACAACAGCACACGACGGCTACCGACTGTAAAACACCCCAAGCCCAGCCAACGGACTTCTGGGCTTAGGCCGCCAAAAGCACATCACTGCTCTCTTGCACTTTTCCAGCTTATTCCCACTAACTCACCCCCAGCCCTCCCTTTTTCAGAGCCGCCAGAGCGGTAGGGGTCCACTCCGGTGGTGATAGTGCGTGGTACAAATATCCTTTAACATAAACATTAACATATTAATCACGGTTTACACAAGACCTGCTTCCACTTAATGGAGCTATCAGGACTATAGTGGAAGGAAGTGTTGGTTTAAAACGAAATTCCTGCACAAATGCCTTGATATGGTTATAATCAAATTTTGAGACAGGTCCACCTGGATATAATTTTTCTCTGAATAGAGTGCCACAGTAGTGGCCGTGTAGTTATGGTTAAGTTGCTGTTTCCATAGGAAGAGCACTTTTTGGGCGGCATATAACTTCGCTCCCCCTGGACGAATGCTCACCAAACTTTGCAAAAATAAATATTGGCCACTCTGAATTTTTTTGCAAAATCCGATGATGTTTGGTCCGGGGGGGAAAAGTTATAGGGGGGTTCCAAAACGTCTTGTTTTCCCATAGACTGAATGGGGGAAAAACTTTGCGACGGGCAACAGGTCAAACCGCTGGATGGATTTTCACGAAATTTGCGGCAGGTATAGGGGCTTGGTCCAGAAAGCGTGCTTTTGTAACCATGGTGATAATCCGTGCAGTATTTTTCTTTAAAACGACCAAAAAGTATGTCTAAAAAATGAGTGATATCTATGTCCACTCCGCGGTCACACTTCCCTGTTCGCTCTGTGGACAAGATAACGATTGGCTAATGGGCTCGCGTCATGACCGCATACACGCAACGTCTCTGCCGATTGGCTGCTGCGAGACGTGTTCTTCATCAGTTTGTTTGGCTGCGCCCGTCATCTTGGATCCACCGATAGCGGAGCAACAACCAGCGTACACATGCTATATTTATAAAACTCTTTTGCTGTGTCACAGAGCGTTGGGACAGGTTCAGACAGTAAGACATGGGTGATTAATGCATTTGTTCTGGGGGTCGGTCTTCACAATGTATTTTCTATGGCCACCTTGTACGCACAGAAAATGAGGGGTGTAATAACGATAGCATTTCAGTCCATGCAGTGCACAGGAAACTTGTTACTGTTGTAAGGAGATGCGTAGTGGTAGCGAACATTGAAATTGAACACATGCCATAATTTCAATACTTTTTCCTACAGGTATTATTATATTCATTAATACACCACCATGGGTGTGACATGCAACAGTGGTTGTGGGCAGGGCCTAGAGTCTTGGATGCATGGCCGCCGGCCGAAGGCCGAAGACCTTACTTCCAAGACTGTAGGCCCTGGCCACAACCACCGCAGCATGTCACACCCATGGATACACCCGTAGTATTGTGTATCGATTGCTAAGTTGTGGGGAGTGTGTGCAGTCTTGGGTGCATGGCCGATGGCCATGCACCCAACAACAAAGTTGTAAGTACTGGACGTGCAAGCCACTGCACACCCATCCCATGTAATATCTATGGACATACAGCTAGGAGTGAAGCCTCTGGCCAGAAGCAGTGAAGGATACCACACTTATAGAAAAAACCCCACTACCACACATCACTGCGGTGGTTGTGGGGAGACCCTGCACTCTTGGGTGCATGACCGAAGGCCATGCACCCAATAACAAAGTTAGAACCTCTTCATGATGTATTTTCATTGGCCAAAAATGAGGGGTGTAATAACGGTAGCATTTCAGTCTATGCAGTGCACAGGAAACTTGTTACTGTTGTAAGGAGACGCGTAGTGGTAGCGAACATTGAAATTGACAACATGCCATAATTGCAATACTTTTTCCTATGGGTATTATTAAATTCATTAGTACGCCACCATGGGTGTGGCATGCTACAGTGGTTGTGGCCAAGGCCTAGAGTCTTGGATGCATGGCTGTCGGCCGAAGGCCAAAGGCCTTACTTCCAAGACTGTAGGCCCTGGCCACAACCACCGCAGCATGTCACACCCATGGATACAACCGTAGTATTGAGTATCGATTGCTATGTTGTGGGGAGTGTGTGCAGTCTTGGGTGCATGGCCGAAGGCCGTGCACCCAACAACAAAGTTGTAAGTACTGGACGTGCAAGCCACTGCACACCCATCCCATGTAATATCTATGGACATACAGCTAGGAGTGAAGGCTCTGGCCAGAAGCAGTGAAGGATACCACACTTATAGAAAAAAAAACACTACCACACATCACTGAGGTGGTTGTGGGGAGACCCTGCACTTTTGGGTGCATGGCAAAAGGCCATGCACCCAATAACAAAGTTAGAACCTCTTCATGATGTATTTACTATGGCCACCTTGTACGCACAGAAAATGAGGGGTCCAATAAGGGCAGTATTTCAGTCCGTGCAGTGCACAGGTAACTTGTAACTGTTGTAAGGACACGCGTGGTGTTAGGGAACATTGAAATTGCCAACATGCCGTAATTGCATTACTTTTTCCTATGGGTATTGTATTCATTGGTACGCCACCATGGTTGTCGCATGCTACGGTGGTTGTGGCCAGGGCCTAGAGTCTTGGATGCATAGCTGTTGGCTGAAGGCCGAAGGGCTTACTTCCAAAACTCTAGGCCCTGGCCACACACACTGCAGCATGTCACACCCATGGATACACTCATAGTAATGCTTATCAATTGCCTGGTTGTGGGGAGTGTGTGCAGTCTTGAATGCATGGCCGAAAGCCATGCACTCAACAACAAAGCTATAACCTCTTCACTTACAAGCCCACATGGGTTTTATCTAGTGTCATGGTTTTGGCCAAGATGTCTACTTTTGGGTGCATGGTTGCAGGCTGTATGCCATACACCCAAGCATGCACCCAAAAGGAAACTTGTAAGCACTGCAGTTATAAGCCACTTCACAACCATATATTGAAATGTATGAATATACACCTAAGATTTTAGGCCCTGCCCACAAACTGTGAAGCATTTCAGAGCTACAGAGACACCCCTAGTATTCAACATCAGTCCGGTGGCTGTGGGGAGGGTCTGCAGTCATGAGTGCATGGCCGCAGGCTATGCACCAAACAGAACAGTTGTATGTAGTGTACTTACAAGGCACAATGGGTTTGATATGGTGTGGTAGTGCATCACTCAGGCGGCTGTGGGGAAGGGCCGCAATCATGGGTATATGGCCAAAGGCCATTCCCCCAAAAGCACATTTGTATGTAGTGTACTTATATGCCGCAATGGATGTCATATGGTGTGGTAGTAGTGGCCAGGATGCACAGTATTTGAACAAAGTAATAACAACTGCATTTGTAAGCAACTGTGCATTTTACATACTGTACACCCATACATTGATAATTCTATGGCCTCAAACTCACTTCTGTAGCCTGTGGCTACAAACTACTGCAACATATCACAGCTATTGGTACACTTGTACTATGCCACATCATTAAGAGGGTTGTGGGGAGGGAGTAGAATTTTGGGAGCATAGCCAAAGGCCATGCTCCCAAAACCAACTTTGTATATAGTGAAATGAGAAGGCACAATGGTTCCGATATGCTGTGGTGGCTCTGGCCAGGACCCAGAGTCTTGACTGCATGCCCAAAGGCCATGCACCCAAGACTGAAGTCATAAGCAGTGGAGTTATAAGTGAATATGGGAGTGTTGTAATGTGCTAGTTGTGTGCACGCCCTAATGTCTTGGCTGCATGGCTGCAGACGATGGCCTCAACAGTAAATGTATAAGTAGCTAATTTACAAGGACCATGGTTTCGATATGCAGCAATGGTTGTGGCTAGGAAGTATACTCTTTGTACTTTGGTCGTAAGGCGTAGGTCGTAGATTAGACACTGAAGATGCCAGGGCCAGCCTCCAGCCACTGCAGCATATTACTACCATAGTGAAGATTAGATGCCAATATATTTACTCCTTACTTTGTTCAGAATCCACATATATTTTTGAAATGCTTTTCGTACTTCGCGGAAGTATCCCTTTTTTAATTTCTGTGATAAAAGAAAAAGGTATGTTAGTCTTTGCATTTTATGAAAACTTACTACATTGCATAATAGACAGTTTACCTTTTTTTTACCCTCATATTTAGTTTATAAACCAGTGTACTGTGTATTGTGCTCAGTTTCTGTGTTTGCTTTTCTAATCCTTGGGTGTGGGGAAAAAAATCCTTGTCGGATTAAAAAAAACCTTCTTTTGCTGTGGTACTAACTACTTCCTTGTTTCCTTTGAGTGTTTCCTTCATCTTTCTGATTAATGTTATGTTTGTTGCCTTCCTGCCGATTTTTAACAACAGTTACATACCTGTAGGCGTATTGTAACTGTGCATTTCTTCCTACTGATCTGTGATATTCATTTATTTGTGTCGTTGTTATATACTGTTTCCTTCATCTTTCTGATTAATGTTATGTTTGTTGTATTCCTTCCGATTTTTAACAACAGTTAGATACCTATTGGCGTATTCTAACTGTTGGTAGTCTTTCACATAATTTTTTGGCAATCTTGAAGTACACATTATTTATTACATTTTGGCTTTAAGAAGATTAAATACGCATTTGTAAGATTAGCTGGCAATCTTTGCTTTAGAGTAATGGTGCTATCATTACATTCGAACCATCCACATTTCTTTTTAATGTATGCAGTGTAGTGACCTGCATTGGTTGTAGTTCCTGCATGGTAGATTATACCTATTGTTGTAAAGGTTTTCTTTCCAAGTGACACTTGACCGTGTGTGAATCCAGTCAGTTTGCAGTTGTTTTTGGTACCATCTCCATTATAACGTTGAAGCATAAGTATTATGTAGGCACTATGTGATTGTATCAGTAAGGTGGAGCGATTGTCTGAATTGCCAATAGTACATAATCTGCCATGGTTTGCATTCAGTACAAGTTGCTGAAATGGGAGGCTTTCACAATTTGGTATGGAAACATACACAAATCACTCATTTGGGATTTCTTCCTGTGTCACATTGCCACAGAGAGTGCATGTATGTTTCCACATGTACGAAATCTGGAAGATTTCATTTACAGGTATGCTTTTGTTTTCCAATACTAATAGTAAGTACATTAGAAATTCTTGTGAATCTTCTTGTGAGTTCAGAGTGAATCTCACCATTCCAGCACAGTTGTCCAATTCCTGCCGTATTCCATGAACACTGTATGTGTTGTCAGGATTGCTTGTTGCATTTCTATGAAGCACTAACATTTGCAAATACAATTGGTCTGTACTGTGCAAGTAAATATTGCTAACAATTGGTGGCAATTGAAATAGAATATTCATTGCTACATTTGCATAGCAATTTACCCCACTTTCATTTGCAAATTTGAATGGACCAGCTAGTTCTGTGTCTGAGTGCATTTTTCGGAATTTATGTTCCTTCTTTGCCAACGGCCCTGGTTTACATTCCCTAATAGGTTCTTCTTTGTTTGTGGTAATTGCTGAAACTTTAGCTTCTTTTCTTTTCTTTGAGGAATTTGCTGTTGGATTCTGTTGCATTTCTGTTTCATTTAGTTTTCTTTTACCACGTTTTACTTTATCTGGAACAGGATATTGTTTCAGATGAGGGGTGTACAGTGAACGCAGTCTATTATATTCTAGAATGCAAGGTATATCAGGTTTCACTTTACTTGCATCAAAGTTCATTAGAAATAGACTGTGTGTACGTAAGCGTGATAATGGTACGTAGCTCATGCCTTCTTTAAAGACTGTGTTTCCTATATCTATCAATGCTTCGTCTAGGGTAAGACCTTGGGATTTATGAATGGTAACTGCATATACAAGAGTTAGAGAAAATTGCTCTCTATGTACATACATGTCTTTGAAGAGAAGGAATCGAGCAATTGAGCGCCCTATCCTTTTCACTTCTGAAACTTTATGAAAGCGAATATTGACAAACTGAATGTTGCTGTCATGTGGGTATGATTGAAAGCCAACAACTGTACCTAGTGCTCCATTAACTAGCCCTTGCTCGACGTCAAAGTTACGTTCAAGCGTTACTCTACAATTTAAGCATAATTTTAATATATTTTCCAACCCAGCTGTGTTGGAGATTGAATTTTCTAAACTATTTAGTCTTGTTGTGGCTTGCTCACACATGGGTACTGTCATACAATGTATGTCTAATTTGTCTGTGGCACTAATTTCCATTATTGGTTGCATTTCTTTATTTAACATTGTTTCATTGAATTTGAAACAGCTTGCAAGAGTTGGCATTAAGGCCATACAATTGACATTTCTGTGCCCTATTTGTTCCATAACATCAGTTGTACATGCATTATCGCCATAAAGTGTATGAATGTGCCAGTTTTTCAATACAACTTGTGCTTCTTGTGATAGTACACCAACTCTAATACTTTTTAAGATGTTGGCATAAGTGAGATCTGCAGATTGCTGCATGTTCTCAGTTAATTCTCTGTATTGGAAATGTTGCCAAAGGTTGACATTACCTATGCTACCAACAGTTCTCCGGCAGAGTTTGTGGCCTAAGGTTTTAAAAATAGGTTCACCTTTCACTGGTGTCAATTGTAGAGGATGTCCGAAAACTATAATGTGTTTCCCTGCAAAGACTTCTTTGTTGTTACTTTTAAGTACTTCTTGTAATCTGAGGTGAATCAAAGCCAACATTAGGTTGGAGACCATGCTCACTTCCTCTATTATGTTCTTTTTGGAGAGGAACGCCTGCCACCGTTTTTAAAATCACTTCATCCATTAGTAGCATTTTCTTTTTTTTTAATGCTCTGCGTAATTCCATTGCAGCTTCTGCAGAAAGTTTGGAATAGTCTAATTTATTTTGATACTCTACTGGAAGCAGTAGTAATCGGTGTAAAGTGACACCGCCTATGTTGTAAGAAGCTAAACCTGTGTGGGCCGTTACAACAGCTGACAGTTTGTTGTTTGTCAGTTGTTGAAGGAACTTGCTGATGATTTTGATTAAGAATGTTTTCCCTGATCCAGCTTCACCACTCACATACAGCAGTATAGGTTTGTAATTTTGGCGGGTACATTCTTTATTTTCGTGTTGTACACCATGTACAATTTGTTTTGTTACATCTTCAAAAATGGTGCGCTGATCTTTGTTAAGTTTTGCTTGTTGTACATTTAAGTTTTCTGTATCTTCTTGATACTGATACATGGTGTTTTCTACTTCTGTTATAGCTACTTCAGCCTCATTTGCTATTAGTGGTTGTCCTAGTGGTTATTGACTTCCTGTTACAGAAGGTGGACTACTGTCGGAAGAGTCCTCGTCTAGTTGGGCCTGAAATTCTTCTTCCTGTTGCTGCTCATTGTGTAACATTGTTTTGTACTGCGTAAAGTTCACATCGGTGATAACGCTTTCATTTGCTTTGAAAGCATCTTCATGGCAGTCATAGTTTTCTAGTATTTCTTCCTCTTTTCTCCGTGGTTTGAAAAGTTGTAACAGAGACATGTAATATAGTTCTTTCTGTTGAGGAGTTTTTAATGACAATTTTACATGATTAATTAAGCTTCGTTTGGTAAGTTTCACTAAGCTCCCTTCACAATTGGACACTCTATATCTACGTTTGCTTTCATCGGGTTTTACATTATTTTTGTATGCAAAGTTTTGAGCTATGTGGTATAGACACATGCTTTCCAAAGTGCTACTCCTGTTAGGATAGTATGTGTCCAGTAAATTGTTTTTTAGAATGTCTTGGCTGTTGGGATCATTTCTGGCAATTGTTTCTATGTCCTCATATGATTTCAGCACTCTTTTTCTAGATTTTGCAGGACCAAGACTTAGCCATACTATGTTCTCCGATTTACCATACAAAGCAGTACCAGTTAAACGATCTGCTGCTTCATAGGCGCCACATTCTCTATGAGAGAGCATTTTTATGCTTAGGCTGTACAATTTCTGTGATAATGTTTTGTCTGATGCTAGGTCATCCCAGAGGTCTTGAAGCTCTGTTTTTTCTGCTTTTGTTAAGTAGGCTGTAACATATCATGCAACAGCAGTTGAATTGTCTGCAATGTACTGCACATCTATGTTTGCATTCCATAAGAGGGCAATGATTGCATTGTAATCATTGATATATTTTGATTCTTCCCTTCTTTTTATGTAATACGTGTTCTTAGGTGATTAACCTTTAACACTATGTCGAACTGAAGACATGAAGTTGTTTACGTCACCTGTTTCTGTAACTGGTCTAGGGAAACCAAAGCGGCATTTGGTGTAGTATTTACCTTTGTTTTTGTATTTGCGGCGACAATATTTGCCACATTTGTGTCTTTGAAATTGTAAAATCTGCCCATGCAGCTCACTATGTGTCTGTTGTGAAGGGATTTCACAAGTGACATATTTTTGGATAAACTGCAAAACAGTGCTATCACTGTCGTGTCCACATTTCGATGCACCTTTGATCCATAACAGCATGTGAATATGTAGTGCTCCTCTCGCTTGATATTCTTTTCTCCAAAAGAAGTGTTGCACTTCTCCAAGGGGAGGAACATTTTTATTGAAAATAAAGTGTAGCATGGCAATGAAACGATGATGGAAATATCTTGACACATTAACTGGATCTAGAGAGCAAAGTTCTGCAGGTGTTAATATATCTATGTTGTTTTTGTTGCTGTAGGCTATGCGTAGGAACTCATGTAAATCTTCCCATGCATACTCTGCACAACTTAGCGTAACAAACCAAGTCGGTGGTCCAAGGTTTCTGATCATACAACACAGGTCTCTGTGCCGTCGGAACCAATATTCCTTTGTACCACGCATGTTTGCAAACAAATTTGTTATACTTGCTTATAAAACCTCATCTTTTTCCTGTATATTTTGTATTAACTGCGTAGGTGATATATTTTGAAAGTGGGTTCCAGATTTCAAAATGCGTGGAACTCTGTAAAATAGTGTTGCTAATTCACTTTCATAGAGTAGGTGGAATATGTATTCCACATTTTGTCTAAATCTGGGATCTTGCGAATACATTCATAAAAAGCGGTATTCTGATGCTCCAATCTGAGTGGGTCTATCATCGTATCTTCCACCTTTGCCAGTAGGAAATAGCAGTGGAAAAGCATGTGCTTCTATACTTATTTCCCATATACTCATTGGTGACCCTTTGGTTTGTCGCATTTGGTAAGTTTCTAGTGCATCATCTATGCTTTCATTGGAATGCAATGGATGAATTTTGTAATGGTCCAAAAGAGTGGATACTGTAGCAGGATCCAGAAGTTCGAATTGTCCAGTTTCTGATGGCTCTTCAATTATTTCAGTTGTTTCCCTTAAGCTTTCATCAATATTTATTTCCTTGTAGTACTCGTTATTGTCTTTTAAATATTGCAATGCTTGTCTAACTTTATGTAAGTCCACCAGTTGTTGCCAAATTCTTTTGTCCTTTGTTGGTAGACCATTTACCAAGACTATTAAAGAATGCTCTATTGAACGTTGCACTCCTAGAGTGTGTACATTTTCCATTAGATCTAATGGCAAATAAACTACTTTGCCACGAATGCCTTTCACAAATTCAGAGGAAGGTAATTTTGCTGTTTTTGGATGAAGGAGTATAATTGCTTGAAATGGGTGAACTGTTTGAGTTATTATGCTCTCATACAAATTGAGTTGTTGCAGGATTTTTGGTAGTGGGAACAATTCCAAATTATTTGTAATAGCACGTGAAGGAGTGTGGTTGTTGTCTAATTTTGTAGTACAGTAACTGCAACATATTAGGCATTCAGTTAGTTCATATTTGTTTTCTGCTAAAAGGTAGAGCGCTAATTCAACCCATTTAGAGTCTTCATAGTCTTCTATTTTGTATGCTATGTCTACATTTTTCGTGTTCCTTTTGTAAAAGGTTCTGCAGTAACACACACACATGGTTTGGTACTTCAGCCGATGACCTTTTAAATTGTACTATTTCTTTTCTGTATGTGCGTAATAGAAGGTTGCTATGTGCAGAATTGTTGCTACTATGTTCTAAAACTATTGCATTTTGTAAGTGGCTTTCACTTCCAAAATACTTTCTCTGAATACGGTCAATTTCTTCTTGTAAGTATTTCGGTGTACCATGCAGAAGAGTGTTATTTAAATTGCCAAATTCTGAAGCTGGAGTTTTTGCATAGTATATTTTATACACTAGATTTCTTACACTTGAATGATGTATTGATATCCTTTTGATATCATGGAAGGTGCTTTTGCAAATAGGCCCAGAAATGTAGGCTAATGAATGTCCTTGTAGTCATGTGTATTTGCGCACTGGACACATATCCATATTTTGCAGCACTTTCATTTTACTTTTGTCTTTACCTTTTACATACTGATTGAGGAACTGACATAAACATTTGAAAGCTTTGTTTGGAATGGCACACATTGATGTGCATGGCCATTTGTATACTGGACGGTGTAGTTCTGCTGAATCGAGAGGTAATTCTGAGTTTAAAGAGGATACTTTTGTAAGCAGTGTTTCTTGTTCCATGATGGTAGTATTGATTTTCTCATACCCTTGTCCACTTCAATGGATGGCAATTGTGTTTGTTTGATTTTGTTTGTATGCTTCTTCATTAAAATATGGTTCTGTGGTTGTTGTATGACTACATTCACCACCACATACATTAAAAAAAATATTTTTGTTCACATTCCGTTTATTGCTGAGTTTCTTTTGTAGTTTGGTACTTAGTTTTGTTAGTGCTTTCATCCTATTTAAAACTAATATAAACAACTTCCTTTTCAGAAGGATTGCACTGTCCACGAGAGCTTGTAGGATTAACTTTCTATGGTAGGTTTTAAGGGGTGAGGATGATTTCGGTCCTCTTCTTAGTAGATTCTGAAGGACTCTGTGATGAAATATTTTTGATAAAATACTTTTTTTTGCTATGGGTTCTTGTTAAACTATCAGGATTAGTAGGAGCATTGTTAGCTGTACTGGTAGCCGATTTTTTGCCAACATTTTTGTGTTTTGTGACACATTTTGATGGAGGACGTAAAGTTTCGGTAGTTGAAGGTTCTTTTGTTTTGCTAACCGAATGCATTAGCTGGTTTCGTCCAACATTCTCTATAAACTCTACAACAGATGGATGATTAGATTGGGCACTTTTATTTTTATTTGCTCTACTTCTGCGTTCCTTTCTACATAGTTGCTTTTTGGTAGGCATTCATTGGTGTCTGTTGAAAAAAAGAAGGCATAGTTTGGTCTGTTGTATAATGTATGTGTGCTGTGTGCATGCGTGCATGAGTCTGATGGGCAAGCTCTTTGTTATGGTGTGTGAATGTGTATTGGACTCTTGCAATGATTTGGTAAGGCTATTTTACTGTTTGTATACTAGTACAATGTGCTTCAGATGAGACTACAAAGTGGGCTAGTGGTGACGAGAAGCATTATTAATAAACGAAATGCCATAAACTTGCAACAGCAACTACTTTTCTAAATCTAACCTTCTAAGGATTACATACGTTATTTGAGTTCCAAACACACAGGGATTTGTGAGCCATTCTGCCTGTTATTCTTTGTTCAATACATGGATATTTGTAGGTAGAATGGTTCAGAAATCAATGTTTGCTTTGGTGCCCACATTAAACAAATAACCCATGCAGCCTCTTTGAGGAGTAGTTACAATATAAAGGTAGTACTGTACTTACTTTTTTTTTGCAAAATAACCAGGGTTCTTCGGATATGTCATCTGCAGTGTAGATGCTGTTGATTCTCAGGAGAGTAGTCTTCACTGCGATTCAAAAAAAACAAAATTGATTACTTTGTGTGTTTACAGCAGTGCTGATACTGCACACATTAATTGTGCTTCTTTCGTCAGAGCATTCTCCTTTCATATTTGAACCCAGTGCATGTGCGCATTTCACTTCACTCTGTGCAGGCTGTGCAAGGGATTTGCAATATGTTACTTGCAAGTCCTTCAAAATTGCTAACATTTTTAAGGTTATGAAAGTGCCTTGTTTTTTACAAGGTGTACTATCAACAGGAGAGAGGTTTGTAAGCGATAGGGCACAGTGGTAGATGGGAAAAAATGTTGTACTTGCAATTTAAAAGCACAATGCCGAAAAATCGGGAGACCCTCAGAGGGAGATGTCACCACAGCAATCGGGAGCGCTTACTTTTGTCATACGATTACATTGTAAGTAGCATTACTGTAGGCCGTACACAGTATACAACTCTGACATTTTCTAATACAAAATCCAGTTTCGCCCTAAATAGGCATCCTTGCAACGTTTGTATAGGTTCTGCGGAAGACAGTAAGAAGTCGTGCGGTTTGTCAATAATAAATCGGACATCTTGCACTTAAAAGGGGGAGCGTTGGTATGTATTGCCTATGCACATTTAGCAACATTAATTTGTTTTACATTAAATCATAAAGATTGCACATGTTCTCCGATTGAAATATAAATACCTCTACTCTATACTCATGCATGTGCGCATGCATGGAGCTGTACGTAGAAATTCGCAAGACTTGCACAGTAGCTTCTGAAGTAGGTCCTTTGCAATGATATGTGACTTCCATTCAGAATTATCGACAGTAATTTTGAAGGGCGCAATGTTGATGACGGAGTTACATTTGGCGATTTTCAATGTGATTGGTGGATGGTTGTGTGACTGCTTAGTTGTGTCCAATGAGGGACTCGATTTGCTACCGCTGTGGAAAGGGTGAAAGGACTGGGTAAGAGTTGCATGCCGTACGTAGGCAACGCTTGTCCACGGGTAGGGCGTGTCACATACGGGTTTCTACAGCAAATCCTGCATGGAAAGGGGACTGTAGGCATCAGCCAATCAGATGTTCACATTACTCTTTTGTGTCCAAAGATGGTGCATACACTGAAGATGGCAGAGGTGGAGAGGGTCACGGTTTTGGTGCTTGGAGACATTTTTGTCCATGGTTTACAACATAATGCAGAGAGTAGGCATGTGGCACATCATTTTGATATGAGAGGAGTGGAGGTGGTGTGGAACGCTGAGACTGATGCCAATGTTGCCGCAATTCTGCAAGTTTGCAGACACATACGTACGATGACCTCTCCTCATGTCGTAATTTTGCACTACGGTGCTTGCCATTTGGGCTACGTGACTGCACATAATTTGTTGGCAGATTTGGGACAGTTGGTTGACGCACTCATGAACATCCTTCCAACTGCGAAAGTAATTTTTTCTGATTTACTCCCTACAGTACAATGGGACAACAATTACTTTTTCTGTCCAGATCAAAATATTGGGAGGTGTATCATTAATCGCGGCATGCGTGTGTTTATGTTACGCGCTGGTATGTTTTTCTGCAGCCAAGAAAACATTGTTGCAAGTAATGCAGATTACTTTGAAGCAGATGGTGTTGCGCTATCTTCTTTGGGAAATGTGATGTTCTTTTGGAACGTAAGGCTTGCTTTAGAGAATGTTCTGTAATGGTTGTAGGAGTAAAATAAGGACATAAAATACAATTTTTTTACAAAATAACAGATGTCTGTAAGGTATCTGCCCAAAAAAAATAAAATAAACGGCTCTTTTCAGAGCCTAACTTAAAGGGGAAAAAGGGGAATAATACTTTAATGTACCGTCGTCACGCTCTGATCCTATACATGTCCGCGGACATGGCGGTAGTTTGCAGCCAGCACATATCAGCAACTGGAATTCTGCAGTGGAGACGCATGCAAATGAAAATGAGCGGACCTAGGGATTGGTCAGTAAAGTTCAGTGGGTGTGTTCTGAAAGGCGTGATTTAGTAAGACCGTCTTCTCCCTGACAGGAGACCACACAGCCATGGCTTTGCATGCTCGCAAACAGATTATCTGGATTTTGGGAGACTCATGGATACATTGGTTGAAGGTGCATGCAGAAAGCTGCAGTTTATCTGCAGATCTCGGATTTCCTCATGTGGAAGTGCACTGGCATGGCGTGCGTGGCATGAGGTGGCTGGACTTGGTACCTCTCTGTGTTACTTTACTGACAGAGCGTCCTCCATATATACTTATCATTCATTGCGGAGGAAACCGGTTAGGCCGTGTCACTGGAATTTCTTTGCAATTTGCAATGAAGGAAGGACTTGCGAAGCTCATGGACATGTTTCCAAATTGTCAAATACTTTTCCCCCCGTATTGCACAAAGACAAATATGGATGCGTTCTTCTGCTTTTGGTCCACAAATGGAGAAAGCGAGACGCAATGCGAATAATTTGTGCCTTTTTAAGAGATGTTGGCATGTCCTCATTCCACAATGAAAACATTTTGTTTCGCAGCTCTTTCATTTTCCGCAGAGATGGAGTCCATTTCACATATGCTGGCAATCAGATTTTTCTTTGCAATGTACAAAATGCATTGCAACCTCTTTTGGATTCACAATAACCTATGTGACAATCCGTTTTCTCCAATCCACAGTTTTTGACCCACACAACACACCACCGAAAGGCTGTTTTCAGAGCCACCACTTACTCCCAGCGTGCACTTCATTGTGTTTGCTCCCCTTGCACCCTCCTTTTTTTTTTCCTACGACTGTCCGCAAACTTTTCCGCAACTTCGCGGGGGTCTACAACGGTCACTTCATAGTTCTATTGTTAAACTGAGAAAGGCGGCTCTGAAAAAAGCCTTTTGTGTAATTTTTGTTGTTTTCTCGTTTATTGGTTCTCAGCACACGACACACTAGGAGAGGAGGCCAAAGGAGGGTAAGGAAGGGACAGCAGCCACGGGGATAAGAAAGGGCAAGTGGACAGAGAAAGATATAGGGTGAGCTTCACTTAGGTAAGGAGCAGATCTTCTGGTGCTCCGTGACCGTGGCCTCAAAAGCACTTCGAAAACTCTCCCCCCTGCAGAGTACTACGTCACAATACATACACAATATTGTCACCTTTGAAAGGTAAGGGTCAACAGTATTGCGAATGGCTTCTGAGGCAGCTGGAGGGAGGCGATCCCCCACAGGAGTGTCTCTTGTGGTGGGAGGATCAGACTCGGAGGATGCTGTGGAGGAACTCAATCGACTACGGTCTTCACATGGCACCACCTTGCGAATGTCCGCAGTGTGGAACAAAGTGAGGTGTCGCTTCATGATTGTCATACCAAAGCTGTACGCACCAGGTCTCCCGCGACTCAGCACCACCTCGCACTGGTTACACCTCACCAGGTTTGCACGTGCTTTTGGTACATTCCCATAAACAGAAAACAACCACTACATCCATGACTCCTGGCGAGTGCTCCTAGTGCGGAGTTCCTCCACTTCATTATCTTCCTCCTCTTCTTCCTCGCTCTATACATACTCACCAGTATATATCTCTGCATGGCCCTTGGGGAGGTGGTGGTGGTGGTGCTGGGTTTGGGGGTGGTGCAGAGGCTAATTAACCAACAGCAGCCATGGAAGCCATGCCGATTACTTTCCTTTTGGTCACTACAGCAGTAAAGGCAATACACACACCTCAATCTGCTATAGCTCGAAGGACAATGAAGATGCGCTCGGGGTGTGGCCATTTATAGGGGTGGAGGGGTATGCCTCGTGACCGTCTTCATCCCTGCAAAGCGGTACAAAAATTTGACACAAGTCCTCAGGTAAGCTATTGTCTGAGATATGTAAAATGATATTTTTACACTCTACAACATTTTGCCTTGTGTCTACACATTCTTTTGTACTGCTGCGGAAGCACACAAACTGCGCAAATTAGTCCACATGCTCAGCGTGGGTGCGGTCACATGATGACGTCCTGAACACATCCGCGACAGAAATGGGAGTCCGCTGGACAGCAAATGCAGAGTTACTAACGTGCGCATGCGCGCAAATGTCCTACGGACAGTGTTCGGGTTCTCAAAGTAATTCAAAGTGCGACACAAGTGAGACGGACAGTTAGGGACAGGCGCAATGTTCGCTATACTTACGGTTGTACTGCGCATGTGCATACATGATATGCTAACTGTACGGACAGGTCCAGTGTCCTTAGGACAACTCCATTTTGTTTGACTTAGAACTTGCCAGCCACCGCACCTGTTCTGCGGATGCCACCATTTTGGCTGCGGACGATACGGACAGGTATACTGTCCTTAACACACTTCCATTTTGCTCATTTGCAACCATCCCGGACACCTGGTGTGTTCTACAAACATGTTTCATCTCGTTTGTAAGCGGCACAGCGAGGTATAATGTCCTTAGGATGCCCCTTTCTGTTTATGTGCGCACATGTGACTATTGTACTTTGAACTTGCCATGGGCTAATTTGCTTACTTGCCCTTACTGTGACTCAATGCTGCTCGTTGCACCTGGTTGCACATACATATGATCATTTGACTACTTGAATGCCTCTGTTACGCCTAGCACCTACCGCTACGGCCTTTGAATACCTGCTGCCATCGGCACTGCGCCTTATTGCTAGATATGAGGGAGCCGTAGATATTGCCCACCTGTTACCTGTGCAGCACTACCCCAGCACACGCATAGCTGCTGCTCCTAGTTTCTATGCTATCGCAACCTCTGCCTGCACTCTGCATCCTGCCACATGTTTGATTTTCGTACTTGCTAATACTAAGTTGCTACTATTTGCCTGTACTCTGCATCTTGCCCTATGTTTGATTCTCGAATTTAGGTGGGCTGCATCAGTTGCTACCACTTGGCTGTACTCTGAATCTTGCCCTATGTTTGATTTTCAAATTTATTTGGGCTGCATCAGTTGCCACTACTTGCCTATCACATTGCATTGTGCCATATATATGGTCTCGGAACCTAGTCTCCCATCACCCACCTATTGGCACCAAAATGTTCCTCCCAGGTACCTACTCAATACTGCTGAGAATTATCCTTCACATTATCAACTCTGCATGCTCGCATAGCTCCACCTTCAGTACAGTTGCCCTAGGCTCCATCTCACCCCTCTCCTCAGAGCCATACGCCACAGCCATGTTTCCCCAACTCACCCCTCCTACTTCACCCTGCCTCTCTGAAAGAAACACCAGACTACGGTCCAGACTCTCGAAACTACATGAGCCCTGAGCCAGGGACTCCACCTAATCCAAACTAACCAACCGCTCCTCCATTAGCACTTGCGCCAACCTCACGGTGAAAAAACTCAAACCGAACCCACCTAATACTTCGACCAAAGACAAAGTGCACACCCCCACCAAGACTACCGCCCCATCTATAAAAGGTGCCCTTATTAACGCACGCTCCATACTTGCACATGCTACAGACATAGCAGACCTCATTCTAGCTGAAGACCTAGACTTCTTAGCCATAACAGAGTCCTGGCTCCATGCAGCCGCCGGCCCAGCCCTATCGCTAGCCATCCCCAACGACTACATCGTCATCCGAGCGGATAGAACAGAATCTAGAGGCGGAGGCCTGACCATAATTGCCAAAACCCACCTCAACATTAGACTCGACTCAGCTACCCACCTCCCATCATGTGAATCACTCACAGCTAAGCTGCCCACTGCCAAGTCCCAAACGATATCCATCCACCTACTTTATAGACCACCTGGACCCTTAGGATCCTTCGAGGAAGACCTCAGTGCCATCCTCACCAACAACTTAAAAAACTCCTCCCAGTGCCTCATACTAGGGGATTTCAACCTAGGCTACAAAGACTCCAAAGATCACCAGGCCATTCTTATCAATAACACTCTCTCTGATCTAGGTTTCACACAAAAAGTATTTGGCCCCACCCATAACAAAGCGAGAACCCTTGACTGGGAAACAGAATATAACTGCTCGGTATCCGTCACCAATAACTCCCCGCAAGCCTGGTCTGACCACCATCTCATCTCCTTTTCCCTCGAAGCCTCGAGCCCCATCACCAACAATGCGCTAGCCTCACCCATCCCCACGAGAAGTAAGAAAAATATCACAGTGGAAAAATTGATCCCTCTCATCCTCCCAACACTCAACCAACTCCCTGCTACTTCCAATCCCCATGACCTCGTAGAAGGTTATAGACAAGTGGGGTATAGGGGTGCACAGAGCAATTTAGATAATCATGGACACTTGAGGAGAGAAACAAAGTTTCAGGAAGATGTATATCAGCAATGATTAGAGAACAATGTAATAAAAATTTCAGGTGCAGGCGGGCATACGTCACAAGGCCACTTGGGACAGAGAAAATCGAGCAGAACCAGAGCTGTGTATTGCTACAGAGCAGGCCCAAATGCACTCTTCAGGGAAGAAAATCCCTCTATTAAGGTAAGTAACTTTAATAGTTTTAGCGCCGTATAGGCGAATTTCTGGGTACTGGAGCACCTGTTGCATTCAAACATTTAGTATTAAAAGGTAAATAGCAATACCTCATAAGTTAACAGACACGACATTTAGAAACTTCAGTAGAAAATGTACATATAAATCAGAGCCTGAATTATAGAGCTAACTCTTGAATTTTTAATGTGTCAAATCCAATGAGTTATTAGAAGTGATAGGATCAAATTTACACAGTGTCCTCTATTAAAGCCATAGGGAGCACATTAGTTCATGTAGCATACAATGTACAGAACTTTTATCAAACACGGGAAATGCCTTCCAACGACTGGCATTGTGTAAATCAGTCACAAGAATTAATACAGAAAAGTGTCACTTCACACATTCAGAATCAATAATTTAAAACAGCATAAACGTCCAGTGGAAAAGTCTCCTTTTTTTTGGATGTTAGAAAAAGGGAGATGAACCATCTTCCGGGTATAAACTTTCACTGTTCCTATTTCACATCAATATTCATAACATGGACCCTGTAGGGTAATAGAGAAAAGGCACTAATCAGTCTAATGTCTTATTTCATAGAGTCTGTTAAAGTGATTGGGAGGATAGAAAACACTAACCTTGCTGATACAGAAGCGAGGCATCCAGTCAAAAGCCAGCCAACTGGTGGAAAAGCCAGAGGACAGTGCCGAGATGGGACGCGGCCAATAGAGTATCACATGTTTAGACCCTTTGTTTACGGTCCTTGACACATATATATATATATATATGTATATTCAGTAAAAAAACGTTAAAGGGATGTTATACTTCACAGTGAAACCAAAAAACACTGCACATTCCCCCGTTATGGTAAAATCAGCAACCATAACTCACAGCATCTACATGCATTGCTAAGACTAAAACCCAGGACATCAAATATGACATCACAAATATCATTGATGACATCACTGAGACATCACATGTGAAAATAATGTTGACGAAAAGTCCCTACCTACAAGGGGTTCTTTCTATTATGTTGGTAGCAAGATGTCAGGGGTGATTGTGTAATGTTAAATATGTAATAACTCGCTAACAATTCAAGACTTAATACACACTTGTACTAGTACAAACAATACATATGAAGACCCAATGCATACAAATCAAAGGCACATACAGGGAAACTAAAGTAAGGAAGAAAGAAACAGCATCATCAGAAAGTTTATCTTCCTGTATACAAATTAATTGTGAGTTTGAGGCCTGCTATTGCCCCATGCGTATGCATTATGAGCTCAGACCAGACTCTAAGGAAGTACTTTAAGAACACACGACAAGGTTACCGTTTTGATATACAGCACCTTTTCAATTTTTATATTGTGATAGTCAGTGAATAAAACCACCTGGCCTAGATTTCGCAATGCACCAAAATAAGTGAGGCAGGCATGTGATGTCATCAGTGATGTCATCAATGATATTTGTGATGTCATATTTGATGTCCTGGGTGTTAGTCTTAGCACTACACCTAGATGCTGCGAGTTATGGTTGCTGAGCGTATCATAATGGGGGAATGTGCAGTGTTTTTTGGTTTTACTGTGAAGTATAACATCCCTTTAACAAAGTTTTTTTACTGAATGTACATATGTGGCAGGGAACGAAAACAAAGGGGCTAACCATTTGATGTCGTCAGTGATGTCATCAATAACATTTGTAATGCCATTTTTCATTTTCTGGGTGTTAGTGTTAGCAGTGCACAGTGGTGATGGCAGGTATGGGGGCTTAGTTTACCATAACTGGCGAATTTCAATGATTTTTTGGTTTTAATTTGAACCATAATGGGGAGGTAGAATTTATTTTTAATGAAGTACACAGGTTTTTGGTAGGGCAACTTAACCATAACGTCCCCTCAACAAAGTTTTTTTGTGTGTGTGTATATATACATATATATATATAATCTAATGATGACAGTGTTCCTAACGTGGGAATTTGATATGCATCTCACAAAGCTGAAAACAGTAAGATGCTCATCTGAATAAAACAAATCATTTGAAGGGCCCTGAAATGTGTGACATCATACGGTATTAGTTGAACTCCGGAGTGTCACTTCCACATCTGAAAACGATGTAGGATTAAAGTTGGCGCATTGAAACATGGCGGATTTCGTTACACAGTATTTTCAGATACAGGAAGTAAGACGTTAAACACTGAATGCTGCAACGTGTTCACATTGATATCGTTATAAAAAGGCAATAACTTTTCAAAACGGCCGAAGATGCCAATTCGGCATGGGAGAGGATCAAAGTGCGAGGCCGCTCTGAGAGTTGAGAAAGCACACACCACGATGGAGTCAAGGACCGCCAATATGTTGATGGACTCAGGTGGACAAAGACTAAACATCACGTTAGAGAGATATTAATGTTAAAGAGACACAGAGTTTGCATAAAATCAGTCCTTTGAGGCAAATTGCTGGTGTTTTGCGGGATGAACAGCTGCTTGTAATACCCACTAAAAAAGATTGAATCAAAAGTAAAATGGGAGGCCTGGGTGGTAAAATAAAGACATCATGTTGCCAATGACATGAGAGCAAGTACTTTCTTAACATTTTGTATAACTACATGGTCCGAGGAATATAGGCGTTATACAGTGTGAGAAACCTGAGGGCATTGTCACAAATAGTCTCTGGGGATCCTTTGTTCAGGTGGCCAGGGAAGGGCCATCGCTCTTCGATCCCAACCCTGGGCGTGGACAAGCCAGGGAGGATCATGGGATATTGTCACCCAAGTCCCGTCCTGCCCCTTAACCTTCCCTCATCAAAAGGGGAGATAGAATTCCAGGGCCATCTAGAGAAACCAAAACCTTTTCCAACTCTTAACCCACCCCTATCTCTCCTTCTTAAAAACCCAGAAGATATGCTGGGACCCCACATTTTTCCTCCCAGATTTCCCCCTCCAGTAAAGAAGGGAAATTAGCATCCTTCCCTCACCTTAATGGGTGTCATGATCTCTGCTTCCAAAAGGTCAGGGTTTTCCCAACTCCCTTGGAAGCAGATCCATAACCCAGGTTCCGAGTGCCAACCAGTCCCAATTGGGACCTTTTGGACCCAGTCCTGGCGCCAGTGGCACCAGGATCATAAATATGCCCAGTCCCTGCGCTGGAAGCGCCGGGCTCATAATGCTTGGGTGGACTTACCTGCAGCAGACCATGCTGCTTACTTGCCTGCCAGTTGAGCCTCTGATCCTCTTCTGTTTGGAACTACTTTTCCTGTTGGGTGGGGCTGGAGCCACTCCCTAGATTCAGAACACTGGAACTCTTCTGGAAGGCAGGAACTCTTTTCTTACCAGGAACTCTTTTCTTACTTAGGCGTGGCTGTGGAAGGAGACATCTAAGCACTACAGGAGGCTATTTAAACCACACCCGGTGGATGAATCTTGCTTTGCGTTATTCTGCACCCTCTACAGCAGAACGCTCATCGTGTCTTCTGCATCCGGTCCTGGGCCTAAGGAAAAAGGCTTACCATCCTGAATCCAGTCTTCAGCAACACCTATAAAGACAAGAAAGAACAGGTTAGCATTCCGGCATCTGAAAGGCAAAGGCTTACCTACTCTTTGTGCGCTCCGGAGGTCTTCACACTGCATTCCGGCATCTGAAAGACAAAAGCTTACCAACTCTTCGCACGCTCCGGAGGCCGTCGGCGCTGCATCCCGCATCTGAAAGACAAAACAAGGTGCGTTTAAAGACATTGGGGAACTTTAATACTCACGTGCCATTACTCCTTTCCACATCTAACCCAGTGGGTATCCCGGCACCCTGCAGCCGCTCCGAACTTGTACCTGCAAAATAAAAAGACAGTTAGAGCGCATCGTGAAGCTGGCAACAAGTGCTTACTTACGTGCTTCCAGGCGCTTCTATTCATCACACAGGCTCCATCTTCAACTCACTTCAGCCCGTCATCCGCTATCGCCGGAACCCTGCAAAACAGGAGACATCATTATTAAAGACTTTAAAGACATTTGAGTTACTCGAAACTTACCGTTCGTGCAGTAAACGACGGACAGCAGTCCTCTGAAGTCAAGAGGCCTGCGCTACCTATCCAGTGAAGAAACTGGTTACAGCACCCTGCCCCGAGGCAGATGGAGAGCTCGGCATTCACTTACCTAAGGTGAGAGCGTTAACCTGTGGGGGTCTACAGGAGAGGAGAAGAGGAAAGAGATAGGGACACCCCAATAACTCCAGTTCATTAACCCCGTATTTTCTATCTGCAGACATCTTACTCTGCACGTCAGGCATACAGGGCACAGAGGTCCAGCCCAAAGAGCCAACCAGGTGCTGCACATCACCTTTGAAGATACGGTAGTCGCCCAGTCAAGACCGGCGCCTCTGCGAGAATCAGGTGAGCGTTACAGAACGCAAAGCCTACCGCAAAACTCTCGCCCAGGCGCTATGGAAACCTCGGATACTGACCACCTAGCCCGGTTACTTGGGGAACTAAGGGCAGAAGTGCATGCAGCTCGTCAGGAAACGAACGCTCTAAGAAGGGAACTAATTATTTCCAAGGAGAGAACAGATGATCTTGCTAGACAATTGCTACAGTCACAAGCCGGACAGACCCCGCTACCCGCATCAGGGGCAAATCTTCCTTCAACATCCTCTATGAATCCAGTGCAGATCAACCTACCTGGGAATGTACCTCTGGCTCCGCCCGAACGATTTTCTGGTGACCCAAAGAGGTTTGCGGTATTTATCAATCAGTGCCGGTTGCACTTCTTATGCCGGCCAGCAGCCTTTCCAACTGATCAAGCTAAAGTAGCTTTTGTACTTTCGTACCTTAGTGGCAATGCGGCAGACTGGTCGATCCCTCTAGTTAATCAAGATGATCCGGTTCTCCATGATTTTCAAGCCTTTCAGCTTAGTATGGAAAAACTGTTCGCAAGACATGCACAGGGGCAGGCCTTGGACAATGAGCTTCTTTCGTTGCGACAGGGTAATCAAGACCTTTTGGCTTATATTGCATCTTTCAATAGACTAATAGTGGAAACTCAATGGCCTGAGGACAAAAGGATTACGCTGTTTTATAGAGGTCTACGTGGAGAGCTCAAAGACGTTTTAGCCCAAGTAGTGAATCCCCCACAAGACTGTTCGGATTATATAGACTTGGTCGTTCAAATAGATCACAGACTGCAGAACAGGAAGGCCGATCGTTCCAAGTTTGATGCTCGAGTATTTTCCAAACCGCCAACTCCTTCCAAAGGAGTAGACTCCGGGGAACCCATGCAAATAGGGGGTCTGAAAGGTCCTCTAACACAAAGGGAGTGGGAAAGGAGAAAACAGTTGCAATTATGCCTATATTGCGGAAACTCAGGGCACTTTCTTCGAGACTGTCCGGTGAAACCTGCCAAGAAGGCAGTAGGAGCTGCAGTTACCACCGTTACAAACTCTGAGCAGGGAAACGACCTCGCCCGACAAGAATAGAGGTCCTCTTGCCGAGCGTGAAAACCAGTTCCGTGACCTCGCATTTCGTGATACCTATGGTCCTCATTAGCCCTGATAATCCGGATCGATTACATGCAATTGAAGCTTACGTCGACAGCGGTGCCATCGGCAATTATGTGGATCATGAAATGGTTTTGAGGATGAATCTAACTCTTTGTCCCAAGGCTGTAAAGGACGTCATTACTACGGTGGATGGTACGGAGATAGCCTCCGGGCCAGTAACGCATACCACTCAAGAGGTGACGCTAGTAAGTCAAGATGGACACCATGAGAAGATCGTGTTCGATGTGATCAAGGCCCCTCAGTTCCAGATTATTCTAGGAATACCTTGGTTAGAGAAACACAATCCTCTGATCGATTGGCGAGCAAGAACGGTCCAGTTTCCAGAATGTGTCTCTACTTGTCACCCTCCACCTGGCGTTGCACTGGCAGCAATTTCTTCAGAGACTCCCCAGTTACCTCCCGAATACCTAGAATACCAAGATGTTTTCCGGAAGGAGCAGGCTAACTCTCTACCTCCTCATAGGTCTTATGACTGCCAGATAGACCTGATACCTGGATCTACTCCTCCTTGTAGTAGAATTTATGCCCTCACCGAGCCTGAGAACCTTCACCTTCGACAATACCTGGATCAATACCTGGCAAATGGGTCTATTCGTCCTTCCAAGTCCCCTGCCTCTTCAGCTTTGTTCTTCGTTCCAAAAAAGGAAGGAGACCTTAGAACTTGTATCGATTATCGCTCCCTGAACCAGATCACCGTTAAGAATAGATATCCGTTACCTTTGATCCCTGAACTCCTGGACCAAGTCAGAAAAGCATGCATATATACAAAGCTGGATCTTAGAGGAGCTTACCACTTGGTACGAGTAAAAGAGGGCGATGAATGGAAGACGGCCTTCCGCACCAAGTATGGGCTATTTGAATATCAGGTCATGCCCTTCGGACTTTGCAATGCCCCGGCCGCCTTTCAATATTTTATGAATGATGTCCTCAGAGAGCTCATAGATGTGTGTGTTGTTGTTTACATCGACGACATTCTCGTTTATTCTTCATCGGAATCTGAACATCGGAAACACGTGAAAATGGTCCTCGAAAGATTGCGTCAACACAAACTTTTCGCTAAGTTGGAAAAATGTGTTTTCAACGTGACTGAAGTTGAATTCTTGGGATTCATATTATCACCTGGCGGAGTGCGTATGGATTCAAAGAAGGTCGATGCAGTTCTCAAATGGCCATCACCATCCTCCGTAAAAGGTGTGCAAAGCATGTTAGGCTTCGCTAACTTTTACCGCAGGTTTATCCCCGAGTTCTCTCGAATAGTCCAGCCCATCACTGCCTTGTTAAAGAAAAACAAACGTTTTGAATGGTCTACCGAGGCGGAACAAGCTTTCCAGGATTTGAAGACTAAATTTATCTCTGCACCAATCTTAAAACACCCTCGCCCCGAACTCCCCTACATCGTGGAAACTGATGCTTCAAGCCATGCCATGGGGGCAGTTCTATCACAAAAGGACCCGGTAACCAATCAGTTGCATCCCGTGGCATTTTGGTCCCGCAAATTCTCGCCTCCTTAAGTCAATTACACGATTACTGACAAGGAACTTCTGGCTATCAAGTCTGCCTTTAAGGCTTGGCGGCATTATCTGCTGGGGGCCCGACACACCGTTACTGTGATTACGGATCACCGAAACCTGCAATATTTGAAAACCGCAAAAGCCCAATCCTCTAGACAACTCCGTTGGGCATTATTCTTTGCCGAGTTTGACTTCATAATTACCTATCGACCTGGTACAAAGAACGGTAAAGCCGATGCCCTTTCTCGGATGGGAGTGGAAGAACACTTGATCAACCCTAAACCTGTACCAATCATTCCCGAACAAAGAATTCTGGGTGTAATCGCCACAGAATCCATAGAGGAAGTTAAGGATAAAGCCAGGCAACTTGTAACTCCAGCAGACATACAGAATTGGCATCTGCAGGGAAAGGACTTTGCAGTAAAGGACAACTTATTGTATTTCCAAGAACGATTATACCTACCCAGCACAGATTTACAGAAAAAAGTAATCTCTTGTTATCACGACTCTTTAATGGAAGGTCATCCCGGTATAGCCAAGACCTCAGAAAAGATCAAGCGCTACTTCTGGTGGCCGTCTTGGAAAAAAGATATCAGAGACTTTATAATGTCCTGTGGAGTATGCGCCCAAAACAAGAGTCAAAAGGAAAGACCAGCAGGCCTCTTACGCCCTATTGACATCCCACCTCGCCCTTGGCATACGCTTTCTATGGACTTCATCACCGATCTACCTCCATGCTCCGGATACAATACGATTCTAGTAATCGTGGACTTATTCTCCAAGATGGCGCATTTCATTCCGCTCAAAGGCTTGCCAACAGCAGCAACTCTGGCCCGAGAATTACTCGAAAACATCGTCCGACTGCACGGTTTTCCTTCGGTTCTAATTTCGGATCGAGGTAGTCAATTTATTTCTCATTTTTGGCGAAGTTGCTGTCGGTCGGCTCAAATTGATGTGAGACTATCGACCAGTCACCACCCTCAGACCGACGGACAAACCGAGAGGACCAATCAAACTCTGGAACAGTATTTACGCTGCATGCTGCAACAAACTGAAAAAACTTGGAAAGATATCCTTTGGATAGCCGAGTATGCCTACAATAACTCTGTCCATTCGGGAACTGGGAAAACCCCGTTTTTTCTTTTGTACGGCAGCCACCCTCGAACCTCGGAGTTGGATCCCCTCCAAGATCTTGAAACACCAGCAGTAGACTATCTGCATTCTACAATCACCCAAGCCTTTAAGGAAGCTGTTTCTCACCTTCAAAGGGCTAAAGAACAATACAAGAAAGGAGCAGATCAACATCGGAAGGAAGCCCCTCACTATCAAGTAGGGGATCAAGTCTGGTTATCCACCAAATATCTATCTCTAAAAGGGCCACGCACATTCAACCCAAGATACCTTGGTCCCTATTCCATCACTACCATAGTAAACCCAGTAGCGGTCAAGTTGGACTTGCCCCCGCACATGAAGATACATCCGGTCTTCCACGTCTCTCTATTAAAACCCGTGCAACCTCAAACCCGACTAACCAAATCTCCAAAACCTATCCTAGTTGATGGAGAACTTGAGTTTGAAGTCAAAAGCATTCTGGACTCCAAGATCTCCAAATCTAAACTATTCTACCTAATTGACTGGAAAGGCTACGGCCCCCAAGAGAGATCCTGGGAACCTGCTGAATATGTCCACGCTCCTCGCCTAATCAAAAGATTTCACCGAACATTTCCTGACAAGCCAAAACCCCCGGAGAAGCCCGGTTTGGGAGGGGCCTTGAGGGGGGGTACTGTCATGATCTCTGCTTCCAAAAGGTCAGGGTTTTCCCAACTCCCTTGGAAGCAGATCCATAACCCAGGTTCCGAGTGCCAACCAGTCCCAATTGGGACCTTTTGGACCCAGTCCTGGCGCCAGTGGCACCAGGCTCATAAATATGCCCAGTCCCTGCGCTGGAAGCGCCGGGCTCATAATGCTTGGGTGGACTTACCTGCAGCAGACCATGCTGCTTACTTGCCTGCCAGTTGAGCCTCTGATCCTCTTCTGTTTGGAACTACTTTTCCTGTTGGGTGGGGCTGGAGCCACTCCCTAGATTCAGAACACTGGAACTCTTCTGGAAGGCAGGAACTCTTTTCTTACCAGGAACTCTTTTCTTACTTAGGCGTGGCTGTGGAAGGAGACATCTAAGCACTACAGGAGGCTATTTAAACCACACCCGGTGGATGAATCTTGCTTTGCGTTATTCTGCACCCTCTGCAGCAGAACGCTCATCGTGTCTTCTGCATCCGGTCCTGGGCCTAAGGAAAAAGGCTTACCATCCTGAATCCAGTCTTCAGCAACACCTATAAAGACAAGAAAGAACAGGTTAGCATTCCGGCATCTGAAAGGAAAAAGGCTTACCATCCTGAATCCAGTCTTCAGCAACACCTATAAAGACAAGAAAGAACAGGTTAGCATTCCGGCATCTGAAAGGCAAAGGCTTACCTACTCTTCGTGCGCTCCGGAGGTCTTCACACTGCATTCCGGCATCTGAAAGACAAAAGCTTACCAACTCTTCGCACGCTCCGGAGGCCGTCGGCGCTGCATCCCGCATCTGAAAGACAAAACAAGGTGCGTTTAAAGACATTGGGGAACTTTAATACTCACGTGCCATTACTCCTTTCCACATCTAACCCAGTGGGTATCCCGGCACCCTGCAGCCGCTCCGAACTTGTACCTGCAAAATAAAAAGACAGTTAGAGCGCATTGTGAAGCTGGCAACAAGTGCTTACTTACGTGCTTCCAGGCGCTTCTATTCATCACACAGGCTCCATCTTCAACTCACTTCAGCCCGTCATCCGCTATCGCCGGAACCCTGCAAAACAGGAGACATCATTATTAAAGACTTTAAAGACATTTGAGTTACTCGAAACTTACCGTTCGTGCAGTAAACGACGGACAGCAGTCCTCTGAAGTCAAGAGGCCTGCGCTACCTATCCAGTGAAGAAACTGGTTACAGCACCCTACCCCGAGGCAGATGGAGAGCTCGGCATTCACTTACCTAAGGTGAGAGCGTTAACCTGTGGGGGTCTACAGGAGAGGAGAAGAGGAAAGAGATAGGGACACCCCAATAACTCCAGTTCATTAACCCCGTATTTTCTATCTGCAGACATCTTACTCTGCACGTCAGGCATACAGGGCACAGAGGTCCAGCCCAAAGAGCCAACCAGGTGCTGCACATCACCTTTGAAGATACGGTAGTCGCCCAGTCAAGACCGGCGCCTCTGCGAGAATCAGGTGAGCGTTACAATGGGCCCCAACAAATCCCCACACCTGGTAATAAAAAGAGGATGAGACAAATTCAGGCTATTTCAGTCTGTCTGGGGGGATCACACCATGCCGGTAAGATAGCCCAGTGGGTTGAGCGCTCGCTGATGCGATCTGAGCGTGATCTGCAGGTCGCAGGTTCAAATCCCAGCAAGGCCAACTCAGCCTTTCATCCTTCCGAGGTCGATAAATGAGTACCAGTATCGGTTGGGTGATATTGTATGTAAATATGTGCTCTGTAAAGCGCTTTGGATTAAGGCGCTATATAAATAACACATCATTATCATTATTATCATTATCCCCCTACCCATTTCCAACAAGTACTGGGACGAGGCGACTGAGAATGATGACAATTACCCATAGCAACAACATAGGGCTACAAAGGGAGGCCTACCATCTAACACCTTTGCATTGTCTGACTAATAGAGTCAGGCAAGGCACTTTTCCCCAACTCTGCACAACTGACTCCCGTTAACTCTCACCTACAATATATAAAGGGTGATTCTGCGAGGAGCGAGCTGGGGTTGCTGGATGGAACCAGGAGCCCAAGGAGCAGAATGCAGCAAGGAGAGGAGCCCGAACAAAGCGGTGGAGTGCAGGACGCCAAGACGCTGGCCCGGTGTGTGTGAAGGGCTGCAGCGTTGCGAGGGAGCCATGTCCCCAGGGAGCCAAAGTGGGGCGGAATGCAGCCTATCAGCCCTGGTTAGGCCAGTGCATGTTCCCCTGGGATGCGTGCGTGTCCCAGGGATGGGTGAGGGGCAAGTGGTGAGACCCTGACCTCAACCCAAACCCATGTGAACTTACTTGACTTGCTCACCAGCGCCGCGCTACTGTGGATGAGTTTCACGAAGCAGAGAGAGAAACCAGCATGCTGGTGGCCAGAGCAGGAGCAGGAGTGCTTGAAAGGAAGAGCCTGGTCAAGCAAAAGCAGAAAAACAGCAAAGTGAAAGAAAGGTAACAGCAAAGCACAAGACAAAGAAAGCAGAATGTAAGAAGGGTGTGCTAGAGGCGCAGATAAAAAGAAAGACAGAGCAAGTGTGCTGGTGGCATGAAAGCAGCTAAGAGGGGGTGTGAGTGACATGAAAAGAAGGAGAGGGGCACCGGCAATCTGAAACAGAGAGACAGTACACAGACAGTTAAAGGAAAATGGACAATCATGAGAGGGTGAGAGTAACATGAAACTGGGAAATGGGGTGCAATAGACCCAAATGAAACACAGAGGGTGCCCGAGAGCACGGTGAGGAAAAGAAGGTGCAGGAGAGCAAGGTGAAAAGTAAAGAGAAGTGTGCAAGAGGTACTGAAAGGTGAAAAGCAGGTGCAAGGGTGCACGACAGAAAAAGAAGGTGTGAAGGACACACAACAAAGTAGAAAATGACAAGAGTGAAAGAGGCACAGAAGAGGAAAAGGTGCCAGAAAATAAGGAGAGGGTTAAGAGGTCAGAGTGAGCGCGTCTGAGAGGAGCAAAGAACCAGGCATTCTCAAAAGTCTCTGACAATATGTTAGGGGCCGCGGGCACAGATGGTCCGTATGGCAGAGGTGGAGAAGCATTGGTCTGATATCTGTGGGTTCTCCCAAGATGGCGCTTTGGACACCATGCAGCATTCCAGTGTCCGGCATTGCTTCTTCCTGGAAGACTCCTCTGTTGCCAAGAAACATTTATCAAGCTGCCGCAACAGGGCTGCAACGCGTTGCTATGCTCCAAAAGGCTTCTTTTTGTGAGTTTGTTCTAATCTGCTTTATCCTCTGCTATTTATCCTTTCCCTGCCTTACATCCTCCTCTAACCCGGTCGCTTCTCCCATTCTATTAGATCTAGTCCAGTTTAGCAGCCATCCCATATCCCGTGCCTCCAGTTATTCTTCCGATTACAGCCCAGCACTGACACCAGCTCAAGTACGTTATTGCATGGGTAGGAACGTATTAGGAAAAGCTCCGACAATAGTTCTCTTGTTTCACACATAAAGATTATATCGCTGTAGCTCTTACCAGGTTCCGCGGTAGATGCCATTCCGTCTCCACGACAACTATCCTCGCGTTCAGCAAACCCGGAAGTTTGCGAATGCTTAGCAGAAAACAGAACTGCATTGTGGCTATCAGCTGTTCCTAATGCAGGTAGGAAGACAAGAAGGAATCAGATGCATGTTTTAAGACAGGGTAGGCTTAGGATTATTTCTTCTTACTTTGTCTATTCTTCTCCCATTCATAAAGCGCTACTCAACCTTTCCAGACATTCTTTACTACACAAACCAGCTTCATTCAGCACTTACAGCTTCACATCTCACATCCATTTGGGTAAGCAAGATTCTAACGGTTATGGTTTTCAGTAGTGGAGCCACCACCCTCATATCCTATCTTTGAATCTTTAGCTCCTGCGGCTGCACAGAACCTCGCAGCACTAGAATAGAGGCCAACAACGCTCTCTCAATCTACAAACCTCCAACAGAACATACTACGGGAGGTGACATCCAAACACCATGACCATCAGGGTTTTCTTCCCCAGAGGGTTTCCCTGGAAACCCACTCCCCACTTGCTTGTTAACCAAGCATGTAGGCAGAGTGCGCCCAGGAGGGTTCTCCTAGCATCTTCTACGAATGCCTCTTCTCCAGGTAGGGGGTTTCCTGTCTCCTTTAAGTTTGTAAAGAACACTTTGTGTTGGATTAAACATAGTATAACACAATACCCTCATGAAAGAACTGTATAGTGAAAGATACATCCTGACAAGAGGAACATTTTGTTTTTTTGAGACCAGAGGGGCCTAGGCTTGGTGAAGAGAACCCAGAGAGGCCCACAAGAGACATTATTGAACATTGGGAAGAGGGGCCTACGCTTGGGGAAGGGACCCCTAAGAGGCCCAAAAGAGGCATCAGTGAACTTCGCAAGAAAGGGCCTACACTTGCGGAAGGGAACCCTGGGAGGCCAAAATGGAACTGTGAATCCTCAGTTGAATTGTAATGTAAGAAACTGTGAATCTCTTGATCCCAGAGGGGCCTAGGCTTGGGGGGAGGGTACCCTAAGAGGCCCACTAAAGACATAGCAGAACTTTGTGAAGAGAGGCCTGGACTTGGGGAAGGGAACCCAGAGAGGCCTAACAGGAACTCTGTCTTTTTGTTTGGAACTGGAAAGATTGAAGCTTGGGGAAGGGAACTCCATGAGACCCAGAGACCAGTGTGAATTGTATTGGTTTGCTGCAAGAGCCCTACGTGGAAGGTTCCAAGGGTGACCCTTTTGAGTTTTAGCTATTTTGAACTGGATGAATTACACATATTGGTAAGACTACTTGAAACCAGCTGTTTACATTTTCTTTAGAATCACCATCTCTCCTTTAAGAAGATCCCCTTTCACATTTGCTTTAAGAGTGAGAGCAAGCATAGGTTTGGACACAGACGAACTTTGGCGCTTAGAATCATCAGATGAAGGTACAACCCCCTTGGAGATAGGGCCAGATAGGCATTACAAAACCTCACAAAGTTTGATAATAAAGGTTTTCAAACTGTTACTTTTTAGTCTGTGTCTCCCTTGATACCATGCCTGTCTCACATATGGTGTCAGAGCGGGATGCAGCTCAATGGATATAGGTTGGGGGTCCCCAAAATGTAAAAGGTTAAGATTGAAGGTATCAAGTCCAATAGTTACGAACCTTCAGAAAACCATCCTCTTAACTACTGATGAATCCTTTCCACATTCTCAATATAGAACAGGGTTGTTTTTCAAACCTATCCCCCTTTCTGTCCCGAAGATTATTTGATACCAGGAAGATATAGGACCTTAGATGTAAACCACAAACTATTCCACTAAAGCATGAATAATGGATCAGGCTGGGTTACTGATTAGTCCACAAATTAAACAGCTATCGTGGACAAGAGCAATTAAGACATTGTAAGGAATTCCCTTTGATGTCGTACCCCATCACTTAGTTAATTTTTCTAATGTATATTGAATTGTAGTTATCTAGTTTGTAATTTAACTATGGAAATGCCAACTTTTTTATAGTACACCTTTATAATACAAATATCTGTAAAGCTAACCCTGTGAAACTGAATATTTAGCAATTGAGTGTGTGTATGTAGGTGTAGGGGGCATCCTACTCTGTACATTAACTGTGATATTTAAAATTGCACATAACTAAACATGTATAGTGTGTGACTAATTAGTCATTTAAGTAATGAGAAATCAGAAATTAAACTAGCCACTTAGCTTTAAGATGTAATTGATTTAATAAGTAAGATGTAACTTGTGCATTAAAAAATAGATGAATGAGACATTTCTTATCTTCATTTTATAGGTGAGAAGACCTTAGGCTACACATGTGAATTAAAAAGTGTGTAATTTCTCATCCATGTCCTGGAGTTATCCCTGATGAAGGTGCAGTACAAATTGCAACTGATTGCCGATAATAGTCGATTGATGAAGATTTTATAAGAATAATGAACTGTGTGTTTGTCTTAACAATTGGGATGTTGTTGGTCGACATTAACTAATCCATATGTGATGCACTGCTTTTGAATTTCTTTGCATTTGCGTCATTGTATATGAGTTATAGAAAGAGGTACACGTGTTTCGTATTTGGTTTAGAACTTTTAGAATCACACTATAATTAAGTCTTAGGACTTTAGATCAGAATGGGGTTTTTGACTGTTGAATTTAGTAGTTGAACAAATATGTGCCTATATTTGACCAGCATATTAATGAATAAAAAAAAAGAGAAACTGATTAGGATAAATGAAACATTTTGTAGTAAAATTCAAGGAAAGAGGAAAACAGATCAGTTAATCCTTTTTGTAGATCGATAGAAAATATGTGTTTATGTTTTTTGAAAAAAAAGATAAAATGATGTACATACATTTTCAAATCCGGTTCCTGCTGGGTGTGTTTAGCATTTTTTTAGCTTTCCCTGTTGGCAAGGAAAGGTGCATTCTGGCAAGGGGGTGCCTATACTTGCTATTATGTCTAAGGGAATATCCTAAGGAAAGGGCAATATGAAGTCTTGCTGGTAGGAGTATGCTGCCATCACATCAAGAAGCATAAAGAGGTAACATTCGGCCAGAGGCTGAGAATATCTATGTCACTGATCTACACCATGGGACTGAGAAGTGAAGAAGTGTGGTGAATCCTATGTAGCTGGGACCTTATTTGTGAACCCAAGAAAAGAGCAAGTTGGGTCATAAAACCCTGGGAAAGTACATTTTGAAGTAAACGGGTGCGACCAGAATAACCCTGTTTTAGAGCAGGGATTCCTGAAGAGAACAATAAGTCCTAGCTCTGTTTACAACCTTTTGCTTTTCATTTTCCATCCTAACTGCCTCAATTATAGTTTGGGTTCCTTATCTGAAGACATGGAAACATAATGGGCTACCCAGTATATCATAGAAAAGTTCTGTCCACATACTGGCCTTCCTGACTATTTTGAAAATAGCTATTCCCTTCTCAGTTGTAACCATAGTCCATATAGGTGTTCTACAAAACCAACCGTATTTGTGTTTCTTTTAAATAAAGACATTGAAATGTACTTTTCTCTTTTATATTCTGTTGGTCTCTTCATCATGATCCCATTTGGAGAGGTAATACTGGAACAGAGGTGGGTGGTTGCTAAGAGTAAGGTAGCAGCCTGCCCTTGGATGGTAGTCAATTATATCTTAGGCAATGATGTGCCAATTTGTGTGGTAGAATGGTGGCCATGACGGCTTAGTTTGATTTTGCTGTCCAGAAAGAGTCTCGCTGTTCGGATGCTAAGATTAAGAACCTGAAGATCTGAAGTGGTAGAAGATGAGTGATGCCCACCCTACTAAATACTGGCTTTGTGGATGTGTGGGATGTCTCAACCCACTAGTCCAAGCCCTGCAACATTACTGGGCATTGCTTGCAGCAGAAACATCATAATGGCCGCCGGAAAGCATGCTGCTCGCTGAAAATCACCAGAAAGTGCTCAGTAAAAATCTGAAAAATAGGCCGCCATCCACTTTTGCCTATGTCGGTGGTAACACAGGAGACCACTGCCAGAACCCACCATTGGGCTACCCACAAAGTAGTCTGAAATCACTTGAAAAAGCAATGCTGATTGCCAAAAAGAAACACAGAGCTGTTTGGAAATTTGTTTTCTTGATTGTCAAAAATGTGCAAAAATCATGGCTCACAAACCACCTAAAATATCCAGCCTCCTTGATGGGTGCTGAACATCATTCTACTTCGAGAATCCACATAAATACAATGTCCACAGAAGTATATATTATCTGAACAAAGTCCACTTTTGAGGATGATTGAGCTGGAAGAAATCTGTCAAAAATGGGTGTAGTACCGTTACTCACCCCTGTCAGAAGCCGGCGATTTAAAACTTATCATGTGTAAAGTTGAACATTGAACTCAAACTATGCCAAAGAAGAGAGTTCCATCAAAATGCCATATAAGAGTGCCACACATTGATTTTCATGTTGAAAAAAGACTGGAAGTAAAGATATGTTTGCTTATTTAAAATTTATAAATGTATTTCTTTCACAAGGAACTATGTTACAATTGACCAGAAGGTAACCTGATTCAGTTAAAACTTCCAAAAGGCCTTCTTCCCCTGAGAAACTCACACCTTGTTCATTCCCACCAAAAGGAGAGCATTTCGCATTGGCATGTTAATCAGAAGGGGAGGAGATTTCTCCTGCTGCCCAGACTAAGAAACAATGGATTCCTTGGGCTGAATAGGAATGCTAATTCGGGTGTGACTGACAACAAACTGCTCTGGCAGGAAGGCAGGCCATGTAACCCTCTGACTCAGCCCAGCTCTGGAGGCGGGCCAGACTGGAATTGTTGATTTGACATTGGATTAAATGTATGTTTAGAAAAATGCTTATAGCAAAGTGTACTGAACTGACAAAAATATGAAACTTAGAGATTGTTAAAATGAAAAATTCACTCACAGTTTAAGACTAAGATGGAACCTGTGCGATGTTCTGAGACTGAACCCCGGAAATTATTCATATTGTAGCCATTGTGTTTATGTTAGGAACATGAAAAACTACAGGAATGTGTCCAGATGGGATGTGCATGCATGTATAAACATTGGTGCAGAACTACCATTGAGAAACCCACCAAAAGTGCAAAAAAAGTTGTCATTTATAAACTGAAGATCGCAGGAAGATGAGAGTTGAACAGAAATGTACCTTAGGCAATCTGTCATGTAATTATGAATTATGAACAACTTGTGTATCTTGGAAATATGTTTTTTGGGGAAAATAGATTTCCTAAGAAAAAGCAAAGGGGAGGGATTTCCTTTGGGTCATAAACACAGCACCACTTTGACATCTGATGACACACTGCTCCTGTATCAAATCAGGAGAGGGGAAATTCTCTGACCTATCAGATACTTAGAGGGTTGGGCATAGATAATCAGCCTCCCTACCCACTTTGGAAATACATAAATAGGGACTGCTGAGGACAGAAAATACACACTTTCCACTCATCAACTGATTGCTTGGCGAAACACCCTGCAGGAAGATCCAGGCTACGGACATAGATCCAGAGACCAGACTCTAGAACCAGACTCTAGAACTTTGAAGCAGAGAGGCCTAATCCAAAAAGTTGAACTCTTCTCAGCTGGCCTGCAGAATCTTTTGCAAACTGATTCTAACCCCTAAACTTCCAAAGGGCACCACAAAATCCAACAGCCTGGCTGAGCTGTTTTGCTGTTCTAGCTGAGAACCCCGTGCTAGAACCAAGATCCAGACCCGCAGAGCAGAGCTGTAACCCAGAACCCGTCAGATCCAGTTCAAGAGGCCGCGCAGACCAGAGTGCCTTGCTGAGAGCAGAGTCCAGGTGCCCTGATCCTGTCCGGTGGCGAGTGAAGTCCAAGCCAAACCTTTGACCAGATCTTTGACGGGCCCATTCCATTCCAAAGCCATAGGAGTGAGTATTTAGTCTAGAACTGTCCATAGTCATCTCAGTTTAAAGTAATCCTATTCAATCCATTTCAACCTATCCAGAACTGCATTATAGAATCTTGTGTCCATCCTGAATTCTTCTCATTATATAGTCTGTGATAATTGTAGCGATAATCATCTGTGCGCTGATATTTTCTGAAGAAAGTCAAGTGTCCTGGCGCACAGCAACCAGAGTGGAAGGCGCCCTGGTCTGGTGGTTGTCCCGTTGGGTATCTTGTACTTTCATAGCCCCTTAGTATAAGTCCATATTGGTTCCGAATCTTTAAAGCGCAATCTTTCATTTTGAAATCTTGACTCTGTTTCTGAAAAATCTACCTACACAAAAACCTCTGTAACTTCTGAACCGCATGTCCTAGAAACTAAATTTAAATGTCATTTTGAAGCTAAGATCCCCAGCTTTCAAACGTACCCGGAACGGATCCAAATCCAATTCCTTTGAGTTTTTCCGTAATCACGTTTCCCGCACGCAGAAAAGTTGCAGCAAATTTGCAATTTGACTCAATTTCACTTCATGTAAAATAGCTGTTTCTTGTTTTCAACTTCTGAATTTCGCTTTCCATCTGCTAATCATTCTACAATCATTGCTAGTGTTGACCTGAACCTATCCCAAGCCACTCTCATTAGTTCTGAATCTCATTTAGCGGATTAAAATAATTTTTAGCATTTTTCCCATTCAATTCAAACCACATTTAAAAGCAATTGACTTGTTTTTAAAGCATTCCTGTTCTCTTTAAGCTTGCTGGGGGGAAGTGGGATTGGAACTGCATTGTTAATTGTTATTCCTGATACCTGTGTGATCTCATTCCATATCTTCATATTGCATGTTGGGGGGACTGAGTAATAACAGGGGGAAAGAGTGATTATATTGTCTTTGGTTGAATTCATATCAAGTTTATTTCTGTGCTGCATTCTTTCATATCATTGCATTTTCTTGAACCATACAAAGTATTCTCTGCTACATTAATCCTCCTATTCCTACTCCTAATTGATTAAAGAGGTTGTTGATATTGTAATAGTACCCATTGCTGATCATTGTTCATATTCATAAGTGTGATATTCAGATATTATTCATATTCATAAAAGTGTAATCTATATATTGTTCAATTCTTCAAATAAATCTTTTCATTTGCAAAACAAACCTATTTCTTGGTTCAGTGAGACCGGGAGAATTCAAAGAGAGGGGCGTTATATAAGGGTACATCATCCAGAATTAAAGAACTTTGACATAAAAATATATCAATAAGGGTTTCCATTGGGCATCCCATACTAGGAGTTGACTTAGTTGGTGTGCCGGATTGAAATCACTTACAGATTGGGGGTTCGTGGACGGGATTTCTGGATTAGAACTACCACTTGTGCAGCTTAATACAGTGTGCTAACTAATAGGATACATAAATCCTGTTGGGCTAACACGCTGTTTACACTGTAAAAGCACCCCTCAAAAAGGAACGCTCTAAGGAAACGGTCTGTTTTGCAAAATAAAATAATAAACTTCTGTAAGTCAGGAAGGAAATCAATTTCCAGAATGGCGACATTGGTAGACATCAAGATAGCTAGAGAGCACCTTTTACATAAGTTATTTGTGAGAGGTGAGTGGACTGAGCAGGACCAGAATGTGTGGTTGCAGGAAATCACACAACAGGGTCAGACATATGGAGAGACCAGGGTCCCTTACATGTGGCCCTGCGCGAACTATATATGGCCCCTAAGGCCAAGGATGAGCACAACAAGATTACCAGGATAGCGGCATATCTATATTTGTCTATTGGAGCCATACAGGATCAATATGCTGAAGGCCAAGATCTGGCAAGTAGGCAACTGGTGGCATTAGAAAAGGCCCAATCTGATCTGGACTCTTCTGAGCAGAGGCTGCAGAGGAGCCAGGAGTCAGAAAATGAAAGCAGGCAGTACCTAGTTAAAATCAAAGAGGATATGGGTATCCTGCAGCAGGAGAAGGCAGACCAGGAAACCAGAATTCTGGCCTTGCAGAAGTAGTACCAAGAAGGTTTGGACTCCCTACTGCAGAGCCAGAAAAAGCTGGAGCAACAACTGGATTTCAACAGGGCATGCGCAGAGAAGGTAGTCACCCTGCAAAGCCACCTAGATAGAGAGAAGGCAGAGAGCAATACATTGATTTTGAAAGACCTGGATACCCAGGCAGAGTTTGATGAAGAGCGCCAGAAAGCTGGTGCCCTTCAAAGGCAGAGGGACGACCTGGTGGCAGAGAGGCAGGCTCTTACTCAGGAAAGGGACACCTTAGGCCAGGAAGTCTGTCACTTAAAAGGGAAACTGGAAGAAAATCACCTGGCCCTCCAGGGACTGGGTGACCTCCAAAAAGAGCATCGAAACTTGTTAGAGCACACCAGGAGGGTGGAAGATGCTCTGGCAAGAATGGAGCAGGCCAGTATGGACAGGACTCGGGAGGTAACCCTCCTGCAGAAAAGACTGGCCCAGTCCGCAAAGACAAACTAGGAAGCACAGAGAGAAAATGAGGCTCTCTGTGAGAACAATGATAGGCTCCTCAGACAGATAGCCATGCAAGAGAGACTGATAGAGACTAGTAAGGCCTTGATTGAGGAACAGAAAGCCCAGGTTCTTGCATGGCTACAGGGAGCAGGGGCTGATAGAGATGAGGTTCGCTGGGAAAGGGAAACACCTGAGCATAACCTCAGGAACCCTAGTACCAGAGGCCTTCATCTCTCCCAGTCCCTGGACTCTGCCACCCCCATATCACCAGGCACACATGAGCCCAGGGCCACGGGGATGGCAGATTACTATCCAGTCAGAAGTATGGGACTCATAGGCCAGTACCTCCCAGGCATGGATGGGCGGGCATCTGGGTATGGGCACCCAAGTACTGTGAAGTTTATTGGGGAACTCCAGGAGAGTAGGCTCACTAAGGGCATCCTGAAAACCTCTGCCCAGCTAGGACAGTGGGAGGGGGGTACCCATCAAATCCTGGGAGCAAGGAGGAATCAGAAGACTCCTCTGAGCACCCCAGGGCACAGGAGACTGGGTCCCCACATTCTGCCAGCCATTCCCAGGCTCGCAGAATCCAGGAGAACCTAGAAGTCCAGACGGGCACCTCTGGGAGCAGTGCCTCTGAGTCAGAGGATGAATGGACCAGGGTTACCCGAACCAAGAAGGCCAATAAGGCAAAAAGGGCCCTGCTTAAGGACCCCTTAAAACAAATTAAGGCAATAAGGAGTGTCATCTCGCCTTATCATAAGAACGCTAAGTATTCTGTTTGGGAACACTTAGAGCTCTTTGAGCAAATGATGGAAACTTTCCATTTGAAAGACAGTAGTAGCTGCATTCAGTATGTGAAATGGACATTCTCACCAGAATACTCCTGGTTTCTTTGCGGGACTGGAGGACCAAAATCATTCTAGATGGTCCACCTATAGGGCGGCCATCTTGAAGCATTTTTCTGTACACAGAAATCCCCAAGAGGCTCACAAGGCAGCCTACTACTTGCAATGTGGGGAGGATCAGGCTCCACAAGAATTTGTGCAGGAACTAAAGCGTGCCTTTGCGCAGACTACCAAAGGGTGCGCACGGACAGCAGAGAATTTGTTCATACTTTTTTCCACGCTCTACCAAAGTACATCATGACCCAGCTAGTGAGAGATTTTCATGAGAAAAGATCACTAGACTGGGTCATTGAACAGGCCACCTGGATCTATGAGGTGCAAAAGCCCATAGACAGCAAAAATACTCAAAAAAGCCCCAAAACAACCAACCCCCCTGCTGCTGCTAGGGTGGCAGAGGTAAAGGTTGCCCCCATTTTAGATTTGGAGATGGGGGGGCCTAAAAACTTGCCTGCACAACAGAATAATTCCAAGTCCAGAAAGCCCTCGGCCAGTCACAGACAGGGAGCCAAGGGGGTAGTCCCACAAATGGGATCCTTCACTGCCTGACTATGTAAGTCCCCGCTACAAGGGGAGCCGACCCATCCTGGGCTATGTGTGGACCCCTCCAGCCCAAGGGGCGGGATCCAACCAAGCACCTAACCCAGGGAACTTCCTTCCTAACTTCCCCCAGGAGGGCAGAAATTCCCCAAATCCTGGGCAGAACTTTTTCCCCAGATATCCACAAAATGTTCAACGCCAGGAACCGGAAACAAAATCTCTTGCCCCTGAAAGCCTGCCACCCAAGGAGCAGAGGGGGGGTGGGGGTAGGAGAAACAAAGGATCCAAACAGACCCATTTTGTGGAGGAGGTACAGATCTTCCAATTTGAAGCAGAGGGGTCCTCAGAGGATCCTGGGAAAAGGATCCTCTCCTTCAGAGATGGGGGAACTCCTCCCAAAGAAAAATGGGTCTCAAAGGATTCAAATCCAGACTGGTTAGATGTGGGGACTGAGTTAGCGCCGCCAATCATCCCATCCCAGAACCAACAACATGAAAATCCCCTGGTTCAAACCCATCCTGGTGACTGCCTCCAAAAAGGGGGGGGGCGGCCTAGAACCAGAACCAGGGGAACTCAAAACTTCTGCCATCTCTAGTTGCCACCTTTTTCTTTCAGATTCCCTAGACCCCCCACAGAATTCTGCCAAAATCTCTTCTCTCTCAATGTCCAAAACCAGAAAACTAACCCACCAGTTGTCCAATGTACATTATCTTTGCTCCCTTCTGGAAAGGAGGGAAGATACTATGCCCCGTTACAAATACAGGAACAGGGTAAAATTTTGGCACTGGTGGACACTGGATCCCAAGCTACCCTTCTGTCCAAAAAGGCCTTTGATGAACTGAATTCAGGAAGGGGGGAGAATTATCAAATTCCTCTCACCTCTCTTCCTGGACAACTTCAGAACTTTGACGGGAAGGAAATTCCCGTCGAGGGGACTGCGGATTTGGACATTAAAATTGGGCAACACATGGTGAAGCACCCGGTCATAGTTGTGACTCCAGAGGGCACCCCTTGTTTACTAGGGAATGACCTCCTGCGAAGGTTGTCACCCCTAATAGACTGCGTAAACAAGGTCCTCTGGACCCAGACTAGCCGACCAATAAAATTGAAACAGAGCGTCAACCATGTTAGTTTAAACGGCACATGCCACATGGTTGAACAAAAATCTGACCAAGTAGAATTTCACTTCTAGAACAACCAAATTCCAGACGTGACAGTAATAGCAGAAGGACAACAGACTGGTGATGGGGGGTCCTCTCTATTTCTGAAAATCAACCTTCCTCCCAGTCTAAGGTGGCATTCCACACTGGAAGGAAACACTCTGAAATTCTTTACCAATCCACAATCAGACATTCCCTCTCCGATAGTCCAGAAAGATGTGAAATCAGCTCAGAGCCTGGCTGATATTCAGCCAGTTGGAGAGCAGTTTTTCATCCCTGTTCAGTTAAATGAAGGGAAGGACTCCTGTTCTCGCCCGAGTGTGTGTGAACAACGGTAAGAGCTTCATCAGCGAAGCCATGTTCCACCAACTCCCAAAAGATCCAGCCATTCCCACATTTAGACTGATAGAAAAATGGGACATGGATCTGGAAACACCCAATTCCAAACATCTCCTGCCAAGCAGGTGTATGCTCAAAATCTCCATAGGCAACAAGAGCATAGTCCATAATTGTTGGGTCGTGCGAGACGTCACTGCCGCCTTTTACTTAGGCAGTGACATTCTCAATCGCTTTGCCATTAGTTTGGACCTAATAAACTTCAAAGCTTGGTCCCGATTAGCAGATAATCCTATGGGCTTTGATGATCCAGAGAAAGCATTTAGGTCAGCTCAACTGCTGCCTTATGCAGTTGAAATTCAGATTGGAGAGGAAGTCACCATCCCAGAAAGGACCCGACAATTCTCCCTGGAAGTGAAAGTTAAAAGAGGGCAGAAATTGAAAAACCCTGATGCTTATATTCATCTAAATGCTTCTCTCCAACAGTAAGGGTTGGGGGTAAACCCAACACCACTAGTCAACATAGAACATGACACCATTCCAATAGAGGTGGATAACAGCGACTTAAAGAGTATCACTCTAGCCGCAGGCACCATTATTGGAATGGCGGTTGATGACCAACATTTTTCCATTGATTTAGGAAATGAACTGTTAGGACCAATCCCCAAGGACTGTTTTGACAGTGACAGTGACAGTGATGACAACACAACACCAGACAGGATCTTTACCCGGAATGGGGGAACTTCCTGGTGTACACTTCCTGCCCTTGTGACTTCAGGAGAGATGAGGTGATTTTCCAGGTCCGTGGGGACTGCCTTCCCCACCTGAAGCCACCAGTCCAAATCAGCACTTTGACCAGGGACTTCTCCACCAAGCTGGAGCAGGCCGCTGAGATAGCGAAACCAGAAGTCTTTCCAGGCTTCAGGCAGATGGTTGAAGAGAGAGTCATCCTAGCTGATGCCTGTGAGACTCTGGAGCAGAAGCAAAAGTTGAAACAAGTTTTATTGGATTTTCAAGATCTCTTTGCGGTGGACTCATATGACTGTGGTCGCACCGACATCCACACAACAACAATTCCCATGGACCCTGGCATAACTCCAGTGTTTATGAAGCAATATCGCTTGCCTCTCGTATCAATGGAGTCCCTTACTGAAATAATTAAGAACCTTGAGTACCGTCGGATAATCCGTCCAGTCCACAGCACCTTCAATAATCTGGTGCTGGGGATATTGAAGCCAAACGGCCAGTGGAGACTCTGCGCCGACCTTAGGGAGCTCAACAAACAGGTCCATACTTCCTGATCGCCTCTTCCCTACAGTGACCAAGGGCTGGCCCAGATCCAGGGGTCACAGGTATTCACTGCAATAGACCTGACCAATGGATACTGGACTGTACCTGTCAGTAGGGAGGACCAATGCAAGCTGGCTTTTACCTTTGGGGGCCAGCAGTACACATGGACCCGGACTCCCTTCGGAAACATAAACTCCGGCAATGAGTACAACATTTTTCTACATAAGGCCATGCCCGACCAGGGTGAAAGGGGTAACCTGGCTTATGTAGATGATGTCCTCATCAAAAGCTCAACTGTGGAGCAAAACATAGCGGAGATCCGTTATGTTCTGACACAGTTGAGGGCTGCCGGAGCAAAACTTTCCTTTCAAAAGGCACAGTGGTGTAGAACCCATGTCAATTTCTTGGGGTATGAGATTACTCCTCAGGGTCTCTGTCCCCAGAAAAAGAAAGTGGAAGCACTCCAGAAACTGAAAGACCCCACAACTCTGCGGGAACTAAGGAGCCTCCTTGGAATGACTAATTACAGCAGGAAGTTCATTGAGGGCTACGCAGAGATCACAAGACCCCTGATTCATCTTTTGAAGGGGGGATAAAGTGGGAATGGGGTGCAGAACAAGCCGACGCAGTAAGACAACTCAAAAGAAGCCTCTCACAAGCGCCTTGCCTAGCTTACCCTGTCAGGAACAAGGAGTTCTTCTTGGAGACAGGGTTCTCAAATACATGCTTGACTGCAGTATTATACCAAAAGCATGACAAGGTCAATAAAGTAATCTCCTATGCGAGCAAAACTTTATCCTCTGTGGAGGAAAAATTCAACCATTGTGAGAAGGCACTCCTGGCAATGGTGTGGGCATTGAAGAATTACTGCCCGTTTATCCAGGGGGAACACATCATAGTGGAGACTCCACACCAGCCTCTGCAATATCTCCAAAGTGACAGAATCCGGGCCGGAAATGTGAGTAATTCCCGAATTACTCCCTGGATTCTGTCAATGCAAGGCTTTCCTGTGGAGGTCAGATATGGCCAAAACAAGAAGAGTCCCCTCGCGCAAGGACTGGCTAACTTGCATGATTGTGCCAGAGAAAACTGTCTCGAGGACGAGAGTCTAAAAATCAAGGACAACATGGAGACATACCTCAGTTCCCCACACAAAGTCTTTGAAGAAGACTAGTGTGAGGGAATGCCCACTGTCTATGTGGATGGATGCTCTTACCATGTTGACAACAACGGGGAAAAAGAACTTGTGGCCAGCGTGGGGAATGCATGGGTGAATGAGTCCCCAGAACCCTCCGCTGGGTACAAGATTGGTCCCCGAAGTAGTCAAGTGGCAGAGTTGATGGCTGTGCATCAAGCCATCCTCACTGCTGTCCAACATCAACTTCACAAACTGGTCATAATCACAGATTCAGATTATGTACGGAACGGGTTCGTGGAGCACCTGGTTAACTGGAAAACCAGAGGCATGTTATGTGCTAATAACAAACCCTTGAAACATGGGAAATTAATTCAAAACATTGATGATCTGGTCACCTCGAATGGGATGACCATCTACTGGAAAAAGATCAAGGGTCATTACAAAGTATAAGGACCAGACAAAACTGGAAATGATTTAGCTGATCAGCTGGCCAAAACCGGGGCCATCCAAGGGGATCTAATTGAGATCGCGTCCCTGAAGGGCGAAATTCAGGTCACTGCTATCACTAGGTCCCAGACAAATGCTCACCATGATCTCTCAACTGCACAATGGAGTAAGGAGACCCCAGATGCTGATTTGATTACGGCTCAGAAGGGGGATGCACTAATTGGTAATTTTTATCAACACATTGAGGACCCTGAGAACTTTCCCCTGACGGATACCGATTACATAGGGAAAGAGGACCTCAGAGTGTTGATGAAATGTCCAAAAATGTTCTGAATCCAAGACGGTTTGTTGGTAAGGAGATCCCTAGCTGGCCATGATCAGTGGGTGGTCCCTACCTCATTCCGAAGCCTGATGTTAAGTCACGCCCATGATGCGGCCAGAGCTGGTCATACGGGTTTTCATACAACACTTGAAATCTTAAGAGAGGTTGCATACTGGCCACACATGGGTCAGGACCTCGACCAATACTTGAAGGGGTGTCTTGTGTGTGCACAATTTCAGCCAACATCCCTCACGCACCGTGCGCCTCTCCAAAAGAGGGGGATGACACTGCCATGGTCAGATTTGCAAGTAGATTTCATTGGGCCCGTGATTCGCTCCTCTAGGGGGAACAAGTACATGTTAACCGTGACATGCTTGTTTACTAAATGGGTGGAATGTCTCCCGGCGCCAAACTGCAAGGCAGAAAAAGCAGCTGCCCTGTTGATCAACCACATCTTTTCGCGTTTTGGTCTACCCCAAAGGATCGAGTCAGACAGAGGTAGCCACTTCACCAGCGAAGTAATGACAAAGATGTGGGAGATACTAGGGGTTAAAAGGAAGCTACATATTGCTTACCTGCTTGCCTCTAGTGGTGCAGTCGAGAGATACAACAGAACAATTGTGAGCATATTAAAAAAGTTTGTGGCAGATTCTGGGCCAAGTTGGGATATTCGATTACCTCTTGTCCTAATGGTCATCAGATATACCACTTCATCTGCAACAAAAATGTCACCGTTTGAGCTGATGACTGGACGCAGGATGGTGCTTCCCCAGCATCTGCTCTACAGGACCCGAGAGCAAACATTGATCAATGCCTCCACAACTCATGAGTATGTTGAAAATTTAAGAAAACACCTTCAACATGCTTTTGCCTATGCTCAGCAAAATCTAGAAAGATCAGCCGATAGCATGAAGACCCACTATGACTTAAAGACTACCAGAAAGGAATACAATGTAGGAGACCGAGTCTACTTATACAATTTCCAAAGTATAGCCTATAAAATACAATAATGCAAATGTCTCCTGATTTATCAAATGTATATGTCTGCCCCACTACATTAATAGTGGTGGGGAAATGTCTACAAATATGTTTTTGCTTTGTCATCCTAGGAGATAACCTATAGTTGATTGGAAACCATGGAAACTAACCAAGGACGATTACCTGGGGACCGGGAGCAAAGATCCGAGGGGCCTGGAGTATCGCTCAATACTCCCATCAGAACTGGCGAGGAGAACTGATCGATCCACCCCTGATGGAGGAAAAGATGCTGAACTTTGCCATTTGTGGAATCAGAAGACATGAGGCTGACATCCCAGTCTTGCGAGTTTCCATTGATGGACGGCCAACGCCAATCGCAAGAGGGGGGCTTGTGGGATGTCTCAACCCACTAGTCCAAGCCCTGCAACATTACTGGGCATTGCTTGCAGCAGAAACAGCATAATGGCCGCCGGAAAGCATGCTGCTCGCGGAAAATCACCAGAAAGTGCACAGTAAAAATCAGAAAAATAGGCCGCCATCCACTTTTGCCTATGTCAGTGGTAACACAGGAGACCATTGCCAAAAACCAACATTGGGCTACCCACAAAGTAGCCTGAAATCACTTGAAAAAGCAATGCTGATTGCCAAAAAGAAACAGAGAGCTGTTTTCTTGATTGTCAAAAATGTGCAAAAATCATGGCTCACAAACCACCTAAAAGATCCAACCTCCTTGTTGGGTGCTGAATATCATTCTACTTCGAGAATCCACATAAATACAATGTCCACAGGAGTATATATTATCTGAACAAAGTCCACTTTTGAGGATGATTGAGCTGGAAGAAATCTGTCAAAAATGGGTGTAGTACCGTTACTCACCTCTGTCAGAAGCCGGTGATTTAAAACCTATCATGTGTAAAGTTGAACATTGAACTCAAACTATGCCAAAGAAGAGAGTTCCATCAAAATGCCATATAAGAGTGCCACACATTGATTTTCATGTTGAAAAAAGACTGGAAGTAAAGATATGTTTGCTTATTTCAAATTTATAAATGTATTTCTTTCACAAGGAACTATGTTACAATTGACCAGAAGGTAACCTGATTCAGTTAAAACTTCCAAAAGGCCTTCTTCCCCTGAGAATCTCACACCTTGTTCATTCCCACCAAAAGGAGAGCATTTCGCATTGGCATGTTAATCAGAAGGGGAGGAGATTTCCCCTGCTGCCCAGACCAAGAAACAATGGATTCCTTGGGCTGAATAGGAATGCTAATTCGGGTGTGACTGACAACAAACTGCTCTGGCAGGAAGGCAGGCCATGTGACCCTCTGACTCAGCCCAGCTCTGGAGGCGGGCCAGACTGGAATTGTTGATTTGACATTGGATTAAATGTATGTTTAGAAAAATGCTTATAGCAAAGTGTACTGAACTGACAAAAATATGAAACTTAGAGATTGTTAAAATGAAAAATTCACTCACAGTTTAAGACTAAGATGGAACCTGTGCGATGTTCTGAGACTGAACCCCGGAAATTATTCATATTGTAGCCATTGTGTTTATGTTAGGAACATGAAAAACTACAGGAATGTGTCCAGATGGGATGTGCATGCATGTATAAACATTGGTGCAGAACTACCATTGAGAAACCCACCAAAAGTGCAAAAAAGTTGTCATTTATAAACTGAAGATCGCAGGAAGATGAGAGTTGAACAGAAATGTACCTTAGGCAATCTGTCATGTAATTATGAATTATGAACAACTTGTGTATCTTGGAAATATGTTTTTTGGGGAAAATAGATTTCCTAAGAAAAAGCAAAGGGGAGGGATTTCCTTTGGGTCATAAACACAGCACCCCTCTGACATCTGATGACACACTGCTCCTGTATCAAATCAGGAGAAGGGAAATTCTCTGACCTATCAGATACTTAGAGGGTTGGGCATAGATAATCAGCCTCCCTACCCACTTTGGAAATACATAAATAGGGACTGCTGAGGACAGAAAATACACACTTTCCACTCATCAACTGATTGCTTGGCGAAACACCCTGCAGGAAGATCCAGGCTACGGACATAGATCCAGAGACCAGACTCTAGAACCAGACTCTAGAACTTTGAAGCAGAGAGGCCTAATCCAAAAAGTTGAACTCTTCTCAGCTGGCCTGCAGAATCTTTTGCAAACTGATTCTAACCCCTAAACTTCCAAAGGGCACCACAAAATCCAACAGCCTGGCTGAGCTGTTTTGCTGTTCTAGCTGAGAACCCCGTGCTAGAACCAAGATCCAGACCCGCAGAGCAGAGCTGTAACCCAGAACCCGTCAGATCCAGTTCAAGAGGCCGCGCAGACCAGAGTGCTTTGCTGAGAGCAGAGTCCAGGTGCCCTGATCCTGTCCGGTGGCGAGTGAAGTCCAAGCCAAACCTTTGACCAGATCTTTGACGGGCCCATTCCATTCCAAAGCCATAGGAGTGAGTATTTAGTCTAGAACTGTCCATAGTCATCTCAGTTTAAAGTAATCCTATTCAATCCATTTCAACCTATCCAGAACTGCATTATAGAATCTTGTGTCCATCCTGAATTCTTCTCATTATATAGTCTGTGATAATTGTAGCGATAATCATCTGTGCGCTGATATTTTCTGAAGAAAGTCAAGTGTCCTGGCGCACAGCAACCAGAGTGGAAGGCGCCCTGGTCTGGTGGTTGTCCCGTTGGGTATCTTGTACTTTCATAGCCCCTTAGTATAAGTCCATATTGGTTCCGAATCTTTAAAGCGCAATCTTTCATTTTGAAATCTTGACTCTGTTTCTGAAAAATCTACCTACACAAAAACCTCTGTCACTTCTGAACCGCATGTCCTAGAAACTAAATTTAAATGTCATTTTGAAGCTAAGATCCCCAGCTTTCAAACGTACCCGGAACGGATCCAAATCCAATTCCTTTGAGTTTTTCCGTAATCACGTTTCCCGCACGCAGAAAAGTTGCAGCGAATTTGCAATTTGACTCAATTTCACTTCATGTAAAATAGCTGTTTCTTGTTTTCAACTTCTGAATTTCGTTTTCCATCTGCTAATCATTCTACAATCATTGCTAGTGTTGACCTGAACCTATCCCAAGCCACTCTCATTAGTTCTGAATCTCATTTAGCGGATTAAAATAATTTTTAGCATTTTTCCCATTCAATTCAAACCACATTTAAAAGCAATTGACTTGTTTTTAAAGCATTCCTGTTCTCTATAAGCTTGCTGGGGGGAAGTGGGATTGGAACTGCATTGTTAATTGTTATTCCTGATACCTGTGTGATCTAATTCCATATCTTCATATTGCATGTTGGGGGGAGTGAGTAATAACAGGGGGAAAGAGTGATTATATTGTCTTTGGTTGAATTCATATCAAGTTTATTTCTGTGTTGCATTCTTTCATATCATTGCATTTTCTTGAACCATACAAAATATTCTCTGCTACATTAATCCTCCTATTCCTACTCCTAATTGATTAAAGAGGTTGTTGATATTGTAATATTACCCATTGCTGATCATTGTTCATATTCATAAGTGTGATATTCAGATATTATTCATATTCATAAAAGTGTAATCTATATATTGTTCAATTCTTCAAATAAATCTTTTCATTTGCAAAACAAACCTATTTCTTGGTTCAGTGAGACCGGGAGAATTCAAAGAGAGGGGCGTTATATAAGGGTACATCATCCAGAATTAAAGAACTTTGACATAAAAATATATCAATAAGGGTTTCCATTGGGCATCCCACACTAGGCGTTGACTTAGTTGGTGTGCCGGATTGAAAACACTTACAGATTGGGGGCTCGTGGCCGGGATTCCTGGATTAGAACTACCACTTGTGCAGTTTAGTACAGTGTGCTAACTAATAGGATACATAAATCCTGTTGGGCTAACACGCTGTGTTACACTGTAAAAGCACCCCTCAAAAGGGAACGCTGTAAGGAAACGGTCTGTTTTGCAAAATAAAATAATAAACTTCTGTAAGTCAGGAAGGAAATCAATTTCCAGAATGGCGACATTGGTAGACATCAAGATAGCTAGAGAGCACCTTTTACATAAGTTATTTGTGAGAGGTGAGTGGACTGAGCAGGACCAGAATGTTTGGTTGCAGGAAATCACACAACAGGGTCAGACATATAGAGAGACCAGGGTCCCTTACATGTGGCCTTGCGCGAACTATATATGGCCCCTAAGGCCAAGGATGAGCAGAACAAGATTACCAGGATAGCGGCATATCTATATTTGTCTATTGGAGCCATACAGGATCAATATGCTGAAGGCCAAGATCTGGCAAGTCGGCAACTGGTGGCATTAGAAAAGGCCCAATCTGATCTGGACTCTTCTGAGCAGAGGCTGCAGAGGAGCCAGGAGTCAGAAAATGAAATCAGGCAGTACCTAGTTAAAATCAAAGAGGATATGGGTATCCTGCAGCAGGAGAAGGCAGACCAGGAAACCAGAATTCTGGCCTTGCAGAAGTAGTACCAAGAAGGTTTGGACTCCCTACTGCAGAGCCAGAAAAAGCTGGAGCACCAACTGGATTTCAACAGGGCATGCGCAGAGAAAGTAGTCACCCTGCAAAGCCACCTAGATAGAGAGAAGGCAGAGAGCAATACATTGATTTTGAAAGACCTGGATGCCCAGGCAGAGTTTGATGAAGAGCGCCAGAAAGCTGGTGCCCTTCAAAGGCAGAGGGACGACCTGGTGGCAGAGAGGCAGCCTCTTACTCAGGAAAGGGATACCTTAGGCCAGGAAGTTTGTCACTTAAAAGGGAAACTGGAAGAAAATCACCTGGCCCTCCAGGGACTGGGTGACCTCCAAAAAGAGCATCACAACTTGTTAGAGCACACCAGGAGGGTGGAAGATGCTCTGGCAAGAATGGAGCAGGCCAGTATGGACAGGACTCGGGAGGTAACCCTCCTGCAGAAAAGACTGGCCCAGTCCTCAAAGACAAACCAGGAAGCACAGAGAGAAAATGAGGCTCTCTGTGAGAACAATGATAGGCTCCTCAGACAGATAGCCATGCAAGAGAGACTGATAGAGACTAGTAAGGCCTTGATTGAGGAACAGAAAGCCCAGGCTCTTGCATGGCTACAGGGAGCAGGGGCTGATAGAGATGAGGTTCGCTGGGAAAGGGAAACACCTGAGCATAACCTCAGGAACCCTAGTACCAGAGGCCTTCATCTACCCAGTCCCTGGACTCTGCCACCCCCATATCACCAGGCACACATGAGCCCAGGGCCACGGGGATGGCAGATTACTATCCAGTCAGAAGTATGGGACTCATAGGCCAGTACCTCCCAGGCATGGATGGGCGGGCATCTGGGTATGGGCACCCAAGTACTGTGAAGTTTATTGGGGAACTCCAGGAGAGTAGGCTCACTAAGGGCATCCTGAAAACCCAGCTAGGACAGTGGGAGGGGGGTACCCATCAAATCCTGGGAGCAAGGAGGAATCATAAGACTCCTCTGAGCACCCCAGGGCACAGGAGACTGGGTCCCCACATTCTGCCAGCCATTCCCAGGCTCGCAGAATCCAGGAGAACCTAGAAGTCCAGACGGGCACCTCTGGGAGCAGTGCCTCTGAGTCAGAGGATGAATGGACCAGGGTTACCCGAACCAAGAAGGCCAATAAGGCAAAAAGGGCCCTGCTTAAGGACCCCTTTAAACAAATTAAGGCAATAAAGAGTGTCATCTCGCCTTATCATAAGAACGCTAAGTATTCTGTTTGGGAACACTTAGAGCTCTTTGAGCAAATGATGGAAACTTTCCATTTGAAAGACAGTAGTAGCTGCATTCAGTATGTGAAATGGACATTCTCACCAGAATACTCCAGGTTTCTTTGCGGGGCTGGAGGACCAAAATCATTCTATATGGTCCACCTATAGGGCGGCCATCTTGAAGCATTTTTCTGTACACAGAAATCCCCAAGAGGCTCACAAGGCAGCCTACTACTTGCAATTTGGGGAGGATCAGGCTCCACAAGAATTTGTGCAGGAACTAAAGCGTGCCTTTGCGCAGACTACCAGAAGGGTGTGCACGGACAGCAGAGAATTTGTTCATACTTTTTTCCACGCTCTACCAAAGTACATCATGACCCAGCTAGTGAGAGATTTTCATGAGAAAAGATCACTAGACTGGGTCATTGAACAGGCCACCTGGATCTATGAGGTGCAAAAGCCCATAGACAGCAAAAATACTCAAAAAAAGCCCCAAAACAACCAAACCCCTGCTGCTGCTAAGGTGGCAGAGGTAAAGGTTGCCCCCATTTTAGATTTGGAGATGGGGGGGCCTAAAAACTTGCCTGCACAACAGAATAATTCCAAGTCCAGAAAGCCCTCGGCCAGTCACAGACAGGGAGCCAAGGGGGTAGTCCCACAAATGGGATCCCTCACTGCCTGACTATTTAAGTCCCCGCTACAAGGGGAACCAACCCATCCTGGGCTATGTGTGGACTCCTCCAGCCCAAGGGGCGGGATACAACCAAGCACCTAACCCAGGGAACTTCCTTCCTAACTTCCCCCAGGAGGGCAGAAATTCCCCAAATCCTGGGCAGAACTTTTTCCCCAGATATCCACAAAATGTTCAACCCCAGGAACCAGAAACAAAATCTCCTGCCCCTGAAAGCCTGCCACCCAAGGAGCAGAGGGGGGGGGGGGGTAGGAGAAACAAAGGATCCAAACAGACCCATTTTGTGGAGGAGGTACAGATCTTCCAATTTGAAGCAGAGGGGTCCTCAGAGGATCCTGGGAAAAGGATCCTCTCCTTCAGAGATGGGGGAACTCCTCCCAAAGAAAAATGGGTCTCAAAGGATTCAAATCCAGACTGGGTAGATGTGGGGACTGAGCTAGCGCCGCCAATCATCCCATCCCAGAAACAACAACATGAAAATCCCCTGGCTCAAACCCATCCTGGTGACTGCCTCCAAAAAGGGGGGGGGGGGCGGCCTAGAACCAGAACCAGGGGAACTCAAAACTTCTCCCATCTCTAGTTGCCAACTTTTTCTTTCAGATTCCCTAGACTCCCCACAAAATTCTGCCAAAATCTCTTCTCTCTCAATGTCCAGAACCAGAAAACTAACCCACCAGTTGTCCAATGTACATTATCTTTGCCCCCTTCTGGAGAAGGAGGGAAGATACTATGCCCCGGTACAAATACAGGAAAAGGGTAACATTTTGGCACTGGTGGACACTGGATCCCAAGCTACCCTTCTGTCCAAAAGGGCCTTTGATGAACTGAATTCAGGAAGAGGGGAGAATTATCAAATTCCTCTCACCTTTTTCCTGGACAACTTCAGAACTTTGCAGGAAGGAAATTCCCGTCGAGGGGACTGCGGATTTGGACATTAAAATTGGGCGACACATGGTGAAGCACCCGGTCATAGTTGTGACTCCAGAGGGCACCCCTTGTTTACTAGGGAATGACCTCCTGCGAAGGTTGTCACCCCTAATAGAGTGCGTAAACAAGGTCCTCTGGACCCAGACTAGCCGACCAATAAAATTGAAACAGAGCGTCAACCATGTTAGTTTAAACGGCACATGCCACATGGTTGAACAAAAATCTGACCAAGTAGAATTTCACTTCTAGAACAACCAAATTCCAGACGTGACAGTAATAGCAGAAGGACAACAGACTGGTGATGGGGGGTCCTCTCTATTTCTGAAAATCAACCTTCCTCCCAGTCTAAGGTGGCTTTCCACACTGGAAGGAAACACTCTGAAATTCTTTACCAATCCACAATCAGACATTCCCTCTCCGATAGTCCAGAAAGATGTATAATCAGCTCAGAGCCTGGCTGATATTCAGCCAATTGGAGAGCAGTTGTTCATCCCTGTTCAGTTAAATGAAGGGAAGGACTCCTGTTCTCGCCCGAGTGTGTTTGAACAACGGTAAGAGCTTCATCAGCGAAGCCATGTTCCACCAACTCCCAAAAGATCCAGCCATTCCCACATTTAGACTGATAGACAAATGGGACATGGATCTGGAAACACCCAATTCCAAACATCTCCTGCCAAGCAGGTGTATGCTCAAAATCTCCATAGGTAACAAGAGCATAGTCCATAATTGTTGGGTCGTGCGAGACGTCACTGCCGCCTTTTACTTAGGCAGTGACATTCTCAATCGCTTTGCCATTAGTTTGGACCTAATAAACTTCAAAGCTTGGTCCCGATTAGCAGATAATCCCATGGGCTTTGATGATCCAGAGAAAGCATTTAGGTCAGCTCAACTGCTGCCTTATGCAGTTGAAATTCAGATTGGAGAGGAAGTCACCATCCCAGAAAGGACCCGACAATTCTCCCTGGAAGTGAAAGTTAAAAGAGGACAGAAATTGAAAAACCCTGATGCTTATATTCATCTAAATGCTTCTCTCCAACAGCAAGGGTTGGGGGTAAACCCAACACCACTAGTCAACATAGACCATGACACCATTCCAATAGAGGTGGATAACAGCGACTTAAAGAGTATCACTCTAGCCGCAGGCACCATTATTGGAATCGCGGTTGATGACCAACATTTTTCCATTGATTTAGGAAATGAACTGTTAGGACCAATCCCCAAGGACTGTTTTGACAGTGACAGTGATGACAACACAACACCAGACAGGATCTTTACCCGGAATGGGGGAACTTCCTGGTGTACACTTCCTGCCCTTATGGTAAGGAAGATGTGACTTGTGACTTCAGGAGAGATGAGGTGATTTTCCAGGTCCGTGGGGACTGCCTTCCCCACCTGAAGCCACCAGTCCAAATCAGCACTTTGACCAGGGACTTCTCCACCCAGCTGGAGGAGGCCGCTGAGATAGCGAAACCAGAAGTCTTTCCAGGCTTCAGGCAGATGGGTGAAGAGAGAGTCAACCTAGCTGATGCCTGTGAGACTCTGGAGCTGAGACTCTGGAGCAGAAGCAAAAGTTGAAACAAGTTTTCTTGGATTTTCAAGATCTCTTTGCGGTGGACTCATATGATTGTGGTCGCACCGACATCCACACAACAACAATTCCCATGGACCCTGGCATACCTCCAGTGTTTATGAAGCAATATCGCTTGCCTCTCGTATCAATGGAGTCCCTTACTGAAATAATTAAGAACCTTGAGTCCCGTGGGATAATCCGTCCAATCCACAGCACCTTCAATAATCTGGTGCTGGGGATATTGAAGCCAAATGGCCAGTGTAGACTATGCGCCGACCTTAGGGAGCTCAACAAACGGGTCCATACTTCCTGATCGCCTCTTCCCTACATTGACCAAGGGCTGGCCCAGATCCAGGGGTCACAGGTATTCACTGCAATAGACCTGACCAATGGATACTGGACTGTACCTGTCAGTAGGGAGGACCAATACAAGCTGGCTTTTACCTTTGGGGGCCAGCAGTACACATGGACCCGGACTCCCTTCGGAAACATAAACTCTGGCAATGAGTACAACATTTTTCTACATAAGGCCATGCCCGACCAGGGTGAAAGGGGTAACCTGGCTTATGTAGATGATGTCCTCATCAAAAGCTCAACTGTGGAGGAAAACATAGCTGGGATCCGTTATGTTCTGACACAATTGAGGGCTGCCAGAGCAAAACTTTCCTTTCAAAAGGCACAGTGGTGTAGAACCCGTGTCAATTTCTTGGGGCATGAGATTACTCCTCAGGGTCTCTGTCCCCAGAAAAAAAAGTGGAAGCACTCCAGAAACTGAAAGACCCCACAACTCTGCGGGAACTAAGGAGCCTCCTTGGACTGACTAATTACAGCAGGAAGTTCATTGAGGACTACGCAGAGATCACAAGACCCCTGATTCATCTTTTGAAGGGGGGATCAAGTGGGAATGGGGTGCAGAACAAGCCGACGCAGTAAGACAACTCAAAAGAAGCCTCTCACAAGCGCCTTGCCTAGCTTACCCTGTCAGGAACAAGGAGTTCTTCTTGGAGACAGGGTTCTCAAATACATGCTTGACTGCAGTATTATACCAAAAGCATGACAAGGTCAATAAAGTAATCACCTATGCAAGCAAAACTTTATCCTCTGTGGAGGAAAAATTCAACGATTGTGAGAAGGCACTCCTGGCAACGGTGTGGGCATTGAAGAATTACTGCCCGTTTATCCAGAGGGAACACATCATAGTGGAGACTCCACACCAGCCTCTGCAATATCTCCAAAGTGACAGAATCCGGGCCGGAAATGTGAGTAATTCCCGAATTACTCCCTGGATTCTGTCAATGCAAGGCTTTCCCGTGGAGGTCAGATATGGCCAAAACAAGAAGAGTCCCCTCGCGCAAGGTCTGGCTAACTTGCATGATTGTGCCAGAGAAAACTGTCTCGAGGACGAGAGTCTAAAAATCAAGGAAAACATGGAGACATACCTCAATTCCCCACACAAAGTCTTTGAGGAAGACTAGTGTGAGGGAATGCCCACTGTCTATGTGGATGGATGCTCTTACCATGTTGACAACAACGGGGAAAAAGAACTTGTGGCCGGCGTGGGGAATGCATGGGTGAATGAGTCCCCAGAACCCTCCGCTGGGTACAAGATTGGTCCCCGAAGTAGTCAAGTGGCAGAGTTGATGGCTGTGCATCAAGCCATCCTCACTGCTGTCCAACATCAACTTCACAAACTGGTCATAATCACAGATTCAGATTATGTACGGAACGGGTTCGTGGAGCACCTGGTTAACTGGAAAACCAGAGACATGTTATGTGCTAATAACAAACCCTTGAAACATGGGAAATTAATTCAAAACATTGATGATCTGGTCACCTCGAATGGGATGACCATCTACTGGAAAAAGATCAAGGGTCATTACAAAGTAGAAGGACCAGACAAAACTGGAAATGATTTAGCTGATCAGCTGGCCAAAACCGGGGCCATCCAAGAGGATCTAATTGAGATTGAGTCCCTGAAGGGCGAAATTCAGGTCACTGCTATCACTAGGTCCCAGACAAATGCTCACCATGATCTCTCAACTGCACAATGGAGTAAGGAGACCCCAGATGCTGATTTGATTACGGCTCAGAAGGGGGATGCACTAATTGGTAATTTTTATCAACACATTGAGGACCCTGAGAACTTTCCCCTGACGGATAAAGATTACATAGGGAAAGAGGACCTCAGAGTGTTGATGAAATGTCCCAAAATGTTCCGAATCCAAGACGGTTTGTTGGTAAGGAGATCCCTAGCTGGCCATGATCAGTGGGTGGTGCCTACCTCATTCCGAAGCCTGATGTTAATTCACGCCCATGATGCAGCCAGAGCCGGTCATAGGGGTTTTCATACAACACTTGAAATCTTAAGAGAGGTTGCATACTGGCCACACATGGGGCAGGACCTCGACCAATACTTGAAGGGGTGTCTTGTGTGTGCACAATTTCAGCCAACATCCCTCACACATGGTGCACCTCTCCAAAAGAGGGGGATGACACTGCCATGGTCAGATTTGCAAGTAGATTTAATTGGGCCCGTGATTCGCTCCTCTAGGGGGAACAAGTACATGTTAACCGTGACATGCTTGTTTACTAAATGGGTGGAATGTCTCCCGGCCCCAAACTGCAAGGCAGAAAAAGCAGTTGCCCTGCTGATCAACCACATCTTTTCGCGTTTTGGTCTACCCCAAAGGATCGAGTCAGACAGAGGTAGCCACTTCACCAGCGAAGTAATGACAAAGATGTGGGAGATACTAGGGGTTAAAAGGAAGCTACATATTTCTTACCTGCTTGCCTCTAGTGGTGCAGTCGAGAGATACAACAGAACAATTGTGAGCATATTAAAAAAGTTTGTGGCAGATTCTGGGCCAGGTTGGGATATTCGATTACCTCTTGTCCTACTGGCCATCAGATATACCCCTTCATCTGCAACAAAAATGTCACCGTTTGAGCTGATGACTGGACGTAGGATGGTGCTTCCCCAGCATCTGCTCTACAGGACCCAAGAGCAGACATTGATCAATGCCTCCACAACTCATGAGTATGTTGAAAATTTAAGAAAACACCTTCAACATGCTTTTGCCTATTCTCAGCAAAATCTAGAAAGATCAGCCGATAGCATGAAGACCCACTATGACTTAAAGACTACCAGAAAGGAATACAATGTAGGAGACCGAGTCTACTTATACAATTTCCAAAGTATAGCCTATAAAATACAATAATGCAAATGTCTCCTGATTTATCAAATGTATGTGTCTGCCCCACTACATTAATAGTGGTGGGGAAATGTCTACAAATATGTTTTTGCTTTGTCATCCTAGGAGATAACCTATAGTTGATTGGAAACCATGGAAACTAACCAAGGACGATTACCCGAGGACCGGGAGCAAAGATCCGAGGGGCCTGGAGTATCGCTCAATACTCCCATCAGAACTGGCGAGGAGAACTGATCGATCCACCCCTGATGGAGGAAAAGATGCTGAACTTTGCCATTTGTGGAATCAGAAGAGATGAGGCTGACATCCCAGTCTTGCGAGTTTCCATTGATGCACGATCAACGCCAATCGCAAGAGGGGGGCTTGTGGGATGTCTCAACCCACTAGTCCAAGCCCTGCAACATTACTGGGCATTGCTTGCAGCAGAAACATCATAATGGCCGCCGGAAAGCATGCTGCTCGCTGAAAATCACCAGAAAGTGCACAGTAAAAATGGCCGCCATCCACTTTTGCCTATGTCAGTGGTAACACAGGAGACCACTGCCAAAAACCAACATTGGGCTACCCACAAGGTAGCCTGAAATCACTAGAAAAAGCAATGCTGATTGCCAAAAAGAAACAGAGAGCTGTTTGGAAATCCGTTTTCTTGATTGTCAAAAATGTGCAAAAATCATGGCTCAAAAAAGCACCTAAAAGATCCAACCTCCTTGTTGGGTGCTGAATATCATTCTACTTCGAGAATCCACATAAATACAATGTCCACAGGAGTATATATTATCTGAACAAAGTCCACTTTTGAGGATGATTGAGCTGGAAGAAATCTGTCAAATATGGGTGTAGTACCGTTACTCACCTCTGTCAGAAGCTGGCGATTTAAAACTTATCATGTGTAAAGTTGAACATTGAACTCAAACTATGCCAAAGAAGAGAGTTCCATCAAAATGCCATATAAGAGTGCCACACATTGATTTTCATGTTGAAAAAAGACTGGAAGTATAGATATGTTTGCTTATTTAAAATTTATAAATATATTTCTTTCACAAGGAACTATGTTACAATTGACCAGAAGGTAACCTGATTCAGTTAAAACTTCCAAGAGGCCTTCTTCCCCTGAGAATCTCACACCTTGTTCATTCCCACCAAAAGGAGAGCATTTCGCATTGGCGTGTTAATCAGAAGGGGAGGAGATTTCCCCTGCTGCCCAGACCAAGAAACAATGGATTCCTTGGGCTGAATAGGAATGCTAATTTGGGTGTGACTGACAACAAACTGCTCTGGCAGGAAGGCAGGCCATGTGACCCTCTGACTCAGCCCAGCTCTGGAGGCGGGCCAGACTGAAATTGTTGATTTGACATTGGATTAAATGTATGCTTAGAAAAATGCTTATAGCAAAGTGTACTGAACTGACAAAAATATGAAACTTAGAGATTGTTAAAATGAAAAATTCACTCACAGTTTAAGACTAAGATGGAATCTGTGCGATGTTCTGAGACTGAACCCCGGAAATTATTCATATTGTAGCCATTGTGTTTATGTTAGGAACATGAAAAACTGCAGAAATGTGTCCAGATGGGATGTGCATGCATGTATAAAAATTGGTGCAGAACTAACATTGAGAAACCCACCAAAAGTGTGAAAAGTTGTCATTTATGAACTGAAGCTCGCAGGAAGATGAGAGTTGAACAGAAATGTACCTTAGGCAATCTGTCATGTAATTATGTATTATGAACAACTTGTGTATCTTGGAAATATGTTTTTTGGGGAAAATAGATTTCCTAAGAAGAAGCAGAGGGGAGGGATTTCCTTTGGGCCATAAACACAGCATCACTCTGACACCTGATGGCACACTGCTCCTGTCTCAAATCAGGAGAGGGGAAATTCTCTGACCTATCAGATCCTTAGAGGGTTGGGCATAGATAATCAGCCTCCCCACCCACTTTGGAAATACATAAATAGGGACTGCTGAGGACAGAAAATACCCACTTTCCACTCATCAACTGATTTCTTGGCGAAGCACCCTGCAGGAAGATCCAGGCTCCAGACATAGATCCAGAGACCAGACTCTAGAACCAGACTCTAGAACTTTGAAGCAGAGAGCCCTAATCCAAAAAGCTGAACTCTTCTCAGCTGGCCTGCAGAATCTTTTGCAAACTGATTCTAACCCCTAAACTTCCAAGGGGCACCACAAATTCCAACAGCCTGGCTGAGCTGTTTCGCTATTCTAGCTAAGAACCCCATGCTAGAACCAAGATCCAGACCCGCAGAGCAGAGCTGTAACCCAGAACCCATCAGATCCAGTCCAAGAGGCTGCGCAGACCAGAGTGCCTTGCTGAGAGCAGAGTCCAGGTGGCCTGATCCTGTCTGGTGGCGAGTGAAGTCCAAGCCAAACCTTTGACCAGATCCTTGACAGACCCATTCCATTCTAAAGCCATAGGAGTGAGTATTTAGTCTAGAACTGTCCATAGTCATCTCAATTTAAAGTAATCCTATTCAATCCATTTCAACCTATCCAGAACTGCATTACAGAATCTTGTGTCCATCTTTTATTCTACTCATTATATAATCTGTGATAATTGTAGCGATAATCATCTGTGCGCTGATATTTTCTGAAGAAAGTCAAGTGTCCTGGCGCACAGCAACCAGAGTAGAAGGCGTCCTGGTCTGGTGGTTGTCCCGTTGGGTATCTTGTACTTTCATAGCCCCTTAGTATAAGTCCATATTGGTTCCAAATCTTTAAAGTGCAATCTTTCATTTTGAAATCTTGACTCTGTTTCTGAAAAATCTACCTTCACAAAAACCTCTGTAACCTCTGGACCGCACGTCCTAGAAACAAAATTTAAATGTCATTGTGAAGCTAAGATTCCCAGCTTTCAAATGTCGTTTTGGGTACATTTGAAAGCTGAGGATCTTAGCTGCTTCAAAATGACATTTAAATTTCGTTATAGTTTTTCCGTAATCGTGTTTCCTGTACGTGGAAAAGTTGCCGCGAATTTGCAATTTGACTCAATTTCACTTCATGTAAAATAGCAGTTTCTTGTTTTCAACTTCTGAATTTCGTTTTCCATCTGCTAATCATTGTACAATCATTGCTAGTGTTGACCGGAACCTATCCCAAGCCACTCTTACTAGATCTGAATCTCATTTAGGGAATTAAAATCATTTTTAGCATTTTTCCCATTCAATTCAAACCACATTTAAAAGCAATTGACCTGTTTTTAAAGCATTCCAGTTCTCCATAAGCTTGCTGGAGGGAAGTGGGATTGAAACTGCATTGTTAATTGTTATTCCTGATACCTGTGTGCCCTCATTCCATATCTTCATATTGCATGTTGGGGGGAGTGAGTAATAACAGGGGGAAAGAGTGATTATATTGTCTTTGGTTGAATTCATATCAAGTTTATTTCTGTGTTGCATTCTTTCATATCATTGCATTTTCTTGAACCATACAAAGTATTCTCTGCTACAGTAATCCTCCTATTCCTAATCCTAATTGATAAAAGAGGTTGTTGATATTATAATATTACCCATTGCTGATCATTGTTCATATTCTTAAGTGTGATATTCAGATATTATTCATATTCATAAAAGTGTCATCTATATATTGTTCAATTCTTCAAATAAATCTTTTCATTTGCAAAACAAACCTATTTCTTGGTTCAGTGAGACCGGGGGAATTCAAAGAGAGGGGCGTTATATAAGTGTACATCATCCAGAATTAAACGAACTTTGACATAAAAATATATCAATAAGGGTTTCCATTGGGCATCCCATACTAGGCGTTGACTTAGTTGGAGTGCCGGATTGAAATCACCTATAGATTGCAAGATGAATAATGTCATGATGCCTACCTCCAAGGAGCCAGGTCCGACCCAGCAACCCCAGAGGCAGGCATCATTTCCCCCAGGGGAGTGCCAGCGGGCCCACGCTGGGGCCCTTTGGACGCAGTCCTGGCGCCTTAGGCGCCAGGCTCATGTTGGACCTCTGTCCTGGCGCCTTAGGCACCAGGCTCATAAAGCTAGACATGTGTTCAAGTGTTTTAATGTGCACTTACCTGATGCAGACCATGCTGCCACATCCAGGCCCTCTTGAGGCCTGAATGGAACTACTTTACCTGTGGGACTACTTTCCACCCGGGTGTGGTCGGGGAAGGATACATACCTGATCGGAGGAAGGATACACACTTGGGACTTCTCCCCAAAGCTATTTAAACCACACCTGATCAGCAACTCACGCTTCGCGTTGTTCTGCTCCTCGCAGCTGGACTCGCACCGTGTCAGCTCCTGCTTCTGGACTTCAGCCACGCCTGTCAGCATCCTGGGTCACCTGCAAAGGGAGACAAGAGACCTTACCAGCTAAATCTGCACCACAGAGACATCACCGACGATCCTGAAACGGAAGACATTATTTTTAAAAGCATTTCGTTACGATCGCTGCAGCGCTGCATTTCACTCACCTTTCCTGGGTTCCTCCATCTTCAGCAGCGATCATCCGGATACACAGCCACTTCCCAGAGCCTAGAGAAAAAGACAAGAATAAGAGGTGAGAGAAGGAAGGGAATAAGATTTACCTGTTGGGTCATTCCCATTTCATTTCGGGTCTTGCCGCTTCCAGGCATTTTCCGGACCCCGGCCCCTATGGGGAAAAAAGACAAAGACATTGAATGAGCGTATGCAAAGACAGTTCCCGAGCGCTCATCCAGAACTAACCTGCCATTTTCTGGAACTGGAACTGCACGTTTCACTTCGGGTCGGCGCCATATCTCCAGCATTCCGAACCCCGGCCCCTAAGGGGAAAAAAGACATAAGCATTAGCGCTTGCTGCAAAAAGACAATGAACATTATTATTAAGCTTGGACTTTTGAACTTGCAACAGAACTTTTACAGAGCCTTACCTGAATAGTCAAGCTTACCTGAACTCCCATCAATCCTCAATCCAGTGAAGTAACTGGGTTTCAACGCGCCCCTGCATCAGAAGCAGGATGGAGAGCTCATCCTTCCTGACCCTAAGGTGAGACTTCACGGGGAATCGTGGAAGGGTATCGTGGAGGGTTGGAAGAGAGTGGGAGGTTTGGGCATAACTCAGTCAGTAGGTAATACTCACTTTTCACGCACAGGGGAATATTCCTGCGAGCCAGAGAAGCCAGAGTAGAGGGCCCTTCCTGTTCATCTGCAGAGTCCTGCGCTTCACCATTGAAGAAGCATCAGCACTCGAAGCCAGACCTGCGCCTCCGTGGGAATCAGGTGAGCGTTACAAATAATCCTTGTGACCCAATACTGGAGGACATTTGCAAGGCATTGAATAAATGTGCCACACTTAAAGACCAGAGAAGGCAATCAGCAGACTAGGAAAATGGAAGGTACCTCGTTTTATTTTTTATTTTAGGTTTTCTGTGAGGATGGTCTCTTGTCTTTCCAAGTGACAAGACATTAACTGACAGCCACCAAATTGTTAGTGGGGCCAAAGTGCTGCAGCAGGATATTTGCATATACAGCTGACATTAAATAAAAGGGATTTGGTTAAGATGTTTGTTAACAGGAACATTAGTTGGTATATTATGGATATTTGCATCGAAACTGGACAGTGAGATTTTGTTACTTGGTCACCCTGTGGTGACCAAAGCGATTGACTCCTTGGGAACACATTTTTCTAAGGCACATTTGGGATTACAATGGGGATGGTTCTTGTCTCGGCTCTAGTTACTTCATTAGTCCCAACAGCCAATCAAAGTTGCATCACAAAGACACATTGATGTCAACACAATAAAACAAAAGCACAATCCATCATCCACCTCTTGTGCTTTGAGCAGTGAGGAATTTCTCATGATCACTTAAGTTAGGTAGTCAAAAAGTCTAATGGTTACATTGTCACTCTGGTTTGTGGAGTTGGCCTGTGGATTAGGTCACTTGAGCACTGCCACCTAAACGCACATTACCTCTACTGCTTTCCTGCATGTCTCTCTCTTTTTCAGCACCTGGTCTGCCTGTGGTCTGGTCTGAGCGAGTTGTAAATTCACCCAAATCGGGGGTGGTCCCCCTCCTTTTATACTGTGGTGTAAACAATATGCACTCACCCCATCTGGTTCAAACTGGTTTTCTTAAGGCTCTGAAAATATGTCTGGAGATTTCATCAACCAGGTCAACTTCCTTTAACTGGTCATATCTATAAAACATTGTCAATACAAAGTGGATGGTGCTCAGACTAGGGTTCTGGTCCCGAGCAAAGAAAGAATACTGATAAAATTCCCCTAATAGATTTCCTTTATAGTCACAATTCCTAAAGATATTGAGGTATGTTAGTACAGTAATTGTAAAGGCACACATGTCCCTGGCATAGTCTAAGGTATAACAGAAATTACAATCAGCACTTTACTCTTCCATTGATTTGAATGTAGACAAAACACTATTGCAACACATCTCCTCTATGGCTGGAAGAGGAGAACCTTCCTCCTCTTTTAATGCATCTCTTAAGCTGAAGTAATTTTCATGATGCCAAAAAACAGAGACATTGCATTTACAACTACAATAATGATACAATATCAAAGAGCAGTATGCAAACGTTGAGTGCCTTTCTGATATCTATATATCATATATCGTAAGGCTGCAGTCACTGCCCTATAGTTAAGATAAAACCAATTTGCATTGACTTTTCCCATGCCTACTGGGCCTAGAGACCCAAGATACTCCTCACTGATAAGGCCCAACAAGGGCGAAATATGTTTGGGGATGCTTGTGGTCTAATGCAGAATGGATGTGGTCTTTCCCCTTTTGAAATGGCTTGGCAAGCGAAGAATGATGGTCTGGAGGGTTGGCCAGAGCAATGCCAGAGATTAAGATCAATTCAACACCTTCCAGCCATCACTTCTTTTGTTTTGCTGTGGTCACCCCAAGTGGGACTGTGCCTCCTGGGCCTAGAGACCCAAGTTACTCCTCACTGATGAGGCCCAATGAGGCCAAAACGTGTTTGGGGATGCTTGTGGTCTCGTACAGAAAGGATGTGACCACACAGTTCAGGCTGGACTGCCCCTTTCGGGGTGTGACCAAGCCTGATTTGCATATGGTTTTTCCCTTTTTGCAATGGCTTGGCAGGCGAAGAGTGGTGGTCTGGAGGGCTGCCAAGAGCAATGCCTCAGGTTAAGATTAATTCTAAACCTTCCAGTCATCACTTCTTTTGTGTTGCTAGAAAAGACGATAACCTTGACAGCATGTCTCAAACAAAGTTATACACTCAAAAGAAGAGTTCAGCATGGATTTTTCTTATGAGCTTGATAACCACAAGCAACATTAAACTCCATGAATACTAGTCTGCCTGGTCGGACAACCCCTTTCTTCCATTCTCCAGGATCAATCATAAGGCTCCTCGAGCAACTCCAACACTTCCATTTTCTCAGGCATCAATTGGCCTACATGGATGATGGGGATAGCATAGAGAGAGGTACCGTAAACCTGGCAGTGGAAGGTGCCAGATGGAGCAGAACAACGATTGATTAATTCCACCAATGCAGGTCTGCCATGACTTTAGGGCCCCTTTATATCCTTATCACAGAAACAATTTTGATAGCTGGCCTTCAAGATAAAACCATGTTGACGCAATTGAACCACAACATCAATGGACTAGGAAATAACATCTCCTTAATCACGTGTTCGCTAGGCAGTACCTGAAGGACCCTTGATTTTGAGGCTCAACATTAAGGAGGACTTCCTGGCCCCTACTACTTTTAGCAAGTTCTGCCTAACTCAGGAGTGTAATTTTCAATGATCATCTTCCTCCTTCATGAAAACAGTGCCCCAGAACAAGGTGACTCTAGGCTATTAAATGCTGCCAAGATAGTCTTATCAATGTATCCAGATTGGTGATACATTTCCTCAACATGCTTAAAAATGGCTAGCTGTAACATGGGGTCTGGATGTCAGGTATGTGCGATTTGTCCCAGTGGGTCTCATGCTTCCTGGACAATTCTAGTACCAATGCAAATGCTAATAAGTGTAAATCCATTCCCATGTGAATTGACACATCAAACATTGCCATCAAGAGCAAAGTCCTTATTTTTGGGTGTTGAATATGAGGATGCTTTTTGGGCTTATTACCACAATACACAAGGATGTCAAAATCTAAGGAAAATATGTCCTCTTGAACACCCCACAACATTAAAGATGCCTACTTTTCCATTGCAGTTTTCTGTCTGCTTAAGTGGTTCCTCAAATTGAATAGGGGGGAAAGGATGTAGCAGTTTCAATGCCTTGACTTTGAAATTTCCCAGCACACTGCACTTCACAGTGTTCCTGTGAGTGGTTGTGGAGTATTGGCAGTTCAGCTGTGTTTATTTGATAATTGTTTTAGAGGATATCCTGCTTATGCGCAAGTACACAGTCACCCCTTGGTGTCCACTCCAATTTCCGATAGAACCTCTTCATGATATTAGCCTCTTATGAGCTATGAGAAGTTGGTCTGCACTTAGTCTCAAGTTCTTGACTTCCTGGGCTTTGCAAAAGAAACAAGGTCTTGCCTCCTAAAGATGCTTACAGAAAAACGTTACCTTATTTTGAGGAACCAGGAAGGAGACACGGACACAGAGGACTCGTGTTTGTCGGTACAACCTATTATAGAAATAATAAAGGGGGTTTGGTAATGCTTTGCTGTCCCTAATCGAAAAGGTATTTCCCGACCCTAACCAAAACTAAGGGCCTATCAAGATGTCAAAAGCAAAAATGTCCTGTGTTAGAAATCCTATCCTAGCCCTCACATTCTAAAAGTAACTCTAACGTGTTAAAGATACTGTCTTTGGCTTGCAAAGTGCACACATGTCCAAGTTCAACAAAAGGATATAACTCAAACAACAAAAGTTCTAAATGGATAATGTTCACAATTCCAGGAAATGGCACCCTTCCCCAGGTTTCTCTCCACAAAACAAATGTTCAAAAGAATAACCAAGTTCTTTACAGCCCAAAAGGATAAACCCTCCTCTTGCTGTTGCAATCCACTCCATGGGAAATGACTCCCCTCCCCATGACTTTTCAACATTCAATGCAATTCAAAATCCTAAGGGCATGAATCTTCCTTGTGATTCTCTTTTTCAAGATATCACAACTTAGGTGCGGGTCCCAGACTTTCAAAACACATGGTATACTCTCCTGCTATGTTTTCTCATATAATTCCTTTACACAAACACCTGGTGTACTCTCCAGTCAAGTTTTCTCATTTAGTTCATTTACACAAACACCTGGTATACTCTCCTGCCAGTTTCTCTCATATATAGTCGATGCAAAATCCTAAGGGCATGAGTTTGCCTTGGTATTTCTCTTTTCATATTGGTGTGAAACAGGATCATATGCCAGGTAAGTTTAAAATGTAACTTTTATTTAAGCTCATAAGTAGCAACCCCCAACACAGCCTTCTTCATCAGTTTTTCTTCCCCAACTGCTGTGCATAGAATGTGGAGCTGCATCTTAACCAATGCATTCTACATTAGCATTCTGTAGTCTAGACATGCTATCTAGGACACATCATAACACATCACCTCTCCTTCTTTCAGCACATTCTCCTTTTCACCATTGCAATCCTATTCTTGTTCCACACCTGACCCCTCTCACTCTCACAGTCCCTTTCATCACAGCCTCAACCTGTACGGGGTCCGAATACAATAAATCTCCCCTTTTCTTCACCACACCTGTCCTAATCCTCACCCAATTTCCACACTACACCATCAACTTTTTTTTTCCTCCCTTTTCATTCTCTCTCATTACCCACTTCTCTTTATCCTTTTTAGGTTTTCTTTTCAACTCGTCCACCACATAGTCTGACTCTCTCCCTCTTCCAAACCATGGCAGAACTACTTTTGTATTAGCCTTCCGGCCTCCCATCATTTCAGAATAACTAACACCTGTTACTGAGTGCGGCAAAATACGCAATGCATACAATCTCTTCTGGACAGCCACCCTTTTATCTTTGCTGCAAGCACCCACCATGGAAATGGCATCTATGATGCATCTGTTCATCCTCTCCACCATGCCATTACTTTCCAAGTGGTATAATGCTGACCTTCTATCCTTTATTCCACAACTCTTTATGTATTCCGCAAAGTAGCCACCAGTAAATTGTGTCACATTATCAGTAAGAATGCTTCCCGGGCATCCTTTCTCTCACAAACACCTCCTGAATAAACTCTGCTATGATCTCTCCATTAGCCTCTCTTACAACTTTATACTGTGTCCAACGGGACAACAAATCAATCAACACAATAATACATTTTCCTCTACCACCCCTTCCAATTCCACAGGTCCTAAAATGTCCATAGCCAAATCATCCCACAACTTCCTAGGTACATCACTCTCCACCAAGGGTTGCATTTTAGCTACCTCGCCCTGCCACACGCAACACAATCTGCTAACCTCTTCTCCACATCATAATCGAATGATGGCCATCAATCTTCACCTCTTAGATCCACCTCGGTCTGAGTTACCCCTACATGCCCTTCATGAGCCAGATCCATAATCTTCTTTGGAATGACTAGTGGAACAATCACATTCTCCAATCGATATAACAAACCATTCACAACACACAATTCATCGCACACCGCCCAGAAACGTCTTTCTCCTTCACCTAATCCACTCTTATTCGGCTACAACAACTCTACATAATGTCTGATATGCATCAGAACCTCATCCTCATTCACAGCCTCGAACCACTCCTCCTTGCTCACAATCTCATCATGGTTCACAAAAACCATGTCTGAAAGGTCCACACCATCTTCCTCCTCATTCTGACCACCCAACCTCGACAAATAATCAGCCAGAACATTCTCCCGTCCTGGTATAACCTCTTTCACAAACATGTGACTCTGCATCCTTGTCACCAAACTTGCTACAGCTTCAACACTTTACTCAGACCCTTTGAGTCAAAGATACTCTTGAGTGCTTTATGGTCGTTCCGTATGACAAACTCCATACCCCATACAAAATGGCAGAACTTCTCAACAGCCCAGTGGCATGCCAAAGGTTTTTTCCGAACACCAAATAATTTTGTTCAGGACACCTCAACACCCTAGAAGTATTGGCAATGATTTCCTCTTTGCCATCCTTTCTAATCTGTGATAAAACCACTCCCATGCCATTATCACTTTCATTCACTGTGATCATGCTTCTTTTGTTTGTGTCAAAACATTTTAATGTTTACGCGAAATCAATTTCTTCTTTTATTCTACAGAATTAATTTTTGCATATCTCGCTACATACAAATTCTTCTCCCTTCCTAAGCAACTTCCTCATTTCCGTTACCATGTCTGCAAAATTTGTCACATATTTTTGGTAAAATTCTATCATAGCTAGAAATGAGCGTAATTCACCTTTAGACTCTGGTCTCTCAACTTTCTTCATTGCATCCACCATTTCGCCTTTTCGGCTTTATGCCAGGCAATGACACTTCATGACCCAAATATTCCACTTTATCTTGCTTAAAGATGCACTTCTCCTCTCTTAATGTCACACCTCTGTGCCAGGATTTTCAACACCTGCTCTAGGATCGTATCATGATCTACTTCATTTTCTCTACAAATCAACACATCATCCTAAAAACAGAATACTCCTTTCATCCCCTCGAACATTTTGTCCATAACTTTTGGAAGACAGAAGATGCGGACACGAGACATAACAGCATCTGCCGAAAATGGAAAAATGCCTTCATGCATTATGAACGCTGTCAATATCCTACTTTCTTCCTCTAGTTCAATTTGATGATAGGCTGAAGCCATAGTAAATTTGGAAAATACCCTTCCGCCACCTATCATGGCAAGTATTTCATTCATATTTGGCAGGCGATGCCTGTCCACCGCAACACATCTATTGCAGAGGTCGACACACAATCTAAGCTCTCCAGACTTTTTTTTTACTACTACTATTGGGAAAATCCATTGCTCGCCACCTGCCTTTTCAATCACACGCATGCTGCGTAACCTTTCAAGCTCCTCCTTTAAACCCATCCCAATGGGACAGGACATACATTTGCAGCCACATATACACTTTTCTTCAATATTATTTGATGGCTCATTCCTTTGATCTTTCCCACACCCTTCTTGAATGCACTTTTACATCTTTCAAACACAGAGGAATTCACATGCAGCACTTGCTCATAGGTGTTCGGGTCAAGTCTTATCCGTAATCCTTTTTCATCATGCCACCCCAACAAGGTTGCCCCTCTCTTCATCACATATACCTATCCCTGGGCGGTTCTCCCATTGAAATCAATTTGAGCAACGCAATATCCCAATAGCGGAATTTTGTCAAGATTATAACTCCCAGAATTCACATCTGCCTTCAGCAGATTTCGCAAATCAGCTCTGAATATCTGTCAGGTTCAGAGTCGGAAGGACACGCAGAGTTTTCAGAAATGGAGGTCTTAGCTCTCATCTGCGACTTGAAGTCAGGGTCCGACGCAGTTTTCTTAGTTTGTCATTTTTTTTTAAAATTATCCGGTACGTCTCAAAACACCACCATAACAATGAGAACACCACGGATCAGGGGGAAAGCCAGAACCAACCGTTAGTTCAGGAGTAAAAAGCCCCAAAGGGCAAAAGACCTGATGAACGCTGGAGCGGATGGTGATAGAAGAGTGTTTCCAAGTCAGGCGATGAAAATTCCCCCAGGAAGGTACAAGGAGCGTGGAGGCTACCAGACAGCAATCGAGAAAAGCCAGAAGAAAAAAACATCCACATAGGCAAGATACAAGGAGAATCCCAGGAAGCAGAAGACACAGAGCAGCGGACGCGGGAGGAGACAAAGGCAAGACAAGGCAGGGAAAACCTGGAACCAGAAGAGGAGAGAGCCAGGAGAAAGCATCAAAACAGGGGAAATTTGAATTACCGCAATGCTGAGCTAAGGAAGCCTAAGCATTGAAACGCACCAAGCCGAGTCCGGAGCATCCTCTTATCTAAAAGCAGCAAAGTGTTCACATCGCGCGCAAGTAGCAGAATGCCATACTGGATGAGTAGAGTCCTCGAAAGATGCAGGAAAAAGGGGCGCCATCTTCAAACAGAGTTCAATGGTCGTGGAAGTACACAGACATTTCCACTTAGGGAGCAATTCCTGTGTGGTCTATTCATGACACTATCTGCTCAAACACATCTTTAGACATAAGCGATATCTTCGCTCCAGAATCAGCCATCATCAATACCGCCTTACCATTCCCACATATCAGGGCATATGGACTCTCACATTCTTCCTCATCAACATCCTGTATAACATTAACTGTTAGACGATTGTGTTCCTCCTCCTCTGTCACATAAACTACTTTTCTCTGGGTGAATCGAAAATTCTTGCAACAGTTGGCAAACTGACGCTGCCTCTTACACTTCGAGCATATCACCTTTCGTCCAGAGCACACCGTGGCTGCAGCAAAATGTGAGCTACTAGCGCAACAAAAACACAACTGCTCTTCAGATTTCTGGCCTTTTCCTTGAGCTCCATTACTGTCCTCACCGCTTTTGCAACCTATTTTATCATACTTCTTCTTCTTTTGTTTCCCCTCCGTGATTTTCAGCACCTATATCCTCGTCCCCTTATTCTCTCTTTCTGTCACCTTTGCAACACATGCCACAGAGTGTTCCACTCGTTTGGCAATGTTCAATACTTCATCAAGACTAGGCTCATCCTTGTGAGTGAGAGAATGTTATGTGTAAAGGTTCTACATCTGCATGTTGAACAGAGCTTGTCTGGGTGACGGGTGCCAGTAGGCTCCTATGAGACATCTTAATATATCTTTATGTAACTACAATAAGCAACTTACTGGTACTAACCTGAAGTGCATGCAGACCTGATTTACATCAATGGGACGAGCTGGTCTCCTGAGGGGACATTGAGACGGACCTGTGTGGCAAGATAAAAGGTTTGAACTGAGAAGTCTGATGCAGGGGGTGCACAAATAGACACACACACTGAACAAAGGGGTGTTATATCGCCCAGCAAGAAGACCTAGGGTGTAGAAGAAGCTGTAAGACCCAGGGCACAGCTTGAGGGTATAAAGGGGTCTGCTATCACCCAGTAGAAGACCCTGGCCCTGTATGAAAGGTGCCCCCAGGGCAGAATTTGGCAAAACCAAGGTCACAATTTAAAGAGGAGAATGTGACCAGAGAAGTAAGGGGTGACAGCACGTGCGAGAGACCCAGGGTTGTCGCAGGGGTATTCCCTAGGGCAGAAGAAGAGGTCAGTGCCAGGGCTGGAGAAGGGCTGCTCTGTATAGGGGGAGAGCAGGAGAGAGCTATGGCAGAGCGAATAAGAGGGGTGTTGTGTGTAGCCCCAAAGCAAGAGAAGAAGCAAGCTGCCAGGGCTGAAGAAGGAGCCTGCTCTGCATAGAAAGCAGAGGCAATAACACGAAGGTTGCGTGATTTCCATGACTAGTTGGCAGCTGGTAACTCGTGCTTGTTCAAGAACATGAGAAAGAGCATGCTCAGCACTGCTGCACCTTTGATGTTTCCCTTGCTTGCCTGCTGAAGTAAGCGGCCCTTGTGAAGTGCCATTGGCCGTTGTCCTAAGGAGAATGTTGACGTAGCATCAGCTACCACTGGTAATGATGAAGGATGGAACGCCAGGGTTCCCAGTGCTCTGAGGCCACGTCACTACGTTCAGCAAAAGAAGTAACAGCTGGAATGCCGTGCATGTCAGGAAGTGCCGTAATTAGACGCAGGAGCTAAAGCAAAGGACCCTCTGTCGTGTCCTACATCGAGTATGAAGTGACTTCCTGGACTGTTTTAGGATTTGTTTAGTACGCTGATTTGGCACAAAAGCATATTTGTAGATTATGCATCAATTGTGGAGCATCGATAGCAGGCAAGTAGCAATGATTAGAGAATGTTCACTGTGGCTGTGAGACAGGCATGGTGTCGAGAGATGACACAGACAGCTAAAAGATAGATTGAAACCTTTATTTTACTGGTTAGAATGATGTAACGACTATCTTGCCCTAGCTCTAAGGTTGGAATCTTCCCTACTGGAAAGTAAACAAAGGGAAGTTGAAGGGCCTCATTACAACCCTGGCGGAAGACCATGGTGCTATTAGCACCATGGTCCATGCCAGTAAGTTACCGACTCCGCCATGGAGAAAGGGGGAATTACCACCCCATTACAAGGTTGGCGGGCGGTAATTCCCCCTTCCTCCATGGCTTCTCCCCATTCCCATTTTTGCCCCATAGGGCTCAATGGGAATGGGGAAGGCGCTAAGTACGGTGCCGCAAATTGCGGCACCGTAATTAGCACCAAGGTCCCTTTGCGGGTCCCTACTTTAATGGCTGGTCTACACCAGCCATTAAGGTCGGGTCCCGCAAGGGGACCTCGTAATTAGGCGCTAATAGGTTAACAGCACTGCAGCCTTTTACGGCGCTGTTAACCCATTAGCGCCTGGGTCGTAATGAGGCCCTAAGTCTGTCAGTCCAAAACAAAATACTGTCTGTGTCAAATTCTATGCTTGCCCTCACTTGTGTAGAATAACAGTGTGTATGGGAATTGGTAAACTCAATAGTGTTCAAAGTAAAAATAGTTTGGCAATGGAGTTCTTCTGTAACTCCCGGCCCCAAGTTCAAGGCACTCAGGATCACAAAGTTCCACAAGCTTCTCAAGATTCACTTGTCAAAGGTTGGCTCACAGGACAGGATTCCCTTGTCAACAAGTACACAGTACCTTATTTGGCTTCTCCCGGTTCCCTCTGCCCAAACCCAAAAACCTTTTGGTTTGCACTCTTCAATGGGTCTCCCAGGCTTCCCTTGCCCAAGCTTAGACCCTTTTGATTCCACAGAGATCACCTTCAAAATATCAATGTTCAATTGGTTAATTTCCACTTTCTTTAACAAAAAAGTTTAACTTACTTAACACAAAAGATCCACTTTCAAAGCCATGACAATACAATGGGTTTCCTTTGGGGTTCCCTTCCCCATTTTCAATAGCTCCTCTTTGCTTATTTCACTTCAGTTTGTCAGGCAGTTCACTTGTTCACTGGGGCTGCCTTAATCGTGGCGCAGTTGTCAGAAAGCACGGTCCACCCACTACAGGTTACGTAACCAGGTGTCCTGGGCTTTAGCTGTGCCCTTTTGTTAAAGTACATTAGCCAAAATAAGATTCTCTTTCAACATTCACTTTCTTTATAAATGACTGATTCGTCATATTTTCCTTACTGGGGTTCTGTGGTTCTCCTGGGTCACTCCCCTGCTTGGAAAGCTTCCTGGTATATCATTATTTACGTCGGGGTCTCTGTGGCCCTCCTAGATCACTCTCCCGCCTGGGGGCTACCACAATGCTTAATTATTCTTGAAAGTTTTCTTGTGGATTTTGCTCACACTTCATCTCTTTGCATAGCGCCCGTTTTCTCTCAATGCCTTTTTGCTCACACTTCACGGCTTCACACCGCTCCCCTTTTCTCAAGGTCTACCTTCTTGACACAGAGGCTGTTTACAGTACATTTCACTTGGAGATTTTTGTAAATGTCCCTTCCCTTCTTAGAAGGAACGGGACCACTCTGATACACTGTATTCATTAAAACTGGACAGAGTAGACGTTCTTCCTCTAGCACTCGCAATCAAAGTCACACATGGGCCCTCATTACGACCCTGGCGGAGAGGGGTTTACGCCAGCGTAATGCATGGCGTACCTCTCCGCCAGATTAGGACTTTCCGTAGCGCCATGGTGATTTTTACGCCCGGATTTTCCGGGCGGAAAAATCCATGGCGCTACGGGTCCTCTCGTTAATTACGCCACCGTAATCTACGGTGGCGTAATTAACGCCTTCCCCACTCCCATTATACCCTATGGGGCAAAAATGGGAATGGGGAAGGGTAAATGGGGATTGGGGACTTACCGCCCCGCCAAGGTCGGAATGGGGCGGTAAGTCCGCCAACCCCCATGGCGGAGTTGGCAGCTCTGCGCCATGGTCCATGGTGCAAATTGCACCATGGATCTCCACCAGGGTCGTAATGAGGGCCATGGTCTTTCAGCCTCTCACACTCACTGGCTCCCCTTTGAAGATGTTCCTTTCTATTGCGCTTGTCATAAACTTTGTGAAATCCCTCTAGGGGTTCCTCCTCTACCGCTCAGGCACTCCCATACCATCACAGTGCCCCAGGAAGGTGAGCACTCCTCATGGTGGGTGGAAGAATGGTTCCTCAGCTGACCTCCTTCCTCTGGCCTCACCTCTGTCCTAAGGAGCTCCAACTCCTAAACCACACCTGCTAGGACCAACAGCCTTCCTAGTCCTCAGGGTGTAGGCACTTTCCAGGCTGCAGCACTGCATACACCAGCTCCCCTCAGAGACTCGTCTCCTTTCAGCTTCCCTTCTGATTTCACGACCACGTCTGCTTCTGTCACTCCCAGGACTGCTACTGCTGTTCCTGCTTTCTCCTTCCTTTTTATATACCTGTGACTGGTTAATGGGACATCTCAATTGAGTATGCTGATGTGGCTCTGTATGTATCTTCTTCTTCCCAGTACCATAGTGTTGTTTCACATAGGAAGTCTGTATTCCTCCCGACTCCCTCTTCTTCATCAGAGTACTTGAGTGGTATTTTGGGAAACGAAGACTGTGTGCATTAATATATGCCATGAAGAACGAAGGGGGGTTGGGTAGGCCAGTGTCAGAAAAGGGGAGATACCGTGTCTTAGTTCTTGAGGGGTACTTATGATAAGAAGGTTGTATCACTTTTAGTTTCCTGTTCCACACCTCAATGTTAGAGTGATGTTCATAATGGTAAGAGCGGTGACACATCAAATCCCCTCCTTCTTGTCTTATTACTATACTGATAGTAAATGAGTGTATGTTCGTGTCCTTTCATTCTTGTATCCTCATTAAATGAGGATAACAGGGAAGGAAAGGATTGTGTTTCACAATAGTCTACAAGAGTTGAGGGAGGGAAGGAGAGGTCAGTGTCATAGAAGGATTTCGCCAACCTTTGTTTTTAATTTCTTTCCTTTTCTTCTATTTGGAGTATTTGATGGAAAGTCATGGGGGAATACAGGACATGAGTGACAATATCCTATGACAGTAGAGGGAGGGTAGATAGGTTGGGCTCAGAAAAGGTGGGATACCATGTATCGCCCTTGGGTATTCCCTCACCAATCCCTGAGGACCCGCTGCCCAGGTGATCCTCCCTCGCTAGTCCACCCCCAGGAATGGGTTCCAAAAGTGATGGCCCTCTCCTGGTCCCCTGTGTAGAAGATCCCTGGGGAGTAGGCAGGGAAAGACCCTTGATTTTTCACGGAGCAGTTGAAGAGAAGTTTAAATTAAGTGTAGTAATGAGAGTTCGGTGGTACGTTTGGTAATTGTGCTCTTAAAGAGTGATCAACTCTCCATGTTTAGCACTGCCGGCATGGACTATTTCTTATGTGCAGGATTAGTGTGGCAGTATGCGATGTGGTATTTAAGGAAATGGATGTAGTGGCTTATAATGTTAGACAAAGGATCGTTTATATGATGCTTCATTATGTCCGTTTGTGTTGAATGGCGAATAGGTATGGACATTGCTTGCAATAGCATTGCAGGAGGTTTTAATGTTGTCGCATGACGTTTTGAGGAATTTCAGGTTAGGGCTGCTATTAGCAGCATGGGCATTTAGGCTAAAGTCATGCATAGCTTAAAATGTAGTAGAATTTTAGAACCTGAATATGTGGGCATGTCTTTAAGCAGAATTAACTTAATTGAGGATTTGCAGGTGTATAGCCACACTGTCAGCTATGAACTTTTAGCATTGTTTTTAAAGATGTTAATTGTCATAATGTGGGTATTGTAGACACATATTAAATATTGTATGTGTTGAATATTAAATATTGACAACTTTGAAGAAGTGCCCATAAGTGTGTACTAGTACTGACATGTTCTGGTAGAGTGTGTGTGACCGCACCAGGCATCTGTGTGTGGTATGGTCGAGAGACCCCACACTCTTTGAAGTCCACCTGTATGTATGTGGTGTAAGGGTGGGACTACATCTTTCGCTTTCGGTGTGTGTGGAGTAGTCATGGATAAGTGGATCTGCTGTGAGAGTATGGGTGCAGTATCAGAGAAAAGGTGTGCATGTTTAGTAGGATTAAGGGACTTTGTCTCCGGTGTGAGGTATTCGCTGGAAGAAGGTGGGACTGCAATGTGTATGGTTATCCATGGAGAGACACTGTTCCATAAAAAGGTGTGCGGATATGTATGACTACACTCAAAGGTGTGTGAGGTAGTCATAGGAGAGTGGTTGAAGTGTATAGATTTCAACTACAGTAGAAAAGGGGGGGTATGTGTCATGCCTCATCAGGGTTGGAAGTTTTGGCATGCCTGGAGAAACAGCCATTGAAATGTGCCATCACATTTCCTTCCATTTGCTTGTAATCGTTCTAGATGTTTTCCAAGAAGGCATCCTCCCGTTCCGCATAATTGCAGAACGGTTCAACAAGCAGACGCGTTGCAAGCCTGTTCGTGCCTTTCGGTAATACGCTAGTTTCTTCTTTGCTACTCTTTGAACCTTCTTTGCATGTTGCTCCCTTGCCACCTTGCTCCTCTCTCCTTGTCTGCCTTCACCTTGCTGCCTTTCCCTTTACGTGCTGTTTGGACTTACGCTTCCTATTCTGGGTGTTGCTCTGTTAGGATCCTGCTGTTTACATCGAATCCTTTCTTAAAGACCAGAGTTTTTTTTTTGTGCCAGCTGGTTTTTTCTTCTCCATATTGAGGATTGCATCGGGAGAAGCACATATTCCTGCTGTCAAACCCAGTGGAGAGACTGGTTTCCTCCAGGGCCAGACCATACCTCTTCGATGGTCAGCAATCAGAAGCCTGGAATCTCTCCGTCCAAGGAATCCTCAGAGTCAAGCTTTGAATCCTCAAATGAGGAAGACATTTGTGAGAGTATGCCCTTCAAGATGTTCCAGAGTTATGCCCCTCGTTAAAAAGGTGTGGTGTGAGAGAGGTCTAGTATGTGTGTGTGTTTGGTTTCATTCTTGCATAATGTGTTCAAGGGAGGAGTGCTAGTTGTTTGGAAGGTGCCGTCTATTTCTGTGTGATGGTAAGGACGTATGGCCCCCACTTGTCCTTGTTTCTGCAGAGAGGTCTGCACTGTCCCCATCTCTATTACACAGCTCGGTTAGTAGTCAATGTGTGGCTGGGACTGTGTGGATGCGTGTAAGTGATGTGTGGGTGCTTGTTTGGTGATGGATGGTTTGGGCTAGATAAGGAAAGGAAATGTGTTGTGATGTGTTTGATTGGGATATTGTGAGAGCTGAAACTGAAGGGAGAAATGTTGTAATGTGCTTGGATGGATGAATGGAACTATGGTGTAAGAGAGAATGTGGTGAGAATGGTGTGGTATGAGTGATAGAATGTTATGTTTAAAGGTTATACATCTAAGAGTTGAAGAGAGCTTCCCTGGGTGATGGGTGCCAGTGGTCTCCTATGAGACATCTTAATGTATCTTGATGTAACTACAATAAAGCAACTTACTGGCACTAACCTGAAGTGCATGCAAACCTACTTTACATCAATTACAAATTCAATAAACTCCTTTATTGTCTCCCCGGCAGCGTGGCCTTTGTGTGTAGCGCCCCAGCGTCCCACCTCCTCCCGCTGGGCTCACCGGTCTGCTGTGGCACCTTGACGTGCTTGGCACTTCTCGGCTACAGCTGTTCAAAGACAAATGCATGGAGTGCTCCGCTTCCCACTGTCTCCGGCCTCAGGTTGTCTGAACTTTGCTTCTCCAGCATACAGTGAACAACGGTTCCCGCAGTGCTCCTCGTTCATGTAGCACTTCAATGGCTTCCAACTCTCTGCCTGGTCTCACCTGCAGCAAAGCTCTTCTCGGGCCTACGTTCCATCTGACGGGAGGTGCCTTCTCCTGTCAGCGTCTCTGTGGCTGGTCTCGCCGGCATCAAGCACATGCTACGGCTTTCCCTGTCGGCTTGCTCTCTGCCACAACTTCGGCATTCCTGGACACTCACTACAGGCCGACACACAGTTTCCTTTCCATCCGCTGCTGCCGCCCCCACAGACCACACACCTCTCGTTGATCTCTGATCATGGCTAGGAGGTAGAAGGCTTCACAAGCCGTCAACTCCATTCTCCCTTCAACAGCTTCCCAGAGGGTTCTTTCTTTGGCTCTCAGCTGCATTACTTTTGAACTCCCACATTGGACCAATTAGATTTGTCCAAAAGCTAGACTGCTCACTCCGGTTCATAAGAGTTATCCTCCTTCTTACAGTCCTCTTCCTCGTTGCAGTATTCCTTGATACTTTCCATTGAGTACATTTATATGTTTTACTATCACCCATAAAGGAAGGTGGTAGTATGTTATTACAATATGCCATAAAGGCATAGGGAATGTAGGGGGTATCCCGAAAAGGGAAGGGGGATACCATGTAACATCTGATTATGCCTGTCCTGCCCCGAGGGTCGCCTTCCCCCATGTAATCTTCCTTCGCATAGCCACCCCCAGGGTCAGGATCAGGTAGCGGCTGCCGTCCCCTGGCCACATGAGGAGAGGCTATCTCCAGGAAAGGAGTGATGACATCATCACATTATAAAGAGCGAGTTACACTTGATCTTAGCACAGAATCATATTCCCCTTGGGAACCTGGCAAGGACTGTAAAGCACTATTCACTTGGCCGCCTCAATAAAGACAGTTCATAATCAGGTCTTTCAGTGAAGGAAGACTTATTACCTCAAACACAACAGGCCACATACATGAGATGATCTCTGTATTGAAACTAAATGGACTTACTGCACTTGTGGCTGGCAAATAAATAGAGCTGGAACTGCAGGGCTCCTTTGATCTGAAAACCTGAATTAGTGATGGAATCAATTGAAGGCTGTTTCCGGCAAGGGGGAAACTTGGATGGAGCTTTCAAAAGAAGGAGCTGTTCTTTGGCACAATCCCGTCTTCACATCTACTGCCTGAAATTTCAATTTAGGACACATACAAATAGTCTTGATGGAAAGGTCATCCTGCAAAATCCTGTTGTGAAACAGACAATGTTTACACTTTGTAAGAACAATCTAGGAGGTAGCCACTTGAAGAGTCGGACAGACATTCCACTGAGGCTACTGTCTAGAGGGTTGAGGTGAAATATATCATGGCCTCTACATAAATAAGTTGATTGACATTTGCATTAATCAAATATTCTTATGATTCTGCTGATTCCTCTGGGGCTTCAGTCTATTTTGAAACTCTGGGGCCCACTGAAGGGGCAGCGGTTCTTTCTTAGCTGAATAGGCGACTAGAAAAACTTGTCATTTAGACCTGGAGGCGAGAAAAGTAAATACTTTTTTCCTGGACTGCTTCACCTTCAAAAGATATTCTTCCCTTTGGGATCCTCACCATGGTTTCCCTGGAGTTCCATCACCTTTGGTCTCATCTAGTCCTACTAGTACAACTGAGCCAACTCCTGTGTAGGACCATGGTCGGCAATCTGTGACTGTCTGTCTTTTCAAGTGAAATTTCCTTTTAATTTGTTTTTATAAGAGGTTATCTTCCTGGTCTATCAATGCTTACAGGTAAGCAGCTTTGTCTAGTTCAATTTGGAGGGTTTCAAATGTTCAGCGTCTGTAGGAGTTACAGGCAAGATGAGGTTGTTATGGAGATGCTGCACTTAAAGCAAACAACATCCAAACGCGTGGCTTTCTAACTCCAGAGCAACTGATTGCAGTTAAAGGGCCCTGTCATACTTCTCTTGCACCCTATGAAGGCAAAAACATGATTGGTTTGGCCAGGTCTTACGTCCTCCATTAGTACAAGACAGAGGTGGATCTTTTCCGAGATTGATCTACTCTCCCAAGGGTCTAGGCATGTGCTGGGGTTGGTGTCTTGACCTGACCATCTGCCTGTTGTAGTGCATTGGCCCATGGAAAGCACCCCTCCTTGCTTCTCCTGACATAGTCTTTCTCTCCCTTGGTATAGCTGCACATTCTCAATCCTACTCCTGCCTCTATGGTGCCCCAGACTGACCAGATCTGCTAGATCAATACTGTTGAACAGCCACAGGGTCACCTGTTCTCCTCCTGCCTGCTCAGCCGGAGTCAGTATATCTTGCCCTCTTGCCAGATGGTACAGCTTCAAACCCCTTCTGTCTCTGTCCACCTTATTTCTATCCGCCAAATGACTGCCCTCCTACTCCAAAAATACTCTCTCTCTGCATGGCAGCCCTCCTTCTCTAATACAGTTCCTTCCTGATGACAACCCTCTTCCTCCAATATAACTCTCCCCGCCCAACCTCTGACTGCCTCTTTCAACCTCTGCCTCCATCAATAGACCTTTCACTCACCAATCTCCCCCAAACACCCTCCTCCTTCTACTTTTCCTTCTTGAACACCTCACAGCCTTAGACTGAGCAGGCTGGCTTTTATAGTTTGGTCTCTCCTCCCCTCAGGTGGCACTTAGGATCAAGAATTGCAACTGGGTAGTGTAGGCTAGGCTGGCCTGTGATTTGGCTTTGCACCTGTGGTCACCTGGGCTGAACAAAGTGTGGCATGAGGTTATGTCAATACTTGTCATGAACTTGGGTGTACACATGGCCTTGGGCGTGTCTTTGAAGCCTTGCTGACATGGCCTAATTTGAACAGTGTCCCTCTGTTCCAGCGTGTAAACGAGAAGTCAGGGAAATCATTGGTAAACATGGGAAGTAGCCCTGAAACCTCTCTAATACGAGTGGAGCAGAAGAACAATGTTTAGCCGCCCATGCTGAAGATTCTGTTTGTTTAGCGAGTGCGATTCTCACAGTCTAGGTTGCTCTGACTCATTCATTTAGATGCTATGCCTAAGAAAAAAATGAATCCAAACACTCGCAGGTGAATTCAGAATTCTGCAACTCCATTCCCTTAAAGGCAAAGCCATCGATTCATATGCTGGGAGAATCGCTCCATGAGGAACACTACCATAGTAAGGGCTGTCCCCTTTGCACAGTTGTCATTGCAGTGTGCAAGTATGCGAGTACTCATGTGACTGCCCCCTGCCTTCCAGCAGGGACACAGTGATGGTTCTTTGGTGATTCCCCTTACACCTCATCCTGGTCTGGCATCCACCACCTCTGGGTGGCACACAGTCCCTTTGGCCACCCCACTGTCAGTCCCAAAGGTTAAACAATGTTTACATTTGATCTCACTTGCGGTATTGTGCGCAACGAACTAGGCTTACAGTCTCTACATGTATACCTCATTTGGAAAGCACTGTCCACCTTCAGAAAAGTAGAGCTTTGCGTCTGCCCTCCACAATATGAGCTCTTGAAAGGAGAAAACGAAAAACTACCTTTTTTGGCCATTAACAATGTGGCGAAAGAAATGCACTGACATGTTGGACCAACCAGGTGCAAGTACTGACACACTACGAAATGATCCAAAGCGAATTAAAACAGTGCTAATGTCAGTGGATTGGTCGCAATCAGAAGCAGCTCGGGGAGCATCAACATGTCATACATTATCAACCACATTAACTAATAATCCCATGTTTCTGCCAAAATATTTAAGGAAAAGTGCAAATCCTCAACACAGGGACTTAATTCTACGATTCATACTTAACATTTTGAGAACAAAGCAAAATCTACTGAAATATGGTTTGACAGATGATAACGTGCCAGCTCTGTGAACAAAAAGAAGAGTCTTTACAACCTCTAGTTATGTTTTGTAAGAAATTGGACCACAAAGGGAGAACATTTTGCAGAAAATCCTAACTCCCGCATGTGCCCTGGACTCGGACCTATGGTGGAAAGCATTATACATGATCCAAGCCAAAGGGCAATCAAAGCCCTAGGAATCTTTTTGGAAATAATGTTGAAAAAGATATCAGGTGTGATTGATAAACAGAACAAATTAAACAATGTGATGAAAACATTTCTTTCAGCTATAAGCAGCCAAGCATATTTACACAGATTGAAGAATTGGCCCACTGGAGTGCCAAAAAGTGCTATGGGGTTGACGTTTGAGAAACAATAAGACGGAAAACGAAATAAATGCTTGGCATATGGAGGAGGGGAAGGGAAATTGAAAAGCAAAAAGTTTGCATTTGTTTAATAAAAATAATAATAAAATAAAAATTATTTTAAAACAGTGTTTGCCGAGTGTTTGGCAGCAAAGGACAAGGAGAAGCTCTGCTAGAGTCTGTCCTCTGTTTCTACATTTTGGATCCCTTAAAAACCACCCACAGACGCGGAGCGTAGCGGAGTGTTTGCCGAGTGTTTGGCAGCAAAGGAGAAGGAGAAGCTCTGCTAGAGTCTGTCCTCTGTTTCTACATTTTGGAGCCCTTAAAAACCACCCACAGACGCGGAGCGTAGCGGAGTGTTTGCCGAGTGTTTGGCAGCAAAGGAGAAGGAGAAGCTCTGCTAGAGTCTGTCCTCTGTTTCTACATTTTGGAGCCCTTAAAAACCACCCACAGACGCGGAGCGTAGCGGAGTGTTTGCCAAGTGTTTGGCAGCAAAGGAGAAGGAGAAGCTCTGCTAGAGTCTGTCCTCTGTTTCTACATTTTGGAGCCCTTAAAAACCACCCACAGACGCGGAGCGTAGCGGCGTGTTTGCCAAGTGTTCGCCGATGTGCGAGCATATGGACCTTGAGACATCAGGAGACATGCACTCAAGAACATGGAGTAAGGTACGTGCACTGGATGAAAATCAGTCTAATATCAATACACCTTCAACCCACTCTTATGCTCCATCTAACCTAAAGACCGGCATAAAAGGCATTGGGAAACATTGCAAAAATTGACATCAAACCTAAGCTTCATTAGAGTCCACAATTTAACCACAAATGAAAGTATCTCCCCACCCCCCCTAATCTGACCAAACAACTGCTCCTCACCTTCCCCGGATGCCTGTGCGGCTCCTGGAGGGTCTTCGGCATGCTGCGTTGCGGCGTGCGGCTGCCGCCGCGACTCCGGCGCTCTTTGTGGCGGGGTGTTCGCCGGGGCTTCGGTTGATGCGCGGGGCGGCCACTGGAAGGGGCGAGCTGAGGAGTTCGTAGTCGGGGGAGTGGGAGTGACTGCGGAGCCCGTCCCTGAGGCGAGCGCCGACATGGACGCGGTGCGCCTGGCTCCTCGCAGGGGAGAGGAGGTGTGCTGCGATCTGCCCTCCGAGCCCCCGTGCCTCGCAGTGGTGTCGCATCTAGCGGTGGCGAGTGCTGTAATGGGCGCAGCCTGTCTGGCACCCTGCAAGGAGGGGGAGATAGGCTGCAGCACGTGCACTGGGCCCCGTGCCCCGCTGCAGTGTCGCGTGCAGCAAGCACAGATGGCCAGGGAGAGGCGGCCGCTGGATTCCGGGGCTGCGAGGAGACGCGCGGCTTGACGCCGAGCGGGGGCGAAGTCTCTCGGAAGCCTGAGTTGGCCTCGAGCATCGCGGACGTAGAGAGAGAAATTAACTCTCTCACGTCCGGAGAAGAAGAAACCCTAAATGAAAGGCTTCTGCCCACAGAAAAGTACGGACAACCTGGACCAGCCAAGACAAATTACTCAACCTCACAAATGTCCCCAGACTCATTATTAAATACCCCAAACGAAAACAAAGTGCCAACATTTTTACATGAAAATATATACCCCAAAGTTGTAAAAAAAAGCATTAGCATAAAAAAGCTGGTTACTAATGCAGAAGGCGACCAAGATAAAAGATCTGAAGCGCAAGGCATACAAATCCTAAAGAAGCAAACAAAAAAAAGGTGCTCCTCTACATCAGAAATCGGCACTCTCAGATGGCACTTTAATGGAAAAATCGCGCCTTTAGAAAAAAGCAAAGTTGCAAACTGTGACAAAATCATAACTTCCAGTGCAAGAACTGTGCACAAAGAGAGCAACACATCCCTCATAGAAAATGTTATCACTGAAATAACAGATGATGACCTACTAAACAACATAGTAGAGATCACAGATACACAGATGACAAATCCAATCATAGAAACGCTGAATGATATGGAAAACCAGGAAAAATTTACTGCAAACCGAAGTACAGAGAATGAGGCAAATGACACCTGGACACGAAAGCGTACTCAAATCTATTCACCAGAAAAAATCTCTCTGCCTAACACACCAGAGGCCCCTACATACACTGTTAACAAAACAGTATTGATTAGTGACATTGCCACTAAAACAACGCTCGAACCTGAAAACCAAAGACAAAGGCCCTCCAGAGAGAGAGAATCAAACAAAAATTGTGACCTGGAAATGAAAACAATACAAGATAAAATTAAAAACTTCCTACCACATACAAAAAAAGGACCAACTGAAACTATGACATCAGAGGACACCCCTTCATCCTCCGTAGAGTCTAGTCCAAATGAAAGTAACAGGAAGAAAAGAACAAATATACAAAGACATGCAAACAGTACTACACATGGATCTGCAAATGAAGTGAGGTGGCTAAAAGAGACACAAGAAGCAATTATAGCATCTGTATCAATAACATTGGCCCCTTTCCTAAAACTCTACGAAGCTCTAAATGAAAATCAACGAGACCAATCAACAATGATTGCTCTAATGAATAGTAAAATGATCTACGTGGAATCAGTCATGGAGCAAATAAAAGAAAGGCGAAGCCGAGAGAAAGAAATGGACGGAGTGGTCCTAAAAACCTTGATTGATTTGCTAAAAGAAGCTAAAACTGACAAACATCATTTCCTAGAAGGAATTCGAGAAATTGTTACAACTCTATCCTCTAAACCAAAAAATATTGAATCAAGATCGAGCCCCACGTGGACTCACATACATGAGGAACAGAGAGAGGCCCAAAGTACTCTTTACATGACGAGTCCTGAATTAATACATCCAGGAGCCTCAGCCATTGTGCCTCTAAATATAAGAACAACCCTTATTCCAATACAAACGGAAAATGAAATTAGCCAAAATCACACACCTGAGACTGCTGAAAAATCGATTGAAAATGAGGAGAAAGCAAAAACAAGTGCCTTCCCAATTTTTGACTCAAATATAAATAAAAAGTCAGAAGCAGTAAACACAAATAACACACAAAAGAAAAACCAAAAAAGTTTAAGTAAAACAAAAAATGTGACCAGCAAAGAAAAGAAGAAGCAATGTGGATCAAGGAGCTTTTTACGAAATGTAAAAGACACAGAAGAAAAAGAGCCACCTAGCATTGCCTCATGTAGTAAACTTATAGAGCCACCCACCCAGCCAATCCCTGAAAAGACCAAAACAGCTTCTGTGTCTTCAGAAGAAGATAACTCACAAGACGAAAGCATACAGGATCTTCTAGACTGCTCGATATATGATGACGAAAATGTTCAAACAGATCAAATACAGGAACGAATGATCATGGACTTCAATGCATATGAAGCCAAAGAAGCATGCATTGATTCCAAGACTCTTGACGAAGATTTTCTAACATTAAGTGAGAAACTAAAAAAATGCACAGCTAAATACCCAGAATCAAAAGAATTGAAGGGCTATTGCCCTCAAAAAGAAACGCAATTGACCTTCCCGAAAAATGATTACCAAAATGATACAAGAAGGGAGCCTTGGTCCCAAAATAGAAAACAAGGACACTTTAAGAACACCGGCGCGAAGCCCAAATGGAATAAGCAAAAACCAAAACCACCGAAAAATACGGTGATAACAATAGAAAAATCAGGTAAAAATGTGGATGGACTGATATTAAATCGATCAGCAATTATGAGACTTTTACAATACATCCCTCAATTAAAAACAATAAAATTGGAAGAACTATTGTCAGTAAGCTTCCCGGATGAAGCGCGTGTTGATTTGGTGGAAATCGTGACGAACTCAGCGATACTTGCCTCAATTATGTTAGAGGCCTATGAGAACTTCAGAGCCAAAGGATTCACGATCTCTGAACTAGCGGATACCCAAACTACATACAAAGAGCCCAGAACGAGTGAAAAAAAAAAGAAACTTGTACACTTCGAGAGAACATTCTCTGGAGATGAAAGTCCATATCTCATTAATTCGAGAATTAAAACTAGAAAGACAAATCAAGGAGAGAATTATCAACATGATCATAGCAACATGAGTGAAAACACAAAACAAATTAGGATTAACCAGAGATTCACCATACAGCTCAGAGATGGAAAACGGAAACAAAGAACAAATACAAACGCGAGAAAAAGAGCATCTAAATAAAATAAAAATAACAATAAAGAGAAATGGAAATACAAGTGACCTAATAAATACGCAAAAAATGACAAAGGAAGACCCGAAATACTGGAATTGGTTCGCAGGCTCTCTCGCTACCAGACCAAAACTGTATCCACTCAAACAAACTCACACCAACAGATGGAAAATAGGAAGCTGGAACACCAGAGGCTTCCGACATCTTTTCAATGATTTCAATCCTCTTCTGAATGAGCTAGATATTGTATGCATACAGGAATCCTGGCTAAAAACAGCCCCTTTCAAAGAAGGATATACTGTGTTATGCAACCCTGCTAAAGGAAGCTTGATTGGAAGACCATCTGCAGGTCTCCTAACCCTAATTAAAAATGGATCAGGAATACAAGTGATTGAATCAAAAAACGTCAATTTGTACACTCAAGCAATAATCATACAATTTCAGCTAGACACTCCAAAAACCAATCAAAAAATGTTAATATTAAATGTCTATTGGAACCCTTCAAAAAATGAAGACGAACACTTCATAGACCAAGTAATGGAATGCGTAGATGAAAAAACAGAAGCACACAAAGATCTATACATTATCATCTGTGGCGATTTGAATGCGAACTGCTTCGAAGAAAATAAAGCTACTTAAACAGCCACATACAAAAACGACCACAAACGTAAACGTGGCAAAACATGGAATGAAGAAATGGAAACAAGAAGACTACACAGACTCAACGGTAACACGAAGGGTGACATCCCACCTGCAAAGACTTGGTCAAATGGTAATGTGAGCAACATACTTGACTACATGTTTGTGTGCGAACGATTACTAGCAAAGGTACAAACATTTAGGATATCACCTTCGAACCATAGTGACCACGACCCGATCATTGCTGAATTCTTACATCCGAAGATTAGAACAAATCAAATATGGGACACAAAAATAGAGTTAGAACATGGCCTAAACCGCCTAAGGCTGAAAAAAAGAGACTTCAATGTTGTATTAAAGAGCCTAGAAAAGTGGCAATCTAAAGAACAATTGTCCGTAGAATATGAAACATCACTACAGATCTTCAAACAAAGTCATGGAAAAAATATAAAACCAAGAATCATCAGAAAGTTACATGTATATGATCCAGAAGTAATGTTACAAAAGAAACTCCTGAGAAAAGATATATGTGTCTTAAAAAATGAAAAGAACAAAAACCTGAAAGAACTTATTCAAAGAAGGAAACAAAAATACAAAAACTAGCAAAAAGCCCACAAATCACAACTACTTCAACAAGATGCTGAAGCCATGCAGAGAGCAATATTAAACACAAATAGCAGATCCTTATGGGACCTGCTAAATGAGAAACAATCAATGGCAGCTCTTATGAACCCAATACCAGAAAATGTTTGGGCAGACCATTTCACGAAATTATTCAACGAGACAAATATTACGGAGAAGAACAACACCAAGGAAGAACTACCATGTTCATGGGAAATTAAATTCGATAAGGAAGAGATAAAGTCCTTAATCGTGAGAGCAAGCTCGTCAAGAGCCCCAGGTCCAGACGGCTTGTCAAACGCAGTGTTAAAAGAAGATCCAGAAAAATGGGCAATTTTCTGCGAAAGACTCTTTAAGAGAATAGTGAAGCAAGGACAAATACCAAGATCTTGGAAGCTGGCTATCATTGTCCCTATTTTCAAAAAAGGCAATGGAATGGACCCTAATAATTACCGTCCAATCGCCTTGCTAGATTGTGTCGGGAAAATCTTTGCCACGATTTTGCTAAAACAATTAAAGACCTGGATAAAGGCCTCGAACACCTACGATAAAAGACAATCAGGCTTTGTCGAAAATGTGGGGTGCAATTTAAATCATCTGATCCTAGGCCTGATGAAAAGAAGAGCCTACACAAATAAACAAAAACTGTATATAGCCAGCATAGATCTTCGACAAGATTTTGACAGTGTGAACAGAAGTCGACTCTGGGAAAAATTGGCCTCTAAAGGGTGCCACCCTGATCTTTTGAAAGCAATAAAAGAACTATACGCTGAAACTTCAATAAGAGTTAAACTAGACCAAGACGTAAATTTATCTAAGAACATAAAAACAGCAAAAGGTCTTAAACAAGGATGCCCGCTAGCAGCCACCTTATTCTGCTTTTATATCGAAGATATGCAACAATGTTTTGAAAATATCAGGTCTTTTCCACCGAGATTAAACTGCAAACCAGTTAATCACCTGCTATATGCAGACGACCTGATAATCTTAGACCATACACAAATTGGTCTACAACGCGCATTAAATCAGGTTGAAAAATACATAGGAAACAACGATCTAGAAATAAATGCAGATAAAACTGAGATATTAATAATCAGTGACAAAAGATGGAAAAAGACTAAAAATGAAGAATGGAAAGTGAACGAAACGTGGATAAAACCTTGTGATGAAATGAGATACTCGGGGATACAAATAAACGGAATCAAGAATGAGGAACCTTGGAAAAAGATGCTAAAGACAAAAACTAAACAGCTAACAGCCCAAGCAACCATTATCAATAAAAGATACAGAAAATGTTCTCTATGCCCTGTGATTACATTCTATAAGCTAAAAGTAATTCCCACACTAATATATGGAGCAGAAACTGGCACAAATATCCCAGAGAAATTCTGGTCAACTTTAGAAGGTCTTTTTTGGAAGACCGTCCTCTCGATACCAAAAGCGATTCCAATCTCGGTAATCCGCCACGAATTAGGCCTAACATCAATATATATACACATACGCTACAACCAATTGATGCTGTACAGAAAAACAATGACCAACCTGACACCCCCCCAATTCGAAATATTGAGCAAATCCAACAATCATGAGGAAAAAGTAATAGAAGATTGGAAAAATGGAAATAAACAGACCCTGATAGACTTCGGCATCAAAATCGAAACACTAACAGAGAAACCAATAGCTGTAAAAAGAGCGATGTGGGCAGAGGACTGGTCGAACACTGAAATGAAATGAGCTTTGGCGAAAACACACACACTTCTGAAATCTAACTGTAGTGTGATGTCCATCATACCAGACTACCTGAAAAAATGTCCAAGTTCAAAACAAAGAGATCTGTTATTACGCTTCAGACTGAACATCCTACGAAACAGGACGACAAAAGCAAGATACACGAAAGAGAAAATATGTACAAAATGCAGACTGTGTAAAAGAAGCGAAGAATCTCTAATTCATCTAGTGCTATTATCCTATGAATTAGGAGATTTGCGAAATCTTTTTCTAGCAAGTAATATCTCTGTCCTATGCGATATAGATGCGGAGAAATGGTGGAGCCTAATATATACTTGTCAATCCCCAAAAATAAACTTCGCAACAGTCAAATTCTTAGAAAACACCCTAAAAAGACTTGATCACATTGACAAGGAAAATACATCATAACCAATGAACTGGAATGAATGAAAGGTTGTGTTGAGCCAATGTTAGATATTTACCTGTTATTTAAAACTATTGCTCCAACAATTTTATCTTATTCAACATTGTTGGCAATTGAAATTTATTTTAAGTATTCCACCCAATTATGTAGGGAGGTTTTAAATTAATTTAACTTCTTTGATTTTTAGTTATCCTTGAGTTAAATTGTAGCGAACATTCTGTCACCCTTTACTATTACTTATTTTGTGAATCGTTTCTGCGTCAAGCTCAATGTGATTGTATTATGACAGATCTCTTTATGAAACGCAATGTTTTACTGATGTGAAAGGTTTGAAATAAACCAAATACACTTAAATAAAAAAAAAAAAATAAAAAAAAATGTGATCTTACTTGCATAAATACTTTTCAGACACAATTATGGTCAGACAATTGCTGGAAAAGGTGATTTGTTAAATATAAAAGTCGCTATGCCATTGCAAAGTATGCTGACTTGACACACTTTGATCACATGGCAAATGGCACACTGCATTGGAAGAGAAGGACCCTGCTTGTCCTTAGAAGGCCCACTTCTTGGCACTCGTACCATTACTGCTTACCACTTCCCATGTCAATATAAATGGTGTGCAAGCAAAGAATAAAAATGAGATGATGGATAGTTTGGAATCTCAACATATATTTTGCCAAGACATACACGCAACACATGGGACAGCACTAGGAGAGCGAACTTTGTTCACATTTGAAGGAAAACCACAGACAGATCATGGCAGCATTCACAGCACGTCAAAAGCAGTTGGCACCATAACATAGTCAGATGCACGGAACAGGCACAACACATGCAAGGGTCAGCTTCCCCAGTATACATACAGAGAAAACACAGTGGCTGCAAGTAGCAGCCTTGCCGGCCACCAGGAACTGTTGTACTTAATTTACATGAATGACAATCAATACAATTAGCCAGTGCTTAATTTGTGACAGTGCTTGCCAGGGCTCAGCCCTGAGGCTTATTTCTAAGCACCAACACTTATTGTCTCAGACTCACTTCACTTATGATGTGGTGCTGTGGCAACTTAATTCTATGATATGCCATTCAGTCTTTGTCATACAACAACCAACAGCAGAAGTGTGAGCAATACCGGCACTGCTGTGCTAATTATTCAGTTTCACGAATAAAAATGAAACGGAACCTGACAGCACTGGGTGCTCATATTAGTCATGCCAGCACATTGCTATAGTAACCCTAAATGACATCAGCACCGCTCTTCCACTGTAATAACTGGCAGTACTGACACACTCGTGCAGCAGGGTGGGTGGGAGGGGCAGGTGGTGCAGGCAGCATCCAGGCACCCATGATACCCGGTGCAACCCACCTAGTTGAGCATGCAGAAAAACACTTGCATGTATTTGTGCCAGTGTAAGTATGATGCTGACTTTGCTGCACCTCTACAGGTGAGACACACTGCGGGCACATGCAGGGCCTTAAGAGGGGCACTTCCACTTTTTCTTCTGGTATGCTGCCAGCATGAGGTGCACCAATGCGCATTTGCATGCAAGGCTGCCAACTTACTGGGCCTCATTATAAGGTGGGTGGTAAGGGGTTAAAAGCGCCGGTAAAGGTGCCGGAGCCGTTAACCCCTTCCCGCCTTATTACGAAGTCCGTTTGCGGGACCCGCTCTGGACGCCTGGTTTTACCAGACGTCCTTAGCGGGTCCCATGAGTGGCCCAACATGCTAACAATGGGCCCGTCATTAACGGGCCCGTTGTTAGCATGCTCCCCATTCCCATTGAGCCCGTCATTAACGGGCCCGTTGTTAGCATGCTCCCCATTCCCATTGAGCCCTACGGGGGCTCAAATGGGAATGAGGATAGTCCAGGTCCAGTTTCCCTGAATGGGGAAATACCGGGCCCTCCAAGGTCGGTATGGCCCGGTATTTCCCCATTCAGGGAACCCGGACCCGAGTTTGGAGGCAGCCATGCCCTCATTAAGGGCATGGCTGCCTCCAAACTCGTAATGACGCCCACTGAGTCTTAAACACTCATTACTGTGACTGGTGACACACAGCCACCAGTGCCATCAGTGTGGCAGAGGGGCACCAAGCACAGAGAAAAACAACAGAATAGCCACAAGCCAACAGGACCAGAAGAGGGGCAAGGCCAAGAAAAAAGCCACTGCCAATTATGAGTGCCTGTGCTGAGTGAAGCTCCTGCTGAGCTGTTTCACAAGCAAGTTATTCAGTGTAGTAGTTTTTTTGTCTGCACTTGCCCATCGCTTTATTACATGGAGAAAGAACTTTTACGACTATTTTCTGTGTTAGACATTTACAATTTTCCACTTGCCACATCAAAAATTTGGTTTTTTGGGGGACTACTTATTGATTATAGTAGGCCTAGGTTATTTCTATTATGTCAAAGAGATACAAAAACACTTTAAATGTGAAAATGCACAAGAAGGAGTTCAGACACAAAAAGATATCAATCTGGCAGCTTTTAAATTTATTTTGCTGCTAGATGCATTTAGTAGTCATGCATCAGTGGTTTTTTTTAAATTAGAGAGGTATTTGTTGAAAAAACAATTAGAAATGCAAAGGATTCATTCGCAAATACAGAGTGTAAAGGGAGGTGATTTCTTAGTCTTAACCTTTCCCTCATACAGCTGGTATGGCAAGATAAATTGCAGAAATCCAACGGTAAAACAAGATAGTGCTTAAAGAAACACTGTGTAACCACCACCTATATTGACAAGTGATTAACATGTATTCAATACAAAACAACCAAAATACAGGCAGTAAATGAGGAAACTCTTGGTTGTATGTAGCCAGGCTGGAGGGTGACCTAACACGTGGTCGACGTCTAGATATAGATCAAACAGAATGTTGGGACCAGGAGGAGTATGGAGGTGCTGGTCCGTAAAACGTTTCGGCTAAGTGCCTTCATCTTGGGCCTGGAGTAGGTCTCCCTAGGATAGAGATAGGGGGACTCTATTAGTGACTGAATAGAGAGTTAAAAACTATTATTATTTTAAAAAAGAAAACAAGACATAATATATTCCAAGAATATATTCCAAGAATATGGTACACCTCTATAAAATCAGGGACAGGGGAGACACAGGACTAACCTTGGGGGCTTCAAGTCTGCATGGATCCGGAGATTGCTGTGGCACCGGAGTGGCGTGAGGTGCAGGATGGTTTAGGCTTCTAGGGTCTAGCAGCAGGCTGTGAATACACATACAGTTCTAGGTAAGTTTACTGTTGCTGATGGCCAAAAATAGAGCGTGGTGACCTAGGTGCATAAAAATATCAAGCGCTCACCTTGCTAGGTAGCATCTGCGTGAAAAATCACAGGATAAACGTGGGGTGCCGGTTGAGTGGCATCTGTTCACACGACTTTGGACCAGCGAGTAATGGTGGCTGGGTGAGCCAGAAGTCGGTTTCTAACCTGTAGCTGTCCTGTGAGAAAACGAGATAAGTGTGCCCGTTTAGTTAAATGGTGTAAATAGGGTCTGCATTCAATAGAAAGAACGGGGTGTGTGTTTACCTGGAATTAATATCCCGAGCTTGCTGCAGGCTGGCGTATGGGGCCGCATTTGCAACTTGCGGCTGGAGCGCCACGTATGTGAAAGGAAAATCACCAAAGAAAAAGGCGAGCTCTTCACGGCTGTACTGGGTGCGCACGTGCGCCGGAGGTAGTGTCTTGCTGCTGCCCGGCGAATACGCATGTGCAAGTCCGCATTGCTGTAGCGTTACTGTACGTGCCTGACTGACAGACACGGTGCACTGAGAGACGGAGTGCCGTGTCAGTCGTAGACATTGAGTGGAATGTTTTACGTGTCTGCCTCTGGCTCGTGACCTATGTGGGCTATGTGGAGGTCTAGAAGCCAGATCCAGGCTGCAGCTAACATTAAGGGGGCAGTATGTACAATAAATGTGGTCCTGCAGGCATGGTTTGAGAGCAGGTTTTTCGGGTACTGACCAGTTGGATGGGAGTATAATCGTGGGTGCCCTATTTGAAGAAATGCGGCTCCTATAAGGTAACAGATGAGCGAAGCGCTCGTGAAATTACATGTGCGAGGGAGAGAAGAATAAATAAGGGCCTAATTTAATTTAATGCCATCTATGGTGGTGTCTTCAGTTGGCAGGAAAGGTAGAAGGTGACTCAGGAAGAGGAGACGAAGGCTCCTAGATGTGTGATTATCTGCTGAAGCACGTGGGGTCTATCTCATTTAGCCCATTTGTAGTGCTTTTAAGTTTAAAAATCCACCATGCCTCTTTATGGTTGAGTGAGTTGGTGGCGTTGCTTGTATTTGGTACTGAATATGTTATCCACCACAGAATATCGTCTGGTCCATGATGGTTTTCAATGAAATGTTGTACCATTGGGGCAGTGGCAGATTTACATCGGATTCGAGATCTGTGTTCTCCTATCCTTTTGTGGATTTGGCGAGTTGTTTGCCCAACGTAACGAAGACCACATGGACATTCAATAATGTAAATTACATTTGCCGTTTTTGCATTTTGTGAACTGTCTGAGTTGCCAGTCTTTTTCACCTATCCTGAATGAAGACATTTTCTTGGTGAATCGACAAACTGTGCAGGTGCCACAGGGGTGATGCCCCCTTATTTCCTGCATGTTCCAGAGCGTTGATCTTTGTGATTTCCTCTCTAATCTAGCATGTGATAGCATGTCCTTCAGATTCTTGGATCATTTGAGCGCTATTCTTGGTGTTTTCTCTTCTGGCAGGCTTAATTGTACCAGAGGACAACATTTTCTCAATATCCCTTTTAGTTTTGTTGTGTCAGGGCCAAAAGTGGAGACAAATGTGAGAGTATCCTCTCGATCTGGATTTTTCATTTTGGGTGTTAACAGGCTTTCTCTAGGCGTGTATTTGGCTCTTTTGATGGTCCGACTGATGAGTTTTCTGGGGTACCCTCTTTCTTGTAGTTTGCTTTTTAGTTTTTTGGCATGTTCTTGAAATGTATCCATTTCTGTGCAGTTGCGCCTTAGTCTTAAGAATTGGCCATATGGAAGGTTATCCCTTAGATTCCTTGGGTGATGGCTTTTGTAATGAAGTAGGGTATTTCTCTCAGTCTCTTTTGTGAAGAGGTCACATTGTAATTTGCCATTCTTGGCTAAGATGGTGAGGTCCAAAAAATTAATGGCAATGTTGCTGTTTTGCATGGTGAATTTTATCTCTTGGGTCTGGGTATTGATCCACTCAAAAAATGAGGTAAGGCTGTTTTCATCCCCATTCCATATCAGGATGACATCATCGATATACCTATACCATGAGGAGATTATTTCTTGAAAAGGGTTTGATGTATCAATGACATGTTGCTTTTCAAATTCTGCCATAAAAATTATTGCCAGACTCGGGACGAATGCAGCTCCCATTGCCGTTCCACTTGTTTGAAGATAATATTCGTCATCAAATGTGAAGAAGTTGTTAGTTAATGCAAGTTCTAGCAGTTCCACTATAAAGTTGGAGGGGACTCTTTTCTGGGTCATAAAATGAGTTAGATGGTGTCGAATGCACTCCACCGCTTCTTCTTGTGGGATGTTAGTATAAAGGCCAACTACATCCATGGTGACTAGGAGTTCCTGCTCGCTGTTGAATTGGCGTCCTTCAAATTTGGAGATGGTTGACATGGTATCTCTAAGGTACGTGGGTGTTTGCTGGCTTAGGGGCTTCAGGAAATAGTCTATGAATTTACAGATAGGTTCAAGAATTGAACCACAGCCTGACACAATCGGTCTGCCTGGAGGGTTTTGGCTGTTTTTATGAATTTTAGGAAGAGCATAGAAAGCCGGTATTCTGTTTTCCGAAGTATTAAGGAAAGTTTCTTCCCGCTCTGTAATCCACTCCTGCTCTAGTGCAAATCTAGTTGTTTCCTGGATTTTGTGTTTTATAGCAGCTGAGGGGTCTTTCCTTAGTTTTTTATAATTACCTTCTTCATTTAGTAATTGCATCACCATTCCTTTGTATTGCGTTATATTCTGAATCACAATCCCACCGCCTTTGTCAGCTCTTTTTATGATCAAATCTTTGTTTTCTGCTAAGGTTGTTAAAGCCTTGCGTTCACCTGTGGTCAAGTTCTGTCTTATCTGTTGAGGGTTGGAGTTTTCTTATTTCTTTTGTAATGCATTTTTCAAATGTAAGCAAGGAACTGGGTATCTCGTTTTCCATTGGATTAAATGTAGATTTTATTCTTAGTCCTGTGTCATTTTGTTCTGGGCGAAGGTCTTTATCCTTGAAGTACACTTTCCTTCTGATACTTCTGAAAAGATTGGATAATTCAGTGTCCAATTTGTACCAGTCTGTATGTTCTGTGGATACAAACGATAGTCCTTTGGTGAGGATGGAAGTTTCTTCTTTGGAAAGCACATGTCCTGATAAATTGAATGTTGGTATTTCAGTTAGAACCTGCGGTTGGTTTTCCTCCTCTGGTTGTGTTGTCCCCACTGGCGGTAGTTGAAAAACTGCATTGCCTCTGGGTGCGGAGGTGGCCCCCAGTATGTGCCTCTGGGGGCCATTTGCCCTAAAAAAGGCATCTGATTTGGAGGTTGATATTGTCCCTGTTGTCTGTTTTTATACCTGTTTGGGTTGGAATCTCCTGATGAGGAATCAGAACTTGAGGTATCTGAAAAGGAGACCCATTTACGTCTATTTCTGGTGGCCGAGGTTTGGTTAGCCAGTCTCTCCTTTTCCTTCTTGTCCTTGTATTCTGCTGAGAGATATGGGTAAATTAGTTCTATTTTGAAATTGCTAATATCCTTTACTAATTTTTTATGTTTTTTCTCCAATGTGATAGACGTAAATTGGTCAAAGGCTTTGTCAATTTCTTTCAGCTTATCTCTGGTGTTGGACAAACTATCACCATTTAGAAATATTAGTTTCTTCTTCTTTGAGATCTTGTTGTAATTTGGTATGCATGCGTTGTGCTGTCGTTATGGTCAGGGCCATTAGGTCGCTGCTACATTTTGTCGAGATTTTGCTGAAACCCAGCATATATTCCTTATCCTCAAGGAATAATGCTGGTTCATTTCTGACCAGCAGACCCATTGGTACAAAGTTTACTCTGAGGTATTCCCTGAGGAAATGTGCATGTACTTCCGTCCGGAAGCATTTTTTCTTTAGATTTAGTAGAACGTCTCCTGAGGCTGTGGAAGCAATATGTTGCTGTCTCCTGCCAAATTGAAGAGAGGTGGCCCCTCTATGATGTTGTCTATTTCTTCTTCCGTAAAAGATAGCATTTGATTCATGTTGTTGACGTAGGAGGTGGAGGCCCTGGAGGACCAGATCCCGTGTACTCCCTTAGTGGGTGTAAATATGTGTAGGCCTAAAGAAGAGGCACATGTGCTAAAGTTTAAAAACAATTTGAAGGTTCCCTATTATAGCATGGTGCTATATCTAAATACTGGTAACTGGAGGGACAGCCCAACTACGGTAGAACAATGGGCTGGTGATACTTGGTCAACTAAGGGGGTCTGTTCTGACGTATAACATTTTTTGGGGGACTGCTTATTGATTATAGTAGGCCTAAGTTATTTCTATTATGTCAAAGAGATACAAAAACACTTTAAATGTGAAAATGCACAAGAAGGAGTTCAGACACAAACAGATAGCAATCTGGCAGCTTTTAAATTTATTTTGCTGCTAGATGCTTTTAGTAGTCATGCATCAGTGGGTTTTCTTTAAAATTAGAGAGGTATTTGTTGAAAAAACAATCAGAAATACAAATGATTCATTCGCAAATACAGAGTCTACAGGGAGGTTAATTCTTAGTCTTAACCTTTCCCTCATTCAGCTGTTATGGTAAGATAAATTGCAGAAATCCAACGGTAAAACAAGATAGTGCTTAAAGAAACACTGTGTAACCACCACCTATAGTGACAAGTGATTAACATGTATTCAATACAAAAGAAGTATCAGAAGGAAAGTGTACTTCAAGGATAAAGACCTTCGCCCAGAACAAAATGACACAGGACTAAGAATAAAATCTACATTTAATCCAATGGAAAACGAGATACCCAGTTCCTTGCTTACATTTGAAAAATGCATTACAAAAGAAATAAGAAAACTCCAACCCTCAACAGATAAGACAGAACTTGACCACAGGTGAACGCAAGGCTTTAACAACCTTAGCAGAAAACAAAGATTTGATCATAAAAACAGCTGACAAAGGCGGTGGGATTGTGATTCAGAATATAACGCAATACAAAGGAATGGTGATGCAATTACTAAATGAAGAAGGTAATTATAAAAAACTAAGGAAAGACCCCTCAGCTGCTATAAAACACAAAATCCAGGAAACAACTAGATTTGCACTAGAGCAGGAGTGGATTACAGAGCGGGAAGAAACTTTCCTTAATACTTCAGAAAACAGAATACCGGCTTTCTATGCTCTTCCTAAAATTCACAAAAACAGCCAAAACCCTCCAGGCAGACCGATTGTGTCAGGCTGTGGTTCAATTCTTGAACCTATCTGTAAATTCATAGACTATTTCCTGAAGCCCCTAAGCCAGCAAACACCCACGTACCTGAGAGATACCATGTCAACCATCTCCAAATTTGAAGGACGCCAATTCAACAGCGAGCAGGAACTCCTAGTCACCATGGATGTAGTTAGCCTTCATACTAACATCCCACAAGAAGCAGCGGTGGAGTGAATTCGACACCATCTAACTCATTTTATGACCCAGAAAAGAGTCCCCATCAACTTTATAGTGGAACTGCTAGAACTTGCATTAACTAACAACTTCTTCACATTTGATGACAAATATTATCTTCAAACAAGTGGAACGGCAATGGGAGCAGCATTCGCCCTGAGTCTGGCAATCATTTTTATGGCAGAATTTGAAAAGCAACATGTCATTGATACATCAAACCCTTTTCAAGATAAAATCTCCTCATGGTATAGGTATATCGATGATGTCATCCTGATATGGAATGGGGATGAAAACAGCCTTACCTCATTTTTTGAGTGGATCAATACCCAGACACAAGAGATAAAATTCACCATGCAAAACAGCAACATTGCCATTAATTTTTTGGACCTCACCATCTTAGCCAAGAATGGCAAATTACAATGTGACCTCTTCACAAAAGAGACTGAGAGAAATACCCTACTTCATTACAAAAGCCATCACCCAAGGAATCCAAGGGATAACCTTCCATATGGCCAATTCTTAAGACTAAGGCGCAACTGCACAGAAATGGATAAATTTCAAGAACATGCCAAAAATCTAAAAAGCAAACTACAAGAAAGAGGGTACCCCAGAAAACTCATCAGTCGGACCATCAAAAGAGCCAAATACACACCTAGAGAAAGCCTGTTAACTCCCAAAATGAAAAATCCGGATCGAGGGGATACTCTCACATTTGTCTCCATGTTTGGCCCTGACACAACAAAACTAAAAGGGATATTGAAAAAATGTTGGCCTCTGGTACAATTAAGCCTGCCAGAAGAGAAAACACCAAGAATGGCGCTCAAAAGATCCAAGAATCTGAAGGACATGCTATCACATGCTAGAATAGAGAAGAAATCACAAAGATCAACGCTCTGGAACATGCGGGAAATAAGGGGGCATCACCCCTGTGGCACCTGCACAGTTTGTCGATTCACCAAGAAAATGTCTTCATTCAGGATAGGTGAAAAAGACTGGCAACTCAGACAGTTCACAAATTGCAAAACGGCAAATGTAATTTACATTATTGAATGTCCATGTGGTCTTCGTTACGTTGGGCAAACAACTCGCCAAATCCACAAAAGGATAGGAGAACACAGATCTCGAATCTGATGTAAATCTGCCACTGCCCCAATGGTACAACATTTCATTGAAAACCATCATGGACCAGACGATATTCTGTGGTGGATAGCAGATTCAGTACCAAATACAAGCAACGCCACCAACTCACTCAACCATAAAGAGGCATGGTGGATTTTTAAACTTAAAAGCACTACAAATGGGCTAAATGAGATAGACCCCACGTGCTTCAGCAGATAATCACACATCTAGGAGCCTTCGTCTCCTCTTCCTGAGTCACCTTCTACCTTTCCTGCCAACTGAAGACACCACCATAGATGGCATTAAATTAAATTAGGCCCTTATTTATTCTTCTCTCCCTCGCACATGTAATTTCACGAGCGCTTCGCTCATCTGTTACCTTATAGGAGCTGCATTTCTTCAAATAGGGCACCCACGATTATACTCCCATCCAACTGGTTAGTACCCGAAAAACCTGCTCTCAAACCATGCCGCCTGCAGGACCACATTTATTGTACATACTGCCCCCTTAATGTTAGCTGCAGCTGGATCTGGCTTCTAGACCTCCACATAGCCCACATAGGTCACGAGCCAGAGGCAGACACGTAAAACATTCCACTCAATGTCTACGACAGACACGGCACTCCGTCTCTCAGTGCACTCCGTCTATCAGTGCACTTGTGCACGAGACTAGCATCTCGCACAGTCAGGCACGTACAGTAACGCTACAGCAATGCGGACTTGCACATGCGTATTCGCCGGGCAGCAGCAAGACATTACCCCTGGCGCGCATGCGCACCCAGTACAGCCGTGAACAGCTCGGCTTTTTCTTTGGTGATTTTCCTTTCACATACGTGGCGCTCCAGCCGCAAGTTGCAAATGCGGCCCCATACGCCAGCCTGCAGCAGCTCGGGATATTAATTCCAGGTAAACACACACCCCGTTCTTTCTATTGAATGCAGACCCTATTTACACCATTTAACTAAATGGGCACACTTATCTTGTTTTGTCACAGGACAGCTACAGGTGAGAAACCGACTTCTGGCTCACCCAGCCACCATTACTCGCTGGTCCAAAGTCGTGTGAACAGATGCCACTCAACCGGCACCCCACGTTTTTCCTGTGATTTTTTTCGCGCAGATGCTACCTAGCAAGGTGAGCGCTTGATATTTTTATGCACCTAGGTCACCACACTCTATTTTTGACCATCCGCAACAGTAAACTTACCTAGAACTGCATGTGTATCCACAGCCTGCTGCTAGACCCTAGAAGCCTAAACCATCCTGCACCTCACGCCACTCCGGTGCCACAGCAATCTCCGGATCCATGCAGATTTGAAGCCCGCAAGGTTAGTCCCGTGTCTCCCCTGCCCCTGATTTTATAGAGTTGTACCATATTCTTGGAATACATTATGTCTTGTTTTCTTTTTTAAAATAATAATAGTTTTTAACTCTCTATTCAGTCACTAATAGAGTCCCCCTATCTCTATCCTAGGGAGACCTACTCAGGCCCAAGATGAAGGCACTTAGCCAAAACGTCTTACGGACCAGCACCTCCATACTCCTCCTGGTCCCAACATTCTTTTTGATCTATACAACCAAGAGTTTCCTCATTTACTGCCTGTATTTTGGTTGTTTTGTATTGAATACATGTTAATCACTTGTCACTATAGGTGGTGGTTACACAGTGTTTCTTTAAGCACTATCTTGTTTTACCGTTGGATTTCTGCAATTTATCTTGCCATAACAGCTGTATGAGGGAAAGGTTAAGACTAAGAATTAACCTCCCTGTACACTCTGTATTTGCGAATGAATCCTTTGCATCTCTAATTTAAAAAAAAAAACACTGAAGCATGACTACTAAATGCATCTAGCAGCAAAATAAATTTAAAAGCTGCCAGATTGATATCTATTGGTGTCTGAACTCCTTCTTGTGCATTTTCACATTTAAAGTGTTTTTGTATCTCTTTGACATAATAGAAATAACCTAGGCCTACTATAATCAATAGGTAGTCCCCCAAAAAACGTTATACGTCAGAACAGACCCCCTTAGTTGACCAAGTATCACCAGCCCATTGTTCTGCCGTAGTTGGGCTGTCCCTCCAGTTACCAACATCAAGAATCAGAGCAAATTGATAGGATGTGTTAAAAAAAAGCAGTTACTCATTTCAAGACACAGCTACTATGTCATGTTCTGTTTAGGAAATCCCACATCTGCCATGGGTAGGGAACACATCACTCCAGTGAGCTGGGGCAATTTCCGGGTGCAACTACAAATATGTTGCCACTGTTCGGGGTGTTTGCAAAATAGAAAGGCAGTGGTGTGACAAGTTGTTCTAGAAACTTATCGACCATAACTGATCATCTCCAACTTCTTTTGCAAGTCGTAGGAAAGATTTTCTTTTTGCTGCTTTCAATCCATAGATATCTATCGAACTCCCAAACATTTTGCTTCTGTTTTGAACTTGTCCTGACTTTTGAAGGTAAGTAAAGTCTTTTTTACTTTGCTTACCTTGCTTAGCCAATCTATTTTGGAGGCACTGATCAGGCCGTATGGCTATAAATGCAGTGGGATTCACCCCCTGACAAAAAACGTCCATTTTTGTTTTAAGCTGCACAAATCACCTTGCAGTGAAGTGCGGCAGGGGTACTTTATAGCCCTTTTTTTAAGTAACATTGCTCTTATATGCATGATGTGTCCATGATGAGCTGGAAGCAGTAGACATTGTTCTACCATGATTTTAACTTTTCTTGCATGCACTTTTGTACTTTACTACATAATTCCTTAAGAGTACTAGATACTGTCACGAGGTTTAATCAATGCTCTTTGGCCATAACGTGTTTTCGTCTTCTCCCTACTCTCAAGGGGCTACCCATTCCATATAATACACGCCCTTTTACAGGGAAAGCCTTTGCTTTCCTGGGCAAAGCGGCGTTATGTGTTTGTGGCCGCCGTATGTGGGGCTTGCACCGTCTGGTCCCAATACACGTCGTAGTCAGAGTATGTCTGTTGCTGGGCAGATGTGGTGACGGCGACTGTCCAAGATTGGACAGCCCTTGTCAGCTGGAATGGTGCAGAACCTTGCTATTGGTGGTCCCAGGGGTGACTCCAGCTCGAATATAGGATATAAGAAGGACACCTGCAGGCATTGATCAGATCTGCGTTGGAGCCGAGATTCCTTCAAAGAGAAGCATCCTGCTGAAGACCCACAGATCATTGTTGCAGCCAACCAGCTGTGTTTCCAGTAATGTCCCACCAAAGCCCTGCTCTTTTATCTGATGTCCTGAAGGCCTTCTTTAGTGCTACATCCCTTAGACTGCTTGGAACAATCATTGGTCACAGTCTAGAGTCTTCACTTGGGACTTTGCAGATCCTTGACCTGTGAGACAAGAGGCCTTCCCCTACAATTGCAGTTCTTCAGCAGGTCGAGGAACAGCTTGCAGGACCAGCTTCTTTTCCTCTGCCATGAAGGTTGTCTTCTGCTGCCTGATCACGTTGTTCATTGCTCTCTCCTACCTGCTTCGTGTCCCGGGGGACCCCTGAGTTCATCAGCATCATGGTGGTCTTCTCATTGTGCCAGAGTCATCCAGCTGTCCAGTCACAGGAACCGTCTTGCCAGAGCAGGGCACCACCGACTAGCCGGACTCAAATCCCAATGCTGAAAGTGACCTCTACACCAGAGACTCCTAGACTGCCTTCAAAAGAACCACTACACAAGGTAAGGGGCCCAGTGGATTCAGAAGCATCAGAAGTGGTTTCTGACAGAATCGGAGTAAAGGGAATGAGTCAACATACCTGTTTCTACCCCCTTCCATAGATTTAAACAAAAGCAAAGTCCTACATGGGGCCTCATTACACGGTATTTTACAGTATCCGCCTTGGTGGGTGGCGGAATTACCGCCCTACTCCAAGGTGAGCGGGGGCGGTAATTCCCCATTCACCAAGGCACTTCCCCATTCCCAATTTTGCCCCCATAGGGCTCAATGGGAATGGGGAAGGCGCTAATTACGGTACCGCAAATTGCGGTACCGTAATTAGCACCAAGGTCCCTTTGCGGCACCCTACTTTAACGGCTGGTAAAACCAGCCGTTAAGGTCGGGTCCTGCAAAGGGAACTCGTAGTAAGGCGGTAAGGGTTTACCGGTACCGGTTCCCTTACCGGTATCGGTAAACCCATACCGCCTAACGTGTAATGAGGCCCATGTACTTCTCCCTTGGCTGGTTGTGATCGGTGGAGTTCTGACCAAGGATCGCCCCAGGGTTTCCTCTACACTGTTGTGATTGGTAGAGAACAACTACAATTCTTGGAGCACTTACACCTATATAATGGCTTTACCAACACTAGTTCACCCCTCATTAAAGAATCCTAACTCTCTACAAAGGGATAACTTTGGAACTTGTAACTCTAAGGCACAAGGCACAATGGGCCTCATTACAAGTCAGGCGGTAAGGGGTCAACGGCGCCGGTAAAGGTGCTGGCGCCGTCAACCCCGTACCGCCTGATTACGAGGTCCCGCGAGGGGGGGCTGAAATGGGAATGGGGAAGCCCCGGGTCTGGGTTCCCAGAGGGTGGAATTACCGGGCCATCGGAAATCGGAATGGCCCGGTAATTCACTATTCTGGGAACCCGGATCCGATTTTGGCAGCAGCCATGCCGCCAATAGCAGCATGGCTACCGCCAAAATCGTAATGAGGCCCAATGTCTTTTAGCAGGGAAGGACTTTTTAAATGATAGGGCCTTATTTTTTTAAGTGTTTTACTGTTCTTTAATTTCTTTCCTCATTCAACTGGTTTATTTCTACTTACCTTTGCTTATTTAGTTGCTTTACTATAGTTACATTGTTTTAGTGTTCTTACTTGTATCTGATCTACCTGTTTGAAAAGTAAGGTTTTGTACTCTTTAGCAATAACACCCTCTAGATGGGGGACCAACTCTGACCCTCATGCCCCCCACACACCGTTTAACACGAAGGCAGAGGAACGACAGATGTGACACACTTTTAGGCCCATCACTGCGAACTTCGATGTATCGCAGATGTGAGAAGCGCTATTGTCTCAGACATCGTTCAGACCATACCCAATCGATGCTTTGGACAATGTGGAAATAACATAGATTGAGCAAGTCAATGAACTGCAAAACCAGATATTAATTATGTCATCACTGACATCATGATATAGTCGCATTATACATAAAGCACATGTTCATCCATTCATGGCGTTACATGAACATGCACTAGCTTATTGCATATAGGCACAAAGCACATGCTTATGACCCATGCAGGTAGAGGACAGATAAACGTACATATATTTATATTGAAATCTTTCGCCAAAGCTGAAACCACAAGATGCAAAGAGTTCATATATTTAGCTTGCACATGCTTGACTGCTACTAACATGGACAAGCTTTAGGGAATGATATAGGAGCTATAGGTCTCTGAAACGAGCAGCAAAGGATAGACAGGTATCGAGCATGTGGAAAAGCTGGCATGATCACCGCAGACAGGGGCGAGCAGAACTGAAGCACTCAGCCAAGGACAAGTGGAGACAGAAAATTCCAGTTACCAAGATAATGAGCCACCTGCAGAATATCATGCTAAAAACCTCATAATTAAAAGACCGACAGCTTCATTTCGTGATCTCCGCACACGTGACTCAGCCGAACAGGACAATACCCATTCAACCAAGGTAGATGAAGAGTACTGTTCCCATCGAACCAGAGGGGAAAAAGCTTCAAGTGTTGCCTACGAGTTGTTAACTGAATGCACTCTTCCAGGCTTAGGTGATCAGAGATGGCAACATTAGGGAACACTTCGCACCTCCATGTTCATTCCCATTGCCTTGAAAAGGTACACTCAGTCTGGTAACTGTCCAGGGTCTCAGACATATTCTGCCTAATCCAGATTCACCTTTCACGTGGGGATATAATTAGTTGCAAGGGTAATGGTCTCTCTGCGACCCTGCAACATGGTAGATTGATGGTTCCATGTGTTAATATCCCCGCAAGAATATCGCCATGCAAGCATTAAACCTGTGGGGGACACTCCTGCAACGCCCATATTATTTTAAAGGGAGCAAGGGGTACCCCCACAGCCCTCACTCCCATTTACCCCAAAAATTATCCACACTAATAATATCGACTATGGACGTACGTTCCTGACAACCATATATATGGCGATATTATTGGTGGGGATAATACCAGAGTGATACTAGTAGAGTTGGTCCTAAGAGGAGCCACTAGATATGGCTATCCAATTGTAGAACTAACCCATATATCTTCTATATGTAGTCTACCCAAACTGAGCAATGTAAATGTGTGATAGGTTTCTGGGATGGAACCTGATTTTGTGACGTCACAGTGGGTTAAAACCGGGTGACACACGCTTAGAATACGAAAGCTCCAGAGGATACATGTTTTTCTGGTGTGATCCCTGTAATTTTGGTTGCTAATAAAAGACAGTGGGCCTCATTACTACTCCTGCGGAATGGGTTAACGGGTTCCGCTAATGGATGCGGACCCGTTAACACCATTTTGCACGATTACGAGGTCCAAAACCAGGCATCCTTTCCGGATCCCGCGAGGGGAAGAGGGAGCTAACAACGGGCCGGTCGTAATCAGCCCGTTGTTAGCTCACTCTCCCATTCCCATTGAGCCCTATGGGGGCTCAAATTTGAATGGGGATGGTCCGGGCCCGGGTTCCCTGAGAGAGGAATTTCCGGGCACTCCGAACTCGGAATGGCCCGGTAATTCCCCATTCAGGGAACCCGGTAAAGGAGCCCGGTTTAGCGGCAGCCAGGCCGCAAATAGCGGCATGGCTACCGCCAAACTCGTAATGAGGCCTAGTAACTTTGCCCCATTGCTGAGTCTCCCATTCTTGTGGCGGGGAGTATTTGATGGGCCCAAGTGTTCTCTGATGATAATTGGGGAAACTGCTAGAGAGCCCCACCCACATCTTTACAACTCCATGGTGGATGTACATATGTTTACAATGTTTAGTAGATTTACTTACCTGTGATATTGATTGTAAAGTCTTTGTTCCAAGGTCTCGTAAATATTACTGTATTTTTAGGCATTCTGTTTAACTAGGGCTATTAAGAATGTTCTGTGTGTGCTTAACTGAACCTTTCATCACCATCACACTGTTCACAATTCTTCGGCAACTGGGATTCCAAGACTAGGGTTGGCGACTGGTTCTCTCCTCAACATTGAAGTTCGCTCCTACCTGCCTACCCCAGACTCCGTATTCCACCCAATTCTCCCTGTGAATGGTTGTCTCACTATAGCCAGGGTACCCCTACTAGCTAGGTCTATCCCTCAACTGAGGGTGGTTTAAAGACCCAACACCTTGCCTTCACTCTCTCAAAGCCCTCCAACAGTCTCCTCCAACTCCTTCTCCACCTGCCACACCCAACCCCCTCACTGGTCTGTTGGTCCACCTTTTTTGCTCTCAACCTCACCTGAACACCCTTTAACCCCTAGTGAAACGGATGGCTTTTTATAGTCCCGCCCCTTCTTGCTCAGGAGTGCCCTTTGGCCCCCATTAGCTCTCTGTCATCTGCTCCTCCATGGTCATCTCTACCTGAGCTATGCCTATAGGGGCCGGGACTTCCAGTGGAATTCTTTAAGATGCCTCCGAGCTCTGCCCCCTTTTCAGACTCCATTCTCCTGCAGGCAGCCATGTGCTCTGACAAGTCGTTTGTTCCTGTGTTCTCTTCTGTTCTGGATAGGTCTCTATTTAAATAGGGGTTGAGAAGTATTTCTGGGCTTCCCCTGCTCCCTGGCCATCTCTTGACAGTTCCATTTCTTTGATTACTGCCCCACAGCTCCCCGGTAGTTTGACTGTGATGTTTTGTGTCCCCTTTAGTTTTGTAATCTGAAACTCCAGTCCGTTTTCATTCAGTCTGGGAGGTAGGTTAGTAGGAAAAGAGGGAGAATTCCAGATAGGTTTGCTGTTGTGTTGGTGTGTGCATTTCAAAACACTTTGTTACTGTGTGCATCTCGGTTTCTAGGTATTTTGCGTCAGAGCATAGATGTGATTGTGTCCATAAAGGAGCCTTGTGTGCATTGGCAGTAAGATGTATTGGCACCTGTTGGCTCGGGGCACTGGTATGTACATGTGTTGCAATGGTGTAGAATTGTAGCTTGATGACTTTAGGGGAGACTTTAAATAGCTGTGCATGAGTGGCTTTGTTTGTCTATGTGTGTTAGGAAAGATTTCATTTTATATGTAATTTTCCCTCTAGTTGTACACCCCCAAACTTTATGCTGCTGGTTATACACCTTAGTCTGACTGTACCAGGGGAGCACAGCCTTCTGCTGCACTCCTCTGGGCTTTCGCTCACTTTTTATGGGGAAACGGACATGCCCTTAAGACAGTCAGTAGTGGGAGACTTTGTTTCCCTTAGTCCTTTTCCAATGTTGCAACTTTTCTGCAACATGTAACAAGTGCAAACAGTACAGTGCACTTGGGACTCATAGTCATTTCAAAAGACCCTAGATACTCTTGTGGGACTTTTTGGGAGATGGCCGCTTATCTTTTCATGTAATTTTAACCCTTTCCTGCCATTTTAATCACGCTTACCGCATTTGGCATGAGTAGGTGGCCTGTCACGTAAAAGGCCATGCCACAAGGTTCTTTGTCCTGTCTTTTGGCCATCTTGCCCCTTTGCCTTCCCCAGGTCGAGCCAACCCGGGGCAGTCCTTATTTGGTCATGCAGTTTCCTGCGTAACGCCAAGCTTTCACAGGCTTCTGCATGCCTTGTCTGTGTGCCTCCAGGATGTGGGCTGGGGTGTCTGTCCCCAATACACATCCTGTGTGCCAGAGAGTCTGGAGTGCTGTGAATGCCTGGGACCACTGTGGTCCGTGATTGGTCCACATATGGAATGTGTGTTTGTGAGCAGATCTCCCATTGGGTCCTCTCCATTTTGGCACAAAGGGAACTTTGGATAAGAGGAGGCCAAAAACACCCATACCATGTCGATCTCTGGAGTTCTCACTGAACAAAGGATGGGATCCAAGTATCCTGAAACTAAGAAGCCGAGTCGAGGAACCACTGGTGAACCACTGGAAGGTTTGGCAGTCTGAGCCCGCTGTCGTCCCGTGGGACCCCTCTGCATCTGGTCTTCCTAGAAGGTCTGCAAAGACGCTTCGACCCATTACAATAGTGGGACCAACTATTCTCGGCACCTTCAACAAAACCTGCAAGTAAGCCTTCTCGAAAGTGTCCCTTGTAAGTGGTTTCAACCCAGCACTCCACCTAAGTCAATGCCTAGCATGGGATGCCCAATTGAAACCCTTATTTATATATTTTTATGTCAAAAGTTCTTTTATTTCTGGACGATGTACCCTTATATAACGCCCCTCTCTTTGAATCCCCCCGGTCTCACTGAACCAAGAAGAAGGTTGTTTTGCAAAGTTAAAAGATTTATTTGATGAATTGAACTATATTTATATATATATATATATCACACCTTTTTGAATATGAACAATATCTAGATATCACACTTATTAATCTTTGTACACTGATCAGCAATGGGTGATATCACAACAATCAACAATCTCTTTAATCAATAGGAGTATGGGTGAGAAGAATAATGTAGCCGAGAATAACTTTATGTGGGTTCAATGAAATGCAATGATATGAACTTAATGCAGCACAGAAATAAAACTTGATATGAAGTCAATCAAAAATAATGTGATCACTCTTTCCTCCTGCTACTACACAATCCCCCCTAATATACAATATGAAGAGATGGAATGAGGGCACACAGGTTTCAGGAATATACAATCAACAATGCAGTTCAATCCCAATTCCCCAGCAAGCTTAGAGAGAACAGGAATTATTTTAAAACAGGTCAAATGCTTTTGAATGTGATTTGAAATGAATGGGAAAAATGCTAAAATGACTTTAATTCGCTAAATAGGATTCAGAACTAGTGGGAGCTGGTTTGGATAGGTTCAGGTAGACACTAGCAATGATGTTTGAATGACTGGCAGATAGGAAACTGAATTCAGAAGTTGAATACAAGAAATAGGTGTTTTATATGGGATGAAATTGAGCCAAATGCAAAATCGCGGCTAACTTTTCAGCATACGAGAAAGGGGATTACAGAACAACTATATGCGGTTCTTAGTTGAAAGCTGAGGATGTTAGCATCATAATGACATTTAGATTTCATTCCTAGCACATACTGTTCAGAAGTTACAGAGGGTTTAGTGAAGGTAGATTTTTCTCAAAAAGGGTCAAGATTTTACAAATGGGATTGCGCTTTTGAAGATTTACCAACAAGGATGGGCTTATACTAAGGGGCTATGAAGATGCAAGATACCCAACAGCCAGCCACCAGAGCAGCGGCGCCTCCACTCCAACTTTTGTCCGCCAGGACACTTGACTTTCTTCAGAAAAATATCAGCGCACAAATGATTATCACTACAATTATCACAGGATTATGTGGAGGAGAGAAGGATTTAGGATAGACAAAAGAGATTCTATAATGCAGTCTGGATATGTTGGAATGGGTTGGATTGGATTATTTAAACTAAGAGGTTGGTTATGGACAGTTCTACGCTAAATACTCACAACTATGGTTTGGAATGGGCCCGTCAAAGATCTGGTCAAAGGTTTGGCTGGAATTCGCTCGCCACCGGACAGGTCTCAGGTGCTTGGTTCTGCTCTCAGCAAGGCACTCTGGTCTGCACGGCCTCTTGGACTGGATCTGATGGGTTCTGGGTTACAGCTCTGCTGGACTGATCTGGATATTGGGTTCCAGTAATGGTTCCTGGTCAGAAGCAGCCAAAACAGCACAGCCAGGCTGTTGAATTGGTTAGGCCCAGCGGAAGTTTAGGGGTTAAAATCAGGTTGCAAGATTTTAAAGGCCCGCTGAGAAGGGTTCAGCATTTTGGGTTGGGCCTCTGCTTCAGGCTTCTGGAGTCTGGATCTGGTTCTGGAGTCTGGATATGGGTTCTTCCTGCAGAGCGCTTCACCGGTAGATCAGTGATGGGTGAATGTGTGTCCTTTCTGGGTCCTCAACAGTCCCTATTTATACATCTTCCAAAGGGGTGGGGAGGCTGATTATACTACTACTACTACTACTACTACTACTACTACTACTACTACTACTAATAATAATAATAATAATAATAATCATACTAGGCCCAACCCTCTAAGAATCTGATAGGTCAGAGAATTCCCTCTCCCCTGATTTGAGAAGGGAACAGTGTGTCATGATGTGTCATCATGTGTCAGAGTGACACTGTGTTTATGGTCCAGAGAAACCCCTCCCCTTTGTTTCTACCCAGAAAATCTATTTTTCACAAAAAACATATTTCCAATATCCCCAACTTGTTGATACTACATATTTATATTACAGATTAACTTAAGGTACATTTCTGTCAAAACCTCATCTGCCTATGAGTTTTGGTTCACAAATGGCAGTTTTTCACGCTTTTGGGCAGTTACTTAGTGTCAGTTCTGTACCAATTTTTTTACATACATGCACATACCATCCGGGCATATCCCTGTAAATTTTCATATTCCTAACATAATCACAATAGCTAGAATATGAACATTTCCATGGTTCAGTCTCTGAATATCGCACAGATTCTAGATTAGTTTTAAACTGTGAGCAAACTTTTCATTTTAATAACCTATAAAATCCATATTTTTATCAGTTCAGTACATTTTGCTATAAGTCTTTTTCTCAAACATATTTTCTGTGCTTTCTGAATACACACGGTTTGTCTCCGCCTCCAAGGTATTGGCTGGGCCAGAGAGTCACAGTTGGTTTCTGTTCACACCCGAATTAGCATTTTCTTTCAGTTCAAGGAGCCCATTGTCTCTTTCCCAGAGCAGCAGAGCAAGTTTCCTCCTCTTCTCATTAGCATCCAAATGAGATATCCTCTCCTTTTGGTGGGAAGGAAAAGGGAGGTGTGTTCTCAGTGGGGGAAAACTTCTTTGAAGTTTTAGCTGAATCAGGTTACCTTATAGTCAATTGTGACATTGTTCCTTGTGAAAAATTACAGTTACAAATTTAAAATAAGCAAACATATCTTCAATTCCAGTCTTTTTCAACATGAAAATCAATTGTGGCACCCTATATTGCATTTGATGGAAGTCCCTTCTTTCCCCACACTTAGATTTTGAGACACAAGTTTAACATGACAGGTTTAGAGATCGCCAGCTTCTGACAGAGGCGAGTAGCGGTATTGCACCTATTTTCAACATATTTTTCCAAGCCAGCATCTTTAAATGTGGATTTTCTTCTGCTGATATTATATTTATGTGGATTCTTGAAGCAAAATGATGTTTAACATCCAACAAGGAGGTTGGATCTTTTGTGTCATTTGTGAACCATGATTTTTGCAAATTTGACAACCAAGAAAAACGGACTTCCAAACAGCTGTGTGTTTCTTTTGCAATCAGCATTGCTTTTTCAAGTAGTTTCAGGCTGCTCTGTGGGTAGCCCAATGGTGGGTTTTGGCAGTGGTCTCCTGTGTTACCACTGACATAGGCAAAAGTGTATTGGCGGCCTATTTTTCAGGTTTTTCCTGCGCACTTCTGGGTGATTTTAGCATGCATAATGCTTTCCGGCGGCCATTCTGATGTTCCTGATGCACACAGTGCATAGTAATGTTGCAGGGCCTGGACTAGTGGGTTAAAACATCCCACACCCTGGGCCAACCAGTGGGTTGACTAGCTTACGCAGGACCTTTGCTCTGTCTCTGCCGTCATTTCGAGGAGGCCCTCAAAACTTAGTATACTGCTAGCTCCGTGTCCCCGGCACCCTCACACCAAAATTTCGAACACTTGGCATTCCCAGGTCTGAAGTGAGACGAGTGCGCCAGGACCGGAGTAAACGAGGTTACCATGTTGCCCAGCCGCGGCAACGATCTTTGCAGTTGCACTGCATTTATGACCCTCTTGCCCCTGAAACCTGCTGCAGTGAAACTGGCCTGATCCATCCATCAGGAGCAGAGAAATCGCCATTGTCCTGTTTGGGAATCATCACTTTATCGCCGGAACAGAAAGCCGCAGAGATGTCCTTTTTGTCGCATTTGAACCTGCAGCGGCAGTGGACCCAACTGGCGAAGTTGGGTCCGAGTGCGCCTGGGGCCGGCGAGTAACCCTAACCTTAACCCTGTTGCCCCTAGCACCTCCATCTGTTTTGATGCACGACTGGCCCCTGGGGGTCCCTCTCCTTTCTACTGCTAGTGCAAACTAGCGACCTATTCCCGAACCTTGGAATCACCTCTGCTTTCAATTGGAGATCCTCCTCGAATAGTGGGAATCTATTCTTCATCACCTCACCCACCTTCCTGAGCTGCTAGATACCCCTGAAGAGACCCCGTTTTGCCCATTGGAACAACCGCGTGCGTCTGCACTAGATGTACTATTGAGCATAAGGCTCCTCTCTTCTTAGGGTTTGGACTGCCTCTTAGTTAGGTGTGTGTTTAATGTTGAAGGGGACTAAAGACTACCTGCACTGCCTATTTTCCTTCCCCTCTAGGTTGTAAATATATTTCATGCCTTTATCCCTTTAGACCCCAATGGTCTTGTATACATCTTGTATTGATTGTGTTGTGTTGGTTTAGTAGGATTGCTGTGATTCTTCTACTGTGTGTTGTGTTACAAAGGCCTTGTAATAAATGTGTTTATATTTTTGATATATACACCTGTCTGGGAGTAATTTGTAAGTGTCGTTGCTCTGTGTGCTCATTGAGGTCTTTCAGTCACCCTCACCCCTCCTGAGACTTAGTCTCCACCGCCTGCCATAGCTACCTTGATTGGTCTGGCTTGTCCAGAGGTTACCCTGTTCCAAGAAACTAGGCTGGCCTTCTGAACATCTGCCCACCAGGTCAGAGTTCAGAAATCCGTCTTAACAAATTGGTGTACAGCGGTGGGATAGGAGTGAAGGTATCCGGTGTTGCACACTAGTGAAGGCATTTCGAGTCATTCCTACCCAGGACAAATAGTGAATTGTTGTAGCATAACTGAAAAAGGCCATAGACCTAACTAACAAAATGGAAACAAGTACCTTGTTAACCTTAAAGCAGAGACGTCTTTATGGGAGGGCAAAAGGGGCACTTGCCCAGGGCCCCCACCAAGGCGGGGGACCCCACAAGGCTGCATGATCTTTAGAAGTCCATTTCCATTGTTCATCAAACATAAATGGTACATGTTAGGATATTTTATGGCATGCTGCTGAGGCTGTAAACCCCTTTCCTGTCTGTTGTTGACACGCACCTTCTGCTCTGATTAATTAATCCTCTAATAATTTCTGTGTTCACTGTGGTGTACATAGTTTGTATGGTCACTATAACAAAACTCCTGTAGCATTCTCACCTTTCTGTGGGGACCCTATTGATGAATTGCAACAGCCAAAGTTGAAAGGCATATCGATACATTTGAGTGCTGCGATGGTTCAGAAGATATTTCAGTGTGTTGGGCATTCATTGCATAGATCTGTGTTCATATGCAAGATTACAAAACCAAATCCCAGCAAGAACGACTCTGCCTTTCCTATGTCTGATGTTGATAACCCAATATGCATATCTACTTTGTTGTGTAGCACATCAAGTGCTAATATCAGCAATGTGCCTTCACCAAATAGCGGTTGCTATAAAAAATACAAAACATCAGTATGGTGAAGGTCTGGAAATCAAAAATCGGTTCATTCAGACAGGTGGTTGTAAAACGTAGGCAGCCACCCCTCACGATCAGCATGAAGCGTTGGTCTGGAGAGGTTATTCGAGACTCAAGACTGTGAAACCAAGGCGTTCATTCTCATGTCCTGGCTTTCTTAGCAGATGCTACATTTATCCTGGACAAATCATCGTATATCACTAACAGTACTGTGCTGTCTTCTGTGACAAAAAGGTTTGCCTTCTCACATGCTGGTGGCATAGTTTAGGCTATTACTTGATCTTACTTTGTATATGCTAGCACAGAGAAAAGGGGGGAATTGTCCCGTAAGCAATAAGGAGAGGGACTAAGAACTATACTTAAACAATAGGGTCCATACTGCTATAGATTAAATTAACGATTAGTTCAAGTAACAAGTTATTTGACAGTGTGCACCACAAGGGTATCACTCAAATTTTAGGCTGTAGCAGACTCTGAAAGCAATCAGGGTAGTCTCATGTTTGAAAAACCGTAAAAAATATTTATTTAGCAAACAAAATAGGTATGTAAATAATACATGAACAACTGAACATAAAGCAATGTGACAAACATGTAAATGCATTTGTTTGATAATTAGAAGGTTAATAGTCGAAAAAACAAGAACCCAAATATAAGTTTTTCTTCCAACTTTTAAACAGAATAAACCAAAAGAAAATACTAAAAGAAACTGGACAACAGACTGCCAATGCTGAATGGTGACCTAAACCTAAGCCAACATTCCTATTTATGGCTTGTTTTAGCCACTGCACAAGTTATTTTCAAAGAATTGACAGAATTGGAATTGTTCTATGTCCTACGGTTTGTTGACAGGTCTGCCTACATGTGCGTGTCAAAAATGAGTGACATAAACAGTAAATGTAAATTGACATCATTAAACCACGTTTCGGCAAAAGTGCCACCTGTCTGGCCAATAGTTCCATGACGTAGTTAAAGTTGCCTTCCTCAGGGCGATATACCACACAACAAATTGACCCTGTGGGGAAGCAGACATAAACAAAGATATGAAAGAGATGATCCCTTTCTGTTCAACTACCCAGATTGCTTAAAGAGAAAGTCAAACGCCTAAAGGCACAAGAATTTAGCAAAGAAAATTAACTGTGGGTGAGTAGAGATAACCAAGCGCGTAGTTGGCCGGAGAACCCTGTGCAGAGCGTCTGGGTGGGTGGAAGCGGAGTGACCCACGGCAGGTCTACATCATCAGAGAAGGGGTCACATTGGAGAAAAACACGCTCTCTAAAAAGTTAAATGAAAAAAGTTTCAGAGAAAAGGGTACACAATAAATGCTGAAAATGGTGTGCTATTAAAAAAAAAGCTACCTGTCAAAAAATGTTTGTAGGTAACGCTGGAAGGGATATGTTCCTAATGTAGCGTTCTGCGGTGCACCTGGGATGAGTCCTAGGGCCCGTGATTAACATCAAGAGTTGACCTAAAAATAATCAAATGTGTAGAAATATGCATGATTTTGAAAATTTGAGTGGGAGGGGTTCTACACAGAAGAAAGCGGGCCAGATATTGCAGTCGTCTGGCAAACATATAAGGTCTGCTCATTTGATCCATAAAACGGTTTGCTTTTTTGTACAATTCAAAGGTTTATCTGCACATTTATAAATAACAATTTCACAAGCCTGTGTTTCAGGCATATTTGAAGCTTTAAAATACAAATGAGAAACACATATAACATATTTTAAGATCACATCAATTAGATTGCTATTACTTAAATACTTTCTTTGATGATGGAGTCAATGAAGCTAGAATCATCCACATTTTGCTCAATAAGCTTCTTTAAAATTATGTTTTTCAAAAACTGTCCTGTTGGGTTATGTGACTTGTGTACTTTCCAAGTCACTTCTATAAAATTGGATTATTTTAGTTAATGGAAAGGAAACTGGCAGAAATTGCATAATAGGCATGAATCGCAGTGTCACCACTTAACCAATGTCTGATCCTCATGTCATTTAATCTCACATTGCCAATCCTCTCAAAAGAATGTCAGTCCATAAACCTTTCAAAAATGTCACCCTTCAGAGGGATCTCGTTCTCAGGGTATGGTCTTCAAACAAGCCTTGCCATGCTTTCAATGGCTATAGTGTTGCTTCCCTATGATAATAGTGAGCATTTATATATTACACACCACAACCACTTGTTTATTTGCTCTCCAATAGTAACAAAACTTGAATAACATGCCCTTCTAATCTCAGTCTGTCTGGATACAGACACCTACCTGGTAGCTTCTAATCTTTAACCATTATTTATGCAATTATATGTGTAGCTTTCTCTGAGCTTTCAGTTGATCTCCTGTATGCGTGCATCATCACTTTTGCATTCTGTGAGGCAACTAATCCATGTCATCTGTCTATTCTGGATTATCTGCACTTTATTCATGCGATCTGTGTCCTGCTTTTATACTATGGCCGGTGTACCTTCCTTGCGGCTGCTGTTGATGAAAAGTGTCCTGTACGTATGCTACAACACAAATACCCTCATTGTGGACTGCTAATGTCCTTGAAATGCTACTTGTTTATTATTCTGATTACAACAAGAATGAAGAGGGTAATGGTACTAAAAGGGAGTAACTATGCTTATTTTGCAAGGCGGCATATCAAGCTATGAGTGGTGGTCATGAAGAGGAGGGAGGTGCAACCAGATATTCAGATCCCTTAATTCTTTTGGTTCGTGCAGGGGGGCCCCACAAGTGCTTAAGATGGCCCTGCCTTAAATGCTTCCAAATCTGAACCATTACAAAAGATGTGTGCTGAGAGGGTTTTACATGCTCAATGCACAAACATGGAAATGAGTCAAAGAATCATGGAATGGCAAGAGTCACAACTCGGTGTCATAGCACCTGAGGAAAGTGCAGAATGTGGTGGGGTGCTCTCACTGGCAGAACTGACAAGTCTGTTGCTGCACTTCTCCATGGGACCCGTGAGGATTTAGATGATGTGATGACCAATGTTTCCTCTGCCACTGCTGATTCTGAGGCCATACTTGAATTCAAGAAGCAAGAACTGCTGTTTAGGCAGAAGGAGCTTGAATTTAACATGGCCAAGCTGAAGATAGAGCAGGCAGAAAAACACAAGGACAGGGATCACCAGTTGGAACTGGCCAAGCTTCAAGTTTCCAATGGATCTAAGGGTCCTGGCGATGGGTCTGGGTCCTCCTCAAATCCAAGGTTTCCTAAAGATCTGCTCAGTGTGTATGAGGAAAGGAATGACATTATGAACTGGCTGAATACTTTTGAGTATGCATGTGAAGTTCAACAGGTTGACAATGCTGATAAAATTGCAATAAAATTGCATTCTGGCTGCAGTGCCATTATGGAAATGTCAAAAGCTGAGAGAGCACATTTTGCAATGTTGAAGCAAAATCTTAAAGTTTGGAAAGACTCCTGCCCAATACTTGAAGAGATTCAGAGAGTACAAAAAGAAAGAAGGAGGTACTTGGGTATTTTATGTAACGGAGTTCTTAAAAAACCTGACTGGCTGGGTTGAAGGTTATAAGGTCTCCACCTTTGAAGGTATGATATGTCTTGTCATGGTTGAACATATTTATGCATCTTGTTCCCCTGAGCTTAAGCAGCATTTGGCAGATTCGAAGGAGATAGATCCTAAGAAGCTAGCCATAGCAGCAGATTTGTGGGCGTCGCATAGAGTGTCCCATAAGGACAAGCCTCATCCTGGTAAGCAGGAGGAGGGGAAAAAGCCCAAAGGAAAGGAGGGTGGGGGATCTGATAAAACCTCCTCCCAGAAGGGCCACAAAAAGTAAAATAAGGGTAAGTCACAAGAGAACTCACAGGGTAGTGGAGGTTATCCTCCAAAACAGAACTCAGGTTACAGTAAGCCTCCCTGTCACCAGATCCAGTGGATCTTGTGTGGCTTGTGGAGCAAGTGACCATGTGAAGGGGGATCCCAGATGTAAGGTCAAAATCTTGGGGGTCCACTCTGCTAATCTGGCCTTCTCCTCCTATGAGGAAGAAGAGATTACAGGAGCATCCTTCTCCTCAGATTCCTTCCCCAGTGGGGTAGATTCTGAGGTAGTTTTAGTTTCCCTGGGTTCCTGGAAGCCTAAAGTCTCAGAGGCTTATGCTAGGATTCCAGACAATACCAAGCATTACTTTAAAGACAGTGTGCTGACCAAAGGAGTAGATACTCCAGCTCTTAGGGATAGTCGGTGTAGTCGAACTGTAGTGGACTCTACTTTGGTAGACCCAGAGGAAGTTGCCAGAGCTCTCAAACAAGGGCAGCACTGGCCAAGACCACTGCAATGCCCAAGCCAAAGGGGAAATCCAAGGCTAAAGGAGTCAGAAAAAATTAAAGGGGAAAAGAAAACATTTCCCCTAACTCACCTACCACTGAGGTGGAGGTAGTTGGTCAAACACCAGAACCTGAAGAGGTAGGGGTGTTGCCTGAAGTATTTGTCCAAATGAAGATCCTGAACTAAAATATTTGTTAGTAGAAGGTGGTCCTGACAGACAAGAATTCAGTAAAGGCCAACATGAGTGCCCATCTCTGGAAGGCCTAAGGAGACAGGCCTGTGCCCATCTTGAGGGCGAACCTACTGGGACACATAGGATTTATTGGGAAGGTGGGCTCCTGTACAGGGAGCCTACAAAGTCTACAGAAGGAGACCATAGGAGGTTGGTGGTTCCCCTTGCTGTAAGACCCTTCCTCCTGCAGCTGGCACATGAAGTGCCCCTTGTTGGTCACCTTGGAATCAGGATAACCAAGCAAAGGTCATACATGCATCTCTACTGGCCCAAGATGGGGGTGCAAGTAGAAAGTCACTGCAGGAGTTGTGCCACCTGCCAGTTATCTGGTAAGAGTGGCTCAACAATCGAAGCTCCATTGGTACCACTCCCAGTTGTGGGAGTACCAGTTGAGAGGGTAGGGACTGACATTGTTGGTCCCCTTGACCTCCAAACATCCTCAGGCAATAGGTGATCCTGGTGCTGGTCGACCATGCCACCAGATATCCTACGGCCATCCCATTAAAAACTGTGACTGCCAAGTCTGTTGCAAAAGCTTTACTTGGCATCTTTACTAGGGTTGGCTTCCCTAAAGAAGTTGTGTCTGATAGGGGCAGCAACTTTATGTCAAAGTATATGCAGGCCATGTGGAGGGAATGTGGTGTCACCTATAATTTTTCATCTGCATACCACCCACATACTAATGGTCTAGTGGAAATGTTTAACAGGTCCTTGAAAAGTATGATTGGGGCTAAGGAAGAACCTCACAGAAGACAATGGGATCTTCTGTTACCATGCTTACTCTTTGCCTACAGAGAGGTACCACAACAGGGTGTTAGCTTCAGCCCCTTTGAAATTCTGTTTGGTCACCCTGTAAGGGGACCCTTAGCCATAGTCAAGAAGGGATGGCAGATGCCCACTCCCCCTATTACTACCAATGTAGTGGACTATGTGCTAGGGCTCAGAAAAAGGATGGTACTCCTGATGGGTCTGGCTAGTGAGAAACTGAAGGGAGGGCAGGCACTGGTAAAACAGTGGTATGACCAGAAGGCTTCCCTCATCACTTTCACACCTGGCCAGAAAGTCCTGATCATGAATCCTATAAGGCCTAGAGCTTTGCAGGACACATGGTCAGGCCCTTACACAGTGGTGGAGTCACTGGGCGAGGTCAACTATTTATTGGACCTGGGAAGGGCTAGACAGGCTCCAAAAGTGTTCCATGTGAATAGACTGAAGGCTTTCATCTCAAGAGTTGAAATCACTGCACTGCTACTGGCTTCAGATGTTGAGGAAGAGGAGTCAGCTCCATTGGGGGTGTCCAAGTGGCCCCTCACCTGACTTTTGATCAGCAAGCAGAGGTGAAAAGTTTGCTTAGGCAGTTTTCCCCCTTGTTCTCACAGTCCCCTGGTTTGAAACCTTTGTGCAAACATGACATTGACACATGAGACAGTGTACCTAGCAAAAGTAAGGGATACAGAATGTCAGACAAAGTAAGGTCTTACATTAAGACAACAGTCAACAAAATGTTGGATCTTGGGTTGATTGAACCCTCTAGTAGTCCTTGGTCCAGCCCAGTGGTATTGGTTCCAAAAGCAGGTACCTCTGAGTTGAGGGTCTGTGTGGATTACAGGGCTCTGAATGCTGTCACCAAGACAAACGCATACCCCTTGCCTAGAACAGATGAGCTGGTGGATAGTTTGGGTGCCTCCAAATACCTCAGCAAATTTGACCTCACTGCAGGCTATTGGCAAATAACTCTTGCAGAACATGCCAAGGAGAAGACAGCTTTCTCAACACCAGAGGGTCTTTACCAGTTCAGGGTAATGCCTTTTGGGTTGACGAATGCCCCTGCCACTTTCCATAGGCTTGTGAATCATGTGTTGAATGCGTTGGATGAATTCTGTCTTGCATATCTGGATGATATAGCAGTTTTCAGTGCCACCCGGGAAGACCATGTGAAACACCTTAGGATTGTGCTACAGGCTCTTCAGAAGGCCCACTTGACCATAAAGGCCAGCAAGTGCCAGATTGGACAAGGATCAGTGGTCTACCTTGGACATGAAGTAGGTGGAGGGAGGATACAGCCTCCTCTACCCAGTAAAGTACAAGCAATACAAGACTGGCCTCCACCCACTACTTAGACCCAAGTGAGAGCCTTTTTAGGACTCACTAGGTACTACAGAAATTTCATGACAGACTGTGGCACCATAGCTGCCCCTCTGACTGCTCTCACCACTACAAAGAAACCCAAGAAGGTAACTTGGTCTGAAGAGTGTGAGAAGGCCTTCAATGGCTTGAAAGACTCCTTCTTCCATGCCCCTGTTCTCAGGGACCCTGATTACCAAAGACCTTTTATTGTGCAGACAGATGCCTCTGACACTGGGATAGGAGCTATACCATCACAAGTAGATGAGAAGGGTAAGGAACACCCTATTGGCTTCATTAGTCACCAGTTTAAGCACAGAGAGCTCAGATGATCCACAGTAGAGAAAGAGTGTTTCTCTGTTGTGTGGGCCCACACGAATTTGAGGCCCTACCTCTATGGGACCCACTTCACTGTGCAAACTGACCATAAACCCTTAAAGTGGCTAATGAACATGAAGGGAGATAATCCAAAATTGCTCGGGTGGTCCATAAGTCTGCAAGGGTTTGACTTCACTATTGAGCATAGGTCAGGTGTTCAACATAGCAATGCTGATGGGTTGTCCAGAATGTTTAACCGACCTGAACACGAGACTCATCCAGGGGTAGATTAGTTCCCCTTGTCCTTAGTCTGGGAGGGGCGAGTTTTAGGAAAGATTTCATTTTATATGTAATTTTCCCTCCAGTTGTACACCCCCAAACTTTTTGCTGCTGTTTATACACCTTAGTCTGACTTTGCCAGGGGAGCACAGCCTTCTGCTACACTCCTCTGGGCTTTCGCTCACTTTTTATGGGGAAACTGACATGCCCTTAAGACAGTCAGTAGTGGGAGACTTTGTTTCCCTTAGTCTTTTTCGAATGTTGCAACTTTTCTGCAACATGTAACAAGTGTACAATGTACCTTACAGTGCAGTGCACTTGGGTCTCATAGACATTTAAAACCTTAGATACTCTTGTGGGACTTTTTGGGAGATGTGCAGATGTGTCATGGACAGGGCTGGTGGCAGCTTATCTTTTCATGTAATTTTAACCCTTTCCTGCCATTTTAACCACGCTTATCGCATTTGGCATGAATAGGTGGCTTGGCTCAAAAAGGGCCATGCCACAAGGTTCTTTGTCCTGTCCTTTGGCCATCTTGCCCCTTTTCTTTCCCCAGGTCGAGCCGACCCGGGTCAGTCCTTATTTGGTCATGCAGTTTCCTGCGAAATGGCAAGCTTTCGCAGGCTTCTGCATGCCTTGCGTGTGTGCCTCGGGATGTGAGTTGGGGTGTCTGTCCCCAATACACATCCTGGATGCCAGAGAGTCTGGAGTGCTGTGAATGCCTGGGACCACTGTGGTCCGTGATTGGTCCACATATGGAGTGTGTGTTTGTGAGCAGATCTCCCATTGGGTCTTCTCAATTTTGGCACAAAGTGAACTTTGGATAAGAGGAGGCCAAAAACACCCATACCATGTCGATCTCTGCAGTTCTCACTGAACAAAGGATAGGATCCAAGTATCCTGAAACTAAGAAGCCGAGTCAAGGAACCACTGGTGAACCACTGGAAGGTTTGGCACCCTGAGCCCGTTGTCGTCCCGTGGGACCCCTCTGCATCTGGTCGTCCTAGAAGGTCTGCCAAGACGCTTTGACCCATTAGAATAGTGGGAACAACTACTCTAGGCACCTTCAACAAAACCTGCAAGTAAGCCTTCTCAGAAGTGTCCCTGGGCCAACAAGTGGGTTGACCAGCTTACGCAGGACCTTTGCTCTGTCTCTGCCGTCGTTTCGAGGAGGCCCTCAAAACTTGGTATACTGCTAGCTCCATGGCACCCTCACACCGAAATGTCAAACCCTTTGTCGTTCCCAGGTCTGAAGTGAGATGAGTGCAACAGGAACAGAGTAAACAAGGTTACTGTATTGCCCAGCCGAGGCAACGATCTTTGTAGTTGCGCTGCATTTGTGACCCTCTTGCCCCTGATGCCTGCTGCAGTGAAACTGGCCTGATCCATCCATCAGGAGTGGAAAAATCACCATTGTCCCGTTTGGGAATCATCACTGTATCGCCGGAACTGAAAGCCGCAGAGATGTACTTTTTGTCGCATTTGAACTTGCAGCCGCAGTGGACCCAACTGGCAGAGTTTGGTCCGGAGTGCGCCTGGGGCCGGTGAGTAATTCTAGCCTTAACCGGTGGCCCCTAGCGCCTCCATCTGTTTTTATGCATGAGTGGCCCCTGGGGGTCCCTCTCCTTTCCACTGCTAGTGCGAACTATCGACCTATTCCCGAACCTTGGAATCACCTCTGGGTTCAAGTGGAGGCCCTCCTTGAATAGTGGGAATCTATTCTTCATCGCCTCACCCACCTTCCTGAGCTGCTAGAGATCCCTGCAGAGAACCCGTTTTGCCCATTGGAACAACAGTGTGCGCCTGCACTACATGTACTATTGAGCATAAGGCTCCGCTCTTCTTAGGGCTTGAACTGTTAAAAAGGCCTTGTAATAAATGTGTTTATGTTTTTGATATATACACCTGTCTGGGAGTAATTTGTAAGTGTCCTTGCTCTGTGTGCTCATTGAGGTCTTTCAGTCACGCTCACCCCTCCTGAGACTTAGGGCCTCATTACAAGGCTTGCGCTGACGGAATGAAGGGGGCCGGTACGGGACTGGCCCCCTTCATTCCGTCAGGGCTGATTACAAGCTTCCCATCGCGGGACCCGGATCGGACACCTGGTAAAACCAGCCGTCCTTTCTGGGTCCCGCGAGGGGAAGAGGGAGGTAACAACGGGACACTTATAATGTGCCCGTTGTTACCTCCTTCCCCATTCCCATTGAGCCCTCTGGGGGCTCAAATGGGAATGGGGAATGGTTCCTGCAAGGTGACTTACCGGGTCATCCTATGTCGGAATGACCCGGTAAGTCCCCATTGCAGGAGCCTGGAAAAGGAGCCCGGTTTGGAGGCAGCCATGGAACTAATAGCTCCATGGCTGCCTCCAAACTCGTAATGAGGCCCTTGGTCTTGACCGCCTGCCATAGCTCCCTTGATTGGTCTGGCTTGTCCAGAAGTTACCCTGTTCCAAGAAACTAGGCTGGCCTTCTGAACATCTTCCCACCAGGTCAGAGTTCAGAAATCCTTCTTAACAATCTGTAGTGTGTTTGAGCATAAAAGATGAGACAGTTAGTGGAGGGGGTTAATGGCAATTTAGGGTGTCCATCCGATTTGTCACTGAACAAAACATTATAGGGCATAAATCACCTTTGGATACCATGCAGCGGTCAGATCTATCCTCCGCCCTCCGTTTGGAACACACATGTCTCCTTTGGTGAGGCAACTGCACTGGCTCCCTGTTGCAACTCGGATTATGTTCAAGTCCTTGTTCATTGTGCATCGGGCCTTTTATGGTGTTGGAGCAGAGTATTTGCTAGCCAAATTTGTGCATTATGCCCCCTCTTGCTCTCTCTGCTTCCAGTCGACCCTTCTGATAGTCGTCTCTCGGTTTAGGCTGGCCCGCTCAGGGGGGCGTGCTTTTTCTGTTGTGGCAGCCAAAGCCTGGAACAAGCTTCCGCTTGCTTTGCGGAGGCCTGCCGATCACTTTGTTTTTCTGCGGAAACAGAAAACATTATTATTCTAAATGCTTACCTTTACTGAAACCTCCTTATGCTACCAGCGCCATGATGCCTTTGGGCATACGTACGCTCAATAAGTTCTGATAACATAACATAACCAGTCCAATAACTGACATCTCTGTTATAAATATTGTAAATATGTAATTGTACTTCACTGCTTCCTTCGCAACTGTATTAACCTATGTACACTTTGTAAATTAATGTACAGCACTGTAACTAAGCTGAGAATATCCTTGTTACGCCTGCGCCCTCATACCTTCTGGTCCGGTGCGCCATATAAATGAATAAACAAACAAACAAACAAACAAATAACAAAACATGACATGCAGCAAAATCGATTGAACAAGGATGCCAGGGAACAAAATACTGTGCAGCAGCAATTAGGACTCTGGGGTTCCAGTTAAATACTGCAGAGGTGCACATTAATCCAGACAACACAGTAGGCAACAATTAGCCTGGTGCAACAATTTAGTAGTGGGGCAACAATAAATCTAGGGCAAACAATTCATACAGTGGGTTAAACAATACATCTAGGATGTCAAGGAGCAAAATACCATGGTGCAACAATATATCTAAAGCAAATAATTCATACATTGCGGCAACAAGTAATCTAGAGCAGCAGTTAAGTACAGTGGGGGAATAATGTCTGGCAACAGTTATGAACGTTGTACACTAGGTAGCAAAATAACATAAGAAACAAACTGCATCCTGGGGTCATACCACTGCGCGGATAGCTCTCCCTAGTCAGCAGAGATTTCAGTCTGCCTTGGCTGGTGTGCCACAGCCACTTACTTCATCACACCAGCTTACATTCTTTATGCATTTAACAGATCTGTGTTTAATAAATGATGTGTGCTGGCTCTGTTACTTCTAAAGCACCTCGGTCAGTTTTCATCGCTCTATGTGTCTGGAAAATATATGTTTTTCGCTTAGACTTTGTCAGGACGTGATGATGACATAAAAAAAGGTGTTATTTGCAGACTGGACTCAGTACAGCATGCCGCAACTGAGCATTATTGCTGCTAATCATACTAGTGTGGTGCAGTACATGGATAGTCTGCGGCTATTGTTTGAAAGAACATAAGACAGAGAACAAGAGTAAGATCACGAACACAGACTTTTCATATGGTGGTTGTTCGGAGCACTTTCTATTAGCTGTTTCCAGGTTCCAAAAATACCTATTTCATTGCTTGCAAAAACATCACCACTAGACACATAAGAAAAGGCACGCTATTGGGTCCCAATAGAAACCTTGAGGAATGCCAGACGCTTCCAATGCCCTTTGGACACTTTTACTTTGAACAATGTGATTTCCTAATAGCACTTTGATGAAGTGCAACGAAACCCATATGATCTACTTGGATGAAGCACACATCATTTCCAAAATGGAATGTCAACACTTAGCAGCAGTGGCTCAGTTACGGTGTGCATGTAGTGTCTCTCAAAAGCTGAAAATAAAAAAATGTAAATGTAGGATTCAAGTTGATCCCTCCCTCCTCCTTGGCTAAATCTGAGAGCTCAACATGGCTCTTCCAAGTTTAATAATATCTGTCCGCTGCCTGACTCTGGAGCCATGTCACTTTTAGCCAGTAGACATTTGCTCATGCACAGGGTAGTCAGCCTCTCAACATTGTCAGTGCTCCTAGGGCGTATGATTAGTTTAGTTTATTATTTAGTTTAGTTTATTATTTATAATGCGCCGAAAAGCCCAAGGGTAACAAGGCGCAGCAGATACAAGAATTTGCAAGACTTAGTTACAGACAGTAATATATGTACAGGTATGAATACAGTAATAATATCAATCAGCGGTAAATATAACATATGTAAAGTTAGCAGTTGTGTATCTAGGATGTGGGCCAGGAGGTTCTAGATGATGGCTGTCTTCAGCCAGGATTTGAGCTTTGAGCGAAAGTTTTGGTAGGGTAGGTCCATTCTAAGAGTGGGTGGTAGGGAGTTCCAAAGCTTGGCTGCTTTCACTGGGAAGCTATTCCCACCTATAGTTGCACGTTTGTAAGAAGGGACGGATAGGCAGTCTCTGTAAGCTAACCTCGTCGGTCTTATGGATGTTAGTCTGTGAAATCTGTTAATCAGATAGGTAGGGGCTGCATTATTAATGGACTTATGGGTGAGTGAGGCAGTTTTTAAGGAGATTTTATCTATAATGGGGGTCCAGTTTTGTTGTTTGCTATATGTAGTGATGTGGTCTCTTCTTGAGATGCCCAGGGCCGCTCTAAGTGCGTTATTCTGGAGAGTTTGTAATTTGCCAGTGACGGCTTTGGATGACCCAAGGTAGAGGGCGTTGCAATAGTCCAAGCGGGAGAGTATAAGGGCTCTGGCCAGGGTCAGACAACTGGCCTCGGATAAAAAAGGTTTAGCTGTCCGGATCAATTTACAAGTATAGGACGTGGAGGAGGCTAGTGAGTTCACTTGTCTGTTAAAATTGAAGTTAGAGTCCAAGTAAAAGCCCAGTGTTTTGACTTCATGTCCAACCCTGATAGTATTACCATCAATTATAAATGATGAGTATGCCGGGCTCAGGTTCTTTAGGCTAGTTTTAGTACCCAGTGTGATGAGTTCCGTTTTATCATCATTCAGGCATAGACCGTGAGTGGCCATCCATGTCTGGATGATGATGTAGACCCTATTCACCAAGGCCAAATCCTTTGCATAATCTCCAGAAAGCGGAAGGAGGATCTGGGTATCATCTGCATAGTTAGTGTAGGTGATACCGAGATGATCCAGATCATCGAAAAGGGGCTTGGTAAATATGTTGTACAGTGTCGGGGAGACACAGGAACCCTGAGGCACACCGCAGGTGATGGGTATAGGGTCTGCCGCGTCTGTCGGCGAGAAGACCCTCATAGTTCTGCCATCAAGGAAGGATCTGATCCAAGTAATAGCCTCGGGGGAAAAATGGGCAGCCGAGTGGAGATGGGAACAGAGGACAGCGTGGTCGACCAGGTCGAATGCTGCGGAAAGGTCAAGGAGGAGGAGTAAAGCTGCTTGACCATTGTCTTTGAGCAGATCAATCTGTGTTTTAAGGTCGATGAGAGCTGTTTCGGTCCCATGTTGGGGTCGGAAGCCTGATTGTCTGGCTCCTAGCAAGTGGTGATCCTCCAGGTGCTTCTGTATTTGTACATAGGCGACCTTATCCAGAATTTTCAGAAGGAATGGTACTGTTGTTATAGGCCTACAGTTAGTTGGTATTGCTGGGTCGAGGGTGTTTTTTTTTAGTAGGGGCAGTACCCAGGATTGTTTTAGATTAGTTGGGATGGAACCGGTGGAGAAGGAAGCATTGATTAATTTAGTGATAAAAGGGGAAAGGTCACGGGCAGCGTCTTTTATGAGCTGTGCTGGGCATAAGTCTCCTTGGCAGTTAGATGGCTTTAATGACATGATGATTTTTTCCACTTCAAGTATGGTCACTTTAGTGAAGTTAAATCGTAAATGTTCAGTTGTGGACCGTTTCTCAGGTTTAGGCAGGGCAGGATTGTTCAAGGAGGCTTTTTTACAAGATATTTTCTTTTGTAGCGTGGCGATTTTGTTAGCTAGGGCAAGTTGGATGTTGGTACACCAGTTCTTGTCTTTTATACAGGTGTCTATGGGTGCTATGGGGGTTTCTACTTCTTTTAGAATTGAGAATAGTTCCTTTGTATTTGAACTGGCTTGGGAGATGCGAGAGTCAAAGGAGGTACGTTTAGCAAGGAAGATTTCTTTTTTGTACAGGGCCGCTAATTTGGTAAATTTAAGTTTGTTGGCTGCTGATGGGTCTTTTTTCCAGATAGATTCGCAGTGTCTTTTTTGTTGTCTTAAGTTTTTGAGGAGAGGTGTGTACCAGTTGTTAAGGTGGGTTTTGGACTTGTGTAGGAAGTAGGTTGGGGATAAGTCTCTCCACTGTGATACTCTTTTTGTTTCTGGTAAGAGTAGGGGGTGCCCTACACGGTAATATGGGTGGAGGTCTAGTAGTGGACAATACGAATGATACCAGGTGGTGGTCAGTCCAGGCTAAGGGTGAGATGTCAGTAACGCTGGCTAGGCAATTATAGTCAGCTATCCAGTCTAGTATTCTGCCTTTGTCATGGGTTGGTATTAGGCTTCTTTGAGTAAATCCTAGTTCGGTGAGGGTGTTCAATGTGGTGATGGCGGCTTGGTCTTCAGGGTCATTAAAGCCCATATTGAAGTCACCGAGGGTGAGCATTTGAGTGGCGTTTTTTAAGTTGGTGGATAGGATGGTGTTAAGATCCTCATCGAAGGTGCCTAGAGGACCTGGGGGGCGATAGATCAAATGGACATTGAGGGTTTGAGTATTTGTGATGGGGATTTTAGCTGAGAGTAGTTCACAAGATGGGGCATTAGTGGGGGTAGCTAATCTTATTGGAAGGCTACATTTGTGAATGATGGCGACACCGCCTCCTCTGGAATTGGGTCGGTCTTGTCTCAAGATGGTGTAATTTTCTGGGATAGCTAGCATCAACATAGGTCCTGCTGCCGGGTGGAGCCAGGTCTCTGTGATGGCGAGGAGATCCAGATCTTCATTGATCAGTAGGTCTGCGATTTCAGTTGCGTGGGCTACTAGTGATCTGGCGTTAATTAGAGCTCCCTTAATTTGGGGGCTTACTATAGGTGCAGTAGGGGCTGACAGTTTCTGAGGGGGTTTAGTGTTTTTCTGGATGATGGGCGAGTTAAGGTCTTTAGTGGGATGGCTCAGAGATCTTTTGGGTCTGTAGTTGTCAAGGCTAGTGAGGGTGGATTTAGATCTTTTATTAGTAGGCATGGAGCGGGCAAGAGGCTCGTGAATTTTGGCGAGTCTAGCTCTGAGTTTTGTGTTCCTGACTACAGTGGGGCACGGGAGACTGAACATAGATACTGGAGGAGCCTCAGTTGTTGTGGGCATTAACTTGCTTGAAGTCGTGTACATGGTGGTGGGGGGTTGGGGTGGCATGTTGGATAGAGTAAAGGTAATTAAGAGGAATATGGGGCTGGCAAGGTAGTTGCTAGGCAGGGGAGGCATACTGGTTAGTGGCAGGAGTGCGTGAGGGGGACCTTAGGCGCAACACAGTATTGAATGTCTGAGAGCGACCTTAGGCACAATACAGTTTAAATGGTCTGAAAAGCGACCTTAAATGCACAACACGATGTAAATGGTCTGAATACGACCTTAAATGCTCAACATGATTCAAATGGTCTGAAAGCGACCTTAAATGCACAACATGATTCAAAAGGTCGGAAAGCGACCTTAAATGCACAACATGATTCAAATGGTCTGAAAGCGACCTTAAGGCACAACACAATTTAAATGGTCGGAAAGCGACCTTAAATGCACAACATGATTCAAATGGTCTGAAAGCGACCTTAAATGCTCAACATGATTCAAATGGTCTGAAAGCGACCTTAAATGCACAACATGATTCAAATGGTCGGAAAGCGACCTTAAATGCCCAACATGATTCAAATGGTCGGAAAGCGACCTTAAAAGCACAACACGGTTTTAAAATGGTCTGAAAGCGATTTTAAGGTACAACACACTATTGAATGTTTGACAGTGATCTTAAGGCGCAGCATGGTTCTGGAATGGTCAGAGAGCGACCCTACGGGCACGACATGCTGGTAAACACAAGGCTGTATCTAGGATTGGCCAGCCAGGCAGGCTGTAGAGTGATGATGAGTTAGTGCAGGGGACGTCACAGTAGCTTGCTAGTGCAGTAAACTGTATTACAGAGTTACCTTGGTGGTCAGGTGTGGGAGGGGCAGGGGTTCTGGCAGACGGCAGAGTAGGCAGGTAACAGGCATGGAAGCAGGAGATGGCCTAGGTAGCTATGGGCCTAGGGTGAAGTGGGCCGGCTTATAGGGCACAATACAATACAATTCTAGACTGGTCTGTGGGCGACCATGGAACACAGTATATTTGTGGTTTACCGTGAGGTACAGCACCCGGCATAGCATGGATCATAACAATGCAAAAGTACAACATAGGACAATGGGTGTCTAAGCCAGGGCAAGGGGCATAGCACGTGACAGGGGTGACAGGGAGCACTACTGTAGCTAGTTATAGCATAGCAGTTTGACAATAACAGTACTCACGTGGAGTAAGGTCCAGTATATGATCACTCATCCGTGTTCAGTGTCTTAAAAGGTTTTTACCTTAATGCAGAGTTTGCCTCTGAACTTTGCGTGGGGAATCAGGGGTCCATCAGTAGCGGTAGCTCCCCGGAGCGAACAGGGGCAAACAGGGCAGACTGCCTTATGTTGGCCTTGGGTGGCCGCCGGCTTCCGCCTGCCGGCGGATGTGTGGCCTTAAAGGCAGCCTACACACCGTTGCTAGGCAGCGTGTGATGCCAAGCCTCGCTTTCGGGCCGCATCGCGCCCGACATTTTGTTTTTCTTTTTTTCTTTTTTTTTAAAAAAGTAATGTCGGCGCGGTTTCTCGGGGGTGCAGGAGGCAGTAGGGGCTTCTGTGCTGGGGTGCCCAGTGGGAGCAGATAGCCAAAAGCAGGGGGGTGCCTCTGCGGATCCTGTGAGGGGATCACGCCGCCTCCGTCGCGTCGGGGGTCTCCGTTAGAATCCTGGACGTCCTGCGGTCCTGGACGGTGGTGGGGGGCTCCTGCCCTCTCCCACGTCGATGGGGGTCTGATTGACACAGCTGCACTGAAGATACGCCCCGAAGGAATACTAGCTGGAGGGCATGCCGAGTACTTGCTCAATTCTTGCCACTGGTTCATCTTCTCATTACAACAAGGGCGATCTGTACTGGCATTGTCATCCGTGTACTACTTGATCATCTGCTCTACTGGCCTACTTCCTGTTGGTAGTATTCCAGATGATTGACAAGCAGCCAAAACCCTAAAACTGCTGCCGCAGTTCCGATTGGGTTTTATTGTTGTTTTGTAGGAGAAGATAATGGTGATACCACCATTATTCGCAAGAACAACGTCCAGCTTGCAGGAGTTCTAGGCTCACCGGCAATAGATGTACTCACTGTTTATTTTCCATTGCTGTTCTGGCATTGTCGGGGTGCTCCACTGGCAGACGAAGTCATGGTAGAGCAAGGCGCTTCAGCTGCGTGGGTTGCTTCAAGATGAGCTCTCACCATGACATGTTCAACTGTGCACATTAGGATCACTGCTGGTATTTCTCCATGTTGGCCTTTGAATGTGGCAGAAAAGATGACAGCCCATGTTTGTAACGTGGATGTAAAATTGTGGCACAGATGCATTCCTTGCAGGCTGAAACATCATTTGAGCCAATCATGTGAGGATGTGCACACAAGCAAGCTCTCTGGGAGAGTTGCAGCTTCCAAATTGTTAGTTGCTCTGAAATCTGTCACCATCTACTGAACTCGGTCACCAGGGACCCACATGGGAGCTATTACAGAGATGAGAGTTGTCACTTCCTGGTTGACTAATAATTTGGACGAATCACTGAATGAATCCCTATTTCCAAGGAGACAACCACATCTGTGAGCTTTGCTCACTTGTGTCCTGCATCTCAAATTCATTGATGGTTATTTGTTGTTCAAAAAGGCGTTGCAGTATATAATAAATGAAATGTTACCTTGTCGCAACTTCCTGTCTGAGTTGATGCTGGGGTATTTCATTCTCCTTCTGTAACCTGTACTAGACCTTCTGAAGCTTTGCAATGCCCACCCAGGTTTTGCATGTGGCCACCACCTCCACAACCTCTGGCAGAAAGCACAGAAAGATGAGCCAAGCATTTAATAAAACAGGGAATTGAGAGGTATTCACTATCAGCCAATGTACTCCCAATGATGCAGCCATTATTGGTGAACATAAAACAAACTCAAAACCCTTGCTGAGAGGCATGCACTCACCTTGGAATTAAATGGCACCAGTATGTTAGCAGGTTGTGATACTTTTCCATGCCGAATATAGCAATTGTCAGAATTCTGTAAAGCAGTGGAGATGGTACTTGCTGTGACAATCCCTTTTGAGGCGGTTAAAGGAGATTGACCTCTGGTGGCAAAGGGCAATGCCCACTAAGCAATGTACCTGTTAGAGGTGGAATATGGGGGTTGCGCCAACGCTCTACCTGAATCTGATCTCTGCCCAACACCAAGCCTCACAGCCACCCTACCAGATCAGTTAAGATACAATGCTGTAGCACAACACAAGAGGTCATGTGTATGCAGTAATAAGAGACCACCTCCAGTGGAATCTGGGGAGGAAGAGAGCGAAGGGAATAGACATGCATGGCAGAATGGAGAGTGTAGAAGAGTGCAAAAGAAAGCAGACATTCGTGAGCATGGGGAATCAAATCGCCCTGTCACATGTAGCATGGTACCAATATCGAATTGAGAATACAGACGTCAGCAGTGCAAGGTACAGGAGTACAATCTAGTAAGGCTGCCATGTTGACCATTCCTGATTTGAAGATGGCAGACAGCACTTTTTAGCCCTTGGACCACAGAGTGCTGATTACAAATGCTCTGCACAGAACTTTAATTATAAAAGGAGGGCAAACACATGCAAGATAGTTGGGTCCATGACCCCACGTTAAAGGGGAGAAGCACCAACCTATTCGCTGTCATTATTAAGATACTTGACTCCTCTGCTCCAGTATATATTTTTGCATTTTTATTGAATTTCTATTGCGCTTAACGCCTAAGCGCTGTACAGAGTAACCAGCAGTACAAATTACATGAACAGATAAACAGAAAACCAAAAGATCAATGAGAGGAGATGTGTTTTTAGACGTGACTTGAGGGGTCTTGAAAAGAGGAAAAGATGATATGGAACGCAGAGAAAGAGGAAGACCATTCCAATTCTTAGGGGCAAGAAGAGCACAAGAATCATGATGAGGCACATGGGGCATGAGAAACTGTCAGAAGAAAGAGTGGTTCAGAAGGAAGTGAACGGCCTGCAGAGTAGAAAGAAACCAAGGTAGAGAGATAAGAGGGAGCAAGGCCATAGAGGCATTTAGAAACAATACAAAGAAAATTGAAAAGTAGAAGATTTTCAAAAGAAAGCCAGTGCAGAGAGTGCATAGCAGAAGTGATGGGCTCACAGGGGGCAAGGGTGGAGGAAGAAGTAAGAAAGCAAAACGTTTTAGCGACAAGAACAAGAAATTGAAGCGATATGAGTAGAAAAGGATAGCAATTAATCAAAATGACACAACGCTTAGGGACCGAGGGGGAAAAAGAGAGAAGAGCGGGGAAAAGAAAGGGAGGGGTGGGAACAAAATGGGGTGGGAATAGTAGAAGCAGGTAAAAACAGAACCTCTGTTTTTGAGGGATTGAGCTAAGGTGGCCAGGAGTGTGGGAGTAAGGACGGTGGTCCAGAGAGTTGCTGTGTTGGTAGTGAGAGCAGTAGGTGTGGCAATGACAAAAAGCCCAGACCTAAAAGTCGTTTTTGGAAAATGGTGCATAGGGTTCAGAACCCAGAAGCCGACCAAAGCCAGAGACTTCGGAGAAGGAGCAGCTTGATTAGCTGGCTGATGTCTACAGCCAAGGTCCTTGTGGGTACCCTGAGCCCACCAGAGTAGAAGAATAGGTGACAATAATTGATTTCCTGTTAAGGTTGGAGTTTGGCAAGCACTGGAGAAACTGGAGAAGAGGCTCTAGTGAGGGCACTAATGGAACATGGCTCTTGACTGGGAGTAGCAATTATTTCAGTCTGAAAAGCACCCAGGCAGGGGGAATCTTGTCCAGATCCACTGTATGCAACCCCAACACAGCATACGGTCTCGCTCTGGTAGGAGAGTGGCATCCAGGTGTCCCCAGAGCATGGAAGTAAGGCCCAAGGCCTTGCCCTGGTAGGAGAGTGTTGGAATGGTGACTATAGACTCTAGGACAGCAATGTACATGTGGAAACAAGGTTTCAAAGCCAAAGAAAATGCATGCTAGCACACTTTAAAACACCATAACACTGTGAGCAGGTGGAAGGATATTTTCATGGTATGATAGGCCTGAGCCTTCTTTTGCTGGGTAAATGCACACTGGAATAAGTATGTTGGATCGATTGTGATTATGTACACTATGCACTCGATTTTTTGGTTCCTATCTCCGGACACTGTGTTTTTATTTATTTTAGTTGCTCTGGCCCTAGAAGCTGTAGGCATTTATATTACCTGACCCTAATCCTCCAGTTGTACTGAGGTTGGAGAGAGCTACCAAACAAAGGGAAGGACCAAATTAGGAGTAGGGACCCAGAAAGAGCCAAGACAGTGAGGACAGCAAGAAGAGGAATCCAAATAGTGTAACCCTCAGATCTACCAATTATTATTTTTGTTTAGGGTATACCATTTTGTCGTTGTCCTATGACCCATACTGTGGTTTAGTCATGAATAAGCAAGCCATCAACACCAAGTCCCCCAACCAGCCAATGAGGGAACCAACAAGAAGACTAAACAACTACTCACCAATCTCAACTGGAAAATTCACCAGCCTAGTGAATAAAAGCAACAAAGACAGCTCACCAGCGGACCCATGCCCATTAGACATGTCCAAGGCTATCCTCACCCAAAAAAACCTGCAAAATACTTCTGCAACCTCTTCAACCATTCACTACCTTCAGGAAATGTGCAACAAGTCTTCCAATCAGCACACATGAAACCACTCTTTAAAACTCATTGCAAAACATGGCGAAGCTAACCAACAAATGACCAATTTCCAACATTCCGCACACAGCAAAACTTCTAGAAAGCTACATTCATGAACAAATCCCAGAACTTGTAAAAAACAATCGGATACTAGACCAGACACAAGTCGGATTCAGATCCATGAGAGGAACAGAAACAGCATTACTATCTATATGGGATGATCTAAAATGAGCGCAGACTCCAATGTCACGTCTGCACTAATAATACTACATCTATCAGCAGTCTTTGACACAGTTTGCCATAAAGCAATCATCAAAAGGCTCCAACAGTCTTAAACTCAACCCGGACAAAATAGAAGTCATGATCACACCCAACAACCTGTCGAACCAACACCATATTCCATGACCTAGCGAAATGGGAAATTGATCGGAACCTTGCAAAGTGGTTAGAAACCTTGGAATAATGATGGACAACAACATCGAACCACAAGTCAACAAAGTAGTAAAGAAGTGCTTCCTCAACCTACACACAATCATGCAGGTAGCACCTTTCTTCATCTTCCCACATAGAATCCTCTCTGTCATCTACCTCGATATGGCGAGGATAGACTACGCCAACAGCATATATCTCTGCATATATCAAGAATACTCATCAAAATCACTAAGAGTGCACACACCAGTACTGAGAACCAAACATGTCTAGCAGTCAAAAAAAGAATATCTTCAAAACACTCTGCATAACCCACAAATAAATCCACAGCCAAGGAGCAGAATTCATAAAGGGAGTAATCTCCATCTACAAACCAACCAAACATTTAGGACCAGCGATGACATTCACCTCAAAGCAAAACAATACTAAAAGACGAAATTTGGTAGTTCAGCATTCTCCTGCAGCTTGGGAAAACATGGGAACTCACTCACAAAGGAAATACGAACAACAGAAGACCATCTAAAATTCAGAGAACTGCTAAAAACCTGTCTATTTAACTCAGTGAGCTAAACAGGAAACCCATCAAAGAGAAGCAGCCAATACAACACAAGAGAAACACCCAAAACAACCAAAACACAATTAACTGAAACCTTGATACCTCAACAACATTTTCAGGTTTAAATTGTTTGCGGTCTTCCATCTGAAAGGAAATGTCTTTAGAGACGTAGCTACACACTCATTCTGTTCTTCAAATAAAACGTGGTTGGGATAAAGACCTATCTGTTCTTATCCTAACCAGAGTGTCCGTACCTGTGTAAAACTAAAGCAAGCTGACCTTGTGTCCAAAAGATATCTGACCCTTACATTAACATACACAAGCAAAATGTGCAAGGTAAATGTCTCTGTTTCCAACTCAACAAAAATGTTCACAAATCCAAATGTATAATTCCACACTCCTTGTGTCCAGGGGTTAATTCCCTTCCCCCGGAATATTTCAGGAAAACTGTTGAAAGTGTTTTGTTCCAACAATGTTCTGTTAAAGTCAACAAAAATGTCTCTTGCACAAAATACTTTCCTCGGATTGGCAAAGCAAATGTTTCTTCTATAGAACACTTTTCTCAGGTTGGCAAAACAAATGTCTTTTCTATAGAACGCTTGTCTTAGGATAGTGAAACAAATGCCTTTTCCCATAGAACACTTTTCTCAGGGATGACAAAACAAATGTCTTTTCTATAGAACACTTTGCTTAGGATGGCAAAACAAATGTCTTTTCTATCGAACACTTTTCTCAGGACAGCAAAACAAATGTCTTTTTAACTTCAACTACTGTTTCAAATGTTAAAGTGTTTATTTTACACCACTGTTCAAGGTTATGCTTTCCTGCTATACTCTCCTGCCAGGAATTTCTCAACTGAATCTTTAGGTATCCTGCCAAGCATCTTCTTATTTGTCCTTTCCTTTTCTCCACCTTATGAATTCCTGGTGTACTAATTGCCACTTTCTGGGTCACACAGATCCCCTTGTGTACTCTGCTGCCAGCTATCTCTTTCCAAAAAGGGCTCACTGCTTGATGCGTATCTTTCACCAGGTATTTGCTACAATGTTCACTTTCCTTTAAAGCATAACACAGTTGCACTTCTTCACTACTTCTTCACTGTTTATACCTTGTTTACTCCAGGTATCACTTGTTCCAAATTCCCCCTTATTGATATCCCACATATGGGGGTTTGCTCGGGTTCTGTCTGTCAACTTCCATCTCAGTGTCTTTTGGCAAGGCTTGTTCCAAGTTTCCCCAAACTGACATCTGATGTAAGAAGAATTGTACAACTGTTGCCCTTCTATTTCTTCTTTAGTATCTCTTGGCATATGGCAATGCGGGTTCCAGGTTTCCCCAAATTGACATCTCGTGTAAGGAGAATTGTACAACTTTTGCCCTTGTCCTTCAGTTCCACTGGTTGGTATTCAAAATGACTCCTCAAGTATTCGTTAACTTAATGGCATGTCCCGGAGGCCCCTGCTCCTCTGGATCGAGTCACCGGTGTGACATGCAGCTGCAGGGAAGAGTTTTCATCAGGGCGGGCTTCTCCAGCTAGTCAGAGTCTCTCTCGGTTTCTGTATGGGCTTTTCACTCCTTCGCCGATGGAACCATTTCCACTCCACAAGACTGTGTCTCCGCCGGTCCCGTGGTAAATGACTTCTCGCTTTTTGAGGTCCCTCCAGTGTTCGTCACTCCTCCTGTACGCTAAGCTTTCAGGCGGTTGCCTGTAAGCCTCTTCTTCTTCCTGCACGGCTCGCCTCGGTGAATCTGCCTCTGCCTCTGGTTTTGCTTCCCGCACTGCACTCTCTGCAGCCCTCCTCTCATACTCTACCTTGTAGGTTATTTTCAAGTTTAAATGTCCCGCATAGCTGATTGCGAACCTGAAAACTAGACAGCAGGTTGCACTTAGTATTCCTTTCATTCCCCATTGACTCCTTCGTCTCAGTACCTGGGGCATCTGGAACTTGGAGTCCAAAGGAATTTTAGACTGATTTAAGTTACATTGTTGGCCACTTTTGTTTAAATAGCATCACTCATAAACATTAGATATTAAATGGGTTTTAGAGGTGTGAAGTACTTGTGAAGAGTAAATAGAGTTCTGTTTAGAAAGTTTAACATAAGCAGTTTTCAGGGTTTTACCATTGAAAGGTTCAGAATAATGGCAACATGTCAACAGAGATTCTGGAATTAGTGTTTCTTCATTACAGGAATGGGAAGAATACTGTGTCTCCCCTGTTGGAGTCACAGCCATCTCCTCCCTTGTGATCCACCCACAGGGTCAGGATCAGGTAGTGGCTGACTTTCCCTGGCAACATGGAAGGAGACTTTATGCTGGGGATTGGTGATGATATCACAGTGCACTGTACGTTTATTTTCACAGCCCTATTTATGAACAAAAGCCGCAGCAGGAATGTATATGTTCAATTGAGAAATAGCGTCCGTTGCCACCAGACCCTCTCATGTGACAACATTTTCAAAGGAGATGAGTTGAAGGGCATACTATACAAGTCACCCTGACTGTGTCATTTCTATCTAATAAACAGATGCCTCTCATTGGGATGAATTGTGCTTTGATAGAATGTGCAGGTCACCCTGACTTGTGACATTTTTATCTAAAAGAAAGATATCCTGCCTTAGGCTGCTGTACTTCAAGGAGATTCCCTGCTTTACCTGCTGCTGTTAGCAAAACGCTGCAGTGACTCCGGGTCTTCGTTCAGCTTGTGGTCATGTGCACGTTTCTAAAAAACTACTTTTCAAATCGCAAGCATTGTTCAGGCTTATGTGAGCAAAGCTTTAAGATGGCAAAATGTTGAAAGACAAACATGGCAATCTAACAGTCCCCCGTTTTAGAGTATAATACAACATAAGTAAGCCTAATGTGCTCTTTTTCAGTTAGTCATGATCAATTTCTCCCTGTGTGTGTCAGGAAATGTGCTTATAGCTATTGTACCAAATGAGTTCATACCACTGGTGCACCATGCAAGGAACAACTTAAAATAAAAGCAGCCTATTACTAATATGTGTTTGCCTGCCAAAAGAAACATTAACATCTTTGCACTCCACACACCAATATATTTGTGAATGTTGCACATCAGTCCAGTGATCATAGGCAATGCTCCTGATGTGTGTTGTTGCTTGATTGTGGATATCTTGTTTGTTATTAGATACAAATACACTCCATTCATCTTTTATTAAGGTGCACGCACCTCCTTGTGCTGCCAGCGTCATGTCTAGCGCCATCCTATTTGAAGGACCATTGTCCTCATTTTGACTGGCTCCTTAGCTAGGGCATCTTATCCCATCCCGGTTCCGCCAACAGTCCATCTGGAACAGATGGAGAAGGATGAGCCCGATCCTTCAAATTTCTCCCAAGATGGCGCCCAGTGTTCCATCGACAGTCTAGTCTCTGTTTACTCTTCTGTTTCCGTCCTGCTCCCGCCCCCATCTGATTTCAGCAGCGGATATATGCAATTGCAGACAGGACACCTGCACGTCGCTACTCTCCAATATTTAGACTATTTTTCATTCCGATGCCCTCTGACACATCCTTCCTTACTTAGCATCAACAGGAAGACACCATTTACTATTCGCTCCAGTGCGATCCACCCGTACCTTTTGACAGACTTCTGTTCACCCGGGAACATCTTTTTTTCCCATTCCTACATTTGCCAAACCCATCCAAACCACAGTCTTTTCACACTCTCCACTCATTTTCTTCCAGCATCACAACACAAACTCCAGCTCCTCTGGACAGTACCGGATTTCAGACAGTGCCTCCTTGCCATCTGAGAGTCTTCCCAGTACGTTCTGCTTCTTTCCCTTTGCCAATCCCTAAGAACCTACAGTCTCCTGTAGAACTGATTCTTATCTATCCTTCTTACTTTCCAATAGCATGGCAACTGTGACAACTAATTCTTCAGCTTGATTCTGTGTGACAGTGCGTCCGAACCACCCAACCGCACAAGACCTGCTCAGCGACCTGCACGCCAGGGTTTTCTTCCCCAGAAGGTTTCCCTGGGGACTTTGTTTTCCTACTGGTCGTTCCACTCTAGGGACTATGGGGGAATCAATGGTTCTAGGGAGGCTTCTCTGTTTGTTTGCTTGTTTGTTTCTTTATTTGTATTGCATCTCCTGCCACACACTGTTGCATCATATCAGGTCAGTGTAATCTTTATGGCTGTTAGAAAGGAATTGAGCCTTAATATATGATATATCTAGAATGTAACTGGTTTAATTGGTTACTGGCTCAAGCACTGCCTGGAGTCTCCAAAGGGATGTTACCATCTGTGTAAAGCATATGTAGACCCTCTCAGTCCCTCAAGGACATGACCTACTTCTCCCCCATAACCTCCCCCGTTGTCAATGGGAAGTACGTACCTCCAATCACCTGTGCATCTTTAGTGCTTCTCTTGAATAGCGAGAAGGCATTCCGCATCTTCCCTGTTGGAACAGCTTTGAACACCCATAGCCCAAGGAAAACAACGGTCAGGGTGCACCGACCTATGCATTGGGAGGGTAGAGCTTTGTACACTTTGGTACCACACAACCAAAACACCCCATGTGAAAGCAGAAGGCTGGTATTGCTGAGGGTACATTAGTTGGAATACAAAGTTGTGCTGCCCATACCAAAGTGGTGTTGCCACAGCAACCTTTCGATGATGTTGCAGGGACTGACTGTCCACCACAGGGTTCCCGTGGTCTCACCACCACCGAATGTTCGGATCCTGTCCCACTGCTTTCTCTTTTTTAAATTGGCACCTGGCTTTGGTGTCTGAGCATCTCTCTGTCTGGTTCCCGTCTCAGGATTTTTCATGCTTGGCTGGCACCTTGGGTATGGCATTCCAGTGTCTCTCTACTTGTTTCCCCTCTCTGGGTTTCTCATGCCCGGCGGGCATCCTGGGTCTTGCGCTCCAGCCTCTCTCTCTCTTCGGCTCGCCTCTCTCTCCGTCTCTTGTGTTCCTGCTTCAAGCGATATTCAAATGCGCAGGCTTTTCAGCTTGAGCTGACTCTATCTTCTTCCTCTCTGTACGCCGGACATCAATTTTCTAACCTACTTGCCCCATTGTATGGGACCTTAAGATTTAAAGGGGCATGCTTTTTGTTTGTATGATTCAGGCATGTATTCTGAGTTTCTTCGTCCCCATTTTTAGAGGGCTTTGTGGTGGCGGAACACCTCATGTAGGCAATAAGGTGGCTATCTCTAAGGAGTTCCTCACGGGAACTGCAGTCCTTGTCCTCAAAGGTGGAGTCTCTACTAGTGATGTCCCACTTGCCTCTACACCTAGGGATGGTATTGTGGAGTAGGCTCACCTCCCTAGCCTTATATGAAGGGGCTCCCCCACCCTTGGGGATGAAAGACAAATTCCTTCAATTCGTCACAATACCCAACAATATGTTGTGCATGCCATTTTTATATACATGTTTCCCTCTAATGAAGTTGATAACTGAGTGCCATCAAAACGCACAAGGAGGAGGCAGGTAACCCCTACCACTGTAACCCAAGTAACACCCATGCTCTCGTGAGGAACCTCTCGCTCCCCTTCCCCTACAGGCTCACTGGCCAGGCAGTGACACGGGCCCTTAACTTTTCTTGACTCAGGTTTACTGGGACATCATGCAGGTAACCTACACATGCAGTTGTGCCAGGGCTTGCAATGACAGAGGAAGACATTCATGACCGGTTTGGCTGAATGTATTCCTCCTGTAGTAAAGTGCCCAATATTGATGGGATCATTTGCCTCTAACTGTGGGTAACTTGGCGTAAACCCAGTGTTGTCTTCCTGAAGGGCCTGCCAAGCCAGCGGTGCAGGCTGTGCAATTTTGCACTGTGCCATCGCATCGAACAAGGGCCTTGCAGATATGGCAATGATGGGTGATTTCACCTCGATAGAGTTTAAAATTGCCTTGCAGTACACATTCCCATCTAGTGTATTCAGTTATTGCAGTTAAATCTTTGTTACTGTGAACATTGTGAATTTTGCCCTCCTCTTCTCCAATATGGCACAAATTCCAAGAAAGGGCAATCCTTGGGTATTGCAAGAATGGGTACTGTTCGGGTGAATGCATTAAGGCATTTATCACAATCCCAGTAACATTCATGTACTAACCATCTCTCTAATACATGCCTATGTTGGTAGGTGTTAGGTAGGGCTGGCATAATATATTTCACATTTAGGGCTGTGCAAGTACAGTCTTTAGTTGGAACATGATATATATGATGCCTGCAAGGAAAACTCAAAACAACCTCCTCACTTCCATCGCTAATACCCACTTCTACACCAATGTGCTACTAATAATTATTTATTATCTAATATCTTAAAATCTTGCAAAACGTCCCAATAAGTCTGCTGGGGCTAGTGGTCTTCACTGCGTACTCCGGAGATCCCCGGTCGGCCCATAGAGCCGAGGTTTGCTCCAAAGTACTTTAAGACGAGATAGCTGCACCCTTGAGATGGATGGGGGTGCAGATTTATTACTCCAACACCAATCAATAAGGACAACGCAATGGTTTGGCAAAGGGAGTCCATTTAATGACAAGTACAAAAAACGAGGAGTCATGGAAATCAGCAGTAATGTGATCGTCCTTCTCGCTTCAACTCCAAAGAACTTCATAAAAATCATAGTATTTATACTGAAAACTCATCATAATTGACGTATAACACTCAAAAGTTAATATGCAATTCTATTGGTTAGGAAAAGGTAACTTTAATATAGGTACTATATCTGTACATGGTAACGGAGTGAGGGGATTGGGTAAACGCTGTCAGGTGGGCATCTAAGCCCTTCCTTCCAAATGACTACTGTAGACGTCACTAAAAGTACAACGTCCCATTGGTTCTACTAACTATAGGACCCTAGATTATTTGGTCCATTGTGATTGGGTTGGCATCAACCCCATGCATACATTTCCACCTTGCTTAGCAGCACGCAGAATGGTCAGCCAGGTGCAGGGTGCCCCCTAGTTACCCAGCCTTCCTCCAATTAAGGTTACAATCAATCATCACTTCAGCAACTATGTGTCAATTACTTTACTGTAGTTGGCCTTGAAACTGCATCTTCTGTCTGGAAAAGTTCTGATAGCTCTTCCTGGGCGAATGCCAAGCGTAGGTGTGAGCCCGTGCTTCTCCTCGCTCGGGTAGTCACATGCTTCCCACACCGTGAATTTGTCTAGTTACTCTCAATTTGTGTATTTGATTCTTATTCAGCTTGCCACCTGCCTCCACCTCGTTATCTTGACCTTTCAGAGACAGAATATTCTGTTCTTAAAATTCAATTATATGTAGCTACTGTTCATTCCTTCTATTGGTATGACCTTGGCTCTCCTGGCATGAGTTGCATCTGCCGAGTTTCGATTCAGCCGTCTCTTCTCGTTTTGCTAGAATATGAATCTCTGTTCATGCGGCCTTTAGTAACTTGGGTTGATTCTGCTTTTCGTGCAAAGTGGAATCACACTTATAATACTGTGCTTCGTTTTGAGGTAGATTATGTATAATGGCGCTTGCCGCACAATTCTTTGACTTAGCATAGCAAGCCGTACTGTTTTCTTAGCCTTCTTGCACTTCCAAGCACATGTAGAGGTGTTAGCTGGTTGAATATGTTCATCCTGTTTACAGCTTAAGCTTCTTGGTATTTCAACATTGTTCTCCCTTTTAGGTTCACGATATCCTTATTCATGAAGTTTTGTCTCTTTGTGTCATTCTCGGGTCGTTATTTCTACTATCTGTACGTCTGTCTGGGTCCCTGTGATGTCACCATTCGTCTTCCATTAAGACCTTTTTGGTTTCTTCCGGGACTGTACTTAGGCGATCTTCATTTCGTCTCATTTGCTGGTAGGGTTTTCTTAATGGATACCTTACTGTCCATGGTTGTCTGGGTATCGGTACTTCAATAGGTGTTGCTTTTCTGATAGGTACTGGGCAGAGCCCTACTGCGGCTCTCTGCTGATTTATTTGCTCATCATACGTCACATATCTTTGTGTGAACGTTCCTGGTACTTCAAAATGGGTGACAGGAGTGCAAGCTTTATTCGGGACCTCCTCTACACTCCCCCCTCTGGGCGATTCATCGACCACTTTCACCTCCGTCTTTGGATTCAACTTTGGATTCAACTTACTCGATTCTTTTGTATTTATCTTTACTCCATCACATGGGTTCATTCCTTCTTCATCTTCTCGGTCTATACATGATGGTTTGAAGAAGTGTCTCTTTGGTGTCCATATTATTATGACTCCTTTCAGGCTTCCTGCTGTTCTTACATGTTCATCTTTATTCCATGTCATTAATTGACATTGTCCATTTGGGCTACAGTAAACCCACCTTCCCACATAATTTCTGTGTTTCCTGGGATAGAGAAACTTTGTTCCTTCTGGTATGTGAATGCTGGTCTTCACAAAGTCTCTTATTTCTTCATCAGTCAGGTCTTTGGGCTTCCATCCTGGCTTGACATCAATCATTATCTTCATCCCCCCTTTCTTTGCCATCTTCTGGCATTGCAAGATTATTATCTTGATAACACAAAATCCTAGCAATATCATCACTAACAGGGCTCCCAAGAACTTGAATGCATCTGCCATCCATTGCGGGACCCACGAGAATAGTGATCCAAACCAGCTGTCATCATCAACTTCATCAGTTTCATTGATCATCTGGTTATGCAGGTTTGTCAGCATACTTATGGCTTCTGTTAAGGTTCCATTCTCCTCATCGTGAGATGGTATAAATGTGCAACATGATTCTCTGATTTTTGCACAAACTCCTCCATCCATGGCTGTGATCATGTCAAGGACATATCTGCTCTGAAGAGTCCTCAGTCGGATGGCTCTTAGCTCTTCCTTGATCGCATTGAATCCTTTTATGGTCGTATTGATTGTCTGCAGTAACTCCCATCTGGTTATCTGCAGCCATTTAGTATTTACTCCAACTTGGATTCTTGGCATAAAAATCGTTGTGAACACTGATGAGGTGAGGCTAAACAGCCTGTGTTCATATGGGATTGCATGAAAAGCTTCTTCCGATTTAGCAGTGACGTAATTTTCTCTCTTCATCCGAGTTATCAGTTCCACAGATCTCTTCTTCCTCAGGTGAGCATCTGCTTTCGGGAAACTGTCAATATTCAGGTCACTTTTCGGGATCACTAATGCTGGAACGTGGACGTTCACTATTGTGCATATATCTCCCCAGTCTCTTGGCAGTCTGATGTATGCCTTGGATCTGCATGCCCAATAATGATCCATATTTACTGCAGTTCCATGCACCATCCATGGAGCATCAAAGACTCATCCACAATTCTTATTCTCTCTCATCTTTCTAGTGCCATTATTCCTGAAGCAGAATTTTGGGCTTTCTAGTGGCACTATCTGCAAGGGTCCTCCTCTGTCTTCGACCCATGTCAATAGTTTTGCAAGTTTCGGCCACAATGGCTTGCAGCCATTCTGCACAATGTCAACAGTTTCTTTGTAGGGTCCAGTGATCATCCAGGCTCTGCAAATCACCACTAGTTTTTCCCACCCATCTGGTGAAAGCACTGTTCCCCTAATCTGCATTTGGGCTCTATTCTTCCACTTTCAAGCTTCCTCTGCAGTTTTTCCTTGGACATTTAATCTCGGGTTCACTTGCCATCTTATTCCTGCTCCTTTAACTCCAGGCTTCTCGTACCTGATCACATGATTCCTAGTATGAGCTCTGTTTCTTGTCTTAATGTCTTGAACATAATCATCTTCGTCTGGATAGGCTGTTTCAGTTGCCCATATTAATGAGGCATCACTACCCATGAAATGGCCTCTGGTCTTGCACATTGCTACATGTGTCAGACAGTGTGCTGTCTGGACATCGATTTCTACAGCTACGAAGATCTTGGATTTTCCCATGCTGTATGGTAGGAGTGCACAAACAAAGCATTCCCCTTATGAACTTCATCTTCAAACTTCTTTCATTTGCTGGTATCAAATGTTATTTCCCAGATGTGCTGTGCTATCCAGGTAGTTGTTGAGTTCGTAGTCATCTCCATGCATGCTTCTCTTGATTCTTAGTGTTTTCCTGTAGTTGGCTATGACTACATCCCTAAATGTATCTGTATGGCTTTTTCTTGCTGGAGGATTCTTAGGCATCTCGGCCCATGTGCAGGCTTCCTCACCTGCGCCATTTGAATGAACAAGAGTCTGGCAGCTCTTTCCCTCTCTTCATCCATCCTTTGCCTGCTGGTTGCAAATTCCCATACCAACCACCCTGACACTGGTCCGGTGTATGGTTGTATCGTAGCACCGTTACTTGTCCCTTGTGTTGGAACATATTTGCTTGGCAATACAGTCTCTGCGGTTTTGTTCTTCAGTTCTTATAGTATTTTCCTTGATTTGGCTATAAACGGCCATAATGAGTCTACTAACAGTTGTGTTCGTGAGATCTTCCTTGAGTTTGTCTTTGTCTCCATCAGTGTTGTCTCAGGGGTGTTTATCATTATCATTTATGTTGGTTTCTTCTCTGATTCCTCTTGTCTTTCCACAATGTCTGTTGTGGCATTTCTTATGGCAAGCAGTCTCTTCTTCTCTACTGTTTTGGCTTGTGGTTCTGCAGTCATTGACACTAGGCCTGTTTTGTGTGCATTCAGTGTTTGCATGCATGTGGTTGTCAATAACCTTTCTTCATTCATTCTTTGCCGACCCTGTCTCCGGCTTTTCTGTTTGTTTGTTACCACAGGTGTGTGTGTGTCATTGCTAATCACATCCATTTCAAGTTAATTCATTCCTCCGTCAGATCTTCTAGGGACTGGAATGTAAGGTCTGGGTGCTTTTGTGGGTTTCATACGTGCATCATTAGGTGGGTGCACTGGAATTGGAATGCTTTGTGCACCAATAAAAAAGGCAGTTCTGATTGTTAATGACAGTAAAACAATGATGAATATGATACATAGATACATTATGCCTCTGTATGTCAGGCGGCAGCATTTACTTCCAAAGAAGCGTGGTCGTGTCTCCTCCTGTGGAAGGACCAGATTGCTGCTCTGGTTCCCCATTTCGATCATTCGCCAAATGTCACTTTTATTGTATTCCCTTAACAATATCGTCTTTCAAGTTCTGGGTTTAAGAGTGTCAGGTGCTCCACAAGTGTCCCCCCTCTTGCGGTGATGAGTCGTCTCTTATCTCAGGATACAGTTCCTTTGCTAGACTATGGGAAAAATCAAATTAAATAATACTTCAGTAAGTCCTTTTACTGTGCATGTTCAAAGTAAGTAAGCTCTCAGTCCACGCCTCAGATTTGCTTCGGTCCTGAGGACATATTGTACGCTGGTCAGTATGTTGAAATAGGGACAAAATAACAACAAATGCAATAAGTGAAGTCCTTGACACTGCTTCCTTGATCTGTCCCTCGGCGGAGAACTCTTATAATCTCCTCAAATAGTTCTGTTGATGGTTCGAGAGCTCTATCTGTAACACGAATCCATGCAAGAGCATGCCCATCTGTGCAACATTAGCTGGGCCTCTGATGAATGTGAGGACGTCAACATTGATCGGTCTCCCCACTAGCTCTGGAAAGTCAGTGACTAGACGAAAAAGAACATTGTGAGCTAACCTGCTGTCTTCTAGTGACAAGGACATCCATCTTGTCTTGCTGAGTTTTTCAGGATTGTATGCTCTCTCTTTAATGTAAACAATGTCTGCACTGTCCGGTCGCATGGAGTGCGACTAGGATCACAATTTTATTTAAAAGTTGGCTTAAATGTTCTGTATTTGCTGGGTCTCGAAGAAACGTGTGTGTGTCTGTTCTTCATACAAGGGTTGGACAATCTTCGATTATGCAAAAGAACAGTGTGTTGATAAGCTCATTTATTTCTGTCTGTGTTTGGGACATTTGGTTCCTTTTCACTGTACTCAGGAAGTAAGAGAAATTGTTCAGCAATAACAGAAGGCAGTCTTCTTACTGTCTTTTCGTTTTCAGGATCTTGAAGGAAGTTAGTGACATTGGTGGGTCTTCCTACCCTACCAATGACAGGTATGATCTTAGCACTAGATCAAGATAGGTGACCACATCCTTGGTGATGGCGCTACTGCGGGATACCATAAGTGATTCCGAATATGGTCTTGGGTGGAATGAGTCGGGATACTGCATTTGCTTCCAATGTAAATGTCCTCGGTCAAAATTCAGCATATTCTTTTCTCATCGAGGCTTAACTGTGCCTTAGTCCAAAGTTCAAAGTTCACAGGCTATGTTGTGGCTTATGCGTGCAATTCTTCTTCACCCTGTAACTAGGATGCACAGAGTGTTCAGTTTATATGTCCTTATCCCCTTTTTTGCTTAGAGGAAGTGTCCAATTTAAGCCACAATTTGCAAAAAGTTCTTTGTCTTTGTTTGGCCGGTTCATGCATCCTGCTTCCTCATCATGGATCTCGTCTGCACCTGCTGTGGTTCTTCCCCGTTGCTCGTCGACTCCTCTCGTTGGGGTGCAAGCAGGGGGCCTTCTCCGATGTAGGGTTTGATATCGCCGAGAAAAATCCATGCTCTTCTGCTTTGTAGTTTCACTGCGTATGGAGTGCAGTCCTCCACTGTAAAAGGACCGTTAAATCTTGGCTCGTCCCACTTTTTCCTTGTATGATTCCTTACAAGGACGGTGTCTCCAGGGAAGATGGATGGAACACAAAGTCCTTGAGCTGCGTCTGTAGTAGTATCTCCTTCTGTGTTCCGTGCTGCCCTGCACCCCTTTCGTCGCCGCTGCAGCTGGTCTCAAATTACAGTAAGGCAAGATGTCATGCAGTTCAGATAGTTTTGCATCTCAGACCCTAAAATTTATCCTGTTGACTGGGCATCACATCTAGCTCTATCTCGGGGTGTCAAAGGAGTTCTCATTCTTCTAACTCTGGCTATCTCGTGTGGCGTAAGATGATGGTCAGAACCGTGTTGGTTCCGAAGTGCATACAGTGCCAAAGGAAGGCAGTGCAACCATCCCTTTCTTAGAGTCAGCTTCAACTTGGCTATCCTTTCCTTCAACAAGCCGTTGAGTTTCTCACAGATTCCATTACCTTGCGGATGATACACCGACGAGAACTTGTGCTTTATACCAAGCAGCAAGCTAATCTGTTTGAAAATTGCATTAACAAAGTGAGGGCCATTATCTGATCTCATGATCTCGCACACCCCCCACTGCGGGGAACACCTCTCTCACTAAAAATCTTGCCGCACGGGGAGAGTCTGGGTGTGTACATGGACCTGCCTCAATCCATCTAGAGAATGGCCACACCACAACAAATAAGTATATGTACCCGTTACATACTTGAATCATGTCGACATAATCGACATGCAAGTGCTGAAAAGGCCCATTTGGCCTTGGGACGACTCCTCTCATTACTGTTAATGTGCGCCCAGTCATGAATTAATGGCAGATTATACAGTTCACTATAAAGAATGCAACGTGCTCAGCTAAATTCGGTATGGACCAGTCTTCAGCGAGCGTTGCTGCTAGTTTCTCTTTTGTCATATGTGCTGGATAATGTAACTGTTCCAGCGCTATTTTTAATAGGGCTACAGGCATTACTGGTTTACCAGTGCTGTCTTGTAGCCACAAGCTCTCAGAGGGGTTTAAAGAATACCCTCAAAGTTTCCAAAGGTTCGTCTCTTCCTGTGGTACCTCCCCTTGGAGTTCCATTAGCTCTGTTTGCCCCCAAATTACTTTAACTTTCAGATGCTGTTCATGTAACCATCATTCGTTCGTTGGCATGGATAACTTCCACTTCCATGATCGATTCACTTTTGGATGCCATTCGCTTGGCTTCCATGTCTGCTGCTTTATTTCTGGGTGAGATAAAATCTGTCCCTTTCGCGTGGGCGGCGCATTTCATGACCGCTATGCCCACTGGGAGCTGTAGTGCCTTGATCAGCCTGTCCAATAAGGCTGCGTGCTGCACTGGCGTGCTGTCCGCTCGGAGGTAGCCCCTCCTTTTCCAGTGTGCTATGCCTGCGTGCACTGTTGACGTCACATAGGCAGAGTCACTGTACACCGTTACTTCCTGGTCTGCGTGATTCTCAATGGCGAGCATCAATGCCAATAATTCTGCAGCCTGTGCTGAATAATGAGATGGTATTCGCTCGATGTAATAAGTACTCAAAATTCTCCATTTGCTGTGTGTTTTACCACAGCAACGCCAGTATATCTTTGTCCGTCACTTCGACCCTTGAAGACTCGTCAATGAAGACGATTTCTCCTTCTGCCAAGGCATTTTCTTTCACCCTGGGGATTTCATCATAGAATTCTTCATAGTTCGCACAGTCATGTATTGGCTCTCTTTCAGTGACTGGCTCGTCTATGAACATAGCTGGGTTCACTATCTTGCAATTGATTGATTTGATAAGATCACTTCATAAGCAGAAGCTCTCTGAGACGTCAATGTGCCCTTTGCTTTTTCTAGAATGGGAAATAGTGAGTGCTCGATGTACAATGTCATGGAGCATCCCATCACAATGGTTGTAGCCTTCTCTATGGTGAATGCTGCGGCAGTTAAACTTTGTTCACAAGGAAAATGACCTCTCATTACTGGGTCCAAATTCCCACTATAGTATGTTAGGGGATTGTACCCCAACGTGGCTCTCTGTGTGAGTACTGCCGTCATAACGCTGCCATTTATGTTTGAGAACAGGTAAAATTCCTCTGCATAATTGGGAATCCCTAGAACTGGTGCTGTGCAAATAGCTCTTTTGAGTTCAGCAAACCCTTTTTCCATAGTCTCAGACCGTTCAATATTTTCTTTCGTCACTTGGGCCTTCTTTAGGGCCTGAAGTAAAGGCTTAGTGTAAGAGATGTAGTCGAAGACCCATGCCCTAACGTAGTTGCATAGGCCTAGAAAGCTCTGCATCTGTTTTATCGTGTGTGGTTTAGCCGTGTTCAGTATGGCTTCAGCCCTTTCTGGGGTCACTCTCTTTCCCTCATGTGAGATCAGCTGGCCTATGTACAGCACTTCTTGTTGACAATATTGTAACTTTTCCTTTGCAACCTTATGTCCTTTCTCAGCCGGTATAGTCAATAGCTGAACAGAATCGTGCCTGCATTGTTCTTCTGTTGTGCTGCAAATTAGGATGTCATCCACATATTGCAGGACGACAATTTTTAGTGCAATATTGCTCAAGTGTATCTGCAGGACTCTGTTAAAAATAGATAGAGACTCACAATACCCCTGGGGTAGTCTCGTGCTTTTCAGACGCATCTGTCTGAATGTGAATGACGTCAGATCTTGTGAGTCACGGTGCAACGGATTGAGAAAAATGCATTTTTCAAGTCAATCACCGTGAAATATTTTGCCTCCACGGGTATGTTACATAGAATTGTAGACGGGTTAGGGACTAAAGGGAACTCGGCCTCAATAATATCATTGATTGGGCGTGAATCGCGTATTAGCTTCCAAGACCCGCCTTTGATTTCTTGATCGGAAAAACTGAAGTATTGCATGACGACTCTGACGTCACTAAGATGCCCTGATCCATCATTGCAGAAATTGTCTTAAAAATCCCTTCATCTGCCTCTCTGGACATGGGATATTGTCGTGCTCTTGTGAGAATTGCTCCTGGTTTCAGTTTAATTTTTACTTCTCCAATCCACTTCAAAAGGCCTACGTCATAGGGTCCTGTGGTCCACACTGAGTCAGGCACCTCGGCCATGTCGTCATCAAAATATTCAGGACGGTTTCGTGCCAACATCATTCTCTGAGGTACTTCTCTTTTGATCATTTTTACCCAAAAGGTGAGACTCACTTCCACCATTGTCTTGCCCATATCTGCTTGTTCTTCAAACAGATCGTCATTGGTGATGCCAGTCAATCGATATCCTTCTTCAATGGACAATGGTGTGCAATTACTGCACACCATTGTCGGCCCTCATCATCATAAGAGTCAATCAAGGCCACCCCTCCCTCGTACAGCAGTTGTATGTATCATCAAGAGAAATACTTGTCCCTTTTCCTTGTGCATCAGTATTCTTGGCCTGAATAGGAATTCATCAGGGGTCCTCATGATTTTGTCTGCAAGGCCTGGCAATCCTGCCATAAGCGCACGCATACCATATGTGAATATTTCTGGCTCTAATGGTATAGCCCTCATTGCTGTGTGTCCTGCATACGCTCTGATCATTTCGCATACATCTGAATAGTGCATTCCTGCAGTTGAACATATTATGCCCTCCTCCGTGAACGAGATTGTCATGTTTAACTTTGTCATTAAATCTCGACCCAAAATGTTTACTGGGGTCTGACTGGAGGTGCATTTGTGAAGGGAACATGACTTGTAGCTCCTGTAAATCTCTGAGTATTTATGGACTCGCCTGGACAAGGAAAACTTGCTTTCATGTATGCACAAGCGTGTTGCACCCGTGTCAACTAGGAAGGAATATTCTTTATCCCCTATAACGACATCCACCCTAGCTTCCCTATGAGGGTCTGGTGTCACTGATAGGATAGAACACATCAGGGTTCCCAGTGAGCTGGCCTAGTCCATATACAATTTTAGCCCAGTGGACTGGTGGATTTCCCCCATTCCCATTGTTACTTCCCATTCCAGGGTTCGTGGTCTGCCCTGTTCTCATCGTCTGCGATAGTTGCAACAGTGCCTATTGGGATTGTCCTTGTGGAAAATTCCCCATGTTCTGAGGTTGCACGCCTTGTTGTGCTCCTGGCACTTTGTGTTGTACCGTGTAATTCTGTGCAATACCCTGCTATAAAACTGCAGGTGTATTGCCCATGCCTGCACCCGTTCCTTGGCTGTTCTGCATTATACCTTGGTTTCTGCATGTGCGAGCTAAGTGCCCTGTCATTCCACACAACCAACATACTGGCGGTGGTCGGATCATTTGCCCGTTTGACATATCTTGATTACCATTTTGCATATTTTGAAAACCTCCTTGATTATTTTGGAAACCTCCCTGATTACTCTGCCATCCTCTTCCCCTAAATCCTCTTCCCCTGGGATAAGACCCTGTGTTGCCCTGATTATTCTGCTGTGGGGCAGTGACCTGCTGCATGCTTGATTCAGCTGCTCTAGTTATCATGGCTCCCTCAAGAGAATACTTTTACAATATCTTCTGCACCGATTTCGCTTCCTCACCCTTACATGCAGCTTCCTTTTTGCGATTCTTTTCTTGCAGCAATCTGCAATAGTGTGCGATGGTCAGCTCTATTTCTGGCCAAGGCTTGGTCTCAATTCCCACCAATTTCTCGAGCTGTTTCTGTACCGGCTCTGGCAGCCCTTGGCACAATATATGGTAGAACACAGGTATAGATTTCGTCCAAGATTCATGAGTCTCGAGTACCCATGCGTCTTGAAAATTCTGTATGTAAATTAACAGATCCTCAGACTCTTTCATTTTTCGTGTCATTATAGCTCCCATATCAGAAGTGTCTGGATACAACACTCGCAGCGCTTTCCATACTGTGGCTCTACAATTGTTAAATGGAGCTCTGTCATGCGCAGTATTAATGGTGGTTATACCATGGTAGCCTGCTCGTGCCCACGCATCGTCTGCTCTCTTACCAATTATGGCGATTAGGAGACCCTTAATATCCCCTATAGCTAACGTGTTTCCTCCTGTCATTTTTTTCTAACTCGTGTATCTACTTTCCGGCTCCCGATGTCAGCATTGGAAGCTTGTTTTTTAAATTTTCTCGATCCATGTGTGGCCATGGAATATATTGTGATCTTACTCCCCCTTTCTCGAGCAACAGAAATCGGGATGCATAGCCCTCTCTCTCTTCTCTCATTGTTCTCCTGACTATTGCAGGAGTTATTTTCCTGCATCACCATCTGCCTGGCAATGTCCTGAGCCTGTCTACATAGGGCAGTGACGACACCCCCCTCTGACCATGAGATACTTCTTCATGTCGGTCAGACTGTGTGGCTGATTCTGATGCCCTCAGTGCAGATTCGCTAGTATCTGACCATCGTATTCCTTTCTCTCTTGGGAGTCGTCTTTCACTCTGTCTCTCTGCCTCATTTTCCTCATGCTCCTCCCTTTCTGAGTCAGACATTGGGCCTCATTACGAGTCCGGCGGTAACTGAGCCGGAAAAACCGGCAGGTTACCGCCGGGCTCGTATTACCATTCCGCCTCCGTGATTCCCGGAATTACCAGGGCATTACGACCCCGGTGACCCAGGAATTCCGGAGGCAGAATTGTGTAAGTCCCCATTCCCATGGAGTCCGACAGGACTCCATGGGGATGGGGACAATGGAAACACTGGTTCTGTCTATGACGGAGCCAGTGTTTCCATTTCAGCCTGCAGGCGGGTGGTGTTAAACCCGCCAGGTCAGACCTGGCGGGAGTGACACCTCCCAGTGCAGGACTCTTAATCAGCCGGTCCGGAAAGAACGGTGGTGGCGGTTTTACCACAACCGTTCTTTCCGGACCGGCAGGGTCATAATGAGTGTTAGGCAGAATCCTGTGCAGTGCCCTTAGGGACCACTACACACAATTAAGACCACAAGTGGTAATACAAGTTCCCCTTTGGTACAAGCCTGTACAACTATGTTAAAGTGGTAGCAGTAGCAGAGCAGCCAGGCTTATCTCAAGAGTATATGAGCAGTACCAGAGATTACACAAGGGGACCACAATTACTGTGACTCAAGCAAACACTGACTCAAGGTTTCAGGTAAAAAAATAGAAGTACATTCATTTTTAAACCATCTGTAAAACACAACACGTCTATGAATTAAAAACCACACGAAAAATACACTACAAACAACCAATTCTCTTGGCACAGAATAGCTCAAGGTAAGTACCTTAGGTTTTAGCGGACCGGTGTTGCGAAACAAAAGACGTTACCGGGCACACATATGCGATCACTTTTTGACAGCTCGGTCGTATTAAAGAAACACATATCCGCGGTATGAAACGTTACCGGGGCAAAACACACTTAGCACCTGGGCTAACTAGAGAGTGTTGGGGGCAAAAATGATATGCAATACTTTTGTCAAGGCAGACATAATCAGAGAACACTCGCTGACAGTAATTCCAAAGTCAATAGGTCAGAGCCAGTGTCAAGTGGAACCGGGTTCCTGTTGCTGAGGATCACACAGTCAGGCAGTTCAAGATTCAACGTTGCCAGGAGTACTTAGATATTGTCGTTGGAGGAAGCAAATGTTATAAGAAGGAGAAAAGACAAGGGCAAACCTTGGACGAGGAGGAAAGGGATTCACCCTAGTTCCTCAAGCAGAACACAGTACCTTATTCTGTGAAGAAGCTGGTGCCATGGCAGTTGTTCCTGTTGGTTTCCTGCAGACCCACGGTTCCTGGAGCTTCGGTACGAAGGAGGACGTCTGGAGGGGTCTGCACCACACAGGGATGAAGCCAGCAGCAGCGACGGTGAATAAAAGGAATGCTCCTTTAAAACAGGAAAGGCTCTTCAGATGGCTATCCGGACTACTACAGCAGTATGCAAGGATTTCAACCACGAAGGGGATCCTCTGGTTGTGGAGAATGAGCTGGTTATCCCCACCAGGCTCAAGGGAAGAAGACTCCGGACTGGATCTTCTCTGTTTGTCGAAGGGTAGATAGCTCAGGACTGCAGCAGGGCTTCACCGGGACGGGGTAGTTGCAGCAGCCGGCCTCTTCTCCGCTTCTCTTCGGTTCCTTGTAGTTCCAGTGACAATTCTGACTTCTAGCCCAAGAGACCTGCCTTTTATGCGAAAATCCCCCATTCACACAGCCTGGCTGTCAATCACGCAGCAGGGGGGTTGTCCAGCCCGGACAACCACCTCAGCCAATCATGGCAAAGTGTGACTTGGGTTTCCTAGGATACCCTGTAGAGGGGGTGAATACACCCCTCCCTCACATTCAGTCCACCTAGACACCCAGGTGCCCAGAGGAGGGCTTCGTTGTAGAAGCCCGCCAAAAGACGGTGAACAAAGAAGGCAAACCTGGTTTGCCGCACACAGTAAAACACAAGAAGGACTTTAACAAAAAGAAATGGCGAATAAACCCGACCGGAGCCAAAGGAAAGAACATTTGGTCAAGCGGGTTTATGTTCGAGGCTAATATAATAGCATAAAACAATACCACGTTTATATAGTATAATCACGGTAGAAAAGTTAGGGTAGATACCACTGCCACCATCCAAGTCTAAGGGCCTCATTACACGGTAGGCGGTAAGGGTTTACCGGTACCGGTAAGGGCACCGGTACCAGTAAACCCTTACCGCCTTACTACGAGGTCCCTTTGCGGGACCCGACCTTAACGGCTGGTGTAGACCAGCTGTTAAAATTGGGACCCGCAAAGGGACGTTGCTGCTGATTATGGTACCGCAATTTGCGGTACCGTAATTAGCTCTTTCCCCATTCCCATTGAGCCCTATGGGGCAAAAATGGGAATGGGGAAGGGCCATGGAGAAAGGGGGAATTACCGCTCCGCCAACCTTGGAATGGGGTGGTAATTCCCCTTTTCTCCATGGTGGTACCGGTATGGTACCGGCGTCAACCATAGGGCTAATAGCACCAAGGTTTACCGCATAACTTATAATGAGGCCCTAAATGTTAAAAGAGCAAAACAAGGCTCTAGGAGGTACAGATAAAAAGGGAAACAGAGTAATCCTTTCCAGTACTCCATGTAAGATGGGGTGTACTGGATCTGTGGTTAAATGACAAGGTAAAGTTAATGGTAACTTTACCCTTTTCTGGGGGACAGTAGTCAGCCTCAGAAAATGGAGTCGGTGGGAAGTCTAAAAGACAACCCTGTGTTACTGCACTGAAGGTGCTGTGCAACACACAAAAGAAGGGGGCTACTGAAGTGGTGTACTTCAGAGTCCACAATCACAAAAACAGATGAAATACACATGGCAAAACATGTATAAGAGTGGGGGAAAGCTCACACCCTTACCAAGTGGAAAGAAATAACTCCAGAAATCCAGCAAAGCTGCTGGGGGACTCACTAGGTGAGGGAAATTAGCCACAAAATGTGAATTCTCCCTAACACTCGCCCGCCACCCCCAGACTAAGGGACAGGAGAATTTAATCCACTCCTGGAAGGATCTCATACCTCTAGTCGGTTAAAAACATCCTAAAGAGACCATCAGCATTTTGGTGGTGACTTCCTGCTCTGTGCTCAATGGAGAAATCAAATCCTTGCAGGCAGATTGACTATCTGAGTAACTTTGGGTTTTCCCCTTTCATTTGCATCAGCCATCTCAAGGGTTGGTGGTCAGTCTGAATAGTGAAGGTAGATCCATACAAGTATGGTCTACACCTCTTCAGTGACCACACAATAGCAAAACATTCTTGTTCTATTGTTGCCCACCTTGTCTCAGGATCCTTCAACTTCCTGCTGATGGGGTGTTCCCTACCTTTCTCATCCAGTTGACTAAGGACTGCACCTATACCTACATTAGAAACATCAGTTTGTACAATGAAGGGTAGGTGGTAGTCAGGAGCGCTTAGGACTGGAGCTTGACAAAGGGCTTTCTTCAGACCTTCAAAAGCTTGATTGCACTCCTTCTTCCACTTGACCTTTTTTGGATATTTGGGAGAGGAGATGACATTCAATTGAGAAGCTATGGTCCCGTAGTTCTCTATGAAGTTCCTGCAGTACCCAGTGAGACCTAAGAAGGCTCTCACTTGGGTTTGACTAGTAGGGGTGGCACAGTTTTGTACAGCTTGTACATTGCTAGGCAATGGCCTTATTTCACCTCCTCCTACCTCATGTCCAAGGTAGACCACTGTACTCTGACCAATTTGAGATTTGCTTGCCTTTATGGTCAGATGGGCCTGTTCCAGAGCCTGCAGTACATATCCTAGGTGTTCAATATATTCTTTCCATGTAGGGCTGAACACTGCAATTTCATCCAAGTATGCCACGCAGAAGTCCTCCCTCCCATTCAAACTTGATTGACCATCCTCTGAAATGTAGCAGATGCATTCTTTAGCCCAAAAGGCATTACCTTGAATTGGTAAAGGCCAGCTGGGGTGGAGAATGCAGTTTTCTCCTTGGCCAACAGCCTGACGTTAGGTCAAATGTGCTGAGGTACTTGGCTGCACCAAGTTTGTCCACCAGCTCATCTGTCCTAGGCAAAGGATGGGTATCCGTCTTTGTGACTGCATTTAGAGCGCTATAGTCCATGCAGAATCTCAACTCCTTGGATCCTGCCTTTGGTACAAGCACAACTGGGCTAGACCATGGGCTAGTAGAGGGCTCTGTAACCCCAAGATCAAGCATCTTGTGGACCTCATTCCTTATATGGTTTCTTACATTGTCTGACATTCTGTACCCCCTGCTTTTGACAGGCAAACAGTCACCAGTGAGTATATCATGCTGGACCCAAGGGGTCAAGCCTGGTGAAAGTGAGAACAGGGAGGCAAACTGATTCAACAGTAACTTCAACAGTAATCTGCTGGTCAGATGTGAGACTGGAATAGAAATTAACTCCTTCTACTTGCTCATCTAAAGGTATGCCTCTGAGGAGGTCAAGCAGAGGTTCACTCTCCTCCTCCTGAGCTGAAGCTAGAAGCAAAGCTCCTATATCAGGTCTAGAGAAATAAGCCTTCAAACGGTTGGTGTGAAAGACTCTGGGAGCCTCCTTAGGATTGCCTAAATTCACCAGATAGTTCACCTCTCCAAGTTTACCCACAACTTTGAAGGGTCCTATCCATTTGTCCTGCAAAGCCCTCTGCCTTGTTGGGACCATAACAAGAACAAGCTGGTCTTGAGTAAACTCAACCATGTTAGCATTCTGGTCATGCCAATGTTTGACCAGAGCTTGACCAGCCCTCAAGATATCACTTGCCTCTGCCATCATGTGTGACATTCTCCTCCGGAGACCTATCACATAGTCAGTCACTCTGACTGTCTTGGGGGAAGGAGCACTTTCCAATCCCTCCTTAATCAGGGCCAATGGACCTCTGACTGGATGGCCATAGAGAAGTTCGAAGGGACTGAATCCTACTCCCTCCTGAGGGACTTCTCTATATGCAAAGAGAAGGCATGGCGTTAGAAGGTGCCACTTTCTTCTAAGCGGTTCTTCTAAAGCACCTATCATGCGCTTCATAGTTATGTTAAACCTCTCCACCAACCCATTGGTTTGGGGATGGTAGGCAGTTGAGAACTTGTAGGTGACTCCACAGGTTTTCCACATGGCTTGCATGTAGTGGGACATACAATTTGATCCCCTGTCAGATATCACCTCCTTAGGAAAACCTACTCTGGTAAAAATACCAAGTAGGGCCTTAGCCACAGCTGGAGCCATAACAGTCCTCATAGTTATGGCTTCAAGAAACCTAGTGGCATGATCCACTACACCCAGGATAAACCTGAAGATGTGGGAGGGTCGAGAGGACCAACAATGTCAATCCCCACCCCCTCAAAAGGAACTTCCACCACTGGGAGAGGCACCAAGGGTGCCACATTCTTGGCTCCACTATTGCCAGAGGTTAGGCAAGTGTGGCAGCTCCTGCAGAATTTGTCTACTTCTGACCCCATCTTAGGCCAATAGAAGTAAAGAGAGAGCCTTGTCTTGGTCTTCTTAAAACTTAAGTGACCAGCCAAAGGTATCTCATGGGCTAACTGCAGGAACTGGAGTCGGTTCACTAGAGGTACTACAAGTCTTTTGCAGTCTCCACGGGTTGACTCAGTTGGCTCACTGTAGAAGAGGCCATCTTCCCAGTTCAACCTATACTTTTCAGGCTCTTTCCCATCGAGCTGAGAAGCTGCCTGTAGGCGAAGACCTTCAATAGTAGTACACTCTCTTTGTTCTCCGCCGAAGTCTGCCCTGTTGGATCCACCTTCTGCCAGTAAAGACTGCAGCTCAGGATGTTCAACAGGGTCAAGATCTCCAACTAGGGTAAGATCTTCTTCTAGATCTGATTCCTAAGATCTAGTTGAACCATACAGGGTTGAATCTCACACTCAGCCACAGCTGGTGGAGGAGTCACTGATGTGACTTTGGACAGTCTTGGAGATGTCCTTCTGGGCATAGGAGTGCTTGCTGGTTTCTTGCTGGCAGACTTGGGTTTCCCCTTTGTCTCTTTCTGACCTGCAATATCAGTAAGTAAGTCCTGTGGACTTGGGGTGATAGTTTCCTCTATCATGTCCCCAGGAGAGCCTCTCAAGGTTCTCTCCCTTGCAGACCTTGTGAGCTCCTGCTTCCTTCTGCTGGGGGGCCTGGGGGTACTAGACACAACTCCAAGAGTTTTAAGGTCATTACCCAGCAGGACTCTCCCAGGTACGTTATTTTGCACACTTACAGCTATTCTGACAGCCATGTCATTACACTGGATGAGAGCTGGTAACTGGGGAACCATTTGCACAGGGCCTCCAGCTAACTTGGTTAGGTGTTTGGGTGCCTTAGCAACATCCTCCACCTTAGAAAAACATTCATCAACCACAGTTATGCTAGCTCCAGTGTCTCTGAAGGCAGGGGTACCCTGTCCATTTACAAGAACACTATCTTTGTAATACTCTTTAGTATTATCTGGGATTGAGTTGTAGACATCTAGGTTCTGTTGTTCCCAAAGACCCAAGGACACTAAATAAACACTAGCTGAGACTCTCATGGGCTCATCAGCTAGTAACTGAAAGGTTCCACTGGCTATAGGTACTTCATCCACCTGGGAGAAGGCTAAGGAGACAGGGTGGACCCCAGAAGGGTTACCCTTACATCTGGGATCTCCTTTCATATGGTCAGTTAGCCCACAAACAAAGCATTTTCCAAATGCTTTCTGGAATGGGGGTTTGTTCTGACCTCCATCTGGTTTGGGACCAGATGGTACACTAGCCTGATTCGGTTTTCCTTGTGGCTTACCCTGGTTATGTTTGTGGCCCTCTTTTGGATGGGAATTATTGGAATTCTCTTTGTTGTCTTTCTTGGACTGCTTCCCCTCATCCTTTTTCTGAGTAGCCCTAGAATCCTTGTGAGTAGCCCTGCTGGCAACCCACAATTCAGCAGCCTTAGCTAGCTTCTTAGGATCTATCTCCTTTGAATCAGCCAAGTGCTGTCTAAGCTCAGGGGAGCAGACATTAAAAATAGACTCCAACATTACAAGATTCCTCAAACCTTCATAAGTGTTCACTTTGTAACCCTTAACCTAACCATCTATGTTTTTCAAACATTCACACACCCAGGTAGCCCAAGGGGTACATCATGCTTTTTGAGGGTTCTAAATGTCTTAAGATACTGGGAAGGGGTCTTCCCAAACCTAGCTATTAATGCACGTTTCACACACTCAGAATCCTGCTTATCCTCCTCCCCAACTCCATTACAGCATCACTTGCAACAGGGAGAAGCCTTGAGAAAAGTCAAGGAATCAACTGATTCCCTGAGATACCTTGAATCCCATGATTGTATTCAAATATTGCTAACCAATCCAAAATATCAAGTTTAGTCTCATACATACCAATCATCTCCTTTGGCATACAGGGTCTCTTAGGGCTGGAAGACCTAGAAGACTCTGGGAGAGAAGCATTTTCTAAAGACAATTTCTTAATTTCTAGCTCATGGTTCAGCTCCATTTCTCTGAGCCTTAACTCTTGACGTTTCATGGCAGTTTGTGCATCAATACGTTTCACTTCCATTTCAAGTCTCAAGTGCAATAAACTCAGGAGTAAGTGTAGGACCTGTGGGGGTCCCTGTGGACAGAGGTTGAGCTTTCTGAGCAGGCAAAGGAGTTGTAGGGTTTCCTAACAAGGACTCATCTACTTCTTCTAAAGTAACACTCTCAGAATCAGAAACATCAGTATCCACATTTTTTGGAGTGGTAGGCCCTTCTGACCCACTCTCCAGACTTTGTTTTCCCATTAACTTTGCAACCAGTTCAGATTTTTTCCCTTTACCAGAGAGATTCTTTTCTCTACGCATTGTTCTCAGATACTCAGCAGTATAGTTTAAGAGACCCTCTTCACTGTAGTTGTCCATATTTGACATGATTTAGCAGTTAAATAGAATTAGTGGTGTTTAGCCTTGTGGTTAGTTGAACCCAAGCAATAGCAGCACTCCAAGTGTAATCACTCTACTTCCAAATCCTCAACGCTGTACACCAGTGTTAGGCAGAATCCTGTGCAGTGCCCTTAGGGACCACTACACTCAATTAATGCCACAAGTGGTAATACAAGTTCACCTTTGGTACAAGCCTGTACTACTATGTTAAAGTAGTAGCAGTAGTGGAGCAGCCAGGCTTATCTCAAGAGTATATGAGCAGTAGCAGAGATTACACAAGGGGACCACAATTACTGTGACTCAAGCAAACACTGACTCAAAGTTTCAGGTAAAAAAATAGAAGTACATTTATTTTTAAACCATCTGTAAAACACAACACGTCTATGAATTAAAAAACACACGAAAAATACACTACATACAACTAATTCTTTTGGCACAGAATAGCTCAAGGTAAGTACCTTAGGTTTTGGCGGACCAGTGTTTTGCGAAACAAAAGACGGTACCGGGCACACATATGCAATCACTTTTTGACAGCTCGGTCATATTAAAGGAACGCGCATCCGCGGTAAGAAACGTTACTGGGGCAAAACACACTTAGTACCTGGGCTAACTAGAGAGAGTTGGGGGCAAAAATTATATGCAATACCTTTGTTAAGGCAGTCAGAATCAGAGAACACTTGCTGACAGAAATTCAAAAGTCAATAGGTCGGAGCCAGTGTCAAGTGAACCGAGTTTCTGTTGCTGAGGATCACACAATCAGACAGTTCAAGATTCAACGTTGCCAGGAGTACTTAGATATTGTCGTTGGAGGAAGCAAAAGTAATAAGAAGGAGAAAAGACAAGGGCAAGCCTTGGAAGAGGAGAAAAGGGATTCACCCTAGTCCCTCAAGCAGAACACAGTACCTTATTCTGTGAAGAAGCTGGTGCCATGGCAGTTGTTCCTGTTGGTTTCCTGCAGACACACGGTTCCTGGAGCTTCGGTACGAAGGAGGACGTCTGGAGGGGTCTGCACCACACAGGGATGAAGCCAGCAGCAGCGACGGTGAATAAAAGGTGCGCTCCTTTAAAACAGGAGAGGCTCTTCAGATGGCTATCCGGACCACTACAGCAGTGTGCAACAATTTCGAGCACGAAGGGGATCCTCTGGCTGTGGAAGATGAGCTGGTCATCCCCACCAGGCTCAAGGGAAGAGGGCTCCGGACTGGATCTTCTCTGGTCATCGAAGGGTAGAGCTCAGGACTGCAGCAGGGCTTCACCGGGACGGGGTAGTTGCAACAGCCGGCCTTTTCTCTGCTTCTCTTCGGTTCCTTGTAGTTCCAGTGGCGACTCTGACTTCTAGCCCGAGACCTGCCTTTTATGCGAAAATCCCCCATTCACACAGCATGGCTGCCAATCACGCAGCAGGGGGGTTGTCCTGCCCGGTCAACCACCTCAGCCAATCATGGCAAAGTGCGACTTGGGTTTCCTAGGATAACCTGGGCAGGGGGTGACTACACCCCTCCCTCACATTCAGCCCACCTAGACACCCAGGCGCCCAGAGGAGGGCTTCTTTGTAGAAGCCCGCCAAATGACAGTGAACAAAGAAGGCAAACCTCATTTTCTGCGCAAAGTAAAACACAAGAAGGACTTTAACAAAAAGAAATGGTGAATAAACCCGACCGGAGCCAAAAGAAAGAACATTTGATCCAGCGGGTTTATGTTCGAGGCTAATATAATAGCCTAAAACAATACCACGTTTATATAGTATAATCGCGGTAGAAAAGTTAGCGTAGATACCACTGCCACCAGCCAAGTCTAAATGTTAAAAGAGATAAAACAAGGCTCTAGGAGGTACAGATAAAAAGGGATACGGAGTTACCCTTTCCAGTACTCCATGTAAGATGGGGTGTACTGGATCTGTGGTTAAATGACTAGGTAAAGTTAATGGCAACTTTACCCTTTTCGGGGGGCCAGTAGTCAGCCTCAGAAAATGGAGGCGGTGGGAAGTCTAAAAGACAACCCTGTGTTACTGCACTGAAGGTGCTTTGCAACACACAAAAGAAGGGGGCTACTGAAGTGGTGTAATCCAGAGTCCACAATCACAAAAACAGATGAAATACACATGGCAAAACATGGATAAGAGTGGGGGAAAGCTCACACCCTTACCAAGTGGAAAACTAACTCCAGAAATCCAGCAAAGCTGCTGGGGGACTCACTAGGTGAGGGAAATTAGCCATAAAATGAGAATTCTCCCTAACAATAAGGCCCATTGTCTTTCCCTAATTCATGCAACTTCTTGTGCCTTCTTTGTTTCTACTGATTTCTAATCTATCCAGGGATAGTTCTCTATTCCCACTACTTCGGGTGACATCCTCAGTGTTGTAGAGATGAGTGCTCTCCAGGCGCTCGTCTTCCCCCTCCCCTTGGGGTGTTTGTTCTAACCCCATTTCATCATATATTCTATCGATCGTTTCTCTGATGCTTCTGATGTCGAAGTCATCTTCCATATTTGCACTCTTCGATGTCTTCCCAATCTACTACTGGAGCTGGTTTTCTAACCTCTCTCCCCAGATATTCAAGATCCTGTGCTCTCTGTCTCCGCTTACTTTCTATGTCGTCATCAAATTCTCTGTGCTTCCTTGCCTCTTCTCTCACTCTTTCTTCTTCCTTTTTCTTTTCATTTCTACATTCATCTGCCCTTCGAATTTCATCATCTCTTCATCTCTTTATTCTTTTCTCTCTTATTCTTTGTTCTTCCTCTGACCTTTGCTGTTCCTGTCTGTCATGATCGGTTGCTGCTCTTTGTTTGCGATCGAGTCTTTCTTGCTCTTCGAGATATAGCTGTTCTCGCCTTTGTCTTTCTTTCTTATTTTTTCATCTCTCATCTCCTTCTCTTTTCCCTTTCTCTGCACCTCAACTAACCTCTCCTTTTGTTTCGCGTCATCAATGCCTTTGCCATCAAGTTTCAATAAAATGTTTCCTCCCATCCATTTGTTTTTTGCGAATGCTATCTCATTAGTTCTATCTTCATTTCCCTTCCATCTCTTCCCTTCTCTCTCTTTGTAGAGAGATACACTTTCATCATCGCGTCTCCCCTTGTCCCTTGGGACTGTGGAGGCATTATCTTATCCTTATTTTTCCCTTGATTTTCGTCACTACTATGCGTAGGTGACTCATATGCCGGGTTGCTATACCCCGTGGCTGCTTTATTCTCTCTCAACGGGTATAATCCCTCGTCCTTACTTTCTTCTCCCTTTGTTTCGGATGGGGCGGGTGGCGCGGTAGGCGTCTCACCCCCCTCTGAGCATACATTAAGTATCCAATCTATTGGCGCCTCCTCTTCCTTTCCCTGTTCATACATATTCCAAAGTTCTAGATCAGCGAGTCGTTTGTCTAACTTTTTGAACGTGTATGTGGCGTGAAAATATGTCATCATGTGTTGCAAGACAGCTTTAGATAAGGACCTACCCTTTGGCCATGGCATAAACATTTTGTGGACGGTTCCCTTAATCCACTCTGTACTGTATATCTTCAGTTTGGGTGCGTGTTTCAGCTACTGTTTGCATAAGTGTGTCAGTGGAGTTATATCTTCCATGCTCAAATCCGTTCCCTCTCCTTTTGTACAACATTTGTCAACACTTTTGCGTGGCTTAAACAGTTCCAACAATATGAGCGAGCACCAAACACTGCAAGCTCCAATCCCGATTTTCCACAAAATTTTATACCTTCTATTTTACTCAAAAAACATCAATTCGTATGCGATATTATCTCAGCTATTCAATCGCATAAAATTTAAATCAGTTTTCTCCAAGAATTTTTTTTGATGTATGATGTCACAACAAAAAACATGTAAGACAGACGCTTGACAAACTAGACAAGCACCAGCTGGTCACAGATATCTCTGCCTCTAATCATTACCCCTTCATGGAGTCTAAACGTACCCTTTTCACAACGTCTTTAACCGTCGGGGTAGTCTAATCGTTTTCCCTTTAGCTGGGACTCTGGGTACATGTTTCTTCTAGTGGCTTGTGTTAAAAGTGTAGGAATAAGGCGAATCCTCTCACTTCTCGGCTGTCTTCCCCGGTACCCTCTCTCTTCTCGGGTGTCCTCCCCGGTAACCTTTATTTACTTAAGTATTCTCGAGTCATTATCCCCTTATATATATATATATATACATCCTTCTCTACTTATAACTATATTTTGTTTTCCCACCTCCCTACATTACCTTTCCCCTTTACTTGTTCTAAGGCATGCACATTTACCAAAACATTCAATCTTCTTCACTCACCGTTTGCATGGTTCCTCTCTGGACCCTCGGGATCACCGCCTTCGTTACCGTCTTCTTCGGCTTTTCACCCGCTCAGCTGCCGGTAGGAATGGGAAGGGATAGCGTGGGGAACACCGGTCCCTTCAGACCCTGGTCTGCAGTTTTTCTTACACTACCACTGTCTACGGGGAGCTTCACGGTCTACTCAGCCGAATGGCAAAGGACTCGTGATGTCGACAGTCTATCGGTGTCTTATTCTAATCAATAATTGATAATCGATAAACCATCAATCTCTGCTACACGTGTACTCCGGAGACCCCCGACTGGCCCATAGAGGAGAGGTTTGCTCTGAAGTACTTTAAGACGAGATAGCTGCACCCTTGAGATGATGGGGGTGCAGATTTATTACTCCAACACCAATCAATAAGGACAACTCAATGATTTGGCAAAGGAAGTCTGTTTAATGACAAGTACAAAAAATGGGGAGTCATGGAAATCAGCATTAATACAATCATCCTTCTCGCTTCACCTCCAATGAACTTCAGAAAAATCATAGTAATTATACTGAAAACTCGTCATAATTGACGTATAGCACTCAAAAGTTAATATGCAATTCTATTGGTTAGGAAAAAGTACCTTTAATATAGGTACTATATTAATATATGGTAACGGAGTGAGGGGATTGGGTAAACACTGTCAGGTGGGCGTCTAAGCCCTTCCTTCCAAATGACTACTGTAGACGTCACCAAAAGTACGACGTCCCATTGGTTCTACTAACTATAGGACCCCAGATTATTTGGTCCATTGTGATTGGGTTGGCACCAACTCCATGCATACATTTCCACTTTGCTTAGCAGTACGCAGAATGGTCAGCAAGGTGCAGGGTGCCCCATAGTTACCTGGCCTTCCTCCAATTAAAGTTACAATCAATCATCACTTCAGCAACTATGTGTCAATTATTTTACTGTGGTTGGCCTCGAAACTGCATCTTCTGTCTGGAAAAGTTCTGATATCTCTTCCTGGATGGATGTCAAGCGTGGGTGTTAGCCCGTGCTTCTCCTCGCTCGGCTAGTCACGTGCTTCCCACACCGTGAATTTGTCTAGTTTCTCTCAATTTGTGTATTTGATTCTTATTCAGCTTGCCACCTGCCTACGCCTCCTTATCTTGACCTTTCAGAGGCAGGATATTCTGTTCTTAAGTTTCAATTATAGGTAGCTACTATTCGTGCCTTCCATTGGTATGACCTTGGATCTTCTGGCATGAGTTGCATCTGCCGAGTTTCGATTCAGCCGTCTCTTCTCGTTTTGCTAGAATATGAATCTCTGCTCATGCAGCCTTTCGTAACCTGGGTTGATTCTGTTTTTCGTGCAAAGTGGAATTGCACTTATAAAACTGTGCTTTGTTTTGAGGTAGATTATGTATAATGGCGCTTGCCACACTATTCTTCTACTTAGCATAGCAAGCCATACTGTTTTCTTAGCCTTCTTGTGGTTCCAAGCATATGTACAGGTGTTAGCTGGTTGAATATTTTCATCCTGTTTACAGCTTAAGCTTCTTGGTTTTTCAACATTCATGAGTGTAGAGGCCAGTTGGTCTGTTAATAGAGCCCTGCATGTACATTAATACAATGGGCAGAGCATGGAATCAATCTATTTTTTTGTCTCTGCAGATAGTTGCTAATTTGCACTTAAGATCTGCACTGTGTCTCTCCGCCCGGCACTGGGGTAAGTGCAACTTGTGTTCAATTGATAAGGCTTTGCAAATACAAGACATTATAGAATTTTTGAAGTGGGGGCCATTGAGACAGTGATACCCCATCTCTGTGTGCAATCTTGCAACACGCACTTAGCTACTCTCTGAGCATCATCTCTCCTGCAGGGATACGCTTCGGCCCAACCGCTGAATACGTCAAATACAACTCGAAGGTAGGTACATGAGTTAACAGAGGGTGACATTTGGGTAAAATTAATTTGCAAGGCCTGGAATGGGCCATCCAGAGGTGGAGCCATCCCTACAGGAACCTTCTGGTCCTCCCTGGATTCAATTGGTGACATCTAAAACACTGATGAACAATCTGATGTGCTGCCATTGGGAAACCTGGAGCCAACCATGCCGAATACACTTGTGACACCATAGCATGTTGATTCACATGTGCTAACCCATGTGCACTTCTAGCTAACTGATAAAAAAAAGTGCCTTTTGAGGTACTATAGGTTTCCCTTCCTGTCTGCAAATCCCATTTGTATCCTTCACCACTCCCTTCTTTTCCCATCTGGCCTTTTCTTCTTTTGCAGCCTGTGTTTACCACTTGCTAAAACTGTCTGACACATACATTTCAGTTTCATTCACATATATTCTACCCATGGTTTCAGGGGTGCACAGAGTGTTACTTGTTGGTTGTATAATCCCCAGGTCTACTCCCTGTGCCGCATCTTCAACTGCTTGATTAACTCTGGACACCATGCCCTCCCCCTTGTATGTGCAGAGCATTTGCAACAGGGCATGACTTGCCCCATGATCCCGTGTAAGGACCCTAGACGCTACCCCTCAGTGCTCATGACAATAAAGAACAAAATGTTTGTCATAAGATGGTAGGCCCAATTCCTGGTGGTACACAGTGCAGTTTTCATTTAATCAAAATCTTCCCTTAACATCGGTGTCCAGACAATCTCATTTAGGGCGTCCCCCTTACATGATACTGCAGATTTTTTGCCAGAATGGCATAATCTACAATCCATTGCCAGGAATACCCTAAGACTCCCAAACATGATCTTAATTTAGCTTTTTGTGTGTGGGTGGGTGTGAGATGGGGACAGAGGTCAAAAAGGTCAACCGCTGACACGATAAGGAAGAACACAGCAAAACCAAAGACAACTCAGGGAAAACTACCACCAAACTGAGGGAAAGCCATACAGCTGTACCTGGTCATCCGGAAGTCCCCTGTATGGCCTGTGACGAATCCAGAGATATCAGGGGTCATTCCAACTTCATCAGTTTCATTGATCATCTGGTTCTGCAGGTTTGTCAGCATACTTATGGCTTCTGTTAAGGTTCCATTCTCCTCATCGTGAGATGGTATAAATGTGCAACATGATTCTCTGATTTTTGCACAAACTCCTCCATCCATGGCTGTGATCATGTCAAGGACATATCTGCTCTGAAGAGTCCTCAGTCGGATGGCTCTTAGCTCTTCCTTGATCGCATTGAATCCTTTTATGGTCGTATTGATTGTCTGCAGTAACTCCCATCTGGTTATCTGCAGCCATTTAGTATTTACTCCAACTTGGATTCTTGGCATAAAAATCGTTGTGAACACTGATGAGGTGAGGCTAAACAGCCTGTGTTCATATGGGATTGCATGAAAAGCGTCTTCCGATTTAGCAGAGACGTAATTTTCTCTCTTCATCCGAGTTATCAGTTCCACAGATCTCTTCTTCCTCAGGTGAGCATCTGCTTTCGGGAAACTGTCAATATTCAGGTCACTTTTCGGGATCACTAATGCTGGAACGTGGACGTTCACTATTGTGCATATACCTCCCCAGTCTCTTGGCAGTCTGATGTATGCCTTGGATCTGCATGCCCAATAATGATCCATATTTACTGCAGTTCCATGCACCATCCCTGGAGCATCAAAGACTCATCCACAATTCTTATTCTCTCTCATCTTTCTAGTGCCATTTTTCCTGAAACAGAATTTTGGGCTTTCTAGTGGCACTATCTGCAAGGGTCCTCCTCTGTCTTCGACCCATGTCAATAGTTTTGCAAGTTTCGGCCACAATGGCTTGCAGCCATTCTGCACAATGTCAACAGTTTCTTTGTAGGGTCCAGTGATCACCCAGGCTCTGCAAATCACCACTAGTTTTTCCCACCCATCTGGTGAAAGCACTGTTCCCCAAATCTGCATTTGGGCTCTATTCTTCCACTTTCGAGCTTCCTCTGGAGTTTTTCCTTGGACATTTAATCTCGGGTTCACTTGCCATCTTATTCCTGCTCCTTTAACTCCAGGCTTCTCGTACCTGATCACACGATTCCTAGTATGAGCTCTGTTTCTTGTCTTAATGTCTTGAACATAATCATCTTCGTCGGGATAGGCTGTTTCAGTTGCCCATATTAATGAGGCATCACTACCCATGAAATGGCCTCTGGTCTTGCACATTGCTACATGTGTCAGACAGTGTGCTGTCTGGACATCGATTTCTACAGCTACGAAGATCTTGGATTTCCCCATGCTGTATGGTAGGAGTGCACAAACAAAGCATTCCCCTTATGAACTTCGTCTTCAAACTTCTTTCATATGCTGGTATCAAATGTTATTTCCCAGATGTGCTGTGCTATCCAGGTAGTTGAGTTCGTAGTCATCTCCATGCATGCTTCTCTTGATTCTTAGTGTTTTCCTGTAGTTGGCTATGACTACATCCCTAAATGTATCTGTATGGCTTTTTCTTGCTGGAGGATTCTTAGGCATCTCGGCCCATGTGCAGGCTTCCTCATCTGCGCCATTTGAATGAACAAGAGTCTGGCAGCTCTTTCCATCTCTTCATACATCCTTTGCCTGCTGGTTGCAAATTCCCATACCAACCACCCTGACGCTGGTCCGGTGTATGGTTGTATCGTAGCACTGGTACTTGTCCCTTGTGTTGGAACATATATGCTTGGCAATACAGTCTCTGCGGTTTTGTTCTTCAGTTCTTATAGTATTTTCCTTGATTTGGCTATAAACGGCCATAATGAGTCTACTAACAGTTGTGTTCGTGAGATCTTCCTTGAGTTTGTCTTTGTCTCCATCAGTGTTGTCTCAGGGGTGTTTATCATTATCATTTCTGTTGTTTTCTTCTCTGATTCCTCTGGTCTTTCCACAATGTCTGTTGTGGCATTTCTTATGGAAAGCAGTCTCTTCTTCTCTACTGTTTTGGCTTGTGGTTCTGCAGTCATTGACACTAGGCCTGTTTTGTGTGCATTCAGTGTTTGCATGCATGTGGTTGTCAATAACCTTTCTTCATTCATTCTTTGCCGACCCTGTCTCCGGCTTTTCTGTTTGTTTGTTACCACAAGTGTGTGTGTGTCATTGCTAATCACATCCATTTCAAGTTAATTCATTCCTCCGTCAGATCTTCTAGGGACTGGAATGTAAGGTCTGGGTGCTTTTGTGGGTTTCATACGTGCATCATTAGGTGGGTGCACTGGAATTGGAATGCTTTGTGCACCAATAAAAAAGGCAGTTCTGATTGTTAATGACAGTAAAACAATGATGAATATGATACATAGATGCATTATGCCTCTGTATGTCAGGCGGCAGCATTTACTTCCAGAGAAGCGTGGTCGTGTCTCCTCCTGTGGGAGGACCAGATTGCTGCTTTGGTTCCCCATTTCGATCATTCGCCAAATGTCACTTTTATTGTATTCCCTTAACCAATATCGTCTTTCGAGTTCTGGGTTTAAGAGTGTCAGGTGCTCCACAAGTTTCCCCCTTCTTGCGGGTGATGAGTTGTCTCTTATCTCAGGATACAGTTCCTTTGCTAGACTATGGGAAACATGAAATTAAATAATACTTCAGTAAGTCCTTTTACTGTGCATGTTCAAAGTAAGTAAGCTCCCAGTCCACGCCTCGGATTTGCTTCGGTCCTGAGGACATATTGTACGCTGGTCAGTATGTTGAAATAGGGAAAAAATAACAACAAATGCAATAAGTGAAGTCCTTGACACTGCTTCCTTGATCTGTCCTTCGGCGGAGAACTCTTATAATCTCCTCAAATAGTTCTGTTGATGGTTCGAGAGCTCTATCTGTAACACGATTCCATGCAAGAGCATGCCCATCTGTGCAACATTAGCTGGGTCTCTGATGAATATGAGGACGTCAACATTGATCAGTCTCCCCACTAGCTCTGGAAAGTCAGTGACTAGACGAAAAAGAACATTGTGAGCTAACCTGCTGTCTTCTAGTGACAAGGACATCCATCTTGTCTTGCTGAGTTTTTCAGGATTGTATGCTCTCTCTTTAATGTAAACAATGTCTGCACTGTCCGGTCGCGTGGAGTGCGACTAGGATCACAATTTTATTTAAAAGTTGGCTTAAATGTTCTGTATTTGCTGGGTCTCGAAGAAACGTGTGTGTGTCTGTTCTTCATACAAGGGTTGGACAATCTTCGATTATGCAAAAGAACAGTGTGTTGATAAGCTCATTTATTTCTGTCTGTGTTTGGGACATTTGGTTCCTTTTCACTGTACTCAGGAAGTAAGAGAAATTGTTCAGCAATAACAGAAGGCAGTCTTCTTACTGTCTTTTCGTTTTCAGGATCTTGAAGGAAGTTAGTGACATTGGTGGGTCTTCCTACCCTACCAATGACAGGTATGATCTTAGCACTAGATCAAGATAGGTGACCACATCCTTGGTGATGGCGCTACTGCGGGATACCATAAGTGATTCCGAATATGGTCTCGGGTGGAATGAGTTGGGATACTGCATTTGCTTCCAATGTAAATGTCCTCGGTCAAAATTCAGCATATTCTTTTCTCATCGAGGCTTAACTGTGCCTTAGTCCAAAGTTCAAAGTTCACAGGCTATGTTGTGGCTTATGCGTGCAATTCTTCTTCACCCTGTAACTAGGATGCACAGAGTGTTCAGTTTATATGTCCTTATCCCCTTTTTTGCTTAGAGGAAGTGTCCAATTTAAGCCACAATTTGCAAAAAGTTCTTTGTCTTTGTTTGGCCGGTTCATGCATCCTGCTTCCTCATCATGGATCTCGTCTGCACGTGCTGTGGTTCTTCCCCGTTGCTCGTCGACTCCTCTCGTTGGGGTGCAAGCAGGGGGCCTTCTCCGATGTAGGGTTTGATATCGCCGAGAAAAATCCATGCTCTTCTGCTTTGTAGTTTCACTGCGTATGGAGTGCAGTCCTCCACTGTAAAAGGACCGTTAAATCTTGGCTCGTCCCACTTTTTCCTTGTATGATTCCTTACAAGGACGGTGTCTCCAGGGAAGATGGATGGAACACAAAGTCCTTGAGCTGCGTCTGTAGTAGTATCTCCTTCTGTGTTCCGTGCTGCCCTGCACCCCTTTCGTCGCCGCTGCAGCTGGTCTGAAATTACAGTAAGGCAAGATGTCATGCAGTTCAGATAGTTTTGCATCTCAGACCCTAAAATTTCTACTGTTGACTGGGCATCACATCTAGCTCTATCTCGGGGTGTCAAAGGAGTTCTCATTCTTCTAACTCTGGCTATCTCGTGTGGCGTAAGATGATGGTCAGAACCGTGTTGGTTCCGAAGTGCATACAGTGCCAAAGGAAGGCAGTGCAACCATCCCTTTCTTAGAGTCAGCTTCAACTTGGCTATCCTTTCCTTCAACAAGCCGTTGAGTTTCTCACAGATTCCATTACCTTGCGGATGATTCACCGACGAGAACTTGTGCTTTATACCAAGCAGCAAGCTAATCTGTTTGAAAATTGCATTAACAAAGTGAGGGCCATTATCTGATCTCATGATCTCGCACACCCCCCACTGCGGGGAACACCTCTCTCACTAAAAATCTTGCCGCACGGGTAGAGTCTGGGTGTGTACATGGACCTGCCTCAATCCATCTAGAGAATGGCCACACCACAACAAATAAGTATATGTACCCGTTACATACTTGAATCATGTCGACATAATCGACATGCAAGTGCTGAAAAGGCCCATTTGGCCTTGGGACGACTCCTCTCATTACTGTTAATGTGCGCCCAGTCATGAATTAATGGCAGATTATACAGTTCACTATAAAGAATGCAACGTGCTCAGCTAAATTCGGTATGGACCAGTCTTCAGCGAGCGTTGCTGCTAGTTTCTCTTTTGTCATATGTGCTGGATAATGTAACTGTTCCAGCGCTATTTTTAATAGGGCTACAGGCATTACTGGTTTACCAGTGCTGTCTTGTAGCCACAAGCTCTCAGAGGGGTTTAAAGAATACCCTCAAAGTTTCCAAAGGTTCGTCTCTTCCTGTGGTACCTCCCCTTGGAGTTCCATTAGCTCTGTTTGCCCCCAAATTACTGTAACTTTCAGATGCTGTTCATGTAACCATCATTCGTTCGTTGGCATGGATAACTTCCACTTCCATGATCGATTCACTTTTGGATGCCATTCGCTTGGCTTCCATGTCTGCTGCTTTATTTCTGGGTGAGATAAAATCTGTCCCTTTCGCGTGGGCGGCGCATTTCACGACCGCTATGCCCACTGGGAGCTGTAGTGCCTTGATCAGCCTGTCCAATAAGGCTGCGTGCTGCACTGGCGTGCTGTCCGCTCGGAGGTAGCCCCTCCTTTTCCAGTGTGCTAGGCCTGCGTGCACTGTTGACGTCACATAGGCAGAGTCACTGTACACCGTTACTTCCTGGTCTGCGTGAATCTCAATGGCGAGCATCAATGCCAATAATTCTGCAGCCTGTGCTGAATAATGAGATGGTATTCGCTCGATGTAATAAGTACTCAAAATTCTCCATTTGCTGTGTGTTTTACCACAGCAACGCCAGTATATCTTTGTCCGTCACTTCGACCCTTGAAGACTCGTCAATGAAGACGATTTCTCCTTCTGCCAAGGCATTTTCTTTCACCCTGGGGATTTCATCATAGAATTCTTCATAGTTCGCACAGTCATGTATTGGCTCTCCTTCAGTGACTGGCTCGGCTATGAACATAGCTGGGTTCACTATCTTGCAATTGATTGATTTGATAAGATCACTTCATAAGCAGAAGCTCTCTGAGACGTCAATGTGCCCTTTGCTTTTTCTAGAATGGGAAATAGTGAGTGCTCGATGTACAATGTCATGGAGCATCCCATCACAATGGTTGTAGCCTTCTCTATGGTGAATGCTGCGGCAGTTAAACTTTGTTCACAAGGAAAATGACCTCTCATTACTGGGTCCAAATTCCCACTATAGTATGTTAGGGGATTGTACCCCAACGTGGCTCTCTGTGTGAGTACTGCCGTCATAACGCTGCCATTTATGTTTGAGAACAGGTAAAATTCCTCTGCATAATTGGGAATCCCTAGAACTGGTGCTGTGCAAATAGCTCTTTTGAGTTCAGCAAACCCTTTTTCCATAGTCTCAGACCGTTCAATATTTTCTTTCGTCACTTGGGCCTTCTTTAGGGCCTGAAGTAAAGGCTTAGTGTAAGAGATGTAGTCGAAGACCCATGCCCTAACGTAGTTGCATAGGCCTAGAAAGCTCTGCATCTGTTTTATCGTGTGTGGCTTAGCCGTGTTCAGTATGGCTTCAGCCCTTTCTGGGGTCACTCTCTTTCCCTCATGTGAGATCAGCTGGCCTATGTACAGCACTTCTTGTTGACAATATTGTAACTTTTCCTTGGCAACCTTATGTCCTTTCTCAGCCGGTATAGTCAATAGCTGAACAGAATCGTGCCTGCATTGTTCTTCTGTTGTGCTGCAAATTAGGATGTCATCCACATATTGCAGGACGACAATTTTTAGTGCAATATTGCTCAAGTGTATCTGCAGGACTCTGTTAAAAATAGATAGAGACTCACAATACCCCTGGGGTAGTCTCGTGCTTTTCAGACGCATCTGTCTGAATGTGAATGACGTCAGATCTTGTGAGTCACGGTGCAACGGATTGAGAAAAATGCATTTTTCAAGTCAATCACCGTGAAATATTTTGCCTCCACGGGTATGTTACATAGAATTGTAGACGGGTTAGGGACTAAAGGGAACTCGGCCTCAATAATATCATTGATTGGGCGTGAATCGCGTATTAGCTTCCAAGACCCGCCTTTGATTTCTTGATCGGAAAAACTGAAGTATTGCATGACGACTCTGACGTCACTAAGATGCCCTGATCCATCATTGCAGAAATTGTCTTAAAAATCCCTTCATCTGCCTCTCTGGACATGGGATATTGTCGTGCTCTTGTGAGAATTGCTCCTGGTTTCAGTTTAATTTTTACTTCTCCAATCCACTTCAAAAGGCCTACGTCATAGGGTCCTGTGGTCCACACTGAGTCAGGCACCTCGGCCATGTCGTCATCAAAATATTCAGGACGGTTTCGTGCCAACATCATTTTCTGAGGTACTTCTCTTTTGATCATTTTTACCCAAAAGGTGAGACTCACTTCCACCATTGTCTTGCCCATATCTGCTTGTTCTTCAAACAGATCGTCATTGGTGATGCCAGTCAATCGATATCCTTCTTCAATGGACAATGGTGTGCAATTACTGCACACCATTGTCGGCCCTCATCATCATAAGAGTCAATCAAGGCCACCCCTCCCTCGTACAGCAGTTGTATGTATCATCAAGAGAAATACTTGTCCCTTTTCCTTGTGCATCAGTATTCTTGGCCTGAATAGGAATTCATCAGGGGTCCTCATGATTCTGTCTGCAAGGCCTGGCAATCCTGCCATAAGCACACGCATACCATATGTGAATATTTCTGGCTCTAATGGTATAGCCCTCATTGCTGTGTGTCCTGCATACGCTCTGATCATTTCGCATACATCTGAATAGTGCATTCCTGCAGTTGAACATATCATGCCCTCCTCCGTGAACGAGATTGTCATGTTTAACTTTGTCATTAAATCTCGACCCAAAATGTTTACTGGGGTCTGACTGGAGGTGCATTTGTGAAGGGAACATGACTTGTAGCTCCTGTAAATCTCTGAGTATTTATGGACTCGCCTGGACAAGGAAAACTTGCTTTCATGTATGCACAAGCGTGTTGCACCCGTGTCAACTAGGAAGGAATATTCTTTATCCCCTATAACGACATCCACCCTAGCTTCTCTATGAGGGTCTGGTGTCACTGATAGGATAGAACACATCAGGGTTCCCAGTGAGCTGGCCTAGTCCATATACAATTTTAGCCCAGTGGACTGGTGGATTTCCCCCATTCCCATTGTTACTTCCCATTCCAGGGTTCGTGGTCTGCCCTGTTCTCATCGTCTGCGATAGTTGCAACAGTGCCTATTGGGATTGTCCTTGTGGAAAATTCCCCATGTTCTGAGGTTGCACGCCTTGTTGTGCTCCTGGCACTTTGTGTTGTACCGTGTAATTCTGTGCAATACCCTGCTATAAAACTGCAGGTGTATTGCCCATGCCTGCACCCGTTTCCTTGGCTGTTCTGCATTATACCTTGGTTTCTGCATGTGCGAGCTAAGTGCCCTGTCATTCCACACAACCAACATACTGGCGGTGGTCGGATCATTTGCCCGTTTGACATATCTTGATTACCATTTTGCATATTTTGAAAACCTCCTTGATTATTTTGGAAACCTCCCTGATTACTCTGCCATCCTCTTCCCCTAAATCCTCTTCCCCTGGGGTAAGACCCTGTGTTGCCCTGATTATTCTGCTGTGGGGCAGTGACCTGCTGCATGCTTGATTCAGCTGCTCTAGTTATCATGGCTCCCTCAAGAGAATACTTTTACAATATCTTCTGCACCGATTTCGCTTCCTCACCCTTACATGCAGCTTCCTTTTTGCGATTCTTTTCTTGCAGCAATCTGCAATAGTGTGCGATGGTCAGCTCTATTTCTGGCCAAGGCTTGGTCTCAATTCCCACCAATTTCTCGAGCTGTTTCTGTACTGGCTCTGGCAGCCCTTGGCACAATATATGGTAGAACACAGGTATAGATTTCGTCCAAGATTCATGAGTCTCGAGTACCCATGCGTCTTGAAAATTCTGTATGTAAATTAACAGATCCTCAGACTCTTTCATTTTTCGTGTCATTATAGCTCCCATATCAGAAGTGTCTGGATACAACACTCGCAGCGCTTTCCATACTGTGGCTCTACAATTGTTAAATGGAGCTCTGTCATGCGCAGTATTAATGGTGGTTATACCATGGTAGCCTGCTCGTGCCCACGCATCGTCTGCTCTCTTACCAATTATGGCGATTAGGAGACCCTTAATATCCCCTATAGCTAACGTGTTTCCTCCTGTCATTTTTTTCTAACTCGTGTATCTACTTTCCGGCTCCCGATGTCAGCATTGGAAGCTTGTTTTTTAAATTTTCTCGATCCATGTGTGGCCATGGAATATATTGTGATCTTACTCCCCCTTTCTCGAGCAACAGAAATCGGGATGCATAGCCCTCTCTCTCTTCTCTCATTGTTCTCCTGACTATTGCAGGAGTTATTTTCCTGCATCACCATCTGCCTGGCAATGTCCTGAGCCTGTCTACATAGGGCAGTGACGACACCCCCCTCTGACCATGAGATACTTCTTCATGTCGGTCAGACTGTGTGGCTGATTCTGATGCCCTCAGTGCAGATTCGCTAGTATCTGACCATCGTATTCCTTTCTCTCTTGGGAGTCGTCTTTCACTCTGTCTCTCTGCCTCATTTTCCTCATGCTCCTCCCTTTCTGAGTCAGACATTGGGCCTCATTACGAGTCCGGCGGTAACTGAGCCGGAAAAACCGGCAGGTTACCGCCGGGCTCGTATTACCATTCCGCCTCCGTGATTCCCGGAATTACCAGGGCATTACGACCCCGGTGACCCAGGAATTCCGGAGGCAGAATTGTGTAAGTCCCCATTCCCATGGAGTCCGACAGGACTCCATGGGGATGGGGACAATGGAAACACTGGTTCTGTCTATGACGGAGCCAGTGTTTCCATTTCAGCCTGCAGGCGGGTGGTGTTAAACCCGCCAGGTCAGACCTGGCGGGAGTGACACCTCCCAGTGCAGGACTCTTAATCAGCCGGTCCGGAAAGAACGGTGGTGGCGGTTTTACCACAACCGTTCTTTCCGGACCGGCAGGGTCATAATGAGTGTTAGGCAGAATCCTGTGCAGTGCCCTTAGGGACCACTACACACAATTAAGACCACAAGTGGTAATACAAGTTCCCCTTTGGTACAAGCCTGTACAACTATGTTAAAGTGGTAGCAGTAGCAGAGCAGCCAGGCTTATCTCAAGAGTATATGAGCAGTACCAGAGATTACACAAGGGGACCACAATTACTGTGACTCAAGCAAACACTGACTCAAGGTTTCAGGTAAAAAAATAGAAGTACATTTATTTTTAAACCATCTGTAAAACACAACACGTCTATGAATTAAAAACCACACGAAAAATACACTACAAACAACCAATTCTCTTGGCACAGAATAGCTCAAGGTAAGTACCTTAGGTTTTAGCGGACCGGTGTTGCGAAACAAAAGACGTTACCGGGCACACATATGCGATCACTTTTTGACAGCTCGGTCGTATTAAAGAAACACATATCCGCGGTATGAAACGTTACCGGGGCAAAACACACTTAGCACCTGGGCTAACTAGAGAGTGTTGGGGGCAAAAATGATATGCAATACTTTTGTCAAGGCAGACAGAATCAGAGAACACTCGCTGACAGTAATTCCAAAGTCAATAGGTCAGAGTCAGTGTCAAGTGGAACCGGGTTCCTGTTGCTGAGGATCACACAGTCAGGCAGTTCAAGATTCAACGTTGCCAGGAGTACTTAGATATTGTCGTTGGAGGAAGCAAATGTTATAAGAAGGAGAAAAGACAAGGGCAAACCTTGGACGAGGAGGAAAGGGATTCACCCTAGTTCCTCAAGCAGAACACAGTACCTTATTCTGTGAAGAAGCTGGTGCCATGGCAGTTGTTCCTGTTGGTTTCCTGCAGACCCACGGTTCCTGGAGCTTCGGTACGAAGGAGGACGTCTGGAGGGGTCTGCACCACACAGGGATGAAGCCAGCAGCTGCGACGGTGAATAAAAGGAATGCTCCTTTAAAACAGGAAAGGCTCTTCAGATGGCTATCCGGACTACTACAGCAGTATGCAAGGATTTCAACCACGAAGGGGATCCTCTGGTTGTGGAGAATGAGCTGGTTATCCCCACCAGGCTCAAGGGAGGAAGACTCCGGACTGGATCTTCTCTGGTTGTCGAAGGGTAGATAGCTCAGGACTGCAGCAGGGCTTCACCGGGACGGGGTAGTTGCAGCAGCCGGCCTCTTCTCCGCTTCTCTTCGGTTCCTTGTAGTTCCAGTGACAATTCTGACTTCTAGCCCAAGAGACCTGCCTTTTATGCGAAAATCCCCCATTCACACAGCCTGGCTGTCAATCACGCATCAGGGGGGTTGTCCAGCCCGGACAACCACCTCAGCCAATCATGGCAAAGTGTGACTTGGGTTTCCTAGGATACCCTGTGGAGGGGGTGAATACACCCCTCCCTCACATTCAGTCCACCTAGACACCCAGGTGCCCAGAGGAGGGCTTCGTTGTAGAAGCCCGCCAAAAGACGGTGAACAAAGAAGGCAAACCTGGTTTGCCGCACAAAGTAAAACACAAGAAGGACTTTAACAAAAAGAAATGGCGAATAAACCCGACCGGAGCCAAAGGAAAGAACATTTGGTCAAGCGGGTTTATGTTCGAGGCTAATATAATAGCATAAAACAATACCACGTTTATATAGTATAATCACGGTAGAAAAGTTAGGGTAGATACCACTGCCACCATCCAAGTCTAAGGGCCTCATTACACGGTAGGCGGTAAGGGTTTACCGGTACCGGTAAGGGCACCGGTACCAGTAAACCCTTACCGCCTTACTACGAGGTCCCTTTGCGGGACCCGACCTTAACGGCTGGTGTAGACCAGCTGTTAAAATTGGGACCCGCAAAGGGACCTTGCTGCTGATTATGGTACCGCAATTTGCGGTACCGTAATTAGCTCCTTCCCCATTCCCATTGAGCCCTATGGGGCAAAAATGGGAATGGGGAAGGGCCATGGAGAAAGGGGGAATTACCGCTCCGCCAACCTTGGAATGAGGTGGGAATTCCCCTTTTCTCCATGGTGGTACCGGTATGGTACCGGCGTCAACCATAGGGCTAATAGCACCAAGGTTTACCGCATAACTTATAATGAGGCCCTAAATGTTAAAAGAGCAAAACAAGGCTCTAGGAGGTACAGATAAAAAGGGAAACAGAGTAATCCTTTCCAGTACTCCATGTAAGATGGGGTGTACTGGATCTGTGGTTAAATGACAAGGTAAAGTTAATGGTAACTTTACCCTTTTCTGGGGGACAGTAGTCAGCCTCAGAAAATGGAGTCGGTGGGAAGTCTAAAAGACAACCCTGTGTTACTGCACTGAAGGTGCTGTGCAACACACAAAAGAAGGGGGCTACTGAAGTGGTGTACTTCAGAGTCCACAATCACAAAAACAGATGAAATACACATGGCAAAACATGTATAAGAGTGGGGGAAAGCTCACACCCTTACCAAGTGGAAAGAAATAACTCCAGAAATCCAGCAAAGCTGCTGGGGGACTCACTAGGTGAGGGAAATTAGCCACAAAATGTGAATTCTCCCTAACACTCGCCCGCCACCCCCAGACTAAGGGACAGGAGAATTTAATCCACCCCTGGAAGGATCTCATACCTCTAGTCGGTTAAAAACATCCTAAAGAGACCATCAGCATTTTGGTGGTGACTTCCTGCTCTGTGCTCAATGGAGAAATCAAATCCTTGCAGGCAGATTGACTATCTGAGTAACTTTGGGTTTTCCCCTTTCATTTGCATCAGCCATCTCAAGGGTTGGTGGTCAGTCTGAATAGTGAAGGTAGATCCATACACGTATGGTCTACACCTCTTCAGTGACCACACAATAGCAAAACATTCTTGTTCTATTGTTGCCCACCTTGTCTCAGGATCCTTCAACTTCCTGCTGATGGGGTGTTCCCTACCTTTCTCATCCAGTTGACTAAGGACTGCACCTATACCTACATTAGAAACATCAGTTTGTACAATGAAGGGTAGGTGGTAGTCAGGAGCGCTTAGGACTGGAGCTTGACAAAGGGCTTTCTTCAGACCTTCAAAAGCTTGATTGCACTCCTTCTTCCACTTGACCTTTTTTGGATATTTGGGAGAGGAGATGACATTCAATTGAGAAGCTATGGTCCCGTAGTTCTCTATGAAGTTCCTGCAGTACCCAGTGAGACCTAAGAAGGCTCTCACTTGGATTTGACTAGTAGGGGTGGCACAGTTTTGTACAGCTTGTACATTGCTAGGCAATGGCCTTATTTCACCTCCTCCTACCTCATGTCCAAGGTAGACCACTGTACTCTGACCAATTTGAGATTTGCTTGCCTTTATGGTCAGATGGGCCTGTTCCAGAGCCTGCAGTACATATCCTAGGTGTTCAATATATTCTTTCCATGTAGGGCTGAACACTGCAATTTCATCCAAGTATGCCACGCAGAAGTCCTCCCTCCCATTCAAACTTGATTGACCATCCTCTGAAATGTAGCAGATGCATTCTTTAGCCCAAAAGGCATTACCTTGAATTGGTAGAGGCCAGCTGGGGTGGAGAATGCAGTTTTCTCCTTGGCCAACAGCCTGACGTTAGGTCAAATGTGCTGAGGTACTTGGCTGCACCAAGTTTGTCCACCAGCTCATCTGTCCTAGGCAAAGGATGGGTATCCGTCTTTGTGACTGCATTTAGAGCGCTATAGTCCATGCAGAATCTCAACTCCTTGGATCCTGCCTTTGGTACAAGCACAACTGGGCTAGACCATGGGCTAGTAGAGGGCTCTGTAACCCCAAGATCAAGCATCTTGTGGACCTCATTCCTTATATGGTTTCTTACATTGTCTGACATTCTGTACCCCCTGCTTTTGACAGGCAAACAGTCACCAGTGAGTACATCATGCTGGACCCAAGGGGTCAAGCCTGGTGAAAGTGAGAACAGGGAGGCAAACTGATTCAACAGTAACTTGCACTCATCCTGCTGGTCAGATGTGAGACTGGAATAGAAATTAACTCCTTCTACTTGCTCATCTAAAGGTATGCCTCTGAGGAGGTCAAGCAGAGGTTCACTCTCCTCCTCCTGAGCTGAAGCTAGAAGCAAAGCTCCTATATCAGGTCTAGAGACATAAGCCTTCAAACGGTTGGTGTGAAAGACTCTGGGAGCCTCCTTAGGATTGCCTAAATTCACCAGATAGTTCACCTCTCCAAGTTTACCCACAACTTTGAAGGGTCCTATCCATTTGTCCTGCAAGGCCCTCTGCCTTGTTGGGACCATAACAAGAACAAGCTGGTCTTGAGTAAACTCAACCATGTTAGCATTCTGGTCATGCCAATGTTTGACCAGAGCTTGACCAGCCCTCAAGTTATCACTTGCCTCTGCCATCATGTGTGACATTCTCCTCCGGAGACCTATCACATAGTCAGTCACTCTGACTGTCTTGGGGGAAGGAGCACTCTCCAATCCCTCCTTAATCAGGGCCAATGGACCTCTGACTGGATGGCCATAGAGAAGTTCGAAGGGACTGAATCCTACTCCCTCCTGAGGGACTTCTCTATATGCAAAGAGAAGGCATGGCAGTAGAAGGTGCCACTTTCTTCTAAGCGGTTCTTCTAAAGCACCTATCATGCGCTTCATAGTTATGTTAAACCTCTCCACCAACCCATTGGTTTGGGGATGGTAGGCAGTTGAGAACTTGTAGGTGACTCCACAGGTTTTCCACATGGCTTGCATGTAGTGGGACATACAATTTGATCCCCTGTCAGATATCACCTCCTTAGGAAAACCTACTCTGGTAAAAATACCAAGTAGGGCCTTAGCCACAGCCAGAGCCATAACAGTCCTCATAGTCATGGCTTCAAGAAACCTAGTGGCATGATCCACTACACCCAGGATAAACCTGAAGATGTGGGAGGGTCGAGAGGACCAACAATGTCAATCCCCACCCCCTCAAAAGGAACTTCCACCACTGGGAGAGGCACCAAGGGTGCCACATTCTTGGCTCCACTATTGCCAGAGGTTTGGCAAGTCTGGCAGCTCCTGCAGAATTTGTCTACTTCTGACCCCATCTTAGGCCAATAGAAGTAAAGAGAGAGCCTTGTCTTGGTCTTCTTAAAACTTAAGTGACCAGCCAAAGGTATCTCATGGGCTAACTGCAGGAACTGGAGTCGGTTCACTAGAGGTACTACAAGTCTTTTGCAGTCTCCACGGGTTGACTCAGTTGGCTCACTGTAGAAGAGGCCATCTTCCCAGTTCAACCTATACTTTTCAGGCTCTTTCCCATCGAGCTGAGAAGCTGCCTGTAGGCGAAGACCTTCAATAGTAGTACACTCTCTTTGTTCTCCGCCGAAGTCTGCCCTGTTGGGTCCACCTTCTGCCAGTAAAGACTGCAGCTCAGGATGTTCAACAGGGTCAAGATCTCCAACTAGGGTAAGATCTTCTTCTAGATCTGATTCCTAGGATCTAGTTGAACCATACAGGGTTGAATCTCACACTCAGCCACAGCTGGTGGAGGAGTCACTGATGTGACTTTGGACAGTCTTGGAGATGTCCTTCTGGGCATAGGAGTGCTTGCTGGTTTCTTGCTGGCAGACTTGGGTTTCCCCTTTGTCTCTTTCTGACCTGCAATATCAGTAAGTAAGTCCTGTGGACTTGGGGTGATAGTTTCCTCTATCATGTCCTCAGGAGAGCCTCTCAAGGTTCTCTCCCTTGCAGACCTTGTGAGCTCCTGCTTCCTTCTGCTGGGGGGCCTGGGGGTACTAGACACAACTCCAAGAGTTTTAAGGTCATTACCCAGCAGGACTCTCCCAGGTACGTTATTTTGCACACTTACAGCTATTCTGACAGCCATATCATTACACTGGATGAGAGCTGGTAACTGGGGAACCATTTGCACAGGGCCTCCAGCTAACTTGGTTAGGTGTTTGGGTGCCTTAGCAACATCCTCCACCTTAGAAAAACATTCATCAACCACAGTTATGCTAGCTCCAGTGTCTCTGAAGGCAGGGGTCCCCTGTCCATTTACAAGAACACTATCTTTGTAATACTCTTTAGTATTATCTGGGATTGAGTTGTAGACATCTAGGTTCTGTTGTTCCCAAAGACCCAAGGACACTAAAGAAACACTAGCTGAGACTCTCATGGGCTCATCAGCTAGTAACTGAAAGGTTCCACTGGCTATAGGTACTTCATCCACCTGGGAGAAGGCTAAGGAGACAGGGTGGACCCCAGAAGGGTTACCCTTACATCTGGGATCTCCTTTCATATGGTCAGTTAGCCCACAAACAAAGCATTTTCCAAATGCTTTCTGGAATGGGGGTTTGTTCTGACCTCCATCTGGTTTGGGACCAGATGGTACACTAGCCTGATTCGGTTTTCCTTGTGGCTTACCCTGGTTATGTTTGTGGCCCTCTTTTGGATGGGAATTATTGGAATTCTCTTTGTTGTCTTTCTTGGACTGCTTCCCCTCATCCTTTTTCTGAGTAGCCCTAGAATCCTTGTGAGTAGCCCTGCTGGCAACCCACAATTCAGCAGCCTTAGCTAGCTTCTTAGGATCTATCTCCTTTGAATCAGCCAAGTGCTGTCTAAGCTCAGGAGAGCAGACATTAAAAATAGACTCCAACATTACAAGATTCCTCAAACCTTCATAAGTGTTCACTTTGTAACCCTTAACCTAACCATCTATGTTTTTCAAACATTCACACACCCAGGTAGCCCAAGGGGTACATCATGCTTTTTGAGGGTTCTAAATGTCTTAAGATAGTGGGAAGGGGTCTTCCCAAACCTAGCTATTAATGCACGTTTCACGCACTCAGAATCCTGCTTATCCTCCTCCCCAACTCCATTACAGCATCACTTGCAACAGGGAGAAGCCTTGAGAAAAGTCAAGGAATCAACTGATTCCCTGAGATACCTTGAATCCCATGATTGTATTCAAATATTGCTAACCAATCCAAAATATCAAGTTTAGTCTCATACATACCAATCATCTCCTTTGGCATACAGGGTCTCTTAGGGCTGGAAGACCTAGAAGACTCTGGGGGAGAAGCATTTTCTAAAGACAATTTCTTAATTTCTAGCTCATGGTTCAGCTCCATTTCTCTGAGCCTTAACTCTTGACGTTTCATGGCAGTTTGTGCATCAATACGTTTCACTTCCATTTCAAGTCTCAAGTGCAATAAACTCAGGAGTAAGTGTAGGACCTGTGGGGGTCCCTGTGGACAGAGGTTGAGCTTTCTGAGCAGGCAAAGGAGTTGTAGGGTTTCCTAACAAGGACTCATCTACTTCTTCTAAAGTAACACTCTCAGAATCAGAAACATCAGTATCCACATTTTTTGGAGTGGTAGGCCCTTCTGACCCACTCTCCAGACTTTGTTTTCCCATTAACTTTGCAACCAGTTCAGATTTTTTCCCTTTACCAGAGAGATTCTTTTCTCTACGCATTGTTCTCAGATACTCAGCAGTATAGTTTAAGAGACCCTCTTCACTGTAGTTGTCCATATTTGACATGATTTAGCAGTTAAATAGAATTAGTGGTGTTTAGCCTTGTGGTTAGTTGAACCCAAGCAATAGCAGCACTCCAAGTGTAATCACTCTACTTCCAAATCCTCAACGCTGTACACCAGTGTTAGGCAGAATCCTGTGCAGTGCCCTTAGGGACCACTACACTCAATTAATGCCACAAGTGGTAATACAAGTTCACCTTTGGTACAAGCCTGTACTACTATGTTAAAGTAGTAGCAGTAGTGGAGCAGCCAGGCTTATCTCAAGAGTATATGAGCAGTAGCAGAGATTACACAAGGGGACCACAATTACTGTGACTCAAGCAAACACTGACTCAAAGTTTCAGGTAAAAAAATAGAAGTACATTTATTTTTAAACCATCTGTAAAACACAACACGTCTATGAACTAAAAAACACACGAAAAATACACTACAAACAACTAATTCTTTTGGCACAGAATAGCTCAAGGTAAGTACCTTAGGTTTTGGCGGACCAGTGTTTTGCGAAACAAAAGACGGTACCGGGCACACATATGCAATCACTTTTTGACAGCTCGGTCATATTAAAGGAACGCGCATCCGCAGTAAGAAACGTTACTGGGGCAAAACACACTTAGTACCTGGGCTAACTAGAGAGAGTTGGGGGCAAAAATTATATGCAATACTTTTGTTAAGGCAGTCAGAATCAGAGAACACTTGCTGACAGAAATTCAAAAGTCAATAGGTCGGAGCCAGTGTCAAGTGAACCGAGTTCCTGTTGCTGAGGATCACACAATCAGACAGTTCAAGATTCAACGTTGCCAGGAGTACTTAGATATTGTCGTTGGAGGAACCAAAAGTAATAAGAAGGAGAAAAGACAAGGGCAAGCCTTGGAAGAGGAGAAAAGGGATTCACCCTAGTCCCTCAAGCAGAACACAGTACCTTATTCTGTGAAGAAGCTGGTGCCATGGCAGTTGTTCCTGTTGGTTTCCTGCAGACACACGGTTCCTGGAGCTTCGGTACGAAGGAGGACGTCTGGAGGGGTCTGCACCACACAGGGATGAAGCCAGCAGCAGCGACGGTGAATAAAAGGTGCGCTCCTTTAAAACAGGAGAGGCTCTTCAGATGGCTATCCGGACCACTACAGCAGTGTGCAACGATTTCGAGCACGAAGGGGATCCTCTGGCTGTGGAAGATGAGCTGGTCATCCCCACCAGGCTCAAGGGAAGAGGGCTCCGGACTGGATCTTCTCTGGTCATCGAAGGGTAGAGCTCAGGACTGCAGCAGGGCTTCACCGGGACGGGGTAGTTGCAACAGCCGGCCTTTTCTCTGCTTCTCTTCGGTTCCTTGTAGTTCCAGTGGCGACTCTGACTTCTAGCCCGAGACCTGCCTTTTATGCGAAAATCCCCCATTCACACAGCATGGCTGCCAATCACGCAGCAGGGGGGTTGTCCAGCCCGGTCAACCACCTCAGCCAATCATGGCAAAGTGCGACTTGGGTTTCCTAGGATAACCTGGGCAGGGGGTGACTACACCCCTCCCTCACATTCAGCCCACCTAGACACCCAGGCGCCCAGAGGAGGGCTTCTTTGTAGAAGCCCGACAAATGACAGTGAACAAAGAAGGCAAACCTCATTTTCTGCGCAAAGTAAAACACAAGAAGGACTTTAACAAAAAGAAATGGTGAATAAACCCGACCGGAGCCAAAAGAAAGAACATTTGATCCAGCGGGTTTATGTTCGAGGCTAATATAATAGCCTAAAACAATACCACGTTTATATAGTATAATCGCGGTAGAAAAGTTAGCGTAGATACCACTGCCACCAGCCAAGTCTAAATGTTAAAAGAGATAAAACAAGGCTCTAGGAGGTACAGATAAAAAGGGATACGGAGTTACCCTTTCCAGTACTCCATGTAAGATGGGGTGTACTGGATCTGTGGTTAAATGACTAGGTAAAGTTAATGGCAACTTTACCCTTTTCGGGGGGCCAGTAGTCAGCCTCAGAAAATGGAGGCGGTGGGAAGTCTAAAAGACAACCCTGTGTTACTGCACTGAAGGTGCTTTGCAACACACAAAAGAAGGGGGCTACTGAAGTGGTGTAATCCAGAGTCCACAATCACAAAAATAGATGAAATACACATGGCAAAACATGGATAAGAGTGGGGGAAAGCTCACACCCTTACCAAGTGGAAAACTAACTCCAAAAATCCAGCAAAGCTGCTGGGGGACTCACTAGGTGAGGGAAATTAGCCATAAAATGAGAATTCTCCCTAACAATAAGGCCCATTGTCTTTCCCTAATTCATGCAACTTCTTGTGCCTTCTTTGTTTCTACTGATTTCTAATCTATCCAGGGATAGTTCTCTATTCCCACTACTTCGGGTGACATCCTCAGTGTTGTAGAGATGAGTGCTCTCCAGGCGCTCGTCTTCCCCCTCCCCTTGGGGTGTTTGTTCTAACCCCATTTCATCATATATTCTATCGATCGTTTCTCTGATGCTTCTGATGTCGAAGTCATCTTCCATATTTGCACTCTTCGATGTCTTCCCAATCTACTACTGGAGCTGGTTTTCTAACCTCTCTCCCCAGATATTCAAGATCCTGTGCTCTCTGTCTCCGCTTACTTTCTATGTCGTCATCAAATTCTCTGTGCTTCCTTGCCTCTTCTCTCACTCTTTCTTCTTCCTTTTTCTTTTCATTTCTACATTCATCTGCCCTTCGAATTTCATCATCTCTTCATCTCTTTATTCTTTTCTCTCTTATTCTTTGTTCTTCCTCTGACCTTTGCTGTTCCTGTCTGTCATGATCGGTTGCTGCTCTTTGTTTGCGATCGAGTCTTTCTTGCTCTTCGCGATATAGCTGTTCTCGCCTTTGTCTTTCTTTCTTATTTTTTCATCTCTCATCTCCTTCTCTTTTCCCTTTCTCTGCACCTCAACTAACCTCTCCTTTTGTTTCGCGTCATCAATGCCTTTGCCATCAAGTTTCAATAAAATGTTTCCTCCCATCCATTTGTTTTTTGCGAATGCTATCTCATTAGTTCTATCTTCATTTCCCTTCCATCTCTTCCCTTCTCTCTCTTTGTAGAGAGATACACTTTCATCATCGCGTCTCCCCTTGTCCCTTGGGACTGTGGAGGCATTATCTTATCCTTATTTTTCCCTTGATTTTCGTCACTACTATGCGTAGGTGACTCATATGCCGGGTTGCTATACCCGTGGCTGCTTTATTCTCTCTCAACGGGTATAATCCCTCGTCCTTACTTTCTTCTCCCTTTGTTTCAGATGGGGCGGGTGGCGCGGTAGGCGTCTCACCCCCCTCTGAGCATACATTAAGTATCCAATCTATTGGCGCCTCCTCTTCCTTTCCCTGTTCATACATATTCCAAAGTTCTAGATCAGCGAGTCGTTTGTCTAACTTTTTGAACGTGTATGTGGCGTGAAAATATGTCATCATGTGTTGCAAGACAGCTTTAGATAAGGACCTACCCTTTGGCCATGGCATAAACATTTTGTGGACGGTTCCCTTAATCCACTCTGTACTGTATATCTTCAGTTTGGGTGCGTGTTTCAGCTACTGTTTGCATAAGTGTGTCAGTGGAGTTATATCTTCCATGCTCAAATCCGTTCCCTTTCCTTTTGTATAACACTTGTCAACACTTTTGCGTGGCTTAAACAGTTCCAACAATATGAGCGAGCACCAAACACTGCAAGCTCCAATCCCGATTTTCCACAAAATTTTATACCTTCTATTTTACTCAAAAAACATCAATTCGTATGCGATATTATCTCAGCTATTCAATCGCATAACATTTAAATCAGTTTTCTCCAAGAATTTTTTTTGATGTATGATGTCACAACAAAAAACATGTAAGACAGACGCTTGACAAACTAGACAAGCACCAGCTGGTCACAGATATCTCTGCCTCTAATCATTACCCCTTCATGGAGTCTAAACGTACCCTTTTCACAACGTCTTTAACCGTCGTGGTAGTCTAATCGTTTTCCCTTTAGCTGGGACTCTGGGTACATGTTTCTTCTAGTGGCTTGTGTTAAAAGTGTAGGAATAAGGCGAATCCTCTCACTTCTCGGCTGTCTTCCCCGGTACCCTCTCTCTTCTCGGGTGTCCTCCCCGGTAACCTTTATTTACTTAAGTATTCTCGAGTCATTATCCCCTTATATATATATATATATACATCCTTCTCTACTTATAACTATATTTTGTTTTCCCACCTCCCTACATTACCTTTCCCCTTTACTTGTTCTAAGGCATGCACATTTACCAAAACATTCAATCTTCTTCACTCACCGTTTGCATGGTTCCTCTCTGGACCCTCGGGATCACCGCCTTCGTTACCGTCTTCTTCGGCTTTTCACCCGCTCAGCTGCCGGTAGGAATGGGAAGGGATAGCGTGGGGAACACCGGTCCCTTCAGACCCTGGTCTGCAGTTTTTCTTACACTACCACTGTCTACGGGGAGCTTCACGGTCTACTCAGCCGAATGGCAAAGGACTCGTGATGTCGACAGTCTATCGGTGTCTTATTCTAATCAATAATTGATAATCGATAAACCATCAATCTCTGCTACACGTGTACTCCGGAGACCCCCGACTGGCCCATAGAGGAGAGGTTTGCTCTGAAGTACTTTAAGACGAGATAGCTGCACCCTTGAGATGGATGGGGGTGCAGATTTATTACTCCAACACCAATCAATAAGGACAACTCAATGATTTGGCAAAGGAAGTCTGTTTAATGACAAGTACAAAAAATGGGGAGTCATGGAAATCAGCATTAATACAATCATCCTTCTCGCTTCACCTCAAATGAACTTCAGAAAAATCATAGTATTTATACTGAAAACTCGTCATAATTGACGTATAGCACTCAAAAGTTAATATGCAATTCTATTGGTTAGGAAAAAGTACCTTTAATATAGGTACTATATTAATATATGGTAACGGAGTAAGGGGATTGGGTAAACACTGTCAGGTGGGCGTCTAAGCCCTTCCTTCCAAATGACTACTGTAGACGTCACCAAAAGTACGACGTCCCATTGGTTCTACTAACTATAGGACCCCAGATTATTTGGTCCATTGTGATTGGGTTGGCACCAACTCCATGCATACATTTCCACTTTGCTTAGCAGTACGCAGAATGGTCAGCAAGGTGCAGGGTGCCCCATAGTTACCTGGCCTTCCTCCAATTAAAGTTACAATCAATCATCACTTCAGCAACTATGTGTCAATTATTTTACTGTGGTTGGCCTCGAAACTGCATCTTCTGTCTGGAAAAGTTCTGATATCTCTTCCTGGATGGATGTCAAGCGTGGGTGTTAGCCCGTGCTTCTCCTCGCTCGGCTAGTCACGTGCTTCCCACACCGTGAATTTGTCTAGTTTCTCTCAATTTGTGTATTTGATTCTTATTCAGCTTGCCACCTGCCTACGCCTCCTTATCTTGACCTTTCAGAGGCAGGATATTCTGTTCTTAAGTTTCAATTATAGGTAGCTACTATTCGTGCCTTCCATTGGTATGACCTTGGATCTTCTGGCATGAGTTGCATCTGCCGAGTTTCGATTCAGCCGTCTCTTCTCGTTTTGCTAGAATATGAATCTCTGCTCATGCAGCCTTTCGTAACCTGGGTTGATTCTGTTTTTCGTGCAAAGTGGAATTGCACTTATAAAACTGTGCTTTGTTTTGAGGTAGATTATGTATAATGGCGCTTGCCACACTATTCTTCTACTTAGCATAGCAAGCCATACTGTTTTCTTAGCCTTCTTGTGGTTCCAAGCATATGTACAGGTGTTAGCTGGTTGAATATTTTCATCCTGTTTACAGCTTAAGCTTCTTGGTTTTTCAACATTCATGAGTGTAGAGGCCAGTTGGTCTGTTAATAGAGCCCTGCATGTACATTAATACAATGGGCAGAGCTTGGAATCAATCTATTTTTTTGTCTCTGCAGATAGTTGCTAATTTGCACTTAAGATCTGCACTGTGTCTCTCCGCCCGGCACTGGGGTAAGTGCAACTTGTGTTCAATTGATAAGGCTTTGCAAATACAAGACATTATAGAATTTTTGAAGTGGGGGCCATTGAGACAGTGATACCCCATCTCTGTGTGCAATCTTGCAACACGCACTTAGCTACTCTCTGAGCATCATCTCTCCTGCAGGGATACGCTTCGGCCCAACCGCTGAATACGTCAAATACAACTCGAAGGTAGGTACATGAGTTAACAGAGGGTGACATTTGGGTAAAATTAATTTGCAAGGCCTGGAATGGGCCATCCAGAGGTGGAGCCATCCCTACAGGAACCTTCTGGTCCTCCCTGGATTCAATTGGTGACATCTAAAACACTGATGAACAATCTGATGTGCTGCCATTGGGAAACCTGGAGCCAACCATGCCGAATACACTTGTGACACCATAGCATGTTGATTCACATGTGCTAACCCATGTGCACTTCTAGCTAACTGATAAAAAAAAAGTGCCTTTTGAGGTACTATACGTTTCCCTTCCTGTCTGCAAATCCCATTTGTATCCTTCACCACTCCCTTCTTTTCCCATCTGGCCTTTTCTTCTTTTGCAGCCTGTGTTTACCACTTGCTAAAACTGTCTGACACATACATTTCAGTTTCATTCACATATATTCTACCCATGGTTTCAGGGGTGCACAGAGTGTTACTTGTTGGTTGTATAATCCCCAGGGCTACTCCCTGTGCCGCATCTTCAACTGCTTGATTAACTCTGGACACCATGCCCTCCCCCTTGTATGTGCAGAGCATTTGCAACAGGGCATGACTTGCCCCATGATCCCGTGTAAGGAGCCTAGACGCTACCCCTCAGTGCTCATGACAATAAAGAACAAAATGTTTGTCATAAGATGGTAGGCCCAATTCCTGGTGGTACATAGTGCAGTTTTCATTTAATCAAAATCTTCCCTTAACATCGGTGTCCAGACAATCTCATTTAGGGCGTCCCCCTTACATGATACTGCAGATTTTTTGCCAGAATGGCATAATCTACAATCCATTGCCAGGAATACCCTAAGACTCCCAAACATGATCTTAATTTAGCTTTTTGTGTGTGGGTGGGTGTGAGATGGGGACAGAGGTCAAAAAGGTCAACCGCTGACACGATAAGGAAGAACACAGCAAAACCAAAGACAACTCAGGGAAAACTACCACCAAACTGAGGGAAAGCCATACAGCTGTACCAGGTCATCCGGAAGTCCCCTGTATGGCCTGTGACGAATCCAGAGATATCAGGGGTCATTCCAACTTCATCAGTTTCATTGATCATCTGGTTCTGCAGGTTTGTCAGCATACTTATGGCTTCTGTTAAGGTTCCATTCTCCTCATCGTGAGATGGTATAAATGTGCAACATGATTCTCTGATTTTTGCACAAACTCCTCCATCCATGGCTGTGATCATGTCAAGGACATATCTGCTCTGAAGAGTCCTCAGTCGGATGGCTTTTAGCTCTTCCTTGATCGCATTGAATCCTTTTATGGTCGTATTGATTGTCTGCAGTAACTCCCATCTGGTTATCTGCAGCCATTTAGTATTTACTCCAACTTGGATTCTTGGCATAAAAATCGTTGTGAACACTGATGAGGTGAGGCTAAACAGCCTGTGTTCATATGGGATTGCATGAAAAGCGTCTTCCGATTTAGCAGAGACGTAATTTTCTCTCTTCATCCGAGTTATCAGTTCCACAGATCTCTTCTTCCTCAGGTGAGCATCTGCTTTCGGGAAACTGTCAATATTCAGGTCACTTTTCGGGATCACTAATGCTGGAACGTGGACGTTCACTATTGTGCATATACCTCCCCAGTCTCTTGGCAGTCTGATGTATGCCTTGTATCTGGATGCCCAATAATGATCCATATTTACTGCAGTTCCATGCACCATCCCTGGAGCATCAAAGACTCATCCACAATTCTTATTCTCTCTCATCTTTCTAGTGCCATTTTTCCTGAAGCAGAATTTTGGGCTTTCTAGTGGCACTATCTGCAAGGGTCCTCCTCTGTCTTCGACCCATGTCAATAGTTTTGCAAGTTTCGGCCACAATGGCTTGCAGCCATTCTGCACAATGTCAACAGTTTCTTTGTAGGGTCCAGTGATCACCCAGGCTCTGCAAATCACCACTAGTTTTTCCCACCCATCTGGTGAAAGCACTGTTCCCCAAATCTGCATTTGGGCTCTATTCTTCCACTTTCGAGCTACCTCTGGAGTTTTTCCTTGGACATTTAATCTCGGGTTCACTTGCCATCTTATTCCTGCTCCTTTAACTCCAGGCTTCTCGTACCTGATCACACGATTCCTAGTATGAGCTCTGTTTCTTGTCTTAATGTCTTGAACATAATCATCTTCGTCGGGATAGGCTGTTTCAGTTGCCCATATTAATGAGGCATCACTACCCATGAAATGGCCTCTGGTCTTGCACATTGCTACATGTGTCAGACAGTGTGCTGTCTGGACATCGATTTCTACAGCTACGAAGATCTTGGATTTCCCCATGCTGTATGGTAGGAGTGCACAAACAAAGCATTCCCCTTATGAACTTCGTCTTCAAACTTCTTTCATATGCTGGTATCAAATGTTATTTCCCAGATGTGCTGTGCTATCCAGGTAGTTGAGTTCGTAGTCATCTCCATGCATGCTTCTCTTGATTCTTAGTGTTTTCCTGTAGTTGGCTATGACTACATCCCTAAATGTATCTGTATGGCTTTTTCTTGCTGGAGGATTCTTAGGCATCTCGGCCCATGTGCAGGCTTCCTCATCTGCGCCATTTGAATGAACAAGAGTCTGGCAGCTCTTTCCATCTCTTCATACATCCTTTGCCTGCTGGTTGCAAATTCCGATACCAACCACCCTGACGCTGGTCCGGTGTATGGTTGTATCGTAGCACTGGTACTTGTCCCTTGTGTTGGAACATATATGCTTGGCAATACAGTCTCTGCAGTTTTGTTCTTCAGTTCTTATAGTATTTTCCTTGATTTGGCTATAAACGGCCATAATGAGTCTACTAACAGTTGTGTTCGTGAGATCTTCCTTGAGTTTGTCTTTGTCTCCATCAGTGTTGTCTCAGGGGTGTTTATCATTATCATTTCTGTTGTTTTCTTCTCTGATTCCTCTGGTCTTTCCACAATGTCTGTTGTGGCATTTCTTATGGAAAGCAGTCTCTTCTTCTCTACTGTTTTGGCTTGTGGTTCTGCAGTCATTGACACTAGGCCTGTTTTGTGTGCATTCAGTGTTTGCATGCATGTGGTTGTCAATAACCTTTCTTCATTCATTCTTTGCCGACCCTGTCTCCGGCTTTTCTGTTTGTTTGTTACCACAAGTGTGTGTGTGTCATTGCTAATCACATCCATTTCAAGTTAATTCATTCCTCCGTCAGATCTTCTAGGGGCTGGAATGTAAGGTCTGGGTGCTTTTGTGGGTTTCATACGTGCATCATTAGGTGGGTGCACTGGAATTGGAATGCTTTGTGCACCAATAAAAAAGGCAGTTCTGATTGTTAATGACAGTAAAACAATGATGAATATGATACATAGATGCATTATGCCTCTGTATGTCAGGCGGCAGCATTTACTTCCAGTGTTGTCTCAGGGGTGTTTATCATTATCATTTCTGTTGTTTTCTTCTCTGATTCCTCTGGTCTTTCCACAATGTCTGTTGTGGCATTTCTTATGGAAAGCAGTCTCTTCTTCTCTACTGTTTTGGCTTGTGGTTCTGCAGTCATTGACACTAGGCCTGTTTTGTGTGCATTCAGTGTTTGCATGCATGTGGTTGTCAATAACCTTTCTTCATTCATTCTTTGCCGACCCTGTCTCTGGCTTTTCTGTTTGTTTGTTACCACAAGTGTGTGTGTGTCATTGCTAATCACATCCATTTCAAGTTAATTCATTCCTCCGTCAGATCTTCTAGGGGCTGGAATGTAAGGTCTGGGTGCTTTTGTGGGTTTCATACGTGCATCATTAGGTGGGTGCACTGGAATTGGAATGCTTTGTGCACCAATAAAAAAGGCAGTTCTGATTGTTAATGACAGTAAAACAATGATGAATATGATACATAGATGCATTATGCCTCTGTATGTCAGGCGGCAGCATTTACTTCCAGAGAAGCGTGGTCGTGTCTCCTCCTGTGGGAGGACCAGATTGCTGCTTTGGTTCCCCATTTCGATCATTCGCCAAATGTCACTTTTATTGTATTCCCTTAACCAATATCGTCTTTCGAGTTCTGGGTTTAAGAGTGTCAGGTGCTCCACAAGTTTCCCCCTTCTTGCGGGTGATGAGTTGTCTCTTATCTCAGGATACAGTTCCTTTGCTAGACTATGGGAAACATGAAATTAAATAATACTTCAGTAAGTCCTTTTACTGTGCATGTTCAAAGTAAGTAAGCTCCCAGTCCACGCCTCGGATTTGCTTCGGTCCTGAGGACATATTGTACGCTGGTCAGTATGTTGAAATAGGGAAAAAATAACAACAAATGCAATAAGTGAAGTCCTTGACACTGCTTCCTTGATCTGTCCTTCGGCGGAGAACTCTTATAATCTCCTCAAATAGTTCTGTTGATGGTTCGAGAGCTCTATCTGTAACACGATTCCATGTAAGAGCATGCCCATCTGTGCAACATTAGCTGGGTCTCTGATGAATGTGAGGACGTCAACATTGATCAGTCTCCCCACTAGCTCTGGAAAGTCAGTGACTAGACGAAAAAGAACATTGTGAGCTAACCTGCTGTCTTCTAGTGACAAGGACATCCATCTTGTCTTGCTGAGTTTTTCAGGATTGTATGCTCTCTCTTTAATGTAAACAATGTCTGCACTGTCCGGTCGCGTGGAGTGCGACTAGGATCACAATTTTATTTAAAAGTTGGCTTAAATGTTCTGTATTTGCTGGGTCTCGAAGAAACGTGTGTGTGTCTGTTCTTCATACAAGGGTTGGACAATCTTCGATTATGCAAAAGAACAGTGTGTTGATAAGCTCATTTATTTCTGTCTGTGTTTGGGACATTTGGTTCCTTTTCACTGTACTCAGGAAGTAAGAGAAATTGTTCAGCAATAACAGAAGGCAGTCTTCTTACTGTCTTTTCGTTTTCAGGATCTTGAAGGAAGTTAGTGACATTGGTGGGTCTTCCTACCCTACCAATGACAGGTATGATCTTAGCACTAGATCAAGATAGGTGACCACATCCTTGGTGATGGCGCTACTGCGGGATACCATAAGTGATTCCGAATATGGTCTCGGGTGGAATGAGTCGGGATACTGCATTTGCTTCCAATGTAAATGTCCTCGGTCAAAATTCAGCATATTCTTTTCTCATCGAGGCTTAACTGTGCCTTAGTCCAAAGTTCAAAGTTCACAGGCTATGTTGTGGCTTATGCGTGCAATTCTTCTTCACCCTGTAACTAGGATGCACAGAGTGTTCAGTTTATATGTCCTTATCCCCTTTTTTGCTTAGAGGAAGTGTCCAATTTAAGCCACAATTTGCAAAAAGTTCTTTGTCTTTGTTTGGCCGGTTCATGCATCCTGCTTCCTCATCATGGATCTCGTCTGCACCTGCTGTGGTTCTTCCCCGTTGCTCGTCGACTCCTCTCGTTGGGGTGCAAGCAGGGGGCCTTCTCCGATGTAGGGTTTGATATCGCCGAGAAAAATCCATGCTCTTCTGCTTTGTAGTTTCACTGCGTATGGAGTGCAGTCCTCCACTGTAAAAGGACCGTTAAATCTTGGCTCGTCCCACTTTTTCCTTGTATGATTCCTTACAAGGACGGTGTCTCCAGGGAAGATGGATGGAACACAAAGTCCTTGAGCTGCGTCTGTAGTAGTATCTCCTTCTGTGTTCCGTGCTGCCCTGCACCCCTTTCGTCGCCGCTGCAGCTGGTCTGAAATTACAGTAAGGCAAGATGTCATGCAGTTCAGATAGTTTTGCATCTCAGACCCTAAAATTTCTCCTGTTGACTGGGCATCACATCTAGCTCTATCTCGGGGTGTCAAAGGAGTTCTCATTCTTCTAACTCTGGCTATCTCGTGTGGCGTAAGATGATGGTCAGAACCGTGTTGGTTCCAAAGTGCATACAGTGCCAAAGGAAGGCAGTGCAACCATCCCTTTCTTAGAGTCAGCTTCAACTTGGCTATCCTTTCCTTCAACAAGCCGTTGAGTTTCTCACAGATTCCATTACCTTGCGGATGATACACCGACGAGAACTTGTGCTTTATACCAAGCAGCAAGCTAATCTGTTTGAAAATTGCATTAACAAAGTGAGGGCCATTATCTGATCTCATGATCTCGCACACCCCCCACTGCGGGGAACACCTCTCTCACTAAAAATCTTGCCGCATGGGTAGAGTCTGGGTGTGTACATGGACCTGCCTCAATCCATCTAGAGAATGGCCACACCACAACAAATAAGTATATGTACCCGTTACATAGTTGAATCATGTCGACATAATCGACATGCAAGTGCTGAAAAGGCCCATTTGGCCTTGGGACGACTCCTCTCATTACTGTTAATGTGCGCCCAGTCATGAATTAATGGCAGATTATACAGTTCACTATAAAGAATGCAACGTGCTCAGCTAAATTCGGTATGGACCGGTCTTCAGCGAGCGTTGCTGCTAGTTTCTCTTTTGTCATATGTGCTGGATAATGTAACTGTTCCAGCGCTATTTTTAATAGGGCTACAGGCATTACTGGTTTACCAGTGCTGTCTTGTAGCCACAAGCTCTCAGAGGGGTTTAAAGAATACCCTCAAAGTTTCCAAAGGTTCGTCTCTTCCTGTGGTACCTCCCCTTGGAGTTCCATTAGCTCTGTTTGCCCCCAAATTACTGTAACTTTCAGATGCTGTTCATGTAACCATCATTCGTTCGTTGGCATGGATAACTTCCACTTCCATGATCGATTCACTTTTGGATGCCATTCGCTTGGCTTCCATGTCTGCTGCTTTATTTCTGGGTGAGATAAAATCTGTCCCTTTCGCGTGGGCGGCGCATTTCACGACCGCTATGCCCACTGGGAGCTGTAGTGCCTTGATCAGCCTGTCCAATAAGGCTGCGTGCTGCACTGGCGTGCTGTCCGCTCGGAGGTAGCCCCTCCTTTTCCAGTGTGCTAGGCCTGCGTGCACTGTTGACGTCACATAGGCAGAGTCACTGTACACCCTTACTTCCTGGTCTGCGTGAATCTCAATGGCGAGCATCAATGCCAATAATTCTGCAGCCTGTGCTGAATAATGAGATGGTATTCGCTCGATGTAATAAGTACTCAAAATTCTCCATTTGCTGTGTGTTTTACCACAGCAACGCCAGTATATCTTTGTCCGTCACTTCGACCCTTGAAGACTCGTCAATGAAGACGATTTCTCCTTCTGCCAAGGCATTTTCTTTCACCCTGGGGATTTCATCATAGAATTCTTCATAGTTCGCACAGTCATGTATTGGCTCTCCTTCAGTGACTGGCTCGGCTATGAACATAGCTGGGTTCACTATCTTGCAATTGATTGATTTGATAAGATCACTTCATAAGCAGAAGCTCTCTGAGACGTCAATGTGCCCTTTGCTTTTTCTAGAATGGGAAATAGTGAGTGCTCGATGTACAATGTCATGGAGCATCCCATCACAATGGTTGTAGCCTTCTCTATGGTGAATGCTGCGGCAGTTAAACTTTGTTCACAAGGAAAATGACCTCTCATTACTGGGTCCAAATTCCCACTATAGTATGTTAGGGGATTGTACCCCAATGTGGCTCTCTGTGTGAGTACTGCCGTCATAACGCTGCCATTTATGTTTGAGAACAGGTAAAATTCCTCTGCATAATTGGGAATCCCTAGAACTGGTGCTGTGCAAATAGCTCTTTTGAGTTCAGCAAACCCTTTTTCCATAGTCTCAGACCGTTCAATATTTTCTTTCGTCACTTGGGCCTTCTTTAGGGCCTGAAGTAAAGGCTTAGTGTAAGAGATGTAGTCGAAGACCCATGCCCTAACGTAGTTGCATAGGCCTAGAAAGCTCTGCATCTGTTTTATCGTGTGTGGCTTAGCCGTGTTCAGTATGGCTTCAGCCCTTTCTGGGGTCACTCTCTTTCCCTCATGTGAGATCAGCTGGCCTATGTACAGCACTTCTTGTTGACAATATTGTAACTTTTCCTTGGCAACCTTATGTCCTTTCTCAGCCGGTATAGTCAATAGCTGAACAGAATCGTGCCTGCATTGTTCTTCTGTTGTGCTGCAAATTAGGATGTCATCCACATATTGCAGGACGACAATTTTTAGTGCAATATTGCTCAAGTGTATCTGCAGGACTCTGTTAAAAATAGATAGAGACTCACAATACCCCTGGGGTAGTCTCGTGCTTTTCAGACGCATCTGTCTGAATGTGAATGACGTCAGATCTTGTGAGTCACAGTGCAACGGATTGAGAAAAATGCATTTTTCAAGTCAATCACCGTGAAATATTTTGCCTCCACGGGTATGTTACATAGAATTGTAGACGGGTTAGGGGCTAAAGGGAACTTGGCCTCAATAATATCATTGATTGGGCGTGAATCGCGTATTAGCTTCCAAGACCCGCCTTTGATTTCTTGATCGGAAAAACTGAAGTATTGCATGACGACTCTGAAGTCACTAAGATGCCCTGATCCATCATTGCAGAAATTGTCTTAAAAATCCCTTCATCTGCCTCTCTGGACATGGGATATTGTCGTGCTCTTGTGAGAATTGCTCCTGGTTTCAGTTTAATTTTTACTTCTCCAATCCACTTCAAAAGGCCTACGTCATAGGGTCCTGTGGTCCACACTGAGTCAGGCACCTCGGCCATGTCGTCATCAAAATATTCAGGACGGTTTCGTGCCAACATCATTCTCTGAGGTACTTCTCTTTTGATCATTTTTACCCAAAAGGTGAGACTCACTTCCACCATTGTCTTGCCCATATCTGCTTGTTCTTCAAACAGATCGTCATTGGTGATGCCAGTCAATCGATATCCTTCTTCAATGGACAATGGTGTGCAATTACTGCACACCATTGTCGGCCCTCATCATCATAAGAGTCAATCAAGGCCACCCCTCCCTCGTACAGCAGTTGTATGTATCATCAAGAGAAATACTTGTCCCTTTTCCTTGTGCATCAGTATTCTTGGCCTGAATAGGAATTCATCAGGGGTCCTCATGATTCTGTCTGCAAGGCCTGGCAATCCTGCCATAAGCACACGCATACCATATGTGAATATTTCTGGCTCTAATGGTATAGCCCTCATTGCTGTGTGTCCTGCATACGCTCTGATCATTTCGCATACATCTGAATAGTGCATTCCTGCAGTTGAACATATCATGCCCTCCTCCGTGAACGAGATTGTCATGTTTAACTTTGTCATTAAATCTCGACCCAAAATGTTTACTGGGGTCTGACTGGAGGTGCATTTGTGAAGGGAACATGACTTGTAGCTCCTGTAAATCTCTGAGTATTTATGGACTCGCCTGGACAAGGAAAACTTGCTTTCATGTATGCACAAGCGTGTTGCACCCGTGTCAACTAGGAAGGAATATTCTTTATCCCCTATAACGACATCCACCCTAGCTTCCCTATGAGGGTCTGGTGTCACTGATAGGATAGAACACATCAGGGTTCCCAGTGAGCTGGCCTAGTCCATATACAATTTTAGCCCAGTGGACTGGTGGATTTCCCCCATTCCCATTGTTACTTCCCATTCCAGGGTTCGTGGTCTGCCCTGTTCTCATCGTCTGCGATAGTTGCAACAGTGCCTATTGGGATTGTCCTTGTGGAAAATTCCCCATGTTCTGAGGTTGCACGCCTTGTTGTGCTCCTGGCACTTTGTGTTGTACCGTGTAATTCTGTGCAATACCCTGCTATAAAACTGCAGGTGTATTGCCCATGCCTGCACCCGTTCCTTGGCTGTTCTGCATTATACCTTGGTTTCTGCATGTGCGAGCTAAGTGCCCTGTCATTCCACACAACCAACATACTGGCGGTGGTCGGATCATTTGCCCGTTTGACATATCTTGATTACCATTTTGCATATTTTGAAAACCTCCTTGATTATTTTGGAAACCTCCCTGATTACTCTGCCATCCTCTTCCCCTAAATCCTCTTCCCCTGGGGTAAGACCCTGTGTTGCCCTGATTATTCTGCTGTGGGGCAGTGACCTGCTGCATGCTTGATTCAGCTGCTCTAGTTATCATGGCTCCCTCAAGAGAATACTTTTACAATATCTTCTGCACCGATTTCGCTTCCTCACCCTTACATGCAGCTTCCTTTTTGCGATTCTTTTCTTGCAGCAATCTGCAATAGTGTGCGATGGTCAGCTCTATTTCTGGCCAAGGCTTGGTCTCAATTCCCACCAATTTCTCGTGCTGTTTCTGTACCGGCTCTGGCAGCCCTTGGCACAATATATGGTAGAACACAGGTATAGATTTCGTCCAAGATTCATGAGTCTCGAGTACCCATGCGTCTTGAAAATTCTGTATGTAAATTAACAGATCCTCAGACTCTTTCATTTTTCGTGTCATTATAGCTCCCATATCAGAAGTGTCTGGATACAACACTCGCAGCGCTTTCCATACTGTGGCTCTACAATTGTTAAATGGAGCTCTGTCATGCGCAGTATTAATGGTGGTTATACCATGGTAGCCTGCTCGTGCCCACGCATCGTCTGCTCTCTTACCAATTATGGCGATTAGGAGACCCTTAATATCCCCTATAGCTAACGTGTTTCCTCCTGTCATTTTTTTCTAACTCGTGTATCTACTTTCCGGCTCCCGATGTCAGCATTGGAAGCTTGTTTTTTAAATTTTCTCGATCCATGTGTGGCCATGGAATATATTGTGATCTTACTCCCCCTTTCTCGAGCAACAGAAATCGGGATGCATAGCCCTCTCTCTCTTCTCTCATTGTTCTCCTGACTATTGCAGGAGTTATTTTCCTGCATCACCATCTGCCTGGCAATGTCCTGAGCCTGTCTACATAGGGCAGTGACGACACCCCCCTCTGACCATGAGATACTTCTTCATGTCGGTCAGACTGTGTGGCTGATTCTGATGCCCTCAGTGCAGATTCGCTAGTATCTGACCATCGTATTCCTTTCTCTCTTGGGAGTCGTCTTTCACTCTGTCTCTCTGCCTCATTTTCCTCATGCTCCTCCCTTTCTGAGTCAGACATTGGGCCTCATTACGAGTCCGGCGGTAACTGAGCCGGAAAAACCGGCAGGTTACCGCCGGGCTCGTATTACCATTCCGCCTCCGTGATTCCCGGAATTACCAGGGCATTACGACCCCGGTGACCCAGGAATTCCGGAGGCAGAATTGTGTAAGTCCCCATTCCCATGGAGTCCGACAGGACTCCATGGGGATGGGGACAATGGAAACACTGGTTCTGTCTATGACGGAGCCAGTGTTTCCATTTCAGCCTGCAGGCGGGTGGTGTTAAACCCGCCAGGTCAGACCTGGCGGGAGTGACACCTCCCAGTGCAGGACTCTTAATCAGTCGGTCCGGAAAGAACGGTGGTGGCGGTTTTACCACAACCGTTCTTTCCGGACCGGCAGGGTCATAATGAGTGTTAGGCAGAATCCTGTGCAGTGCCCTTAGGGACCACTACACACAATTAAGACCACAAGTGGTAATACAAGTTCCCCTTTGGTACAAGCCTGTACAACTATGTTAAAGTGGTAGCAGTAGCAGAGCAGCCAGGCTTATCTCAAGAGTATATGAGCAGTACCAGAGATTACACAAGGGGACCACAATTACTGTGACTCAAGCAAACACTGACTCAAGGTTTCAGGTAAAAAAATAGAAGTACATTTATTTTTAAACCATCTGTAAAACACAACACGTCTATGAATTAAAAACCACACGAAAAATACACTACAAACAACCAATTCTCTTGGCACAGAATAGCTCAAGGTAAGTACCTTAGGTTTTAGCGGACCGGTGTTGCGAAACAAAAGACGTTACCGGGCACACATATGCGATCACTTTTTGACAGCTCGGTCGTATTAAAGAAACACATATCCGCGGTATGAAACGTTACCGGGGCAAAACACACTTAGCACCTGGGCTAACTAGAGAGTGTTGGGGGCAAAAATGATATGCAATACTTTTGTCAAGGCAGACAGAATCAGAGAACACTCGCTGACAGTAATTCCAAAGTCAATAGGTCAGAGCCAGTGTCAAGTGGAACCGGGTTCCTGTTGCTGAGGATCACACAGTCAGGCAGTTCAAGATTCAACGTTGCCAGGAGTACTTAGATATTGTCGTTAGAGGAAGCAAATGTTATAAGAAGGAGAAAAGACAAGGGCAAACCTTGGACGAGGAGGAAAGGGATTCACCCTAGTTCCTCAAGCAGAACACAGTACCTTATTCTGTGAAGAAGCTGGTGCCATGGCAGTTGTTCCTGTTGGTTTCCTGCAGACCCACGGTTCCTGGAGCTTCGGTACGAAGGAGGACGTCTGGAGGGGTCTGCACCACACAGGGATGAAGCCAGCAGCAGCGACGGTGAATAAAAGGAATGCTCCTTTAAAACAGGAAAGGCTCTTCAGATGGCTATCCGGACTACTACAGCAGTATGCAAGGATTTCAACCACGAAGGGGATCCTCTGGTTGTGGAGAATGAGCTGGTTATCCCCACCAGGCTCAAGGGAAGAAGACTCCGGACTGGATCTTCTCTGGTCGTCGAAGGGTAGATAGCTCAGGACTGCAGCAGGGCTTCACCGGGACGGGGTAGTTGCAGCAGCCGGCCTCTTCTCCGCTTCTCTTCGGTTCCTTGTAGTTCCAGTGACAACTCTGACTTCTAGCCCAAGAGACCTGCCTTTTATGCGAAAATCCCCCATTCACACAGCCTGGCTGTCAATCACGCAGCAGGGGGGTTGTCCAGCCCGGACAACCACCTCAGCCAATCATGGCAAAGTGTGACTTGGGTTTCCTAGGATACCCTGTGGAGGGGGTGAATACACCCCTCCCTCACATTCAGTCCACCTAGACACCCAGGTGCCCAGAGGAGGGCTTCGTTGTAGAAGCCCGCCAAAAGACGGTGAACAAAGAAGGCAAACCTGGTTTGCCGCACAATGTAAAACACAAGAAGGACTTTAACAAAAAGAAATGGCGAATAAACCCGACCGGAGCCAAAGGAAAGAACATTTGGTCAAGCGGGTTTATGTTCGAGGCTAATATAATAGCATAAAACAATACCACGTTTATATAGTATAATCACGGTAGAAAAGTTAGGGTAGATACCACTGCCACCATCCAAGTCTAAGGGCCTCATTACACGGTAGGCGGTAAGGGTTTACCGGTACCGGTAAGGGCACCGGTACCAGTAAACCCTTACCGCCTTACTACGAGGTCCCTTTGCGGGACCCGACCTTAACGGCTGGTGTAGACCAGCTGTTAAAATTGGGAGCCGCAAAGGGACCTTGCTGCTGATTATGGTACCGCAATTTGCGGTACCGTAATTAGCTCCTTCCCCATTCCCATTGAGCCCTATGGGGCAAAAATGGGAATGGGGAAGGGCCATGGAGAAAGGGGGAATTACCGCTCCGCCAACCTTGGAATGGGGTGGTAATTCCCCTTTTCTCCATGGTGGTACCGGTATGGTACCGGCGTCAACCATAGGGCTAATAGCACCAAGGTTTACCGCATAACTTATAATGAGGCCCTAAATGTTAAAAGAGCAAAACAAGGCTCTAGGAGGTACAGATAAAAAGGGAAACAGAGTAATCCTTTCCAGTACTCCATGGGCCTCATTAGGACCCAGGCGGACTTCGCGGTGCTAAATGCACCGCGAAGCATGGCGGAAAGCCGCCGATAGCGCCATGGGGGTTGGCGGATTTACCGCCCCATTCCGACCTCGGCGGAGCGGTAAATCCCCAATCCCCATTCTGCCCTTCCCCATTCCCATTTTTGCCCCATAGGGTATAATGGGAGTGGGGAAGGAGTTAATTACGCCACCGTAAAATACGGTGGCGTAATTAACAACGAGGTCCCGTAGCGCCATGGTTTTCTCCGCCTGGTAAAACCAGGCGGAAAAGGCCGCCATGGCGCTACGGGAACTCGTAGTATGGCGGAGAGGTACGCCATGCACTACGCTGGCGTAACACCCTCTCCGCCAGGGTCCTAATGAGGCCCCATGTAAGATGGGGTGTACTGGATCTGTGGTTAAATGACAAGGTAAAGTTAATGGTAACTTTACCCTTTTCTGGGGGACAGTAGTCAGCCTCAGAAAATGGAGTCGGTGGGAAGTCTAAAAGACAACCCTGTGTTACTGCACTGAAGGTGCTGTGCAACACACAAAAGAAGGGGGCTACTGAAGTGGTGTACTTCAGAGTCCACAATCACAAAAACAGATGAAATACACATGGCAAAACATGTATAAGAGTGGGGGAAAGCTCACACCCTTACCAAGTGGAAAAAAATAACTCCAGAAATCCAGCAAAGCTGCTGGGGGACTCACTAGGTGAGGGAAATTAGCCATAAAATGTGAATTCTCCCTAACACTCGCCCGCCACCCCCAGACTAAGGGACAGGAGAATTTAATCCACTCCTGGAAGGATCTCATACCTCTAGTCGGTTAAAAACATCCTAAAGAGACCATCAGCATTTTGGTGGTGACTTCCTGCTCTGTGCTCAATGGAGAAATCAAATCCTTGCAGGCAGATTGACTATCTGAGTAACTTTGGGTTTTCCCCTTTCATTTGCATCAGCCATCTCAAGGGTTGGTGGTCAGTCTGAATAGTGAAGGTAGATCCATACAAGTATGGTCTACACCTCTTCAGTGACCACACAATAGCAAAACATTCTTGTTCTATTGTTGCCCACCTTGTCTCAGGATCCTTCAACTTCCTGCTGATGGGGTGTTCCCTACCTTTCTCATCCAGTTGACTAAGGACTGCACCTATACCTACATTAGAAACATCAGTTTGTACAATGAAGGGTAGGTGGTAGTCAGGAGCGCTTAGGACTGGAGCTTGACAAAGGGCTTTCTTCAGACCTTCAAAAGCTTGATTGCACTCCTTCTTCCACTTGACCTTTTTTGGATATTTGGGAGAGGAGATGACATTCAATTGAGAAGCTATGGTCCCGTAGTTCTCTATGAAGTTCCTGCAGTACCCAGTGAGACCTAAGAAGGCTCTCACTTGGGTTTGACTAGTAGGGGTGGCACAGTTTTGTACAGCTTGTACATTGCTAGGCAATGGCCTTATTTCACCTCCTCCTACCTCATGTCCAAGGTAGACCACTGTACTCTGACCAATTTGAGATTTGCTTGCCTTTATGGTCAGATGGGCCTGTTCCAGAGCCTGCAGTACATATCCTAGGTGTTCAATATATTCTTTCCATGTAGGGCTGAACACTGCAATTTCATCCAAGTATGCCACGCAGAAATCCTCCCTCCCATTCAAACTTGATTGACCATCCTCTGAAATGTAGCAGATGCATTCTTTAGCCCAAAAGGCATTACCTTGAATTGGTAGAGGCCAGCTGGGGTGGAGAATGCAGTTTTCTCCTTGGCATGGTCTGTCAGGGTTATTTGCCAACAGCCTGACGTTAGGTCAAATGTGCTGAGGTACTTGGCTGCACCAAGTTTGTCCACCAGCTCATCTGTCCTAGGCAAAGGATGGGTATCCGTCTTTGTGACTGCATTTAGAGCGCTATAGTCCATGCAGAATCTCAACTCCTTGGATCCTGCCTTTGGTACAAGCACAACTGGGCTAGACCTTGGGCTAGTAGAGGGCTCTGTAACCCCAAGATCAAGCATCTTGTGGACCTCATTCCTTTTATGGTTTCTTACATTGTCTGACATTCTGTACCCCCTGCTTTTGACAGGCAAACAGTCACCAGTGAGTATATCATGCTGGACCCAAGGGGTCAAGCCTGGTGAAAGTGAGAACAGGGAGGCAAACTGATTCAACAGTAACTTGCACTCATCCTGCTGGTCAGATGTGAGACTGGAATAGAAATTAACTCCTTCTACTTGCTCATCTAAAGGTATGCCTCTGAGGAGGTCAAGCAGAGGTTCACTCTCCTCCTCCTGAGCTGAAGCTAGAAGCAAAGCTCCTATATCAGGTCTAGAGACATAAGCCTTCAAACGGTTGGTGTGAAAGACTCTGGGAGCCTCCTTAGGATTGCCTAAATTCACCAGATAGTTCACCTCTCCAAGTTTACCCACAACTTTGAAGGGTCCTATCCATTTGTCCTGCAAGGCCCTCTGCCTTGTTGGGACCATAACAAGAACAAGCTGGTCTTGAGTAAACTCAACCATGTTAGCATTCTGGTCATGCCAATGTTTGACCAGAGCTTGACCAGCCCTCAAGTTATCACTTGCCTCTGCCATCATGTGTGACATTCTCCTCCGGAGACCTATCACATAGTCAGTCACTCTGACTGTCTTGGGGGAAGGAGCACTCTCCAATCCCTCCTTAATCAGGGCCAATGGACCTCTGACTGGATGGCCATAGAGAAGTTCGAAGGGACTGAATCCTACTCCCTCCTGAGGGACTTCTCTATATGCAAAGAGAAGGCATGGCAGTAGAAGGTGCCACTTTCTTCTAAGCGGTTCTTCTAAAGCACCTATCATGCGCTTCATAGTTATGTTAAACCTCTCCACCAACCCATTGGTTTGGGGATGGTAGGCAGTTGAGAACTTGTAGGTGACTCCACAGGTTTTCCACATGGCTTGCATGTAGTGGGACATACAATTTGATCCCCTGTCAGATATCACCTCCTTAGGAAAACCTACTCTGGTAAAAATACCAAGTAGGGCCTTAGCCACAGCCGGAGCCATAACAGTCCTCATAGTTATGGCTTCAAGAAACCTAGTGGCATGATCCACTACACCCAGGATAAACCTGAAGATGTGGGAGGGTCGAGAGGACCAACAATGTCAATCCCCACCCCCTCAAAAGGAACTTCCACCACTGGGAGAGGCACCAAGGGTGCCACATTCTTGGCTCCACTATTGCCAGAGGTTTGGCAAGTGTGGCAGCTCCTGCAGAATTTGTCTACTTCTGACCCCATCTTAGGCCAATAGAAGTAAAGAGAGAGCCTTTTCTTGGTCTTCTTAAAACTTAAGTGACCAGCCAAAGGTATCTCATGGGCTAACTGCAGGAACTGGAGTCGGTTCACTAGAGGTACTACAAGTCTTTTGCAGTCTCCACGGGTTGACTCAGTTGGCTCACTATAGAAGAGGCCATCTTCCCAGTTCAACCTATACTTTTCAGGCTATTTCCCATCGAGCTGAGAAGCTGCCTGTAGGCGAAGACCTTCAATAGTAGTACACTCTCTTTGTTCTCCGCCGAAGTCTGCCCTGTTGGGTCCACCTTCTGCCAGTAAAGACTGCAGCTCAGGATGTTCAACAGGGTCAAGATCTCCAACTAGGGTAAGATCTTCTTCTAGATCTGATTCCTAGGATCTAGTTGAACCATACAGGGTTGAATCTCACACTCAGCCACAGCTGGTGGAGGAGTCACTGATGTGACTTTGGACAGTCTTGGAGATGTCCTTCTGGGCATAGGAGTGCTTGCTGGTTTCTTGCTGGCAGACTTGGGTTTCCCCTTTGTCTCTTTCTGACCTGCAATATCAGTAAGTAAGTCCTGTGGACTTGGGGTGATAGTTTCCTCTATCATGTCCCCAGGAGAGCCTCTCAAGGTTCTCTCCCTTGCAGACCTTGTGAGCTCCTGCTTCCTTCTGCTGGGGGGCCTGGGGGTACTAGACACAACTCCAAGAGTTTTAAGGTCATTACCCAGCAGGACTCTCCCAGGTACGTTATTTTGCACACTTACAGCTATTCTGACAGCCATGTCATTACACTGGATGAGAGCTGGTAACTGGGGAACCATTTGCACAGGGCCTCCAGCTAACTTGGTTAGGTGTTTGGGTGCCTTAGCAACATCCTCCACCTTAGAAAAACATTCATCAACCACAGTTATGCTAGCTCCAGTGTCTCTGAAGGCAGGGGTCCCCTGTCCATTTACAAGAACACTATCTTTGTAATACTCTTTAGTATTATCTGGGATTGAGTTGTAGACATCTAGGTTCTGTTGTTCCCAAAGACCCAAGGACACTAAAGAAACACTAGCTGAGACTCTCATGGGCTCATCAGCTAGTAACTGAAAGGTTCCACTGGCTATAGGTACTTCATCCACCTGGGAGAAGGCTAAGGAGACAGGGTGGACCCCAGAAGGGTTACCCTTACATCTGGGATCTCCTTTCACATGGCCAGGCAACCCACAAACAAAGCATTTTCCAAATGCTTTCTGGAATGGGGGTTTGTTCTGACCTCCATCTGGTTTGGGACCAGATGGTACACTAGCCTGATTCGGTTTTCCTTGTGGCTTACCCTGGTTATGTTTGTGGCCCTCTTTTGGATGGGAATTATTGGAATTCTCTTTGTTGTCTTTCTTGGACTGCTTCCCCTCATCCTTTTTCTGAGTAGCCCTAGAATCCTTGTGAGTAGCCCTGCTGGCAACCCACAATTCAGCAGCCTTAGCTAGCTTCTTAGGATCTATCTCCTTTGAATCAGCCAAGTGCTGTCTAAGCTCAGGAGAGCAGACATTAAAAATAGACTCCAACATTACAAGATTCCTCAAACCTTCATAAGTGTTCACTTTGTAACCCTTAACCTAACCATCTATGTTTTTCAAACATTCACACACCCAGGTAGCCCAAGGGGTACATCATGCTTTTTGAGGGTTCTAAATGTCTTAAGATACTGGGAAGGGGTCTTCCCAAACCTAGCTATTAATGCACGTTTCACACACTCAGAATCCTGCTTATCCTCCTCCCCAACTCCATTACAGCATCACTTGCAACAGGGAGAAGCCTTGAGAAAAGTCAAGGAATCAACTGATTCCCTGAGATACCTTGAATCCCATGATTGTATTCAAATATTGCTAACCAATCCAAAATATCAAGTTTAGTCTCATACATACCAATCATCTCCTTTGGCATACAGGGTCTCTTAGGGCTGGAAGACCTAGAAGACTCTGGGAGAGAAGCATTTTCTAAAGACAATTTCTTAATTTCTAGCTCATGGTTCAGCTCCATTTCTCTGAGCCTTAACTCTTGACGTTTCATGGCAGTTTGTGCATCAATACGTTTCACTTCCATTTCAAGTCTCAAGTGCAATAAACTCAGGAGTAAGTGTAGGACCTGTGGGGGTCCCTGTGGACAGAGGTTGAGCTTTCTGAGCAGGCAAAGGAGTTGTAGGGTTTCCTAACAAGGACTCATCTACTTCTTCTAAAGTAACACTCTCAGAATCAGAAACATCAGTATCCACATTTTTTGGAGTGGTAGGCCCTTCTGACCCACTCTCCAGACTTTGTTTTCCCATTAACTTTGCAACCAGTTCAGATTTTTTCCCTTTACCAGAGAGATTCTTTTCTCTACGCATTGTTCTCAGATACTCAGCAGTATAGTTTAAGAGACCCTCTTCACTGTAGTTGTCCATATTTGACATGATTTAGCAGTTAAATAGAATTAGTGGTGTTTAGCCTTGTGGTTAGTTGAACCCAAGCAATAGCAGCACTCCAAGTGTAATCACTCTACTTCCAAATCCTCAACGCTGTACACCAGTGTTAGGCAGAATCCTGTGCAGTGCCCTTAGGGACCACTACACTCAATTAATGCCACAAGTGGTAATACAAGTTCACCTTTGGTACAAGCCTGTACTACTATGTTAAAGTAGTAGCAGTAGTGGAGCAGCCAGGCTTATCTCAAGAGTATATGAGCAGTAGCAGAGATTACACAAGGGGACCACAATTACTGTGACTCAAGCAAACACTGACTCAAAGTTTCAGGTAAAAAAATAGAAGTACATTTATTTTTAAACCATCTGTAAAACACAACACGTCTATGAATTAAAAAACACACGAAAAATACACTACAAACAACTAATTCTTTTGGCACAGAATAGCTCAAGGTAAGTACCTTAGGTTTTGGCGGACCAGTGTTTTGCGAAACAAAAGACGGTACCGGGCACACATATGCAATCACTTTTTGACAGCTCGGTCATATTAAAGGAACGCGCATCCGCGGTAAGAAACGTTACTGGGGCAAAACACACTTAGTACCTGGGCTAACTAGAGAGAGTTGGGGGCAAAAATTATATGCAATACTTTTGTTAAGGCAGTCAGAATCAGAGAACACTTGCTGACAGAAATTCAAAAGTCAATAGGTCGGAGCCAGTGTCAAGTGAACCGAGTTCCTGTTGCTGAGGATCACACAATCAGACAGTTCAAGATTCAACGTTGCCAGGAGTACTTAGATATTGTCGTTGGAGGAAGCAAAAGTAATAAGAAGGAGAAAAGACAAGGGCAAGCCTTGGAAGAGGAGAAAAGGGATTCACCCTAGTCCCTCAAGCAGAACACAGTACCTTATTCTGTGAAGAAGCTGGTGCCATGGCAGTTGTTCCTGTTGGTTTCCTGCAGACTCACGGTTCCTGGAGCTTCGGTACGAAGGAGGACGTCTGGAGGGGTCTGCACCACACAGGGATGAAGCCAGCAGCAGCGACGGTGAATAAAAGGTGCGCTCCTTTAAAACAGGAGAGGCTCTTCAGATGGCTATCCGGACCACTACAGCAGTGTGCAACGATTTCGAGCACGAAGGGGATCCTCTGGCTGTGGAAGATGAGCTGGTCATCCCCACCAGGCTCAAGGGAAGAGGGCTCCGGACTGGATCTTCTCTGGTCATCGAAGGGTAGAGCTCAGGACTGCAGCAGGGCTTCACCGGGACGGGGTAGTTGCAACAGCCGGCCTTTTCTCTGCTTCTCTTCGGTTCCTTGTAGTTCCAGTGGCGACTCTGACTTCTAGCCCGAGACCTGCCTTTTATGCGAAAATCCCCCATTCACACAGCATGGCTGCCAATCACGCAGCAGGGAGGTTGTCCAGCCCGGTCAACCACCTCAGCCAATCATGGCAAAGTGCGACTTGGGTTTCCTAGGATACCCTGGGCAGGGGGTGACTACACCCCTCCCTCACATTCAGCCCACCTAGACACCCAGGCGCCCAGAGGAGGGCTTCTTTGTAGAAGCCCGCCAAATGACAGTGAACAAAGAAGGCAAACCTCATTTTCTGCGCAAAGTAAAACACAAGAAGGACTTTAACAAAAAGAAATGGTGAATAAACCCGACCGGAGCCAAAAGAAAGAACATTTGATCCAGCGGGTTTATGTTCGAGGCTAATATAATAGCCTAAAACAATACCACGTTTATATAGTATAATCGCGGTAGAAAAGTTAGCGTCTAAATGTTAAAAGAGATAAAACAAGGCTCTAGGAGGTACAGATAAAAAGGGATACGGAGTTACCCTTTCCAGTACTCCATGTAAGATGGGGTGTACTGGATCTGTGGTTAAATGACTAGGTAAAGTTAATGGCAACTTTACCCTTTTCGGGGGGCCAGTAGTCAGCCTCAGAAAATGGAGGCGGTGGGAAGTCTAAAAGACAACCCTGTGTTACTGCACTGAAGGTGCTTTGCAACACACAAAAGAAGGGGGCTACTGAAGTGGTGTAATCCAGAGTCCACAATCACAAAAACAGATGAAATACACATGGCAAAACATGGATAAGAGTGGGGGAAAGCTCACACCCTTACCAAGTGGAAAACTAACTTCAGAAATCCAGCAAAGCTGCTGGGGGACTCACTAGGTGAGGGAAATTAGCCATAAAATGAGAATTCTCCCTAACAATAAGGCCCATTGTCTTTCCCTAATTCATGCAACTTCTTGTGCCTTCTTTGTTTCTACTGATTTTTAATCTATCCAGGGATAGTTCTCTATTCCCACTACTTCGGGTGACATCCTCAGTGTTGTAGAGATGAGTGCTCTCCAGGCGCTCGTCTTCCCCCTCCCCTTGGGGTGTTTGTTCTAACCCCATTTCATCATATATTCTATCGATCGTTTCTCTGATGCTTCTGATGTCGAAGTCATCTTCCATATTTGCACTCTTCGATGTCTTCCCAATCTACTACTGGAGCTGGTTTTCTAACCTCTCTCCCCAGATTTTCAAGATCCTGTGCTCTCTGTCTCCGCTTACTTTCTATGTCGTCATCAAATTCTCTGTGCTTCCTTGCCTCTTCTCTCACTCTTTCTTCTTCCTTTTTCTTTTCATTTCTACATTCATCTGCCCTTCGAATTTCATCATCTCTTCATCTCTTTATTCTTTTCTCTCTTATTCTTTGTTCTTCCTCTGACCTTTGCTGTTCCTGTCTGTCATGATCGGTTGCTGCTCTTTGTTTGCGATCGAGTCTTTCTTGCTCTTCGCGATATAGCTGTTCTCGCCTTTGTCTTTCTTTCTTATTTTTTCATCTCTCATCTCCTTCTCTTTTCCCTTTCTCTGCACCTCAACTAACCTCTCCTTTTGTTTCGCGTCATCAATGCCTTTGCCATCAAGTTTCAATAAAATGTTTCCTCCCATCCATTTGTTTTTTGCGAATGCTATCTCATTAGTTCTATCTTCATTTCCCTTCCATCTCTTCCCTTCTCTCTCTTTGTAGAGAGATACACTTTCATCATCGCGTCTCCCCTTGTCCCTTGGGACTGTGGAGGCATTATCTTATCCTTATTTTTCCCTTGATTTTCATCACTACTATGCGTAGGTGACTCATATGCCGGGTTGCTATACCCCGTGGCTGCTTTATTCTCTCTCAACGGGTATAATCCCTCGTCCTTACTTTCTTCTCCCTTTGTTTCGGATGGGGCGGGTGGCGCGGTAGGCATCTCACCCCCCTCTGAGCATACATTAAGTATCCAATCTATTGGCGCCTCCTCTTCCTTTCCCTGTTCATACATATTCCAAAGTTCTAGATCAGCGAGTCGTTTGTCTAACTTTTTGAACGTGTATGTGGCGTGAAAATATGTCATCATGTGTTGCAAGACAGCTTTAGATAAGGACCTACCCTTTGGCCATGGCATAAACATTTTGTGGACGGTTCCCTTAATCCACTCTGTACTGTATATCTTCAGTTTGGGTGCGTGTTTCAGCTACTGTTTGCATAAGTGTGTCAGTGGAGTTATATCTTCCATGCTCAAATCCGTTCCCTTTCCTTTTGTATAACACTTGTCAACACTTTTGCGTGGCTTAAACAGTTCCAACAATATGAGCGAGCACCAAACACTGCAAGCTCCAATCCCGATTTTCCACAAAATTTTATACCTTCTATTTTACTCAAAAAACATCAATTCGTATGCGATATTATCTCAGCTATTCAATCGCATAAAATTTAAATCAGTTTTCTCCAAGAATTTTTTTTGATGTATGATGTCACAACAAAAAACATGTAAGACAGACGCTTGACAAACTAGACAAGCACCAGCTGGTCACAGATATCTCTGCCTCTAATCATTACCCCTTCATGGAGTCTAAACGTACCCTTTTCACAACGTCTTTAACCGTCGTGGTAGTCTAATCGTTTTCCCTTTAGCTGGGACTCTGGGTACATGTTTCTTCTAGTGGCTTGCGTTAAAAGTGTAGGAATAAGGCGAATCCTCTCACTTCTCGGCTGTCTTCCCCGGTACCCTCTCTCTTCTCGGGTGTCCTCCCCGGTAACCTTTATTTACTTAAGTATTCTCGAGTCATTATCCCCTTATATATATATATATATATATACATCCTTCTCTACTTATAACTATATTTTGTTTTCCCACCTCCCTACATTACCTTTCCCCTTTACTTGTTCTAAGGCATGCACATTTACCAAAACATTCAATCTTCTTCACTCACCATTTGCATGGTTCCTCTCTGGACCCTCGGGATCACTGCCTTCGTTACCGTCTTCTTCGGCTTTTCACCCGCTCAGCTGCCGGTAGGAATGGGAAGGGATAGCGTGGGGAACACCGGTCCCTTCAGACCCTGGTCTGCAGTTTTTCTTACACTACCACTGTCTACGGGGAGCTTCACGGTCTACTCAGCCGAATGGCAAAGGACTTGTGATGTCGACAGTCTATCGGTGTCTTATTCTAATCAATAATTGATAATCGATAAACCATCAATCTCTGCTACACGTGTACTCCGGAGACCCCCGACTGGCCCATAGAGGAGAGGTTTGCTCTGAAGTACTTTAAGACGAGATAGCTGCACCCTTGAGATGGATGGGGGTGCAGATTTATTACTCCAACACCAATCAATAAGGACAACTCAATGATTTGGCAAAGGAAGTCTGTTTAATGACAAGTACAAAAAATGGGGAGTCATGGAAATCAGCATTAATGCAATCATCCTTCTCGCTTCACCTCCAATGAACTTCAGAAAAATCATAGTATTTATACTGAAAACTCGTCATAATTGATGTATAGCACTCAAAAGTTAATATGCAATTCTATTGGTTAGGAAAAAGTACCTTTAATATAGGTACTATATTAATATATGGTAACGGAGTGAGGGGATTGGGTAAACACTGTCAGGTGGGCGTCTAAGCCCTTCCTTCCAAATGACTACTGTAGACGTCACCAAAAGTACGACGTCCCATTGGTTCTACTAACTATAGGACCCCAGATTATTTGGTCCATTGTGATTGGGTTGGCACCAACTCCATGCATACATTTCCACTTTGCTTAGCAGTACGCAGAATGGTCAGCAAGGTGCAGGGTGCCCCATAGTTACCTGGCCTTCCTCCAATTAAAGTTACAATCAATCATCACTTCAGCAACTATGTGTCAATTATTTTACTGTGGTTGGCCTCGAAACTGCATCTTCTGTCTGGAAAAGTTCTGATATCTCTTCCTGGATGGATGTCAAGCGTGGGTGTTAGCCCGTGCTTCTCCTCGCTCGGCTAGTCACGTGCTTCCCACACCGTGAATTTGTCTAGTTTCTCTCAATTTGTGTATTTGATTCTTATTCAGCTTGCCACCTGCCTACGCCTCCTTATCTTGACCTTTCAGAGGCAGGATATTCTGTTCTTAAGTTTCAATTATAGGTAGCTACTATTCGTGCCTTCCATTGGTATGACCTTGGATCTTCTGGCATGAGTTGCATCTGCCGAGTTTCGATTCAGCCGTCTCTTCTCGTTTTGCTAGAATATGAATCTCTGCTCATGCAGCCTTTCGTAACCTGGGTTGATTCTGTTTTTCGTGCAAAGTGGAATTGCACTTATAAAACTGTGCTTTGTTTTGAGGTAGATTATGTATAATGGCGCTTGCCACACTATTCTTCTACTTAGCATAGCAAGCCATACTGTTTTCCTAGCCTTCTTGTGGTTCCAAGCATATGTACAGGTGTTAGCTGGTTGAATATTTTCATCCTGTTTACAGCTTAAGCTTCTTGGTTTTTCAACATTCATGAGTGTAGAGGCCAGTTGGTCTGTTAATAGAGCCCTGCATGTACATTAATACAATGGGCAGAGCTTGGAATCAATCTATTTTTTTGTCTCTGCAGATAGTTGCTAATTTGCACTTAAGATCTGCACTGTGTCTCTCCGCCCGGCACTGGGGTAAGTGCAACTTGTGTTCAATTGATAAGGCTTTGCAAATACAAGACATTATAGAATTTTTGAAGTGGGGGCCATTGAGACAGTGATACCCCATCTCTGTGTGCAATCTTGCAACACGCACTTAGCTACTCTCTGAGCATCATCTCTCCTGCAGGGATACGCTTCGGCCCAACCGCTGAATACGTCAAATACAACTCGAAGGTAGGTACATGAGTTAACAGAGGGTGACATTTGGGTAAAATTAATTTGCAAGGCCTGGAATGGGCCATCCAGAGGTGGAGCCATCCCTACAGGAACCTTCTGGTCCTCCCTGGATTCAATTGGTGACATCTAAAACACTGATGAACAATCTGATGTGCTGCCATTGGGAAACCTGGAGCCAACCATGCCGAATACACTTGTGACACCATAGCATGTTGATTCACATGTGCTAACCCATGTGCACTTCTAGCTAACTGATAAAAAAAGTGCCTTTTGAGGTACTATAGGTTTCCCTTCCTGTCTGCAAATCCCATTTGTATCCTTCACCACTCCCTTCTTTTCCCATCTGGACTTTTCTTCTTTTGCAGCCTGTGTTTACCACTTGCTAAAACTGTCTGACACATACATTTCAGTTTCATTCACATATATTCTACCCATGGTTTCAGGGGTGCACAGAGTGTTACTTGTTGGTTGTATAATCCCCAGGGCTACTCCCTGTGCCACATCTTCAACTGCTTGATTAACTCTGGACACCATGCCCTCCCCCTTGTATGTGCAGAGCATTTGCAACAGGGCATGACTTGCCCCATGATCCCGTGTAAGGACCCTAGACGCTACCCCTCAGTGCTCATGACAATAAAGAACAAAATGTTTGTCATAAGATGGTAGGCCCAATTCCTGGTGGTACATAGTGCAGTTTTCATTTAATCAAAATCTTCCCTTAACATCGGTGTCCAGACAATCTCATTTAGGGCGTCCCCCTTACATGATACTGCAGATTTTTTGCCAGAATGGCATAATCTACAATCCATTGCCAGGAATACCCTAAGACTCCCAAACATGATCTTAATTTAGCTTTTTGTGTGTGGGTGGGTGTGAGATGGGGACAGAGGTCAAAAAGGTCAACCGCTGACACGATAAGGAAGAACACAGCAAAACCAAAGAAAACTCAGGGAAAACTACCACCAAACTGAGGGAAAGCCATACAGCTGTACCAGGTCATCCGGAAGTCCCCTGTATGGCCTGTGACGAATCCAGAGATATCAGGGGTCATTCCAAGTTTGGAGGTAGCCATGGTGCTGTTAGCACCATGGCTTCCTCTAAACCCGGGTCCGGTCTGGCTGAATGGGGATTTACCGGGTCATTCCGACCTTGGAGGACTCGGTAAGTCCCCATTCAGTAAACCATTCCCCATTCCCATTTGAGCCCCCATAGGGCTCAATGGGAATGGAGAAGGCGCTAATTACGGGCCTGCAAATAGCGGGCCCGTTATTAGCACCCTAGTCCCTTAGCAGGACCCGCAAAGGATGTGTGGTGAGACCACACGTCCTTTGCGGATCCCGCTAAGGGACCCCGGAATAGGGCGGTAAGGGTTTACCGGCACCGGCATCCTTACCGGTGCCGGTAAACCCTTACCGCCCAACTCAGAATGAGGCCCATCGTCACTTCTCCCCGAGGAGTAGCCGATTCCAATGAGGCCAGGGCGGTGAGGCCGCTACCCGATAGTCCCCCTCGGGGTGATGCTCAGCGAGAGGATCTCATGGGAAGAAACCTCCCTTCTTGGGACAAGGGACAACATCTCGGGAGAAGGCTATAAACCCACCCTCCACCCATACCCTACACACTGCCTCTGTCCTTAGACCACTCTGCTAACACAAACTCCCATGATAAGGATAGACCCATGTACTTCTGTAACATCTGTAAGGCTAAAGGTACTAGAACAAAGAAGATCCTTAAAAGCCCTCGGTATTTGCCTGACCCAAGTACTGGGACGAGGTGGCCCTTAGGAGGAGTAAGAACTGACTTGACAGCCCCCACTGCAGGTGTGGATGTTATGCTAGGGTGGAGCTTAAAAAATAAAAAGGTAACTGAAGAAAGACTTGCTGTCTTCTTCTACAGACAGCCACAAACTCAGGATTTTCAAATCGCGTCCATGAAAGAAGAACTAGGGGAAGCAGCGGACAGAGGCATGCAGTTGTGTAGGTCCCAGGAAGGAACCTCCCCGCCAGTCCTGAAGAACTGCGTGGTGGCACGGCTGTAAGAAGCTGGAAGCAGAGAAGAAAACCACAGATGTGAGCCCCCAACGAGCACAGGGAGAAGGAACACCAGTGCTGCCGTGAAGACATCCGATCCCGGGAAGAACCAGAGAACTACCTGACTACAGTGACAGGTATGGGATGATCAGGAGGTCCAGTAGGGACACAGGGCAGGTACGTAGAGGGCGCTGCATCAGAGGAACTCTTCCTCTGCCCAGTGGCATCATGAAAAGCACTGAACACCAGAGATGGGTCAGGGACCCACACCCAGAAGAAAGGCTTCTCCCTCGCATCAATACTTGCTGGGAGAGTAAGCCAAGGGAGTCGAGCCTAAGAAGGAGAAACACAGGGGTTGGAGACCCACACGAGCAGCCGGACATTTCCCTTGCATCAGTACTTGTCAGGAGAGTGAGCCAAGAGTGCTGAGCCAGGCAGGGAGAGATGCAGTGGTCCTGGGCCCAAACCAGGAAGCGAGGTATCTTCCTCATGGTCCCACTTGGCAGGAGAGTGAACCAAGTAGGCCAGACCAAATAGAAAGAGAAGCCAGGGTCGGGGACCCAATATCCACGGGGGCATCTTCCTCATCGCAGTACATGGTAAAGAGAGATACCAAGTAAGCCCAATCAAAGAAGATAAGAAGCAGGCGTCAAGAGGCCTTTCCAACAGCCACAAACTGTGTATTTGAAGTTACATGAGATGTGGGCCAGGGGAAGGGAGTAATTGCCCGTGGTGATCTTGACCTGTGTAACAAGCGAAAAGAAACCAGGAGAAAGGAGTCATTCTCCTCGTAACTAATACCAGGGGAAGGAAGTCATTCCCCCTGGTTGTGTTGCACTGTCAAGTTACCAGGAGAAGGGACACATTCTCCTGGTAACCAAGACCAGGGGAAGTGAGTCATTGCCCCTGGTTGTGTGGAACTTTGCCTTTTGTGTTGTGACCAGGAAAAGGGAGACATCCCCCTGGCATTGTGAAAACTAAGAGAGCAAGACACCTGGAGAAGGCAGGCATTCCCCAGGAACCTAATAGTGAAGAATCCACTATAGGCAATAAGGAATGTTGGTGTTTGAACTGGAATTTATCTTGTGAATTTGAACTGAGAACTTTACTGCTTTTTATCATTAACCATGCCTCCTTACAATCTCATGCAATAGTGCCTCGATACCTCTGGGATGTAGTGCGCTCTACAAATCCAAAAATAAAATAAATACATTATAACTTAGAACGTTGTTTTGTGCCTTGGAAATGGATTGAAACCTGGTGAAGGGAGTCATTCCCCCAGGTAAAGGTTCCACCTAACCATTGTAACTCTGATGCATTGTCCAGAAGAAGGGAGCCACTCTTCTGGAAAAAGAAGATACAGTACCTCTATAGTTTAGTATTTAATTTAAGGGACAGAAGTAGGGTTTTGACACAGGATGGTGGACTATTGATTTGCACAAACATTCTGACAGCCACTAGTATTTTAGTTGAGGCAAGGAAACCTCTCTTAGAGTTAGGGAAAACTAGGTTTTCTCTTTATTTTTGGGAGTAATAAAAGTTTATGCCAACAACCATGCCACCTGTATGTCAGTCTCCTCCTTCTGTGCCCTAACAGGCCCCATGGAAAAGAGGATCAACCGGCGTGATAATAAAGACTGTCGCCACCACAGCAATTCCAGAACAGACCTACCTGTCCAGTTGCCTTGAAGCAGGAAGAAATCAGCAGTACTAACCTCAGTGGGTTTACGTCCCGGATCGAGACATGGCTGTTCAGAACCCACAGAAGGTACTGGAAGCAAAAGTCAAGAATGGCATCATGGCGGATAGGAGACAGAAGCTCAAAAAAGAGGGCCGAGGCTTACTGTCTCACACAACGTGAAGCATGGCAGAATAGGCCAGGCTTGTATACAGAGTTCAAAGGATGGATTAAAAGGCAACCTGCCTGCCACAATGTTTCTTCTGTTTTTTTCTCCCTCTAGGAAACCAACGCGGACAGAGATAGATACTGCTGGGCGAATTGGGTGGAGAAGCATGACCAGGAGACTGTGGGCAGTGCTGTCTCCTCCTTACCTTGCTTCTTGTTGCTCGGAACAACCAGTGACCAGGGGACTGCGAGGAGTGCAGTCTCATATTTACCCTCCTCCTTATTCCCCGGAATGACCAAGAGTGGAGAAAACCCATGTAAGACTTTAATTTCATTCTTTAATGCATGGAGTGCAAGCATTTTTTTTAATTGGGTTTGTTTTCCAACATTAAAATACACTTATTTGTGTAATCATATGCCACGGCTCCGCTTGTTTGTCGCTCACAAGTGGTGGCAGCAGTGGGATTGAAAACGCAATGGAGAGCCTAATCAACACCCTAGCAGAGGGACAACAGCAATTACAGCAGAGGCTGCAACTACAAAGTCACCAAGCACAAGCTGATCATTCAATTACAAAGTGACAAAGTATAACGCAGGAGAAAAACCCAGACGCCCTCAGACAAATAATCAATGTGGTGGCCACTACAAGGACACATCCAACAGTACCCCCCTCTATTCTCCAAAAGTACCAAGTCGGGGAGGACCCCAGTTTCTTCTTTATGAACTTTAAATGGATCACCAGAAATGCATAATTGCCTCCGGATAGGTGGGGCATTACGGGATTGATGCAAAATGTGTCTACCAAGCAGTAAACCCAACTGGAGATGCACCATATGGAGAAATGAAGAAGAACATCCTAGAATGACTAGGGATGGATGAAAAGGCCTATTGAATTCAACTCAGAGAGAATCAATGGAAGGTGGGGGAAACCTCAGGACAACTATTTTACAGCGTGCAGGACTTAACTGAAAAATGGCTCCAGACATGTCATCCCTGGCCCAAGTGTCTGAGAAAATACTCCTCAAGCAGTACTTAGATTTTTTACATACACTCATTCAGAGGTGGGTGCATCAACATCACAGACTGAGTCAATCAGAGGCAATCAATATAGCCACAGAGTATCAGAAGGCGGGCATGCCCCTACTGACAGAAATTGGCAGCAACCCGAAAGCTACCTTTGAAGCTAACAACCCAAAAGCCCTGAATAACCATTGGATAAGAGTGGAACCAAAGCCTGGGAAGACCGAATCTAGGAACACACCCACAAAAGTACCTCCTTGCCAGCCCCAATGTTTTGAAGTCAGAGAATGGGATCACATTGCACGTTTTTGTCCAAGGAGAACCAAGCCAGAACCCATGGATATAGGATATATAAAGTATCAAACCTTCCAGGGAAATAGACGTCCTTATAGCATGGAAGTGAAGATTGACGGACAGCCAACCCAGGCAATGTTGGACAGCAGACAGCAGAAGCAGAAGTCAATAGATGACGATAACCCCCCTTAAGTACGTTGAAAAAGGAAATAGTTTTTTTGGCTTGTATATACAGGTATGTGATGAGGCATTGCAAAAAGTGCTCTACGCCACCTGAACAGTCCAATTATAAACCCAAAAGCTCCACTGCAAAGAATGCCACTTCTAAAGGAACGCTTCTAGAGGATCGAAGTAGATATAGTGGGGACTCTAGATCCAACCATCAGAGGATATCAGTATTTATTGGTCATAGTGCACTGTGCAACAAGGTATCCAGAAGCGTTACCAAAGAGGGGTACCTCAGCGAAACAAGTTTGTGACCTGCTCATTCGGTTCTTTGAATGAGCTTGTTTTCCTGAAGAGATAGTCACAAACCAGGGCACCAACTTCATGTCCACATTAATGAAACAAGTATGCAAATTGATGAACATCAACCAACTTCGAATGTCCGTGTATCATTCCCAAACAGACGGTTTGGTGGACCGAAATATCAAAACTATTAAGCAAATGTTGAAGAAGACCACCAAACCTTCTGGGAAAAACTGGAAGAGAGCACTACCTTGAGTTTCCATGGTACTGAGAGATACCCCACAGTCATCCACAGGATTTTCACCGCTCAAGAAACTCTTTGGCCCTCATTACGAGTTCGGCGGTAGCCATGCCGCTATTGGCGGCATGGCTGCCGCCGAAATCGCGTCCGGGTCCTCAGAATGAGGAATAACCAGGCCATTCTGAGTTCGGAAGGCCCGGTAATTCCTCCCTCCAAGGACCCGGACCGGACCTTCCCCATTCCCATTTCAGCCCCCATAGGGCTGAATGGAAATGGGAGAGGGAGAGGAAGCAAACAACGGGTCATTACGTGTTGGCCGGTTGTTTGCTCCCTCTTCCCCTTGCGGGACCCAGTAAGCATGCCTGGTTTGACCAGGCGTTGCTTCCATGGTCCCGCGAGGGGACCTCGTAATGAGGCGGTACGGGGTAAACGGCACCAGCACCTTTTACGGCGCTGTTTACCCCGTACCACCAGGGTCGTAATGAGGCCCTTTGTCTTTGGCCATCAACCCCAGACAGTGTTGGATGTGGTTAAAGAAGAGAAGGAACTCCAAGATGAGAAACCACTTTCTGAATACTTTGATGACCTCCGAATCACCTAGGAAACCTAAGAGACCTAGCAATAACCAACCTGGGTCAAGCACAGCAGAAACAGTAGGAACAATATAACAAAACCAGTCGAAGGAGACTGTCCCACAATTTTTGGGGGCCCTCTCCCCCCTCACCCCAAATGGGTGGCGGGGGCACCTCATGCAGGCCTCCCTGGGCCTCCTACAAATGGCTGCGTGCGGTACACCCCCTCTCCATTTGGGGTGGGGGGGATAGGAAGCCCAAACATTTTGGGACATGCCCCCCAGTGGGTGGGGTGGTAAGGTTTGGGCACCCCGGGGCCAGATTGGCACACCAATGTGCCCCTCTGCGCCAAGGGGAGGTGGGTTACCAAAGGAAAAAAGGGAAAATGGTGGAACGCATTTTAGGGGGGCTGTGGGACACCCCAAAAGGACAGGGAATTTTCTAATGGGATGGGGCGTTGACCTCCCCACCTGCAATGGAGTGGGTGCCATGTCATGCAGCCCTCCCTGGGACCAGATATCTGCTCCTAGGAAGGGACGCCTGAGCCCAGGGAGGAGTGCAAGACAGCCCCCCCTTTATCTGCCCCCAGGGAGGGCTACATTTTGCTGGTGTGACCGTAGGTAACATGTTTTTTGTTTTGTTTACAGCTTTTTCTACGCGAGCAGCTGCAACGTTATGTGAGTACTGTTTTTTATTATTCTATGGTTAGGACCCACTGTCAGTGGGGTGGGTGGGACTGGGGCTGGATTGTTGGTGGTGTGGGTGGGAATGGGCCGTCTTGGGAGATATGTTGGTGGGCTGGGACACAATTGCAGGGGCAGGCCACAAATTGGCCCCCATGACAGCATAACATTGGTGTTTCCCTGGCAGCGGATCCCTCCCATGTGGGTTGTCCGTCTACAAGCCCAGGCTCCACCTGTGGCTGTACTACATTACAGATGTCACCTCCAGGGAGGAATGGGGATCCTGCTGGGGCTCCCTGGAGCTGCTGCTGTGCTTAGGGGACGGTACACCCACATGGTACATGGATATCTGAGGCCAGGGACATCACCTCCAACTGTCCTAGAGTTGCAGCTGTGCTGCATTACAGCTTTTCCCTTCGGGGAGGTATTGGCACACTGCCTGACTCCCTGGTGGGGAGAAGCTGTAACGCAGGGTAGCCAGGGCTCCAGCAAAGTCGGCGGTAATATCCCTGGCCTTGGGCACCCTTCTCCCATGAGGGTCTTTGCCGCGGGTTCTGGGTAATAAATTCTGGGCCGATTTGCGTAAGTCAGACCTCTGTGGATTCGCACGTGTGTCCTCTTTTGGGAAATGCATGGAGTTCCCTGTTTTCCTTGCTGGCTTCGACATCCTAGGCCCATATCTGTAGGTTACCCACATGAACAAAATGGGCTGTGCCGAAAGGCTTGGGGTTACCAGTGGGTTACCCTTTTCCTTTTGCGCCCCCGGTAGGTGCACCCACACATGTGAGGTACCGTTTTCATTGGGACACGTGTGGGGACGCGGGAAGGTAGGCCATGTGTTGTTGGCGGTGTGTTTCGGTGGGTGGCCGGAGCAAAATGTCTGAGAATTGTCTTCATTTCCAGCCAATTTCAGACACATTTCCCTGTGTCCACTCACCGAAACACGTCGCCAACAACAGATGTCATACCTTCTCGCGTACCCACAGGTGTCCTGACAAAACGGTACCTCACATGTGTGGGTGCACTTACCGGGGGCGCAAAAGGAAAGGGGTAACCCACTGGTAACCCCAAGCCTTTCGCTACAGCACATTTTGTTCATGTGGGCAACCTACAGATTTTGGCCTAGAGTGTCAAAGCCAGCAAGAAAAACAGGGAACCCCATGCATTTCCCAAAAGAGGACACCCGTGGGAATGCACAGAGGTCTGACTTGCGCGAAGCGGCCCAGAATTTATTACCCAGAACCCCAGACAAAGTGAACATTGTGTTTTTTCCCCCACCAAATATCACACTTTGTCTGGGATTGTGGCTAATAAAAACTGGGGCAATTTGCACAAGGCAGACCTCTGTGGATTCCCACGGGTGTCCTCTTTTGGGAAATGCATGGGATTCCCTGTTTTCCTTGCTGGCTTTGACACCCTAGGCCCAAATCTGGAGGTTGCCCACATGAACAAAATGGGCTGTGCCGAAAGGCTTGGGGTTACCAGTGGGTTACCCTTTTCCTGCTGCGCCCCCAGTAGGTGCACCCACACATATGATGTACCGGTTTCATTGGGACACGTGTGGGGACGTGGGAAGGTAGGCCATGTGTTGTTGGCGGTGTGTTTTGGTGGGTGGCCAGAGCGAAATGTCTAAGAATTGTCTTAATTTCCAGCCAATTTCAGACACATTTCCCTGTGTCCACTCACCGAAACACGTCGCCAACAACAGATGTCATACCTTCTCGCGTTCCCACAGGTGTCCAGACAAAAACGTTTGTCAGATAAGTTGATAACTAAGCTTTCAGTATGGGTTTTGGTCTGACATTCTTGAGACTGGATCTGGTGACCCTTTTTCCTGTATTTCTCCCTTCCTCGCCTGTTAGCTCCTCTCCCTCTTCCTCCTCTGATGACGTTGGAGTAGTTGGGGTTTTGGGTCCTAAAGGGACGTTCTTTTGGAACCGTACTTGTTTGATTTGAGTATTATACAGGGTATGGTTCCCTTTCTTATATCTTTTAATTTCTGCAAGGAAACCTCTCCTATTGTTATGTATGGAGTCAGTTGTTGTATCTTGCTCTTGGTTTTCGGTATCCCTGGGTATTTCCGATTCAGAATCCGCATCAGAGGTGACTGGTGATGTAATTGGAGTAGGAATTAATGATTGGTCCCCATCGTACTTGGGTTGGTACGTGTATACTCTATTGTTTAGGTAATCTTTCTCATCTCTATAGAATTTTCTAAATTTCCGTAATTTTATTTCATCTTGGTATTCAACTAGTATTTGGTTCATTTTGGCATAGTTTTTCCTGGCATAGTTTTTTTCTTTGGTGCTGTCCAATTTCACACTTTCTGCAGATGGGCATACCATACAGATTTGGGCCTAGAGTGTCCAAGCCACCAAGGAAAACTGGGAACCCCATGCATTTATGAAAGGAGGGCACTAGTGGGAATCCACAGAGGTCCAACTTGCGCGAAGCGGACCAGAATGTTTTAACCAGAACCCCAGACAAAGTGAAAAATGTGCTTTTTTTGGGTACATTTCGGACTTTGCCGGGGTAATAAATTCTGGGCTGATTTGCGCAAATCATACCTCTGCGGATTCCCACGGGTGTCCTCTTTTCAGAAATGCATGAGGTTCCCTGTTTTCCTTGGTGGCCTGGACACCCGAGGCCTATATCTGTATCTGTATGGTGTGCCCGTCTGCAGAAAGTATGAAATTCACGTGTCCAAACAGACTTGGGGTTAGCTGTGTTTTAGGCTTTCCGCTTGGTGCCCAGGTAGGTGCACCCACACATGTGAGGTACCGTTTTCATTGGGACACCTGTGGGAACGCGGGACGGTAGGCCATGTGTTGGTGGCGGCGTGTTTCGATGGGTGAGCCGAGTTAAATGTGCAGAAAATGTGCTTTTTTCCCACATTTCGGACTTTGCGGGGGTGTCTGGGTAATACATCCTGGGCCGATTTGTGCAAATCATACGTCTGTGGATTCCCACAGGTGTCCTCTTTTCGGAAATGCATGGGGTTCCCTGTTTTCCTTGGTGGCTTGGACACCCGAGGCCCATATCTGTATGGAGTGCCGGTGTGCAGACAGTGTGAAATTCACGTGTCAAAACAGACTTGGGGTTACCTGTGTTTAAGGCTTTCACCTTGGCGCCCAGGTAGTTGCACCCACACATGTGAGGTACCGTTTTCATCGGGACGCCTGTGGGAACGCGGGACGGTAGGCCATGTGTTGTTGGTGCGGTGTTTCGATGGGTTAGCTGAGATAAATGTGCAGAAAATGTGCTTTTTTCCCACATTTTGGACTTTGCGGGGATGTCTGGGTAATACATCCTGGGCCGATTTGTGCAAATCATACGTCTGCGGATTCCCACAGGTGTCCTCTTTTCGGAAATGCATGGGGTTCTCTGTTTTCCTTGGTGGCTTGGACACCCAAGGCCCATATCTGTGTGGTATGCCCATCTGCAGAAAGTATGAAATTCACGTGTCAAAAGAGACTTGGGGTTATATGTGTTTTAGGCTTTCCCCATGGCGCCCAGGTAGGTGCACCCACACATGTGAGGTACCGTTTTCATCGGGACACCTGTGGGAACGCGGAACGGTTGGCCATGTGTTGTTGGCGGGTGTTTAGATGGGTGTGCCAACTGAAATGTGCAGAAAACGCATTTTTGTTTTCACACATTTCGGACTTTGCGTGGGTCTCTGGGTAATGAATATGGCCGATTTGCACAAATCATACCTCTGCGGATTCCCACGGGTGTTCTCTTTTCGGAAATGCATGGGGTTCCCTGTTTTCCTTGGTGACTTGGACACCCGAGGACCATATCTGTATGGTGTGCCTGTCTGCAGAAAGTGTGACATTCACGTGTCAAAACAGACTTGGGGTTACCTGTGTTTTAGGCTTTCCCCTTGGCGCCCAGGTAGGTGCACCCACACATGTGAGGTACCGTTTTCATCAGAACACCTGTGGGAACGTGGGACGGTAGGCCATGTGTTGTTGGTGGGGTGTTTTGATGGGTGTGCCAAGTGAAATGTGCGGAAAATGCGTTTTTTTCCCACATTTCGGACTTTACAGGGGTGTCTGGGTAATAAATTCTGGGACGATTTGCACAAATCATACCTTTGCGGATTCCCACGGGTGTTCTATTTTCAGAAATGCATGGAGTTCCCTGTTTTCCTTGGTAGCTTGGACACCCAAGGCCCATATCTGTATGGTGTGCCCATCTGCAGAAAGTTTGAAATTCGGCTGTGAAAACAGACTTGGGGTTACTTGTGTTTTAGGCTTTCCCCTTGGCGCCAAGGTAGGTGCACCCACACATATGAGGTACTGTTTTCATCAGGACACCTGTGGGAACGCGGGACAGTAGGCCATGTGTTGTTGGTGGGGTGTTTCGATGGGTAAGCCGAGTGAAATGTGCAGAAAAAGTGTTTTTTTCCCCACATTTTAGACTTTGCGGGGGTGTCTGGATAATACATTCTGGGCCGATTTGCGCAAATCATACCTCTGCGGATTCCCACGGGTGTCCTTTTTTCGAAAATGAATAGGGTTCCCTGTTTTCCTTGGTGGCTTTGACACCCGAGGCCCACATCTGTATGGTGTGCCCGTCTGCAGAAAGTGTGAAATTCAGGTATGAAAACAGACTTGGGGTTACTTGTGTTTTAGGTTTTCCCCTTGGCGCCCAGGTAGGTGCACCCACACATGTGAGTTACCATTTTCATCGGGACACCTGTGGGAACGCGGGACAGTAGGCCATGTGTTGTTGGCAGCTTGTTATGATGGGTGTGCCGAGTGAAACGTGCGGAAAATGTGTTTTTTCCCACATTTCGGACTTTGCAGGGGTGTCTGGGTAATAAATTCTGGGCCAATTTGCACAATTCAGACCTCTGTGGATTCCCACGGGTGTCCTCTTTTCGGAAATGCATGGGGTTCACTGTTTTCTTTGGTGGCTTGGACACCCGAGGCCCATATCTGTATGGTGTGCCCGTCTGAGGAAGTGTGAAATTCGGGTGTGAAAACAGACTTGGGGTTACTTGTGTTTTAGGCTTTCCCCTTGGCGCCCAGGTAGGTGTACCCACACATGTGAGGTACTGTTTTTATCGGGACACCTGTGGGAACACGAAATGGTTGGCCATGTGTTGTTGGCGGCGTGTTTCGATGGGTGAGCCGACTGAAATGTGCAGAAAACGCATTTTTGTTTTCCCACATTTCGGACTTTGCGCGGGTCTCTGGGTAATAAATATGGGCCGATTTGCACAAATCATACTTCTGCGGATTCCCATGGGTGTCCTCTTTTTGGAAATGCTTGGGGTTCCCTGTTTTCCTTGGTGGCTTGGACACCCGAGGACCATATCTGTATGGTGTGCCCGTCTGCAGAAAGTGTGAAATTCACGTGTCAAAACAGACTTGAGGTTACCTGTGTTTTAGGCTTTCCCCTTGGCACCCAGGTAGGTGCACCCACACATGTGAGGTACCATTTTCATCGGGACACCTGTGGGAACGCCGGACCGTAGGCCATGTGTTGTTGGCGACCTGTTTTGATGATTGAGCTGAGTGAAATATGCGGAAAATGCGTTTTTTTCACACATTTCGGACTTTGCAGGGGTGTCTGGGTAATAAATTCTGGGCCGATTTGCACAAATCATACCTCTGCGGATTCCCACGGGTGTTCTATTTTCGGAAATGCATGGGGTTCCCTGTTTTCCTTGGTGGCTTGGACACCGAAGGCCCATATCTGTATGATGTGCCCGTCTGCAGAAAGTGTGAAATTCAGGTGTGAAAACAGACTTGGGGTTACCTGTGTTTTAGGCTTTCCCCTTGGCGCCCAGGTAGGTGCACCCACACATGTGAGGTACCGTTTTCATCAGGACACCTGTGGGAATGTGGGACGGTAGGCCATGTGTTGTTGGCGGCGTGTTTCGATGGGTAAGCCGAGTGAAATTGCGGAAAATGTGTTTTTTCCCCACATTTCGGACTTTGCAGGGGTATCTGGGTAATAAATTCTGGGTCGATTTACGCAAATCATACCTCTGCGGATTCCCACGGGTGTCCTCTTTTTGTAAATGCATGGGGTTCCCTGTTTTCCTTGGTGGCTTGGACACCCGAGGCCCATATCAGTATGGTGTTCCCGTCTGCAGAAAGTGTGAAATTCAGGTGTGAAAACAGACTTGGGATTACTTGTGTTTTAGGCTTTCCCCTTGGCGTCCAGGCAGGTGCACCCACACATGTGAGTTACCATTTTCATCGGGACACCTGTGGGAATGCGAGACAGTAGGCCATGTGTTGTTGGCAGAGTGTTTTGATGGGTGTGCCGAGTGAAATTTGCAGAAAATGCGTTTTTGTTTCCCACATTTTGGACTTTGCGGGGGTGTCTGGGTAATAAATTCTGGGCGATTTGCGCAAATCATACCTCTGCGGATTCCCATGCGTGTCCTCTTTTCGGAAATGCATGGGGTTCCCTGTTTTCGTTGTGGCTTGGACACCCGAGGCACATATCTTTATGGTGTGCCCTTCTGCAGAAAGTGTGAAATTCAGGTGTGAAAACAGACTTGGCGTTACCTTTGTTTTAGGCTTTCCCCTTGGCGCCCAGGTAGGTGCACCCACACATGTGAGGTACCATTTTCATCAGGACACCTGTGAAAATGCGGTACCGAAGGCCATGTGTTGTTGGCGGCGTGTTTCGATGGGTGAGCCGAGTGAAATGTGCGGAAAATGTGTTTTTTTTCTCACATTTCGGACTTTGCGGGGGTGTCTGGGTAATAAATTCTGGGCCGATTTGCACAAATCATACCTCTGCGGATTCCCACGGGTTTCCTCTTTTCGGAAATGCATGGAGTTCCCTGTTTTCCTTGGTGGCTTGGACACCCGAGGCCCATATCTGTATGGTGTGCCGGTGTGCAGAAAGTGTGAAATTCACGTGTCAAAACAGACTTGGGGTTACCTGTGTTTTAGGCTTTCACCTTGGCGCCCAGGTAGTTGCACCCACACATGTGAGGTACCGTTTTCATCGGGACACCTGTGGGAACGCGGGACGGTAGGCCATGTGTTGTTGGTGCGGTGTTTCGATGGGTTAGCTGAGATAAATGTGTGGAAAATGTGGTTTTTTTCCCACATTTTAGACTTTGCGGGGTGTCTGGATAATAAATTCTGGGCCGATTTACGCAAATCATACCTCTGCGGATTCCCACAGGTGTTATCTTTTCAGAAATGCATGGGGTTTCCTGTTTTCATTGGTGACTTTGACACCTGAGGCCCATATCTGTATGGTGTGCCCGTCTGCAGAAAGTGTGAAATTCAGGTATGAAAACAGACTTGGTGTTACTTGTGTTTGAGGTTTTCGCCTTGGCGCCCAGGTAGGTGCACCCACACATGTGAGTTACCGTTTTCATTGGGACACCTGTGCGAACGTGGGACAGTAGGCCATGTGTTGTTGGCAGCATGTCTTGATGGGTGTGCCGAGTAAAATGTGCTGAAAATGCATTTTTTTCCCACATTTTGGACTTTGCGGGGTGTCTGGGTAATAAATTCTGGGCCGATTTGCACAAATCAGACCTCTGCAGATTCCCACGGGTGTCCTCTTTTTGGAAATGCATGGGGTTCCCTGTTTTCTTTGGTGGCTTGGACACCCGAGGCCCATATCTTTATGGTGTGCCCGTCTGCAGAAAGTGTGAAATTCGCGTGTGAAAACATACCTGGGGTTACTTGTATTTTAGGCTTTCCCCTTGGTGCCCAGGTAGGTGCAACCACACATGTGAGATACCGTTTTCATCTGGACACCTGTGGGAATGCGGGACGGTAGGCCATGTGCTGTTGGCAGCGTGTTTAGATGGGTTTGCAGAGTGAAATGTGCAGAAAATGCATTTTTGTTTCCACATTTCTGACTTTGCAGGGGTGTCTGGGTAATACATTTTGGGCCGATTTGCGCAAATCATACCTCTGCGGATTCCCACGGGTGTCCTCTTTTCCAAAATGCAAGGGGTTCCCTGTTTTCCTTGGTGGCTTGGACACCCGAGGCCCATATCTGTATGGTGTGCCCATCTGCAGAAAATGTGAAATTCAGGTGTGAAAACAGACTTGGGGTTACCTCTGTTTAGGCTTTCCCCTTGGCGCCCAGGTAGGTGCACCCACACATGTGAGGTACTGCTTTCATTAGGACACTTGTGGGAACGCGGGACGGTAGGCCAATGTTGTTGGCGGCGTGTTTCGTTGGGTGAGCCGAGTGAAATGTGCAAAAAATGTGTTTTTTTTCTCCCGCATTTCGAACTTTGCGGGGGTGTCTGGGTAATAAATTCGGGGCCGATTTGCACAAATCATACCTCTGCGGATTCCCACGGGTGTCCTCTTTTCGGAAATGCATGGGGTTCCCTGTTTTCCTTGGTGGCTTGGACACCCGAGGCCCATAGCTGTATGGTGCGCCCGTCTGCAGAAAGTGTGAAATTCAGGTGTGAAAACAGACTTGGTGTTACCTGTGTTTTAGGCTTTCCCTTTGGCGCCCAGGTAGGTGCACCCACACATGTGAGGTACCGTTTTCATCGAGACACCTGTGGGAACGCGGGAAGGTATAACATTTGTTGTGTTTGTGTGGGTTCCTAACGTTTTGACCCATTTGCTGGTGCCCTTTCTCACACAACCCTTTCATTTCCCAAATGTGTCCTACATTTAGTCGCTGCTTTAGGCACCATACACTTTTGTAACCTGCACAAGTCACCTACCCTTGAAAAGGTCTGCCTGTGCTCTTTCTAAAACAGTATGCTTGCCATTCCTCACCACATTGGTTTTCCTGATTTACACATGCTAATTGCATCTGTTCAGGCCGTAAGCATAAAACGCCTGTGTACCATGGCTCAGTGTTTTGCTTGTGGTATTGCTTGTTTTGTAAAACACTACACAAAATGTGTGCTTTCCTAACTGCAAGAGTCGGGGGAATGTAGAATTCATAGAAGCCATTGCCGTACCAAGCCAACCATGTCCACCACATACCTTTTTTTCGGTCATTTTCCCGCTTTTCCCCCAATCTACGGCATTTTCCCCTACCTAGTTGTTGCCCGACCTACGCAAATCACCCCTTCCTAAACTTGGAATTTTGTCTACTTTTCAGAAATATATGCGTTTCTGTCCTCCAATTTGGCTTTCCTACCCTTTTCTTCCATTCCGTCCATGCATGTCCAATTGGCAAAAATGGCCAAAATTGCCTACCTCTCACAAAACAGTTGATAACCACATCAAAATATTTTTTTTCATTTCCACTCAACCTGTTCTTGAAAGCCAGGAAATTGGGGAATTCGGCACAGCAAACCATTTGTTCCTAGCTCTTCCAAGGAAAAAACCACAGGCTTCTTTGTACATCATTTTATTCACATTTTTTGAAAAAAACACAACGTTTTCGCCCTTTTTGCTTATTTTCCCCCCTACAGCAACCTAGAATTCCTGGGTGGCATTACGACCACCTACATGTGGGAAAAAAGGAGCCAAATTTGGCCGAGATATCTCATGTAACAAAAACGTTACAAGCCATTGAATGGCCACATCCCGAAATCACCAAAAAAGCCCTTGGCACTGGGGGGGCGGGGAATATCCATGGCACTTAAAGGGTTAACTGATAGGGAACCGCCAAATATGTTACTAACACGCAAATAAAATATAAGTATATATGTTCCCTTAACCAATCCCTCCTTTCGATAGGTTTTACTGTTTGCCACGTATGATGATGTCATAGTTGACATACATTGAAGTATAAAGCCTTTCTATAATCGAAATGTAGTTGAGAGTGTGTGAGCTGCAATCTGTTTGTTCACCAGGTATCCCTACTTTATTTGAGCTGATAATAAAGTAGTACTTTACCATATTCTATGAGTCTGTCCGGTTATTTGTGTCTAAGATAAGATATTTGGTAATTCCATCTAGCTCTTGGAATGCTCCAGGTGCTACTGCACATTTTGGTAGCGGTGCAGTGGTTCTGATCTAGTCTCCTGGGCCCAGATCCCTCCTCTCTGATTCTCGACGACTTCCACCATTAGTCAGACTAATCAGTGCTTTAAGTGGGGTAAGAAATTGAGGGGGGGCTCTCGTTTGGAGGCGTGGCCTCCATTGTGGGCGTGGCCTAAAAGTGCACAAATCATAGTAAAGTGCGCAAACAAATATATAAATGTATTTGAGCATTTATATATTTGTTTGCGTACTACTATGGTTTGTGTATTTTTCAAGCCTCCTTTTATATTCATATCAATGTTACATATTTCTATGTTTATAAAAGGTGGCTTGAAAGTGCACACACCATAGTAAGTTACGCACACTTGTGTGCTTACCTTACTATGGTTTGTGTACTATTCAAGCTGCATTTTATAAACATAGACATTTGTGACATATGTCTATGTTTATAAAAGACGTCTTGAAACGTAGGCATCTTTTATAAAGCGTTGAGGACGGACAAAACCCAAGGTGGCTTTGTCCGTCGACAAAGCTTTATAAAAGTTGCTTTGAATTGTGTACGATTCAAGCCATCTGTTATAAACATAGAAATATTTCTACGTGTATAAAAGATGGCTTAAACGTACACAGTTGAAGGCATCTTTTATAAATCCTTGCCAAAGGAGAAAGGCGCCTCGGGCTCAGTGATGTCTGCTCAGAGCACTGACCCCGAGGCGTCTTTCACTCTCTGCGAACCCGCGGGCTCCGTGATCTAATCTACATATTAGATCATGGAGCCCGCGGGTTCGCTGAGGGTCAGTGACCTGGCGAGGGGAACTAAGGCACTGTAGCTTCCTCTGATGGCCCCTCAGATGAGGGGTCATCAGAGAAAGTTACAGAGACTGACGGAAGTGCCAGCCAGTGACAGCGATGCTGTGGCTGGCTGGCACTTCTGTCAGCTTGCCTGACGTTTAACTGGCGGGCGCATCTCTCGTTGCGGCTGCGGCCGCGCGGGATAATGCGTCCTGCCATGGCGTGGTGGGGCTGGGGGGCCCCGGCAGGGCCCCGGCTCAGCCTCACTTTTTGGAGACTGCCGGGGCCCGGCCCCGGCAGGCCCCGGCCCACTTAAAGCACTGAGACTAATGCAGAGTTTCCTGTGGAGAACAGAGAAAAAGACACGTGTGAAAAAGAGTCAGTCAGCAGGTGGACCCTTAGAAGAAATTCTGGTCCAGTCCCTGCTGGCACCCCGCAGACGGAAGACGAAGTGGTATTTTGGGGAAGAGATGATACCAATGCACTCAAGCTGAGCAACGGATGTAAGTAGAGCATCAAAAGTGGCAAACAAAAGGGTAGGGACTGTATTATAAACGCAAATATATAAACAGGATTTGGGTCAAAGAAAGAGAGAGATACCTCGATTCCTGGTTCCAAGGTGACAGAAGGACACACATTAAACTCCAAGTGGGGTGTTTTTAGGAATTCCTCAGGCAAGGGCGAGATGAAGAATGCGTGTCAAACTCCAAAATGGTGTAAACCTGAGATGAGATACATTTACTAGAGACAGCAAGGTACGGCGAAATAAAATGTTCACACTTGTTCGGGGTTATAAATATGTCAGCGTGAAAAGTTTATTGTGGTTAAACTAATAGGCATAAAACGATCGTAATAATCTAGCTGGTTATCAGACTCTATAATAAAGCGATTGACGTCAATCAAAGAAGGATAAAAGATGAATAAAAATAATAAATAAAAGAAGATTCTTAGAGAATTAATAACAAAACAGCAGGACAGTAAGAATCGAAAGGACTATAAATAAAGGAATAAAGAGAGTATAATTGTTTTTAAAATTGGTTGAAAAGTTGTGTTTTGGAAATGAGCGGCGATTGATGATGCTTGCCCAAAATTGATTATTGTGGTGTATTCGATAAAACGTATTAACGGAATAAAGGTTTGGTATGTATTGACAGTCAAAAATGACTTGTCATCATGGGGGACACACCCCTGCTACATCTGTGTAAGACATTACGGAGATATACACCCACGAATAGGAAGTACCATTCTGAATAGGTAAAAGGCACAGCTGATAAAATGTATATGCCTTGGCCTCAAGAAGCTTCATTATCAATAACTATGTTACAATACATGACAACACACTTACATGCTGCATATACAGAGAAGAAGTTACAGAAAAGGTTACCCGTTTTAGAGCTATGGAATATGTATCAGAGCGAGAAGGAAGACACACCCGAAAAGGAGTGGATGCTTAATCAGCATAAAGCAGTGCATGAAAAGCCCTTGGCTCCTCTTTCTACTTCTGAAAACAGCAGTACAGATACCGAAAAAAAGAGATTCTATCCTTTAAAGGAGCTAAAGGCGGTGGCGAGGCATGTAAATATGACGGTTGAGCACCCTGCTTAAAACAGTGAGAACAACATGGAAGAAAGCAAGATTAAAGAACATAAATACATGTCAACACGTGATGAATATAAAGAGCGTGACGAAAGAAGGGACAGACGGATAGAGATAGAGGAAGAAGCTAAGAGACCAAAAGAAGGGAAGGACAAAGCTAAGAAAGAAACAGTAGTGCAGAATGAGTGGATGGGAGGACAGATATTACTCAAGTTAGATGGAAAGGGCATTGATGGTGTTACAGAAAGAGAATGTTAATGTTAAAAGTATTTATATAGCGCACAAAGGGAGTTGGTCTCCAGGCGCTCAGGTGTATCTGAAAACAAAGAGGTGGGGTTGGGTTAGTGGGTGAAGAGGGCATAGGAAAGTAAGAAGGTGGTGTCCTGTTGGCAGCTTCAGTTCGGTGTGTTCTGTGGGCTGAGCGTTGGTGTGAATATAGGATCGAAGCAAGTCCTCGTGTGCTGTTGATGTGATCTATGTGTTGGTTATTTTTTGTTGCGGTGTGGTGAAGTGTGTGCGATTTTCTGTGAGAGAAATGGTTGTGTGGGTTTTCGCACTAATTAAGTATGCAGAAATTTGAGGTTTGGTTAGTGGGTTATATGTCTCTTGATCCTTGTTTTGAAAGAACAAGAGAATTAAGAGAGGAATGGGATAAGAATGAAAAGGAAAGAAAGAGTATACAAAGAGGAGGAGAGAGAGAGAAAGTGAAAGGAAGAATGAAGAAGGTATGAGGAACAAAAGAAAGAGAAAGCGATGGAGGATAATAAGGAGGATGAAATAGAAACACAAAGATTGGATGAACGTAGGTTGCAATGAAGAAGAGAGGAAGAAGTGAAGACGGGAAGAAGAAATGAGAAGGAGTAGGGGACAAATGGATGGCGAAATAGGTCACTTGGCTAATAGATGCATAGTGCCAATCGAAGCACAAGAACGATGGAAATATGCTGCCTTCTCCCCCAGGAGGAGCCGGAGCTCCCGTTCCCCTGCAGGAGCAGTCCCAGCGTAGAGGTGCCCTCGAGGGGTACTTGATTGATGCCTGGACACCCTTCAGACAATTGTGGCACCAGGATCCATGCAGCACGACACTTGTAAATCGCCCCCCTAATTTCCCTTGTTCTGCTTTTTGCCTAAATCCGTTCCTTTGGATGCCCCCGCCTTCCTCTGAAACATCCTTTACATTCTTTTTATTGTCCACACTGCATTAATCTGCAGCAGATGCCACGAGGCAAAAGCCACTCTAAAATGGCCGCTGCCATTTCTTCTCGGCCATCCTTGTTGTGAAACACACCACCAGCCTCAGCGCCAATCCGCATTGGCTGCTAGCCTCTTCTTTTGGACCAATCGCGAGCCGGCAGGCTCAAGCCGGTACCTCCACAAAGGCACGATCACCAAGGCTACTGCCTGTCGGGAGATGGATGGGCACTGGGCCCCCACACGCCTGCCCCCACCCGGTAAGGACTTCCGCTCACCCCTCTACTCCAACGGCCCCACAGACTACTCATATTATGTGCCCATGTAATCTCCCAAAGAGCGCTGTTTATACTACCAGAACCATTTGCCCCTGTAAGTCCTACAGAATTCTGTATACATCATGTTCATACACAGATGTACACACCTGAATCAGGACAGCACTGTATACCCGATCTACCACTGATATGTTATAATGAATATACTATGGGCCTCATTACGACCTCGGCGGTAGCCATGCCGCTATTGGCGGCATGGCTGCCGCCGAAATCGCGCCCGGGTTCCCAGAATGAGGAATTATCGGGCCATTCCAAGTTTGGAGGGCCCGGTAATTCCTCCCTCCAGGAACCCGGGCCCGGACCTTCCCCATTCCCATTTCAGCCCCCATAGGGCTGAATGGGAATGTGAGAGGGAGCAAACAATGGGCCGATCACAAGTGGCCCGTTGTTTGCTCACTCTTTCCCTCGCGGGACCCGGTAACGACGCCTGGTTTTACCAGGCATCCTTACCGGGTCCCGGGAGGGGACCTCGTAATGTGGCGGAGTGGGTTTAACGGGTCCACCTCCTTTTGGGAGCCCGTTAACCCGTTCCACCAGGGTCGTAATGAGGCCCAATTTTACCATTGCAGACCGGCATACTAGCTCCCATAGTAGCTCCCATGTTTTATGCCGGCCCCAGCCTCTGCCACCATTGTCAGTCCTATCTAAGATATCGACCCCTTTTCTCAAATGCAGAGTTTTCCGGCACCTGTGCTACTTAACCTCAACTACATGTGCATTTGCTACCATACTAGCTCTGTGTATAAACGCACTTGCCCTTTCTGAACCTACTTTCACATGCGCTGATACCTACCTTGTATCAGGATATATGGGCATCTCTGTCTACTGTTGTATTTTAGGCCCACTGATGAAAATCTGTTCTACCTACTGTGTTTTTAGGCCTCTCTGCTCAAAATTGAATCAGCCTACTGTTGTATCTTAGGCCCTACTGCTGAAAATCTATTCTACCTACTGTGTTTTTAGGCCCCACTGCTAAAAATAGAATCAACCTACTATTATGTTTAGGCCTCTCTGCTGAAAATTGAATCAGCCTACTGTTGTTTTTAGGCCTCTCTGCTGAAATTTGAATCAGCCTGCCTACTGTTGTATTTTAGGCCCTACTGCTGAAAATCTATTCTACCTACTGTGTTTTTAGACCTCACTGCTGAAAATTGAATCAACCTACTGTTATTTTTAGGCCTCTCTGCTGAAAATTGAATCAGCCTACTGCTGCATTTTAGGCCCTACTGCTGAAAATTGTATCAGCATACTGCTGTTTTTAGGCCTCTCTGTTGAAATTGTACTTCAGGCCACCCTGCATACAAGGATGACCATAGCCACCAGCAAATTCTCTGCCCAACCCACCACACTGCTCACCTTTCTTATTGCACTCTCTGCTCTCTCATTTCTCATCACACCCCCCCACCCCAAACGAAAACACTGCTCAGCCCTGCCACCACTCCCACTCAACCTACCCCAGCGGAAACATACCTATCTCTTGTAGACATATGCTCTGCACCACCTTGCATCACAACTATGTGCAGATTGGAAAGACTCAGAGCTCGCACACTGATTGCAGAACTCAGCACTCAATCAACTTCTACAGCAATCAGAAACAATAGGCTAGGCTCCTGCACCACCCGCAAACACACCCTTCGCACGGAACACTCGAACACAAGTAAACAGTCACCCACCAACCTCAACAGGCCCCACACTGCCACTACACACAACACACCAGACCTCACCTACACCACCACAAAAAAATCACACACACCCCCACATCAAATGTGCTCTCATTAATGTACGCTCCCTCCCAGCCCATGCAACTGAGATTCACGACCTCATAACCGACAACAACATCAACCTACTAGCCATCACAGAAACCTGGCTCCATGAAGCCTCTGGCCCCGCCGTCGTACTTGCACTACCACCAGGCTTCACCATCCTCAGACAAGACAGACTAGCAAGAGTGGGAGGCGGACTAGCCATCATCTACAAAGAGAGCCTCCACCTTTGACTTATCAGTCACCCCTGGACCAGCAACTCTGACCTTCTATCTGCTAAACTCACACTGTCCCCCAACAGCACTATCAACATTCACGTACTGTACCGCCCCCCAGGCCTCCCCCTAGACTCTCATAAACACCTCACCCACATACTCAGTAATAACATCAAAAGCTCCATTAAGACCCTCCTATTAGGAGACTTCAATTTAGGATTTAATGATGAGAAAGACAAAAACGCTGATACCTTCACTAAAGAACTAAATGACTTGGGTTTCACCCAAAACGTATTAAGTCCCACTCACTCCAAAGGCCGCATCTTAGACTGGATTGTGGACCATAACTGCCTCTCAACCATCACCGCTAACACCACCGTGCCATGGACCGATCACAACTGTATCGAATTCACTATACCCATCACCAAAAGCACCAAAACCCTCACCCCTGCTACCGCAGCGCAAGTGAGAAGCTCCAAAAAGCTCACTGAGGACAACCTGCGCCCTTACCTCAACATCCCTGAACTAGCACCCCCCTTCGCCAAAGACCCCAATACCCTAGCTAACATCTACAAGGATATTAGCACTAAAGCAATTAACGAGATAGCACCTCTTGAAGCCAAAAAAGATAAGAAATCATTACACACAAATTCATGGTTCACTGAAGAACTTCAGTCACTGCGCACATTCGAAAAGAGTAGCACTGAAAAACTGGCAAACCAATCCTAGTGTCAATGCCAAAAATGAGTTCAATTTAATCTCCCACCAATACAAAGCAGCCATCACCTCAGCCAAAGGTAACGCTTTCAACACACGCATCTCCAATGCTAAACCTCACTCTAGAGAGATCTTCTCCATCTTCAATGAGCTTATCTCCCCTCCCAACACACCCAATGAAATATTGAAAGATGAAGCATGGTGTGCAAGCATCCAATCAGCCATATTACACAAAATAGACCTCCTCCAAAAGAAAATTAAAGACCACTGCAAAGCCCTACCATTGCAAATAGGGACGAAATCAACCAACTCAACTCCCGAGTCAACCAACTCCAACAGACCTGTATTCTCCTTCATGGATATCACTGAACAGGAAGTTTTAGACCTCCTCAAAAACCTCAAACCCTCTCCCTGTAAAGGGGACATATGCCCACCTAAGCTCATCAAGGACTACGCAGACCGCCTCACTCCACTCTTCACGGCCTTCATCAATGCGTATTTCAAAACAAGCATCATACCAGCCAGTCTCAAAGAGGCCTGGGTCCGCCCACTCCTTAAAAAAATGACTCCCGACCCTCTACAACCTAATAACTACTGACCAATTACCACGGTACCATTCCTCCTGAAATTACTGGACAAAGCTGCCCATTGCCAAATCCATCACTTTCTGGAAGCCCACTCCATCCTAGGGACCAGACAATCTGTTTTCCGGAAAGGACACGGCACTGAAAAAACTCTGGTGGATCTAAAGAATCAGATCACCTAAATCATGGACAAAGGCAAGCCAGCCTTGCTGCTGCTCCTAGATCTCTCAGCCGCTTTCGATCTGGTTGACCATAAGACTCTCACATCATACCTCACACATTCAGCTAACTTCTCCAAAGAAGCAGCTCTCTGGGTCACCTCCTTCCTTGAAGGAAGAGCCATGAAGGTCTTCTCGGATATAGCAAACGCTAAACCTACCACAATCCACTGCGGAGTCCCTCAGGGATCCTGAACAGCACCCACATTATACAACTTGTCCCTCTTCGACAAGCTTGACTCACTTGGTATCGCGTATACGAATTACGCTGACGATACACAAGTACTTCTACCCCTCTCAGGATCATACTACAAAGATGCCAAGGTACCCAACACAATCTACTCCACCATCCAGGCTTGGATGGTGGTAAATGGCCTCTGCTTCAATGGGCAAAGGACGGAAATCATCGTACTAGGCCAAAAGAACACCCTAACCAAGCTTGACAAATTATATGCCAACTTTACCATTGACAACTCCACTATCCCTGTATCTACAGCAGTCAAGATGCTGGGAGTATACTTAGAGTCCTCACTAACCATGACCAGACAGGTTAGCGCCATCAACTCCTCCTCTGCACACACTCCCAAACTAATAAACGCCATAAAACCTTACCTATCCAAACCCAATTGCCTATCAATAGCCAGAGCAACCATTGGTGCAAAACTAGACTATTGTAATGCCCTTCTGGCAGGCACATCCGATAAAAACCTAAAGAGGCTTCAAGTCACGCAGAACAACGCTCTCCGTGATGCCCTAAGCAAAATCCTCACACTCACACATAAATGCCTTACTCTATCCGCACCCTCATACCTATCTGAGACTATCTCCAAGTACTCCTCCACACGTCCCACCAGGACACAATACACTAACCAACTCCACATCCCATGTATCAACAGAGCCAAAGCCGGTGGCTTAGGCTTCCCATATATTGCTGCCAAACTCTGGAATGCACTACCTACAGACATCAGAACAGAAGACTCACTCCCTGCATTTCGTAGGAAACTCAAGACCCAACTCCTTCGCAGTAAAATGCAACCGTCTCTATAAATATGTATAATATCACATGTAAATATGTAAAATATTTTATTGCCTGTAACCGTATGTATCATCATGTATATGTAACTAAGCTATGTATGTAACAAGCGCCACGATGCCCATGGGCTGTTGTGCGCTTTACACATCTGAATAAATAAATAAATAAATAAATAAGAAAGAAGAGAGAGTATTACAACAGCCACACAGAGAGTTGCAAGGGATACAGAGAAAACAGACATAGGCTGATGAGCATGAGGCAGAAGACATAGGTAAAAGAATTGGGGATTTATATAGGCAAATGAGGGATGATGATGATTATAAAACCAAAGGGAGCCTCGGAGGATCTCCACCAAAGGAAACAGAAGGTAAACCCGAGGACGTAATAACGGAAGAGCATAGAACGCTGCCCTTAAGAATACTAGATCTTGATGATGAGGAAAGGGAGGACAGCCATACAAGCTGAGGTATAATGATGTCAGACGAAGAAAGGGAGGAAAATGAAAGAGTGCGATGAGAAGGCAGATGTGGTTTTTTGATAGACCCAAGCATAGAAAGAGGAGTAAACTGGTCAGATTTAGAAGATCCTAAAGAAAAAACACCAGAACCGACGCCATATACTGAACGACCAACAGCACGGTCGTGCTGTGCAAGAGATGTATTCCCACCATATGTAAGCAGATTAAGGTTTTTACCAATATGAAAATGAACGGTGAAACTATCCCCACCTGGAAGACAAGGAGCATAGGTGGGTACAATTGTGGACCAGGATTTGCACAATTCCCATTATTAGAGACAGGGGGAGGACAGCCACAATATATCCTGTGGTCGCAAATGGAGAAAGACAATTTGAAATGTAAATTACCCAGTTGACTACAGGCACAGGAACATGGATTTATGAGTTAGAAAGAATGACAGCGGGAATGACGTTAGCAGTGGGTGACATAAAAGGCCTGCTAGCAGCTATTCTAGGGGAGAGTGCTGACAACATTTGGAGACAAGCTGGATACGTGAATGTGACAGCACAGAATAATGACACACAATGGAGCGCCATTTAATAATTGTAGAGCAGACATATGAAAGGCACTTAGAGTACAATATCCTGACACATGAGACATGGGTGTGATTATGACAAGAAAAATGGGTGAGGACGAAGATCCTGCTGCCTTATTCAAGAGATTCAAGAACGTTGGGATAAAACAGAAGCATTATTTTAGCATATTTTATGTCAGGGACTGCCCAAGCCAGTGCAACGCCATATGAAGAAACAAGTAGGGATGGAAGCGAAGCCATGGCCAGAAATATAGTTCACTATTGTACATCATTGTCGATTGTTACAAGAAAAGAATAAGAAAAAGGCAGAGAGAGGAAAGCAGGAGGAGGCAAAGTTGTTTCAGAAATAATTTTCTAAATTTGCCATAGAAGGAGCAGTGTTAACAAGTGGTGAAGGCATGACAACACAGGAGGTACAGCCAGCACAGCTCAGCCAGCCAGCACAGCGAAACAATGTAATGTATCCTATAGATCAAAGTGGGTATAATGTTTGGCCACGAGGTAAAGGTAATGAACGTAGAGGACGACGAGGTGGATTTCAAAACCTCAATTAGTAGGAGGATTTAATGGGAGACAGCTGCAGCAATGTTGGAATTGTGGAAGGATAGGACATATGGGCCGAATGTGTAAAAGAACAGGGGGCATACAGCAGAACTGGCAAGCTCCAAGAGGGGGGATGGGCTACTCACCACAGTACAATACAGAACCACAAGAATATTATGCCCAAGATCACATGCAGAATCAGACGCGTGCGCCGCAAATACAGCAAGTGCAGCAAGGTGCCTTACAAACACAGCTATCACAAGGGCAACCACAGCAAGCGCCTATACAGACAGAACAAGTACAGACACAGCCAGCACAGATGCAACAAGCAATAGTGCCACAATGGAATGCGAACACAGGAGTCCCACAAGCTTCCACACCCAGGATAGGGAGTGTGACCGTGGTAGGAGGAAATCCTTTCACGGGTACGGGGATACATTTATATCCATGATAGAAAAGCCCACAGAGCGCCCTGATGTGTTCAGTACTATCAATGATAAAAAAACTTAACATGACTTTTGGCCTCATTATGGGTCTGGCGGTAGCCCTGCTGGTGCTACTGGCAGGTGTCTGCCACACCCATAATATTTTAGCGGCACCTGCTATCCAATCAGTAAATCCGCCAGGATAACGCCAATGCAAAGAGAGTTACTGCAACTCGGTTTGGCACTATTAGCGCTGGATCCCGAGTTGTGGTAAGGCTGTTTCTTCCCATTTTGTTAAGAGTCCATAGGACTCTCTAGGACAGCATCAGTGTTGTTACCGCCGGCGCTAATAGCGCTGCAGTAATAGCACCACAAATGGGTATAAAGTGGCAAGGTAAATCTGCTACTTTACGCCCAAACTTGGGATTGGGCGGTGTGGTAATGCAGTCGTAATAGCATTACCGCTGCATTTGTAGGTCTCCACCCAACCCCTGATGAGGCCCTTTATTAGCAGAAAGGAGACAAAGTAGACAAAGAGAAATTACAATATTGCCAGGAAGAGGTCTTGTACATAGGACAGCTACTCTCTGAAGAAGGGAGAAAGGTGACGCCTGAGAAGCGATCAAGAAAACAAACTCCAATACCAGAAACAGTGAGGGAAATGCAACAATTTCTAGGCCTATGTAATTATTGCAGGTCCTGGGTTTTTGATTATAGTACATATATTTGACCACTTATAAAAGGACTTAAGGAAGTACAGGTAGGCAAAAGTAATATAACATACACAGATGAGATGACTGAAGGATTTGAAGAATTAAAAAAGGCAATTTGTACAGCCCCTGTGTAACGAATTCTAGACCATAACAAAGAGTTTTTTCTATTCTCACGCTCAAATGGAGAAGTAATGACAGCAGTCCTCACTTAGAAAACAACATTTGGACATGGATTTAAACCACTGGCTTATCATAGTGCGATTTTAGACACAGTGATGAAATGACATTATCCTTGCGAACAAGCGCTCGCTGCTGCTGCTTTTGCGATTGAGAAAGCTGAAAGCTTTACCGCGGGGTGCTCAATGATGTTATTTGTCGAACGTTCCTTATTTACCCTTTTAGAAAAACCCAAAAGTACATTGACCACACAAAGAGCATCAGGATATGAGATAATTATTTTAAACCCAGTGATAAAAATTGTTAGATGTAGAATAGTGAATCCAGCAATGTTCATAGCAGAACCATTAGGGAAAGAGGACTATGTACATGACTGCACAACATACACTGAATTCTAGGATAATTTTCCCCATGTTAGAGAAAATACTCTCAGAGGGGGATAACCCTATTTATTGATGGTTCTTTGAAAATTGACCAAATGATGGGAGAAAGACATATGGGAATGACAGTAGTGAAGGTAAACAGAAGTGGTAAATTTGAAGTGGTGACAAGTGCAAGACTGCCTTCACATTGTTCAGAACAGGCTGCAGAATTAATGTTGCTTATCGCCGCACTGCAAAGATATGAGGATGAGGAAGTGACAGTATACTCTGACTCTGCTTATGTGATGTCAACCGTACACGCAGGATTATCACATTGGAAAAAGAGGGGCTTCCCCCGTGCAGACGGAACACCAGTGCAACATGCGTCTCCATTAGGTAAACTCATTAAAGCACTAAAGCTCCCATTGGCTATTGCCATGGTGAAGTGCACAGCATATACTAAGTGGGCAGACATGGTTTCTCATGGTAACAAAGCCGCAGATGTTGAAACCAAAAGGACGGCATATTTCCCAAACATTTCTTATTTTGAAGTAGAAAGTGTTAAGCAAATGTCAGGATGATGTATGATGGTATGGAAGGTTTTAATATGTTGTCCTTGTACAGTTAATTGAGTTACAAGGTCGAGCATCACAAGAAGAACAGGATTTATGGAAGAGACAAGGGTGTTCCTTATCCCCCACTGAGGCTTTATGGAGACAGGTCATCACTGGAAAGCCAGTTATGCTTCCATCATTATTGAAGGTGGGGCTGGAGCAGCTTCTCTACCCCACACACACAACTATAGAGAATCTTGCTGCCACAATTGCAGAAGATTGGCTGTCACCAAATGTATTAGAACAAGTGGCACAGTTTATTGTGAACTGCATTGCGTGCCAGAAGTTCACAGCAGGGCACACTTTGAGAAGAGAGGAGCAATCCCCAGACCTAATGGTCCTTTTCAGCACCTACATATAGATTATGCGGATATATTACAACTATGTGACAGATATAGGTATATGCTAGAGGTAGTGTGTACCTTTTCTAGATGTTTTGAGGCAGTTCCATGTACACACCCCGACACCACATGTGCTGCCATGTTTCTCATATGTGAGGTGTTGCCTAGATGGGGTGTGTGCGAAGTCCTGTGGTCTGATAATGGGCTGCATTTTGTAAGTGAGATATTTGAGTAGATCACTCTTTTATTAGGTATAAAGCATACATTTTCATCTGCCTATCACCCAGAGGCAAATGGTGTATGCAAGAGATTAAATGGACTTCTTTAAGAAAGGATAGCCAAAATCAAGATAACTTTGAAGAAGGGGTGGCTTCCTTGCATTATTTGCACACAGAAATCAACACCCGGCTCAGATCACCAATTGACTCCTCATGAGTTGGTGACTGGATGCTGCATGAGAGTATCTCTTGCTCCTCCCACCCAATTAGAAACTGATGCCCACTGTATAGCAAAAACATTAAATGAGTAGACACGATTATTTAACAAATAAGACCGGAAGTGTTTCTTTTATTTTTCAACAGATCAAAAATCGGAGGAAGGGTCGAAGAAGATTGATGAAGACAGCCAAACAGTTGATTCTAGTAACTTACTGAAACATCCTAGCTTGTATCCAGGGGACCAAGTGCTTGTGAGAAGCATTGTGCGCACTTGGAACAAGTCTTGTTTTGAAGGACCGTACCTAGTAGAGGGGGTCACTCCCACTGCAGTAAAATGTGTAGGAAGAAGAGCCTACCTACATCTGAATTTACATAAAGTCATATAAAGGAGAAACCCCTACCACTACGGCACCCATTGACAGTGAAGCAAGAGAAGCAGCCCCACAGATGATGGTGAGATTGGCTACCAGGAGCCAAAATAAAGACTTATTGAAATAAAGACACTTTGAGTGCTTAGAAAACTCCCAAGCCTAGGGAAAAAGAGCAATGAACTGTTGCAGTAGTTCCAGGATTTATTTGGTGATCAAATACAAAGAAGAAGAGCATGTGATATTTTATGTTACCTATAACAATAACATTGCACACATTCTTGTAAGTTGTTTTCACTTACATATTGCCGTTTTACCCAGCTTTAATAAGATGACATGTTAATTTTATAACATTCTTTGGAAATCCTAAAAACAGTCCTATTATTTTCAGGATCATCATTGCTATAATTTTACAGTTTCTGGTATAAAAACATGTTATTAATAAAAGTGACAGAAATAACATGTTGAATTAAACAATGGTAGTTTTCTAAGGTATACGAGAATCGCTGCCAGCAATAAGATCGATACCTTTCTTTGGAATACTTTTTGTAACCTCATTTTGTGATTTGTCTTTTCCTCCTTATTATCTTGGCATTTTGTCATATAATGATTAATAATGCAGATTAAGTATTGAGCAATGAGACATCCCCTTTTATCTGTAACAAAAGCACAAGTAATATTTTCCCTGATATGTCCATACCAATATCCCGACTCAAGAGAGATGCTGGAGAAGATCATGAGGATATAAATACATAGCTTGATAATTCAGCCCAGTTAAAGAATAACATATAGTATCAACAAATGAAAGAGGTGGGAGGAGATTGCCAGATGAAAGCTGTTGCAACATTCCTCAGTCATCTAGCAGCATGCACCTCAAGGGGACACTCTGAAGGAAAATGGGTAACCCTAAAATGGAGGTCAAGGAAGACATTTCCATACGAAGATGAATACATATAGTTGCAGCAAATGGAAAAAGACACCGCCTGGATAAGTAGAATGTGCATGTATTCCCCCAGTGGTAGGACTGGAGACCAGATAAGGATTGTTGAACAGAAGAGACTAGGTTGTACAGACACATGGGAAATGCCAGGATTACCGGGATGCTGGGGAAGACCTCAGCTATTGGTATATGGACGAGCAGCAACAAACACAGTATGGGAAGTCGAAATGCTAGCCTGTAGCGCACACTTATTGATGGCAGCACCAGTACAGATAGTGCAAGTGGTGAATGATGAATGCTGAAATCATGGGCCAAGTATGCAAAGTTATTAACATGGGTCAAAATGAAGCAGGACCTGTATCCATACTGGCAACGAAAAATGCCACAGTGTGCTTCAGGAACAGGGGTTTGACCAAAGATGGATAAAACAAGGAATGTAAGCAGATTATTGATGTACCAGGAATGAATGGAGGAACTGCTGAGCTGATGGACCATTATTGGGCCTGTGGATCCAGAGCTTATATGCAGTTGCCTAGGAATTGGGGAGGAATATGCTCTATAATGGTCATACGTATTCCTGCATTGGTGATTCCCCAAAGTGATCTCCAAATTGAAGGCTTTCCAAAGATGGATGCACACCAGAGAAAGAAGAGGTCACTCAACTGCCTTCGGCTGCAGAGCGAGAACTATTAGCGAAATCAATAGCAGCCTATGATGACATTCCAGCTGAGCACAAACTATTCAGTAAAATGGCAGTGATATTTACAGCAATATTCATGCCAGGAATTCAGACTGCAGTAAACGCCAAATGGTTACAAATAACTAGATGGGAGGTGTTACAAACAATAAACACGACAATAAAAAGATTTAATGCGATTCGAGAACAATTGAGGGCCATCAGACTCATGAACATGTTTGGGATTTGATCACAGCCGTAGAAGGAGGCAGGTGCGCCAAGATTGGGCCTTCCTGTTGCACATACACACCTGCCCATGATGGGGAAAATGAAACCATGACAGAGGCAATAACTATGCGATCAACCCTGCATACAAGGATGGAAGAAGAGGTAGACAAGACTGAAGAAGATGACTGGCTCTCGTCCCTATTTTCATGGGTTTCAACCTGGTTGGCAAATGCCTTCAAGTTGCTTGGAGCAATACTAGTGTTCGTATTGCTGAAATCTGTCTTCTAAGAATAATTAAAGGACAATGTAAGAAGACAGCAAAGAAAGCTATCAGGATGAAAATAATGATCGATGTGAACGCTGTGACTGGCGAGCATACACAGACTGAAAGCATCACCCATGATTACCAGAAAAGAAGTCACCTGGCACCCACAGGAACAAAGTTGTATTACCCCAAGCATCATAAGAACTATGTAGGACATTGGGTATTCTATCAAGCAACTGGGGAGTGTTGTAAAATGACCTGGAGTGTGGATGAGCACATAGAAAATGCAGGTGACCTGAGTGGGGTGACGAAGATATGGGTTCTGAATAAAAACCAAAGTATGGAGAAAAGATTAAGAAGATTGAGGACGTGGTAGAGGACTCGACCAGAGGGGGGAATGTAGAGAGCCAGATGTACACATCATCTCTAGAGCCCACCCCCTCACCTCTGTCATACTGGAAGAATAGCAAGAGAGCACTGTGTGTGACACCAGGTATCATCCAATACTGCATCAAAGATATGAGAGATGTCATGCACTCATACAACTGTATCAAATGTACTGTGAAAAACCAGAGGGTGGTTCACTGCCTAGACCCCGGGGATCCCTTACTCGGGTGGCCAGAGCATGGCCATCGCCTTTGAATCCAGACCCTGGGGTTGGGTAAGTGTGGGTGGATCACTTGGGAGTAGGGGAGGAACGCCTGGGGGCGAGACATGGTATCCTCCCTTTCCAAATACCCCTGTACCATCCTATTTTATAGGATATTCCAACTTCCATGATTCCCCCCTTACCTACACACACACTGAGCTGAGGAAGAGGAGGTCTGAGGCTAAAAGGAGTATCACCCATGCAATACATTGGACATGTCCCACTAATAAGATCAGGCAGCGTCAGTCACTTGATCTTAATTACATACACTTGGTACCTATTGACTCTCCCCACATGGTTAAAAGGTGCAATACTGAGACACATTCTGAGCAAGGTGATGTACAAGAAGGAGAAGTTCTTCCAGGGTGACGGCAAACCAGATGGAGCAGAGCGACAGCCTGTGGGACGGAACTGAGGTACCGAGAAACCTTGGCCACCCCGGAGAGAGGCTGTTGCCTCTGAAGGCCCTTGAAAGTTGCTCAATGAAGCCCAGCCAGAGAGAAGAAGCAAACCTCTTTTGTGTTTCAAGAATACCAGCCACCTTCCCGGGTTTGGGGCAGAGTTGGGGAGGTGCAGCAGCAGTTGTGGTATCAGCCTTGACTTCAAGATCAAAGCCGCGAAAGACAAAAATGAATTAACACAGTCAGTGAGTTGATGAAAGCAATTCAATTCCAGTCTGTGTTAAATGAAATATGACAGCAACAGTATTTGATGGATGAAGGTTGCGCATGTGCCGATAGGGTGTGAGAGAAAGCAAAGCATTGTAAAGAACTGTACATTAATGATACAATGTAACAGAGTAGTCCAGCGAAAGAAGATTGCTCAATCTAAAGTCTCTGTGAAATGTCTGATCCCGGCAGAGTAAACCTGGATGTGAGAACTGTTTTTGAACTGTTAGGTTTGATCCCAGCAGAGGGACACCTGGATGTGAGAGCTGTCTTCAAACTGTTCATTTTGATCCCGGCTGAGGGAAAACTGGATGTGAGAGATATCTTTGAAATAAGTACTGTGCTCGAAACTACATTTAAGAAGAGGCCTTGGTGTAGGAGAGGAAAAGTGACGCTTGAGGTTGAAGTGGTCATGCTGAAGTAAGAGAAAAAGCCTTGCCGTTTCGAAAGTCTTCGACAGTGGAAAGAAAATGAAAGGAGGCTTGAGACCAACGGTGGGGAGCCTATGAGGTGTGATTGAAGCTTGGGGAAGGGAACCCCCACAAATTGTGATTGAAAGGTGTGAGCCTGGCAGAGAGAAACCTGTACTGAATTGTGGTAACCAGAAGGAGACAAACTTTTGTTGAATTGTATTACAATACTTTTTGTGGAAAGCCAATTGGGCCTTGGTCCACAAAAAGAACTGCAAACTTGTGTCGCATGGTCCAAGTGATCCACGTTAGTGAGGGTTAACAAAATGTGGTGAAGGGAGTTTACTGAGCCATACTGACATTTCATTTGAACACTGATTTTCCTTTTGGCATTACACATTCCCTTTACTCATTTATTGTATTCGAAAGAGGGCAAGCATTAGGTTTATTAGTATACATTAGGTTTATTAGTATAGGCCATTTTATTTTGACTAAGGACTGACTTGAACTGTATTTTCTTTTTGTTTGATGGTCGAGACTACTCCCATCTTTGTTAAAGGGCAAGATGGATTTTTTCCAACCCCTTTTAAACCATCAATAAAGGTTTTATAACTTGCCGCTTTTGTGTCGACTTGTGATACCATGCCTCCCTCACAGTAACCATGAACTGACGTGGTGGAAGGATGCCTGCATACACCACTGAATATAGAAGAGCTGTAAGTGAAATCAGACCAGAGCAAAGTGCCATCATGAAGAGAAGAAACTGGGACGCACTGAAATGATATGCAAATACTTAAAGAATGATAATGTAACGCAAGTAGCAAGTGAAACATGTATGCAGAGACGAAGAAATCATGTACACTAAGAAGCTAAGTGAGAAGAGAATTAGCAAATGTATATACGCAGAAACGCAAGGCAGAGGAGATATATAGAAGCTTGTTGCAGGAGAAAATATAGCACAGGTATAGCGGCCACGATGGAAAGATGGACGTTGGTTTCATATAATAGTGAGCTAAGAAGCCTTCAAGGGAGAGACTAGAACTGCAGATCTGACAGGCGCTGGAAGACAGCTTCGTGCGAGCAGCAAAGAACATTTGTTTGGCTTGGGATCAAGGATGCCACATCAAAAGGCAACTGCAAGGCATAAGGGGAGTCAAAGATGATAAGCTACATATGCAGGACAAATTTCTCATAGATTAAGTGAAGGAGAAAACATTTGCAAGAGCCAAGTATTGGACAATTAAAAATGCAGAAAGCATATGCAAGACAAAGCAACCAAGTCTCCAGAGGCCAAAAGGAGTAATAGCACCCAGCTTAATTGAATTAAATACTACTAAATAAAAGGTCAAAATTGACAAAATCATGGTCTACTTACACGTGCTAGAAGACTCGAAAGCAAAGCCTATTCATTAAGCTCCAATTGACTATAGCGATGCACCTACACCCCTTAAAAGTCCCAAGGAAGAGAACAGTCAGCAAGGTCAACTACAGAGAAGAAGTCTTGACTTAGGGCAGTGGTCTTCAAACTTTGTGGGGATGCGGTCCCCCCTGAGCAAATTGTGGGCAGGCTACCCCCTACCCCCCCCGAAATTCCAAAAGGACAATAAGTCCAACTCGCTATGAGCTATTGCGTGCACCTGACTCCCACTGCACCAGTCACTGCACCTGACTCCCAGTACAGTTCCTGGGCACCCCACCTGCTCCCATCATGGTCTCTGGGCTCGCACATCCCACTCTTAGCCCAGCCTCTGGGCCCTCCCCCACCCTGCTCCCACTACAGTCCCTGGGCTCGTCCCACCCCCGCTCCCAGTATAGTCGTAGGGCGAGTTGCAGCTGGTACATTTTTTAAGTGGAGGGGCATAAATACTTCTCGCAGATATGCCAAAGCAACCCCGTGTATCGAGGGAGCCCGTGCCAATCAAGGAGTTTCGTGGGGTTCTCCCCAGGAACTTTTTAAAATAATGGGTTTAAATGTCGCATTTTAGAGCATACTTTTAAAAAACATTGGGAGGAAAAAAACTGTTTGCAATTGGTGCTGGGGTTCCCGGTGGCCATCATAGTATTTTTTACGGGACATCTATGATAGATGTCCAACAAAAAGATATCATCCCTGTCCCCTCGGCTCCACACCGCCTCAGAAGGAGAGCTGATTTTGACAGGTGGGTAGAGGGGTAGTGCAGCAAAGGCATTTTTAAAATGCCTTTGTTGCACAAACCTCTGCCTTCCCACTCTCCAAAATCAGCTCCACGGACCAATTTAAACACACCCACACACACACAAACACATTCACACAGCATTCACACAGAAAGCACTCTATCATTCACACAAGCCACATCCTCATACACTCACTTATAACACAAGCATACCCGCATCCATACACATAAATAAATAAAAAATAAATGAACATAAATGTACCTTCTGCCCCAGTCCTGAAGTTTCCTCCCCAGCACTCCAGCTCCTGCATCATAAACAGGAATTGGGAAGCAAGAGCTTCCTGGTTCCGGCACATGCATGCAGGGGCCTGAGTATGGGTGCTGAAACGCCCTTCTTCAGCCTGCTCTGACTACATGTGTGAGGAGGCACATGATCTCCCCCTTGCACATACAGACATGCAGTTACCCAACCAGTGATCCCCCTACATGAAACCACCCCGAGGATCAGGTAGCAGCTGCCTTTCCCTAGCCACAGGAGGGGAAGCCTATACCGGTTTCCTAGTGATGATCTCTGAGCATTCATCACATACCCTTCCCCTATTGTCGCTAGTTTTCATAGCCTCTATTAGGAATCAAGAAAGGAAATTTACATTGCCTTGTTCTTTTCCTTTCCTATGTTCGACAGAAAAACAATAAGGCTGTGAATCCAAATACCAGTGCATCACTCTGGCATTGTTGTCTTTCGGAAGGCTTAACCACTTTAGGGGCACATGATATGTTACAAGTCAGAACCTTCTACCTGTTAGATAATGTTTACAGTAGGTTATGGCCCATTTAATGGCCAAAGCTTCAAGCTACAGGGTTGCATAGTTTTCCTTCCTAGGAAATAGTTTCCGACTGATATATAAGATGGAATGTTCTATACCATCATGACATTGTGAGTGGATTGCCACCAAACAAGTATGGGATGCATCAGTCAGTATAACAAACTCTCTGTTGAATTCGACCACCTTCAAAACAGGTTCACTACATAGAATACGTTTTAATTGATCAAAACATACTTGATCTTCCGGGAACCATTTGAGTTTTTGGTGTTCTGCATTTCTAAGCTTATCCTTTAAAGGGGCAGTAATAGATGCAAAGTTAGGAATGAAACGCCTATAGTAACCAACCAAACCTAAAAAGGTCCTTAGTTCTTTCTTGGTTTTAGGAGCCTAAGTTTCTTCAATAGCTCAAACTTTCTCAGTTTGAGGCTGTACCAATCCATTTCCTACTAAGAAGCCTAGATATTTCACTGCGGATCTAGCTAGATGACATTTCTTTGGATTCGCAGTGAGTACAATTTACCTCAAAGCCCTAGTTACTATAGGAGAATGCGACGTAAGTTCTTGCCATGATTTACTGTGGATGATAATATCATTAATATAGGCTCAAGAAAAGGAGGCATATGGCCTAAGGACTTGATCCATCAGTCGCTGGAAGGTGGTGGGGGCTCTGTGTAACCCAAAAGGTCGAACCTTGAATTGGAATAAACCCATTAGGGTGGAAAAGGCTGTCTTTGGTTTATCAGCATAGTTGACTGGGACTTGCCAATACTCTTTTGTCAAATCTATGGTAGAGAGGCATACAGCATCCCCTAGCCTGTCAATAAGACCATCTATCCTATGCTTCGGATAGCTATCAAATTTTGATACTCCATTAACCTTTCTGAAGTCAAAGCAAAATCTCCAGGTTTGATCAGGTTTAGCGACTAACACAATAGGAGAGGACAAAGGACTTTCAGGCGGCTCTATAATATCAGCCTTTAACCTAGCTTCCAATTCTTACGGAATTATCTTCTTCCTGCTTTTAGGGATTCAGTAAGGTTGTAGATGTACTAAATTTCCTGGAGGGGTGTGAATATAATAATATTCTCCTTTAACTCTCCCTGGCTTAGTTCTAAATGTGTCAGGGAATTGTTGCATTAGATCTTGTTTTTGGTTCTGGGCCAAATCTGGAGATATTAAGTTGTTGGTATCACTTTCATCAGTATACAAACTGGATAAGATTACTGAAGTGTTTTCAGAAGATTAATATGATACATATGAGTTTTAATCTTTCTATCAGGTTGTGAGATTTGATAATTAGAAGGTCCTGTTTGCTCTATGATCTCATAAGGACCATTCCATCTGGAAAGCATTTTGTTTTTCAGAGGAAGGGAGTAAAACCAACACTTTTTGACCTACCGAAAAAGATCTTCTTACTGCTCTTTTATGAGAGTAAGCTTTCTGATGTTCTTGTGTTTTAGCCATATTAGTCTGTACTATAGCTCAACTGCAGGCATATGTTCTTTTAAGCTTTGAGCAATTTGAGATATTGGTAGAGTGGTTTTCTTTCTCTCTTCCCATGTTTATCGCAACATAACTAGTACATCTCTTGGCTCCCTTCCATTTAAGAGTCCTAATGGGGAGACTGCAGTAGATGACTGTGGTTTTTTCTAATGGCAAACAGGGCCCAGGGTATCATAATATCCAATTCTTTCCATCTGCGTCTACCAATTTTTTAAAGATATGTTTCGGTGTTTGATTAAATTGTTCTACCAATCTATCAATTTGGGGATGGTAAATAGAGGTGTGTAAAGTTTTAATCTGGAGAATATCCTTAACCTCTCCCCCATGCACTTGCATGATCTGAATGATACAAAGCCTAGTAAGATCGCTTGTTCATCCTTCCTCTGTCTCACTACCTTGTCTTGTCATGCCTAGAAACACTTGTGTACAGGCACGTTATAAATGACTCATCATATCATATCATAGGTTTACTCATTAAGGTAGATCCCTGGTCTGTCAACATTTCCTTTGGAAATCCACTTCTAGAAAAGAAAGCGAGTAAATGTTTCAGGATTTGTTGGGAGGTATTGTTCCTTAAAGGAAAGGCTTCTGGGTAATGGGTGGCATAATCTAGGATTAACAGGATATACCGTTTTCCTAATTTTGTAAGTTTCTAGAGGGCCCACTATATCCATACCGATTTGAGTAAATGGAACATCTATAATTGGTAATTGTTGTAGTGGAACTGGAGGGGGAATTGGGGTACTGGTTTTCTGACATAAGGCACAAGTACTAATAAAGTTCTTCATATCAGCATAGATTCCAGGCCAATAGAATCTGTTCACAATCTGCGCCTGAGTTTTTGCAGTTCCCAGATGGCCTCCTGTTAAATGAGAGTGAGCGATCTCTAGCACAATATTTGTATGACTTTCTGGTACCATGATCTGTGACCTAGGCGTTCGCTCATGTCCCACATCTCCTCAATATAACAGCCCAGATCTTAGAAAAGAAAATGGTCCGCCCTTTTTTCCATCTTCCTCTTCTGATAATACCTGAAGAAAATGTTCAGCTAGCAAAGGGTCATCTTGTTGTGCAAACGCTAAATCTGGAAGAACCTCAGTTTCTTCTTCAACAACAGGAATAGGTTGTATTACTGAGTCGGGGGCAGCTCTGCATCAGTTTCTCCAAAACCTCAATTTCCTCTTTCAGTTTGATCAGTTGTCTTTGTTTCATGAAGTTTTGGGAACAAAGCCTTTTCCAGTCTATTATTCTGTATTAATACTTTGACGTCAACCCTATAATCAGGCTCAATCACTCCAGCCAATATGTATAAGCCAAAGCGCCAGGCTCGGCCTGACTTAGAGGCGAGTCTGATGTAGGTACCATGGGGGGGATGAGAACCAAGTCTGTAGATATTAATGCTCTGTCTCCCGGTTGCAACAATGTACCTCTACTGATATATATATATATATATATATATATATCAAAACCTATGGATTGTTCGGTAGAAATGGTGGGATAAGAGACCCTCCTACTAAGTTTCTCAATTGTAAGGTTTCCCCAATTTGTTTCAATTGAATCCTATCCCACTTCTGACACCATATTTGAGGGGCCAGAAATGAGAGACATACACAAAGGTACAGTTTTCTCAAAGTTTGCCATTTATCCAAAGTAAAAAGGGGTTCTGATGAATGCCTAACTTTCCTTCACCTAACAAAGAAGTCCCTGCCTAGCAAACAAAAGAAAAATGACATTTGATTTATGGAACCTGTGACTTGTAAAGAAAGTCAGAAGCACCGGCACCATTATTACCGGTGCCAGTGTTTCTTTGACGGTTTGCACTAGTGTGCAAAATACCTCTGGCCCTCACACTAATACATACAATCAAATTATACAAGGAAAATATGGCTGACCTTTGGTTCAACAAAAACAGTTTTGTAATTCAAACTCAAATGTTCTTGAAAGCACTCTTTGTGACCAGGGTTCTATTTCCTTCCCCTGGATCAATTCAGAAATGCTTGGATACCAATTCTGTTTCAACAATGTTCTGTTCAAGGAAATAGAAAAGTCTTTTTTAACCACAGTGTTCTTCTTGGAGAAACAACAAATAGTCTTTTTACCACACTTAATTGATAGTTCAAAACAAATCAATGGGGCTCATTCCAAGTATGCCGGTCTGGAAACAACGGTTCCGGTAAGCTTACCGGCACTGTTGTTTCTGGCCTGGCATACTACGAGTCTGCCTGCCAGAGCCGATGTGCCCGACAGGGCAGACCCTGCCCGACACAGCGGCCACGGCAGGCAGACCGTCACAGAAACACCGGCACCGGTAATAATGGTACCGGTGCTTCCGACTTTCTTTACAAGTCACAGGTTCCATAAATCAAATGTAATTGTTCTGCTATTTGTTCATATATATATGTTCATTTGTCACGTTTTAGCAAGAGCCAATAATATGCAACACAATGGTTTACCAGAAAGAGGTTCAACAATGGCTATATTAGGTGGTTACCTCTCTGCTTCCAATGGAGAAGACCAGAAATGCACTACTTTTGGTTCAATAACATACCTTCCCAATGATCCACCCTACTAGCTACCAAGAATTCGAAAAGCTAGATGAGTACATCATTTGAAAGGGCGCGGAATCCGAAGCACAGGAGTACACCAGGCTGAAAGAAAAAGTATACATCAGAAACGATACTTCAGGATATTAAATTAAGTCTGTGATTATACCAAACTAACCTGAAAGTGTGAGATCCCGGGCTCCCGAGGTAGCGGTTCAGAATTCCCTCTAGGTCGACCTGGAAAAGCAGGAAAGGCCAATATAAACCAATGAAACCTGCCAAGGTAATATCCCTAGCCCCCTGTCCCTGAGTATTGCCCCTCTAACAGTCTTCTTGCAGTAGAAAACGTGTAACCCAATGGGAAGATGGTAGTCCAGGTAATCCAAGTTGTAACCATAGAAGGAAACGACAGGGAGAAGGAAGGTTAGTAATGGGCTAAACCTGTACGGCACGAGGGATGCTCTAGAGTCGGGTTAGTGCACTGGGTAAGGCTACAGAGCACCCATAAAGTTTTGTGCACAAGCTTGCAATGGAGTAAGCAAAGGAGGAACCCCATATGGTTGGACAAACAAATGTAGCCTCAGGAAGTTTGTTGGAATAGCTCCTGCTAACAAATCAAGCAACTTCAGACATCCCTGGAAGAATATATGAGGCTTATTGTGTAGCGGAAGAGTCACAACTGTCAACTGGAGCCCTGATGGACTACTAAGATGGAATTGTGCAACGGGAGGCTCGTAAGAGAATGGGAGCCCCGGATTAGCCCCGGATAGAAGGCGAGGATGTAAATGTGCAGAAGTACTAAACCCGGTAGAAGCAATGTGACCAGGCGGTGCAAACAATAAGGTATGCACGTACACGTAGCACTTCAGTAAGCGTAGCCAGTCTGTTTAACAGTACAAGGTCGAGATGGATCCCGTAGCAACAAAGCCATGAGCGGAGACAATAGGAAATCCAAGAAATGAGTGTCGTGGTCTTAAGGAGAGGAAACAGGTAACACGCTGGCACGCTGGATACGAAGGAGCTCCTCTGCACAGAAAACCAAGCAACCCCAGACATGTTTCGGCCTTGTTGGACCTCCTCAGTGAGGTGCAGCCTGGTTCCGTGTGGCGCAGAGAGCAAGGGACCCACGTCTGGGCATACCCTCTCTCACAAGGAGAAACAAACTGACCACAAAAGTGATGGGTGGATGGTTTCGAATGAATCTAAACCACTGGCAATTGCTCTGGGCAACCTTCCACACCACTGTTTTTTATCCCGTCTGCACCATTGCAAAAGGGGACCAGCCATATGCAAATCAGTCAGCAGCTGCCGCCAGCAAAGGTAGCAGCCCAGCCCGAACTGCTTGGCCAGGTCCCCTCAGCACAGACAACCAAGCAACCCCAGCCTTGTTGGATCTCCTCAGTGAGGTGCAGCCTGGTTCCCTGTGGCGCAGCGAGCAAGGGACCCACGTCTGGGCATACCCTCTCCCACAAGGAGAAACAAACTGACCACAAAAGTGCCTGAGAGACCCACGCTACTCCTCACTGATGAGCCTCAACAAGGGTGAAACATGTTTGGGGATGCTTGTGGTCTCGTGCAGAAGGGATGTGACCTAGCAGTTCGGGCTGGACTTCCCCTTTTGGGGTGGGACCAAGCCTGATTTGCATATGGTCTTTCCCCTTCTGTAATGGCTTGGCAGGCGAAGAACGATGGTCTGGAGGGTTGCCCTGAGCAATGCCAGTGGTTAAGATTCAGTCTAAACCTTCCAGCCATCACCTCTTTGTTTTTGCTTTGTCACCCCGAGTGGGACGGGTATGCCCAGACGTGGGTCCCGTGCCTGCTGGGCCTAGAGACCCAAGCGTCTCCTCACTGATGAGCCCCAACAAGGGTGAAACATGTTTGGGGATGCTTGTGGTCTCGTGCAGAAGGGATGTGACCTTGCAGTTTGGGCTGGACTTCCCCTTTTGGGGTGGGACCAAGCCTGATTTGCATATGGTCTTTCCCCTTCTGTAATGGCTTGGCAGGCGAAGAACGATGGTCTGGAGGGTTGCCCTGAGCAATGCCAGTGGTTAAGATTCAGTCTAAACCTTCCAGCCATCACCTCTTTGTTTTTGCTTTGTCACCCCGAGTGGGACGGGTATGCCCAGACGTGGGTCCCGTGCCTGCTGGGCCTAGAGACCCAAGCTACTCCTCACTGATGAGCCCCAACAAGGGTGAAGCATGTTTGGGGATGCTTGTGGTCTCGTGCAGAAGGCATGTGACCTAGCAGTTCGGGCTGGAATTCCCCTTTTTGGGGTGGGACCAAGCCTGATCTGCATATGGTCTTTCCCCTTCTGTAATGGCTTGGCAGGCGAAGAACGATGGTCTGGAGGGTTGCCCTGAGCAATGCCAGTGGTTAAGATTCAGTCTAAACCTTCCAGCCATCACCTCTTTGTTTTTGCTTTGTCACCCCGAGTGGGACGGGTATGCTGGGCCTAGAGACCCAAGCTACTCTTCACTGATGAGCCCCAACAAGGGTGAAGCATGTTTGGGGATGCTTGTGGTCTCGTGCAGAAGGGATGTGACCGAGCAGTTTGGGCTGGACTTCCCCTTTTGGGGTGGGACCAAGCCTGATTTGCATATGGTCTTTCCCCTTCTGTAATGGCTTGGTAGGCGAAGAACGATGGTCTGGAGGGTTGCCCTGAGCAATGCCAGTGGTTAAGATTCAGTCTAAACCTTCCAGCCATCACCTCTTTGTTTTTGCTTTGTCACCCCGAGTGGGACGGGTATGCCCAGACGTGGGTCCCGTGCCTGCTGGGCCTAGAGACCCAAGCTACTCCTCACTGATGAGCCCCAACAAGGGTGAAGCATGTTTGGGGATGCTTGTGGTCTCGTGCAGAAGGGATGTGACCTAGCAGTTCGGGCTGGACTTCCCTTTTTGGGGGTGGACCAAGCCTGATTTGCATATGGTCTTTCCCCTTCTGTAATGGCTTGGCAGGCGAAGAACGATGGTTTGGAGGGTTTCCCTGAGCAATGCCAGTGGTTAAGATTCAGTCTAAACCTTCCAGCCATCACCTCTTTGTTTTTGCTTTGTCACCCCGAGTAGGACGGGTATGCCCAGACGTGGGTCCCGTTCCTGCTGGGCCTAGAGACCCACGCTACTCCTCACTGATGAGCCTCAACAAGGGTGAAACATGTTTGGGGATGCTTGTGGTCTCGTGCAGAAGGGATGTGACCTAGCAGTTCGGGCTGGACTTCCCCTTTTGGGGTGGGACCAAGCCTGATTTGCATATGGTCTTTCCCCTTCTGTAATGGCTTGGCAGGCGAAGAACGATGGTCTGGAGGGTTGCCCTGAGCAATGCCAGTGGTTAAGATTCAGTCTAAACCTTCCAGCCATCACCTCTTTGTTTTTGCTTTGTCACCCCGAGTGGGACGGGTATGCCCAGACGTGGGTCCCGTGCCTGCTGGGCCTAGAGACCCAAGCTACTCCTCACTGATGAGCCCCAACAAGGGTGAAGCATGTTTGGGATGCTTGTGGTCTTGTGCAGAAGGGTTGTGACCTAGCAGTTCGGGCTGAACTTCCCCTTTTGGGGTGGGACCAAGCCTGATTTGCATATGGTCTTTCCCCTTCTGTAATGGCTTGGCAGGTGAAGAACGATGGTCTGGAGGCTTGCCCTGAGCAATGCCAGTGGTTAAGATTCAGTCTAAACCTTCCAGCCATCACCTCTTTGTTTTTGCTTTGTCACCCCGAGTGGGACGGGTATGCCTGGCCTAGAGACCCAAGCTACTCCTCACTGATGAGCCCCAACAAGGGTGAAGCATGTTTGGGGATGCTTGTGGTCTCGTGCAGAAGGGATGTGACCTAGCAGTTCGGGCTGGACTTCCCTTTTTGGGGGTGGACCAAGCCTGATTTGCATATGGTCTTTCCCCTTCTGTAATGGCTTGGCAGGCGAAGAACGATGGTTTGGAGGGTTTCCCTGAGCAATGCCAGTGGTTAAGATTCAGTCTAAACCTTCCAGCCATCACCTCTTTGTTTTTGCTTTGTCACCCCGAGTAGGACGGGTATGCCCAGACGTGGGTCCCGTGCCTGCTGGGCCTAGAGACCCACGCTACTCCTCACTGATGAGCCTCAACAAGGGTGAAACATGTTTGGGGATGCTTGTGGTCTCGTGCAGAAGGGATGTGACCTAGCAGTTCGGGCTGGACTTCCCCTTTTGGGGTGGGACCAAGCCTGATTTGCATATGGTCTTTCCCCTTCTGTAATGGCTTGGCAGGCGAAGAACGATGGTCTGGAGGGTTGCCCTGAGCAATGCCAGTGGTTAAGATTCAGTCTAAACCTTCCAGCCATCACCTCTTTGTTTTTGCTTTGTCACCCCGAGTGGGACGGGTATGCCCAGACGTGGGTCCCGTGCCTGCTGGGCCTAGAGACCCAAGCTACTCCTCACTGATGAGCCCCAACAAGGGTGAAGCATGTTTGGGGATGCTTGTGGTCTCGTGCAGAAGAGATGTGACCTAGCAGTTCGGGCTGGACTTCCCCTTTTGGGGTGGGACCAAGCCTGATTTGCATATGGTCTTTCCCCTTCTGTAATGGCTTGGCAGGCGAAGAACGATGGTCTGGAGGGTTGCCCTGAGCAATGCCAGTGGTTAAGATTCAGTCTAAACCTTCCAGCCATCACCTCTTTGTTTTTGCTTTGTCACCCCGAGTGGGACGGGTATGCTGGGCCTAGAGACCCAAGCTACTCTTCACTGATGATCCCCAACAAGGGTGAAGCATGTTTGGGGATGCTTGTGGTCTCGTGCAGAAGGGATGTGACCTAGCAGTTCGGGCTGGACTTCCCCTTTTGGGGTGGGACCAAGCCTGATTTGCATATGGTCTTTCCCCTTCTGTAATGGCTTGGCAGGCGAAGAACGATGGTCTGGAGGGTTGCCCTGAGCAATGCCAGTGGTTAAGATTCAGTCTAAACCTTCCAGCCATCACCTCTTTGTTTTTGCTTTGTCACCCCGATTGGGACGGGTATGCCCAGACGTGGGTCCCGTGCCTTCTGGGCCTAGAGACCCAAGCTACTCCTCACTGATGAGCCCCAACAAGGGTGAAGCATGTTTGGGGATGCTTGTGGTCTCGTGCAGAAGGGATGTGACCTAGAAGTTCGGGCTGAACTTCCCCTTTTGGGGTGGGACCAAGCCTGATTTGCATATGGTCTTTCCCCTTCTGTAATGGCTTGGCAGGCGAAGAACGATGGTCTGGAGGGTTGCCATGAGCAATGCCAGTGGTTAAGGTTCAGTCTAAACCTTCCAGCCATCACCTCTTTGTTTTTGCTTTGTCACCCCGAGTAGGACGGGTATGCCCAGACGTGGGTCCCGTGCCTGCTGGGCCTAGAGACCCAAGCTACTCCTCACTGATGAGCCTCAACAAGGGTGAAACATGTTTGGGGATGCTTGTGGTCTCGTGCAGAAGGGATGTGACCTAGCAGTTCGGGCTGGACTTCCCCTTTTGGGGTGGGACCAAGCCTGATTTGCATATGGTCTTTCCCCTTCTGTAATGGCTTGGCAGGCGAAGAACGATGGTCTGGAGGGTTGCCCTGAGTAATGCCAGTGGTTAAGATTCAGTCTAAACCTTCCAGCCATCACCTCTTTGTTTTTGCTTTGTCACCCCAAGTGGGACGGGTATGCCTAGACGTGGGTCCCGTGCCTGCTGGGCCTAGAGACCCAAGCTACTCCTCACTGATGAGCCCCAACAAGGGTGAAACATGTTTGGGGATGCTTGTGGTCTCGTGCAGAAGGGATGTGACCTAGCAGTTCGGGCTGGACTTCCCCCTTTTGGGGTGGGACCAAGCCTGATTTGCATATGGTCTTTCCCCTTCTGTAATGGCTTGGCAGGCAAAGAACGATGGTCTGGAGGGTTGCCCTGAGCAATGCCAGTGGTTAAGATTCAGTCTAAACCTTCCAGCCATCACCTCTTTGTTTTTGCAGTGTTTAAATTGTTGCCACGTGACTCGCCGTGTCCCGTGCCACGTGATCATGGGAAAGCGTGTCAATCTTGGTTACCAAGCGACGTACCATCGACCTGCTGCATAGTCACCATGGTGACCGACCTAGCTGTTCTGTACGCAGACGGTGAACGTCTGGATGGGGACTCGTCAGTAAACCTTACAGTATGGTGAACAGGAGCACAGAGCTTAGCAGCAGTGGCCCTGGGATCAGCAGGCATGACATTACCATCCCCCAAAGGCCACGCAACGGTATTTAACCGTTTTTGGGCATTCTTGAGAAAGGATACCCCCAACAGCAACACCAGAGGCATCGGCTTCAACAATGAATGGAACTTCCGGATTCGGATGTTGTAGAATCGGTGCCGTGCTGAAAGCTTTTTTTAGGAAATCAAAGGCTGATTGAGTGGCCAAATTCTAGTCGAAAGGCACTTTTGAACTTGTCAAGGCACTAAGGAGCAAAACCACAGAAGAAAAAAGAACGGATGAAGTGTCGGTAAAAATTGGCAAAGCCAAGAAAAGACTGGAGAATCTTAGTGAAACCCGGTGTAGGCTCATTCAAAATAGGTTTCACTTTGGAGTGATTCATCCGAACACTGTGGTTGGTGATGTCATAGCCCAGGTACTCAACCTCTGTTGTGTTAAAAATACACTTTTCAGCCTTCACATCTAAGTGATGTTCCCGCAACCGTTGTAAGACGGATTACACATATTGAACATGTTCTTGGTAGGACATAGAGTAAATCAAAATGTCATCCAAATAAATGATGACATACTGGTCTAATATGTCGCTGAATATGTCGTTCATGAAGAACTGAAATGTGGCTGGCACGTTACATAAGCCAAACGGCATTACCAGATATTTGTAAAAGACTGTGGCGCGTCTTGAAGGCAGTCTTCCATTCGCCGCCTTCTTTGATGCAAATTAGGTTGTAAACACCACATAAGTCTGACTTAGTAAAGATCTCAGATGAGCCCAACTGATCAAGTAAAACTGAAATCAAAGGCAGGGGCTTCTGGTTCTTTACCGTTATTGCATTAAGAGCCCTGTAGTCAATGCAGGGTCTCAAATCTCCTTCTTGTTTCCGGACAAAGAACAATGGAGATGCCACCGGTGAGCGGGATTGGCGTATGAACCCGAACTGTAATGCCTTACCAATGTACTCTATAAGTACTAGATCCTCTTGTCAGTTCAAGGAATAGACCCTACCCGTAGGTATTTTGGATCCAGGAATGAGTTTGATAGGACAGTCATAGGGCCTGTGTGGTGGTAATTGTTTGGCCATGCCCTTATCAAACACATCAGAGTATGCGACATACTCGATTGGCACACAAGTGATCTTTGTGGATATGGAAGCAATGGATGGAGCCAGATCAATGAACACCCGACAAGGAGAACACTGTGTGACTTCCTGATACTGAAAACAATGATCATTGCAGTATGGTGAAGAAAACTGCACTAAACGAGCAGCCCAGTCTATGACAGGGGTATGCAAAGACAACCATGCCAAGCCCACAATTATCTTGAATTGAGGTGCAGTGATGATATTGAACACCACTTCCTCAATTTGTCCATTTTCAGTAACCATTTATATGGATATGGTTTGTTCAGTGATCATACCCGAGACCAATGCCGTACCATCCACAGTGTTTACATCTTTGGATATAGCCTTGGCAACCACAGAAATACCGGATGCCGTAGCATACTGGACATCCATGTAATTGTTAGTTGCTTCTGAATCAATAACCGCATTGGCCTTGATTCTGCGATTTTCAATAACCAAGGATACTGGTAGTATAACAGGTGGCCGTATTGGTGACAAGCTGTAGTCTGATTTCAAACCCGGCAAAGCGACCCCTTCTAGTGCTGAGCCCTGGTGTTTCCTGACATTCTTGGTGTTTTTTTGGGCAGGTACTCAAGAGGTGTTCAGACGATCCGCAGTACATGCACACATTGTTTTTTCTGAGATTTTCTCTCTCTGCGATGGACAAACCACCGCAAACTGCCCTGATTTGCATCAGTTCTGACATGCTCTGTGTAGCAACCGGTTTTCAGTGCGTGGAAGAGGTTGAGTTAGGGGTTTCCTTTATCCCTTCCTCTCAGTCTTACGTGCATCTATCTGAAGAACCAAATCCAGGTACTCTGCAAAACCTGTGGGGACAACCAGGAGAGTGGCAAGAGTATCTCTCAACTCCTCAGACCGTCCTTTATATAATACTGCTGCTTTTTTATCCTCGGGCAAGTCGGTTTCAGCTGCAAGTTGATTACATTTGCCCAAATAGGCCAAGAGAGAGAGATTTCCTTACGGCAAGTTGAGTAGTTCTAAATCAGTCACCTGGGTCTTGTAGCTCATGTCAAACACGTTGCTCATAGCCGCAAGGAGGGCATCACAATCATAAAGGAGGTAGCTGTTGGTCTCAAGCAATGGATTAGCCCAGGCCGCTGCTATTCCTCCAAGATACAACAGCACAAAAGCTGCCTTGGTTGTCGAATCAGGAAATGACGCGGGGCGGCAAAGGAAATGAAGCCTGCACTGATTCACAAAAGTTCTGTATGCCTTGGGGTCACTAGTGAACCTTTCTGGGGTTGCTAAGGGAAAGTGAGTGGATATAAGGACGGGAACGGGATTCTGATGAGGAGCGGGAAACCTGGAGCTGGAAGCACTACCCCCGGGAAGGGCGTCACTCTGGGAAGAATTGCGCACAACATCTTGTAAGACATTGATTTGATGGCGCATTGAATCGTGTGCCAAAGTCATGTTGTTCCTCAAGTCGGTAACTAGCTGCATCAGTGTAGCCGGGGTTTCTGTCACTTTAATTTCTTTAAGGCTTCTGATTCTGTCACGTTTTACCACGAGCCAATAATATGCAACACAATGGTTTACCAGAGAGAGGTTCAACAATGGCAATATTAGGTGGTTACCTCTCTGCTTCCAATGGAGAAGACCAGACCAGCAATTCACTACCTCTAGTTCAATAACAGACCTTCCCAATGATACACCATACTAGCTAACAAGAATGTGAAAAGCTAGATGAGTACATCATTTGAAAGGATGCAGGATCCAAAACACAGGAGTACACCAGGCTGAATGAAGAAGTATACATCAGAAACTATACTTCAGGATATCAAATTAAGCCTGTGATTATACCAAACTAACCTGAAAGTGTGAGATCCCGGGCTCCTGAGGTAGCGGTTTAGAATTCCCTCTACGTCCCCCTAGAAAAGCAAGAAAGGCCAATATAAACCAATGAAACCTGTCAAGGTAATATCCCTAACACCTGTTCCTGAGTATTGCCCCTCTATCAATCTTCTTACCATAGTAAACGTGTTAACCCAAGGGGAAGATGGTAGTCCAGGTAATGCAAGGTGTAACTGTAGAAGAAAACGACAGGGAGAAGGAAGGTAAGGGACTAAACCCGTATGGCACGAGGAACGCTCTAGAGTCGGGTTGGTGCAATGGGTAAGGCTGCAGAGCATCCATAAAGTTCTGTGCACTTACTTGCAATGGAGGAAGTAAAGGGGGAAACACCATGTGGTTGGACCAACAAATGTAGCCTCAGGAAGTTTGTTGGAATAGCTCCTGCTAACAAATCAAACAACTTCAGATATCCCTGGAAGAATATACGAGGCTTATTTGTAGTGGAAGAGGCACAACTGTCAACCGGAGCCCTGATGGAATACAAAGCTGGAATTATGCAACGGGAGGCCTGTAAGAGAATGGGAGCCCCGGATTACCCCCGGATAGAAGGTGAGGCTGTAAATGTGCAGAAGTACTAAACCCGGTAGAAGCAATGTGACCGGGCGGTTCAAACAATAAGGTACGTACGTAAACATAGCAGTTCAGTAAGCGTAGCCAGTCCGTTTAACAGTCCAGGGTTGAGATAGATCATGGATCCAGTAGCAACAAAGCCATGGGTGGAGACAATAGGAGATCCAAGAAACGAGTGCTGAGGTCTTCAGGAGAGGAAACAGGTAACGCGCTGGAATGCTGGATACGAAGGAGCTTCCGTAGGAAAAAACAAACAATCAGATGTACCTGATTGCAGTAGTGCCAGTGCTTATATAGTTGCCACGTGACTCGTTGTGTCCCATGTCATGTGATCGTGGAAAAGCATGTTAATCTTGCTTACCAAGCAACGTACCATCACGCGGCCGTCTAATCGCCATGGCGACCGACCTAGTAATCTCTGGCATGAGTAGAACAGCTTGTCAGCTGGTCTGTACGCAGACGGTGAACGTTTTGATCGGGACTCATCGGTGAAGCTTACTGTATGGAGAACAGGCAGACAGAGCTTAGCAGCAGTGGCCCTGGAATCAGCAGGCATGACATCATTTCATAATTTTCTTTAAAAAAAAAGCTACTTCTTGTCAAGACAGCACATCATTCTTTCTCAATACTTCTTGAAATTAAACACTTATGTCAGGATAGCAAAAAGAAATTTGTCTCAGCAATTCTACTGTTTGTCAACAAATGATAAAATATATTAATTCTCTTCATTCAACTAAAGTTCTTTTCACATATCTTTTTGCCACAAAGCTATCAAACCATCATCTTTTTTCCTGGTCCACTTGCCTGCCACCACAAACCGCTATAAGCTATTTCCTGGTATACTTACCTGCCAGGAAGGAAACTCCTACAACTAACTTGAAACTTGATGGCAGAAATAATTACAACATTCTCCACAGCAATCTTTCAGTATGGTTTCACAATTTTGTGGCTGTTGGCAGGATGAGGTAAGTGCATTCCCAAAAGTATGCCTCTCAAAAGGGGATTTAAGCTTTAGTTGCTTTCTTAAAAGTTTCTCACAACTTCTTGGCTGATGGTAATGTTGGTTGTGAACGTTTCACAGACGTCTTAAAATGGACTTCTCATAGCTGCTTGGCTGTGAGTAGTATTGGTTAAAGGCTTTCCTCAATGGTAGTTCACCCAAAGTCTTTTGACAGGCTCTTGTATGTGGATAGTGTCATTTTTAAACTTTCCCTTCTTGTAGTCCCTTATGAAGGAACTTTCCTCCTTGCCACTTAGTTTCATTTTATTTTACTATTTGGTATCCATTAAATAGGTTCTGCTTTGATTTGTCAATAGTTTGGTCTTCAAAATTAGGGTTTTGTGACAGCCTTCGTGCATGGAGCGCCCCGGGATCAGAATTCACATTGTGCCAAGTTACTGGTTCTCTGCAGCTGCTCCCGCTGGCTTTCCGGCTTTGTGGTGCTACTTCTGCTTTCAATCAGCTTTCTCCCCCACCTCTGAGAGCCTCAGGTAAAATGTGCAGCGGTCTCTGGGAGCAAAGACAGATCTGTTGATCTTCCGCGGCTGCACCTAACTGCCATATGCTGTCTTGGAAGCCTGTCTCCTTCTCTGCTGGGCTTCTTCATAGCATGCTTGCTTCCTGTGTGCGTGGTCTGCAGTTCTTCTTGTTTTCATCTGTCGGGGTGGCTCCTGCTGGCGGGCTACCCTCTGTGGCTGACCCTGCACCTTGGATGATTGTAGCTTCCTCAGCTACATCACCTGCATTGCCATGAACTGCCCCATGACCATCTTCCTCTGCTTCACCTTCATAAAATAGCTGGGACTCATATTGGGTTTTAAATATCCTGTGCAGGTGCTTCAATTGGCAATGACTAGACCGCAACTTTGAATATCCACCATTCTGAGTCCCCATTAACTCAGAGTTCCTCTTCTTCATCCCAGTACTTTTACCATTATGGGAACTGCAGTCCATAGAAGAGTGCATAACATTAAGTTGTTCCATTCTATAATAAGCCATTGTCAATTCAGGGATTATAGGGAAATTGTGAGACGAGGAGCTCCCCACTGTTCCCCTGTACGAGCCTCCTCACCTTTGATCCTCCCACATGAAAGCACTCCCAGGATCAGGATCAGGTAGCAGCCGCCTTTCCCTGGCCACAGGATAAGAAGCCCATACCGGTTTCCTAGTGATGTTCGCATGGTATTCATCACACAACTCAGGGTACACTACTGCCGAACTGAGGCCATGCCATATAGCCATACCAGGTTGTCTGGAAGTCCCCCGTACGGCCCCATGAAAAAGAGGAGCAGACAGCGTGATAATAAAGACTGTTGCCATCACAACAATCCAAGAACAGACCTACCAGTCCAGATGAGTTGAACTGGGAAAGAATCAGCGGTACTTACCTGAGTGGGTGGACATCTAGAGTCGCGACTTGGGTGTTCAGAGCTCACAAAAGGTCGTTGAAGGAAAAAGTAGGAAGGCATCATGACAGATAGGAGGCAGGAGCAGGGAGAAGGGGGGCGTGGTTCACTGTCTCGCACAACATGAGACACGGCAGAGTAGGCCAGGCTTGGACTGGTTCCAGAGTCAAAATGGAGGAATAAAAAACAACCTGTCCGCTACAATGTGTCTTCTGGTTTTCTCTCCCTCTAGGAAACCAACACGGACAGAGATTGGCTGCTGGGCGTAGTAGGCAGAGAATTGTGACTAGGAGACTGCAAGGAGTGCGGTCCCATCCTTACCTTGCTTCTTGTTGCTCAGAACGACCAGTGACCAAGAGACTGCGAGGAGTTCAGTCTCATCCTTACCTTGCTCCTTATTCCTCGGAACGACCCACTTAAAACTTTAATTTAGCTCTTTGATGCACGGAATGCTGGCAGATTTTTTTAATCGGGTTTGTGTTCCAACATTAAAATAAACCTATCAGTGTAATTATATGCCACAGCTCTGCTTGTTTGTGGCTCACATGGGGGCAAGGTCATTATTTCATTTACTCTGGACGGATATAACGCCCAGTGGCCAGGTGTTAAGATGTGTTGTAAGTATTTCACTTCAGGTTGACACAACTACATTTTGGATGGGGTCGCCTTATGGCCTGACTTTTCCAGGTTACTCAGCAAATAATACATATCTCTCTGTGCTGCAGCTTCATCAGGAGAGCAAAGAAGTAGGTTGTGAATATACTGAATGAGTGTTAAGTCTCTGGGAAAACAAAGAGATGTCGTATCAGCATTCAATATTCTGGAAATATGCTAGGGTACTGTATCAGAACTTGGGGCAGCCTAGTCCAGGTCATTTGGCAATTTTTATATTTATCCGCTGCCCCACTTGGAAGGAGAAGGCAAAAGAGAACTGAGATTCAGATGCAACCGGCACCCAGAGAAATACTGCCCCAGGTACTAATACTGCCCCAGCAATGCGGCTGAGGACCTGCCGCAGGGCCGATACCTCCTTGCACAGTCTAGTTGTGCTATCGGCAATGATCTTGCCCAGAGAGGTGGTGTTTTCGCGCCACTCCTGCCTTGCTTGGGCATTGTCAGTTACGAATTGTCGCACCAGGCAGTCAGCTCCTCCTGCCGCTGTGAAGCGTGCCCGCCTGCTTCCCCCCCGCCGGTACACCTGTGGAGGTGGAGGGTGCTTGTGGATCATGCACAATTTCTATTGGGTCCCCTATGGGACTCATGGCCCCTTGGGTGTATTCCCCCCCAGACTGCTCCGGGGTGGTGGCGTGGTCGGAGTCTATGGATGTGAGCTGCGGGGATGGTGCCGGACTTGGTGTGCTAGGCAGTTCGGAGGAGTCGTCTTCCACGGACACCCACATCTGTTCCTGCACCTCGTCCTCAGCCAGGGGTGCTGTAGCTGCCGCCTCCCCGACAGAACTGTTCTCTGCTGAGAGTGCAGCTTTAACTGTGTCCTGTGCCAGTGTGACTGGAGTTGTGGATTCAGTGTCGACGGCCCTTGGTGGCACCGGTGCCGTGGCATCCGGAGGTGGTTTCCTCTGCGGTGCATGCCGAGGCTTGTGTTAGGCTTTTGAGGTGTAAGACCTGTTGCCCTCATCCCGGGCCCTCTTCTGGGGTGTGATCGGCTGTGGGGGTGAGTCCCGGGCCTCGCTGTCATGATCTGAGCCTTTGTGGGTCGAAGAGAGGGATGGGATGAGTGATGGTTTGAGAAGCATCATGCATACATTTGTATAATTGCTCATCTACACAATAGAGGGCTATAGGCAGTGGAGTTGCTTGCTATATGGGTGGGTAATGCAGGCATCCGTCTGGGTCACTCATGTTGGGGCAGACGTATACTATATTACATGCATATTTGTTGTGGCCTGAATGCAGTGTGACTTATGCCATTAACAACTTAGTGTGGTTTGTGTAAGGTATGGCATTGCCTTGCTGCAGGCATCTGCATGTGTCTATGCTGCGGACAACAAGTAGGCTTGGAATGTGTGTGTATTGGCTAGCCTCTTCAGACAGACACATTGGTGGACTATCATCAGACTATGCATCACAGTGTTTTCTTAGGACACTCACCTCCTTCTGCCGATGATGTTGCGCCACACTCCATATCACCAATGCCTTCAATGGCCTCCATGCCGATCAGGCTTGCACATACCTCCTCCCACCGGGACAGCTTTATGGGAGAGCTTGCTCCTCCGCCAGTTGCCATGGCCTGGCTCCTGTTTGTCGAGAGGATGTTGCGGGCTCGCGGGCGCAAGTCATCCCACCTCTTCCTGCAGTCCTTAGTTGTGCGGGGGGTGTTGCTAACCGCGCTGACTTTTTTTGCCACTAGTGCCCAGATCTCCTTCTTTCTGATGACAGCCTCCCTCTTGAGGCTCTGGGCAAACACGACATCGGCATTCTCTGCCAGGGTCTCCACAAGCATGGTTAGCGCATCTTCATTAAAGCGCTCCTTGCGCTGGCGGGAGGTGCCCTTTTTCACAACCTTGGGCATTGTATTGTTGTTGTGGATTGAATTTGGCACACAGCAGTATTCTACAGGTCCTGGCTGCTGAGGATGGCAATGGATTGTGTTTTTAAAGATGGCTGCTGTGATTTTTCCCGTTCCTGTGCGATGATGCTACTTCTGGTTCCGCTTATTTAAGGTGACCGTTATTAGCGGTCACCGCTATTAGCGGTCACCGCAAATGCCGTCTTCATTCATGCCGCTAGTGAAATCTGAGCTATACATGATGCCGCTAAGGGCCATTTTCGGGACTTTAGCGGCATGCCGGTAATATCCTTACCGGCATGGCGCAAAGCTCGTTCCCGTGAAGTCGTAATAGCCCTCTATTAGCGGGCTCTTACCTACACGGACACAGTATTTGCTCCATGCCGGTAAGGACAGTTACTTACCTCCAACCTCGTAATGACCCCCATTATATTTCATCAAAGGTTTAACTACCGGTTCACAGGAAGTGATGACACTGGCATCATTTCAAGCTGGTTGACCATAACTGTTCTGGAACATCCTGAAGCCACTCGGGCAACAGAGTTTGCGAAGTTGCAAGAACATCTGTGTGTGTTGCTAAAGTATAGTCTTCTACTTCCGTGGGGAGATCTCCCGCCAATGCAGGAGCCTAGGGTAGATTGATGTATGAGCCTTGCGGCCTATAATAAATGGTTCTGCTCATGGCGCTGAGGCAGTCCATACCCAGGAGATACCTCAGGGTGGTTGGGCTGAGCAGGAAGGCCTGCGTCGTGGTGAGGAGCCCCACGGTTAACGCAGTTGAAGTGATTAAAGGTAGATGTATTATGACACTTTCCACTCCCTTTATCATTATTGCTTTCCCAGAATATTGGTGGCAAGGGAAATTTGGGTACTTGACAAAGCTCCCGTTTCTACTAGGAGATTTGTGCAACAGCCCTGTATTTCAGCCAGCAAGGATGGGTTGGTCGTATATAATTTAAAGATGGGCACTATGATGCATTGTCCTGGGGCCTCCTTGTGTCAGTATGTGAAATGTGAGCATCCTGTGTGGTATGGGTTTGCCCGTGTGTTCAATTGACTCCTCTGGTGTTGTGGTTGCCCTTGCATATTATTATTGTTAGGGGAACGTTGCTGTGGTGGCAGCGTAGGGTTCCACAGTGTCTGTTGTGCCTGGCTAGTCCACCTGTATGCATTGGGAGGGACCTGTGGCATATGTGGTGTAAACCTATTGGGGCATTCTGTCTTCCAGTGGCCAAATTCTTGACAATAATGGCATTTGGCGCTCTGTGGGGGCTGAATGGGGAAAAATGATGAGTGCTCCAGCAGAGGGTCACATTGGGCTAACTGTAGGGTAAGCAGTTTCTCTGTTTTCTGATCTTTATTTTCTAAATATAAACTGTAAATATGTACCACTTTTGGCATGATTTCTTGCAAATGTTTACATTTCTAGTCAATAACTACTTGTACTACATCATTTTTAATTGTGGGGAGGAGACGGGCAACAAAATATTGCATTCTTAATAAAGGGGCTTCATTAGTGGCATCTTCCTTATTATAATTATCTTCCAGGGTCGCTATTACTCTTGAAAGAAAATCTTCTGGATGTTCCCCTTTGTCTTGTCTTAATGTCACCACCTTTGACCAATCTGTTTTGGCCTTTGTCAGTTCTGTTATTGCATCCAGCATTTAACTCCTTGGAAGGGCAATATTTGTCATGTCCAGTCTCAGATTTGTTTGAGCAGCATTCCACATTGATATGATATGATAGGTTATTTATAACGCGCTTGATCCGTGTCATCTTGTTTCCAAGGCGCGCATGTTGCCCCTGAACTATCCTCCCGAGATTAATGGATCTTTAATGTTTTGGGTCCATGGCGCCTTTGTTCTAACTGCTTGGAGCTTCTTTGGGGTAAGGATTTATTTAAGTAATATGGCGAAATCGGCAGTGGTAGGGTTATGGAGATCTATGATGCTTTCTAGTTCTCGAACAAACTTTCTAGGGTTTGTACGGAGTGGCAGAAATGCTTCCTTAATGGGCCTTATCTGATCTGTTGTCCAGGCCACATGGTACGGCACAGTGTGAAATCCCTCAGTTGCAGGAGTTGTCCTGACTGGATACGCATGTGCTTCCATTTCTACTTCTTCTAGCGTGGTATGTTTTCCCATAAGAGTGGTGTGTCCCTTAACCCATCATCATCTCTTTGTTTTCTGAGGGACTCAACGCTCATTCAGTATATTCACAACCTACTTCTTTGCTCTCCTGATGAAGCTGCAGCACAGAGAGATATTCATTATTTGCTGAGTAACCTGGAAAAGTCAGGCCATAAGGCGACCCCATCCAAAATGCAGTTGTGTCAACCTGAAGTGAAATACTTAGGACACATCTTAACACCTGGCCACTGGGCCTTAGACCCGTCCAGAGTAAATGAAATAATGCCATTCACCATTCTAATCATCAGGCACTGTGATCGCCTGAGTCCCCATTACATCTGCCTCACTGTGAGACTAAGAGAAATGGCAGGTTTTGTGTTGTCATGTTTCTGTGGTTTCTCGGGAGCTCCTTTGTTTACTTTCTATCCCCTGGACTCAAAGGGGCCCACTCAAGATCTTCATTGCATGAAATGGAACAAGGAGTTGGCAAAGGGGAATGGCTGCTGCTAGTAATTTCCCCATCCACCTCTCTACTGGACAGTTCTGTTAGAGAAGCTGTCACTTCAATGTTTTCTTCTGCCATGTCTTTCAACTTCAAGATGGTGGGGGACAACATCAGTAGCATGGAAACGCTGATGGCTTCTCAATGGGACTGCGGCTGCTAGACATTGCATGCAAGTGGCTTATGCCACAGAAAGTTCGTGTTGCACAGAGGTTTAACTTTCTGCAACCACAGCTGGCGCTTTTTCGTCCAGCTTCGATTTTTTGTGGACTCTGCTGTTCCTTCACAAACCGATTTCTTATTATGTACTTGCACACAAGTGTGCAGTTGAGACATCTGCATTACACCATTTGCCATTTACAACTGCAATTAAGGTATTAACTCTAAGCAAACTGCTTAGTATTGACATTACCGGGCTAAAGCTTGATGTTGCTGCTTGATAAAGCAAGCTCATAGAGATCCCAGGAGGATATGTTTTGGACAGAGAAGGGTAGGTAGTGGGTGGGAATGGCTAAAGGGATTAGCTTGGCCATGGGCAATCAACGGGTGGGTAAATAATCAAACAACAATCAACAGCTGTGTGTCCATCCTCATCTCCCTCCTACCTGTACTCTAATGCAATAATTTCGATTTATTGGCGGTGCTTTAAGCGCCACCTAAAAGTCCAAAATAAAAATGAAAACAAGCAGTGATTCTGCGCATTCAATGTTGGCCCTTCATGGGCAGAGCAAAAGCACACATCTACTGATGAAGTTCCTAATGAATAATTATAACATGCAAGTAAAGTAAATAACTAATAACATGCGTCCTTAATCCCAGTACCTATGCAGCACGTGCTAATTTCTATGCGCCAGCAAGCAAAGGTCCCCCTCATGTGCCCCAAATCCTTCTTTCTCCGCTGTAGCCTATTCTTGTACCCCAAGAAGTGAATCAAAATAAATGACAATATAGCTGCCCCATTCCCACCTACCCCACCGATTCCCACAATCGGCATAATTAGTACAGTTAAGGCTTTATTTCGAAAAAAGAACAAAATGACTTTAGTCGGTTGATTCCCAATTCACCTGGCATTGTTCGTGTAGCAACATCCGGTCGTGTGTCAAGAGAGGGGGTGAAAGGCAAGAACAGGAACACACGCCCAAGAGGACAGAAAATGACTGCTCTGTCCTCGCAGTAGACTCTGGAACAATGGCCCATGAGGGGAAACAGGAAACAGTATACAATCTTATAGCATGCTGTGCACATGGCCTATTCTCTGTGAATCCAGCCATGACTGGTAACCTTAATAAACAATTCCCTCAAAAAGCTTTGAGAATACAGTTGCAGTCAGTAGCGGAGGCAGCTTTTGATGTGTGTGTGTGTGGGGGGGGGCAGGGGGTGCCTCCCCAGAGAGGAGCAGGGGAGTGGGGAGGGGGGGGGGGGTGCCTCCTTCTTCACTCCCGGCTCCACCACTGATGGAAAATCTTTTGCTAACCTGTTTTGTGGCTCTTTCTGTATGCATATGATGTTTTTACAACGAGGTTTGCTCCATAAAATGCCTTGCAGACTGAAGGCGCAATCAAATTATTCCGGACATCTTTGTAGACTTCACTTTCACAAACACTGGGTGTACATGTTGAGAACCGCATACATCTGCAGTAACCTCCAGGTCAAACATTGCTCACAACTTCGCACATTTGACCGGGAAGTAGTAGCAGATTATAGCAGATATAACTTGTGTCAGGATCATGGACAGGACAGGTCAGAGCGGTGGAGAAGTGGTTAGGAGGAGTTATGAGGGACGCATGGAGCCATGCATGTACGTTGTTGTCTCTTTCTCTGAACCAATGCCTATTTGTCTGTGCCCTGATCAGGTCTCTTTTAGTACTCTTCCAGGTGGTTCTCAAGAGACTGCAGCTACCAGAATGCATCAGACAACTCAGGCACCTGGGATGAATAATAGTTCCTGGAAAACAGCACCATTCAGAGAAAAACTACAAGTGCCACAATGTCTCTGGGCCCAGTGGGCAAGACCCAGCTTGGAATAGCAGGAACAGATTGGTTAGCCAAATGGGAATAGAATAGGCTTTCTCAGTCGAGAGCTAAATGGGAGACCCAACAACTATCCCACAAACCACACCCTGGCTACAGGAGAACAATCGGGCAGCTATGACAAAGCAGGTCCTAGCAAGAGACTGCCCAAGAAGACATTTAACTTTATTTCCAGGAGCTTTGCGCTCCATTTTCCATCTGCACCGGCACCTGTAAACACCTTGACTGTGCGCTCTTACTTGGAGCTTCTGCCTGCCCTTGCTGGGCCTGCTTGTGTCTCCTCCCCTCACCCCCCCACCTCTGATTATTTTTGTATTTTCCCTAATCCCTCCCCGTCATGTCTGCCTGTTTCCTTTGGTCCCCCTCGGTCTCAAGAACCTGCCTAACTCTCCCTCTCTGGTCCTGATTGGCCAGTGCTTGGCCCACGTGACCAGGACATTCCTCTTCAGCGACCTTTCCAGGGCAGTCGCTGCCCAGGCAGCCGATCAGCTAAGAGCGACAAGGCACAGGGCAGCACCCTACTGAGCAGCTCCACTCCGTGTTTGCCAGTGTTCGCCTGGGACGCCTGACGCAGGCAACCTACAGCGACTGATAAGGTAAGGGTGGTATAGGTGGGGAGTACAGCTATTACTATACTCCAGTAAAACCCCACCTCTCGTTTTACCTAATATATTATACCTACTTGCATCTGGCCTAATTGTGTAACTGTTTTTTCATTGCACTGCCAAAGTTAGAATCTAGGTGGTTTTGTATTGCACTGCCAAAGTTTGAATATAGGTGGTTTGGTTTTTTATTGCACTGCCAAGTTTTTAAATCTATGTGGTTTTTCATTGGACTGACACAGTTTGAATCTAGGTGGTTTTTCATTGGACTGACACAGTTTGAATCTAAGTGGTTTTTCATTGCACTGACTGCCAAAGTTTGAATCTAGGTGTTTTTCCATTGCACTGCCAAAGTTGAATCTAAGTGGTTTTGATGGCACTGCTAAGGTTGAATCTAATTCATTGCTCTGCTAAAACTGAATCTACCTATTTTCTCATAGTTCTCTCAAAGTTGAATATAATTGGTTCACGTTGCTTTGCCATAGTTGCATTCTAATTAGTCTATCACTGTGCTAAGGAGCAGGAATGTGTGTAAGCATTTGTTCCGTGGTATATTTGTCATGGTAAAGGTAACAATTGTGAAGGTTTAGTGCACGCACACCATCTGTGAAGATTTGCCATGCTCTCCACCTGGAAGACCTTGAAAGTATAGCTTGTGCTCTACTAGTGACAATTTGTGAAGCCTAGCTTGTTGCTAACCATTTGTGGCAACCGCAAGAATCGGCAAAGGATAACACTACCTGATTGTGCGCACATACAACAGCTCTCCATCCGGGATTCTAGGTAGGTATAAACGTACCAGTCCAGCAAACACTGGCCACAAGCATGGCTAACCGACCACATCAGAATACGGCAACGACTATGACAAATTCAGTCTTGCTGGTCACATAAGTGTTCCGCCTACATATAACAGACTATAGCTAAACACCTCTGACATCATTATGTAGTGAAGACACATGACAAATTGGGGCCAGCTGGACACAAAGTGAGTCTCTAGCTCTCACGCCATCTCCTGACCCCTCTCAGCACCCATCCACATGCCTGACCTTGTGGGTTGCTTTTTATCGGAGCCTGGACAGCACTGCTAAGCCTTATCATGGCCAAATGCACACATGTATTTTAATCCTACTCTGTGATCTCCAACACTCTAGACCTCGGGCCCAAGGGTGTTCACACCACTAGCGCATTGAGACAATAATAATGGTAAAAGGCGCTATATAAATGACAACAGCAATACAATACAATACAAGAATAGGGGAGACATACAGACACTCCCCAAACTCTTCTGGATAGTGAGCCAAGAGAGCAGAGAAGAGGGCGTAGAAGTTGGAGGAGGAGGTGGATAAGACTTTGGAGTGTTAACAGTGAGAGGAGATAAAGCGTTTGATCTGAGGAAGTGGTACCAAAATGGCAGTTTGCATGTGAGTGATTCAGTGATTGAAGGTGGTTTTAGAGAGAGAGGAAGAGGGCTGAGAGTAGGTGTGTGTATATGAGTGTGAGAAAGAGAAAGAGAGGGAGAGAGCGAGAAAGAAAGGGGTAAGAGGCAGGAGGGTGGAGGCAGGGTTAGTGCTGGGAGGAGTGATATTTGACGAGAAGCAGATAGGTTCAGGGGGGAACTGGCAGGTGAAGAAAGGAGAATGGAGAGGGAGACTGATAAGACCAGAATGTGGCGTGCAGAGGCAGGGTACAGATCAAGAGGGAGCTGGATTGTGCATACAAGAGAAGGGGGAGAGAGTGGTAAGACAAGGAGCTGGCATGTAGAAGAGTGGTGAGGGAGCTGGTGGGTGGAGACAGGACAGAAAGAGCGGTAAAACCAGGAGATGTAGTGTGGTGAGACAGAGAGGAGGGTGGAGAAGAGAGGAGACAGGTGAATGATCCAGGGCAACCAGACCACATCGCTAAGCTACTTAAGAAGTTCCTTATGGAGTCAGAGAGATACAGCAATGGCCTTTAGGCCCTACCTAGGACAGGCTTAGAACGGCCAGCAGGGGTACCTAGCTCTCATGAATTGGAACTACATTATGACCTTTTGGAGTTGGGAGACCCGACTAGGAAGGTGGGAACCCCCTCAAAGTTTGAAACAAATGTGTACAGGGGTCCAACCTAGATTGCAAACCACAATGTCCTGCTTTTGTGGAGCTATTTTTATAATAAAAAAGCAAAACTTACTAGATTTGTCTTGCGACTCATTAAGCACCTAGTCACAAGCTACACAAATAAAATGTCCTTCTCCACTCTACACCACAGCTTTTTTCATCTTTCTGCATATTGTCTTGTACAAAAGCCTATGGAGGCACACAAGAATTTTAAGCATATGTCAATGAAGGTACAGAATTAGGCATTCAATGTGTTCAATTTAGGTTGGGATTTCACAACATAGATCTAAGTGATCTTGCTCAATTTCCCACATCCCTTTACATATATCTTTTGACCTTCGCTAACTGAGTGATGTGCATTGCCGGTATTGGTGCCTTCTTCTTTAAGGCATATTTAGTTCAAGGTGCAATGGTGTTAGGGGGAGTACAGGACCTATGCAGGCAGCATGGCACCATGAAGGCTGCAGACTTTTCTTGGATGGCTACCATCATTCAACATTCAATACCTCCTTGGTTTCCTTGTACTGAATTCACAAAGTTATTGGATTCACAAAGTTCTTGTTCGTATATAAAATCCCACAACAAGCTTTCTTTAACTTCCCTTGTACTTTAGCGTATTGCATGGTGTGCCCCTTTACCAGGAAGCCTCTTGTGAGATTTTCAGATCTCCTGGTATACCCCCCTGCCAGGTATCTTGTCGCAGTGTTAAAAGTATTTGTACAAATTCAAGTGCCTGGTGCATCTACCTACCAGGGCTTCTTTCATGTACTTCTCAAATTCCCTGCTATACTTTGCTTCCAGGTATTTTGTAACATGGTTAATCTTTCCTCTACAACTTGAAGGAACTCCTGGTATAGTTTTCTGCCAGGAATCTCTTTTATGGGTTCTTCAGATCCCCTGGTTACTCCCCTGCCAGGTATCTTCCCACAGTTTTAGATTTTTCTTCACAGGTTTGGTGGATTGGCCGGTGTTCTCCTCTGCGAGGAAGCATTTTATGGGCTCTTCAGATCCCTTGGTATACTCCCCTGCCAGGTATCATCTCACAATTGTAAAGGTCTATTACAGTTTCAAAATGCCTTGTATATTTGGTTGCCAGGACTTCTTTTATGGACTTCCTAGATCCCCTGGTATACTTCTCTGCCAGGTATCGTGGCACAATTTAAGATACTTTATACAACATCGGTGGATTTCCTGGTATACTGCCTTGCCAGAAATCCTTATCTGGGGTCCTGCATATCCCCTGGTATACTTCCCTGACAGGTATCTTTCCCCAAATGTCAAATGTCTGGTGTATTTTACCAGGACTTATTATTGGTCTAACTTTCTTTTCCACTATACCACAGCTATTTCAACTTTGTTGTGTTTCAATATTTATTTTATTTTAGCATTTATTTTCAGTGCACAAATCCCTCAGGCATCTAGGAACTAGTTACCGAAAGTGCATGGACATAATGCGAAGTGTAAGAGCATATTAGTTACAGAATGAATTGGTGAGCCTCACCTCATGGTGAGGGGGGCTAACTTCAGGTATACAGGATAACATAAGTGACAAGATCATTATGAGTGCACATTCTGGCAAAGCCGCGGCTCATGATACAGGGGCTACTTCAGGTATGCAGGATAACATAAGTGACAAGATCAGTACGAGTGCACATTCTGGCAACGCCACGCCTCATGATACGGGAGGCTACTTCAGGTATGCAGGATAACATAAGTGAAAAGATCAGTAGGAGTGCACATTCTGGCAAAGCCGCACCTCATGATACGGGGGCTACTTCATGTATGCAGGATAACATAAGTGACAAGATCATTATGAGTGCACATTATTGCAACGCCGCACCTCATGATACGGGAGGCTATTTCAGGTATGCAGGATAACATAAGTGACAAGATCAGTATGAGTGCACATTCTGGCAAAGCCGCACCTCATGATACGGGGCCAACTTCAGAGTAAGTAGGTAAGTGCACAGATTTGAAATTCATGCAGGCATGAAAATACAGTGGAAATCAAGGAATACATACGTTTTGAGGCATAGCAAGGTCCATATTTCAAAGAGTGTAGGCATAAAAGAAGAGAAGATTTGTCATACCGATGCACCAGTACGAGCGTGTACTGCACCGTGAGGTTAATGCTAGTGGTGAAAGGAGACTTTATGATTGTACTTGTACGTAGGGGTGGTGATGGGGGGACAGTTATTCCATGTGCTCTGGCTAATGGGTGGACCAGTAAGTGACCAAGGGCAGAGGATGTCAATGTAGAAGAAGTGTAGTTGCAGCTGGGGCCAAGAATCCACTGGATGGCGACATGCGTCATTTCACAGAGGCATGAAGACTGTTAGGTGGCATGCCGCTTTAGAAGATGGAGGCTACAGATAGTAGGGAACGGATGGGAATAGTCCAGGCGTACACGAAGAGTAACCTTCAATCGTGGTAATCTGGGTTCTTAAAATATGTTTAGTGTAACACTTGCTCCAGCTTTCGCCCACATTGAAATTTAATGCATAGGTATTTGTTCAGGTTTTGTTGCTGCACTTTATCTTGCCGGTATTCAAATATTCTTCCTTTTGGACATTGCTTTAAAATTGGGTTTTGTCTGTATTTAAACCGCCTTTGAGCTTTGTGCATAATTGCAGTCTCACAAAGTTAATTCACTTGATTGCATGCATGCCGGTACACCCTGGGGTCCCGAATGGTTCTGGGCACACACAATGACAGTTTGCAGCGTCTCCGACTTATGGCGTACTTCTGCAGTGAAGTTTCCTCCCTGGGACAACTTCTTGCTCGGTGTGGCTGTTTTCCCAGCGTTTCCTGCAGCTCTGCGTTTACCCGCTGGCTTCGCTCTGTGGCTTGGGTCCAGAGAATTCTGCTACCATCACAACCACACCTCCAGGAGTTCCACTGCAGCCCCCAGTGCTTACACCGTCCTTCAGGTGTACCTGCTGAGGCTCTCCTTCCTACAAGCCACACTGGTAAGTGTAACTCACGTTCGCGATGCGCCGCATGAATGTGCCTGTTCTCTCTCTCGCCTATCTCCGGCATCGTTCTCTTCCATTCTACTGCCTTGAGTGTGGATGCCTTTTTTAAATGTCCCCCACACTTCAGGTTCAGCCCAATAACTAGTCTGCACATTAGGTTTCAGGTTTCGCTTAGTCTGCATCAACTGCTTCCTCCTCTGCTTCGTCTCAGTACCTGAGGCTTTATGGGAGCTTTATGGGAGCTGAAGTACATAGATGCTATTGGATTTCTTAATTGATGTTGTTCAAAAGTTTTATACAGAGAAACAGAACAGAAGATTTTACAAGTGTGTTGTGCATGTTTGATGTATAAATGGAATTTTATCTAGAGTGATATAATGGAAGGGGTTTCTGGTTTTTACAATAAGGGGGAATTTGTGGGATGACAACAAGCCATCAAGAACTTGGGTATTGTAAGGTCTTCTTCAGATGGAGTGACCACTTCCCCCAGACAGCTGTCTTGTCCCATGTGATCCTCCCTTGTATATCCACCCTCAGGGTCAGGATCAGATAAACACTGCCATCCCCTGGTCACATGGGAGGAGGTCACTGGGAGAATCAGTGATGACTCCACCGGATTCATGACAGGTAAGTGAAAAGTAAAATGGGAGTGAAAAACAGCACCATAAGCTTAAGAGGAAAGTGCTGCCCCATACTGGATGACGGATACGGTACATAGAAGGCAAGAAAGAGAAAAGAAGAAAGAGCAGAAAGTTAGTGTCCAGGCAAAGAGGAAGAAGAGGAGAAAGGTGCTGCAAGGAAATAGGGGGTGGGGGAGGGGGCGACATGACAGTCGAATCCAGCAAGTGCCACGTCTGCACGCAGACAGCAGCAGACATCAGTGCAGTGACTTTGCCAGACTTCAAAGTGTTGGAGGCTCAGTTGCCCTGTGTTCACTGTGAATACATATAAGCCCCTGTGATCGCTGTTGCTGTACATACCTGCACATTTTTATACCCTTCCTTATATATGATATGGCATTTATAACGCCCCTATACACAAGTGTTTCAAGGTGCGACAAGGCAAGGGAGGGGGAACAGAGGGGAGACAGAAACGGTCTTACTAGGCCAGGTGTCAGTCAGATCGCTCAAGTGCATGGGAAGGCGGAAGGGGAAAAGTGTGTGGGGGAACGGGGAGGGGAAACTGCAGCACATGGGTTACTAGAATAAATAAGATAAATGAAAGAAAACGGCCAGCTGGTGGCAAGTGCAAGGTAAGTGCAGACATAAGTGCTGGTAGGGGGACTGTAGGGATACAGAAAAACAGCCCCCAGGTGCGGGGGTTGCCAGGGAGGCAGTGCAGGTGTGCAACTAGAGGGGCCTGGGCCCGAGATCTGAAGGGTGGCCAGGTAACCTTCCTGCATTGAGGTGAAGTTGCCTGCATGTCAGACTCTTGGGTACCACAAATCACATTCATAAGGTGCAGCTCCGAGTGGCCTGAGCAGGAGGAGAGATACAAGAAGGATATTCTGGTGACAAGCAGTCTTTACCAGATGTTTATCAGACACTGGAATAGGAGGTGAACTTCGCTGACGGAGCTCGCAGTGAGTGGGTGACTTGGTAGTTAGAATAGTCCATCTAACTGTGCCCACCATCATCAAAGCCATGCAGTAGCCACTGACTTCCATGGAAGAACGATTAAAAAAGCCCAGAGTTTGGCATGGCTGTTTATGCTCAGACACATAAGGGTGTAGCATCCCAGCTCAGAAGAGTTGTCTCCCCCAGAAGCCTCTGTAGAACTGATCAGTACAGCAAACACAGTCCACGAAAAGGTGCCAAGCATCTTCCCTGCTAATCCATGTGAGGGCTGGATCCTAGCAAGCACTGAATAGGAGGTCACGCCACCTTTGGAGAAGGAAGGTGGAGAGCAGTTTCTTTGTAGGGATCGGCACAACCCTGAGTGCAAATGTTGAGTCAGACAAGACACATGGGAGAGGCTCATGAGGAGCCGGCTTTATCCCCTTTGTTTGACCTGGAGCTCCTATAACATCTGCAGTCAGACTAGAGTGGTGCAATACACATCGCTTTGAGGCTTTGCAAACTGCTAGACAAAGAGGTGTGGATCAGGGCAAAATGCCCGAGCCTTACCTTCGCTGGTCAGTTTTGCTCACTCAAGAGATCACATTCTCATGCAAGAGCGATAAAGGCCTTCGTAATAGTGTAGGTCATTCCTAGATGTCATGCCAGAGCAAGGTCCTTAAGCTCTCCAAGCCTCTGCCCAAGAAAATAAACCTGGCTGGATGGGTGCAAACTCCCCATATTTCTGTGGACTTGGAGGAGATTGCTGCAAGGGCCCAAAGAGCAGTGTGCAATTTAGATAAATCCACCATTGCTCAGTGAGGTAGTATCCTCAGAGGGAGGGCCAAATGCACGTGTTCTTTTTCAGGAAGCCTTTAGCTCCGGAAATGTACACATTTGTCAGCACATTTACAACCCTAGGTAAGACTTAGGCAGAGATGTCTTGATGGGACACATTCCGTGGTCCTCCGCCCTGGGAAGGAGGCCATACCTGCCTGCCTAATTATTTTATCTCAGTTATTGTCAGAAAGGAAATGTGATGATATGCTGTGCACAATGTGTGTATTACTGCTGGCAAGGTCATAACAGGCCTTATCATGATCAGACTAGTTTATATGTTTCTTTGGGCATGTGCTGCAGTGGTGGCTGGTGCATTATGAGCATTGGGGTGCAGAGCCCCACTGTGCACCAGCGGCCACGCATTTTGTGATGCCCAGCACTACATTTCAGGAGCGCTCAGCATGACAGTATGATTTGCTACTGTCTGCAGGGACAGAAGCATTGCAGACCCTCATTTGGGGCCCTGTCCCAAGTTGAGGCCTCCTCCCTTCCTGCAACCAGTAGCTGGCAGAAAGAAGGTATGGTCCATAGAAAACCACAAGGGCATCTCATTTTGGTACTCCTCACATGCCTTTCTATGGGCATGCCTGAGGCAGTTCTCAGGGAGGGAAGTGTCAATCAATTTCCCACCCTGCTTCCTGCAGCGGCAGCCCCAAGAAGAGGAGTGGATCCTACAGATAAGGCAAGAGACTAGTCTTCATGATCAGAATTTTTCTTTTTAAACTGTGTGAATGTGCGTCTGTGTGATGTAAGCGCACGTGTATTCAGTGTTTGTGTAGTCAGGTGAATGTGTAGATGTGTTAGCGTATGCTACTGTTTGCTGTGGTTTGGTTAACATGAACAGAAGAGCTGGTGTCGGTCCCCATGTGAGGAGAAGGGGGATTCACCAGGGAACAAAGGAGCCAATTTAGGGCTGAAAATGGAGGGAGGAGAAAGGGTGATCAGTAGACATCAATATGGACATGGTTTCCTGTACTGGCATGTCATTATTACTGACATTATGGGCAAAGCCAAAGGGAGTGTTCTTATGTAGGGATGCTGGCCTACGTAATACTAAACTGTACCTTTCATCAACTGACAGGCAGTAACCACGCCCCAACCGGATGTCCCGCCTCTTTGGCGTGTCCATGGTAACGGAAGTCCCTCCTTACCGGATGTCCCTGTGCTGTAGTGACGTCATGTGTTGTGTTCAGGGGTGTGTAGGCATAGGAAAGGGCGTTTCCCGGAAGTGATGTCGTGGCTGAGCTATGATTTTGTGGGCTAGGCGTGGCCCAGCAGGGATGGTGACATCACAGGCGTGTCCCGGTAGTTTCCCCTAAGGCCTAATTTAATAGTGACGTCATGTGTTGTGTTCGGGGGTGTGCAGGCGTAGGAAAGGGCGTTTCCTGGTAGTGATGTGATGGGTGATGTATGATTTTGGGGCTAGGCGTGGCCCAGCAGGCATGGTGACATCACGGGTGTGTCCCTGTAGTTTCCCCTAAGGCCTAACTTAATAGTGACATCATGTGTTGTGTTCAGAGGTGTGCAGGCGTAGATAAGGGCATTTCCCGGTGGTGATGTCGTGGGTGAGGTAATATTTTGGGGCTAGGCGTGGCCCAGCAGGGATGGTGACATCCCGACGGTGTCAAGGTCCAGGGCTCTGGGGAGATGATGTGGGAATGAAGTTGTGATGTCAGGGGGCAGGCCGGGGGGCGTTGTGGGGGTCATGTAGTTATGGGCCCTCCCGTAGGGGCGGAGTGTTGTGTATATATAGAGAAGGAACTCTGGAGAGAGGTAGACGGTGCTCTTGGAGTATGACTGTACTATTTGCATAACGCTAGCAATACCCCTGAATCATGAAGCGTTACAGCTACTACTCTAAGAATACCGTAGGGAAAGACGCCTGCAACACCGCTGAAAAGGCTGATAGTCCTAGAAGTCCGACTACAATATTTCCTTTAGCTGATGAGGAATCATAATGCCCCACTCGTATTGGGGCATTTTTTTAATGAATCTGGGTGATATGACTCCTCCTGATTCTTACCCTTTTAAAGATGCTGATGGTGTAGAGGCTGGTATAATGGATGCAGACTATACAGAGTACGATCTGAAGGCTATGGACGAATCTATGAAGACTCTTGAAGAGCCCTTGTATGCGGATCTGGGGGTTTTGGACTAGCTGTTTCCAGAGGTGGCCATGACCCCGGAGTTGGAAACAAGTCCCGATGAAGATAGGCTGTTGATGGAGACAGCTGATGCTGTGGAGGCCGGATTATCTATGGATGCCGCTGTTGCTATGGAGGCGGAAACGGAGGGACCTGTTCTGTGCAATTTGGTATGTAGGAAAAGGGTGTGTTTGTGTGAACTATGTATAAAAAGAAAAATATATATATTGAAGAGTTACATTTCTTTCTTTTTTGAATTGCAGAAAACGGCAGATAAAGTTGACGGCGCTGAAAGTCGGCAGTCTTCATTTAATACCGTCAATTTTTACTGTGTGTGCTGTTAAAAAATGATCGAAAGTCCAGCAACACAAGCCCGTAATAAGTGTAAAAAGTGTGTTTGTTTAAAACGCTTTGAAAGTTCTGATGAAGAAGAAGAGGAGGAAGCTATGACTTTTATGGAAACCTCAGCTGTCAGGCTTTTGCGGCCTGTGTAGTTAAAGTATGCTTGAAGCGTGATTATTACCGCTGGTGCTATGGACATAAATGCGATGTCCCGCAACAGGATGCTCAAGACTGTTTACTTCTGAATTATCACGCTAGAGCAATACGTCGGATATGTTTTATGTTGAATTCATATAAAGCTTTTCAGTTGCTTAAAGCTGTATATAAAGGCATGGGCATGCGTGTACATGCTAGTGTGGAGAGTGTTTTATCTAAAACATGGATAGAAATAAACCATTGCCGCAATCGTGAGAAAAAATTGAGATCTTTACAAATGGCTGGTCCTGTGCTTTTTAGAAACAGGGTAGCCCGTTTAATGGGTAAAGATTTTTGTGACCTATACACTTTGGGAATCCCCTGAAGCCTTGTGTAGCACGCCGGAAACTGTTTTAAAGAGAGAAGAAATATCCAGAGTATGTTTCTTATATGTGTATATTTGTTTCTAGGATAAGATTTCTGAAGGGCCAGCAAGGCATGTGGATCGTAAACTGAAACCTGGCTGTGTATGTGTGGAAAAACTGTTATACGCTATTCTGAAAGAGCGGATATCGGAAATTGCCCCACATACCCAGAAATATCTACAGCCTACCCCCCGACCAGAGCCGTTTTGTAAAAGTTTGATGTGTATAGGTAACATATGTACCAACACTTGGCTCCCGGTATTGGATGAATACTGGCATCTGTACAAATATGATATGGGTTCTTTATACCTACACCCTAGAGAGGTATTACATCAGCTTTTGGAGCAATTGTATGAACATTACTTTAGCATTAAAGGATACGTTTTACAGGACCGCGAATTGTATGAACTTTTAAATGGCTCAAGTGTTTTATGCATACAGAGTTATATGCGGGGGGAATGGGGGATTTTGTATAATGCTATTTATAAGGCTGCAGAAAAGATATCAGAAAGGGTGACTTTGTAGCAGACGCTATATGTATAAGAGTTGTAATAAAATCATCTTTCACCCATTATGCCATTGTTTATTTTTGAAGTATTTCAGCTGTGAACAGCTCTTATTGAAGCATGCATGAAAGCTATTATGATGAAAGCAGCATTGGCAGTTATGGGGGAATTGATGCTCTTTATAAAAAACTACAACATGACAAAAAACCTATCACACGCGGAGCTGTTAAGGAGTGGTTATCTGGTGAAGAGGCACATAGTCTTCATAAAAATGCTAGAAAACTTTTTAAAAGAAGAACAACTGTGGTTTCCCAAAGATACGAACAATGGCAGTGTGATTTAGTAGATATGCGGCCCTATGGGAAGCAGAACGATAGGGCGCGGTACATCCTGACGGTTATTGATATTTTATCAAAATACGCCTTTGCCGAAGTTTTGAGGGATAAGACAGGATCAAGAGTGACGGCCGCTTTCAAACATGTTTTTAGCAAAGGCCGGCTGCCTGTAAAATTACAAACGGATGCCGGCAAGGAGTTTTTAAATAGACCCTTCCAAAATCTTTTAAAACAACATAATGTGTATCATTATATAACGTACAACGAGGTTAAGGCTGCTATTGTTGAACGCTTTAATAGAACCTTAAAATCTAAGATTTAGAGATTTTTTACAGCAAAGAATACCCATTGTTATGTGGACGTATTACAACACTTTATAGAGGTGTACAACGATAGCTATCATCGATCTATAAAAATGACTCCAAATTCTGTAACATCTGAAAATTCCCTAACCGTTTGGAAAAACTTGTATGCTGACATGGTAACGAAGAAGGTCAAGAAACCATCCTTTCGAGTGGGGGACCATGTCCGAGTTTCCAAGCTTAAAGGTGTCTTTACAAAGGGGTATCAGCAATCATTTACTGATGAAATATTTATAGTGACCAACGTGTCTGTGAAAGAGGGTGTTTACATCTACCAGTTGGTTGATTATGATGGTGAGGGTGTGAGCGGTAATTTTTACACCGAAGAGTTACAGAAGGTCACCAATGAGCCCCAACGCTTTTATACGATTGAACAAATTCTTCAGAGTAAAGGTAAAGGAAATAAAAAACGAAGTCTGGTAAAATGGACAGGGTGGCCTGAGAAGTTTAACAGTTGGGTTAGCGCTTCATCTCTAAAGTATCTACAAAGCAAAGGCGCTCCCTGAGAAGATGGAAAGCAGTGGATTTTATAACACCTTACCGAGTAAAGCTTCTCTAGATACATTCCCCAACAATGAAATATCAAATTATTGTGTTAAAATGGCCAAACCTGTTGATTTACAAGGATTGTGGGAAGCGGGTCTAATGGAGATTCAATACCCCCATACCTGGGACACTGTGTCTAGAAGAGAGGCCAAATTTACCATCAAGCGTGAGGGTACTATTGAACTGTTACACACCGACTTTCCTCCTGGATTTTACAGCAGTATACAAGCTTTGTTAGAGGCTCTCAATAAAAGTCTCGCAAACATTGAACGCTATTCTGATATACAGTTGTTTCTGGATAAGGTGCAGAGAAAAGTATTTTTAAAATCGACGGATCTTACCACTGAGTTTATATGCACTGGGAAACTTTTTCAGGTTTTAGGAACCGTTCAACATGTAAAAAGCACTAAAGATTTGGACAGAACACATGCTGATATTGATGGGGGCTTTTACAGTCTTATGATCTATTGTGATATAGTAGAATATCAAAGGGTCGGTGACTCCTATGCCCCCCTAATGAGAACAGCCCAGGTGAAAGGTGAAAATAATGGCATTGTTAATATACAATATATTGAACCTGATTATATACCGGTTTCTAAGAGTCATTTTAACACCATCAATATACAGATAAGGGATGATCAGGGGGACTTGGTGTCATTTAAATACGGGAAGGTCCTAGTGAAACTACACCTCTGCCCTAGGAGGGGTAAAGACTGTTAAAAACATGGTATTTATGAAAAACTATGGGGAGACGTACGTTTATAGGGATTATTACTGCTGACAAGCTGGTTAGGGCAATCAACCTTACTTTCAAGGGGCGCCTGTTATGTATGGAGCGGGTTTAGGAAGTATTTTTAGAAGCCTCTTTCGAAGGGCTATGCCGTTTCTACGAAAGGGGTTTGAATTAGCCAAACCACATGTGAAAACAGCAGCTACAAATATTGCTAAGGATGTGGTGTCTCAGCTACAACCTCCATCGCAAATCGTTTTAACCAACCACCGCAAGAGGGTTATGGCCTGGTTTATGTGAAAAAAAAACACAAACAAAAGAAAAAGGAAAACATCGCACAGATGGGGGCCTCCAGGGCCACATAAAAAACCAGGATCAGCAACGAAAACTGCTCAGAAGAGAAAATAAACTCATAAGAACAGATCGACCAAGAAAAATAAAACTAGCCCCCGCATCAATATTTTCTAAAAGATGGCGTTTATCCATTGTGCGTCGGGGGAATGTGTCAAATCTGAACTCGATCTGTTTGCTGTACCCCGACACAAACTAGCATCGAAAACAGCTTTTTCATGGAAGTGGCTCCCCTTGCTGCACTATCTCCACTAGCGCTTATAGGGTTTTACATATCAGGCTCAACAGAGATGTACCTGGATTTAAATGACATGTTACTTTACCTCACTTGTAAAATAACAAAGGCTGATGGATCAGCTATCCCAGCAAGGGCTAAAGTTGCTACGATTGCTTACCCCGTGGCTACCCTCTTTAATCAGGTGGATATTACTCTAGGCAACCGTCTGATTACACAGAGCAACAACATGTAAGCCTATAGGGCCTATATAGAAAGCATTTTGAACTACAGCAATGACGCTTTGGACACTCAACTTACAGCAGGGCTTTTTTATAAGGACACAGCAGGCCATATGGAGGATTATGCTCTAGATGGGGCTAATGCCGGTTTTATAAAAAGAGCGGCACATGCCACAGAGAGCAGAAATTTTGATTTACTAGGCCATTTACACTCCGATGTATTTTTCCAGGAGAAACTAATGGTAAATGGCGTTTATCTGAAAATTAAACTTTCTAGAAATAAAGATGCTTTTTGCCTCAACAGCGATGATGCTGAAGACTACAAGCTGATCATAGTATCAGCTAGTTTATTTATTAAAAGGGTGAATGTGTCTCCCACAGTCAGATTAGCTCATGATGATGCTCTACAAGTATCAAACTTAAAATATCCGGTGGAGCGGACATCTTTGAACATTTTCAGTGTTCCAGCAGGTAGCCGTGTCGATAGTCAAGATAACTTATTCCTTGGACAGTTACCGAAAATAATCATCATTGGTTTTGTGGACAACATTGCTTTTTCTGGGGCTTACGCCAGCAACCCTTTTAATTTTAAACATTACAACATCAACTACGCAGCTCTTTTTAAAGACGGGGTCGTTATACCATCTAAAGCCTACAGCCCCAGTTTTCAACAAAAAAATACAATTAGGGAGTATTTGGGACTTGTCTCCATCAGCGGTAAACACTTGCATGATAAAGGTTTTGTGATACCCCGTAACGATTATGATGGGGGTTATACTCTGTTAGCTTTTGATTTGAGACCTGATAATACATCAACTGGACATTATAATCTTATTAGGAATGGCAATCTACGCATAGTGGTACACTTTTGCTGCAAATTTACCCAACACTGTGAATCTAATTATTATGGCTCTATTTGACTCGGTGATGGAACTCAATAATCAATGACAAGTATTGTACGACATGTAATGGATAGTTACCAGATCAAACGTTTTCTAAGTAAAGACAAACCCGCTAAGAAAACATTCAAGGGTGTGTATTCATGTAATAACCTTCCAAGAGACATAGGTAATGAGCGACCCATTAGTCTTGTGGCGAACACCGATCCCCAAGATTATTGACATTTCAGATGATTCAATAGCTGATGTTAAGGGTTTGATCTCAGAGCCTTTTAAATTTTCCAACAGTTTGCGATGTCCCATATTTCCAATTAAGGTTGCGGGCAGGTTCACATCGGCAGCTGCTTGCATAAACAGATCCCACCCTCGAGGTTTTGTGTGTCTTCCAAAAGCCTGAGGATTGGTAATGCTGCAAACTAAATCGTGAACATTTGATCCTTTAACAACTGTTCCTTTATAGACAAATTCTCCCTTGTTGTTCCATGTTGCCACATTCTTTTCACTTCCCATTTTGTTCAGCAAAGGTTCTGCATTTTTCAGATAACGGGGGTTAATAGTGTCCAAAACTTCCATTACAATAGGATCCGGGGCAGAGGTTGATAGGGAGGGTTTAGAGCTAATTGCAGGGTTTCGGGGGCATGTACAAAGTCAGTTTATTTTTCTCATTTTCGGCCTGTCTAAAGTATGTTAAGTATTTTTGTAGAATTGTTGAATAGAGCCCCACCTTATAGTCTGATAAATCATGCCGTTTTAAAACCTCTTGCATTTCAGAGTCAAGCCTTAAAGTGGCTGATTTTCAGATCTCTGCTTCTTCCCGCTTCAGAGTACTTATACCCTCCAACTGGCGTTTGTCAACCAAATACATCTTTTGGGCATGCTCCATTAACCACCCCCTAAAAGCCTAGTAATCAGAGGCAATGCCAAACCTAGTAGTGCCCCTATAAAACCCCCCAATTGTTTTAAAAGCTTTCTTTTGGTTTTTATAGACGACCTCTTGTTACTCAGCTTTTTAAGGAGGGTTTTTCTCTTTTTTAAAGCGAGTAGCTGCCGGGTGGATAACAGAACGTTACCCTTTATAGTGTTGAAGACAATCTCTGCTATAGCCGATACTAGATAATCAGAGGCTGAGCACAAAATGGCCTTTCGTTGTTGGGGTGGAGCTGTTACTAGCATTTTAAGAAGAGCAAAGTTCCTACGTATACGGGCCATCATGGTAGCTGGTCGTCGTCGCTAATGAGGAAAGATTGTTTTTCACCGGGGTTTTCTAGACATCTTTTGTACGTAAACCACTGGTATATCCGGAGGGAAAACACCGGCCCTCAATCTGTCGTCTTCTAAAGTGTTTGTTTTTAGATCCACCAAGAGGTAACCGTAAAGTTTTAAGGGAGCGTCTTCAAAAGCCTCCTTAAAACAACGGGTATTACCCAGGTACATTTGTCTCACTAGGACGGTTAGTTGGTGTTTATCTCTAGGGTTTTTAAAAAACACTATATAACTGGCGTTTAATGTTATTGAGCGGTTGCCCTTTCCGCGGTAGAATACATTTTGAACAATGTAACAAATGCTAAGTTCCGATGATGTGAGTATTGTGTAAAGGCTTTTTCGATTTCCGAGCTATGCCCTCCTTCCATCATAAGATCATCTACAATAATCATATTAACAAGATTTGTTGGTAGCAAGCGGTCGCCATTCAAAGAATTTGGTAAGCCCTCCACAAACTTCAGATGTGGTATTTTAGATGCCAATTCATTATACAAGGGCTGCCAGCAAGAAAAAAACCAGCTCACATTTTCAGGAATCGTATTCATAACAGAGAGTGCATTTTCTAATAGCTGTTTAATAAAATAACTTTTACCACAGCTAGAAGGTTCCGCTAACACGCATGAAAAAGTGTGTTTTAACCGGGTATCCATCGTATACAATGTTCCCTTTTCAATAACCATAGGGTAATGTCTTGTAATTAGCAGTGAGCACATGCTTATCAAATACTACCCCTCAAGGTTTTTTGTAGCGTTTCACTGCTAATTTCCCATTGTTTTTTTTCGCACTATTGAAGGTTGTTGAACTGTGATATTTCTGGTTATATTGTTTAAAGAGTACTCTTGCACCAGCTCCTTTAAACTGCCAAAATACATTTTTATACTGTTGCTAACATTTAAAGTGATTCCCTTTACTTTCATACAGACAGCACCATTGGATAGGTTTTGGGACCTGCAGAAACAAATTCTACAATGTGTTCGCCCAGAGCTAGTTTGCTTGTTAAATTACCTAGATAATCCCCCAGGGGCAGGTCCTTGTCACCGGGTGAGCTGCCAAAAATAACAGAGTCAGTATCGTGGTACAAACAACGTTCTTGGAGGGCATCCATGACTTTATAGAGCACCAAACAGTCATGGGCTGTTGTAAAACATGCAATAAAAATGTTTATGTTGTTGGAGCACTTTGGGTACTTTTTGGCATACTTCCAACAAAGACACGCTGTTTCCATGTCTATAAACTGTAAGCTTAAAATGTCATAGCCCAGGTCAAAAAGATAAGCGGTCAACTCTTCGGGGTCCGTTATAATGGCTGTGTTTGGAAGGTTGGTTCTTTGTGCAAATTTACCCCATAACACAGTTTAGCTAACTGGCGTCTAGAGGGATTATTTTCAATAAACTCGGGTCTTAACCATATCCCTTGGTGTTTGTAATACTCGTCTATATACCGTTGCCGGGATTCAGAATCCTTGCAACTCTTGGGGTAACCTGACGCTTCCTGTTTGTCTCGAAGAAAAAGACAAATGTATTTTGTAAACAGCTCTACTGTAGCTTTCCCAAAGTGCCATATTTCATAAATCCTACCCAGCCGGTATCCTTTCTGCAAGGCAACTTGTAGCTCAACAGTGCACCAGGTACCAGTAATAGATTGTTCCCTATCACTGTGTGTGCATTTTTCAGTTTGTTTTGTAGTGGCACAAGTCATACATAGCGGGAACATTAGTTTTCCAGAAACTCCGAGGGAGCACTGGAAAATAAAGTTTTTTAGGTGGGTACACCTGACATTTAATCAGCCCAAAATATTGTTTAACATCTCCAAAATCTTCATTTATGATTTGGGGGTGCCCTAATGGGTATGGTTTTGAATTGTTAACAAAGGGGTAGAGACTGTTGTAGTCCAAGTAATGTATCTTTTCACCAGGAGCTATCGCGTGGTAATGTTTAACTGCATTAGTCCTTCCCCCAAAAAGAGCATCACAGGGTTCTAAGGGTTCTGGTAGATTTGTTTGTTTCAAAAAACTGTTTAGCCCCTCATCATTTTTTAGCATATCTGTCCATTCATGCTCCCAAAGTGTAATAACGTGCAAACCACTGTTTTCAAGAAAATTATTTTTTAAAAGTGTTCTTCTATGTAGATGGTCATTAGTACAACCCATCATGGTGTTATAGTCATTTTCCTTATAGCACGGGGGCACCCATGAAACAAACAACCATTACATTCGTAGGCCAATTCTTTCCCATTTAGACACACATAACTATCTAAAAAATAGGGACCAATCTTTTTTTCCCCTCCACGCAGGGCATGCTTTATAGGTATACCATCTTCATGGGACACATACATCAACCACTGTATGGAAGGTGTAGAAAACCGTTTTTGTTTTCCATGGTACAAGTCGATTGGCACAAGGCTATTGTTTCAGGCTCTAGAAACAGTTGCTTGTATATATGCATACACTTGCTAGCTAGCATGATGAAAGTGAATGGATCTACATACGTCACATATTTTAACTCCTAAGGAGTATCGGGTTTCAAAATGTGCTCCTTTTGGGTTAGCTCAATGATACCATTTCTAAAAATGTTACAGGCTGTTCTCAAAATATTGACATCTTCGCAACAATACCTTTTTAGCTCCCTCTTAAAATCAAAAACATCTTTACGGGCCTCTGAGTACCATTTTAGAAATGCCTCCTTTTCTTCAGACATCATAAATTCTGAACCATAACACTCCACAGGGGGAATAGGGCCCACATAGTTCTGATTCTGCTGGGTATTAAAAAAAATGTGGAAATAACCTTTCGACCCTTGAAATCCAAAAGCTTTAGGCAACTAACTTAACTTCATAGGCAAGAAATTCAAGCTGTCAATAAACCGGATTTTAAAGTCTATTACCTCTAGAAGTTTTAGCTTTGCACCCTGCATTATCAGTTTGACTGCTACTCGTTCTTTAATCATTTCATGTATCAAAAAAAAAGAATCATACCCTTGACTGTTGTGTGCCAAAAAGCTATACCCCCTAAATTTTTGATCCAAGAAATTAGTAATAAAATGCTTAATGCAGTCTGTACCATAAAAGGACCACGTCTTATCACCCGTCAAATGTTTGGCATAAACATAGTTTGGGATGTGTATGCCTGTCTCTTGCATACACTCTATATCAAACACAATGTAATCCTCAGTTTTGGCCACATCTTTTGGACTGGTCATGTAACACAAATGGTCCTCCAATGAAACAACTTCAATTTTACATCTAGGACAAATCTTACCACGGCATTCATGATTAGCTTTTATAAAGCGACCGCATGAAACACAGTCCGTTTTCAAATAGCATTGGGCTAAACCCTGCGCTGCTTTCTCAATGTGTTTTTCAAGGCATTCTTCAGACCGGGCAAAGGTTTTACACTTGGGACATTTAAATCTCAATTCATCCATCACAAGACACCCGACTCTTTGACACATGTGACAATGAAATCTACATTTGTGAGACATTCGATTGCTGTATATATGACAACAAAAAGGGTATAAATTCTGTACCCCTAGAAAACCTTGTAGATTTAAAATACCGTAATAGTGTTTTTCATGATGTAAAAGGTAGACAGTGTTTTTATTAAACGTGTCACCCTGGGGAAAATATTTCCAAGTCCGGTCTTCATTATACAAAATTTTGATCGGCACCCCAAAGTAATCTTCAAAAAGACACACTTCATTAAAACCAACCATGACGTCGGGGGGGTATACCCAGAGTCTGGTGGACCTCTAAAGCCTTTCTTTGTATGTAACCGTCAGTAACAGTTCTAGGCTCCAGCAGACCTACGATACTGGCAGCCATACATATATTTAAGTCCCCATAGTTAAAATCCAAAAGCCAATGCTTCTTCTTAGCCACAATCATACTGTAGAGTGTTTTCTTTAAAGGCCTGTACACGCCTCCCTCTCTAGATCTAACAATCACAGTTACAATTCTTAAGGGTTCCGTTACAAGAAGCTCTGCCTTACTTTGTAGTTGGCGGCCAATGTTTTCTAAAAACTCTAAAACATCAAACACCTGGCGGTGGGATCGTCTAGTAAAAAGAGGTCTGTTTAAAGTAGAACTGTCTAAACGGATCTGAACAAAGTCATTAGGACCAGCTGATTCCAAATTGTGGGAAACAAGCCTCTCAACCGTTCAGTTATCAGTAATAGTGCGTGACCTGTTGAGGTTATCCAATCTAGATTCATGAAACAAAAAACTTCATAGTATTCAACACTTTTATATTTTGGTATATCATGATGGTATGTTCCCAAACTCTGTAAAAAAACTGTTTCTGTAACAGACGTGTCAGGTGTATTTGGAGAGTGAAGCTCTATATCTTTCTTTGAGCGGCGACTAATGATAGCTTTTGCTTTTTTTAAACGTTTCAAAAACATTTTCCTCTGTCTTCTAGAGCGAAGCCATTCTAAACGCAAGGCCTCTGTACCTTTTACAGGTAAATGTGGTATGTATACAGGTTGAGGGGGTGTATGCACATCTTCCAAACCATGCCCTGTGATGCTAGGGGGTGTCATTACGTCTACACCGTTTGTGGACTTCCCAAGACCTAGCCCAGTCCTTAATGTGGTAATGGGGGTTGTCAACTGTTTTGTAGCAGTCCTAGCTTTATTTTTTAAAGACTGCTTTTTATAGTCTTGAGCCAATGCATTAGTTTTAGATTTCATGTTGAACAAAAGGTGTTTGGCCTTACAAACACGTCAACGCATATCAATTAAAGCTTTTTTAGTACACTTATGCTTTAAAGGATAGTTCCGGGACTTTTTTTTTATTGTCCCTACGGTTCGGCCATGTGTTTTTAAGCATAAATCGGTAGATCGTAGAAAACTTTCCTATGGACCTTACCCGACTTTTCGTCCATTAACGCACTCGAAATCAGCCGCCATTTTGTGATAATCCTATCACTTGCCGCATCGCCCTGGCTGACCTGCTTTTGCGGCACTAAATCAAATCCCCCGCCCCTGAAACAGACTTTATCAAAACATTCATATTCCCCACCTCTCTCCGTGACGTGACTGTGCTGCGTAGGCAAACGCGCCTAGGCGTCTTCTACGCGACTCCACACAGAACCCGGAAACCAACACAGATCAGCTCACAACACAGCGCGCCACAATTCGGAATATGAAACTGTACTTTTAAATCAAACCGCAAGATTGTAAATTTGGTAAAGTACATTTATTGGACATCAAATGTTTAGAGAATATTCAGCGATTTGCATTTTTCTTTGCTCTCGATCCAAAATAGTTCGTCTTGAGGCAAGCGATGTTCGTGTGCAGTACACAGGGTGTTGGTTTACGATAAAATAAGCTCTTCGGTCGCACTGATAATCGCATGGCTGTTCCAACAACGAGGCACTATGCCACCACAACGGTCTGTATGTTGCATCTAGCCGTTAGTACCGCGTAAGGGCATACTTGTACTTGGCGATCGTCCCATAAAATGGTCAGGGTGGTCACGTTGTTCACGCGGAGAAGCAACTGGCGGTTGTAGAAGCCATCCGCCAGTGTCTGGTACTCGTGACACATACAATAATGAAGGATGTACCTGTTTTAAAAACATAAAAAATGAAATTAGTCTCACCATCAGATCTTTATTAAAATTATTCATTTTATATATTAGGTCGGGAAATTATTTCATAGCTAGGACAGTGCAACAGGGTATTATACGTCAAGGGGGGGCTGTAGGATACTGAGACAGTCCCCCAGTGCAGGGGTTGACAGGGAGGCAGTGCAGGTGGAGAGTGGAAGGGCCCAGGACCGAGGTCGCAGACAGTGGACAAGTTGTAGCAGGGGAGAGGGAGAGAGAAAGCAGAAGCAAAGAGGAAGGTTTTGAGGTGCTTCCGTAAAAGGAGATGGTTCTCCTCAAGATAGTGCGCGGTACAAAACAATATGCCACCTAGAACGAACAAGTACAACTTAACCCGTCTTTAAAGCTACTGTATAGTAATTAAATTGTGGTATAAACTCATCTAAAGAGTTACTTACATTATATTTGCATTTTCCATTGTGTCTGTGCGTAGGGCAGCCCCGAAATACCACTCCTTCTATGCCGACGTTATTTCTTCTAATGAACGAAAATTAAATGGCTTTTGTTTCTGAAATTATATTCATTATGGTTTACGTTATTGCACCACACCCCCAAAAAGAAGTCTTTCGGGATGGTCCCGGCCTGTCAAGGTCAAATAACAATAGAACCTTATACTGAGTCGTGGGCCATTCCGGCACCCAGCAAAAAATCAAAGCAGCTGACCTTCACTTTGAACGAGCACACATTCCTAGTTAGCTACATTCAGTGTAAGGCCATCTCACAGGACTTGAAATTTACACTCCATCTTTGCATTTTGTCTGCGTGCATTTGCAGCCCCAGAGAACCATAAATACGGAGACATTCTATATTTTTTGAAAAATGATTTATATTACTGTTTGGTTTAATTTAATGTGCAAATGAACAAGGTTGGATAGACACATTGCATGTACACTGAGCAATCACTTTTATTTACACATTACATAGATACACATGTTCAATGGGCCTGCAACATGAGGAGACTCGAGAGAACAGACAATCAAATTACAATCATTTAAACCGTGATGTGTATTTCTCAATGAGCTCTGCTTTAGGTGGACATGGAACAGAGGCAATGTTGGGTGGCAATGCAGTTGTCCCCTGCACAGGTTCGTTCACAACTCCATGTATGTGCCTATCTAGGACATCAACAATAAGTCTCTCAATAAACTCATATTGCATATCCTGAAACATCCATTGTTTACTTCTTTTAGTGAAGGCCTTATTGTAGCGAAGCGTCCCTAAAGTTCCGGTCGTCCTACTTTGTTGACGGCCAACATTATGGTTATGTGCCAAGACCGCTAGAAGAGTCCGATTTATCATGCCCTCCATGCCAAAATGTAATCGTTTTGGCCTGTACTTTAGGCACATATTGTGGAACACCTCCAAATCTCCTGTGTTGCAGAATTCCGTGAGTCCCCTCAAATCTCTTGTTATAGTTTTATCAAATACAATCTTTTCAATGGCTTTGTGAGTGGGTGATGAAGGAATCAACCACTTCTTCTTCCGTGCCTCCTCTGTGGACAAATGGCCATGTTCACAATTGTGGAAATGTTGGTTTGTGGTCCAGCGGTGAACGTTGCTACAGTGTAGCATTACTGACCGCCATTTTTCCAGTAGAATTTCCAACGACCCTCCACATGTTTTTGAGCTCCACCAAAGATGGTTGCTGATTGACTTGGACCACTGTGAAATACCTTGCATATCTTTTTTTTTACCTGCAGCCGACATTTTTTTATTGATTGTTTTTGCAAGATGCCAAACGTCAAATTGGTGATTTATATTTTTGTACTCTTCCCTCATTGTCTTGGCAATTGAAACGTGTCTGTCCGTGGCTATCAGGTCGATCACCATTCCCCGCGATTGTAGTTCTTGCAATGATGCTACAAAGCCAACTTTCTCCATGGCCACTGAGGATGTACTTTGTGACACCTGCACGACCACCGAACTCACAATTTTCTTACTTTCCATGTCCTGAAAGTGGTAGGTGCAGTACTTGGCTGAAAATCCTGGGCTGTCGCACTGTCCATCACCAGCTAGCCTGAACCGTTTGCCCGCGAATGTACTATCAATAGACATTTTTTCCATTCTCCAAGCTTCGCTAATGGCTGGAAATAGATAATCGGTTTGGTATTTGTAGAACTGAGTTTTCGCAATGAAATGGATTCCCACAAACTGAAAGAAAGACTCTAACCTTTTAAAACTTGAACCACTAAAAAGTGCAGCCGCTGCACAAAGTAGATTGCCTGCTGGCAGTTGCCCCAGCATGGGTTGTGCAGACCATGAGAAAGGATGATATTTTGTACAGGTGGCATGTATTTTAAGGTTAGTGCCTCGAATAGCACGAGTCACATTAATCAATGGCTCCCCACATACTTCCCCACCTACCGAATGCCCACATTTCATCCAAATAATAATATCAATCAAACAACTATCGAATACAATGAATTTGGCCTCTTTCCTTATACTGTCACTCTGCATCCCAGCTGGTTCGGCCTGTAACGTTGAGGACATGTCACTCACATGAAAGGTAGAATCTCTGATATCGTCTTCCGCTATGTTCAGTGATATTGATGGTGTTTCATTGTCGTCCACTTCATTCTCTTCCATTGCAACATCTGTTCCTTCTCCGGCGATGGGTGAATAAAACAATTTCTTCAACTTTCTCGCGGTCTTAGTTTTTGCGGGTGTGGATTCTGTGAATTGATCTCCGACTGCATCCGAACTACCAGGAGGACATTCACTATCAATGGCTGGTGGTGGTATAGCTCCGTTGTCAATCACTTCATATTCTTCCGATTGGCACGATGCATCTCCAGTCTCAAGTCCCTGCCAAAAGGTTTGACAAGCAACATCTCTCGTTCGCTTCACTGTCTGTGTAGATCTAGTTCGTACACCCACTCGCAACTAGAGGACAGATTGGAAAAGGGATGTTCAGTTTAAACACAACTTACAGTGTTGAACTATTAACAGTGAAAAACAACATAATATAGTGACCAGGACACTAACCTTCTTTTGCTTTCTTTTCTTTGAAACTTTCTTGCCTCGAACTTCAACATCAGGACGCCGTTGCTCCGACTCGTGTGTGCATGTCTCCACTTCCTCTTGCGCTGCAACGACTATATTTTCATGATAAGCACATCCATCACGCACTGACGCTCCATCGACTCCCTGAAACATAGAACTTTCATTAGTATGTATAATAATATTGAAAACACAAAATGTACTTGGGGACCAATACCCACGTACATCTCAATAGCAAAACACGAATGAACGCTTTGTGTAGAACATTCAAACGACAATTATTCACGCATTGTTGATCTAGTTAGATGGAACTGTCAAGATCCATACCTCGGGCTCCGCATAGACTTCCATTGATGATATTATTGAATATGACGCTTCAGCAACTCCCTGAAACACAGTAATTGCATTAGTATGGTTTTCTATTTTGTTAAAAAGAACATAAACTTTGTGCAGGCGTCAACGGCTCATCTAAATAGACCTGCACAAATGATCAGTTGTCTAACATAAGTAATGGATATCTAAATATGATTCGATTTCCTCGATCGTTGGAAGTGTCACCACCCAGAGATCTGCATCAACTACTTGGGGTGATGTTCTTGTAGAAGAAGCTCCGTCATCTCCCTGAAACATAGTACTTGCGTTAATAAAGAAGGAAGTATAGCGGATGTAATCACGTCATATGATTTCGCTTGATCGAACTGTCAGTATCCATACCTCGAAATGCATAAGAACATCAAGGGACGATGTAACTGCGGTGCACACTTCTGCAAGCTGTTGCGCCGACCCGTAACTGCATGCTCCCCCTTCTTCTTGGACTAATGCTCCATCGACTCCCTGAAACATAGGACTTTCATTAGTAATGAACACAATATTGAAAAAAGAAGACACATAGGAGGGCGACGACAGAAGGACATATCAATGGCTAAAAACGAAAGAAACATTGTGTGTAACAATCACGCTACAAGAATGCAAGATCTGATGATCTCCATCGATGGAACTGTCCGGAAACGTACCTCGAGCATCTGAGTGACATCAACGGTTGTCGTCAATGCGTTGGACTCCTCAGCATCTCCCTGAAAGACAGTACTTGCATTATTTTGGATAACAATAATTATAAGTGAAAACAAAGACTAGAGGACAAGTACAAGGGTGTACCATTAGGTAAAATAATCACACGATAAATTAAAACTATTGATTTACATGCCTAAAACAAGTCAGTGGCAGAATAGCTAAGTAAGATTACCCGATAGGCGCTTGAAGTGGCTGATGACTGCAATAACGACACGGATGGAGAATCTTCCGCCTTCATATTGAGTGGATACATAAATGGGGAAATTATTGTTAGCTAATGCTACACACTACCGCAAGGCCGAGAGATAAATCCGTAAACTTGACTCACCAGTGGAGGGATGTGGACGAATAGAGTGGGAATAGCGGTTGAGAGCAATTTTCGCTTCGCTCGCTGTGTGTTCTTCTTTATTAGCAATGATGTGGAGTACATGTCTGAGCTAAAGCGCCTGCTGCAGATGCGGTATCGATCACCCCTCTTGTCCGCAAAGACTTCTAGGACTCTACTTTCAAGCTCAGACGGTGGATATCCGCAATATCGGACCCATTCTCTTATCTGATCTATTGTCTTAGGGAAAACATGCATTATAGTACCTTCAGATTTGTTATGGGTCTTCGAAGGGCAACCGCCAATGGAACAGGCAGGCATTGTGGAAAGTTCTGAAAAGTAAAGATCAACAATTCTCTATGAATACCAATGTGTTAAAAAATTAAATGACACATAAAAGGTTCAATGCAAGGTTCGTTTTGGTTGTTGGAACTATACACGTTATTCACATGCGGATAAGTATTTCAATAACTTTAAAAAAATAGAAAAATAATTTGACTAAACTCACAACATGTGACTAGTTCCTTGCATGTACTGTCTTGAACGAAAAGAAAACATCGATGCAATTTGATGACTACTAGCAAATAGATATAATTTAAAAAAATTGGACGCAAAATGATTATGGTACATGGCCTTACCTTGACGAACAAACAGTTAGATGCAGGGATCAGAGTAGTTTCTTGTCGTAGAACAGGGAGCAGTTCACAGGTTGCAAACTGACGAGTTTGCTCGAAGTGGTCACGGAAGTTCACAGAGAGGAAGAGCAGATAACCAGCACCTTCACGGGTTGACTAGCAAAGCGCAAAGAAGTTCTCATTAGAAATATGAAGTGGGTTATAAAGAATTCGAAACAGGGGTGTGTTTGTGAATGAATGACGTGAATATGTCGTGGCATTATGCGGTTTGCAGGGGGGCGTCCAGCGTGAGGGGGGATGCTTGGCAGGAGACACATGGTCTTTGGCACCTCTTGGCCTTTATCGCTCCCTGACAGCTCCACTTGCCAGCGCAAGTACCCCGGTGCGAACTGCCTTTGATAGGGCGGGGGGGGTGGATTGGGGCGGTGGTCGTGCAGACAAGACACAGGAAGACTCGTGAATGGAGACACTCTTATGTGGATTGCAGGGGGGCGTCCAGCGTGAGGGGGGATGCTTGGCAGGAGACACGGGGTCTGGAGGTAGACATGGGAACAACAACCCATGCTCTATAGACCACTTTGAAGTGTACATGGTCTTTGGCACCTCTTGGTCTTTATCGCTCCCTGACAGCTCCACTTGCCAGCGCAAGTACCCCGGTGCGAACTGCCTTTGATAGGGCGGGGGGTGGATTGGGGCGGTGGTCGTGCAGACAAGACACAGGAAGACTCGTGAATGGAGACACTCTTATGTGGATTGCAGGGGGGCGTCCAGCGTGAGGGGGGATGCTTGGCAGGAGACACGGGGTCTGGAGGTAGACATGGGAACAACAACCCATGCTCTATAGACCACTTTGAAGTGTACATGGTCTTTGGCACCTCTTGGTCTTTATCGCTCCCTGACAGCTCCACTTGCCAGCGCAAGTACCCCGGTGCGAACTGCCTTTGATAGGGCGGGGGGGCTGGATTGGGCCGGTGGTCGTGCAGACAAGACTCGTTTGCCGCAGGGCCTCACCAAGGAGAGGCCATCTAACTGCATGTAAGAGGCAGGCTGCAGGATCTAGTACATGGAAGGCAGGGGGGTGAGTTTATAAATACCTCACCCTCCCAGGAGAATATATGGGTGCAGTTCACCCTGGAGACCCTGGATGCCTAGGCAGTTAGTCAGCAGCAGGCTGGCCTGTGGTGGCAAGACGGCACGGGCCAGAGGGGGTCATCTCTGTACCCGGTGCCCAAAAGGATGATTTATTATGATCAACCATATTGATTATTTACCTATAACCATGTTTTGTATCAATAAAATCCAACGGCCTTTTATTGCCAACGCTTGAACAAAGTGGTGTGGTAACAACCATTGTTAAAATATATGTTGGGTTTTATTTTAGATCTTAATTTCAATTGAACATAAATAATAAACATTACACATTGTAAAGTTCCGGTTGCAGCACATCCAGGGAAAATCTGCGGTATTGTCCACTGTCGCTGGGGAAATGTTGTCTAATGGCAAGTACCGCACAGGCAGGTATTACTCTCCGAACGCGGTGTCCGAGCCTCCCGTGAAGCCACCAAGTGAAGCAACGATAGGCCACCAGCCTGTACCACCTGTGAAAAAGAAAGATGCAAACTGTATTAAAATGACAAAACTTTCTTATCAATGTCGATTCAGGTAAAAAATGTCATTCTGCTTTGAAAAACATTCTATCTAGAAAATGCACAATATGGAACCAAGTGGCATCACTGACATCACAACCAGAGTATACGTACTTGTTACTCGGATTACGCGGACGAACAGTGCCGCGAAGTTCGTGCATAAGCACCATCATCATCCTCAACACGGTCCGTGAGAGGCAGGCTTCCCTGAACTCTGGCAGCTCGGTGATGCATTGCGGACTTGGCTCGCCTTCCGAAATGTAGGCCAAGCACCCGGAATTTTCACGGCAGCAGCAGCTCTCCTCCTCAGTTGGCATTAGCTCGCACCGATTGCACGTGCACCAGGTGGAGACGCCGTCCATGCGACATGGTCCAGGCTCTTCATCCGTTGACTGGTCCTCCCAACTGCCGTCCGAATCCCCATCGTTTTCGCGTGCTTGCCTTTCCAGTAGTTCCTCCTCGGTGTACTCGGGCTCGTACATATACGGCATTATTGTAGCCATTGTGTGGTAAAGAAAGTAAAATAATTTACAGAGATGGTACAGGTGTTCACAAGGCCTAGAAGCGGCGAAGGTAGCTGACCAGAGCACAGAAACGAGTCACAGAATACTCAAAGTAACACAGAGAGAGTAATGGAATCGAAAATCTGCTGCTGTGTGTTGTGAAACGGTGTGTTTATACTTATTGAGGAAAGAGGCGTCCTGCCATTTCCATGGCGACACTTCATTAGCTGAGGCGCAGTGATTGTTGACACGAGACGTGCTTTGGCGTTGGGAAATGGGCGGTACGCGTCTGCTGATGACAGGCTCAGGGGCGGGGGCTTTGATTTAGTGCCGCAAAAGCAGGTCAGCCAGGGCGATGCGGCAAGTGATAGGATTATCACAAAATGGCGGCTGATTTCGAGTGCATTAATGGACAAAAAGTCGGGTAAGGTCCATAGGAAAGTTTTCTACGATCTACCGATTTATGCTTAAAAACACATGGCCGAACCGTAGGGACAATAAAAAAAAAGTCCCGGAACTATCCTTTAATCTATACCTCTGGCGTCATATGTTTACTTTCTTATGTAAAGCTGGTAAATATTTTCCTTTTTTTACTATTTAATACATTTACCTCGAATAACCGCTTAGCAGTGCCACCCCTTTTATAGCCGGGAACCGTCACCCTAACGGCTGGTGTGCTAACATGTTTAAAGGTATGTAGGGCAGACAATGGTTTATTATCAGTCTTGTGAAAATTGTTCACTGCACACACCCATTTGTTTGTACCATTTGGCCCTGTGCTTGAAAGATCTAGCGGCTTGGGGGGATCTTTAACCTACAAATAACAGAGGCATATACAAATTCTTCACCATCTAATTTTATGTGGGAGACTGAGTTAACTATAATAGGCTCTTTTATAGGGGGGATTTACAATAGGCTCTTTTACAGGGGAGTCTAAAGTTATTATAACAGTTTCAGAAGCAGGAGCTGTTGGTATATCTGGTACCAAAAGGCCCTGTTTTAAATTTTGGAAAATATCAGCATACCGCTCGTTGTTGGGGATTGTGGGTGAATACGTATGGGGTGTTGTATGATCTCCACAATCCAGAGACCGCTGCCTAACGGTGTCCGGTATTGGGTCTAAAGCAGGAAAATCTCCAAGAGGTTCTTTTATAGGGGAGTCTATAATTATTATACCAGTTTCAGAATCAGGGGCTATTGGTACACCTGGTACCAACAAGGCCTGTTCTAAATTTTGGGGAATATCAACATACCTCTCACTGTTGGGGATTGTGGGTTAATAGGTATGGGGTGGTGTACAGTATCCATAATCCGGAGACCGTGCCCTAGCGATGGCAGGTATTGGGTCTAAAGGGGTTCCGGCCTTTAAAGATGAAAGCACATGAGGTGGGGTAATCTCTCCACAACCTATACTCTCCAGACGCGAGCTATCAGCTGATGGGTCTTTAGGTTTTATAACCTTTACTCGGGACGTATATTTTTATCACAGCTAGCAGACTGGGGCTGAGGGTCATCCGCCAGAGTGTCCTGAATACTTTGAACTTCCACAGTTTCAGAGTTAGTAACATTTAAAACATGTTGAACCCCTTTAAACCGTACATCTTTTTTCAAACTTAATTTACGTTTTTTTTTCTTTAAAATATTTTGGAGCCCCACACATTCCTCATAACCCCCACCTGTTGTTGTGTCAAAGTGTTCTGTGTAGGGCTGACCTGTTTTCTTCACACAAGTCGTTGTTGGGACCGAAAATATCATAAGCACAACACTAGACCCTAAAAAGAAACATAATTAAAAGAAAACTAGATACATAATTACAAACTAAAAGCAAAAGCCTATTCCTTATAAACATACACCATCCTAATGCCTAATATATGGTTCCTTTTAAAACATCCAAAACCCATAAAGACCTGTAATAAAATACACCCTAGATACCTTTATAAAACTTAAACCTGCAAAAATATTTTGTTAGCAAACATAAATAACATACCGTGCGTACTGTCCCCTGAATAGGTCCTTTTCAAAATCCCCTTAAAACGCTCTAAGGTTGGGCCTGTTTTTTCACACGATCCGCTGCCTGGCCTCCAGAGGTAGCATGCGCTAAGCCTTTAGCCTTGTGCACAACACTAGGCCCTAAAAAATGACCATAACATAATTTAATACATATTTACAAAACTAGAAGCATGAGTCTGATTCCTTATAAACATACAAACTCATAAACCCCTGATACATGTTTCCTTCTAAATCATCCAAAACCCTTTAAAAAAAAACTATAATAAAATACACCCTAGATACCTTTATAAAACTTAAAGCTGCAAGAAATATTTTTGTTAGCAAACATAAATAACATACCGTGCGTATCTGTGTCCAAACGCTTCCTTTTCAAAATCCCCTCAAAACGCTCTAAGATCTGGCCTCCAGAGGTAGCATGCGCTAAGGCTTTAGCCTTGTGCACAACACTAGGCCCTAAAAAAATGACCATAACATAATTAAATACATATTTACAAAACTAAAAACATGAGTCTGATTCCTTATGACCTCATAAATCCTAATAATTGTTTCCTTCTAAACCACCCAAAAACCATTAAAAATAAAAAACCTATAATAAAATACACCCTAGATACCTTTTTTCTATAAATCTTAAAGCTGCAAAACTATTTCGTTAGCAAACATAAACAACATACCGCACGTATCTGTCTCCAAACGCTTCCTTTTGAGCTGACCCTCAAAATGTTCGGCTCGGCCCACCAATTGTAAATCTATATAAAAAACATTAAAACATAAATCCAAACTTACATAACACACACACAGACACATGCACACACAATAAAATAAAAATATTTTTATTACCTTTGCCACCCTCAACTATAGCATTCATATGCTTTCTCTTCTCTGAAGCCTTTTTGCCATAGGCATGGTCTACTGTAATGTTAAAACAAAAGCATATATTTTAATTCCTATGTGATTACACCTTAAATCCTGATGCCCTAATGCTTCAGGTGTTCAAAGAAAAACAACACTGTAAAATATGATTTACAAAACGCCTTGTGTCTTTACATAGTATAACAGCCACACCATAACCCTATGCAAACTAAAAATGCCCTTTAAAGGTTGCACCAGCCCCTTTAAAACAAACCCATGTTAAACATTCATGGTTCTACTACTGTTTAAAAAATCAGATTTCTGCTCCGCTTCGAAAGTAAAGAGACATATTTTTCATAAAATCTAAGCATTTTGTAGCCACAATGATTCAACTTAAAAGGTTTCGTAGTCCCTGTACATTTATACATTGCTGCACAATATTTATCCACGGTGTCCTGTTCAATGAAAGAAATCAATATTATAGATTGGCTAGACAAATACCTCTTCTTTTTTTTTTACATAGCGCGAGTCACCAGACCCATGTTAAACAACCTTATTTCTTCTAAAGTGTCGTATTGCTGCTGTTCTTTTTGTTCATTCATTTCTAAAATAAAAATACATTTAATTTTTTTATTTTAATAGGCTCATATAATCTTCTGTCCACCCTGGCATCAAAACTCTCAAATTCACGTGTCTAAAACATTTACAGCCTGGATCCTTTAGAAAACAAAAGCTCAAAGTCCTTTGTGCTCCACCGCTGGTCTAACTAATCAATATTAGAGATTACCTATACAAATATCTTTTACAGAGCGCCAAAGCAACAAACATGTGTTGAACATTGAAATTAACTTCTAAAACGCAAACTTCCTGATCTTTTGCTGCATCTGTTATAAATTTCAGCCATAAACTCCTATTCAGGCCCTAAATACAATTCTTTTGGTTTTACAGACCCTCATATGTTTACATTGCCTTTTTTTTAATTCACAGGACTCTTTTTCAAACAACTTAAACACCTTCCAATTGTAACATTAATTGAACACTTATGAAACAAAATACACGTACCCTTATCTAAAATTTTTTGGGAGTCAAATTCATTGTAAAAGGATGGTGCTTCGTATCTCTAAATAAAAGGAATCAATAATTATACACCTTAAAGCATTTTTAAACATAAAAAAATGCACTTACTTCGTTTCCAAATCCCATGACCCCTTTCTTTCAGGCGCAGAAGTGCAAAAAAGAAAAGACCGCTTCCCTGTTATCGTTATATTTATGTACTAGCCCGTTTAATATTTAGCCAGTCACCCCACATTATACCTATTCACATAAAACGTATATCGTCAGAGACATGCACCTAGCCTCTTACATCTGACGACGTGGCCTTTTCCAAATGGTACACGTACACTCTACAAATGTATACAATGACACTGCTTAAAATTCCATGAGCCATTCAAAACGAAGTAATATGTGTTTTACAAACATAAGACAAATGCTACACATCAGAGTGCGACCGAAATATTGATCGTTCCCACAACGTCGCAAAGCTTCTATAAATATCCCAGTTAACTCTACAATGTCGGGCTGATTCTTCCATAAAGCACCAAACCTTTTTTTTGGCCACACATTTTACCACAACACAGTTCAACATTTATAACTGTTAAGATTTTTTATTTTACCATGCTTATTTTCCGTGCATACTAGCACAGACTCCAAGAGCCCCGTCTACCTCTATCCAGAGCTCCTTCTCTATATATACATCTCACTCTGCCCCTATGGGCGGACCCATAACTATATCACCCCCACAACGCCCCCCCGGCCTGTCCCCTGACATCACAACTTCATGCCTACATCATCTTCCCAGAGCCCTGGACCTGGACACCGTTGGGATGTCACCATCCCTGCTGGTCCCACCTAGCCCCAAAATCATACCTCACCCACGACATCACTACCGGGAAATGCCCTTTCCTACGCCTGCACACCCCTGAACACAACACATGACGTCACTATTAAGTTAGGCCTTAGAGGAAACTACAGGGACACGCCCGTGATTTCACCATCCCTGCTGGCCCACGCCTAGCCCCAAAATCTTACCTCACCCACGACATCACTACCGAGAAACGCCCTTTCCTATGCCTGCACGCCCCCGAACACAACACATGACGTCACTATTAAGTTAGGCCTTAGGGGAAACTACAGGGACACGCCCATGATGTCACCATCCCTGCTGGGCCACGCCTATCCCACAAAATCATAGCTCACCCATGACATCACATCCAGGAAACGCCCTTTCCTACGCCTACGCACCCCTGAAAACAACACATGACGTCACTACAGCACAGGGACATCCGGTAAGGAGGGCTTCCGTTACCATGGACATGCCAAAGAGGCGGGACATCCGGTTAGGGCGTGGTTACTGCCTGTCAGTTGATGAAAGGTACAGTTTAGTACTACTGGCCTATAATGGCACAGCCAGTATGCACATGTTTTCTGACAGTGGAATCGTTACTGGCATTATGAGTAAAGCAACATGAGTATTTTCACATTGGGATACTATCTGATATTGGCACTGCCAGCATAATCATGTTTCTTAGAGTGGCTGGCATTATTACTTGCATTATGGCCAAAGCCAACGTGAATGTTCTTACCTGGGGTTATTGGCACATATAGGCACAACCAGAATTGACATTTTTTACAGCTGCATTACTGCCATTATATGCAAAGCCAAGCAAGATAAGTGTGTTACTATTAAGTGAAAATAGTGGCATATATTGTCAGAGCAACATGAACTGGCATTATGCGCAAAGCAAACATGAGTGTGTTCTTACATGGAAATTACATAATCAGCGATGTATGAGTTGTATAGAGCTTGCACCAACGGGCATCTTTGCTTAACTCCTCAGGCTGTTATGATCTTTTCCGACAGGAGGCCGGCTTTATTTAGTCTGACCTTCATAGAAGTCTGTGAATATAGGGCCTGGATAGGTTGGATAATTGACATTGGACAGCTCCTTTGTTTCAACTTCTTCCACAGGGTATCCCTGTTTACCCTGTTGAATGCTTGAACTAAGTCCACAAAAGTTAAGCATATCCAAAACGTTTTCTTCCCAGGCCTTTTCCTTTAGGACACTTATCAGCAAGATATTCACTGAGGTTCCAAGGCCCCGAACAAAGCCCCCCTGTAGTGGGTCATAACTTTCAGAGGCAAAAGTCCAATCTTGAAAAGCCTCCAATGCCAAAGAGCCGAAAATCTTACTGATTGTATCCAAAAGTGCTATGGTACGGTACTGCTTTGGGTCTGTCTTGTCGCCCTTTTTGAATATGGGAACAACGTTAGCTTTTTTCCATGTTACTGGAATATTACTGCAATTGACACAGTTCCGGAAAATCTCACTTATTAAGGTGGCCCCTACTTTCAGTGTTGTTTTAGATGGTAATTTGTTATCCCATCGGGTCCCGGTGCTCGTGAGCTGTTTAACTTTTTTATCTTCTCTTCTATGGTTTCCTTATTTCAGTCGATCTTCCATCTGACTTTGGGCGTTATCATTCCCTCAGGACCTTTGGTTTCTGGTACCTTATATAGTTCTCTAAAGTGAGTGTTCCATACTTTCTCCAGCATATTATTATCAAGCACGGTTTGTTCCTTAATCTTTGGCTCGATCAGTGTCCAAAAAGCCCTAGAGATTTTATTGCTCAGGATGAGTAGCATTTCTTCAGCATCGGCTTGATATAAGTTAGCTCTCTGTTGCCGTATCCATGTTTTGTATTCTTTTTCCAACTTGATTGCTTTTTTGATTTCACAGGGGTTTTTCGATTTTTTTGCCACCCTCATAATTTGTCTAACTATTCTCCTTTTTTCAACTAATAGTTTGTTGTAGGCATGAAGTTTTGGATTGGTAAGTCCTTTACCTGTAGTTTGGGGAGCATTATATACTTTTAGAAAAGGGCGGTAGTCAAATACTTCTGTGCCACTTTTTCCCCATATTTCTCTGGCTTGTTGGTAATTCGTCTTCAGAGAAATTATTTGACTCTCCTTCAGCCTCAGTCTTGAATTCCCACTACAGGGTTCCAGGTTGTTAGGCATGGAATCTCCAGTCCTTCCTGTACAGTTCCAAGTATTAATGAGTGGGTTATGGTCACTCTGGGCTACTCTCATTACTTCGGAATCAATTACTAAGTCCAGGAGGTTATTTGAGACGCACGTGTGATCGAGCGTGAGACCCCCTTCTATTCCTTCCCACGTCGGAACCGGTAATCTTGGTTTGTTTTTTATTTTATGTAAGTTGTGCAGATCGTAAGGGTCCATTAAACGGTTCCATTTCTGGACCCTTTCGTATGAGGGGGTTCGTTTGCAGGATTGAGCCTTATTCTCACCCTCCTTGAAGCATATTGCATTGAGATCTCCCGTGATTATTGTATGATCAATTTTGTATGTTGTGTTAGCTTCTTCGAGGGTGTCTTCAATCGCTTGTAGATATTTTCCGTCTTCAGTTCTGGCTGGGTTCCAGTAAGTGTTAATTACTAAAAGCGTTTCAGTAAGAGTCTGGTTTCCGTGACCTTTAAGTCTGTTCCACAAGACCAGAACCGCTTGTATGAGTTCTGAAGCTCTGAAGGTAAGTTCCAGTGTTAGACCACTACCTGCTCTAATTGCTTTAAGGAGGCCCGAAACGGGTCTCCCAGAAGTTCTCTTTAAAGCTGGAGATAATGACACGTCGAATCCATCTAGGCTGGGTTTTGTAGTTAACCATGTCTCCTGGAGGCACACTATATCGTAGGTGCCTAGATTAACATCTAAGGTTGTTGTCAGATGTCCGAAACCCTGAGTATTCCAGGAGCACAATGTTTTTTTCCCTGTCTCTTCTGAGCTATCTGGTTTAGCTCGATCGAGATCCAGTGGATTCTTTCTTTTTACAGATAATGGCTAGAAAAATGTATAGTTTTTTTGGACTCTTGAGGTCCAAATGTTTTGTTTTGAGTATGATTGTTGATATGTGTATCTTCCCCCTCTGTTAGGCTGGTTTCTGGAGGTCTCTTGTTTTTTGTTTGTTCCATGATCACTTTTGATATTCCCTTTTAATTCAGGGCTTTGCAGAAGTTTCTCTCTTCTCTTCTTGTGTTCACTACTTCCGTGATTATTTGATGATGGGCTCCTATGCAGCCTTTCCTGTATAAGATGAGGTTTGTGCGTCTTCCATCAACCCCGTCCCGCTCGAGCCTGGCATCCAAGTGTAGGCTCGACGGTCTGTGTCGTCCGCTTTTAGAGTTCTATAGCTTTCCTGTTGATCTTGACTGAACTTTTCACCTGTACTTTGTTTCCTCAGGTGATTTCTCTTACGTTCTGAAAGCTCCTCTAGATCGTAGCCCAACCTTTTGAAGTCTCTTACTGAATCTCTAAAACAACTTCGTACATTAGTTATTTCAATGTGGAGATAAGTACATTCTTTGTTGTACTCAGTCCTAGGTTCTACGATCCTGATAGCTATTGACGGTAGGTTTTTCAAGTTTGAAATCTGATCACACAACTGTAGAATCCTCCTTCGGTTCAGGACTTTGTTTTTTTTCCTTTCTGAGAAGGCTTCTAATCTAAAAGTACTTTGTTGTTTTGTAGTTTGGTATAGCTTTTCCTTTTTACCGTAACCTGACGGCGTTACAGCCCTCTCTTTGGAAAACTCTCTTCTATGGTTAGGCTTGTAATTTTGGCTCTGCCAGTTGGTTGCTTTTAGGGAGCAACCAGCTGACTCCTTTCTTCTTTTCTGACCCTTTGTATAACTTCGGGATCTCTCACTCCTCCTCGTTTTTTGTCTTTGTCTAGTGTTGGTAGTGTTCTCGTATTCCTGAGGTGACCTTCTTGATGGGGTCACTTCCCTTCTGTTTCTCAGGAAGTTTGCAGAAAGGTGCTCAATCCTTTTTACTGGATGGGTTACTCTAGCTTCCCTTATCCATTTTTTCTTTTTTGATTCCAAGGTTTTTAAATCATCTTGTTCTAATTCCCTTTTTCTTTTATCTGCTTTAGCATGTGCTAGCTCTATTTCTGATGCATCAATCGAGTAGACACTTAGTTCCATTAGGTCCAGAATTTGGTTGATGTCCTCCCTGCTATTTGGGTGAACATCCAATTTCAAGGGCGCTATCATTGGGCAGCCTGTTTTAATTTTATTTCCCTTCTGGGTTTTTGAGTTTGCATCCTTACAGAGTTACCTCAAAGGGTTTGCTGTTTCCTTGATTGTGTTCCCTGGTTTTACGCCGTTGGTAATATGTGTATTCCCACTGAAAAACCTCTCCTCCTTTTGTTGGAGTTGCTTATTTTGCCCAAATATCCCGTAGGAGGCGATGCTACCTTCTTTGGTGTTTGTCCTAATTTGATTGACCGATTTTGCTGGAGTATTGGTTCAGTTGTTATCAAGGAACCAAAGTCTTTGACTATTGCTCCGTTCTTCCTTGCTTTCTTTTATTTAATATTCTTCGTCTTGTATGAGTGCTCGCTTATTTAGCTACTTTCGAGCTGGGTTCCGAAAAATCTTGAGTAACTGTTTGTGTTTAGGTTGTAGATTGTGTTTGTCTCATAGGTCCCTTACTTTCCTGATTTTTAACTTCGATATAACCTTCAATACATGTTAACTTTGTGCACATGGTTGCCATGAGTGATGTGTTGTCCTTCAAAGCTTCGTGTATCGACTCATACAATTTGCAAAAGGGGGCTAACGCGATTGTAACCGTGGACATGATAGACATCAAGTCGACTTTTTTTGATGGTGTATCACGAGGAGTAGGGTTGATATTTCACTTAGTCGTCGCCTCGGAGGGGTCAGGTCCAAGATCAAACCATGCTGGAGAGTTAGTTCTAATTTGTTTTTTTCTCTCTCCTTTTTTCTTCGTGTGGTGCTTTTTGCAGGTCCTTTTTTCTGACTTCTGAATTTTTAGTTTCGATCACCATAGGTGTCCTTTGGTGCTTGGATAGTTTGGTTCCTAACGGTTGTATGCCATTATCTCTTTTGTCAGAGGCATCCAGTTCTCTATCTGGTTTAGGGCCTTAGTTTGGAGATTCGTTTTCGTTGTTCTCTTTTCCGAGGATCAAATCTAGTGGTTGGTGATTTGATGGTTTGGTTCCTAAAGGTTGTGTACCATTGTCCATTTTGTTTGAGGCATCCTGTGCTGTATCTAGTTTAGGGTCCGCATGAGCAGATTCGTTTTCCTTGTGCTCTTTGCCCGTGAGCAAATCTAGTCGTGTTTTGTTTGTATTCAGAATGGCCGTTGTCGAAAGCTTGGGTTTTTGAAGCAGGTCTTCCTGCGCATTAGAAAATGATGAGCGTTTTTCCTTAGATTGGTTTTGCAGGCTACCTACCAAGGAGCCTTTTAATGAAGCTTCTGGTATTTCGCCAGTCGAAGTGAGGCAGGGTTCAGAACATGCCAATAATTATGTGTCAGTCAGTTCTTCCATGACTGGTCTCTCGACCATTGTTTTTGTGGAAAAGGAGTTTTTTTAACGTCGTTGATAGCACTGATTGTTGTTGTGCTGTCAGTAAATGAGATTTAGCTTTCGTAGGCTTTAAACGTGGGCAGTTGTAAGCGTGAAATGTCTTTATACTTATTCTTTTGTGTAGAAGGCCATTCTATAGTAGCTCGTTTCCAGCATGATCTTTTTTGTTTTGGGTTTTAGATCTCGTAGATGTTATTTCCCCTGACCCTTTAGCTTTTTGTTTTTGGGGGTCAAGGAGCGGTTTTAAAATATCTAGCTTTGTCGATTGTTCTGTGGAAAGCTGGTTTTCGTTCTCTTTGGGTGTTGTGGTGGCTTTCGAGTCTGGCTCTCCAAGTTCTACTGGGCTTTCTGATTGTATTGATTGTTGAACTGGGCAGATATCCTTTAGCCCACTTTCCTTGTCTGTTCCACCTTTCTCCCAGTCATCATAGCTTCTGATGTTCTCGGGGGGAGTTAATAGATCGTCCATATCTGCATTGTCATGAACCTCAATGTTTATTTCTAAGATTGGTTTCTTGTTATGTTCACCTAAACCAGTCCGTGTTAGAGTCTTTGAGGTAGTATCCTCCATCCCTGAAAGTTCCACCCTCACTTCGGACAGCGGTGCTATCGAGAGTGAGGCAGCCTGTTCTGCACAAGGTATGCTTCCCTCAGACCCACCCTCTGCGTGCTGTTACTTTCGTGAAGTCCGACCAATTGAGATGGATTGAGGTCACTAGGAGGGTTAGGGGGTGTGTTAGTTGGGAAAAGCTCTGGGGTGCTTAGCTGGCTGTCTATCGAACCCCCTTTTGTCTGGGGGTGCAAACCATTCTGCTTCTTTTGCACAGTTTCAGTCTCAATGAGGTCTCCCAAGTTTGGGCCGGCCGAGCCGCCCTCCATTGTATTTGACTCTCCGTGGTTGTGGGCAAAGCCACTCTTACCTTCTTTCTTTCCACCCTTGCATTTCCCCGCTGTGGCTGTCATGGGTGATGGTGGTTTGACGCTCGATGTAACCATCTCTCCATCTGCTCTTCTTTGGCGTCCACTGCAGAGAATTCTGCTGTCTTCCATATCGCGGGCTCTGGAGTTTCAGGGCTGTGCCTGGATCTTAATATAGGGCAAAAGTTACTTTTCTTTGACCGCCGACTGCGCCGAACAGCAGAACAGCGCCACCAGCCCTTTCGCACCAGGGCTTCGGCGCTAGGGCAGAGGGACACCCTTTTTGAGGGCGTGTTAGATGACGTTGCTGGTGTGACGCGCTGACTCCAGTCAGCTGATTGCAAGGTTTGCTCTCTTGAAAGGTACCGCTCCACTCTGCTCCGACACGGCAGAGCTCGGGAGCAGTTCAAGGCAGATTAAAGTTCAAAAATATGCCAGAGTAAATCACAAGCTGTGTTTCCTCTCAAATGTTCTATGCCAGCAGAACAGCGCCACCAGCCCTTTCGCACCAGGGCTTACCTTATCAGTAGCTGCTGGTTGACAGCTGCAGGCTTCACTGGCAAACACGGCCTGGAGCTGCTTCTTCTTGTTTTGTTATTTTGACATACCTCAGCTGCTTGTGATGCAATAGGCGTCTGCTAATGTTTTGCTATTTGCTGCTAATGTTTTGTTATTTTGACATCACTCAGCTGTTTGTGATGCAATAGGCGTTTGCTGCTGGTAATGTTTTGTTATTTACTACTAATGTTTTGTTATTTTGTCATCACTCAGCTGGTTGTGATGCAAGAGCCATTTACTGCTTGGAGCAATAGATTAAAGAGATACTGCATACAATATGCACCATTCTTGAAATTAAAAACCCTGCACTTTCTGGCTGACTCGTCAAGAAAGTGGACAGCGAGAAGGAATGAAAAGACTCATCAGGTACCATCCGCAGTGGAGTGGATCTATTTTCTAAAGGATAGGGAGGGGCATTGTTAGATCCATTGATTCTATGAGCAGCCCAGGGAATTGGTTATTTTAGTAATTGTGAATAGGCCTGCGGGCTGCCTGAAGTAGTGCCTCCCAGATGCAACGCTGCACTGGTGTTGGAGAGAGCTTTGATTGGACTATTTACTCGTGCCATTCAATTGTATCCAAAGTGCTTAAATTGCTAGGGATGCAAACTTTATGTCTGTATAAACAAAGATCATGTGACATGGGTTTGGGTGTACCAACCGGTTCTCAAATACATTTCACCACAATGAACAAGATTGTCAAACATTTCAACAAGACTAAGGGAGGCATGATTGGCTGCCTCGGAATCTCCTTGATTAGGAAATTGGCCTACCATGCTTGCTGCAGAAGGGAGCCTGCATGTAGGAGAGGTTCCTGCAGGCTTCTGAAAGAAGGGTGGCGAGGTTAGGCCAACCACTCACATGATGTGCTGGATCCCGAGTCCAAAGTAACCCAGTCTATGAAGAAGGCAACCAAGAATATGTAAGCCACTCCGGAGATGATCAAGCACCAGGAACGCTTGGGTTGGAGCCATGACTCTTGGATCCAGGGGAGCAACTTGACCATTGGACTGCTGGAGCAGTCTATCCCATAGTGCTAGCTGCCACAGACACAACACACAATAAGTACATCATAACCATGCAGAGTGCCATACCACAAGACAAAAGATGGTGCTCTTTACCTGAATAGCACATGCCCCCCCAGACAGAAAGACACACACACACACACACACACACACACAACTGGGGTTGTTAATGACAACCACCAATAAGGAATTCTACCACTAAAACACAAAAACACAGACAAGAACCTGCCCTCGCCCACTGATGCCCTGAACATGCCATCTGCTCTGAACCCAATAGTGGTTCACTCTATCCTCTGGAGAGTGTGAGGCTATATTGTGAACAAAACATATATAGGAGAACAATTGTGATAACCGTCATTCATGTACTATCTTTGCATGTCTTGAACATTGCTAGAGCATACCTAGTATTAGTGCATTCCATGTTCTGTAGCCACTGGGGCATGCATAACATCCAATGACATGAACAAAGCACATCTCTGGATATCATACATGACAACTCACACTAGCCTCCCAAACATCCATACTTCAACCACACACCTTCCCACCCATGCCCCTACTCCCATGAACTGACATGATATGACCTGAATTAATAATGTTTCCACTGTATTGGCACCTGCCACTTTCAGCTGCTACACACATGCGCATAAGGTGCTGCAACAATAACAAAGTGTCGCCACCCGAGCGCATCTCTATCTTTCATGCACAATACCCGACTGTATACACCCCATTGAATGTACTACCAAATAATAATCCTTACAAAAATGACAAGTTACCAGGGCGATCCAGACGTGGACCCCTTGCTCACTGTTCTTAGAGAGGCACAGCTTCACCTCACTAATGATGCCCAACAAGGCTGAAACACGTGTATGGGGTTGCTGTGGTACTCTTGTTCAGAGGAGAATTGCCTAGCATTTCGGTGCTGGACTGCCCCTGGGCAGGACAAAGACTGATATGTGGGGATATTTCTTCTCTGTGAAAAGAACAGTGAGCTAAAGACTTGGTTGAGACTCTCCCAGGGGCCATCCACCCAAGAACAAGTTAATGGGCTGTGTTCGTGCTGGTAGAGAGTTTCCCAGACCCCCCTTGTTTTGCATAAATTAACTTTGGGTCTAACCCTAAGTTACCAGGGCGATCCAGACGTGGACCCCTTGCTCACTGTTCTTAGAGTGGCAAAGCTTCACCTCACTGATGATGCCCAACAAGGCTGAAACACGTGTATGGGGTTGCTGTGGTACTCTTGTTCAGAGGAGAATTGGCTAGCATTTCGGTGCTGGACTGCCCCTGGGCAGGACAAAGACTGATATGTGGGGATATTTCTTCTCTGTGAAAAGAACAGTGATCTAAAGACTTCGTTGAGACTCTCTCAGGGGCCATCCACCCAAGAACAAGTCAATGGGCTGTGTTCATGCTGGTAGAGAGTTTCCCAGACCCCTCCTTGTTTTGCTTACATAAATGACCTCCAACCATGGTATAAAAGAGCCCCAGAATTGTGCAGCAATGCACCACCCTGGAAACGCCTACAGTGTTACGAAGCCATGCCAATGGCTGATGTGTGCTCTATGAACACTAAATAGCACAACACAACACCAGCAATCACTCTGAGAACACGATAAGACAGGACATCTGTATAGTCAAACTGGTAAAGCCCAGTGCCCTTAAGGACAAGCGGTCTGGCCTTTTTACTTTCAGGGCTAGTCTTTGGTCCTGATATGATCCCATGATAATATCCCACCAGCATGAAAGACCTTCAATGGCTACCAGTGGAAAAGGAATCACAAAACAGACGCTCAGCACAATTCACAAAAGCATCTGGGTAAAGGCCTAGGCTTCCTGACTAGATGATTCATACACTGCAAAGCAGGCACTGCAATGGGTTCTCTTTCGATCAAAAGCCGCTGGCCCCATACTTTGAAGAACAGGAACTCAAAAGAAGATCCCTCAAGGGTCCACGCTTAAGGACAGAATCCCACTACAACCAAAGTTCCAAGCGATTCAAGATAAGCTTGAAAAGAGAACACCTTGCAGAGCTCTAGATAGCTTGACTCAGACAGTGTCTCCCTTTAAGGAACACGGCATGAGGACACTGCGAGAGTCAAAGTCACCCCAACCCTCTCTTACCGACGTGGAGTGTCCGGGGTTGCTGCAGTGTCAGGCGAGCAGGCATCAGAGGACAGAGAGCTCCAAAGAGGAAATGTCACGGGAGATGACTGGTGAAGCCGACACCGTGGCTGGTGAGGAAGATGCCGTTAGGCGAGATGCCGCCAAGTCGGCCGACTCCCGATATGCCTGGAAGGCTCCCAGGAAATCAGATGCAGGCATGACAGCAGCATTATCAGACCCGAAGGCTGTCTGGAGGAAGGAGAGAGGCATCACGTCCTGCCCTGGTGCCACCACCATGACGAAGAAGGTCCCAGCTCAGGACTCCATAATGGCCAACAAACGCGTGCAATGCTGCGTGGGACCGGAAGAGAAGGAAAAGGGGGGAATGAAGGTGTGGAAGGGGAGGGGGAATGAGGATGTCATTGTCTAAATGAGGTCCAAGGAGATTGGTGGATATCAAAGGGCTCCCTTATACAACCAGGACTGGGGCAGATTAGAAAAGAATCAAATTTTTGCTGTTGCAGGATGACGGGAGACAGAGAGACAGACACCTCATCTCTGGGGTGGGCCTACAGGTTCACTGAAGATTTAGAGAAGAGGAGCTCGCAGAGAGAGAGTTGCATATCTCTGCAAGAAAAGAAGAAGTGGCGAAGGCAACCTGACTTCTCCACAAAAAGAACAACGCTCTATTGTTCAAGAAAATAAAACCTGTTTCAAAATACTCTCGTGTCCGGGTCGTCTCTATTCCACACTCCCTTATTACAAAGATATATATATGTATATAATATTAAACGGCCACGTTAGTGGCCGTGTAGTCATGGTTAAGTTGCTGTTTCCATAGGAAGAGCACTTTTTGGGCGGCTTATATTTTCGCTCCCCCTGGACGAATCCTCACCAAACTTTGCAAAATAAGTATATGGGCTACTCCAAATTTCTTTGCAAAGTTTGATGATGTTTGGTACAGGGGGGGAAAAAAATTATAGGGGGGGGGTCTCAAAACATCTTTTTTTTCCATAGACTGAATGGGGGAAAAACTTTGTGCACGCCTACAGGCCAAACCACTGGACGGATTTTCACTAAATCTGCGGCAGGGGCAGGGGCTTGGTTCCGAAAGTGTCCAGTAGTTTCCTTTAAAATGACCAAAAAGTAGGTCTGAAAAAATTAGTGATATCTATGTCCGCTCCGCGATCACACTTCCCTGTTCGCTCCGCGGACAAGAAATCGATTGGCTAATCAGTAGCGTCATGTCCGCGGACATGTGGCACTTTCACTGATTGGTTGTGGAACAGCGTGAAGTGCATCAGATTTCTGCGCTGCCTCTGCCATCTTTTGTTCATGTTTTGGTGTACACGGACATCGCCGGTAACACATACAAAACAAGACACCAATGCACTTGTTATACTTATGAAATACTGTTTCCGAAGGTGAGCTTTAATTAGGATGGGATGGAATGTGGCAGCGCAAACTCAAAAAGTGGTGTTTTCTTGCCACCAAATTCATACAGTAAAGTGGATGTTGGTGCTCAATGTACGGCGACCAATGCCTGCGTCTGTGTTACAATGTTTTCAGATTAATATTGAAGTCGGACTGGCGTCCTACGTTTTGAAATCTGAGGTCACCACCTGGAGTGTTTGATGGAAACAGTGGTTCTGGAGGCGTATGGGAGTAGCGGTTCTCATGATTGGATTCTCATATGTTGTTGCAAAGTGAGAATATATTTGCCTTCTGAGTGAAGGTCAGTTGATTTGCTTTTTTGGCTGTGAGCTCAGTAGGCCCACGCATCCAAGTCAATCCATAAGGGGCTATTGTTTTTTGACCTTGAGCGAAAGGGAAACTTCAAAAGCTATGCAAGGAATGAAAGCTTGTAAAAAAATACCATTTGATAAGATTATGTTTTAAAAACGTTTGTAAGGAACATGAAATATCAGTTCACAAAGATTCTTTGATGCGAACACATTGCTGTCTGACTTTGCCAAAAACAATCATGTAAGATCATGTAAGTTTAATTTTGACAACTCTACACCGACCCGCGTTTTAATTTTATATTACGAAACACTAATTGTGACAATGTAACTGAAGTATTATCTTTTAGCGCAGTTGTAATTTTCCTCCAATAAAGGAGAGTGCACATTGTCTGCGTTTGCAGGCTATGACTAGAGTCACCCTTGTTGACCGTTATTTCTTCTTCTTTGAAATGTTATGCTTGCCCATATAGCTTTGTGTATCAGTTTGCACGTTCTTTTGGTCTTATGTAACATCGAGACATGTAATTTTTTCTTGCTTGTCCATTCATGTTGGCTTCATAACTGAATTACCATCTCACTGTGTAGTTGCCCTTTTTTTAACCCTTACGGCGAGTGCTGATTCTCGGCGTTTGTAGGCTGTCACTATATGTACCCATGGGCAACGCTAATATTTCCTTAAAATGTCATGTTTGTCCAATTCCATTTGTGTACTACTTTCCACAATCTTTGTGTCTTTTTTGTAATGTTTTCCTAAAGGTTGGGTATTGACACAGATTTTCTCTTACGTTTTCCGCCTAGCTACATCTTGCCCTACTGTGCGTGCCATGGTTTCCAGATGCAGAGGGACAGCTTCTTTCAACGCCAGATGCTACTGCTCGTGACTGGCTGCCTGTCCATTATAATGTTGTGGGATAACCGGCCAGGCCCCCTCTGTCCCTACGATGAACTAGCCATTAGGAGTAACATCACATCATTTATGGTGGTGTAGGGCAACGGTCATGGCGCCGTCTTGGAAATACCTGTACAAACAAAGCGGGTGCTTTAACAGAAACGCATACTTTGTGTGTACGAAAATAACTGCGTGCGTCTCACCATGAACATTTTCAATGTCACGCTTAGAACCATTGTTACAATTTAATTGAAAATGGGATTAGTCCGATGGTCTCTGACAGTTGTTTGTTAAATAAAACTACTTTACAAATTCTAAAATGTTAACGTTTTCTTTTCAAATCCAGTGTATCATTTCAAAATGTAAGGTACCACGTTGTACGTCGCTGTATGTTTATTTACAGGTTCTGCGTCACAGCACGTACCTTTGCTTTTTGGACGCTGTCATGGAAAGCGAAGAGGGGCAATGTATGGAACAACCGCTTTCCCTTTCTATGGTGGCCATTTTGAAAAAGGATTTTGTATTGTAATCGCTGTATGTTTATGTACATGTTCTGCGTCTCGGCACATACTTTTGCTTTTTGCTGGCTGCCATGGAAAGCGAAGAGGGGCCATGTATGGAACAACCACCTTTCCTTTCGATGGTGGCCATCTTGAAAAAGGATTTTGTTTTGTAATATTTTTCAGTAGCACACGTTAATGCTTTGCACATCTATACTATTACTGACAAATCTTATTGCGTCCATGTCCTTTACTGAGAAATATAAACTACATGGAGTGTATGCGATTTTTTTTTATATATTTACACTGTGAAAGGTGGTTCTTAACGCAACATTAACTTTGTTAACGGATGGCTTTCTTTTTTGGTAGGACAGCTAATAAGGCCATTTGCAAACGGAAATGAGGAAAGAGGCATCAAACAGTGATATGGGGGGTGTGTGGACGGTGCAAAGATATTCTGCATTTGTTATTTCTAAGATTGGGGCAGTGTTTGCCATGCTCCTTCATTACAGCAGTGCTGCTGTTTCTTGGGGATGAGGGATGGCCTTAGCTGATGTCATTTTCAGATAACTAGAACTTTTGCTAAAAGTATGTAATGTGTACTACATTGTTAATGGCTGACTACCAATACATGTTGGTGCTGTGCAAGGCAAATGTTGCAGGTGGACGTTCCTTCATCAATATAAAATCTGTTTCCACACTGTCCACGAGGCAAGCATCTTACTGTTAAGTGTTTACGAATTCTGGGACACGTTACCGTGCTGTACACCAGCATATTGTCATGTGGTATTCTCCGCAAGGTGTGTAAATAAGTCAGAAGTTACTTTACATTATGGTTACGTGCCACTACTATAAACCGATCATCTTGAGCGAAAACACTTTGCAAAAGGGATGGTATGGTTAAGTTGCTGTACTGAAAACCTGTGAAATTGAGTTAAAAAAAACTTTGTTAAAGGGACGTTCTGGTTAAGTTGCCCTACTAAAAACCCGTAAAATTCACTAAAAAAACGTTGTTAAGGGGACGTTATGGTTAAGTTGCGCTACTAAAAACCTGTGAAATTCACTAAAAAAAACTTTATAAATGTTACATTATGGTTGAAAGTAAAACCGAAAAACCCCTGAAATTTGCCAGTTATGGTAGGCTAAGCAACCATAACTGGCTGCACCACTGTGCACTGCTAACACAAACACCCAGGACATCAAAGATGACATCACAAATGTCATTGATGACATCACTGATGACATCACATGTACATTTAGTTTTCATGCAGAGGCTCCACAAGGAATTGTAATTATATCATTGGCAGAAAAGTATCAGAGATGATTGAAGAACTAAGTTATGCCACGTAGATCACTAAGCAATACATTGTTGAAAAAAAACAATTCCATTACTCAGTTCTTTCAATACATGAACGAACTCATGAAGACATGTAGGCATTGTATGCAGCATGCACTACAGAGGTGCAATATTTGCAATCTTCCCATGTTGCATACTGAAAGGGGCCCCTAGGGGTCCCTCGTGCTATGGAAACAAGGCAATAACCATACACGAAAAGATGCGCCAGACACGAGGTTCAAATTCCCATTGCTAGGGTTTATTGCAAGCAAAAGATAGTATCAATTGGCCAATTCTGATCTCACGCCCCGCGACGTGAGTTTCGTAGACCTCGAGGGACGCAAGAGAGCGAATTACGTACATCAGTTACATATATACAAAATGCATATCATACAATCAGCAAAGTCATGTTCAACACCCCTCTTTATTAAGTTCCTTTGAACTCGGGATGACGATGGACATATCCGACGAGTATGACGATTATAACATTTTTGATGTCTATTCTAGTAACAATGTGCAATTAGAAAGTGCGGAGGCATCTTTTAGTTGTTGAACAGAACACGGTGGTTCTGTTCTTGGAAGCAAGCTGCACACGGGGGAAGAGCCACATTCCAAGCTTTGCTATCTATGAGGTACTATTTGTGTCCTGGGAGCCGACACGTTCTAAAGGGTTTTGCGAAGGGGGGGCCATAAGAAAAGCATAATTCAAGCCTTTAGCTGTATTATTTTAACATATTATACCATCGTACGAGACTGGCTGGCAGCTGTGAAGTGATTAAATGCCCTGCAGCTCCCTCCCAAGGCTACAGAGAGGGAGCGTGGGCATTCCTCTCTGGGCTACTCATGAGGAGTTTCAACAAACTCTTCAGTCCCGTGACCTTGTCCTTTCATATTTAGACAACAATGTTAACAGTTGAGCAGAGTAAGCAGAATCTGCAAGAATTGTAAGCTGCAAAGCAGTTATTAGACAGAAAGCAATGAGCAATGGTTAATAAGGAAAATGACGATTCTTGCTACATTTAAAATGGCCGCTCGTTGGTCAAGCATAGCAGTTTATATTTCTATAATTCGGTGCATAAGACGGTTGGCCCACGGCCATCAAGTTAGGTCTATCATTCAAATGAAGGGTATTCATTTTTCCAGATTGACAAACCCTCCTTTTGGCCGTATGCCAAACGTCTTATTTATTCATTGTATCCTCCTCTAATGAGGATAAGTCTGGGGTATCTACATCTGAATCATCTTCATCATTAATGTCTATCGTCATGAATTGTTTTACTGTTTTTGTTTCCTCAGTGTCTCTGTTATTCCGGCCATGCGTTTGTTTTCCTCTCGACAAACATGTGCATACATCCCTTAGTACATCCATCAGTTATTTCAGTGCACACTATTGGTAAGCATTGTATGCAACAGCAGCATGTTATGAATATCCCGAGTACCATCATTAGTATCGAAATTAACTTCCATCCCCAAGACCGCAATAATCCCCAAAACCAGGATCCTATCCCTCAACCCCCTTCTTCAGTAGAGAGTGTGGAACTTATGACATGTAATTTCCGGATTGCTTTAAATATCGTAGGGGAGTAGTCATCTATATACACACAGCATACAGTTTTTACGAGCTTGCAAACTCCCCCACGATCAACTAATATTATATCGAGAGCCATCCTGTTTTGAAGTGCCATTAGTCTTATTCCTTTTTCTTCTAACGTCATATTCAATAAAATATCCGTTGTGGAATCTATTGTTTTTTGTAATCTTCCAGGCAGTTTTCTTATATTGTAAGAATTTTCTATTTGGGACAAGAACGGTATAAATGATTTGGCTATATCCATTGCTATCATTCCATCCTCGCTACTCCTTTGAGTTCTACCTTTTGTTCGTTTGGCTACTTCTGCTGTCTCCAAGAGGAACACTCCTGGAAACAGTAGACCTAGGTAGCATGTACCTCCCCAGTTTCTAGGTAACCATGGATATGCTTTTTCTCCACATATAAAGTAAACAGGGTCTCCTACGTACATGGGTTCTATTTCATGTTTTAAAACCACTGTGTTCAGGCAGTTGCTAAACGTTCCTACTTTATAGGAACCCTTTTTCTGTAGACATAGGGGAGCAGTTTTTGGGCTGTGATCCACTGTATAGGCAGGGGGCACAGCATCTTTGTTCCATTCATCCCTCATCCGAAATGTCATTGCTGATGTTCTTTCTGCTGGCGGGGTTGGTCTATTCTGCCTATGTAATCTATCTAGTCTTGTTATTTTTCGTGTATTCTTTCTCATGGGTTCTAGTGCAAACATGCAAGCTTTTTGGAATATGGAACAACCCACAGGTCTCATGATCACTTCCTCAAATTCATTCATATTTGTCTCATCTAGCTGACCCGTATTACTCTTGTTCCATTTCCCAAAGAACATTGCACTTAATGTTACTTTACATGAATAAATCAATGGCAACGGTTGTACATACCAGCCTATCCCTTTCCCACCGTGCTGTGGTAAATGGGCGCAAACCCAGCAATCTTTTTTCTTTAAAACCGCATGGGTCATGTTCATGATGAGCAACAAAGTATTGTTGCCGTATCCTTCTCTATGTCTCTCTTCCATTGGGGGCAAAGTACCAGTGATTACATGAACCGGGCTTTCAGTAGCTGCTTTTGGCAAAAGTGTTTCTAATGGGTGTATGTACTCCAGGAACCATAGTGTAATAGCTGTTATTGTTGGTACTATCATACTTAAAAAACATAGGACCAATGTCCAATTCAGTACCTTATTCTTTTTACCATGCTTTTTCCCTAAATTTACAGTCTCTAAATCTATTATCTTTTCAGCAGGGGTGCAGGAGGAAGCTGAAACCGGTCTTGACTTGTTCTTTATCGTCCTTCTTCTTGCTGGCAAAGTTCGTCGCGAATGTCTCTCGTTCTTAATGCCAGAAAAGTTCAACGAGAAATGTCACAGTTCAATTCTGCCAGCCTTTTCACAGGCTGGATCATCTATCCACTCCAAGCAAGATTAGTTGTTCTTTCTCCCACTGCTCAGACGATTTCCGGACAGTTCTTTATTGATAGAGTACTATGTGCATCCAGCTTGTCCCGCTCTTGCTTAGAACACATGTACTCTATCAGCCTTAGTACTTATGCGCGTCCAGCTTGTCCTGTCTGGCTCCTGACACATGTACTTTTATAAGTGCACCGAGGAGCTGTGAGTCTTGAATTGTCCAACTTGCACAATTCTCACACTTCTCTCCTCTACGACCCTGGTTCCTACTCCGTCTGCGAGTGGAACCAAAGGCAAAAAGAAAAGCACCAAAGATCTGTGGATCACTTTGCCTGTCGAGGCCGCAAACTATACCAATTCACTCCTGGTATTGTATGATCCGTGAATAGTGCCGCTGTATTTCCAGTATCAGGCTCAGTGTCAGCCTGTGGCACAATGATGGGTAGCGATGAGCGCCGTGGCAATGATGTAGTTTCTTTCTTTGGCTTTGGTGCATTCGCAGGAACTAGTGGGCACCAAAGGCGTACACGCGTTGTTTCTGCTCGTGTTTGCAATGCAGGGTTTGTGTCGCTCGGCAGTGATGTTGTTTCCGCTGAGCAACGTTGGGGCACTTTTCGCCCTTTCCCCTTCCTGGCAGCCTCCTCAGGCTCTGTTTCGAGTTTCACTTCTCGTTTGCACTTTGTTTCAACTTTCACTTCTCGCTCAGGCTGATGCTGTGGCACTGGACTGGCAACAGTTTCTTTCGTTTCTGAGACCATTTCCTTTCTCTGGTCGTCGGAAGTTGTCAGCAGTCCTGGGAATCTTTTGGCATGTGTCGCGTGGATCCATGCCTTCCGTCCGTCTACTCGGATGGCCGTCTGCATTGCCAAAGGTACTTGATAGGGGCCGCGCCACCTGGGTGCTAATGCTGTCTTCCGTTCAATGTTTTTAATCAACACCCAGCTTCCAGGCTCCAGCGAGTGCCCCGGTCCGGTGTATCACACTGGTAACGCCTCCTGCACCTGCTGATGAATCAAACGCAACTTCTGTATTAAAAGCCCACAATAAGTGCTTAACATAGGATGCTCGACCTCACAAAATCTTTTGGGCTGCGGTGCGCACCATACATTTGCTGGTCTCCCCATTATAATCTCATAGGGGGAGAGCCCAGTCTTAGCCTGCACAGACGTGCGCATACACAACAGCGCTAGGGGTAATGCATCCACCCAACTCAACTTGCTCCCAACGCAAATTTTTGCTATCTTTGACTTCAAGATTCCGTTATGTCTCTCCACAAGCCCGGCAGAACTGGGATGCCTGGAACTGTGGAATCTCTTCTCTATTTGCAGACCTGCACAGATCTGTAGCACTACTGCGCCCACAAAGTGGGGGCCGTTGTCTGACCACATGACACGGGGCAACCCAAACCGGGAGAAATACTCCTTTAGCATTACTTTTGCTGTCGACATGGCAGTACAGTCTTTTAAAGGATAAGCCTCCACCCACTTGCTGAATGCACAAATTACCACTAACACATATTTGTAGTTCTGGCACCTTTCCATTTCTATGAAATCAAAATGGACCACCTCAAATGGCATAGAGGGTGAGCCGAAACTACCTGCTGGAGTCACGGTTCCCTTCCCTACATTGTGTTGCAGGCACGTAATACAATTCTGCACTAGTCTTTCTGCATTCTTTTTTATGTGCTCATTCTTCCATACTGTGGATAAATGCTGTACCATCTTCTTCGCGCAAATATGGGTAGGGCTATGCGCCATTATAACCATTGCAGTTACATAACAATTTGGCAACATCCAGTTCTTTGTTTCCTTGTCCACCCAACATCCTTCCAAATCTAACTCAGCAGAGCCCTCAGCCCACCCCTGAATCTCTTCGGTCGTGGCCTCGCCTGCATTTCTTTGACTGTGGCAACTCCATTCTCTATCATACGAGGTACTTCCTCAGTCTGTACTGTCATCATTTTATTCCCCAAATCTGTGGCTGTTTGCTTCACAATCCTGTCTGCAAATGCGTTTCCCTCTCCCACTCTACATGTTACTTTCTTATGCGCCTCGCACTTCACTATAGCTAAGCGCTTTGGAAACGTGAGTGCAGACAACAATCGCACAATCAAAGGGCCATGCTGAATCCTGGCTCCATGTGATGTCAAGAAACCCCTCTCAGCCCAAAGTCGGCCAAAGTTGTGAACCACGCCAAAGGCGTACTGGCTGTCGGTATAAATATTCACGTTCAAATTCTCAGAGAGTTCACAGGCTCGGGTCAGTGCTATTATTTCTGTGGCTTGCGCCGAATTGTAGGGATTCTTCTGTTTTCTACAACACTCTTTAGGGTAGTAATTGCATATGCGGCCGTTGATGTGCCATCAGGTAATTTAAAACAAGAGCCATCACAAAATAACTCCCCATCTGGCTCTTTTTGTGGGATATCGCTCAAATCAATCCTTCCCTTTGTTTCTTCTTCAGTGACCATTAAACAATCATGGGGTGGTGATTCGTTGTCACCAATTTCTGCTATAGGCAGTGGCATTAATTCTGCAGGATTCAATGCGCTACACCTCATAATTTGGATGTGAGGTGGAAACAAGATGAGCTCATATCTTGTCAGTCTAGCTGAGGTTAGGTGTTGCGTCTGCGTCCTATTTAATAGAACGTTTATAGCATGTGGCACCATCAGAATTAAAGTGTGCCCTAATACTATTCCTTCCGTTTGTTTCACTGACGCAGCAGCCGCTGCAACGGATCGCAAACATCGTGGTAGTGCGCGCGCTACAGGGTCCAACGCGCCAGAAAAATAGCCGCACGGCCTATTTCTTCCACCTTGTTCCTGTGTCAAAACCGCCAATGCACATCCTTCACTCTCACTCACAAATAGTCTAAAGATCTTTTTATAGTTAGGAGTGCCTAAAACTGGCGCAACACACAATGCAGTTTTCAATTGCTCAAACGCTTTCTGACATTCCTCATCCCACTGTAAAGGCATCTCTGCATCCTTTTTTGTCAACCTTATCATCGGCTTCACAATCAACGCAAAATTACTGATCCACTGCCGACAATAAGAGGCCATGCCTATTACAGCTCTCACTCCTTTTTGAGTTTTTGGAATAGGCATACTAGAAATACTTTCTATGCATTCTGGTGTTAATCTTCTCCCTTCTTTCGAAAGTAGGTAACCCAAATAGGACACCTCCTTCTGATTATACTGGAATTTCTTCAAACTTGCCTTGTGACCATGGGTCGCTAAGTGTGTCAATAGTAATATAGTACTTTCTTTACAGATCTCTTTTGTGTCAGCAGCTAGTAATAAGTCATCTATGTACTGCAAGAGTATGCAACCTTCGGGTAATTCTAGCATGTCTAGCTGCTCTTTTAGCGCTCTGCTGTAAATGCTCGGGATTTCTGTGTATCCTTGTGGAATGCGTGTGAATGTGAATGATCGACCTCCTAGAGTGAACGCGAACAGATATCTACTGCTTTTATCCACTGGAATGCTAAAGAACGCGTTCTTCAAATCAACTACACTAAAGTATTCTGCAGTGGCCGGTATCATTGTCAGTATTGTTGTGACATCTGGGACCAAAGGGAATTGTGGGTCTACCACTTTGTTTAATGTGCGCAGATCAATTATGAAACGATAGGGTACCTCATTGCCTCCTTTCTTGTAAACTGGAAGAATCGGGCTGTTGCACGTGCTACCTGCAATTTCCTCAACCACCCCCAATCTCACCAGGTCAGTAACAATGCTTTTCAATCCCTTCTCACCTTCAACAGAAATTTTACACTGGGGAATTCGTGGTAGTGTGACACCTTCTTTCAAAGTTATTTTTGCTGGCTCTATTTTCAAGCATCCTACATCATTATCATGCATTGCCCACAGACAGGCTGGTACTCTACTTAGCTCTTCTGGCAACTCTTTTGACATAAATTCCGTCACTGGTGCATCGTGAGGCCACATCGTGAGGATCACCCCGTCTGCCATACAATGTATGACTGCCCCCAATTTTCTCAACAAATGTAATCCTAGCAAGTTCTCTCCACAATTTTCTGTCAAAAGAAATGGACACTGTTCCGTAAATGGTCCTATTGTAATCGGGACAGCTTCGGACATGGGGTTAATTACTGGTGTACCTGCAAACCCTACAGAAACATTCTTCTGCCCCGACAGTGGTACCTCCGGAACCAAGTGGTGGTCTATCGAGCACTTCTGTGCCCCTGTATCTACAAGGAAACGGTGCTCCTTATTCCCGACTCTCATTTCTACGTAGGGTCCTCTCTGATTCACGGGAATAGACACTGGTTCCGACCCCTGTCGTGGGCTGTCCTATCGCGAAAATAACACATCGTCCGATGTGTAGTCACCGCTACTGCTATAATACGTGTTTGGTTGTGTATCAAAAATATTCCCATTTCCCCCTCGATGTCCTCCACTCTGATCATTTCTTTGTTGGCCCTGCCCGTCCTGATTTTGGATCGAAACACTTTGGTTCAGTGTCTGGTTCTGTTGTGCTTGGTTTTGACCATATGTTTGGGTTTGAGTACCTCCATTGGTATATCCTTGCTACTGCTGCATGTTATTTCTGCTTGGGCCGTTTGACCTCTGATGTCCTCTATGAGGCCTTTTCTAACCAAACCCACCCCTATTCTGTAGGTGCGGGCATTGCGCTCGCCAGTGTCCTTCCTCCTTACAATACGCACATTGATTTAATCCCAATGACACCCCATGCATATTATTCAAATTTCCCCGGCCTTGTGCGTTTCCTCTACCTCTATTGTATCCAATGACCTGCTGCAGTAACACCCCTACTATCATTTGCATTGCTTCTTTTCTCATCTCCAATGGGTACCCATTACATATCTCATTTACATCCTTTACTGACGTTCTTTTGTTTGACATCCATCGCATTGTTTCCCCTACCCATACCTGCAATCTTTGTTTATCGCCTATTTGTCCCGGTACCGGCAAATGCTTTGTACCACCTGGAAAAACTTTCGGCCATGATTTTTTCATATTCAACCTTGACGCCTCCTTCCTACCTTTCTTAATAAACTCTCTACTATACTCAGGTGTAGCAAACATTTAAGCATATCTGTCTTCCATTTCATTTTTTACTTCAATCAGTTTGTGCACATGTTTTCTTACATCCTCATCTCTTTGCTCACTGCGTGCTAATTTATTCAACTCTAACAATCGCTGTGGCGGTAAATTCCCAAGTATCTTTTTCCATTCTCCCACCAAAATTTCCCCCATGCATTCCAACACTACCTGTCTCTCGTCTCTTCTTCGGTACCCATACAATGAGGCCAATGCTGCCGTCTCATCATTTCCTTCTATGTACATTTCTGCCTCTTGTCGCAATTCAATCTTTCTTTCTTTGCTGATGGCGCTTCGAGTTACCCGTCCAAATCCTGTTCCTTCAGCCCCGCCTCTCGCCTCCCCGTCTCAATTTCGACTTCTGGAGGGGCGGATGGTGCTGAATCTGTCTCTAGAGCGGGAGGTGCGGATGGGACAAGTGACACAGGTGGCATCTGTGAAGGGCCTTGCTGGGTGCTGGGAAATTGTGTGTCCGCGGTCTGCACTTGTGGGAGTGCTCACGCTGTGGGCGGGGCTTGGGTTAACGCTTGCGTGAGGGGAAGTGCTTGGGCTGCGGGAGGGGGTATGAGAGTTACTGGTTGGGCCTGCGCAGTCACTGCTGGCGTGTTTGCTTTCGATTCTGGTTTTGGGCCTCGACCCGTGTTAGTTAACAAATGTTCCATTAATTCGTCTGCTATGTGTAGTTCCCGCTGCGGGTATATTCTGTCTATGTTCATCTGGTCACGTCTCCCTTCCCGTCTTAGACTCGCAGTCCACTCCTCCTCTCCCTTCTCTTCTGCTATCTCAAGCTTCGTTTTGTGCTTACGCGCATGCTTCTCTCTACTCCTAAGTCGGAGCATTGCTTCCCTCCTCCAATCTTTGACAGTCTCAAAAGCTGCAGGTCGCACTTTCTTTCTAATCAGGACCCTCTCTAGGTTATCTATCCTCCCAATCTCAAAACTACCATTAATCGGCCATTGATGGTCGGGTTGCTTTCTAGTTTGCCTATGCCAAATTTCACAAAATATTATCGCACCCACACCATATTTTGCATACATATCATAAGCCGGCGTTCCCCCAGGCGGTGCACTTTGGCCATATTCCAAGGACTGTCTAGCGCAGCTGAAAAGCCCTGCTAAAGCGGACAGTACTCCAGGCATGTTTCTTTAACCTTCCCCTTTGGTTAGCCACTTTTACCTGGACGTTTGAGTTTGCAAAATCAACACTGTACCAAAAATCAGGTTTCTCTTTGAATCGGGGAATGACTCACCTGATAAAACAAGTCGCCTGTTCTAACGCAACCTCTCCCAACGTCGTGTCTGCGCTTCTCTGGCTTCTGCCTCGTCTCGGGACCCTCGCCTCCTTTGCCCTCTGGCCCGGTACGTCGATCAGGGATCAGATGTGTACAGATCTGCGGAAGGAATCTCTCCTCTCTTCTACAGGGCGCCCCGGACACTTCTTGATCCCGGCTCGACCGTCCCGTCCTCGCCGTTCTTCCGCCTTTACTCCGTTACAACGTATACAATGGGGCAAGTGGGGGAGGGTCCCTATTCGGGCGCCATCTTGAAAGGGGCCCCTAGGGGTCCCCCGTGCTATGGAAACAAGGCAATAACCATACACGAAAAGATGCGCCAGACACGAGGTTCAAATTCCCAATGCTAGGGTTTATTGCAAGCAAAAGATAGTATCAATTGGCCAATTCTGATCTCACGCCCCGCGACGTGAGTTTCCTAGACCTCAAGGGACGCAAGAGAGTGAATTACGTACATCAGTTACATATATAGAAAATGCATATCATACAATCAGCAAAGTTATGTTCGACACCCCTCTTTATTAAGTTCCTTTGAACTCGGGATGACGATGGACATATCCGACGAGTATGACGATTATAACATTTTTGATGTCTATTCTAGTAACAATGTGCAATTAGAAAGTGCGGAGGCATCTTTTAGTTGTTGAACAGAACACGGTGGTTCTGTTCTTGGAAGCAAGCTGCACACGGGGGAAGAGCCACATTCCAAGCTTTGCTATCTATGAGGTACTATTCGTGTCCTGGGAGCCGACACGTTCTAAAGGGTTTTGCGAAGGGGGGCCGTAAGAAAAGCATAATTCAAGCCTTTAGCTGTATTATTCTAACATATTCTACCATCGTACGAGACTGGTTGGCAGCTGTGAAGTGATTAAATGCCCTGCAGCTCCCTCCCAAGGCTACAGAGAGGGAGCGTGGGCATTCCTCTCTGGGCTATTCATGAGGAGTTTCAACAAACTCTTCAGTCCCGCGACCTTGTCCTTTCATATTCAGACAACAATGTTAACAGTTGAGCAGAGTAAGCAGAATCTGCAAGAATTGTAAGCTGCAAAGCAGTTTTTAGACAGAAAGCAATGAGCAATGGTTAATAAGCAAAAATACGATTCTTGCTACATTTAAAATGGCCGCTCGTTGGTCAAGCATAGCAGTTTATATTTCTATAATTCGGTGCATAAGACAGTTGGCCCACGGCCATCAAGTTACGTCAATCATTCAAATGAAGGGTATTCATTTTTCCAGATTGACAATACCACATTGATAAATGCTACCTTTACAAATGTTTACATACTGTGAAACATACGTATCTACGTATGCTTCCTTTACTGCATAATTGCACTATTGCTCACAAAAACATATAGAGAGCACTATGCATACAAATATAAGCATATACAGTGAACGTAAAGCATGCACCAAAAAGTGCAGTTCATGCACAGAAAAGATTCTTGTGTTTGTGGATTCCTTCTTCTTCTATGCATATGTATGATATGATGTAACCGTAACCTAAGGAAAGTATTGTTAGAACAAATGAGAAAGATAAGGACTACAAATATAAAACTTTTACCTTCTTAAACTCCTGACTGACAGTGAAGAAAGCCACCTGGGTAACATATGTCAGTGAACAAAAAAAGAAGGAGCTAGACATGTAATGTCATCTGTGCTGTCACCATAGTACTTTGTACTATAGTATAGTGACTTTTTAGTTCCTGCCTGTTACTGCCTCAGATATATCAGTGAAGGAAAAAAGAGTGAGCCAGACATGTGATGTCATCAGTGATGTCATCAATGACATTTGTGATGTCATCTTTGATGTCCTGGGTGTTAGTGTTAGCAGTGCACAGTGGTGCGGCCAGTTTTGGTTTCTTAGCCTACCATAACTGGCAAATTTCAGGGGGTTTTCGGTTTTACTTTCAACCATAATGTCACGTTTATAAAGTTTTTTTAGTGAATTTCACAGGTTTTTGGTATCGCAACTTAACCATAACGTCCCCTTAACAAAGTTTTTTTTGTTTTTTTAGTGAATATATTTATATATATATATATATATATATATATATATATATAGAGAGAGAGAGAGAGAGAGAGAGAGAGAGAGAGAGAGAGATGTATTTATTTGTTTTATGGTTTATTATACCTTTTAACACTACAATGTATCAAAATAAGACAGAAATTACAATAGTTAATATTTAATAAAAGAAAAAATCTCAATACAATATTTACTATAAGAAACACAGCAATAACACATCTTAAATAATTAAAATAATAAATATTTACAAATATTACAATTATAACTATATATTTTTCAGAAACACCAGGCACTTCAAAAACCTGGAAGATCCCTTATGACTGTATAGGAATGTGTGCACCCGTTTGGTCCTCTATTTGAGTGTATGCTTGTTAGGCAAGATTGTATGCAGTACCCTTTGGGTGCACCGCAACAACCCTGACCTCCTGGCAATAGGAACCCAACCTTTGGTATAAGTCTGTAATACACAGGTTGGTTGCGTGTTGAGCAGCCCGGCTTATCTCAAGAGGGGTCAACGTGAGCTGTAAGGGAGTTACACAGAGATTCACAGTGACAAGTATTCAAATAAACACTTACACACAAGGTTTCTTGAATAAACAATTATTAATTTATCAGCCAGTTAGAATAAGCCTTCTTCAGAAGGGAGCAATATAAAAACAACACACAAATACACTTCAAAACTACACACTCCTAGTTTCTAAATCAGTAAAGACCCTTTTGGGCTGGCCCACAGTCACAACCTACACCCTCAGGTGACTTCAATATCTAGGGTGCTGGGGACATTCATATCTTACTGTAGCATTTATAACATTCTTAGGAATTGGTCAAAGGAAAAGGTTATTAGAACAAACAAGAGATCACAAATATTCTTAAGCAGGCAAATACTTTTTGGATCCCCTAAGCAGAATCATTCAGTATAACAGGTTAAGCCAAAGTCAATGGGCAAAAGTCTATGTGAGCTGAAGCACTTCAGGTAGGTAAGTAGAAAAAGTATTTGCACAATGTTTTAGAAGTCTTTGAAGAAAAGAAGAATAAATGTAGGGCCACAAGCTGTTTAGGCTTGTGAGTAGTAGAAGATGCAAGCAACTCTACAATGAGAGGTAAGTTCTCTCAGACCTTACAGTACCTCTGGATTGAAGTAAAGGTGCAGCAGATGACTCCTGTTCCTGTGCAGCTCTGCAGATCTCACTGTTCCTGGGCCTCAGTCGTGAAGACAAGAGGGAGGATATCGGGGGAATCCTGCACTGCAATGGGACGGTCACCGCTTGCAACCAGCAATCTTCAAACAAATGGCACTTCAGTGTTTCAGCTCCTCGCGACTACTGAAAATAGCGACAACGCGGTTCCTGGCTGTCGAGATGGACTTTCCTTGCTTCTGGGGTCCTCTCCCTGGCTATTCGGTTTCCATGAGCAACTCTGTGGAAATTCAACCAGCTCTGAGAAGATGTCCAGGTGGCTTACTTTAGTGTTGATTGGTCCCACCAACTCAAGGGGAGAAGTCATCCTGGCAGGGGCTTCTCTGTCGATACAAATTTGGAGTTTCAGCACAGCAGCAGGGCTTCACTAGGCAAACCAACGGTCCAGGAGTTGCAGCAGGCGTCCTCTTCAAGTTCTTCTTAGGTTTCTTCATTCCAGTGACTCTGCCTTCCAAGCCAAAAGCCTAGCCTTTTATTCAGGTTTCTCCCATTCATTCCAGCCTAGCTGTCAGTCACCCAACAGGGTGGTTGTCCTTGCCGGACATTCAGCTGGCCAATCATCACAGAGTGCATTTGGGTTTCCCAGGAAACTAAGCACAGGGAGTTTCAGGCACCTCCCTCACTTTCTGCCCCCGCCAGACACCCTGGAGCCAGAGGCGGGCTTCACTCGTGAATCTCGCCAAAGGCAAAGCAGACAAAGGGACCAAACATGGTTTGGAGAGCAGAGTAAATCTCAAGAAGGACCTTTCCACAAAGAAATGGCAAAAAATGAAGGCCGGGGCCATTTTGACAAAATTGGCACCCTTGGGTGCTTTAGTGCAGCTGCGAACGCAGCCCGTGGTAAATGCACCCCACGGTAGTAAAAAGTAAACCTCAGCCGTTCATCGAGGAAAGGGTAACTAAAAATGTTACATGAGAAGCTAGACAAAGGGGATACTAAGTAACCCCTCCAGCACTCTATTGTAAGGTAGTGTGTGCTGGGTCTAAAAAGCTACATGTGTAAGTAAAGTCAATTTCACTTTACTGCTCTTGGAAACAGTCGTTTATCCAAGAGAAGGTATTTAAACCTTTGGGAAATCTGGAAGACTTCCCTGTGCCACTGCACTGAAGGTGCTGTGTGACACAATGTAAAAGATGATGCCTATGGAGTTTGTCAGGCTCCATAACCAAAAGAAACATAGAGTTCAAAAATCAGATGAAAATACATGAGAGAGTGGGAAAAAGGGTCTCACTCTCTCCAGGTTAAGAAAATCAAGTCCTCAAAATCCAGCAAAGTTGCTGAGGGTCTCTAAGGTGGAGTGAATTAGCACATTTCTGAGAATTCTCCCTAAGTGTACACTGCAGCCTCTTGAATATGGCTCAGTCAAGGTCACTCTAGGTTTGGCAGGTGAAGAAAAAGGTGCTGAGCCCTGATCCCTTGGTTCCACGACCCGCCTTCAAGACCAAGAACCACACAACCAATTAGGCCATTTGTCTTTTATAAGGGCATTTTGCACCCTTCTGGAGAATGCACCCATTTTAACGTTTTATTTCAGCACAAGAATTGAATCCAAGATGGCAGCGAAGCACACATTTTTTAGCCTGGCTTAAAGGGATGGTCTAGTAAAAAATTTTATTTAAAAAATAGATAGGCCACATAAAAAAAAAAATACTAGCATCCTCCGTTTTAAAACTTCCTATGTAAAATTTTGAGCTATTCAAGCTCAAAATTCGAAAAAGCAAGCACAGGGGCGCAGCCATTTTGTGAAATGGAGGCCCTCCTGTGCTGGCTTTTGCTTTTGCGGCACTAATGAAGGAAAAGCCAGCCAGCTGTAGTAAACAAAGGCTACAGCTGGATGGCTTTCCCTTCATTAGTGCTGTAGGCGGAGGACGGGGACCGGAGACCAGAGCAGGAAAGCTGCAGCTGAATCTCGGTAAGTGCTATTTATTTTTTTTACAAAAAATAAGCACTAGCTGCGGTTTTTTTTCTAAGTTTTCCGGGCTGGAGGAGCCCGGAAAACTTAGAAATAAGACCGCAGCTTTAAAAAAGTTGTATTTATGTTTGCGGTCGCTTTTGAAGCGACCGCAAACATAAATACAACGTTATTGTGTAGGAAAACGCTGCAGTTTTTCTTTCCAAGTTTCTCAGGCTCCTCCGGCTCGGAGGAGCCTGAGAAACTTGGAAAGAAAAACCGCAGCGTTTTCCAACACAACCTGGGGAGCCCGAGAGCTCCAAATGGTAAAGCAGATTCAGGCAGAAACAACCCGGCATTGCGGAAAACAACCGCGTTGTGTCTGCCTGAATCTGCTTTACCATTTGGGGCTCTCGGGCTCCCCACGGGCCCCAAATGGAAAAGCAGATTCAGGCAGAAACAATGCGGCATTGCGGAAAACAACCGCGTTGTGTCTGCCTGAATCTGCTTTACCATTTGGAGCTCTCGGGCTCCCCACGGGGAACCCAAGAGCCCCAAATGGAAAAGCAGATTCAGGCAGAAACAACGCGGCATTGCGGAAAACAACCGTGTTGTGTCTGCCTGAATCTGCTTTCCCATTTGGGGCTCTCGGGCTCCCCACGGGGAGCCCGAGAGCCCCAAATGGGAAATCAGCTGCAGGTAGAAACACTACGCGGCATGTAAACATAACCGCGTGTGTTTCTGCCTGCTGTGGCTTTCACTTTGGGTCTCCGGTGCTCCCCAGGCAGAAACACACGCGGTTGTGTTGGAAAACGCTGCGGTTTTTCTTTCCAAGTTTCTCAGGCTCCTCCGAGCCGGAGGAGCCTGAGAAACTTGGAAAGAAAAACCGCAGCGTTTTCCAACACAATAACGTTGTATTTATGTTTGCGGTCACTTCAAAAGCGACCGCAAACATAAATACGTTTTTAAAGCTGCGGTTTTATTTCTAAGTTTTCCGGGCTCCTCCAGCCCGGAAAACTTAGAAAAAAAAATGCAGCTAGTGCTTATTTTTTGTAAAAAAAAATAAATAGCACTTACCGCGATTCAGCTGCAGCTTTCCTGCTCTGGTCTCCGGTCCCCGTCCTCCGCCTACAGCACTAATGAAGGGAAAGCCACCCAGCGGTAGCCTTTGTTTACTACAGCTGGCTGGCTTTTCCTTCATTAGTGCCGCAAAAGCAAAAGCCAGCACAGGAGGGCATCCATTTCACAAAATGGCTGCGCCCCTGTGCTTGCTTTTTCGAATTTTGAGCTTGAATAGCTCAAAATTTTACATAGGAAGTTTTAAAACGGAGGATGCTAGTATTTTTTTTTTATGTGGCCTATCTATTTTTTAAATAAAAAATTTTCCTAGACCATCCCTTTAAGCAAATCACATATTTGGGCTTTTGTCAGTTGGGTGTGCAGACCTGGTTTATGACCCAAAATATTTTATTGCCCCGATGTGTTGCACTTTTGTATTAAACCTCTATATAGAAGATGCCAGCATCTCACACAAGATTAGTACAACTCTAGGTAGCTATTTTTGCTGTAGATTCGAGCATGCATTCCCTGTGCAAGTTTGAAGGGGAACTGAAACTTTTTGGACCACCTTTGATGATATGATATGATAGATTATTTATAACGCGCTTAATACCCAGTCGCTGACCTGGGGATCGAACCTGTGGTGTTCTGTGTCGTCTTGCTTTCAAGGCGAACTGCTTGCCCCTGAGCTATCCTCCCGAGACAACGTTCAAAGGTTTGGCACCCTGTACAAACTCAAAGTCCGCTGTATATTTTTGGGAACATTTCATTCATTTTTATGAAACGGTGCTAAAGTTATTAGCATCTCACACACGTATCCAAAAGACAGTTGCCACTCTGAAATATATCACACACACACAGCTCTTCAGTTACTCAGTCATGTAGGATGTCTCTTAGTTGTTTCTATGTGTAACTTTTAATTGTATTCCGAGTGCTCCTAGGCATACTTTTAGTTGTTTTCCTCTGTACTTCCAGGGGCATTGCTGGGGGGGGCTAAGGGGGCTATAGCCCCTGATCTTTTGGTTGTAGCCCCGGATAGAATCTCAGGAGCTACAGCCAAAAGACTAGCTAGCCCCCAGTCCCGACAGTCCAGACATCAGCGTAGCCCCGGGTCTTTTCCAGACCTAGCAACTCCCCTGTGTACTTCAATACACCAATAAGAGACCTTCCCTGGATGCCTATACATGCGTCTCCTTAGTTATTCTGTGAACATTTGCTCTAGTCTCTGTGTCTAATCCTTTTCAATCACCGGCAGAGCGCATTTAAATCCAGATTAGTGACAAGAAGGGGAATTAGAGGGTCTTTTTTAATCTAAAAAGAATTAATGGTGCAGTTGAGATGCAGCTGCAAAGTCTTTTCAATTCCGGGTCGGCTTAGAGGAGAAGGGGCGGGGGAAGGAATTCACTTTTGCTGTCGGTGTCTGTTCCACGTGAGAGGGCCCACTTGCCCTGGTGCTGTCGAGGCTGGCGTTTCGGGAAACTTGTGCTGTTCCAAGGAGGCATGCACTGCACTGCATGCACGATACCCATCCCGTGTGTGTGTGTGTGGCTGTACGTGCTTCCACTTCCACTGCCTGGACTGTTCCTCGTCTGTGTGAGGCTAGCCATGCTGCTGGGCACACTATAATTGGTCTGTAAGTCTACTGCTATGGCCCCCACTGTATTTGATGTATGTGTGAAGCTTTTATGGACGTGGTGCCTGCTGTGCCTGCATAGCAGCTGCACCAGCCCCCTAAAGGGGGCATTGGAGGGGCAGCTGACATAGTGGGCTGCCACTCCGACCCTTTCCGGCTCCACTCCATGAAAGGGGAGGCGGAAACGGAAGGGGCAAACAAACAAAAAACGGGCTTCCAGCAGCACGCACACTCCAGCATGCGGGCCCAGACCAGCCCTCGTTGCCAATGTGGCGGCCCGCCACCAGTCACCAGGGTCGGGCCGCAGCAGATGCCGGGATCACCCGGATTACCAACAAGACCGTGGGTTACAGTGGCTGGGAGCACCCACCAGACGAACGCCTGGGCTCTGGGGGCACCCAGGCCGTGAACGGTGACAAGAGGACGTGGTCACACAGTGGCCCAAGACAAATAACCACACAGACACAAGTTGCCACTTCCTGGGGCTCTGCTGCACTGCCTCTCACGTGCCAGCAGAGCCTCTTTTATTTAGACGAGCCGTGACAAAGTCATGACTCACTCCCTTAAAGGGGCAATACACCCACAGTTAAGTGGGCCATACACCACAGCCCCAGGCTAGGGAGAACCGCTTTTGACCTGGGGGAACTTTAAAATGCATGGCCGTGCCAGAGAAAGCCTCTTCTTTTGGCGGCCAGGATGCGACAGAAGCAGCAGCACTTCTGAACAAGGAAGGGGCATGCATAGTTAAGAGAGGAGTGTTGGGGTGGACATGAAGTGCCATCCCCCGCTGAGCCCTTGTTGGCGTGCATCGATTCCTCCATGGCTTTGGTTTCGCTCCAGAAAGCTGGGTGCAAGTAGGCTGAAAGGTGAGTATGGGAAATGTGAGGTGTGGGGCATTGGGGTCACAGAGTGGCCACCCCCCAAAGCGTGGTGAAGTTACAAGGCGATCCTAGCTGAAGAGGAATCACCCGGCGGATGGTAGCCACAAGCATTACCCATTGGCAGAAGGAGCCAGACGGGTGCGACAGGCACCTTCACCCTTATGGACAATTGGACTCATCAACAACTGCACAGTGGCCCAGGCTCCACTCCATACAGGGGTATGTGAGTTAAGAGACTGTTCCTGCTAGGACGTGACGTAGTGACCCGGAAGGAATGTTAAACCGAAGTGATGGGTTCCCCTGCTTGGAAGCCCGGGAATGGCATAAGGCCATCCGGGGAATGTGCTTAGGCCCAGGGTCCCAAGAAGCCTGGTCATTGCTAGGATCACCCGCAAGTTGACTCTTTAATAAAGTGAGCTGTTTTCTTCCAAAATAATTAAAATGTCTGTACGTTGTTGATGTAGCTGTTTTGAATGAATGTGTACACCTATTCTGTGAGTGTGATGGGAGGTTATACTGGCGTGGCTCACTCCCTGTACATGCTCTGTGAGGAACATCTGTACTGCCGAGACCCCTGCTGTCAGTGTGACAGAGGCCTGTACTGCTGCAGTCTGCGGTGCGTCTGTTCTGGAAGTGTGAGAACAGCTTGAACTTCTGCGTCCTCCATTGTACCTGTTCTGTAAAATGTAAATTAAGCTGGTACTGCTGTAACCGACCCCACACAATCCATATCTCTTCTGCGAGTGTGAGGGAAGCTTGGAGTACTGTGCACCCCCCCCCCCCCATCCCCGTATCTGTTCCGTCAATGTGATGCTAAACTCCTGTGGCCCCTCTGTGAAAGCGTATACTGACATGGCCACTGCTATACCTGTTCAGTGAGTTTGAGGGAAGCGTATATTGGTGTGGCGTGGTCTCTGCTGTACTAGTCTGCGAGAGTGAGGGCATATTCTACTGCTGTGCTCTCGACTGACATTTCAGCGCTTGGGAAAGAGGTTGCATTGCTGCTGGCACTGGCGGGCACTCAACAAGAGGCCTTCCAATACGGAAAGCACTCGCACGCCCTTCCTTCCTAAATTAAAAACCTGGCACCGTTCCCTTTGGGAAATCTATATTTTCTTTCAAGTAACGCACAAGGTCAAAGATTCTCATAAACAGTTGGGCCGATTTTCCTGTCCTAGCCCCTGATTGCTCCAGGACACAATGTCGGTAAAACTCATCATCATTGGGCTGTTTCTCTCGCCTGATGCTACGTATCTCAGTAAGAAATCGGCCGCCTGCCTCAGGCAGGGCTAATCCAGCAGGAAAACGCGTACTTTCTAGATGCTTCGGCATGCGTCATTTCCTTTGTACATATCAACACATCCTCATTTGCAGCCTGTCAACACTCCCAGGTCTCGTTTCTACCCTCCCAACATGTCTCCCGCGTGTTTCATTAGGCTAATGGCCCCAATAAACGTCCCAGGACCACCAAAATCATGAGTAAATGGGATAATGGAGGGCGGGGTTGGGGGGTTGCAGGTAATTACTGTTTGCTCAATGGTTTGGCAACTGTAGCTTACATTTTCATCAATTGTGTGGATTGTTAATCATCATCGAATAATACTCACCACGTGGTTTGATTTATATTTTGCATCTACCCTAGAATGTATGTGACTCTAAGGCAGGCTCGAGGGAAAAGCATGCCACACATTAGTCTGTCTGTGCAGTGGAGTGGTAGGTGATGACTTTGATTGGACTAAGACCAATCCACTGACCTGACAGCTATGTGACTCTGTGCTGCAGCAACCCTTAGGTGAACCACCAGTGAAGGCAAGTGGCAGAGCATCACACAGCATCTGCTTATCAGACTGAGGGGGGTATCAGTCTTCATGTCATTCAGTGTTCAACTCACACTGTAGGAACACATATGTATTGCTCAGGCTGCTGCTGCTACAGAGCAGTGGCAAATGTTACCCACCAGCTCTGTGCGATTACCTTCTGTGACGTTAGGTAATTGCATTTAGTGTTAACCTTCCATTATGAATGATACATTTTTAACATTTTAACATCTTTCCATGTTGTGCTGTTGGATGGGTTGTGTATTTTAGAATGCTTCAATGGTGCCAACAATGTATGTTTTGTATTGTCCTGTGATGTCATTGTTATGCGCACTATTATTTGTGAAACTTGAAAAACCCTACATCTTTTTGGTCACAGAATGTTGCCAAGTATGGAATGATGGCGGAGGGTGAGGGGGGCGGCAGGGGTTTGGCACATTTTCCAGGAAAAGTGGTTTGTTCCGCCACTTTTCACAATCTGCTTCATTTTTGTGCAATAGTTGTGCATAAGTTAGGTGGAGCTGGGGACGGGGCAGACATACCATATCCACCTCCATTACCTGCTCCATTTGACAAATGCGCCTGGCTTACAGCCAGCATCGATTTCCATGGTGACGGTAATGCTGGGATTCTCTGGAATCCGCCTGAAATTGACACCAGGTAAAAGCAGGCAGATTCAATGGGAATTCATTTAAAATGCTGCCCCCAATCGTTAACTTCCGGAGGAGGTTAATCTTTCCCAACTATAACGTGGAAAACTGAAGTGTAAAGGCGATTTCATCCTTGTTTTACTCTTAACTTTTACACTAGATGGTGGAAAATATAAAAATAGCACAGAGGAGACCGTTTGAAGCTAACTGGAAATGGAAGCGGATCCATCCATGCACAGTTCGTTTTAATTGAATATAATCCCCACTGTTTCTGGAAAGAAACAGATGGTCATTTTAAGGGTCCAGTGTTTAGCATCGAGGTGTTAGGGAATTTTAGTCCTGGGGCAGCACCTTGGGGGCAGGGTAGGAAGAAAGGGGAAGGAAGTTCAGTTGAAGGCAGACAGTGAATAAAGACGGTGTAAATCCACGTTTAGTCCACGACTTCCTTTACAAGACGCAGTGCAGGCCGAGGAGTCATGGGCAGTCCCTGTGCTCTGCAACAGTACACTGGCGACGAGTGGGCAGCCTGCGCTACTGCAGGCTGTGGTGATCCGCACCGGGTCGCTGCGCGTGAGCGCCTGAAGCTTGATTACACAACCGGGCGCGCAGTGATTAATCCTCTGGAGGGAGAGGACTGGGAGCCCCAGTGCCACAGCAGTGACTGTGGCACAACCAAGGCATTTTGGCAGTTTCTGGACTGGTGGTGCTCATTCCTATAAGGCGGCCGCCATTATAGGGGAGCACACGGCCTGCAAATTCACGAAAAACCTTGAAGGAGTTGTGCTGGCCCAGAGACACGATTTTCTGCATCCTTGCAAGCCCATTGACTCTCTATCCATCCCTGTGTATTTCAAGAAAAGAAACATATTTTGACCTCATTTGGCTGATCAGCCCTGTGACAGCTCAACAGGGATCAAAGATTTATCACCCATCATGTCTGATCAAGACATACCGGCTACTGTCCCTGTCACACAGCAGGTGCAGGTACAGCAAAGGGTTCAATAATCCCTGGCAGTGCAATTACCTGGGATATTCTATGTCACCGACACTAGCAACATGGGGCCCAGGTGCTGGCAGGTGGATCAGGGATTTTGACTTCTATGTGGGTGCCATGGGGCCCCTGGACGACATCAGACAACAAAGCTTATTGAAGCTAGCGGCAGTCCCTGTCACCAAGGACACCATTGATGAAGTGCCAGCTGACTCCATAGATACTATTCAAGGCCTAAAGACTGCTCTTGTTACCTATTTCACGCCCCATACAAATGTAGATTACGAAAGGTATGTGTTTCCCACTACTAAACAACAAAAGGGTGAAACTAGACGCATTTGTAATGTAATGTAAGTACAGATCAATAATCATGGCCCTGCGATCACAGATCATCGCGGGTTGCGATTCGCAAAACTTCAGAAGGTAGCTACTGCAAAAATCCAGGACACTGGAGGAGATACTGATGCTGGCGAGAGCAGAGCTAGCGGTTGAGTCACAAGTGGAGGCCATGGGCAACCGAAAATGCTTGCACATGCACCAATAGATGATACAGAATCTGATGGCGGCACAAAGGACTCAACGAGAGCCATTTGTTACAGGTGTGGATACAAATTGACCATGACGGCACGTGTCTAGCGATAGGGCAGAGGTGCTCGGCGTCTGGAGGGGAAACCACTTCAAATCAGTGTGCTGGATGCCGAAAATCTCTGAAAAAGGTAACAATGAAGGTAGCAGCATGACCAGGCCCATAGAGAAGGCGCCAACTATGGCCTTGGAGGCGTACCATATTGCAGCCCAAATACACAGGAAGAACCGAGAAGGGGGACGAGGAGAACATGATTCAGAGATGACAAACCAGTGGGAGATCGCAGAAAGGACAAGCAAGCAAGGGATCAGAGGAAATACAGAGTCTCGTCCTCACAACCAGAAACATAAATGAGTTCCACGGAAGGAGAGCACCGATGGAAAGGGTACCTTTATGCCCTGGGCAACAAACAAGCCTCAGAACACAGCCCTGTGCAGCTCATGCACTTCAATGAGCGGCAGACAGGGTTTCTAATAGATACTGGCAACACAATAAATGTTGTTAGTGAGCAAGTATAAAAGACACTTACTCAAGCACCAAGACTCTGCCCATTCAAAGTGGACCTATACCCAAACGAGTGCAAGACACTGCTGAAATGCCTAGGTCAATTTGAGGCAAGAAAGGAAGATTTCGTTGCATGTGATCTCCACATCGACGGAATCTGGTTGCATTTTACGCTTCAAGACAGCTATCGACACTATACAAGCTGATGGTCATCAAGTACATTGACACAGTGGATAAGATTCACCAACTGTTTCCAACACTCTTCAAGGGCATTGGCAAATTACACAACAGACAGATGAAGCTTCACATTGACGAGGACGTGCAGCCGGCGGCACAATACTACAGAGGCATTCCTGTCAACATACAATGTCAGGTTGAAGATGAACTCCAAAAACTAAGTGGGCCCTACGCCTTGAGTGTCCCCTATTGTGCCTGCTTCAAAAAAGGGCTTGGATGCCATTAGGCTGTGCGTGGACATGGGACGGGCGAACCAGGCCATCAATAGAGAACGGTATCTGGCCCATCGCATCACAGAAATGGTACACCTTCCGAATGGTGCCACAGTGTTCCCCAAGCTGAACCTGAACAAGTGCTATCACCAGCTGGCCCTAGGAGCTGCTACATTACGACATTTGTAACCCATCTTGGGTTAAATAAGCAGAAGCGATTGAGCTTTGGAGTCTCGTCGGCGGTATACATTTTCCAGAATGAGATATACAATGTAATAAAACACATTGCCGAATTGTATTAACTACAGCAATGACATTCTGGTATTTGGCACAAGTGTGGAAAAATATGATGACACACTCTCAGGAGTATGCATGGCAGAAGAAGCAGCCAACTGGAAGGAAAGCATGGTATCAAAGCAAGACAGACACAAGTGATCACAGTTCAAGGGTGTTTACTAAACTGTAAAATGGGCGACATAAGCGCCTAAGCTAACCTAAATCTAAGATGGGAGCAAGCTACGACCATCAAATAATAATAATCCAGTCCTAGTAGAGTCTAGTCAAATAAAAAGGGCCTATACCAAAAAACCTATTGCCAATCCTTACCCTCTATGCTACAAAATAGTATGGGGTAATGTTTCACAAGAAAAGAGACGTGTTCACCAAATTAAAAGTCAGGATGTTATTGCCAGGGTCACCCTTCCCCATGTTTTTTTGCACGGGACAAGCCAGGTCTCTTGAGCACAGCACACTCCTGGCACAAGCTTACAGTTCCTTTTCTCTACATCCTGGACTTCTGTGCCCAAGTCTCTTCTCATGCAAAGTCTCTTGTTTCAAAGGGGCCTGATATGTCAAAACAAAACAAACAGTTAATTCTGGTAATCTTTACATTGGGTGGATATCCCCCACCCTTAGATCCCCCTCAGCCGGGTTCTGATCCTCCTTTCACTCGTCAGCCTCCCGCAATCAGGCTCAGACCACCACTTACTGTGGACGTCCCTCATTCGGGTTCATACTTGTCATCACCATGTTGTTCACTTAGCATCTTCACAACTTTTCTCTTAACGTCCCTCAGTCGGGGTCACTATTGCCTTTCTATCATAATTTCCTTATTTGTAATATTCAAAAATCTCAATGTCTTTTTGAACAACCACCTTTTAGTTATGTCCCCTCATCCGGACTCAGACCTTCCACAGCACTTGCCAAGTTTAAAAATAGTCTACCAAAGGGCGATCACGTCTTGCTGGGTCACTCTGTTAGCCTACGGCAAGGGCGTGTTCATTCACAATGACCAGTTTTACCTGGCGTTCACCTCCACCGGGCGCAAACGCCTGTCTCACTTCATAATTCTATTATCGTCAAAACTTCTACCAAGTGTCAAGGACTTTGGATTGTACAGGGGGTTTTGCTTGACCCGTGTATGACAACCTTCACTCCTCACTTCAGCCTTCCTTAAGGCCCCTTGGTACTTGTAGTTTCTTTACCCTTTTTGTTCAACACAGTCTCTTAGTTCAGGAGAGGGGTACCAATCAGAAACCTCTGAACAAGTGTCCACGTGGCACCGTGCGACTCTACCTCTGGTGCCAAGTTCGTTCACAAAAGATGTCTGTCTCTTAATCTTCTTAATGTTGCCACTGCAACCTTGTTTCTAACACAGTCCGGCCCACTATCAGGTTCTTTCTACTCACTGGCTGTGCTGAACCCGTTGGCCTTTCTTTTGCCTCTGGAGTCAAGGACAGTACCATGATGGCAACCGCGTCTCCCCGCCCTGGCTATCAGTGCGGGATAGTTCCATGTACCGCTGACATCCGTCACACCATTCGCCTGCTGCGATTCCCGGTCTTATGTTTCTTTCATCTGAGGCTTTGCGGGTCTGGGTTGAAAAGGGCAAGGGTAACTCCCTCCTTGATGTACTTTCAGGTCTCACCGCCTTTCTCCTCCGTTTGAACTGCCGTCCTGGAATAGCTGCTTCCTTGTGCATTCAGCCTTGCTCAGAGTGTGCTCTTATACTCCACCTTTTACCCCTATGGGGAAGGGAAAGGGCAATCAGGTGTGTGTATTTGTCGACAATTGCCTGACTCTGCCTGACCCTTTGTAGTGATACACGAAATTGCAACCTTGCCAATCAGGGCTTTAGATGACAACATTAGCCGCTGAAAGCCAATAGTGTATTCAAAGTATGTGCTAAAAATGCTGACAGTAGTCTGTTGTAGCACTTCCATTATGCAGTAGTGAGCTACAAGGAATGTGCAGGCCTAGTATGAAATAGGTCACATTATGCATTGTTGATAGACAGGCAGGGAGAGGGCCCCTAGCTCTGTAGCTAATAGGTATTTTTGGAGTGTTTGGAACATCATGGCACCTATATAGCGCTTAGATAGCCAGTCTTAAGCGCTATAAACACTAAGCTATGAGTGCATGCCTTTTAGAGCTTGCAGATGGGGTTAATACATCCCTGCTTCCCTTAGAATATTCAGCCTCACTAATGGTAGCCCTGGCTCCAAGCTAATCTTCCTTTTCTCTGGGAAGGTACTGATAAGACATTCCTCAGCCTTCGCAGATGGGAACCAGGGAGGGGTAGGAGCGAGCAGGGAGCCTCTCAGAGAGAGTTGGGTTTTTTTCCATGAGCCAGTTGCACAGGGAAAGTTCTGGAACTGTGCGTCATGGTGACTGACAGCACGAGATTATAAAATATCCATGCACACATGACTCGGTGGGAGATCGTCCTGTGGACTTGATTCATGCACGGTCAAGTGCCCGGAATTGGCTCTGACGGTGTCCTCCAGCATTGTTTTTCTGAGCGGGCTTGTTTTTACAGCTAGCTTATGAAAAGCCAAGGTCTCCCAGTGCTGATTAAAGGGACGTAAGACTGTGTTTCTCTATGTTTCTCTATATTTCTCTATGTTTCTCTATGTTTCTCTAAGTTCCATGTTTCACTATATTTTGCATTGTTCTAAGTTTATGCTTTGTAATATTCTTTAACTTGAGTCCCAAATGTATATGAAATTCACTGCTTAGAATAAATATGCTAAAACTTTGAGGGTGTCATTTGTCACTAGCATGAGATCACTGCTCAGCACAATAGAACCTGTATTTTGGGCTGAATTGGGTATTTTTGCTCTCAAAGGGCTGGCCCCGAGGAAGATTTTGCCCATATCAAGACACCCTTGTGTTGGGACATGTCAGGCAAACGGCTCTGGTATTAGTCCGTTGTCACTCACGGTGTGAGAAAGTATTCGTATTGGGAGTGGGGGCGTGGGTTGGCGGCCATGTGGTAAGCTGCAAGTTCTGAGAGCTCAGTGAGATCCTGATAACAAGGGAGCTCAAACCGGCGAAAACCACTTAATCCGCAGCTGGGAGAAGACATATGTGTCCATAAAGGTCCCGAGCACATCAGGGACGACTCCAGCTGAGAAGCAGTGTGGAGATTAGAGGAGTCGGAGTCTCGGAGGTGGAGAAGGCCACCCAGCAGCAACAAAGAGAGGACAAGAGAGCAGGAGATCCGACCCCGGCAGGAGTTCTCCATCCCGTGAGGCGGAGCTGGGGAACGAAACCGGAGCTCCGGTCTGCTACGGAGCACCTGGACAATGCAAGTGCACCTGGAACGCAATGCTGGCTGCAGGCAGACGGTGGAGATCCTTGTCACCCAACGAGCGGGCGGTACCAGTGGGTCCGAAGCCCAGGAGACTGTCTATCGTTGGCCTGATCCTGACGAAAAGGAGGTAGCCCGGTGCCGGAGCGCAGGATTCGAGGAGCCCTGATACCAGAGCGCGGCACGCCCATTGGGGATCCATCTAACCCACCTCCCACGGGCGGAACACCAGAGACCTACACAGGACACCCGGCCCGCCCGCTGGAGACTCCCACTTCTTGCGGTGCAGGCTGAGGCGGAGCCTGTGTCCATACAGCTGGGCCCGCAGAAGGCTGCCGGGTGCACCAGGGATCGGACGGGACCGTATGGGACTCCGGATCACCAGCCAGCGAAACAGAGAGCATCCGAGCCTTGGAGGGCAGAGCAACAACAAAGGCTGGGACGGTGCAGGAGACTAAAGAAGAAGCCAAACGGGGCCCGACACACAGGCGGATCCCGAGGAGGTAGGAGAACTAAAGAGGGAGACGGGGACAACGTCACAGTGGCCCAGACCTGCGGGGAGAGGGCTGCATTCAACGGTGCGGCAGGAGGAGTCTTCACGGGCCCTGGCCTACACCGGAGGCAATTTACACCGGGAAGCCTGCAGGCATATCAAGTGAAGAGGTAAAAGCAACTTACAGCGCTAGGGAGAATGAATAATGGATGGAAGGTCCTGCATTAGGTCGATGCGTGGGGACACAAGCCACAGTGTTTATACGGCACACTGAACTGCATCAGCTGGACTGGGCTCAGTAACACAGTCACACACACGTAGTAAATAAACACTGCATCTGAGCAGGCAGACACTAGCTGCAGCGCGCTGCTGCTGGTGAGGAGCCATCATACTAGACTCATACACAGCAAACTGCCACCCTGGAGAGCTCTACAGGACAAGAAACGTAGCTGGTGGACGTGGGAGAGCACAATCCACTCGCTGAGCAACACAGCAGAAGGCACAGACACTGTGGGGGATATCCTTCGCTGAAAGGGACAAGGCTGAGCAGGGAGAGATTCACTTTCACCCTAGCCGGGAGGCACAGAGGGAGACCGCGAGTGGGCCACACCTTGGGCATAGAACAATACTGGCAGGTCCAAGGAATTCAGGGGCCGAGACAGCGGCGGGGCAGACCCACATATCCATGAGTAAGGTCTGAGAGAGAACTATCCAGAGGCACAGGGACAAGCGCACAACAAGCGGACCTCCGCCACATAGCGGGGTAAGAAATGGAGCGTCGCCAAGTGCTGCAAGGAGACGGAAGTTGATGAAATAGACAGGACAACGTGGGAGAACACAACCCATTCAAAGAGTACCACAGTGGGAAACAGAGTATGGAGAGTGCAGCTGGAGCCCGGGCCATCCGGACCTCAATCGCACTTTGGACACTGACTCGCCCAGCCTGCATTGAGCAGAGAACTACACAAGTGGCAAAAGCGGGAGCAGGACCGCGGGCAGCAGATAATAAAGACTAAGCAACAACGACAGGCAGAGGCTGGTGGACGTGGGAGAGCACAACCCACCCGCAGAGCAATATAGTGGCATCCGAGCAAGTGAGTGGCATTTGGGAAGGCATTCAGCTGAGATAAGTCAGTGGGGAGGACACGATACAGGTGGGATATATGGCATGCTTACTACCCAGGAGGGCCCACCACCAGGTCTGCCAGAACCAACGCTAAGTCAGGTCGCATGCATAACCTAATGGACCTCAGTGCACAGTAATCTGCGGTCTTCCCCCTCCCATGAGGGGCCAATAACAAAGCGATAGCTGAGGGCGGGGAACCCACATGTGGGTGGGTGGACTTGCCCGCAGGGACTACAGCTGCATAAGCATGCAAGAGGGGTAGAGCGCCTCAACAAACTGAGGGCATCACACACCAGGCCCCAAGATAAATCAGCGGGAACATAGAGGAAGCCTGGAGGGCCGCCTGACAAGGTGAAGGAGGGGGAGGACAGCGCTACGTCAATCAGCAAAGAATGCCCATCAAATCAAAAGGGGGAAGAGGCAAACAAACCAGCATCAAACCTTTTGCCAGGAAGTCAGACAAGGGCAAACCCACTCCATCAGAGACAACCATGCCCTCGTCCAGCGCTGTACAGCAGAAGGATGGCGAGAGCGAGAGCCCAATATTGGAAGCCATAGTGGCTCTGAAGGCGTCTCTGGAAAACGAGCTGTACATAGCCATAGCGGCCCTAACGACGTCCCTGGAAAACAAGATGGATACAGTAATGGTGGACGTGAGTCTCCTCCGACAAGACTACTGACCCTGACAGACCGTGTGGGTACGGCAGAACAACAGGTGCAGCAAAACCCCACAGATGTTGCAACCACCCAGACCCAAATGTAAGACGTGCTCCAGCGGGTGATGATGATCCTGGAACAGAGGGCAGAGGATGCAGAAGGCCTGAAGGAATAATATCTGGATTGTGGGACTGCCAAAGGGGGATCAAGGTCAGGACCCCACGAATTATGTTGAAAATCTCCTGCTGCAGGAGATCGGGGCAGGGGTACTGTCCCAAGGTTTTGCAGTGCAGAGAGCCCATAAGGCTCTGACCAGGAGTCCCCAAACGGGAGCCCCCCTAGAGATCAATAGTCGCAAGAATGATGAACTTCAAAGATCGAGACAAAATATTGGCATTCTCTAGAGAAGGGGGAGTGATAACCAGGAACTCCTCCAGAATAACGATCTACCCGGACTATACAATCCTGGTTCAGAGACACCGTGCACGCTATGGCCCCACCAAGGAATGCCTCAAAGCAGCGGGTATACGTTACATGCTGCGGTACCCAGACAAACAGAAGGTGATACGAGAGGGCAGATCGTACTTCTTTGCAACAACAGAAGAGGCTCAAGCATGGATGGACCAACAGAGTATGCCGCAAGGGGGACACAGAAATGCCAACAATGCCGAAAATCTACCCGGGGGACAGTGGGAATGAGCCTACCATGGGAAAGATGTTCCGACACCATATATATCACACAAGCCAAATGGAATATAACTAAAGGAGCAACGAGTTTCGGTATTGCCGCAGATGGCAACAGGACATGCAACCCCAAGACATTTAATAGTTAGGATGTCCGTTTTAAGGCATCACAGTGCTGTGGGCCGGTCCCACCTCGGTGGGCAGAGCAAGAGAAGCAGCGGGGCCGAAGCAGGGGTAGGGTGGCTGGGCATTTGTTTAATAGTTGTAGTTAGTTGTTTGGAAGGTTGGCGAAAGGCATAAAAAGTGGATGAAGTGGCATACAAAGAAGTATAAGGCACGGCGCGTGTGGTGATGGAACTGATATGGATCAAATGAAGCAAGCCAGAGAAAACCTCCCCAGTCTGTGGTCCATGGCGACAACAGCACAGAAGGACATTAGTGTGGGGAACTAGTACCTACGCCCATGGGGAGGCAGGACGGCATGGACTGGGACTAGGAAGAGGAGCACTAGGCAGGCGGGCCCGCAGAAGGACATGAAAGGGGCTGACATACGGGGCATACCATTGAAATGAGCCTGGACGAGGTGACCATTGCAACCTGGAACGTCAGAGGACTCAACGCTTATGTCAAGAGACTCAAGAGTATATGCCTTCCTGAACAGGATGAAGGTCAAAATAGCATGGTTACAAGAGACTCATTTAACGACTGAGAAGCAAACCAAAGTGGCTAAGAAATGGGAAGGCCAAATGTACAGTGCAACATATTCCAGTTATGCTAGGGGTGTCCCGATATGGGTAGCTCCGGGGGTCCCATTTCAATAAATAAAGCAAGAAAGAGACCCGTAAGGCAGATTAGTGTTGGCGCATGGAATGCTGGATAACAAGGAAATAGGCTTGATAAATACATATGCTCCAAATCATGACGCAACAGAGTGATTCAAGAAAATTGCACCCAAATTGGCCCAATACAGAGAGGCGACATTAATCTGGGCAGGTGATTTTAACTGCACTCTGGACCTGCTCCTGGACAGATCTGATGATAAATACAGGAAACCAGCATCGCCAGCAAAGACCCTACAAATGATCCTGAATCAACTGCATCTGGCAGACGTCTGCAGGTACATGGACAGAGGAGAGGGTACACATTAGGGCACGGACACTGTCAGACCACGCACCATTACTAGCGACATGGCCACATACTTATAGAAAGGCCCCAATACCAACGTGGATGAATACATGCAAGACGCGATAGTAGATTACTTTGAGCACAACGTGGGAAGTGTAGAGAGCACCGGTATGATCTGGGATTCCTTCAAAGTGGTGATAAGGGGAGCAGCAATAGGGAAAACGGGAGGACTAAGAGAAAACGCCCTGGCGGATCTGGGGGAGGTGGAAATGGAGATAGAACTGGCAGGACACCAAGCGGCTATGACAGGGGAGGAACCCGGAGAACTCACAGAGTTGAGAATGAGATGTGTCGCAATCTGGGAGAGACTGGGGGGATTGGATTATGGGAGGTATATACAGAGATTGCATGGGGAGGGGGATAAACCCAGCATACTTTGGCCTGGCTCACCAAGCAAGAAGGCAGGAGAGACCCTAACAATGTGATAAGAGACGAAGCAGGGGAGGTGGCCAGGACCCAAGTGGGCATTAATGATATATTCTCATATTTCTATGAGAAATTGTATGCTCCCAACCCAGCTGTGGAAATGGGTGATATAGCTGACGCCCTGGCTGAGATTAGACTACCAAAGCTAGTGGAAGAGCATGTTCAGATACTTGAAGCCCCCATCACGGTATAGGAACTGGAGACCATGATGTCTGAGCTCCCATCGAGCAAAGCCCCAGGACCCGATGGGCACCCAGGAGAGTTTTACAAGGAATACAATAGCACCCACCTTAGCACAGAGACTGCTGGAAATATATCAAGAGGCATATGAAAAGGGGCAGTTGCCTGACAGTATGTCGGAATAGGTAATTGTACCCATCCTCAAACCAGGGAAGTCACCTCTAGAGTGTGCTTCCTATAGGCCGATCTCCCTCATTAATCAGGAGTGCAAAATTCTTACAGCGGTGCTAGCCAACCGACTTAAAGGGTGGTACCCACGTTAATCCACACTGACCAAATGGGATATGTCCCAGGGAGGATGACGATGTGGAATCTGCAGATATTCCACCATGTGTAAGACCAGACGAACAGCAGACAGGGCGAATGCTTAATACGTCACTAGATGCTGTTAAAGCTTTAGACTCTGTGAATTGGGAGTGGCTGTTCAAAGTCCTTGCCCACTTTGGGATGGGGGAGGGGTTCTTGCGCTGGTTGAAGTTGCTATATAAAAACCCCAGAGCGAGAGTCAAAAACAGGAGACATATCTCGGGGGTATGGAGGATTTATAGAGGCACAAAGGAGGGATACCCGCTGTCACCAATGTTGTATATACTGACCCTCGAGCAGCTGGTGGTTTTCCTGAGTGTGAAATACGGGGACACTGGGATAGATACCGATGGGATTATACATCAAATATCGTTATACGCAGACGATATGCTCCTCTTCGCGGGGAACCTGCGAGTGCACCTGCCATGCTTACTGGAAGCAATAGACGCATATACCAGACTTTCGGGAATAGCTATAAATAAAGACAAGTCCTCTCTTTTCCCCCTGGCTGATCTAAGGCGGTCCCCTCGAGCCAATTGCCAGACCTGGGACTCACATGGGCACCAAAATCCTTCCGTTATTTGGGGATAGAGGTACACGATACCAAGGACACACACAAATCCAACGCACTGGGAGCCCTTGATAAGACACCGAAGGCAATGACCTTTGGAAGACACTTCCGCTGGGGATGATGGGGAGGGCAGCCCTGCTGAAGATGACGGTATTGCCACGCATGCTATGCTACTTCACTAACATCCCACCCAATATACCGAAGGCCTTCTTTACACAATTGAACACAATGGCACGAGAATTCCTGTGGGGTGGGGAGAGGAACGAGATTGCCCTAAACACCTTACAAAGGGACTATGGAGCAGGGTGTATCAGACTGCCAGACTTTGAATAATATTATTTTGCAGGGAAACTGCAGTTTGTGGTTAGATGGCTAGGGGTTGAAACATCAATAGACTCACTACTCTTCCAGTCGGCGTTGAAGCAATATTATCTGAGGGAACTGTTATGGATCGACAAGCCCCTGACCAGGACCCTACCCAACATGGTCAAACTGGGCCTGACCTTGTGGAGCAAAGCATGGAAACCCCAGGGGGAGCAGAACCCCTGCTCGGCACAGATCTCCCTCGCAGGGTTTGTGGGCATAGACACAGGGACGCTCGCAATGTACCGATCCCAGTGTGAAGCCAAGGGCATAACTCAGATAGGAGACCTGAGGAAGGAAGGTCAATGGGTGGAATTCCGAAACTTGATGGAGGAGCACGATATACACGGTGGTTAGTTCATTCTATACAACTGCATGGTCCAGACAATAAAGAGAAGATGGCCTGAATTGCCGGATGATGAGGACCCGGAGGGGAGGCTGGACACCTGGTATGATGTTTAAGAAGTGGGACATGCGGCCTCTAGACTGTACGAACAATTTCTGAAATCTAACAATGAACGGGAGCTGCAAACAAGAGACCCATGGGGAAAGGAGCTCCAGAGGCCCTTCAGCGACCAGGAATGGACTAGAGTCTTGCGTTACCCAAAGAAAGTGTCCAGGAATGCATGAATCAGGCAGGCACAGCTATACCCCATGCATAGAGTGTATCTCACACCCAGGAGGATGACTGTGATGAAGATTGGGGAGCCCTGGGGCTGCCCACGTTGCGCTGAGAAGGAAGCCGACATACTGCACATGTTCTGGACCTGCTCAGTGATAAAGATATTTTGGGACGGGATCAAAGAAAGGGTGGAGGGTGGAATTCACATGCAACCATGGTCCCCAGAATCATACCTATTGGGCCTCTTCCCTAGGGGAAATAGGCACAGAACACATCTGGCCAAAATGAAGGAACTGGTTAGCATTTTGGCAAAAAGATGCATAACAATGGCATTGAACTACAGCTCAGGATGGAGCATAGGCTTGTGGTGGACGGATCTCAAGAAATGGTCAGTGGCAGAGACAGCAGTGTGGACTAGAGCGGTGCAGAGGGGAGAGTGGGCACAAGAGATATCATACAGAAATGTCGCCCTCATTTGTGCACCCCCACAGTCACTGTGACTTTGGAGGCGCACAAAATGAGGGTGACATTTACTGCACCCAAGCAGAGCGGGGGTTACGAGAGTGTCCCCTGCTCTTCCTGGGCACAGTAATGGGGGTCAGGGGTTGCGGGGGTGTCCTCTGCTTATCATTTCGGAAAGCAGGGGACATGTAAAAGAAAGAAAAAAAAATAAAGTACCCTACGGCGTCAGCTCCAACCCACGTTAGTGGGAAGAGCTGACACCGCAGGGATCAGAGAGTGGGGGCAGCCAGGGGAAGCAGGCACAGTGATCAATATGATCACTGCACCACGCCTAACTGCTGATGGCATTTTCGGCGTCGCAGTGCGGGCGGCGCAGTGATCACATAGATCCGGCAGAAGAAACTTGCATGAAACTCTCGGATACAGGGCTTGTTTGGACAAGGAGAAGGAAGCGGTACTGACAGACCTGGAGGTGCGCAGGCGCTTTAAATGGAAACCCTGACACAGAGAAGTAAAGGGGATATAGGCATGATTGTGTATTGGATAGGATGGATGATTACCGACCAGGGCGGCACGCCAAATTGTGCCATGACAAGTGATGACGCAAGGCGGAATCCACGAAGAAGTGACAGTGTGATTGTTATGTTTTGTTTGTTGTTGTGTTGGTTAATTGTTGTAAAACAATAAAGAGTTTAAAAAAACAAAGTATTTGTGTTGGAAAAGGGGAGGGGGTAGAGTTTCCAAGTATCCCACTGGACAGGAAGGGGAAAAGGTGTCATAAGAAAGGGGATACCACCTCTCACCCTTCAGCGTCCCACTTCCTCCCCCCATCCAGGTGATCCTCCCGCACTGGTACACCCACAGGAACTGGATCCAATAGCGATGGCTGTGTCCTGGCCACCTGATGACAGATCCCTGGGGACTAGTAAGTGAGACACCTTCAGGTTTCTCACATACCCTTCCTCTATGCAAGGTGGATATGCCTGTTCTGTGTCCAAGTTCTACTTTGTTAGGTCTGGGAAGAGAACAGGGACTGGAGATGTCCAAGGACACTCGCAAATTCCATTGATTTGTCGTGACTGGTGTTGATAAAGGTGTAGTGATTTTACTGGTCTCCCTACAGTAGTCTATAAATTGATTTTTAAGGGCTTTATCAGGTCTCCAGGGCTCAGCGTTTTCCCAGTCCCATATTGGAGAGTTTTGGAAGCAGCACTCTACTTGCCAACAACTCTGGGGTAGAAAATCTCCAAATGGAGGTGGAGTTTCCTTAAGAGAGTAGAGAAGGTAGGGAAATCCTGCCACAGAATAACTTCTTCGGGGAGTACAGGAATTATGGCTGATTATATTTCACAGGATTCGCCCCATATATTAATGTGTACAGTTATTTTGGGGTACACTTCATTTTCCCCGTGTACATATGTAACTCTAATTAGTGCCGCATTTTCCAGGTCCTTTGCTGTAACTAAATTGGCCGTATAGCAGTCTACTTACTACCTGAGTCAATAAAGGCCCTTACTTGCCTCCCATTTACCCAGACCTTGTTGTATGTAAAGTCAGCAGAAGGTTGACATAAACAGATACTAACGGTGTCTAGCTCTCCCATTAATTGCCCATTAAACAGCCTTTTTTCCATAGGTTTGTCCCTTAGATTCTTTGGACAGTATCTAGCTACATGTCCCGTTTCTCTACAAGAAAAACAGACAGGAGGAGGTGGTTGGCTTCCTTTTATTTCCTCCCTTTGTTGTCAAATTTCATTTTAGGGTCAGTTTTTCTAATTTCTACTTTATCTCGTAGCATCCCTTCTTTAGTTCTATACGACCAACCATGTTTATCTAATCCCTGAGGTTGAGGTCGGTGGATGGACATATGATCCTTCCATTCCTCACAACGATGGGCTGAGTGGAATAGTTTAGCTGCATCTGAGTGGTTTTGTGCAGTCTCAATGGCCGTGGCTAAGGTAAGTTGATTTAACTGCAGAACGGTTTTCTGCAAAAAAAGGGCGGGGGGATAAATTAGTGAATTGCTCTAGGGTTAATATCTCTGTCAGTTCTTCTAAGGATTTGTTATTGAGCCACATGGCTACAGTGTTTTTGACACGGTCACCCATTTCTAAAGGGGGTTTCTCCTGGGTTTAATCTAATGGCTCTCAATTTCTGACAATATAAATTGCAGGTTTGCCCCACTCTTTTTAACAGCCCCACTTTAGTGGACAGAAAGGTGGCACCCTGTACAAGATTAATTAGTTGACAGGAGGTTTGTAGTTCACCTTTCAATAAAGGGTCCAAATAGCATCTTTTGAGATTCTCTTTCCATCCTAGTTGGTCCGCTAGGCGTTCGAAGTTCAAGAAAAAAATTCCTAAATCTTCACCTTCAAGATATGGCTGAAGTACCCCTTGTAGTAGTTGGGGTCTCGCTTGTAATTCAATTCATTTTGTCAAGGTTTAGAAAGGGGGGGATTCAGAGTACTTAGTCTAATAAAAGTAAAGGCAGGTCGAACTTTCAGTATTATTCGATCACACTGTTGTATATTATAATGTGAGAGTGGAAGGGTGTCCAATAGTACTTGAGTCTTAAAGAACAGATCTTGTTGACCAGTCGGGACCCGAAGTTGGGAGAACACCGGCTCTTTTATGGTGGATACGTGGTCAGAGTCAAGGAGTTCAATGATTCCATTTTCCCCTTCTGATGGTACAACAATTATCAGCAAGGGTTTCAATTTTTATCAGTTGAATCAAATCCCACCCTGACACCATATATAGGGAAGACATGCTACCGAAGCAAGACAGACACAAGGGATCCCAGTTCAAGGGTGTTTATTAAACAGTAAAATGGGTGAGGTAATTACCTAATCTAACCTAAATTTAAGATGGGAACAAGCTACAACCATCAAATAATAATAATACAATCCTAGTAGAGTAATGGGTGGGGTCTCCCTTCCCCATGTTTTTTAGCACAGGACAAGGTGGTACTCTTCAGCACAGTACACTCCTCCTTACCGTTCCTTTTCTCTATATCAGGGCCTTCTGTTCTCAAGTCTCTTCTCATGCAAAGTCTCTTGCTTCAGAGTGGCCTGATATGTCAAAAAAACTAAACAAACAGTTCATTCTGCTAATCTTTACATCGGGTGGTTATCCTCCACCCTTAGATCCCCCTTAGCCGGGCTGCGATCCTCCTTTCACTAGTCAACCTCCCTCAATCGGTGTCACGGATGGCACTCTGTAAAGATTGGCAGAGAACACCCAGGAAGGGTTTGGGTGGTTGTGCCGAAGTAAGGTGGACAGATAAGTACACACACAGCTGAAAGTAAAGAGAACGAAGAGTAGGCAAGTGTAGCAAGGAAATAAGGTACAACAGAATGGATTCCCTCTTGGGGTGTATGCAGATATAGGAAAAGAGTAATCCACGGACCTTAGGAAAAACTCTAGCCTTCTGCACAGTTTGCTATAACAGAGGCCCATGCTGTTTGCTCATGGCTTGGAACAACAGCTATGGGTGTCTGTAACGCAGAAACAAGACTAGGGAAAGGGCAGAGGTTGCCTGACGGAAACCAACAGACAAGCTCTGTACAAAGGGGTCTACAAACAGTACAAGAGAAGACACTAACAGACAAATCCAGGAAAAGGAAGTCGATAAGCAAACTAGCAGAAGGAAATGAAGGGAAAGCCGTATAACAGGATAGGATAGGCATAAAGAACAGAGGGTTGAAAACAAGGAAGAAAGCAAGGGAGCAGCAGTCAGGAAACAGGGTGACTGCAATTACTGAAAGTAAATAATGTAGGTAAACTGTTGTGGATAGCAGAGGACGGAAGGAAACAAGATTGAGAGCTCAGAGGAGCAGGAAAGCAATGAGCAAGCCCAAAGGAGCAGGGCTGTAAGGAAGGGAGCCCAGAGGGAAAGGGCTTAGTACAGCGGAGTGAAGCAGGCTGCACGGCAAGGAGACCAGAAGGCCGGGCAGCAAGGAGTGAGCCCAGAGGAGCAGGGCCGCTGACTGTAGAAGGCTGCAGAGGACTGTAGAAGGCTGCTAGACTGGAAGCCCAGCGGACGAAGACTGGAGGTTGAAGGCGGCGGAGTGTGATCGGCTGCAAGGCAGGAGCATGGAAGGCAAGGGCGGAAGGTAGCAGCGGAGCGTGATTGGCTGCAAGGCAGGAGTCAGGAAGGCAAGGGCGGAAGGTAGCAGCTGAGCGAGATCGGCTGCAAGGCTGGAGTCTGGAAGCCAAGGACAGAAGGTAGCAGCGGAGCGTGATTGGTTGCAAGGCTGGAGCCAGGAAGGCAAGGACAGAAGGTAGCAGCAGAGCATGATCGGCTGCAAGGCCGGAGCCCGGAAGACAAGGGCGGAAGGTAGCAGCTGAGCGTGATCGGCTGCAAGGCAGGAGCCCGGAAGGGCCAAGGCGGAGGCTGAAAGGCAGCAGAGCGTGATCAGCTGCACAGCAGAGAGCCCGGCTGGGCACTGGAATCAAAGCAGGAGTAAGGAGGAACCGCATACAAAGATCCGTAGCTCGAAGCAAAAAGGTGCTGAAGGACTCTTAATGCAAGAGACTGAGCCCCTGCAGGCAGCAGCTTTTATACCGCCCTGCCCAGCACAGAGGCAGGCTAATTGGTCGCACCTGGATCAGCACACCTGCATACAATCTGGCTCCTCCCTCACTGTTCCTGAGCTGGTGGAAGCAGAGCTGATCCCTAGGGCTTCTGGGGATTGTAGTTCCGATGATGACAATTAGGAATAGCCAGGAATAGATAGTTCTAGCCAAGTGCATTGTGGTAAATGTAGTTTTTTGGGAAAAATAGAAAAGCACCAAAGTCTCGCAAATGAGAAATAAGGTCCAAGAAGTGAATAGTGGTTGATCCAAGAGTTTTCCGCAGATAAATGAATAACAATTAATCCATATTGATCGCCAATGTATGCGCCCATGGCGCAGGCATGACAATCGGGCTCAGACCAATCATTCACTGTGGACATCCCTCAGTCGGGTTTATACTTGTCATCATAATGTTGTTCACTTAGCTTCTTCACAACTTTTCTCTCGACATCCCTCGGTTGGGTTCGCTATCGCCTTTCCATCACAATTTCTTTATTTGTAATATTCAAGAGTCTCAATGTCTTTTTGAACAACCACCTTTTAGTTAGGTCCCCCTCACCTGGGCTCAGGCCTTCCACAGCACTGGCCAGACTTCCAAAGTCACGTTTTGCTGGGTCACCATTAGCCTATGGCAAGGGCGTGTTTATTCACAATAACCAGTTCACCTGGCGTTCCCCTCTGCCGGGCGTGAAACACCCGTTTCACTTCATAATTCTATTATTGTCAAAACCTCTGCAACGTGTCAAGGACTTTCCATTGTACAAGGGGTTTTGCTTGACCCGTGTATGACCACCTTGACACCTCACGTTGGCCTTCCCTAAGGCCTCTTGGTACTTGTAGTTTCTTTACCCTTTTTGTTCAACACAGTCTCTTCATTCAGGAGACGGGTACCAGTCAGAGACCTCTGAACAAGTGGCCATGTGGCGCCGGACCACTCTACCTCTGGTACCAAGTTTGTTCACAAAAGACCTCTTAATCTTCTTAATGTTGCAACTGCAGCCTTGATTCTAACAGTCCGGACCACTATCAGGTTCTTTCGACTCACCGGCTGTGCTGAACTCGTTGGCTTTTCTTTTGCCTCTGGAGTCAAGGACACAAGGGCAACCGCGTCTCTACGCCCCAGCTATCAGTGCGGGAGTGTTCCATGTACCGCTGACATTCGTCACACCATTCGCCAGCTGCGATTCCCGGTTTTATGTTTCTTTCATCTGAGGCTTTGTGGGTCTGGGTTGAAAAGGGCGAGGGTAACTCCCTCCTTAACGTCCTTTCAGGTCTCGACGCCTTTCTCCTCCATTTGAACTGCCGTCCTGCAATAGCTGCTTCCTTGGGTGTTCAGCCTTGCTCAGAGTGTGCTCTTATGCTCCGCCTTTTATCCCTATCGGGAAGGGAAAGGGGAGTCAGGTGTGTGCAGTTGTCGGCAATTGCCTGACTCTGCATGACCGTTGTGTTGGAACATGTGAAATAAATGGCTCTAGTATTATTTCGTTGTCGCTCACAGGGTGAGAAAGTGTCCATGTTGGAAAATGGGGTGATAGAGTTTCCAAGTGGGGAAAAGGTGTCATAAGAAAGGGGATATCACGTCTCACCCTTCGGCGTCTCACTTCCACTCCCTGAAGACTCCCCCATCCAGGTGATCCTCCCGCACTGGTCCACCCCCAGGAACTGGAACTGGATCTAATAGCGATGGCCGTGTCCTGGACACCTGGATGACAGATCCCTGGGGACAACTAACTGAGACACCTTCAGGTTTCTCAAATAACCTCACATTGAATCGAGACAAGTGTGAATTCCGAAAATTAACCCTTCGTTTCTTCAGTCACATTTTCCCAGAAAAGAAGCATTTACAACGATCCGATACCGAATAGCCGAGGCCGAGAACATGGCATACCTTGACGCAGAGAGTGAGACTGAGCTGACTATAAATGCAAGCCCTGTAGTACTGGATGCCATTTTGGCCCAAAAGGCACCCGACAACTCCCAACAAAGACATATTGTTTTATATGCCAGTAGGAGCCTGTCGAAAACAGAACAAGCATATTCACAGCGTGTTTCTCTACGGGAAGCCGTTTACGGTAATCACAGATCACCACGCCTTACTGTTTCTGTATGGAAGCCCTCAGGGGACAATGCCTCACCTCATTGCTTGATGGGGCCTGTGGCTGCAGGACTACATGTTCAACATAATTAACAAGCCAGGGAAAGAGAACAATCCGGCTGATTTTCTATCCCATCATTCAAGGTCCTAGGATGTGCCAGAGCTGCCAGTGGCTGATCGGTACATCAGAAACCTGGTGCAACAGGTGATTTCGTAAGGGATAGATCAGATACAGATGACGCAAGAGGCGGAAAGAGACGCAGCCATTCAAATCATCATCGAAGGACTACAGTCGGGAGAAGTGAGGAGAGACTTAGACAGCCTCCTGCAGGTGAAAGAGGAACTTCTTGTGTCAGATGAAGTACTGCTGCTCAAAGGTAAAAAGATGGTTGTGCCCACACAGCTGCGGAAACAAGTGGTGGAATTGGCACACAAAGAGCACCAGGGAATTGTGTCAACGAAAAGGATGCCAAGGCAGAAGGTGTGGGTCCCACGTCTCAACTCAATGGTAGAGGACTCCCTAAAAGAGTGTCCCACATGCTGTCTAATCACACCCACAAGACATCCTGAACCTCTGAAGATGACTGAGCATCCAACAGCGTTGTGGGAGGAAGTGGCCATTGACTTCTTCGGACCCATTGAGGGGGGAGATATGTGCTAGCAGTCGTACACGAATATTCACGGTTCCCTGAAGCTCAGATGGCACCTTCCATGGTGACTCACCATGTGATCCCAGTGCTGGTCAGAATATTCACCACATATGGCATCCCTAAGAAGGTGAAAAGGGACAATGGGCCCCCATTCTTCACAAGCCAAGACTTCAGGACATTTGCAGAATATATGGGGATCCGACATAGAAAGGGCACCCCACTGTGGCGTCAGGCTAATGGGACAGTTCAGCGTTTCATGGTCAACTTGAAGAGAGCTCTATAGATATCTCATCTGAAAGGACAGCCGTATGAACAGGTATTACATCAGCTGCTGTGAGATTACCAGAGCACACCAATGACCTCAAAGGGCAAGAATAAGGCCCCAGAGACTCATTGAAGAAATGGGGTAACAAGACGCTGTTGGTATTTAAATGGGGGTGGAGGGTTGTAGCATCGGGGTGTTAGGGAATTGTGGTCTGTGGATGGGGGCAGGACCTAGAGAGTGGTTTGGGAAGTGGCGTGGGAAGAAAGGGGAAGGAAGTTCAGTTGAGGGCAGTCGGTGAATAAAGATGGTGCAAATCCACATTGAGTCCGCGTCTTCCTTTACGGGGGCCGAGGAGTCACGGGCAGTCCCTGTGCACTCCCACAGTACAAAGTGGATTAAAAAAAAGTATCAGCAAAAGTGTTTACCACATTTGTCAGATGGAGTTGGTGAACGGGACGAATAGCCCACTTCCTTCTTTCCTTCTGCAGGTCACACTCAGAATAACAAATGCAGCTGCACATCTGCCAGTACATAAATTAACAAATGATCAAAGTTCAACAAACTCCCACAGTTCCCCAAGGGAGGGCGTTTCCTTCTCTTAGGTATTGTTTAATTACTAGTCTCCACTTCATGTGTTGTCTCTCTTTGTTAAATCTTTCATAGAGACTTCCTTCCCCTGGTCTTTTACACTTAAGGTTTCTTCCTCTTTCCCTTGAGTTACTCAACACACTTATTTCTCCACAACTGTTTTCCTCAGCAACATACAGTTACTCAAAGTAGTAAATATGTCTACCTTCCCATGGATCTCATACAATCAAGGGCTCTCCTCCTTTTCCTTGGCCCGTTCAGCAACATACAATAAAGCTCCCCAAGGTTTCACAGCTCTTAGAACAATTGGAGAAGTTCTTCCTTTCCCTTGAGTTTTCAACTTCTCTTCAGTTCTCTACCACAGTTCTTTTCCTTGGCAAAAAGACAGCATTCTAATCAAGGGGATATGACCGCCTTCCCCTAGCATTTCACAATCAAGGATTCTCCCTCAACCCTTGACTTATTCCACAGTTCACAGTTCTTTATAGTTACAATTATTCCGCTCAGGATGTATGTTTCCCTTCCCCTAGATTTCCCATTCTTGAAATGCAGGTCTCTAGACTCACATGGCCTGCTTTGTTCTCCAGCCAGGACTTCACAATATCTGCACATTCCGTTTTGGCCCAGTTTACTCTCCTGCCAGGACTCCATAACATTTACTTCACATTCAGTTTGGCTTGGTTTGCTCTCATGCCAGGACTTCATGAAATTAGCTTTTCATTCAGTTTTGCCCGATATGCTCTCCGTCCAGGACTTCATCACAAGTTACTTTTCCTTTCAGGTGCAGGACTGCAAGACTTGTCCTTGGCCTCAAGCCTAGGGATTGTATCTCTCCCGGACTGAAATCTCTGTACTGGCTCCCAGTGACAGCGAGGATTACGCTCAAAACCCTCTGCATTGTCCATAAGGCCTTCTGGGGCTTTGGGCCTCAATAACCTCAACTCTCTCTTCCTAAATATCTTCCTTCTCGAGCTCTTCGCTCATCCGCCACAACCCCTTTTGGGTCAGTCGCTTCTCAAGCAACGAGAGGGTGGTAGATCTCTTTCTTCTGCTCGGGCCTCCCTCTGGAACAGCCTCCCTGCCTCTCTGAAACATGAGGAGAACCATCTCTGTTTCTGGAAGCACCTCAAGAAATTCCTCTTTGCTTCTGCTTTCTCCCCTCTGCTGATCTACTGGTTGAAAATGAAACTGCACTGGTTTACCTGCCTACGCTCTGCTCTTGGGCCCAGGTCCCCTCCCCGCCAGTTGCATACCTGCACTGCCCCCCTGGCAACCCTTGCACTCAGGGATTGTTTCTGTATCCCTATAGCCACTTACCAGCACTTGACAACTGATGTCTGCCCTTATCCTTGCACTCGCCATGAGCTGGCCACACTTCCTATTTATTGTCTTTATTTTATTTATTTATTTTTATATTTAAATGTTTTACAGTTATCTTATGTACTGCCCTGCCCCTTCCCCCTTGCCCCTGCACTTCTCCCCTTGCCCCTACCCTTGCACTTGCACAATCTCAATGTCACCTGGCCTACTAAGATTGCTGTGTCTGTCTTCCCTCTGTTCCCACTCCCTTGCCTCATTGCACCTTGAAAAACTTGTGTATAGGCGTGTTATAAATGTCATATCATATCAAACAAAGCCCAAGGAAGACAGTGCAGCCAGTTCCTCCCTAACGTAGTACATATCTACAACAGTTTACTCTTCAATAGTCCATTCAGTTTTTCTACATTTCCATTGGCCTGAGGATGATATATCGAGCAACGTCTGTGCCGTATCCCTAACAGGGACTCAATCTCTTTAAACAATTTGTTAAAAAAGTGGGTTCCATTATGAGATTTTAAGACATCACATAACCCCAGTGAGGAAAGACCTTGCGTGCCAAAAGTGTTACTGCTGATTTTGCATCAGTTTGCGTGCAAGGACCAGCCTCAATCCAACGGGAGAACACACATGCTACAAAAATAAGGTAAAGGTAATTAGTGCACCTTATAAGCATGCCCACATAATCAATGTGGAGTTCCGGAAAGGTCCAGTTGGACGGGGCAATATGTTATGCAATGTCCCGAGAGTTTGTCCAGTGCTGTAAAGATGGCACATTGTGCAATCTTCCCCAAATGTGTTGACGTATTCCTGTAGATTGGGGACAAACCAGTCCTCTTGGCTATCCGCAGCAATGCTCTGTTTTGAAATATGCGTGTGGTAGAGCAGCTGCTCAAAAGCTACCATAAGCAACTCCCACAGCATTACTACTTTACCTGTAAAATTTTGTCTCCATACCAAATCAGTCGGTAACTGTAAGCACCCCCTTTTAACCCAAAGCTCCTTCTCTTCTTGGGGCACCTGGCTCAATTATTTGCATGAGTGGTACTGCAGTGTATGAAATTGCCAGCTGTAACTGTTGATTGGCCACCTCAGGATATGCAGTGACATCTGGTTCCTTGTGGTACGCTGTTTCTTTGGTGGCCTTATCTGCTGCGTCATTGCCCAGTGAAATGGGGTCTGTATTTTGGGTGTGGGTGGCACATTTAACCACTGCCACCAGTGTCAGGCGGGACAATGTATGAATCAATCTTTCCAACAAGGCCACAGGCTGTACAAGTGTGCCATCTGACCTTCAAAATACCAGTGGCCATATCGGTCGTTAAATGCGCAGCCCATACTAAGCGAACAGATTTTATCTCTTGCGGGAACAAAGGCGCAGATGAAGAAGCAAAAATGGTTGCATATTCCCCAGAAATTTCAAGTTTTGATACTGAGGATACTAAACAAAAAGTAGTAACAACCATGCTAGTGCAAGAAGGGTTTAATAAATTGTCAATAACCCAACTAATGGAGATTCAAGGGAGTGCACCACAGTAAACGTAGGAATTGTGGAAACGAAGGGGGTGTTCTTTATCCCCCTATCGAAGCATTGTGGTGACAAGAAAGCACTGGAAAACCAATAATGCCAGTAGCATTATTAAAGGTCGCGCTTGAACAACTGCATCATCCCTTGCATGTAACTAGGGAGAGTCTTGCTGCTATGAAGGCAGAAGACTGGTTTATTCCTAATTTGTTGGAGCGTGTTGCACTATTTATGGTGAACTGCATTGTGTGTCAAAGGTTTGCTGCTGGACATACACTGAGAATGAGTAGAGGGTTGATACCATGTCGATATGCTGCAAGTATGTAATGGATATAGGTATCTATTGTGGATCAAGAAAGGTCCGTGTACACACCGTGACGCCATTTTCACAGTGATGTTTTTAGTGCGCAAAGTTTTCCCAAGGGGGTGTGTGTGTGAAGTGTGTGTGTGTGTGAAGTGCTGAGATCCGATAATAGGCCCCATTTTGTTAATGAACTATTCAAACAGATAGGGCTTGAATTGTGTATTAAGCTTAAGTGTTCTTCTGCTTATCACCCGCAAGCGAACAGAATATGTGAGAGACTCACCAGCCTCCTTAAAGAAAGGATTGCAAAAATTAGATGGACATAAGAAGAAGGGATGGCTATATTGCCTACCCCAAGCCTTATATTCCCTTCAGAATCAGCCAGGATCGGATCACCTCCTCACCCCGCACTAACTAGTGACAGGGCGTCGAATGAGGACACCCCTTACTCCTCCATCTAGAAGTAAAAGTGATGCCCAGAGTGTAGCTAAAACTTTAGGTAAATGCATGACTATTTGAAATGTATGACTTTTAGCATTTCTTTCATTTCAATTGAGAGGATATGGGAAGTATTATGTTTGCAGGAATCAGAAGGTTTCCGAGGAATATAAGATGCAATAGTAGGGAATCCAGCATGAGAAGAAAAGAGGCGAGATATATCTTTGAATTGAAAGCAATCAGAGACAGTCTTAATAAGAAAGCTTAACTTAATGTCTTTTTAAACTGAATTTAGTATAATCATCTTATGGACGATTGCTCAGTATCAGATGGCATGGACTTGTGATGACCACTAAGATCAGCAGAATCCAGCTGTCAATAACTGTACATTTTTGTGGAATTTTCTAATTTGTTGATATGTGCCGGATGCCCGAATGACGGGTATATCCGGGTGCACCTGGGAGGGGCAGTCCATATTTCCTGTGGAATTCTTTCAAATAGATGTATCAACTGAAACACAAACTCATTTTAGGGGAAGATTACTTCAATATGATTTGTGCAGCTGATGCTGTCTGCAATGATCTTCTCAATAAGTGAGACCTTTCATATGAATCATTTTTAATGTTGATACACACCCCTTCCCTAGGGATTCATATATTCTGGAACCATTTCTCAAACAATCTTCTCAAATGTTGCAGAATTGTGGTGTCACTATCTTCCATGCGCATATATATTTTTTTTATTCATAATGTCATGTTAAAGGAAATGCACTTTTCTTCCAATATTACTCTAGATGCCACTGGTGTTGCTTCCTTTATCGGAAAGAACTCTTCTATTCTATCCCACCGTATTTCTGGGCTTGGCCCTATTGGTTCCTTACGAGTGAGGCTGGTATCAAAACCTCATTGGCTCCTTTTTCGTTCCTTTTCTTTGTCTAGTTGTCATTGTTTTCTCGCATCCCTTTTAATTCTTTCTTTCTCTTGCCTTCGTTCTTCCCCTCTCGGTGGGGAGGTAAAGTCAAGTCCACCTCCTGGCACCTGGGTCTGAGCTTACGTGCTGCTAAGTGAACCAAATGTTCCAGACATGGCACAAGTGTGCCAACCAATTGTAGAGGGCCATATAATGAAGAGCCTTATAGTTTGAAGACCAATGATACTTAACAGTGTTAAAGATGACATGTTTTAGAGGTAGGCATAAGTTGTCCACCTGACAGTGGGCAGCCAATCACATTCCTAATCCCTATAGAAAGTATATTTAGATGTCTCCCATAAACAATTCCACCCCTTGATAGGTTTTCTATTATTTGCTACATAGTATGCTGACATATTTTTTGCATCTAAGGATGTTTTTATGAGAAAATGGTGGATAGCTGAGCGAGCGTCCATTGATGTCTGTTGTAACCTCCCTGTTTTAGATAATTGTTAATAAAACAGACTCCTTGCCATCTTCCTGAGTTGGTTTGATTATTTGGACTCATAATTACTCTGCAATCCCATCCATTGCATGCACGTTACTAAAGGGCCATAAGCCCATGTGGTAGCAGTGAGGATGGTTGAAATAGATTTGAACTAGTTCATCTCTAGTGTTTCAGGCAATCGGGCATCCTCCGCCATTAGCCATTAGGGGGTTCGTGTGGCGAGCAGCCGATAAAAATAAACTTGCAAGAAGAACCGAGACAGTGGGCAGGTCCCCTTTTGACAAAATCCCTGTCTGGTTTCCACGGGTGCCCTGCGGATGGAAGGCAAAGTGGTTGGATTGAAAGAGGAGTCGATTCCGAAGGCCTCGAGTCGATTAATGAATGGTGAGTAGACTAAGGGGAATGGCAAATAAAGGGGAAGGTAAAGTAACAGTGCAAAAGGATAATTTAGACACTTATCTTACAAAGTTGCAGCAATATATACATATTATTCACAAACAGACAGATGATACAATAATTATAATGGCTATAAAGGAATGTTACAGTTACAGAGAGAAGTTGTTACATATTGCATGGAAAGAAAAAATGAGTAGACATGCAAAATGTTATAATTGCAGATACAGAGTATTAAAGAGTAGTTATGCATGGGGGTCAATGTGGTAATAGCTGGAGATGCTAGGCAAGGAGCCAATTCTTCGCTTTGGCTCTAAAAGTCCAAAAGGAGGGTTCGGCTCTGATGGCGGTGGGGAGGGGGTTCCAGCATTTGGCTGCTAGGACTAGAAAGCTCGATCCCACTGCTGTTTTTAGTTTATACTTAGGTACATTAAGGCAGTTTAGGTAAGTAGTTCTGGTGGGTCTCGTGGATTGGTGCCTAGAGAATTTATCCATCAAGTATTGCAGAGCTGTGTTGGCTAAGCATTTGTGCGTAATGACAAGTGCGCAAAGTTTGATTCTGTTGCGAATTGGAAGCCAGTGAGAATCACGTCTGTAGGTTGAGATGTGGCTGGATTGTGGTATGTTCAGTGCACAATGAAGGCGTTGTTCTGAAGAACTTGTAGCCTATTCAGGTTATTTTCAGAAGAGCTTAGGAATAGAGTGTTAAAATAATCCAATTTGGATAAAATCATAGCCAAGGGAGTTTCAGAAGGAGACGTCTCAAATTCCATTTCAGATCAACTCAAGAACACAGAAGAAGACAATTCAACAACCAACCCAATTGAACTACTACTAACACGTAGGTTATATGTTGGAGACCTAGTTGTCATCAAGAGTTTGACTAGAAGGTGGCATGATCCAAGGTTTAATGGTCCAGTTTGTGTAGAGAAAATAACCTCTTCAGCTGTAAGGATCCAATGGGGAGAAGATCTTGGCTTCATCTGGGTGATTTAAAGGCCTATAAAGGTGAGACCCGCCCTTCCACCATTGCTGATCCAGAAGCAAAACAAGAAGAAGATTTTTCACTGTGTGCAGACTCGATCGATGACGAAAAAGAAGGATGATAAAGAAGTCAGCAATTAATACAGATTTTGTATTGGACTAGAATTCAGTGGATACTCCTTATAGATATTTTAGCAGAGGGTGCAAGGACTTGCAGAGAATTCTAGGAATTTTGAAATAAACTTTTAGAGATACATTGAAGCATCAGAGTTATGTCTAAAGGTCAGTTCTTGATTAGAAATTGGAAATGGGATCAGTATCCAGATTCATTTATTTTAATACAAAGAATGAGCCCAACTCCTGCAAGGGGTAGCTGAGAGACAAGTGCCAAGTTTTATTTGTTTTAATACCATCAAATACAGAATTGAAGCTCGAAGTATGGTCTGCAGAGACGTGACCAAGATGGAAATAGACTCAAGCATATGATGTTGAGGCATGCAGATGCGAGTATACACATACTCCCTAATATCCTCAGGAGTTGTGAAGCCTACAAGGCCATGTTCAAAGGCTAATTGACTGACTAAGATTAAGAGTGATGATGGATGTCAGGCTAATTGGGTGGGAAGACACGGTCAAGACCAGCCCACCAGCATCTGGGTTGCTAGCTTGTGCACTGCTAACGAGTGGAATATTCTAAAAGGGTGCAACTGTGACAACCAATTATAGAGGGCCACATAGCAGAGAGACCTATAGTTTGAGAAGCAATTGATCGTCGTGTATTTTGTGATGATGTAGATGACTTGCACTAGAGGAGGGCTTAGATGCCCACCTGACAGTAGAGACCCAATCACAAATTCAACCCCCATAGAAAGTATATGTAGATGTTCTGTGTTACCCTATCACAACCCCACATAAGTTTGACAAGTTGCCACGTAGTATGACGTCAATGATTACTAATATTTAGTATATAAGTATGTTTTTTTATGAAATGCGTGGAGATTATGCTGTGCGGCATCTGCTGATGTTCGTTGTACTCGCTGTTTTCGATAATTGTTAATAAAACAGTGTACACCTTGCCAACTCAACCTTATTACTGATGTTTGAGTAATTTCTGCATCCCCATCCTTCCCATCAGAGTGCCACCTTGTCTTAAAGAGCCCTTTATCCGAGTCTTGGTGTAATGGTATGGTGAAGAATGCGTTATTGAGGATTAATACAGGCAAGTAGACTGCATTTGCAGGTATGTTTGCATAGTATTGCTGCAGCATTTGGGACTAATGTATATTCTGCTTGCACTAAATCGGTTGGAGGGTGGAGATTCTGAATGAATCTCCACGATCCCCCTTTGATGCGTCAATGGATATATAATAGTGCTGCAAGTAGAGTCTAAAGGCACAGCAATGCCTTGGTGAAGCAGTGCTTTGATTTTGTCGAAACGTCCTTCACCTGCTTCTTTGTATAATGGGTATTGCTTTTACTCTAGGGAGTATGATGCCTGTTTTTATGTTTTCATTTTCACTATCCCTATGCTGATCACTCGCCCTATGTCATGTGGATTGCTTGTCCTCAATCTACTAGGTACTTGTGCTAATTCTCTTGTGGTCGTGTTGATGGAATGGTTGGTGCCATTACTGTTTGTGGGACTTCCCTGTGTTGTATTACCAAATGACAAGGTATTCCAATTTTAAAAACGACTACCCGTCAGTGTCCAAATGTGCAAATAGCTGTTCGTCACCACTTTCTTTCAGTAATAGTGTAAGGTTTATGCATGACATACTTCTCCACTCCATCCCTTCCTCATCTGGTGGATGAGGTTACAATGATTGTGCCTTTGCTCATTATTACTACATCAATGTGTAAAGTGAAAGTTGTTCCTGGGGCTTCCTCATCTGGTACTACTTATCTAAATGACAATTCTACTGGCAACCAAAATATCGCAGCCAATCAACATGGTAACAGTATATGCAAATAATTCCTCATATAATGGCAGTGCTCTAATTGCTACTCCGTTGTAATGCATACCTGATGTTAAAAGCACATTTCCTTTGTCAGTGAATGAAATGGTCTTATTGAGCTATTTTAAAAAAAACTTTATTTATATAATCAAGCATCAAGTTCAAACCAATTCAGATTTCGAGAGCTTCTGCAGAAATGTCCCCCTTTGGTGCATTGTAGTTTGTCTTATTACTACTAACAAAACTGTGAGTCCAACAGTGGCTCACTAATTATTAACATAATAAAAATAAAGAATGAAATAACCCCCAGCCCTTTAGACATGACTACCTAGCGAGCATGACTCAAGTCTCTTTTCCTGTCTGGCGGTCAAATGTTCATTTGTCTATATTATATAGGACACTTCACCATGGATTCAAATTACATTTATGTTTCTATGCCCCAGCTTTAAGAGGGCACACTTTCTCTATTGCCAGTATCCCCCAGATCTTGACCCACCAGCAAGCAACTATAGGGCCTTCTGGTATTTTTCAACTTTGGGCTAGGGTCATGCGAGCTGCCGTTAGTAGATGAGTGATGAGTGCTGCAGTTCCACTTGTTGCTGTATATATATATACCCCTTCAACCTATCCCCCCAGGAGCATTACTACTGGCGAATCAGGTAGCTGTGCCCTTGTAATCTTTTTGTTTTGAGCTAGGATTTCTTTCCTAAATATCTTGGCTTTGAGGCATCTTATTGAGCTTTTTAAGGAGATACCTTCCTAATATATTCACTGGTATATCAGAACGTGTACAGTGATGGTGCAACTCCTTATTTCCTTTAATGTGGGGTACATCCTCTGTGAAAGGAACCCTTACAATTTCTCCAGGGCTGAGCCCATCAATGTCTGCCATGGGCAATATTATTGTGTATAGGTGTTGTTTCTTAAAAGAGGAAAAGTATTGCTGCTTGTAACACTGGCTCTAATGTAGTGTCCAAGTGTTCCTTGTAGTAGGGTATTCTGTTCCCATGGTACTGAAGTCGCCTGGGCTGGAGCTTGCTGTGTAATGTACTGAATTACATTAAGTGTCGGGTACTGTATGAGATGTCCCTGTATGGGAGCTATCATTTATATATGTCCTATATTCTATCATTGGGCAAACTCAAGAGCATACATTGGTGGGGGGCTGCAGTCTGTTGCAGGGCATAACACCCTGTGATGTCCCTTGTGTGTAATGTGGAGCTGGGGGTGCTCCAGGATGACATTGCATATGCCACGCTCTAGCTAGGTGTCCCATCTTCCTGCATGTTCAACATGTTCCCCCAAAGAGTGATCTTAATCCCCCAACCCTTCCCCTTGCCCCTTCTGTGAGCTGTTGTGTGCTTCCTGGACCCTTCCCCTATCTCATCTGTTGCCATGTGAATTTCCACAGTGTTACGCTGGTCCGGACTGCTGTTGTGTATCTGTGGGGTTTGTTACTACTCCTCCCTTCATAGTTATTTAACTTCCATTCACTGTGCTTCTCTTCCACTGCACTTTCACTTTAACGCCTGCGCTTACAGAAAATGCACTATTTGCCCTTGTATCTCTCGCTATGCCTTTGCTTCCATGCTCACAATTCTGCCTAGCTCTGTTTGTACTTCAGTGGGTAGGCCCTACCTTAATACATGGTACAAGAATTGTATACACTGTTCCTATGTTTCCCCTGTCTCCTCTCGCTATATTTCCTGAATGAACTGAACATATACTGCAAGTTCTTTATTATGCTTCATTGTTCATCCCATTAAATCCACCTGCATCAGATCTATCAGGGTCTGCCTGCCCCAATACACCCCATACACAGGCTCAACAATTGTTAGAGCATGGTCATGTGCATCCCTCTCTAATTGAACATCCGGGTAACCTTCTTGCCCCCAAATAGTGCCTATCTGGTTTCCTCAATTTCTGCTTGCACATCTTTAATACTGTCCTATGCATTTTCATTAGTACTTTTCCTGCTGTCCCAGTCTTAGTTTTCCCCATTAGACAAAGCCCCTCCGTTATCTGAATTGCCCTGCACAATTCTTCATTTGCTTTGTGTACTACTGCTACTAAATTTGTATGCACCTTGTTTTCTAGTCTCATTATTACTAAAGCTCATTTTTCATAGGGTGTACTTGCTCTTTTCATAGGGCTTGTTTCTAAATGTAAAGGGGGATCATATTGATGGTTTGTGTATCCTATAGCTGGGTTTAAAGGGTATTTGCCTACACAGGTATCCTAAGGGAGTACCCATCATTTGTGTCTCTTACTGCAATAAATAATCCTACTTAACATTTTCCTTTTGTATTATAGTGCAAAATATCTTAGGTCTTTAGAATCTTAGAATCAAAACGAATTTATGAAACACAATAATACTTTCAGCATTCTCACAAGTGGTGCCCTCTTTTAGCGCACTCTTACCTGTTGCAAGAATCTCCAAATACAAACTCTATTGCAAAAGCCATTACCGGAATTATAAATCATAATGCGCTCTTGCGCAAGACCACAAGATTACCAAAATGCGCACCCACACCTCCAACGATTCAGCTCCACCCCAATCTTATCCCACATTCAAAGTTTTCAACACCAATTTGTCAATCTGCATTCAACACGATGTACAAAATATACAATGCAAACATGAAGAAATACAAAATCACAATTCTAAAAATGTTCATCTGCTACCTGCCTCACACCTTTTACCACAAGTGGAGGGTATTATCCTTGCTTGCTACATCAGGACCTGCCACTATTGTCTGCCTCACACCTCCTTAACTCTAGGTGGAGAGTAAGGTCCCTGTCCTCAACTGCAGGACCTGGCAATATTTTCTAAAGCAACGTTGGCCCACTCCCTCCTTTACTAAGGGATGCGTACTCTTCACTTGTCAATTATTTATCATGGTACCATGGCTCCCCGCTACAACAGCCCTCCTCTTATTCTTCTACTTAAAATAAAAAGAAGAGAAAAAACTTTGGCCAAAACAATTCACATCACACACATCAGCATCCACTCTTCTTCCCCATTTATACTCAGTCTCTCTCTGCAGTTCCTGTATCTGGTGCACTGGCTTGCTGGGGTTAACCGAAATCTCCTGCACTGCCTCTTCCCTCAAGAAGGCCTGCACTCTAGGGGGCAAGCCGAGGGCCTGGAGTGGCCAAGCAGGCCGTTTGCTAAAACAGGCACCTGCAATGCATGCACTGCACAGTTTTATGTCCTTTGCAAGTAGACTTAACTTGTCCCCAAAGTACAGTGGAGGAGCCAACAGATTTTCCGGGAATATCTGGTTGCCCGTACTGGGGAAATTAAAATGTATGGTAACGGTCCGTTCTTCTGCCATTAAAAGTACTCAAACAGCCAAAAAATACATTGCACAGGATACAAGAAAAATCACATTACTGTATTGTACACTGCTTAAGCAGGGAAATATCCATAGACAATCAACTTGTAATGGTGCAAGTACAGGCTTATATTACGTTTTACAGAAAGCAAAAAGCAACAATTTTGAGCAATGCATCTTGTTGATTGGCTGGTGTAAACAATGACAAGGTCCTCCTCATCATACATTTTCATTGGCCTATTCTCTCTCTAGATTGTTATCATTGTGCCATGGTTCATGTTATTTTATGGTTCGTTCATTTTATGTTATAGTTCATGTTATAATTTGCATCTTTGTTAGGTCTATAGATGCATCAAAGCTGTGGACTCTGTCTGTGTAGGCAACCTGGAACTATGGGGAGGTTGGAGCATTGCAGGGTTACAGGCTGCAGAGGGTGTCAGTTGGCTGCCTGGGTTGGCCAGAGGCCGCTGGTTATCTGTGCTGCTCAATCGGTCAAATAAATGCAGCTTATTTAGTATCACGCTGTGCTGTGTGACCTGTGATGAACTCCCCAACCACCCTTAACAACTGGCGATGAGGAAAAAGGAAAAAAAAAAAAAGGGAAGAACAGCGGCCTCCCGCAGAAGCAAATTGGTGACTAAGAATCGTGGTGGATGAGAGATGAAACAACATTTGTGCACACGTAGAACGGGAGAGCGCATTTGACTTGGAATTTATCTACGGTGCCATAGAGCACATAATTTGGGAGCGAATTGCAGCTACTCCGACAGCAGCACGACCTAACAGTTTCTCCAAAAAGGCTTGCACTAATGCCAGTCAGTTTCGAGGCCACGCGAGCCACTGTGCGTGCACTCACATAAAACAACAGAGATTAAAGGAAAGCACCTAGGAACGTGACTGGTGCGTGCGGCCATTGTTATGATGTAGAATATTGCCTTATTGTAAATAGTTCCAGCCATGAGTGTTCTTTCTGTGTGGTTCTGGAACCTTTGATCGGAACCACACAGGAAGAAGACAGCCGTTGCATAAGGTTGGGTGTGGGGGACTTCCTTAATGAATAAACCATGTTAATTATATATGAACTGTGTGAATGTTCATTGACCTGAAAACATAACAAGTGGCGACGAGGAGCTGTCTGCGGTAGAAGGAAGTCCCCAGATGTGTGCTGATGCAAGTGTCGGCTTAGAAGATTTAGAGAAACCGCATAGACACAGCTGGAACCCATCGAAGTAAAAAAGAAGCTGAAATAGCTATTTGCAATTCGTTAATATGGATACTGCTGCATAAAATATATGAATAAGCCCACCGTGATACGGCACCGGTGAAATTGCATCATTTAAATACTGCATTTAAATACTGCACAAGCTTCTGAGACCAACGACAGGAATCTACAAGTAAAGCACCCAGTACGTGGGCACATCGATGACGAAGGTGATGATAGTGCTAAAAAATTGAATTGAGTAAAGCACCCAAAAACGTGCATTGCGTGCTGCCATCTTGGCTGAACTTGAGTTGCCATAACTACGCGTAACGAAAAAGGCATACATGTCGTATCATTTATGAACAATACACTTCTGCATACGCTTAATCACGCAGATGAATGAAGGGTCCGATCTCACATGAGATACATGGCATTTGCAACTGAGCAGTAAAAGCCAACGATAGACATTGTGTACCACAATTAAAGGCTCAAGTAAATAAAAAGAAAAATGACACAACACAATTAGTAGCATCTAAAACCAATTGGAGGAATATTTAAAGGCACAGCATATATATATTTTTTTCAGGCAAATTGAATACTTTGAATGTGAAAGGGGCCAAATTGAAGGGAGAATTTCCAGTACAAATGGATATGTGAGAAATGCTCACTGTTAAAAAAATAAAAAAATAATCACACATCCTAACACAGCAACAACCTGATACAAAGAGAAGGATATAATTGAGTTTTTCATCTGTGTTGTTAGAGACACCATAGTGTGACAGCTTTCCACGATATCACATATCTCACCATGCAAAACATTGCAGCCCCAGTGAAATTCTTGGCACAACCTGGTAGTCCAATCTGCTCATGGGAACAGTGGTAAGACAACTTCCAAGTCTATTCGAGAACTATCGGAAGGGCGAAGTACAATGATGATTTGAAGGAGGCTACACTACTCAATTGCGTGGGGGCAGAAGCACTAAGGATATTTAGAACTTTACCTGATCTTAATGATACAGAAGAAGGATCTGGAGATTCCACTGGTAGGGCCAGGAAATATGAGACTGCATTATCAAAATTGGGCAAACATTTTGGAAACAAGACAAATATAGTTCTTGAACGGTATAGACTATTTTCCAGGAGGCAGAACAAGAATGAGAGTGTCGATGCCTATGTTGCAGCATTAAGAGGTCTCATATCTACGTGTGCATTCACAGGAGTGGCAGACGAGTACTTAAGAGACCAACTTGTTCTACATGTGGCTGATTCCCGGATCCAACAATGGCTATGGCAGGCAAAGAATCCGACATTGGAACAAGCACTTGAGATAGCCAGATCAAATGAACTGGGAGAAAAATATATGAGGGAAGTTCAAAGTAAACAGGACTGTATTGCCATTAAATCAGTTCAAGATGTGAATGATGGAAGATTTGGCAAAGATGAAGAAGCCTTAGTTCCTATGGTGAAAAGAATTGTTGAATCTGATTTTGGCATGAAATCCAGACAAAACAGAGAAATGTTCCACAGATCACAAAACAGATGCTATAAATGTGGATGGTACAGACATGGGAATCCAGAAAAAGATTGTCCGGCAATGTTGGCCGAATGTTATAAATGTGGACAAGTAGGCCATTTTGGCAAGGTCTGCCGCAATGCCAGAGGAAGAGGCAGATTTAATGCACGCTATAACGCAACAAGGAACAATGCTCAGGTTGGAAGAAGTACTTCAACTGGCATAAGAGCTATTGAAGAAGCTAGTGGTACAGGAGATTTGGTAGCGATCGCCAGTGGATTTGAAGAGGAAGTACAAATATTGGCTCTCACATCAATGGAATGCGCTGTTGGCCCGTGGGTGCCTATGGCTATCAATGGCATTACTGTACAAGTCATGGTTGATACCGGGTCTCCATATACAATGGTGGATATGGAGAAGTATCTGAATGTATTAAAGAAAAGGATGGAGGATTTACACATGACTAAGGTTAGAGTGACTGGCTATGGTAAGACGCCAATTATCATTGTGGGCTATACTTGGGTACATTTGGACTTTGAAGGGAGAACGACATATTGCAGGTTATATGTGGCTCAAGATGGATTCTCAATAGTTGGTTGGTGGGAACAAGCATCGTTGAAAATTAAAATACACCCAGGCGAGAATGTACCGATTTTGTGTGCAATGGACAACAGTTGTGATTCTGCTGTGAATTTGGCCAAAAGCTTTCCTAAAGTTTTTAATGACAACATTGGTGTCCTTAAAGGTTTTAAACATTGCATAATACTCAGAAGAGGTGCGAAACCAGTAGTGCACAAAGTAAGGAACATTCCGATTGGCACTCGAGAAGCACTAAAAAAGGAATGAGAGAAATTGTGTTCTCAGGACATCATTGAACCTATAGAGAGCTCTGAATGGCTTTCTCCAAATGTGATTGTGAGGAAACCAGATGGGTCAATCAGGATGTGCGTTGACCTGAGAGATCTTAATAACAACATATGGGTAGATTGCCATCCTCTACCCAACATTGGAGAAATGCTCACTACCATGGAACCTGCAAAGTTTTTCACTACGTTGGTCCTCCGCATATAATCAGGTGGTTTTGGAAGAAGAGTCTAGGTACCTTACATCATTTATAACTCCTCTGGGTGCGTTTAGATATAAAAGAATGCCGTTCGGCTTAGCATCGGCAGCGCTGTCTTTCAGAGACTGATGCAACATCTTTTTGATGGTCTACGAGGTGTACATTATTTTCAGGATGACATTTTGGTGTCCACTATGTCTGATGAAGATCATGACGTCAATTTATTGGGAGTGTTGCGAGTTATATAGCAGAAAGGCCTTACCCTTAAGATTGAGAAATGCAAAATAGAAAAGAGAGGTGACATACCTAGGACATAGAATCAATGCTGAAGGGATAAAGCCTAAGGAGACTCTTGTGAACACCTTTCTCAAGCTTCCTGATCCCACCAACAAGGATCAATTTAGGAGTTTGTTGGGCCTCACAGAATATTATTTGAAATTTGTAGACCATTATGCTGATAGAACAAATCAGATGAGGAGTTTGATGATTAAAGGTACAAAATTTGAGTGGTCTAAAGTATGCAAAAATGAACTAGAGAGGATCAAAATGTTAATTAACAAAGCACCTGCCCTTAAAATGTTTGATTGTAGCGCAAAGACCATTGTATCCGTGGATGCCAGCAACATGGGATTGGGAGGTGTTTTAGAACAAGTACAAAATGGAAATGTGGTCCCAATTGCTTTCGCTTCCAGGACATTGAAAGGAGTGGAAAGGAACTATCGAGAAGGAAGCCCTAGCTGTGAAATGGATTTTAGAACATTTCAAAGGACTTATATGTGGAATTCCCATTGAACTCAAAACAGACCACAAACCACTAATACACGTTTTAAATCCAAAGAATCCGCATTGGACATCCCCACGTATTAGAAGGTGGATATTGGTTATCATGCAATATATTGTGATCATTAAGTATACCCCGGGTATAACGAATAACGGCGCCCAATTTATGTTGCAAGAAGTTCAATGTTTTCTGAAAGAATGAGCTATCAAACACAACACGACAGCTTTATACCACCCCATGAGTAATGGTCTCGTGGAGAGAATGAATCGCTTTATAAAGGATGTTATTCAATTGGCCATTGTAAATAGTTTGCCGTGGAAAGAAACACTTAAGGAGGCGCTGAATACATACAAAGTCACTTCACATTCAGTGACTGAAGTGGAACCTTTTACGCTGATGAGAGGAAGAATTGCCACCAACAGACTTAGACCCGCTTGGTTGACTCTAAAGAAAAGTAAAAACATTGATGTGGAAGATATTGTAAGAAGGGTAAAGAGAAAACAAGAAGAGTATACAAAATATTATGACAGGCAGAAGCATGCAAAAGAAAGTAAAATTGAAACTGGAGACTGGATCAGAATAAAAGAACCCAAGAGAGTTGTGAAGGGAGAGTCCAAATTTCATTCCCCATAGAAAGTAGTGAAATGTTCAAAGAAGTCGTTGATGTTAGTAAATGGCAACAAGTGGTCATTCAACGATGTTATATTAGCAAGAGAAAAAGACCGATTTAAAGACAGTACTAGTGAGTATTCTTCTCCAGGAACATGGAAGGATAGATAAGTTCTGCCAAGCGACATGAATGAGAACAATATGCCTGCAAATGGTCCTGAACCGTTAGGAAAATACATTAGTCAGAAGGTACCTGGAGGAGTTCCTGAAAATGACATCTCCCATGAGACCCAGAAGGATTTTACAGAATTAAAAAAAAGATTTAATTTATTATTGAAATTAAATATGTCCACGAACCATCCATCAATCACACCATGTCATTTCCCGACCTTCTTGGGAGAACCTCAGCATGTATCCTTTTTATCCAGCATTTGTTATAGTGAAAAGTTAAGTGTTATTTGTATCAATGTACATAGTTCTGCAGTCACACTTTCATAAACAATGTGGGGGAGGAGATGTTATAATGTAGAATGTTGTCTTATTGTAAATAGTTCCAGCCATGGGTGTTCTTTCTGTGTGGTTCTGGAACCTTTGATCGGAACCACACAGGAAAAAGACAGCCATTGCATAAGGTTGGCTGTGGGGTACTTCCTTAGTGAATAAACCACGTTAATTATATATGAACTGTGTGAATGTTCATTGACCTGAAAACATAACAGCCATCTTTGTTTGAGCTTTTTTGTATACTGGTCTCCATGGTGATGTTTGCTTCCGGAACAAGCAATCGTTTCACGAATAGAGACAGGTTATCTGCCAATGTTTATAGTGCAGACTGTTTGGGGCAATTTGATAATCAATAAAGTCTACACTAAGCACAGTTACATAAATGCTACAAGTGGCTACTGGTGACTGCTTGCACAGCCAAAGGGGCTTGCAAAAGGTTCTACTAAATATTGTATTTTTTGGAAGTCAAATTTGATTTGTCATTTATTCTGTCACTCACATTGACAAAGCCAAATCACATGTGCCACCAACAGTAAAAACCAATGGCTCCCTTCCCCAGGTGAGTCCAAAGTACGATGGGCAGATTAGAGAGACGCATTCACTAAATATGCTCTGGCTGTCTTTGGTGTCAATTACTCCAATTACAGAAAAGAGGCACTACTGTATCACTGTCTGGGGGCTGCAGAGCAGGACATTTTTTTATTTTAAAAAATGTTTTTAATAAGGGAGATTCACGCCTCACACAAACAAACATTACAGTAATGCATAGTGGTGGTCACAGTCGGATAATACAATCTTCAGCAGCTGGATACAACAACATAACATAGCAGAATACACTGTTTTCAGTTGGTGAGGAGCAGGCAGCAGTCACATTATGACACTGTTTAATGTACACTCTCTGCTCCTATCGCCCCTGCATCCAGGCACTGAGTCAGTAGGTAGGACTACTTTTTTTGGGGCGAGCTCACAGCCCACACAGTGCCCCGTCTTCCCCATACATTTCCTTCAGCCAGATCAGTTCAGCAATCCAGGCTCGAGCGGTAGGTAGGGCACGACTGGTCCACCCCATTAATATACATCTCCGGGTCACTATCATGCAGGTGGTCAGTAACTTTCGGCCCAGGCCTGGTACAGTGGGAAGTCACCCTAACATACAACACAATAGTTCACAGGGCACATTGCACCCTAACATACAGGAAAGAACACCCGTCAACTCTGCCCAGAAGTCTTCTAATTGGGGACAGGACCACAGCATATGGAGGAAGCTGGACAGGTGCGCCCCGCACCTCGGACACTCATCTCTCCTTGTGGGGTCGAAGAGGTGCAGTTGTGCTGGTGCAAGGTATACCCTGTGGAGTGTCTTAAGCGGAATCAGCCGGAGGCGGGTATTAAACGCTCCGTTATGGGTCATGGTTGAGCGGTCACACAACATTGCCCATTGTTTTTCTGTAAAGGGGGGCCCAACACCTCTCTCCCAGTACTGTCGCACTTCAAAGGCATCAAGGGGGAGTCTTGCTGTATCTGATTGTATATGGTGGAGACAAGTCGTCTAGCTGAGGCTCAATTAAGCAGACAGTTCAGAATCGGCAGCAGCAGGGGGCGGGGGCGCTCGGGTACGTAGGGGACCATGCCTTGAAGGCAGCCCGCATGCAGAAGTATTGCAGCCTTGTACTAAGTTTATCCCCCATCATTGCCACAAACAACTCCTGGGATACAAATATTCCCTCCGAATACATGTCTGCCATAGTGCCTATTCCCGCCCCTGCCATTCCAGGATCAGAGCAGCATCACAGGTGGGCTAAAGGCATTCAATGCTCCAGAGTTGTAGCCCCGGTTCATATGGGAAATCCACCCCCAGTCTCTTGAGGATTCTGTTCCATGCATGCACTGAGCACACCACTGGGTCAAACTTACATTTGTCTGCCACCTTCCTTGACACCAACACCCCCTGGGCTGCAAAAGGTTGCATCGAGCACTTTTCAATCCGCATAAACGGAAGTGTCGGCGATCCTGGCATCTGTAACAAACAAAGTGCACTTGCGGTGCTAGGTAATACAGCTTCACATCAGGTGCCCCTATTCCACCCCAGTCCCACGGTAGAGTCAAAGTGTCCCATCTAATTCGCGGGGATTTCAGGTGCCACGACAATTTCACCAGTATGGTCTTTAATAAATCTTACTCCCGGCCACACAGTGATACCCTGAAACATATACAGCAGCATAGGGACTACCAGCATTTTGGCAATTGGCACGCACCCCAGAAGAGTCAGTGGTAGCATACACCACTTATTTATCTTTGTTTTAAGGGCCTGTAGGTACTTCAGGTGATTCTCTTCCAGCAACGATCGAGAGTTTCTACCGACCCATATCCCTAGATACTTAACGGACTGTTGTTCCTACCTATAACCTCCCATATCCACTGGCTTGGTCATAACCTCATTCAGCAGGAAAAGAATGTATTTAGACCAGTTCAGACAGAGTCCTTAAAACCAGCAAAAAACTGTGACATCCTGTGATAGCGGATGCAAGTTCTTGCTCGGGTCTTTCAAATACAAAACCGCATCGTCCGTGTATACCACCTCCCTGGCACTCAACCCCCAATCCCACATCGCATGTCTGCACGCTGAGTGGAATTTCCTGAGCGTGGCATCCAGGGGTTCTATTGCCAGTGCAAAGAGTAACAGTGACAGCGGGCACCCTTGGTGGGTTCCTCGACCCAGGACGAAAGCCTCTGAGTGCCTGCCAAATTAGCCAATCCCAGGAGTTGTGCCAGTGTACAGCAGTCTCACCGCTACAAGAAACTGGGCCGGGGCCCCCATCGCCTTCAACACCTTAAAGAGGTAATCCCATTCAACAGAGTCGAACGCCTTTTCCATATCTGGGCTAGTATAGCAAACATACGACAGAGATTTAGCACAGTGGATCACCCCAGAATCAACCCTGATTGGTCTGGGTGTATCACACCCCGGATGAATGGAAGCAATCTATCCGCCAGGACTTTGGTGAAGATTTTGGATTCAAAGCTAATAAGGGATATCGGATGGTACAGGGTCCACTGCAGTGGGTCTTTCCATCCTTTAGAATCAATGTCACCACCGCTTCGCACATCGTGGGGGGTAGCTGTCCAGAACCCAGAGCTTCTTCCCAAACCCCCACCAGATACTTAGCAACCTCAGGTCCTAACTCTTTGTAGAATTCCGACATTATGCCATCCTACCTGGGGGACTTAGCCGAGGGGAGTGCACGGGTTGCAGCAAGAATGTCGACGATAGAAATCAGTCTAGCCAGCGCCTCGATTGCCTCTGGGGCAAGCCTTGGGCGCGCTGTTGCCTCCAGATATTCTGCCAGGTCTTTTCCATCTGCGGCACCCCTCGATTCACTCATCTGTAAAAAATATATTCGAAAGGTGTCAAGAATGGCACCAGACTCCACCACCACCTGCCCATTCGGTTGCTGTATCGCCGCTATATCAGAGGTCACCCGCTCATGCTGGAGCATCGCTGCCAGTAACCGACCCAGTCTGCCCTCTTCCCCTTACCAACGTGCCATCACTGGGAGTGCTATTCACTTCGTGGTCAGCTAATTCAGTAAATCCGTCCAGAAGCCCTCGCAGCCCCACCCTGGTTCCTGCATCATCCAACGAGGCCATTGCCACATCCACCAACCTAATCTCATACTCTAGTTCATGGAGCTGTCGTCTGATAACATTCAACACACTCTATGGCCATACAGCCACACCGGAGGATCACCTTAAACGCTTCTAATAGGGAAGCCATCATGCACACCGACCCAGTGTTATTTTTGAAGTATGCCCATACAATGTTATCCACCTCGATACGGTACACTACATCTAATAAGGCTGTTGCCTTGAATCACCAGTGTGTCCTGGGAATCCCTTCGCCACCTACGTTCACTGACCACAACACGGGGAAGTGGTCTGATAGGGTTCTTGGCAGCAACTGACAGTCCAGCGTCATCCGCAGCATTAGCAGACTTGCCAGTATATAATCCAAGTGTGAAGGTGAGCCGTGTACCGATGAATAAAATGAGTGTTCCTTCACTTTAGGGTGAAGCACCGGCCACACATCCTGCATCCCCAATTCAGACAGACATTGTTGCATCACTGCAGCTGCTTGAGGAAGAGGGCTGGCTGTCCCTGAGGATCTATCCATTGCTATATCCAAAACGACATTGAAATCCCCTGCCCAAACCATGTTAGTGTGGATGTATTTATAAAATGTAACCAGGAGTGCTTCAAAGAACCCGGGGTCATCAATATTGGGGTAGTAAACATTCACAAGTGTTATCAGGACATGGGACCAGCTGCCCGACACAATTACAAATATGCCCTGAGGGTCAATATCCTTCTCCACCAGATGGAAACGGAGTGATCTGTGAATGAGTGTCAAGACCCCAGCTGAGTATGTGGAGTATGACGTGTAGAATCTGCTTGAATCCCAGGATCTTGCCACCCCCCTCATTCACTCTTCGAACCAGATGGGTTTCTTGCAATAGGAGCACCTTAACGCCATGGCACTCACAGTAGTTAAGTACCTACCGAGATTTACGCAGGTTGTTCAGGCTCCTCACATTCCAGTTTATAATTTTACAACCAGCCATGGTTCCATAGTATCATGCACTCAGCCAGCTCCATACCACCAGGGCATGACCCCGCACTCTACCAGCACTGTTCGATTCTGCACCACCGCAGCATTAGTAGACGTGAATCCGTTTTAAAAAATTAACTTTCCCCAAACCATTTGTCCCAACTTCCCACCTCTCCACCTCCCTGCCCTAAACCCCTCAACTTCCACCCAGTCCCCCCAGCCACACTGTCCAACCCCAACTAGCAGTGAGATTCACCCACCCCATAAACCTCCAACCCTCAACATAACACATCAGGGCACTCGCCCGGGGTCACCGGACTCATCGACCTCCAATGACCACCAACTCCGAGGCTGCCCCAAGAGGAGGAGGCCTGTCATCTTCTGGATGTCTAGCAGCAGGCCCGTTTCATTACAGTATATTACCAACATCATGCCATGCATGAGAGTTCCAGCACACGGTCACAACAGGCTCTCACAGTCGTCTCCCGGCCTCAGCACATGACCAGGGCAGAATTCAAGCATGTGCCCCCCTCACACTGGGCCCAGCACAGGTGGGGTCACTGGTCGGAACCATATGCTTTTAAGGCTTAGGCAGTGTTGCCACATAAGTGATAGCCTCATTTGGGGTTGCAAAGAAGTGTGTCTTGTTCCCGTGGATCATTCGTAACTTCGATGGATATAGCATTGCATACTGCAGGCCACTCTCTCTCAGCAGTTTCTTCATGGTGAGAAAGGACAATGTTGTCCTCTGAACCGATGGAGTGTAATACTGATAAAATTAGACTCTGGCGTCTTTATACTGGAGCTAATCCAATTCCCGTGCCCAATGCAGGATGACATCCCTATCCGGTAGTTCAGAAATTGGGCGATGACTGGCCGAGGGTTCTGACCTAGTCTAGGTTTTTGAGTCGAGATTCAATGTGCCCTTTCCACCAGGAACTGTGGTGACAGTGGCGGATCCTTCAGCACTTCCCTAATGAAGGTTTCCATGAACATCTCCATATTCTGTACGGGCACCGACTCTGGGATTCTGACCACTCTGATGTTATTGCGCCTGGATCTCACCTCAAGGTCCTCATTCTTGTCTCGGATGTCTCTGACCTCGCCTGCAGCCCTCAAATCGCTTGGGTCACCTCATTACTGGTGTCTTCCAGGACCCCAACCCCATGTTCCACTTCCCTAGTGCAGCTGCTCTCCCTCGCAATCCTGTCCTGCATGCGACTCATCTTGTATTCCATTGCATCTAGTTTGGTGTTCATAGAGACAAATCCGCTCTTCATTTCTGCCAATACCAAACTCCGTTCCGTGGGAGGGCCAGCCAATCCCCGTCCCCCTCGAGCGCCAATGGCAACCCACTCTCCCCACCACTTTTTCCCGGGGTCCCCAAATTTTTTGCACAAAGCGCCATCCCCTCTGTCTGCATGAATTGCATGCAGCCTTGCCACTCATTACCTTTGGCCATCGCCCTCCAGACTTCTCCCCTCGCAGGTCTGGGGGGGGGTGGTGCACGTCATAGGCTGCATCTCTTGTAAAACCCGCTCTACTGGTAGAGCTTGGCGTTGTTTGCATAAAGTCTGTCTCAAACAAGGGCCCGGCATCAGATATGCTTGTAGGTGGAATAATGCATATTCCCCAATGCTTCAGCTCTGTCAATAGGAGCCAAACTCTGTCTCACCACTCTCTGTATTGCAGGGTTCTCAGTTTTCCTCAGACACCTGTTAGGCTGGTATTTGGGGCTGCTGGTTTCCCCGCCTTACAACTTAAGTTTATTATGCTGTCATCATTTCCCTCTCATGCATTGGGGGGTGGCACCTCTCCACAGGCAGGCTTGGCACATTGTTTATGCGTGGTGGCCCGGTCCAGTCCTCTGCCCACTACCAGTGCCTCACCCCTCACCAGTCTATCCCTTGGGTTGACCTGCAGCCTTATGTTCCATCGGCTCACCTTAATTCTCCGGTGGGCTCTTGGCGTTCTGTGGCCCAGGGGATCAGCATACGTCCAGGGTGATCGCCAGGTCCGTGAGGGCTCACCGGTGCACAACTGGGATCTCCAGCTGCGTGCGCAGACACGCAGCAGCAGGTGGTCTCTGCGGCTCATCCCGCAACTCTATGTGCCGGTCCCCAGCCGCTGCGAGGCCAGTCCCTGCCGGCCACGGGAGGCGATCTTCCTGCCAGCTTCAGTGCCCTCTGGGCATTCTTCTCATTTGGCACTGCTCCAGCGCACCACAAGGGATGGATGGGACAGGCCTTATTTGGTGGGGAGGGGAGGCAGTAACACCTCAGGCACCGGTGCACGGTCGGGCTCTGGCACCCTAGCCCCAGATTGAAGTGGTAGCCACTCGGCTCCTTTCTACTTGTTGCACACTGTTTGAAACTCTCGGTAGCGGGCTGCAACATGTCTCAGCCCACTCCTCCAAGCCGGCACCCTCGGAGCGCAAAGGAAGGCGGCCATCTTAGCAACGAGCTTGTGCGCGGCCCCCAGGACATTTTAAAGAAATTACAGGAACCAACTGGCTTGGGCGATGTGGGCCTGTATGAAAGGATTATTACCAAACTTGACAAACATTAAGAGGTGCAGGAGAAAATTATTTTAGCACGCTACCATTTCACCACCAGAGAACAAAAGGTTGGCAAATTCATTAAGGAGTTCATCATGCTGCTGAGGGGTTTGGCAGTAAAATGTCAATTCGCACATTGTCAAAAAGAACATCTCTGAGACCAACTGATGATCAAATGCACCAATGACAAGATACAAGAGGAGATGTGGAAAGAGCGCTATCCTACATAGGCAAGAGCCACTGAAATAGCAAAGTGCATAGAACACACTGAAAGCTGTATTAAAGCACTTCACTCCTTCAAGAACTCAGAGAATCACAAGGTGGTTCCTGATGAGGGAGCAATAAACAAGACTTCCAAGGTGCCTCCGAAACAAGGGACATCTTTTGGAAGGAAGTGTCATGATCTCAGTCAGTGAGCACAATTCCTATTCAGGCATGCAGGAGAGGCAAGGGACAACCCATCGGTCAGCAGGTCAAAAGTGGGTGCAAGCCTGGCAAACATGGCATTTGCTCCATTCATAGCATATGCCTCGATAGTCTCTCATAGTGCTTACAGTGGTCTCATACACTAAACATGGCCGCCTCAAGATCCATTGGTAACCTGCAGCATGCTCTATACATATTGCAGAGGTAGCTACTTAAGCCCCGCCTCTGCTGGAGCGCTCGCTTCGCATCTGCTCCGCTGACAGGGGTTAACGCTACTGGCATCTCTCATCACAGAACCTGTTAAGAGAGAAAATAGAGACATTTGTTTTTACAGAAAAAATAACAGAATTCCATAGTTATAAAAAAGACTTACCGAACAGAAGTTATTTCTGAAGTGGTACCTCAGTCAGCAGTGTTTGTTGGTAGCCGCAGTATCTTCTGTCAGAAGTTCTCTCACAGCCACATCATCTTCTGTCAGATGTTCCCTCGCAGCCGCAGCATCTTAAAGCAGCAATCTTCGCTCGCAGTCGCAAAATCTTCAGTCAGATGTTTCTTGCGCAGCCTTCGCATCTTCCGAAGGTATTTCCGCAGCTTTCCGAAAACCTGCAGACAAAAGGTATTTTCATTAACAAACCAACTTAACAGAAATAAAACAGAATTTTAAATAAGCTTACGTACCTGAAGGTTCAAGTTTTCACCGCACAGTAGTTTCTGTGCTCTTCCCTGAAGGCTACAGTTACTCCGTATAGACGAACTTACGTTTGTTAAAAGTTTCTTCATTCTGAGTAACGTCGCAGTCATTCCACAGCCATTAATCTTTCTGAATTCCGAGAACCTGCAAGTAAAAGGGAAAATATTAGAAAGAGATCTCTCCAATGTAGGAACTTTTCAAGATCTAAAAGGCTGTAGTATATTCTCCAGATACTTATCCAAAGACAAATTCTGGGAAGGCAAGACATTGTTAAGGCAAGAATCCATAGAACACATCAGCCTTCCAAAGTTCATTGTTTCTTCATTCCAACATGCCCCTGTAGAATAGCAGGATGGGGAGCTTCACAAAAAATAAACACAGATGAGAAGGGAAGGATTAGCAAAGTACACAGTTATACAGTAACCTTTCAGAAAATAGATGTTATAGCAGTTCTATTGTTGTTGTTGTTGTTTACACAGAAAAGGAATCCAAAAAGTGCCCAAGTAACAGCTCCACAGGCTGAGAAGGCATTACGCTCCCGAGGAGTCCAGGTAAGCATTCCAGGAAGAATGATAAGAAAGGAAGAGAAACACAAGGCAATGCCATGTCTCGCAGCAACAGAAACTCGGGACGGGCATGGGGACCCTCTGGAGAACCACATTTTACACAAAACAGGAGATGTTACAGGTATGGCAGTACCACCCACCTGGCCAATGACAAAGACCGTGTGGTAGTTTACAATGTTTGTCGAGAGTGTGGATGCAAGGGTCATATAGCTCATTGTTGCAAGAAATGTAAGTCCTTTGGTCAAGTAAGGGAAGTGTTTGAATTCGAAGAGGATGAAAATGAAGGTATGGGAAAGGTGGTATTCAACTCCATACAAGCAGTGTCAGGAAGGGTGAAAAGAAGCAAGTGCTATGCCATGATTTCCATTTATGGAATAGGAGTGTCCTTGTTGGTGGACAGAGGAGCGGATTACACTCTTGTGGGTCTACAAGTGTGGAGAAGCAAATTTGCTTGCTATAGCCTTCAGGAACCTGAGAACAAGGCACATGCCTATGGTGACATACCCATTGATATTGCGGGTCAATTCAGTGCCACATTAGAATTTAAAGGGAGGAGAGCCATGAGTGTAATATAGGTGGCAACCAAAAGTGGAGAAATATTATCATGGGATGACCAAGTGGAACCGGCTATTCGTTTGGATGCACGTCATCCTGAACAAGGTTTTGCTGTGCAAGGCACTGGAGGTTATCATGGAAGTTCAGGAAATAGCAGATTAGCATCCGGAAGTGTTTGAAAAGAGACTGGGATGTCTCAAGGGTTTCGTGCACCACATCAAGTTAAAAAAAAGGGGCAATCCTAAATTCATCCAAACTTTGCATGGTACCGTTGGTTTACACAAAAAGGTGGAAGAAGAAATCATCAGAATGGACAAGGAAGGCATTGTGGAAAAGACAGTCTTCTGAATCAGTTAGGCCCATAGTTGTTGTGAGGAAGCCAAATGGTTCAGTGAGACTTTGCATAGACCTAAGGAATCTGAATAACAATGATGTGGCAGAGAGATTTCAGTTGCCAATGATCTGTTGATAAGTATTTCTGTGGCCCAAGTATTTTCTATTCTGGACCTCAAGAGCGGCTTAGCATCAGATTGAGCTTCATGAGGACTCGATGGATTTGACAGCCTTCATAACACCCATTGGTCTATTCAGATGCGGAAGGATGCCGTTTGGTTTGGTATCGGCAGCCAGTGTATTCCAGAATGTCATGTACAGTCTATTGGGCAGTGAGAAAAGGGTGTTATTCTATCAAGATGATGTTTTGGTCTGTGGCTTAAATGTGGAGGAACATGATGGAGGTCTGAGGAGAGTGTTAGAAATACTGAAAGAGGCAGGTCTGACAATTGCCAGGGAGAAGTGTACCTTCAGGGCGAATAAGCTGATGTATCTGGGTCATGAGATTTCTGGGGAGGGAGTAAGGCCCAGACATGACAGTTGAAGCGATTAAGGGCATAGCATGCCCAAAGAGTAAAAAGTGATGTATCTTCTTTCCTATGTCTGGTAAAATGTTACAGTAAATTCATTGAGAAACTCAGATAAAACTAAGAACATGAGGACACTTACCAAGAAGGGTGCCAGTTTTCAATGGGACGAGTTGTGTACACAAGAATTTGAAGCTGCCAAACAGCATATTGTCAATTCTCCTGTTCGGTCTGGTTTTGTGGAAGGAGGGAAAACTGTAATTTATGCAGATGACAGTGACTTTGGTTTGGGGGCTGTTTTGATGCAAGAGTGGCAAGGAGAATTATTGACCATAGCATTTGCCGTATATAATGGAAGTTCCACAATACAGCTACCCTCCTTCACAAACGGCAGGTGTGAAAGTCCACACTTAACACCGATCAAGAGCTGCCATTTTTCAAATTAGACATACAAAATGCTCAAAAATTAACATATTTTAATCTTCATACATCAAATGTATACAAAAAATATAAAAATCTTTAAAAATGCATGATATGACATTTCCAACATGCATCACTTATTTGATAAAGCAAGAACAAGAGAGATGATTCAATTCAATTTAGTCATTTTAGCCTATATGTGAGGTTAGTAAGGACATGAGGGATATATTTAATGGAAAGAAAAACCCTCAATGTTGTTTATCCTTAAATTGGTCGACACATATTTGTGTTTCTAGGTCTCAAAACTAAACAACATGATTGATTTAATCAAATTTTCGTGGTCTGTTGAGCCCGTCTTCAGGACACTGTGTAAAGGCACAGGCTAGTCAGAAATCAGCACACTGCGTGGTGGTGATCTGATCACTAAGCTATAAAGGGTAAAAATGGAAAAATGTGTGTTTATAATAATCTAAAAGCAAGCATATGATCTCTATTGTCGGTGTGGTGGAAAACTTCACTAACCTTAAATTTCTTTGCAGGCGTGTGAGGGTTCATTTTTATTGAATATCAATGACCACAACTAGCATGCCATCTGAAAGAGAAATGGTGAGTATAATGAGTTTTCTTCACTTCTATTATAAATAACCCACTTTCACTTTTAATGCACTAATCTTTATTTACTTGGGACCAATGCACATTAATGACATGCATTTATAGTCCGTGTTCACATAACTAAATATGAACGCGAACCTTAATTTTAGACACAACCACTATTTCATGATCTTAGATATTTCAGATCATAGTGGGTGATAATAGGACCATCCGGTAATTGTTAAACAATTAACAACAAAATTGTGGCTGCATTCTGAGACATCCAAGGAGCATAGTATATCTGCAAAGTACCCAGAACATGCATTGTTTACCTGAGAATTGCAGATTACAACCCTGTGTCTCTTTATTTTCTCAATATTTCTCAATGAATCCTACAGTTACGTTTGTATTGGGTTTCCGCGTCTATGTCTTCACCAGTATTGCCGATGTGATTATAATTGCAGTAGCTACGGGAGGGAATTGGATAAGAGCCATCATGGAGAGAACGTTTCAATACAGACTGGCTCTGCATGTGGTGACAGTAGTTGCACCATTTATTACGTGGTAGGAAACCCAATACCCATTTGTGCCCAGAATGGATGGGCAGGTCAAGATGTGAGAAGGTGGGTGTGGATTGTGTGAGGGAGAGGCTGATAGTAAGAGGTTACAAGGCTAAGAAGAGATTTGATTATAAGAATTGTTGTAAAGGTTTTGAGGTCAGACCCAGTGATGTAATTAAAATTAAAACTACCAATCAAAGTGAGGAAAGGCAATTCCAGATTTTCAGAGCCCAAGGTGGTGTTCAAAGATTTGGGAGCATCTGTTTTGGTCAGAGGTGGAGGAGTTTGGAACAAGGAGAGAGTGGCTGTGTTACACAAGAAACATTTTGTTGATTAATGCAGTGGGTGCAGTGGGAGGAAGGGAGGTGTTAGGAATGGCTCCATCTAGATTGTTATCAATGTGCCATGTTTCATGTTATGTTGGGGTTCATTCATGTTATCTTATGGTTCATGTTATCATATGCATCTTTGTTAGGTTAATAGATGCATTAAAGTTGCAGGCTCTCTCTGTCAGTACCTAGAACCACGGGGAGGTCTGGAGCATTGCAGGGTTCCAGGTTCCAGAGGGTGTCAGTTGGCTGCCTTGGTTGGCCAGAGGCCGCTGTTCATCTGTGCTGCTCCTTCTATCAAATAAACACAGATTTATTTAGTATCACACTGTGCTGTGTGATCTGTGATGAACTCACCACCCACCCTTAACAGTTACCTCATTTTTAATGAAGTAATTTTGTATCATACAAGTTAGGATTGGTCGAAAAACATTAGACACATGTAGCTAATTAGATAGCAATTTCCATTGGTTGACTCAGTAGTCTTAAGAGTGTAGTGGTATGGATACAATTGTTGGAACCAATTATCTGCGTGTGAGGTAATCCATGTGACACAAAATATAACTTTTTAGTTCCATCCAGACTCCTCTTCAGGTTGGCACCAAAAACACTATTCTTGACATTAAGATCCGTGTCTGCTTGGTGGAAACGTCACTTGCACGCCGTTTGCCTATTTGCATGAGTCATCTTTGTCCTCCCTGTTTTTACATGCAGGGCTTAGCTGCCAGTGTACGTGGCTCATTCATACACGTTTGAACGTGCTAGTGCAGTGCACAATCACAAAATGGTTTCATGTTCCCAATGCATTCAAACAGCGTGTCTTAAATGTGAATGACTGCATTGCCATTAGGCTCCTGGTTAATGCTAATGGTATAAATAATGTTACGTTGGACAGCACTGGGTGCAGTCTGAACAGTGAACGGTGTGTTTCCCTGGCTCCTAAATTGGCCGTGTTGTGCTGAGAGGTAGACCTTTCCCATAAGACATTGCGGGAGCCGCAGAGCGCAGTTGGACAGAGTTCGGTGCAGTCTGAGAAAGTCCATGAAGGAGCGTGGACTGCACGGCACTCCAGCGGTTGCGAAATGAAGCGATTCCCTGTACACTGCGGCGAGTTGATTACACTCTTTAACTCTGGGAAAATACTTACTACCATTGGGGAGACCGCCCTCGAACTGGCAGCTTGTATGTATGATCTGAGGAATGGGGGCCAAATGAAAGTACAATCCTCCCATCCATTAACGGACGCAGAAATGCTAGCGGCCGCTAACATACCGCTTCCCTCATCCCCTGAGGAGCTTGACAAAGATGAGAGGGATGGGCAGCAACATACAGGGAACGCTTCCTCACAGAGCCTACCAGTCTCCAAAGGGTGACGGCATAACCTGATTATGGGCTTTTTCTCCTCCCGTAAGGAAAAAGTCAACTGGGCAATCAAGATGTGAATCTAAAAACTAAAGTAGCCTGGGTTCAGAAACTAGACAATCTTATTGTTACGTGGGACCCGCCTGGGTGTGTTGCCCCTTTAAGGGGATGTGTTTGTCCTCACGTGTATTGCCCCTTTAAGATGGGCCATGACTGCGTCATGGCCCAAGCTAATAAAAGGAGCCCCTGCAGGCACGTGAGACAGAACGGCTGCAGACTCCGTGGAAGGTTGGTCTGAGTCCGTGTCTCCTTGATAATGTAGGCCGCAGGCCTACCTGTGGGAGGTACAGGCCTGCAGGCCCTGTTGACATGGGACTCTCGTGCCAGGACGGTGGCCGAGGTCCGCATGGTCAGGACCCTGGCAGGCTGTGCCCCCACCCCGATGGCGCTGGTGTCCCATAGCGCCGAAGGGCCTGCCGGATGGACATGGCAGGCCCCAAACTCCCACAGGCGCTGGGCCTGTTTGGGTGCTGTGAGGAAGCAGCACCCCGGGGGTGCCTGCCGGATGGACATGGCAGGCGACCCCCAACAATGTGCTGTGAGGAAGCAGCACCCCTGTGTTGCCTGCCATATGGACCTGGCAGGCGACTCCCAACAATGGCGACGAGGAACGGGCCTCGCGTGCCCTGAAGACGTCGTAGTGTGGCGGGCCCATCTACATCTGGGCCCGCGTTGAGGAACTTGTGTGCCGGGCCCAACACCAACTGGGCCCGCAGGAGGATGGAAACATGGTGGGCAGCTGCCTGCCCATCCCCTGAGGGGGACGGAAGAGGTCTGCGGCGTCGGCCGCGTGGGTGGCTGCACCCCTCCCCCACCTGCGAGCCGCGGTGGGGAGGAGCGGCAAACATCGCCGCAAACAAAAGAATAAAAAGGACAGAGGGTGGCGGGCCTGAATCCAACCGGGCCCGCAAGAAGACAACGAAGATGCGGGCCCACATCCAACGGGGCCCGCAGCGGCAAGGAGGAGGATACTGCCTCTGCCGCCCGGAGAGGAGGAGGGTCCTCCCCGCGAGGGGTATGGGGCCCCCACAAGAAGTACTGGCGGCCGGAGCCGCAATACGATGTTTGGCGGCATCCGGCCGCAACAAAAGGGAGCGGCCCATCCCCCACGGGAGCGGCCATGCCGGCGGCGTATCCAAAAAAAAAAAAAAAAAAAGAGGCGGAGGCGGGGCCCAGCAACAACGGGGCCCGCAAGGACAAAGGACGGCGAGCTGCCGGCCCGTCTCCCGAGGGAGACGGGGAGACGCGACGCTGTCCCATAACCATGAGAGGTGGCCCTGGGAGGAGGAGCTGCTGCCTCCACCCCGTGTGGAGGGGGATGTGCGGCGGTGGCCGCGTGAGCTGCCCCACCTCACAGTCCCGAAGAGAGAAGAGGCGGCCCCGAACCGCGAGCGGCGTCAGCTGCATTAAGATGCCGGGCGGACCCCCTGGCCGTGGAAGGGAGACGCTGCCCCCCCCGCACGATGCGGCGGCATCTCCCGCGTACAAAACAGCTGAGGCGGGCCCAACATCAACCGGGCCCAGAAAAAAAAAAAAAAAGTCGTCAACAAAGGAAAGTGGCATCAGCCGCACGAGCTGATGCTGGGCCCGCCGTAAGGGGGAAGATGATCCCTGATGGTGGGTCCTCCCTGGCTGCGGCCCTCTGTATGGGGGTCCTCGTGTGGCCAGGGGGCAGCCTGCCCGCAAACCCTGTTGTGGAAATAGTGCAGCTGCGGGCAGGGAACAAACATCCGCCCGTGAGGAGAGACGCATTGCCCCGCCAAAGGCCGCGGCCCTCTGAAAGGAGGGTGCTCGTGCGGCCAAAAGGGGGGGATCTAGCCCACGCCCCGTCCCGCGGCGCTATGCCAAGAGAAAAAGAAGGGAAAGAAATAAGAACGTCCAGTGGGAAATATAGACTGCCCCCAGCCGAAGCAGTGAGACCGAGTGCCGCTGTGGAGCGCCCACCTGTCCCACCTCAGCCAGCCTGCCGCGAGGTGCCCTGGGCAGAGTAACCGCCCCCAACAGTTCCAGGCGGTGAGACATAAAAAAAGAAGCAAACACTTGCGGTTCACTAAACGTTCAGGCTGCTGGCAGGGCGATTCCACGCCGCCCAGAGGTACAGTTTGATGCGCTCTATGTCAGAACTGAAAGGTGCCTGATACTCCGTGTCAGCCCGGGTCAGGCTGGAGGTGAGAAAGCTCTGGATCCGAGCGGCACAAGAAAGAACCCGATCCCTTCAAGATCCGGGGCCACAGATAGATGTAAATCCCAGCAGCTCTACAGGGTCGGGGAGGCGAAAGTGCGAACATGGCCCCCGCAGTGATTGGCGAGGAGAACAACCAAGCAATTTTGTGTTGGAGCTGTGCCATCAGAGGCCTCAGTGGGATCCCGGGCCAGGAGGCAGTGACATGCTGTGAGAGTACTAGCCCAGAGTTCTCCTCTCCACGTCAGCAATGTTCCTGCGCTGCCCAGGCAGGGGTTTGTGTCTCCCTTATGGTCGGAGCACACCTACAAAGATCGGCTACAGCAGTACCCGTGCCTCTGTCTACTGCCAGACACACACGAGAGGCAATACCCGGAGAGGGCCACGTTGCCCAACGTGCCTCAATGAAGATTCTGGGCTGCTGCTGTCGAGAAGCCACGGTGCTCTGGAAGGAGCAGGAGAGAAGAGAATGCATGCTTCCCGTTGGAGCTCTTTGCATCGAAAGGGTGCTCCATTGGAAAAAAATCCCAGGCGGTGAGTGCACCAGACACAAAGCAGAGCGACAGCACCAGCCCCCATGGGGTCCACACCACCTTCATAGCGGGGCGCCCACCCTCGTATACTAAGGCCCCAGCCACGACGTTGGACATTGTGTGCACTGTACACCGCACTAACGGCACCGTCCATGAGGTGCTGCAGGGGATGCAGCGTTGGCAGCAGAACAAGACCCGGTACCCTGCTACATCGGTCGGAAGGAATGCCCGACAACATGGAGGTGATCATATCCCCGAACAGTGCCGTCGGAACATAATCCACCCTGCCTATCATCTTAGTGGCACTGACTGACTGCCACGGAGGACAATCTGGCTGCCTGTCATTAATGACACCCTGCATACTATGCCATCGAAGGGACAAGCTCGACAGGCTGTGGGGAGGATACCTGCTGGACCCCTGAGTTCAGTCGACACCTTGGGTGTGACCAAGTGACCAGGCAGCCTTGGACCATAAAACTATGAATCAGGGCATTAGTCGAGAAATGGGTTGCAGCTCATGACGAGTGCTTGTGCGCCCTTCTGTGCCCCTGGAGGAAAGAGGTGTGCCAACTAAGAATCAGGGCATTAGTCGATAAATGGGTTGCAGCTCATGACGAGTGCTTGTGCGCCCTTCTGTGCCCCTGGAGGAAAGAGGTGTGCCAGATCGGGGGAGCATCGCCGACAAGAAAGGGGTGAGTGATGCCATGTCGCTCCGTAATAAATCAACAGCACACGGAGCAGCCTGGATGCCCTGTGACCTGCGGCGCGCTACTCTGCTCTGAACATCAAGTGACTATGCCGATGTGGCCCCTGGTACCCGCTAGGTGCGGCTTTGCCGGCTGTGAACTACACCATCGATGGACCTGAACTTGGGAAGTGACTCCTGAACGGACACTGATGGGAGATGGACTGGTTTCCTGCTGCCCCGCTGTTGTTTAAAGAGGACTCAGTAATCTTGTGTTTGATGCTGTGAACCTGCATAGTAACTACATGCTTTAAGGGGTCTCAGGCGAGAATAATCGGGTGAGGCTGTGCTCCCACAGTTGCGAGGTGTGCATGCAATACCGGTAGACAACCATGGTGTTTGTTTGTGTAGGGTATCGTTTCGAGCCCCAGGTTAATAAAGGGTTTTGTAAACTGTGGTAGAACTGCCGATGTTCCTCTAGCAGCTTACCTGCAACGAATGTCACCTGTGGAGTGTGTTTAGAAATGGGTTAATATGTTAGGTCTTTAGTGGTGTGAGCAAGCTGAGTATGTGGCGGTGGCAAATCTCATCATTTGCCCACTCCACAAGTTCTAAACCAACAAGCATGTTAGTGTTTTGTAACAGGCGGGATGCCTGGATGTTTCAGCACTGTTTGTTTGTTCATTATGAAAAAGGAGGAGTGTTACGTGGGACCCGCCTGGGTGTGTTGCCCCTTTAAGGGGATGTGTTTGTCCTCACGTGTATTGCCCCTTTAAGATGGGCCATGACTGTGTCATGGCCCAAGCTAATAAAAGGAGCCCCTGCAGGCACGTGAGACAGAACGGCTGCAGACTCCGTGGAAGGTTGGTCTGAGTCCGTGTCTCCTTGATAATGTAGGCCGCAGGCCTACATGTGGGAGGTACAGGCCTGCAGGCCCTGTTGACATGGGACTCTCGTGCCAGGACGGTGGCCGAGGTCCGCATGGTCAGGACCCTGGCAGGCTGTGCCCCCACCCCGATGGCGCTGGTGTCCCATAGCGCCGAAGGGCCTGCCGGATGGACATGGCAGGCCCCAAACTCCCACAGGCGCTGGGCCTGTTTGGGTGCTGTGAGGAAGCAGCACCCCGGGGGTGCCTGCCGGATGGACATGGCAGGCGACCCCCAACAATGTGCTGTGAGGAAGCAGCACCCCTGTGTTGCCTGCCATATGGACCTGGCAGGCGACTCCCAACACTTATGATGCTCGAAAACCCAGAAATTGACAATCCTATATCTGTAAACACATTGAGGAAGAACTTGCCCATAAACATACGCTTGATTGACCTAACCTTTGATGACACGCCTCCCGGTACGAAACGCTCACTCTCACACATGTTCCGAGTTCACCATCCCCAACTCCATTACCCCCACAACGTTTGTCAGCAATTATGAGGAAAATGGAGGACTACCCAAGAGAGGTCCAAGATGACTGACTAACGGAAACAAATCAAGTCCTGCGCATCTTAGTGTCACTCAATGATGAGTCCATTCAGCGTGAGACAAAAGCATTGTTGTTAGAATCTTTATTGCTTACGCTAGACCACCGAGAGATTCTCAAGGCAAATAAAGACTTACTCCTTCCTCGCAATGGCGAGGATGTGGAGCACAGAGGGCACAAAGAGAGCGCTGAGGAAAATAGGACAGGATGAAAAACCCATGCCCGATCGAGAATCAATTAATCCAGACGGCAATTAGATACACCCTGGAGCAAACAATACAGTACTTGGAAAACAACATGAGGTGTCTCAAATGGGCGCTTCCATGCCCAAGTACACTTTGAATAGTGACCCTCAAACGGTTACAGAGATACCGTCTAGTTTCGAAATGGAAACAGAAGGCGAGCATTCAATTGTAGTGGTCCCTATAACCAGGAACAAAGGTGAAAGAGGTCAACGAAGGAGAGGGATGAAGATTAACTGTCAAGGTGGGGAGCTAAAGAAAAAATCCAAGAACTGCATAGATCCAAAGGCGAAGAAGCAAACTGCCCAAAAATGTGCAAATCTGCTGTTTTCAAAACCAGAGTTCAAGCATACTGTGGCCAAACTAAACTCTATTGGAACATTCGTGGAGGGAAAAAAATAACTCCTGCATCCCCTCAAACATCAGTGGAATTGAGCATAAATGATTTGGTTGCAACGGATGTCAGCTTAAAACAGACAGGATGCCTTGCCTGAGCCCCCCTCAAAACCAACACCTATGCCACATGAATATCGCAGGAATGGTGATCTGCCCAAATGTTCCATATTGAGGGCCCCCTATGGGATACCTGAGCAACCAAGGTGAGAGGGGCTGCTCTCTACTTCGGCTAGTTGCTCAAAGCCAGAATACACGCGGCACGTTTGCTTCCCGACAGGCCTATATGGGTATCAATCTGTTAAAGCCCAAAGGGTCAACAGGGAGAAACTCTTTTGACTCTCACTATTGAAAGTGTTTTACAGGAAACATCAAGTACAGTGCTAACCCTTACACATTTCTTGTTGTTTCGGTTAATACCGTCACCCATACATGTTTGTTCTGAAGATCTTGACAAGAGCAAGGGCGTACTGATATTGTGACATTGTTTGTGAAGTCAAGAATCCTGTTTGACGTTCCATTGAGAGAGCGCAAGAATATACACAAATTAGGATTTGATATTTCTGCCCATAAGGAGGTGTCAGCTCGTGGGGAAGGGCTGAAAAGGCCTCACAAAGCACCTGGGCCTCCTTCCAGGCAGGATAAAGGTAATCTAGTGGGGGAGCAGGTGTTAATACTGAAAAAGAAAATACTGGCCTTTGAAGAAAGTATAGATTGGTCATGGTTATTTAATAAGTCATCATGCTAGATTGCTTCTGCTACCCCTAAGGGTAGGGCCCGGACAGGTGTATTAGAACTAACAGTTGCAACAGGGAATACTAGGGGCAATATGATATGATATGGCATTATAACACGCCTATACCCAAGTGTTTCAATGGAGTACAGTAGAGCTCTAGTCGATAATAATCAACTTATTAAAGACCCACACAATAGTTGCTCTCCAAGAGACTGGATTGATACCCCCACCCCTCCTCTTTGAACGGCTATCTGGTTGTTACCCAACCTGCACGCCAGGGTCTATTCGGGAGACCATATGGAGGCCTTATTACACTTATTAAAATGACGATGGTAATAAGAGTAATATCTAACCACGATGTGGCATTAGGGGTTATGGCCACTCACATGCAAATGTAGACATCGACTAAAATTGATGTTCTGGTGGTAAATGTGTATTGGCATATAGGTATCTGCACACTTCACAAGGAACCAGAACAAATCAATTTACTGATTAGCGACTGGTTGGGAGACAATCAAGGAGGCCAGATCATACTGTTGGGAGATCTCAACTCAGACTGTGTACAATGCATGTGTGCGCGGGAACAACGATTGGACACTGGCCAGATTACCCGGAAAGTACGCAATGGCATTCAGGGGGAATGTGCCTTAGGGGGCTTGGATTACAGCCTCTAAATGGTGCAGCCTGTGGGGATGTCCCGAAACGTCCCACGTGGACAGATGGACAACATTCCTCCACAATAAATTATATCCTTGTGGGGATTGGACTGCACGAGAAGTGTTCCAGACTAGAAATAACTAGGATGGACTCTAGTGACCATTCCCTCTTGATAGGTTACTTTGGTGCCTGGGATAGAGGTGATCGAATGAATGAATATAGTCTGGGAGGGCTTAATCTCCAATTTAACATAACGGGAGGGAGGATTACCTGGTCACCGCCCCCGGCTCAGCGTGTGAATGGATATATGCATGACTTCTGGAATGTGTCTATTTTGGTGCATTGGAACAATACCCTTGGTGTTGACAATTATGTGGGATTCATTATGGACGCCATTGATCAGAACATGGGACGCAAGGGCAAACATATAAGGACTCAGAAATCCCATACACATACATACAGCAATGACTTAGCCAAGGAGAAATTACTCACACCTAAATCAGGTTGGTCCAAAGGCACACTCACATTACCTATGTACAAAAAAGGAAGAGATTAGACCCCTATGACAAAAATAAAAAAATTGGGTGAGGGTATCTTGTTGAGAGAGGCTGCAGTTGGATGCGGAACGAGTGCTCTCTTCCTAATGTAACAAAAACTTACAGGAATTTTGGTCGCTGATGAACTACCAAGAAATTCAACATAAGGGCCGGTTAGTAAATGCTGTCACCGAGGACGAGTGGGTAACACATTTTAAAAGTCTCTTTGCTTCGTTACCTACTGTGAGACCCAGTGTAGTACCATCCATTGAGGACAGTAACTCAGCCGTATGTACAGATGTGGGAATGGAGGTAACACTCAAAGCTATCCAATGCATCAATGCCTCTAGTGCTCTGGGACCAAATAGACTATCCAATTTTCTTTTTAAATCTTATCTACAGATCTGGCCAAGAATCCTTTCGACCTTGTTTACAGAAATTGTGCGAACTGAACAATTTCCTCCTACCTGGGCAGAGGCCATGTAGTCCCAATTTACAAGAAAGGTCGCTGCACAGATCCATGTAACTCTCGACCAATTGCCATTATTGAAGCTGATAGGGAAGGTTTTCCTAGCTTACTATTGAAGCATTTGGAGTGGGCACATCTCAAAATGGCAGACAGGCTTTCAAGGACACGTGGACGGGCTAAATGGTCTCTTGCTAAGGTATATGCACCAACAGGCGTGTTCTAAAGGAAATTCTCTGGTCCATATGGCCTCAACTGACCTTTCTGCCGCTTTTGAGTGTGTGCACTGAAACCTGCTGTGGAAGAAACTACAGGGCTGGGCTATACCGGCAGGTTTACTGAGGTTACGGATTGGCCTGTATGATCAAACATCAATTCAGGTAATTTTGAATCAGCAAGGTGTGCTTACTAGGCCCACACGGACATACCGAGGGGTAAGGGAGGGGTGTGTGGTAGCCCCATTTCTTTTTAACATATACATCTCAGATAAGGGTGACTACTTACAACCTAAGGCCTTGGCAACTCCAAAACTGCACAGTATTAGCCCATTGTGACTTGCTTACGCTGATGACCTCATGGTCTTTGATAAAACTCCTATAGGCTTACAACAGTTGTTGGAGGGAGTTGTCAGTTTTCTAACTGCCCATTCCTTGGCAATTAACATTTCAAAAATTAAGGTCATGTGCTTTACGAACAAAAGAAAAAAGTACCATTCAAATTGCACATAGGAAGTAAACAGGTAAAGACAACAGACTCCCCCCTGTATTTGGGCTCCAATATCCTTTCTTGTCTCACGTTTTGAGCACGGGACAAGGTGGAGCTCCTAAGCACAACACACGCTCGAGCTTTCCCCAGCACGAGCCGACAGTTCGGTATCAGCTATCGGGTTCTTTGATGGTCAAGTCTCTTTCACTAAAAGTCTCTCGCCTTAGAGGGCCCAATGCACTCAACAAACAAACAAAAAGTTCTGTTCCACACATACATTGGGTGATGGCTTCACCCCCGAGTCCTCCTCTTCTGGGTGCACACCTTTCTCGAATCACAGTCTCCATCTGCCGGGTTCATTATGGCTTTCCTCTATTTCACAAAATCTTTATGTCTTTTTATACAGTTCTCATGGACATCCCTCTGCCGGGTTCACCTTTGTCAACACACTGTTTCTTGGGACTTTAGACTTTGCCCCTCTATTGGCATCCCTCCTCCGGGTTCACTCTTGCCACTTTTCACTTTAGCAGGATTCACTCCCCTTTATGTTCTCAGAGGTTTTCTCTTTTGATGCAGGGTTCACAGCCCTTGCCCTCTTAACAGTTTTCCGGTCAAAGACTTTTGACTGTACATGGATTTTGCTGGACCTCCTCTATGACCACTTTGACCTGTCTTGGCGTCTCTTCTATAGCCTTCTGGTATTAGTCGTTTTATACAACGCAGGAGCAACCAGAGTTTCTCAAGTTAGCACCCACTTGGTGCCGGTCTCCTCTGCAGCTGGCTTTCCCTTTACTATTCACAGTCTTTGAATTCTTCTCAATCTGCCACTTTGCAGGTTTCATTGAACACAGTTTGGTTTCTTATCGGTTTCCAATTCGACTCACAGGCTGTGATGAACCGCGTGGCTTTCCTTGTCCCTGGAGTCAAGGCAGGTACCATGGTAGCAGGAGTCGCCCTCGATCCGGCTTATCTGCGTAGGCACGCTCCAGGTACTGCTGACATCTGTTGCAGCACAGTTGGGCTATTGTTTGCGGGCTTACGTATCCTCTTACGAAGGCTTTGCAGTTCTTGGACGGAAAGGGCAAAGTCATTTCACTCCTTGCCACCCTCTCGATTCCCACCACCTTTCTCCTTCTCTTAAACTGCCAGATCTGGATAGATGTCTCCTTGTGCAGTCTGCCTTGCTTGTCGTGTGCTTTCGTGCTCCACCTTTTATCCCTGTGGGTAAGTGGAAGGGCCGTCAGGTGTCTGTGACTCTGGTCAATTGCCTGACTTTGTCTGACCCTTGCATTGGGATATGCCAGGTAAACGGCTCTGGTGTTAGTCCGTTGAAAGTGTTCATGTCGGAAAAGGGGGGGAGGGCAGTATTTTCAAATGTCCTACGTGGTAGGATGGGTAAAAAGTATTGGAAGACGACGGGTGAGACACAGATACAGCGTCTCACCCGTCGGTGTCCCACTTCAACTCCCCAAGGAACGCCCATTCAGGTCATCCTCCCTCACTGGTTTTTCACCCAGGAACTGAATTTAAAAGCAATGGCCGTGTCCTGGCCACCTGGATGACAGATCCCAGAGGACTAACTAGGGGGACGCCTTCAGGTTTCTCACATAACCTTCCTCCATGCGATCTAGCCATATTTGTTTCACATGGGAACCGGGAAAGAAAATCTACATTTCTCTGGTCTTTTCCCTTCTGGTGTTTCATTGTGAAACAATAGGGTTGTAGGTCTAGAAACCATTGCATTACTCGAGGGTTGGACTCTTTGCATTGGCTAATCCAAACTAAAGATGAGTGGTCTGTAACAAGTGTGAACTTTTGTCTCAATAGTTAATACCCAAGATGGATAAGGGCCCATTTTATGGCTGGGGCCTCTAATTCTACCACTGAGTAATTTCTTTCACGTGAGAATAACCTGCAACTGGTGTATAGTATGGGATGTTCTAGTCCGTCGTAACCCTGTAAAGGAGGCATCCATCTGCAACACAAACTCCTTTGAGAAGTCAACTACTTTCAGGATTGGATTCCGGCATGACGTCTGTTTTAGGATGTTATAGCACACCTCGTCATCGTTGTTCCAATGAAGCTTCTGGGGTTCAGCATTTTTAAGTTCATCTGTCAGCCGGGCTGTTTTGTCCGAAAAGTTAGGGATAAACCTGTAGTAGTATCCTATTAACCTGAGGAAAGCTCTAAGGTCTTTTTTAGTCTTAGGAGTTGGTGTATCTAAGATGGCTTTTACCTTTTCATGTTGGGCTGTACGTTTACGAAGAAGCCAAGATATTTGACGGCTGACTGTGCCAAGATGCATTTAGCTGGATTAGCAGTTAGGCCAGCGTTTCTGAGGACCTTCATGGTGGTATGTATATGGAAGAGATGGTCTTCCCAGGTTTTACTATGAATGATATCTTAAAATATAAGCTCCACAGAAATCAGAGTAGGGTTGTAGGATGTTATCCATAAGGCATTGAAACGTGGCTGGCGCACCATGTAGGCCGAAACAAAGGACTTTAAACTGGAATAATCCAAGAGGCATTGAGAACGCTGTTTTGTCCTTGTATGGCCCATGTACGGGCCAGTACCCTTTTGTCAAATCTAGGTAAAATAGAAAGGTGGCTGTCCCGAGTTTATCAATTATATCATCAATGCGATCGAAATCCGATATGGCATTAACTTGACGGAAGTCTATAAAGAATCTCCAGGAATGGTCAGGGTTAGTGATCAACACGATAGTAGAGGACCATGGACTTGAGGAGGGCTCAATAATATTAGCTTTTAACATTTTGTTGACTTCCTTAATCACTGCCTGTTTACAGGGTTCTGGTAGACGATATGGTTTTAAGTGACCCACTTTATCTTTAGGTGTTTGAATATAATGGTATGTACCTTTCACTCTTCCTGGTTTTTCTGAGAATACATCTCGAAAATAAACTACTACATCTTTTGGATCTTCTCTCTGTTGAATAGATAACTCGGAAGGAATTAGGTCAAAGTTATCTATGTCTTCGGGAACCAGGCAAGCTAGTACTCTGGCATGGGTGGGTGATGGGTTCTATTTCCACTCCTTCAGGAGGTTTATGTGATATAAGTGAACTTTCTGCTTTCTGTTTGGTTGGGCTATTGTATATGTGCAGGTTCCCATCCATTCTATTATCTCATAAGGTCACTGCCACTTGTAGACAAGTATGTTTTCTGAGGTGGGTAGGTGGACAAGTACTTTCTGTCCTATAGAGAATGATCTTAACTATACTGTTTTATCATAATTGGCCTTTTGCTGGCTCTGGCCCTTTCCCAGATGAGTGTAAACTAAGTCCCAAACCAACTTCATATGTTCTCGCATTCTAGTGGCGGTTTGTGAGATTGGAATGGGGGCCGCCTCTCGTTCTTCCCAGGTTTTCTCTAAGCATGTCCAGGACATCTATGGGTTCTCTTCCATAGAGTAACTCAAAGGGAGAAAAACCAGTGGCAGCCTGGGGGTTTTTTCCCACTACAAATAGTACCCATTCAGTCCCAGTTTTTCCCGTCCTTGTCTACCAATTTCTGTAAAATTAGCTCCAAGGTCTTACTTAATCTTTATACCAACCCATTGGTCTGGGGATGGTACACAGAAGTTCGCAAGGTATTGTGAAGTAGCTCTTTAACTTCAACCATGAGCTTACCCATAGAATTTGAACATTGGTCGGTTAGGATTTTCTTGAGGAAGCCAACCCTAGAGAAATACGGTACAAGATGTTTAAGGATTTGCCGGGTGGTGTTGTTTCGCATCGGGAATGCCTCGGTATATTGGGTCGCATAATGCATGATCAACAGGACATGCGTATTGCCCAATTTAGATATCTCAAGTGGTCCTATTATATTCATACCAATTCTTGAAAAGAGGTTTTCTATGATTGGCAACGGGTTCAAAGGGGCAGGCAATGGGATATGCATGCTGATCTTTTTGCAGATTTCACACATCTGGATGAAGGTTTTTATATCGGCATGGATACCTGGCCAATAAAACTACCCACTAACGTGTCCTAAATGTCCCCCGGTAAAATGGGAATGCGCAATCTCTACCACGACCTTTCGGTGGCTCTTTGTTTCCCCAACTGTGTTTTTACCAAACCTTCTGTGGAGGTTTCCCTTCTGTAAAGTAACTGTAGCTTTAGTAAGAAAAAGGGAGCTCCCTTCTCTAGGCCTTCTTCCAGAATTTCTTGTGAAAAAAGCTTCAGCAGAAGCTGGGTCCTTTCACTGGACAAAGGTGAAGTCGGGATAGATGGTGGGTTCTTCTCCTTTCTTCTCCTTTCTCCGATGTTAAGAGATTTATCAGCTTCCCCAAAGCCTAAATTACCTCTTTCTGTTTTATTTGGCATGCCTTCTTTAAATCGAGGAAATAGAACTTGTTCCAAAATGCCCTGAGCAATTTGATCCCTCCCCCCGACATACCTCAAAAGGGACTTCACCATGATTCTGTAAAAGAACCTTCACATCTCCCCGGAAGTCGGATCAATAACGCCTGCTAGGACATCTAACCCTAACTTCCACGCCAAGCCAGATTTTGGGGCTAATCGTATGTAGCACCCCAGAGGGGATATCAAAATCAAGTCTGAAGGAATCATTCCTCTTTTCCCAGGGGAAATACTAGCTTCACTACTGATACAGATAGCAAACCCAATTGATTCCTTTGTGACAATGGAAGGGTTAGAGGCTCTATGACTAATGTTTCAATTGAGTCACAACCCACCCCTGACACCACATGTAAGGAACTCATGGCGGCACCAGTAAAGACAGACACAAGTGATCACAGTTCAAGGGTGTTTATTGAACAATGAATGCAGGGTGGAAAAATGCCTAACCTAAACCTAAAATCTAAGATGGGAGCAAACGTCGAAAGTCAAATGAAAAATAAGGCAGCCCTAGTCGTGTTGTGTCAAATAAAAAGGACCTATACTAAAAAAAAAAAACGATTGGCACATCCTTACAACTAATTACAGAAAGAGTGTGGGATAGGGTTTTCAAAAGAAGTGTTCACAAATAATATGTCAGGATGTGATTGCCAGGGGTCTCTCTTCCCCATGCTTTGGGCACAGGACGAGTTGTAGCTCCTCAGCACGAACCGACAGTTCGGTATGAGCTATCGGGTTCTTCGATGGTCAAGTCTCTTTCACTAAAAGTCTCCTGCCTTCGAGGGCCTGATGTACTCAACAAACAAACTAAATGTTATGTTCCACATATTCATTGGGTGATGGATTCACCCCTGAGTCCCACTCTTCTGGGCACAGACCCTTATCGAATCACAGCCTCCCTCCATCGGGTTCACTATGGCTTTCCTCTATTTCACAAAATCGTAATGTCTTTTTGAACAGTTATCATGGACATCCCTCTGCGGGTTCACCTTTGTCAACACACTGTTTCTTGGGACTTTAGACTTCGCCCCTCTTTATCGGCATCCCTCCTCTGGGTTCACTCTTGTCACTTTTCACCTTGCGGGTTTCACTCCCATTTATGTTCTAAAAGGTTTTCTTTTTTGATGCAGGATTCACGTCCCTTGCTTTCTTAACAGTTTGCCGGTCAAAGACTTTTGACTGTACAGAGCTTTTGCTAGACCTCCTGTATGACCACTTTCACCTGTCTTGGTGGCTCTCCTTTGGCCTTCTGGTATTAGTAGTTTTATTCAACAAGGGAGCAACCAGAGTTTTTCGAGTCAGCACCCACTTGGTGCCGGTCCCCTCTGAAGCTGGTTTCTGGTCAATTGCCTGACTTTGCCTGAACCTTGCATTGGGACATGTCAAGTAAACTGCTCTGGTGTTAGTCCATTGTCTTTCAGGTTGTGTGAAAGTGTTTGTGTCGCAAAAAAGGGGCGGGGCAATATTTTCTAATGTCCTACGTGGTTGGATGGGGAAGATGTATTGGAAGAAGGGGAATACCATGTCTCACCCATCTGTGTCCCACTCCCCAAGGACCCGCCCCATCCAGGTGATTCTCCCTCACTGGTCCACCACCAGGAAATGGATCCAATAGCGATGGCTGTGTCCTGGGCACCTGGATGACAGATCCCTGGGGACTAGCTAGGGAGACACCTTCAAGTTTCTAACACCTCTCTGAAGACAAGGGCAATATCTATCCCTCTACAGGAAAATGTTGTCCCCCTCTAAAGATTCACTATACGAAGACCTGAAGCATATTAATGAACAAAAGGGCCTCCAAACGCTTGCAGATTTCACTGCCATATGTAAAGATCTGATTCTAAAGTGTGGGGGGGACACAGATGACATTATTGGCAACCCGGACAGGCTAAAGAGAGCTTCATATGACTGGGGGTTGGGCCTGTACGGTGGATACATTCCAACAATATCCATCCATGATTCATCTGAAGGGTCATCACAAAAGAAGAGGAACCCTTGCACCCTTCCTAGCTGTATACACAGAAAAAAACTCACATCTATTTCGGTTCCGCTGAAATATATAACATACAAAAGAGATCCTTATGTTATGCGCTATGATCTGGTAGAAGACGGGGGGTTGTCTTGTAGATTCTGTCAAAAAAGCGATCAACAGGAAACATTGAAACACCTGTTGTTGGAATGTCAAGGCTTAAGGGGCCTACGGGCGAATATTTTTAGAAAGCTTAAAACTTGAACACAGAGTTTTTGGAGGACATGTCTTTCGGGATCAACTACATCAATAATGGTTGCAGTGGTGAGATTTTTTAAAGAAATTAATTTGGATAAAAGGTGTTGATGTTACAAAATACATGAATTAGAATCCCACTAATGTAATGTATGACTCTGAAATTGTTATCAACTGAATAATTATTTTCTTGTCTTTCTTCATTTTTAATCAATTCTTCCATATTGTATCGACTTTGTCTTTTATATAATTTGTTAAAGGTTAACGTTTTAACCAAATGACAATAAAAAAAAGAAATAGAAATAATATACATTTTGTATGGTGTTACATCACAGGTTGTCTTTTATCAATACAGCATTTATGTGGAGGTGTCTGTGTTTCCCACTATCTCTTGACAGCCTGTGCTGTAAAGAATGGTTTCCACATAACAATATGCTAGGAAAAAGAGCTCTAACACATGCCTATTTAGTCCACAGATGGCGGTTTGGTATTGTTGCTCATTCTATCCCTATGAACATGTCTGGCCTTTCCCTTTGTCTGCCAGAGCAGGCCCTTGATGTTACTAGCATGAGAACACAATTTGTTATAATTCCACTAAGATTTGGCTGTCACTCGACAAGCTTGCATCATTTCAGCTAATCAGTGCACCATGTCCTGTCCTTGCGCCCGGGGTGACTTGTCTTTTTTTAAGTTACATTTATCGCTCACTGCTGGGAGTTAAAGTCCTGTGGGAAAGAGCAGTTTTAATTCTTAATTGTTGCACTGCCAATTCCTGTGCAACATTAGGCTTATCTATGCAAATGTTCCAAGCTCTGGCATTGTTTAGAAGGGTCATGTGCTTGAAGAGAAACGGACTCAACTCTGGCCTGTGTGTGTGTGTGTGTGTGTGTGTGTGTGTGTGTTGCTTATAAGTCTTTTCTAACTAAAATGGTAAGATGCTAATCGAGCTAAAGAACGCATGTTTTATTATACATGTAATATATAATTTATATAATATGTGCGTGTTTTCATAAACACCTGCCTGCTATTTCATGCTCAGAGTGAGAGAAAGAGAGAGAAGCTTTCTAGATGTGGAACTCTCATGCAATGTGTTTAGCCAATGTAAACTGGCAACACTCCTGTGTTTCATAACTCTAATCACCCTTTCTTTTCTATATTTCTTAAACTGATGCAAACTGCTACTATGCTGGATTAAAGAACATGTATGGGTGCCTAAATAAGATATGATATAAAAATGAATATGTAGCTGTCCTTTTCTGTTGGGCCTATGTGTAATGCCTGTCACTAAATGGGCTTGTTTATTTGTTTTTCTCTTCCCTCCTCTGTCTATTCTAGACAGGTTTCCAAAGGTTATATTTTCATGTAGGTTTCTTGTGCTTAATAAATGTATCCATATTTACAGATTCCCCAACAGTTCAGAATTAATCTTAACCTCTGTCATTTCTCTGGGCAAACCTCCAGACTTTCATTCTTTCCCTGGCAAGCCATTACAAAAGGGGAAAGACCATAGGCAAATCAGGCCTGGTTCCTCCCAAAAAGGGGCAGTCCACTCCGAACTACTTGGTCACATCCCTTCTGCATAAGAACACACAGATCCCCAAATGTATTGCAGCCTCATTGGGCCTCATCAGTGAGGAGTACCTGGGGTCTCTAGGCCCAGCAGGTACGGGACCCACGTCTGGGCATACCCGTCACACTCTGGTGACAAAGAAAAACAAAAGGGGTGATGGCTGGAAGGTTTAGAATTAATCTTAACCTCTAGCATTGCTCTTGGCAACCCTCCAGACCATTGTTCTCCACCTGTCAAGCCATTACAAAAGGAGAAATACCATATGCAAATCAAGTTTGGTCCCACCCGAAAAGGGGCAGTCCATCCCAATCTCCTTGGTCACAACCCTTCTCTATGAGACCACAAGAGGTGTAGCTTGGGTCTCAAGGCCCAGCAGGCAACAGGACCCATGTCTGGGCATACCCATCCCACTCTAGGTGACAAAACAAAAGCGGTGATTGCTGGAAGGAAAAGGATGCAAGCCATGATCAAGACACAGAAGAAAGAGGTTTGGATGAACTGTCAGTTTAGGTGCCCCAAGAACTGTGGTATCAGCATGCAAATGATGTGGGTTCAATCCAAAATTGTGAACTCGAACAAATCCAAGTAAACCCAGTACACCCTTACCGAGACAGCCACAATAAACACTGAACCAGAAGCAGGAATTTCTGTAGTGGTATACTTGTTACATCAGAGAATACTGGTACCCACAATAAGTTAATGTAAAACTGCAGTTTTAGCTATTAAGAGACCTGCACTGCATCCACCCTTGCCTTTGATGTAGGAGTCTCAGAATAATGTGAAGCTATATTAGAGTCTCGGTTTCCGCAATGCCGGATCGATTACCAATTGACGAGAAGAATGCTCCAGGGAGCCGGATTCCAACATTCATGCCCCACCATCTAGTTGCTGAGATCAGACATAGGTATCCAGGCAGTCCAAGTAATTCACAAGACCTGGGGAGGACACCTGTCAGGATCCCTGGCATCCCGTGAATTGGGTGGCACCTTCCGGGACAGAGGTCCAACAGCTGCGTGGACTCATCTCCTTGCATACTGTCCTTAGCGCGACACGCAGCGTTGTGTTTTCAGAGCCAAGACGAGACCAGGTGGAAGCACTGAAAAAGAATGCTGAGTGATGCGACTGAGCTTCTCAGCTTTGTCATGTCAGTTGCTGCAGTGTTCTGATTTTATTTCATTTGTGTGAAGTGCACTTGCACATTCTGAATGCTCACATGGACTAGTAGGTCCACCTCTATTTTTCATTGTTATATTTGCTTTTTATTCCCATGTTCCCTCCCTGTTGCCCTAAAGGCGCTTTGAAACACAATTTACTTGAAGTATAAGCGCCTTACAAATGCACAATAAATAAATAAATGATTAATGCTTGTTCTACGGATATCGTTGGGATCATTATTTGGTCTGTGCCTTGGCGGACTTGGACATTGTTTACTGGATTTTTACTGGGCCCGAGCTGGATAAGCCCTCCTGGAACTTGGCTTCTTGGAATTTAAATAACTGGGGTTCATGCCCTATCATTTGACTTCCTTCCCTGAAGGATTTTTCTGAAGTGTGGACCGGGCAAGTACTCTAAATAGGGAAGTATGAGGCTTCTTAGGTCTTCCCTTAGTTGCACCCTTGTGCATTCTGGGACAACACCACCTTCCTGGACATTTGTGTATACATTGTTTTCCCTTAAGGGCAGTCACCTCCTTAAACTGCTCTTCTATAGCTTTAGATTTCCTTACTGCGTACAGCCTGTTCAGATACTGCGGGGAAGGTGAGGAAGGGAACTGTGCAATAACATATGCTCACAGAATTGATGATAAATGTTTATTTTTCTCAGCAGCTCTAGCAGAACGCTGAGGCAACATTCCTCCTGCCTTTCGTCCAATTGGTCAGCCAGGTAGTGCATGTCCCCTTTCTAGTGGACACATTGGAAGAAAAGTATTTTACACGTACTTGTGGTTGCAGTCCGTATTACCACAACAAAAATGCATTTAAGGTTTTCAGGTCAGTGACAAACGTAAAATATTTTACGAAAATGTGTTCTTTATTAACTCTTCAAAATGTAAGGCATACATATTTTAAGGGGCACTCTTCAACAACACAATTTGATAGTTTCCTTGAAAATGAACAACCTATACCTTTTGGTCACAATTTATTTTCTTCAATTTCCATGATAAGGTGGCATGTGTCAGTGTTCACCCCTTGTATTCGGTATTTCATTAGCTCCCTGGTGTTTCAAAAAACTTCTTAGACCAGCTGTGGTTTGTTTTAGATTAAAAGAGGTGAGGATAATATACCAAGACAAACTGCTGCTTCCTGCTTAGGTCTGGTAAATACTCAAACATCTCCAAATAATTCTCTCCAGAGCATCTACGGTTTGCCAAACATTTCACGTTTGTTATTGCTCCTCCACAACCCACACAATGTTAGTCGCTGCTACAGATCAAAGAATTTTAAATGGATGCTGGCTCCAGAAGAACATGTTCCAGAGGCGTTTCTTAAAGACAGCCCAGAATCAGGGGAGATGCTTTTCCTTAATAAAGATGACTCTACTTACACTCTAGAGGTAGAGCGCAATTTTGATAATTCTGTTTTTCCATTTTATTTTATTGTTTAAAGTGCAGGCCTAGCTTGAGAGCAGAGGACCGCTGGTACAGGGTCAGTTCCATGTGTTAATATCCCAGCAAAAATATCGCCATACAAAAATATTGCCATATTTTTGTTGCGATATTAAGCCATGGAACCTGCGGGGGACACCCCTGCAACCAGAGGCGTTGCTATGGGGGGCCAAGTGGGCTATAGCCCCTGGTCTTTTGGTTGTAGCCCCGGATAGAATCTCAGGAGCTACAGCCAAAAGGCTAGCTAGCCCCCAGTCCCAACAGTTCCGACATTAGCTTAGCCCTGGATCTTTTACAGACCTAGCAACACCCCTGCTTGCACCTCCATATTTTTTTGAATGGATCAGAGGACACCCCCGAAACCGCCAGTCCCAATAATCCCATAAGTTATCCACACTAATAATATGGCCTATGGCCTTACCTCACGACCATATATATGGCCATATTGTTGTTGGGGATAATATTACCTGATACCACAGAGTCCGAGTAGCCAGCTTTTCGTCTGCCATCTTCTGACAGTAGCACAGTATCGCGATTGCTGTTTGTGCGTCCATTTGGATTAGTCCTAGGTCAAGTGTTGTTGAAAAAGCCACGTTTTTAGAGTTTTGAGAAACTGGAGAATTGTGTGGGTGTGAAACCACATCTGTATGGCGAAGATCGATGAACTCCTATATTAGATAAAATAGGGAGTATAGAGAGCAGCAGAGCCACTGCTGAAGTATACCATACAGAAAATAAAACCCATAGGGCCACTTGGTTTAAATATATCAAAACTATGTTTATTGCCTTACAGCTACCCACTTTTTGGAATAGGCCCAAGGTCCTAGTGAAATCTGATGCACTGTCAAGGTTGGGCAGAGGACCAAGAATTCTGTAGCCATGATGATAAGGGCTAAATTCAATGGCTATATTGAATGTTTAAAATTTCCCTGGGAAAACGTTCTGCAGATAACGGAGCCAAGACACGTTCATTTATCAGATTGTGCATAGGGGTCTTAGCCTTGGCTTTCTTTAGAGATAAATAATCACGTGAGAAAATCCTGTAAGGTCAATGAAAGTGTGGCTATGTGGAACTCGCGGTGCATTTTAGCTTGTTTGCGCACGGTAAGTGGCTTGTCCTAATCTTGCGTTTGCGTGGAGTCCGTTCTCTTAGGTTCGCTTTAATGTTGTGCAGAGGCGTAGATGATCTGGGCCCTCGATTTGAAATACTCAATATGTGTCTCAGTCGTGAAGATTATTATTATGCAAGCGTGCTAGTAATTTGAAATCTTCAAGATGGTCGCTTGCTGAGGTTTACTAGGGATGTGGGTGGACATCTTGATGGAAGTAGAATCTAAGTGGTAATTTGTTCCAGGCATGCGTGAGTAAATACAGAGAGCTCTATTGCAGGGAGATTTAGATTAAGACATTACTAAAGGAGGGGAAACCATACAGGTTGTTGACAAAATGTATTGAGTAAGGATAGGGAATGCAAAAGCATGGTGTAGGGTCTTGTCGGGGAAATACTAGTCTTACATACGAGTGATGTGAGTGACCTATTCCCTGGTTGGCTCAGTTTCGAATTTATGGAATTACGACCCTGCTGGGCAAGCTCCAATGTTGGATGCATTTTATCAGCCAACATTTGTTTTGTGTGAGGAAAACGTTCCTCTGTTTAATGGAGAAAAAAAACATATTAATTCTCTTTTTATGTGCATAGTATATTTTTGTAAAGCATTCCTAGGGAATTGCCCGCAAGTATTTCTGTCAGATAAATCTTGCATGTCGTAATTCTGCTTCGATATCATGTACTATAATTCACCGACTGATGTAATCAAATGGAGAAGATGTTTGGTAAGCTTTATTGTTATTGTGATTTATACCATGCACTGCTGCCAATTTATGGGTGCCAAGTTTTATGGGGATTGTTCGAGTGAAGTTGATTGATTGCATCTAAACTGTGTTTTCTTCTGATCTCGTTTCTTCACAGCGATTGTCAGCAAAAGGAACAAGGTCGATTTCCTTGAGAAATCATGAGATGCCCAAGTGCAAGATATTGATATTAAAGTTTCCTCACCTCACCGATTTATCGCACCTTCCTCCTTCTCTTACCTTTCTTTCCCAATAATTAGATGGCTTGTGTAGTTAAAGTGGCTCCTCACAGCACCTTTATCCTGTTTGATGTCGGTCGGGTCATGAGTGGAGCTGGCACACTTATTTGTGCATTTGGTACACTTTCAGCTAGGGGTGTTCTAGCAACAAAATCCTCTCTCTTTGGTAGAGGACGGCAGGATATCTGAAGGCAGCTGACTGGTCTCGAGACCATACCTTTCAATTATTTGAGCATAGGCAGATATATGCATTCACAAACCCGCCGCAAAGCTTGTAGCTTGCATAATAAGACGCCTCCAGTCTTGCAGAAGAATGTCTAATCGCCTTGGCTAATGGGAGAGACAGCGAAGATGCTACCTACATACAGCGGCAAGAATCAGCCGCTCCTCCCGCCCACCCACCATGATGTGCTCGCTCTCTCATGTTAGTTTAAGAACATCACTTGAAGACGCGCATAAAGACGTGGGAGCGCGCACACTGTGCGACGTTTTCTCAAATTCCAGAAGCAAGAGGTTCCAGTATACATTAGCTTTGCATGTTTTCACATCAAGGGCTAGCGCACTGACCGAAGATGAAATGGACACGCGCACACCTACTGTAGAGGATATCTCATGCTTATTTGGTGCCTGTGAGCTCAATGTCATATTTCTTCAAGTTAAAAAACATTGCTTTACATTTTTTTTAAAATGGCGCTTTCTTCAGTTGGACAGTAAATACATATTTAGCATAACAGCTGCCTCAGTCTTATTGAAGGATTCTTAATCTCCTCTCGCGTCCTCCAACACTCAGGGCACACCTCCAGCTTGACCCTCACCTGCGCGGCCCCCGTTGGCCCAGTTCTTCGCTTTACTACTATGCCATTCCTTCCCCCTGGCACACCTTTTGCCCATCCCCGTTTTGAGCCTCCACCCCTTTTCTTTGGTTATCCTGAGGAGCTTTGAGGCCCATTCATGCCACGTGGAGGCGGCAACTCTTTCCCCAGTTGGAGGTACTGACTTGATGATCCCCTGCAGCAGTTGCAATTCTGTCTTCCATCTGGAGCTATGCCATTAAAGTTCCGAACCCACTCGGTAGACCATGATTCCGAAATTAATCAGAGGATGCATGCATGAGTGGTTGCTTGACTCTGGGCATGGCTTCATGTTTCAGCGTAGGAGCAGTGGCGTCGCCAGGAATCAAATTTAGGAGGGGAACTGAGGGGGCCACCGACAAAAGTAGGTTGTGACGTCAGAAGCACTCCTGCAGAGAATCTTTTGTGCATCCCTCCCATCAGAATGTAATCACTATTGACCCATCATTAGCGGTTTTGTACTCCTCATTCTGATTGGAGGGGCTGCTCTTGGCTACATTTGTACTTTTGGCCGAGTTTATGCTTGCTTTCAGAGTTGAGTTTTCAGAGGGTGGTATAACCTTTTTTTTTTTGTTTAAAGACATTGTTAAAGAGGTTGGATTATTGTAATCTTTTCTAAAGCAACCGAATTTCGGTACTAAAGCCACAGGGCACACAGTCTAGGAGTTGCAAAGAATTTGGGAGGGGAATCTCCAATTAGTAATTTCTCAGCTGAGGGAGGGAAGACACAAGGAGGGGCCCTGGATTTCTTTTAAAAAAATGTTTATTAATAAAATAAATCTCCCAGCTGAGGTGGGGAGGGGCACAAGCGGCGTACGTGCAGTTATGAGTAGAGTCTGGTGTGATGAATCCAACAATGTCATCATTCCTTTTCCAGAGGAAGACTCTCCCCCATGTGGCCAAGGGACAGCAGCCGCTACCTGATCCTGAGCCTGGGGGTGGCTACATGAGGGAAGACCACATGGGTGGGAGGTGACCCTCACGTGGGTGACACAGCATCGTCAGATAGGAAAACATATCCCCCACCTTTCATTTTGAGGAATATTCCCTCCATATCTCAAGCCTTTATGACTTACTGTGATAGTTCCCTTCCACTACCCACAACACCTACTAAATATCCTGCGAGTGTAAAACAAAAACGCCCTGTCCTTTCTATATGAATGGAAACACTGGGACGAGGAGGCTGAATGGAGCAATGAACATCCATGAATGTGAAAAGCACAAGATGCGCTCTAGTCGTTATGAGCATAGGTGCCGGGACATTTAAAAACCCCATCCAGCATGGCTGGAGAGTCGCTGCCTGGAAGAGTCCAGTGAAACCGAGAACGCTAAAGGGAAGGACAGGAAGAGGGAGATCTGAGGATCTGGCTTGTCTGTGGCTGGGGAACGATATCTGAGCCTGAGAGCCCAGACACGGATGGAGAGCCGAGCGAGTATCAAGAGGCAGAGACAGCCAGACCCGAGAACCCAGACACAAGTGGAGAGCCGAGGGAGAAGTAAGTGGCAGAGACAGCCAGACCCGAGAACCCAGATGCGGGTGGAGAGTTGAACGAGAATCAAGAGGCAGATACAGCCGGACCAGAGAACCCAGACGCAAGTGGAGAGCCAAAAAACGTTAAAAAAAGTTGAATTCACCAGGTAGAGTATATAAACCTTCATGAAATGTTTGCACGCAATCCTGCGTTCTGTTTGCTGAAAGACCACTTTTCACAAATGGTGGTGAGTACATTTAAAGCCAGGCTAGTAGCGTGAAATATGAAATGTTGCACTTTACTCTCAGTGTATTATTTTAGTAGGACTATTCTTTGTTCTAACTATAAAAAGGCGTTGCTGCCTTCAGCCCATGATGTCACGTCATAATTTTATTTTCCAAGAATTAAGAGATTATCGCAAACATGTAAAATGCCCATTCTGTATTATATTATCAGCATTCGAGGGCATTTGCCATGACCACATATTAAAATTAATTATGATTAATCAAAGATTAAGGTCATGGCAAGCACAGCTGGCCAGTGGTAGAAGTGTACTCAAAAAAGTAGTGGAACTGTGGTCTCGGCAGAAGGAAAATGCAGCATATGGCAAGGTGTTGCAGCCGCGGCATTCCAATTGTTTAAGTCACTATTTAAGGCTCCAATTACAACTTTACACTTGCACAGGGACATGAATGGACATATCCTCTATAGAGAATGGTGAATATGGTTGTAAAAGTAGAGGAATGGTAAACAGAAAAAATAAAAGTAGTGGAACAACGCCCCGACCGTTCCTGCTCACTTCCATCACTGCCGCTGGCCAAAACTAAAGTTCAAAGTGGGCAATACCAAAATGATAATGGTTAAGTCTTAGGTTAAGTCTTAGGACTGTCTAGTAGTAAGAGTTTAATCACGAGGGCACTGGTTCAATCACAACTCCTCAATACAGCATAAAATGAGGCTATCATAGAAAGAAGGGGTTCCTCCTCATCTAAGATGGCAGAGTGTATCGCAGCAAGGTGGTACATCAAACCATTTATGGGGGAGACATATGAGGGGTGCAATTGAAGGATTGTCTGGATTCCATTGAGAATGCCATTCTAAAGACATCGTTGGGCATCAGTAGGTCTACATCAAGTGCCCTGGCACACAAAGAACTAGATATGTCTTTCATTAAGGGCAAAATTAAGGGTATAACTGCATTTTGTTGGGCAAAGGTCTGGCAAGGCCTGGTCTCTGTTATTTAGAGGTCATTGTGTCACCGGTTTTCATACCTTCTAGGCCAGCTCCAGGCAGACAGAATTGAGGAGGCTGCGTGTAGTGTGACCAAGTATTACCACTCAGTTGCTCCAGCCACCACCTATTTCACCAGTCATCTTTCGGCGTCCTCATCACTGGCATACTCAGCAAAGGACAGAAATAGACAAGAACCTCAACCTTTTGTGCTTGATAAGGCCAGACCCGTTATCCTGCATTTCACCTATAAAGTAGTCGCTACTACTCGCTAAAAGACATCACCATTTGCCTCCTAATGCCACAGCCTACACCTACCCTTGCTAGGGTTAGAATGGCAAAACGCCCTGGGCAGCCCCAGCAGGCTACCCCAGTAAACCTGAATACCGCCCTTACCACCATCCAACACCCACAGAGAACACACACATGCCTATTCATGCTGATCAATGCTTGCTCAGTTGTCACTCGTGCGGCAGACATTTCTGACCTCATTTCGTATAACAACCTTGACACCCTCTTCATCCCCGAATTATTGTTTTCTCCATTCTCCCCCTATGCATTCTTCTTCTTCTCAATTATCGGAGGCGTGGGCGGACCCACGTAGGCGCTTCCCCATCCTAAAGGATGATGTGCACCGGACCCACCAATCAATACTTAGCACACAAACTCACAGCTCCTTCCACCGCCCCGTTTGCCTCACAAAATCCAACATCACACTGCTCCTCCTCCTGCCTCTCACCCCGTCACCTCCCAGCAAAGCCCTCCCACTCAGCTCAGCCACACCCAGCGCAGTCAACCGAACCCTCATCAATTCTCTCTCTTCAACATGTCTCTCACACCTAAGCAAAAAATGTCCCACAGTCTCAGGCACCCCACACACCGCACAGTTCCTCGACTCACGCTTCCCCACTCAAAACAGACAGTCATTCAGCCCCGCATGCCCTATCCTCAACCGATTCAGCATCACCTCCTGCCCCCTCCTCCATTCCAGACTCCCCGCATCCACCTTCACTTTCCCACGAACACCAAACATCCACCTGCCCTTCACCCCACTCACCCACCTCTCCCTGCCACTCATCCATGACCCGTCTCACCATCACAGCCTTCACCTTGTCCACACTCAAAGGCAACCTCTCCCCTCTTCATACCCTCACCCGCCGCCAGATCCAGCAACTCATTACCTAAAATGCCACTGTGACTGGGGACCCACGCCAACTCCAAATCCATTCCCCCACGCACACACCGATCAATCTTCCTCCTGATATCCAAAATCACATCCTTCCTATCACCATCCCCTGCCACAATCGCCTGCAACCCACTCAATGAATCCGAGAACACCACCACCTACTCATATCCCAACTCGCACACCCTATCAATCGCCAATGCAATCGCCACCAACTCAGCCGTACAGATTGACACATCATTTGTCAATCGTCCCACTTTATACTCCCCAGTGCTTTCCAGATAATACGCCATACCCACTCTCCCAGACACAGGATCTTTCGAACCATCCGTGAACACCTTGCATCCTTCCTTTCCTGCCACATACGCCTGACCCAAAGCTTTGATCTCGCCCCGCAATCCTCTCTTCTTCGACACCACATTCGCCAACCCCAAACACACCTTTGGAGACCCCATCATCCACCTCGGCCATCTCTCCAAATCCGTACCCGTCACAGTCATCAAATCGCCCACACCCCACTGCACTCCCTTCTCCCACATGTGAAACCCAAAAGTGCCCCCTTCCTCCTCCACCGGTCCCTACAATAGTCAAACCTCCAATTATACTTCAAACATTCACGCACCGGATGAGCCACACTCTTCGCACTGCACTTCACCCACCATCTCATATTCAACGCATCCCTCCTCAACCCCAACGGCATCTCCCCCACAAGCACCTGAACCGCATTCACTGGAGAGGACCTCATCACACCCGAACACACCCTCAATGCCCTCGCCTGTACACCCTCCTACCACCAGGCTACTCCATAATGATAATGATGTGTTATTTATATAGCGTCTTGATCCGAAGCGCTTTACAGAGCACATATTTACATACAATATCACCCAACCGAAATTGGTACTAATTTATCGACCTCGGAAGGATGAAAGGCTGAGTTGGCCTTGCCGGGATTCGAACCTGCGACCTTGCAGATCATGCTCAAATCGCAGCAGCAAGCGTTCAACCCGCTGAGCCATCTTACCGGCTCCATCTAACATGTAGACTGGCCAGGTGGGGCAGAAGACGGATTGACAATCATTCACAGGAGAGATTGGCCACGCTCCATCATGCCTCCTCCTAGGAGATAGCTTGTTTGAATCGCTCACCTGCCAGTTTCCTTCATCTCTTAAGGAATCTATCACCTTCCACCTCATCTACAGACCACGTATCAAGAGTGACTCTTTTACTGCTAACACCTCCACCTTAATCCCATCTGTCAAATTAGCACACGCTAATAATGTCTTTCTCTGAGATTATAACATCCGGAGTCTCATGCAACCACACTCACAGCATGCTTTTTGTACTTCCTGGATCCATGGACCTTCAGCAAACTGCGCTCTCCTCACGCATAAGAAAGGCAATACCCTAGACGTAGTCTTTACATCATGCCCATCATCACCTGTGAAGACCCTATCCCACTTATCTGTTCTGACACACTGCCATCCCACTTTCAATTTCCCACTCGACAACCGCACACAAAGGTCAGGCTAAATGCCCCATCACTCAGCACTGCTCATTATAAAACTGGAAAACAATATCTTTACTGGTATGGCGCCGACATGTGTTTCGACCCGTAGACACAGGTAAACAGCAGGGCTTCCCATTTGGACCAAGATAAGATTCTAGTTATTAGCCAATGTGGGCTGGGCAAGATTAGAATTTGTTATTTTTTTAGGTATTGGGTAGACTTCTTAGAACAATTGGAAATGCATGGATCCAACATCTCTATAGAGGTAAGGGTTGGTGCACAGAACTGCCCAAATTTGAATAAGTGTTGGCATATGCTTTATTGTTAGTTTGCTCATTCAGCCCATTATAGACCGGGCGTTTAGTGCTGAATTTGGTGACAAGAACTGATTGTAATGGTAACCATGTACTTTGGTTTACTTTAGGGTGTGTTGTGGTCATTCTATGATAAGAGAGAGGATACTGAATGTCATGTCCAATTATCTGTACAAAGACGTTTAAACAGGATTTTTTGAGATTATTGGTTTATTGAGGTAATACGTTTAATATTTTGGTTGCCTATCACACTAAGGATGGTGGGGTGATAGAGTGACATTATATTCATGTTTCCTTACAGGACTATCAGTCCATGGAGGAGTTAGTGAGCTTTTCAATAGATATTAGGTGGTAAGACAACAAAGTTCCATTGAATTATGGAATGGTCATTTTGACAAATGAACTTCTTTGGCTATACTATAAGCACAAGATCACTCATATGGATTGCAGAGTATGATTCAATTGGGAAAGGGCCCACATTGTTATAATAATAATAAAGGTATGCAATTAGCACTTTATAATTTTGGTTATAAATGGTGTAGGTGTCTCATGGGTGAACACACGATTGGTGTTGGTGGGTAATTTTAATGCATCAGGGCATGTGTTATACAATTTTATTTGCCTTTTCTCTTTCTATCTTTTCCTTCTGCAATTTATGCTAGGAATCAGCATATTATTTGTGTCAAGTAAATTTTGATGATGTATCTATCCAATTGGATCACAAATCTTGTGGCAATGTATGAATTCTATGGCTTTATGTTAACATATTATCATATGTCAACATACCTTGGTGTCATCTTCGATTCCACCCTCTTCTCTACTCACATCTCTTGGCGTCTCTAAGAAGTCATACTATCAGCTGTGCCTCCTCAGAGGTATTCATCCTTTTCTCATTTTCCCCCAGAAGCTCACTGTCCCCAAAGCTCAGGTCCTCTATAAGCTGGACTATTGCAACAGCTTTTTTCTAAACCTTTACAATTTATCCAGAACAGGATTGCAAGACTTGCACTTGGCCTCAAGCCCAGAGATCGTATCTCTCCTACTCTGAAATCCCCCCACTGGCATGGCTACGAGGATCAACTTCAAGACCCTCTGCATTGTCTACAAGGCTTTCTGGGGCCTGGGACCACTCCACCTCCAACTTTCTCTTCCAAAACATCTTCCTACTCAAGCTCTCCGCTCATCCACCTCCAACTCTCAGAGGGTCAGACACTTCTCCAAGCAGAGAGTTGGGGGCAGATCTATCTCCTCGGCCAGGGCCTCCCTCTGGAACAGCCTCCCTGCCTCTCTCAACCTTGAGCAGAACCACCTCTGGTTCCGGAAGCAACTCAAGACCCTCCTTTCCGCTTCCACATTCACTCCCCCCCCCCTTCTGATGCACCTAACTGCTCTGCGCACTGGTCACCTGGTCACCCTCTGAACTCGAGCCCAGGTTCCTATATGTCACTGCCTCCGGGCTCCCCCCAGCACTTAAGGGTCTGTATCTGCAACCCTACAGTCCCTTCTCTCTGCACTTATGAGCCACCCGCTGACTGTACTTGTGAGTTAACTGCTCTTCCCCCTTCCTGTCACCCCTGGCACTTCTCCCCTTCCCTCATCCCTGCACTTGCGCGATCTGATTGACACAAGGCCTAGTAAGATCGCTGTTCTGTCCTTCCTTGGCTTCCTCCTCCTTGTCTTGTTGCGCCTAGAAACACTTGTGTACATGCGTGTTATAAATGCCACATATGTTAGCAGCATACCAGTAAAGATATTGTTTTCCGCAAATCGCTCTTTGATTCACCCCTGAGCTCGTCTCCAACAAATGCTCAATCAGAGCCCCAGAGAAATGGTGATGCAAAAAATGTAACCCTGGAGATCTCACCAATCACAAATCTCTCAGTGCCAACCATAGGATACTGATTACTGAGGCCAAAAGCTGCTTACTACACCACCACCACCATTGTGGCAGCCTCTAACAGGAGAAAAGTCCTCTTTGAAGTAGTAAAGCATTGTACCAAACCCTCACCCGACCCCAATGTGCCAGCAACTCAGGAGAAATGCAACAGAATCAGCAACATTTTTTTAATTGAAAAATAGACAAAGTCCAACAGACCATCAAACCAAACACAGCATTAGACCTACCTGTAATCCAGCACGCATACTGCCTCTGAACTGAATTCTATCCTCACTCTCCCCTAAACTTCCTAAAAAAATTGCCTCACTCAACCCTACTTCCTACTCTAATGGTATCTTTACATATTTATTTTATTTGTTTATAGAAATCACAGGAAAGCAATGCATTTTTGGCACAAAAACACAAAATGTGACATTGATAACAGAGCGTAGGTCATGGGTCCATGACAATGGGGTGAGAGAATGTGACTTGAAGACCAGATGGTGCTGGGGGATGGAAGAAACAAACCAGGGATGAGAACAGGACAGAATAACAGAGGAACGGGATGGTTGAGGAAGTGCTAAATTAAGAATGGATGGGTGACAGGAAAACTGCTGCAGGGTTGTCCGTGAGGGTAGGGAGAGAGGTAAGCAGGATGACGGAGTATCGCAGAGTGCTAGGAAACAGATTCTTCAGAAAGGAGGGCTTTGAGTTTGGATTTAAATAGTCAAAGAGTTCAAGTAGCACAGAGCAGGAGAGGAAGAGCATTCCAGAGTAGAGGAGTGAGAGGGAAAGTGGAAACGAGAGGGAGCAGTGGGGCCTCGAGTAAGGGCAAGGAGGTGAGCCGAGGATGATCATAACGAGCAAGAGGGAGAGTAAGGAGTGAGATGAGGAGATGGGTAGGGTGGGGCAATTCCATGGATAGTTTTGAAGATGATGAGGAACTTTATTCTTAGCACTTTGTTTCATAGAGAGCCGGCCAATCTGGTGATGGGTAGAGGTAAAACGAGAAAGGTTGAAACATGTGCAGTGAAGTTGTGGACTTTGTCCAGACATGAAAAAGCATAGTTGGTAAGGCCATAATGGCACAGTAGTCAGATCTAGAAAGGACTGAGAAGGAGATTAGTTGTTTAGCAGTATTGAAAGGAAAAAGATGACAGATTTTTCGGTTGAGTCTGGCTGCAGGGGCAGATTTGGATATGAAGAACGATAAATTGTGAGATGGGTAGAAGAGGACACCAAGGTTACAAGCGGAAGCACAGTACGGAAGGTAGTGAGGAGAGAAGAGAAGAAGAGTGGGAGAGGACGAGATAGTCAGGTTGGCTGGAAAGTAGAGAGCTCCAGTCTTAGTTGATTTGACGAGGAAGTTTACGGACCCAGGGAAAGTCTAACACCTGCCATAGTTCCGCCATCACTGCAGGTGCCAGCATTGAAATGTCAGTTAAGTGACAAAGTCCTTCTCAGAGGATAGCCAACATTATCCATATGACTTTGCGTAGCAATCTATCCAAGTCATACATTTCTTGTAGAGAATAAAGGTTTGAGTCCTGATTAGAGGGGGATGACTGATTTACTTGGGCGCATACATGACTGTATGTTTAACAGACTCACCAGTCGCATGAGTGACAGTAGTTTGCAATTCCGAATCCTCAGAGAGATTTCCAACATTCCCCTCCGTATCAAATACAGGGCGTGTCCTAACTTGTGTATCCAAAGTGCTACCCATGGGTAGATTATTCATGGCCGAGGACTCTGTAAGGCATCTGCCAGTGCGGAGTCTTCCCACCATTGTGGCAATGTTTTTGTTAATAGTTTTAGGATTTAAGTAATTTGCACTGAGAAAAATATAATGTGTGTACGAGAACCAGTTTATGCAACACACTCAAATCAATATAACAAAGTTTTTGATTGTATATAACAAAAACCACCACGCACAACAAATTCAACAATGACAAGACACTACCCCATGTGAGTGGCAGGCCGCCATACATAGATGCATATGCCTTGTCGCGAATGTGGAAAAAAGAATGAAGGCGTTCGATAGACTCACAGGAGCCCCTCACTTTTAACAAGCATATCAACATGCATTATACCCAGTCATTGATGTTTGTGCTAACACAAATCAACGTACAAAAGACTCTGTAGTGAAGTAATTCAATTCCACTACAACATTTTTCGGAGTTCACAACTACGAAGGACGCCAACTACTCCTGAGGCACGTGAAAAAGCAAACCAAATTCCTTGCGCTTGCTATCGCGCCAACGTGCGTTCAAGTATATTCGCTTTCATGCAGGTCAGAAAGACTTACCACAGCTCGAGCACAAACGAGATGAGAAATATTTCATACAATCAGAACCAGTATGACGAGGCTCCCTCGTTTTAAATATAAGGACAAGTCAGCCGTCCGCCCAGCCGAATAGCCAAAAAGTCGGCACTTTTGGTGCACGCGTGCTGATGCGCGTGGCACTGCCCTTTTGTGGCGCTTCTGGGAAGAGGTGGGCGAGGCTTCAGGCTAGATAGAAATAAAGCAATATAAGTTATACCGCCTAAGTAATGATAGTATGGATGTACTTTGAGTCCTTAATGCCCACTGCTTTGTCATCAAAGTCCAATATGCTGTTCTGACCGTAAATTTGAACACTTGCAACAGCGTGCTGATGGGTCAAACGGAGGCTCCAGCAACATCCACAGCCAAACAGTCGGCACTTCTGTTGCGCGCTCGCTGGTGCGCGTGGCAGTGCCTATTTGTGGCGCTTTTGGGAAGAGGTGGGCGGGGCTTCAGACTTAAATTTCAACACTTGCAACAGCGTGCTGATGGGTTCAACGGAGGCTCCAGTCGCATCCACAGCCAAACAGTTGGCACTTAAGGAGACACTTCTGGTGCGCCCGCCAGGTCTTAGTGGAGTTCAGCATGAGTGAATGGGATGCCATCCAATATTCGATAGTGAATAGAGAGTTCAACATATTTGACAATTGCTCATTGGATAAGGAGGGAATGGGAAGAATATCTGAGTGTTGTCATCAGAGAGTTCATAGGAGAAGCCATAAGAGGAGATCAGGGTGGCAAGAGCCAACGTGCAGAGAGTGAAGAGAAGTGCACCAAGGACAGACAGATGTAGAACTCCAACAGTAAGGGGGGGGGAGTGGGGAGGTAAGGCTGGTCCAGGACTCTAGGGGCAAGGTATGAAACGAACCAGGCATGGGTCTTATCTTTAATGCCAAGGAGAGAATATGTAGAGAGAATGTCTGAATGGTTGACAGTATGGAAGGCAGCACAGAGGTCGAGAAAAATAAGAATAGATGAACGGTTCACATGAAGTGTGGAAGAGATGAAGTTGCTTACATTGAGGAGAGCTGTCTCAGTAGAATGCAGAGGTTAGAAGCTAGATTGAAAATGGTTCCGGAGATTGTGAGCATCAAGAAACTCAGTTAGTCAATTGAATACTACTCGCTCTAGGATTTTGGAATAGTGTGGTAGAAGAGAGGCAGGACAAAAGTTAGCAGGACACTCAGGATTGAGACCAGGTTTCTTAAGGAGAGGGATGACAGAAGCTGACTTATGGGATGAGAAAAAAGTAGCATTATCAAGAGAGGAGTTGAAGAGGGAAATAAAATGTGAAGCAACACTGGGAGCTATGTGCTTCACAATGTGCGGGGACAGTGCAAAGTGGGGGCATGGGAAGGGTTAACCATGAGGAGTAAGGCAAGAATCTCATGAGGGTTGGTGGGCGCAAAGGAAGGCATAGTAATGGGAGAGGAGCATAGGACTGGTGGAGGAAAGTAAGTAGGAGGGGATAGAAGGCAAGTAGCGAGGGTACTGTGAATGGTACTCAATTTAGAAGCTAAGTAAAGAGCAAAGACATTGGCAGAAGAGTGGAGGAGGTGGAGGAGGGTAGATGGGTCAGTCCCTCAAAGCACTAGTCACAGAAGGGTCCTTCCCAGACACCCTCAAGACTGGTCGCATACAACCTTATGAAAAAACAGACCTTAGATTGAGATGACCTGTTCAACTACAAGCCCATTACGAACATCAAAATCAAAAACTAGTCGCTACATAACTACTCACCAGAATCGAACTACACCTCCTAAATAATTCCTGCCTGACCTGTCAGCAGCATTAGACACTGTTGATCATGGCATCCTCTTCTCCCTCCTCGCTGACAGGATGGGATTCTCTGGCTGTGTCCTGAACTGGTTTGCCTCCTACCACTCGGGCAGACACCAGCCTGTCCAGATGAAAACATTGGACTCTCACTTTCCTGCAGAGTTCCCGAAGACTCTATCCTCACTGATCCTTTTTAAACTTTACATGCAGCCACTGGGCACACCCGCATAGATCCTGATATAGCCATCCACCAAAAGGCGGTTGATACTCAGTTGTGCATGAGTAAAAAGCACACAAGACATCAGTCTCAGTCATTACCTAGCCATCATCCAGTCCTGCTCAAACTTAACCTATCCAAGAACAAATTCATCCTCATCAGTCCACCGGTAAATAACAAATTATTTAACAATGGCTCAATTATATGCACCTAGAAGGATATGACCCGCAACCCTCAGATTCAGCAAAATCCTTAGGCTTCACCTTTGACAGCAGCATGTCCTTCCAGAAACACATAGCCAAGAAGGCCTTAACGGCTTGCCTCCATATCTCCACCCTTTTCAAAATCTAACTCTTCATCCCCCACAGAGTTTACAGGCTGCAGTGCAGGCCCTTAGGGTCTTGCACATCGATGTGGAAATTGTCCTCCTGATGGGGGCCCCCAGCCACTCACTTGGATCCCCTAAAAACAGTCCACCATGATGCAGCATTTCTTATGACAGCTAAGGGGAAATTTAACTGAATCACCTTTGTCCAAAGAAAACTACATTGGCTTCCACTTGAAGCCAGGATACTGTTCAAGACTGCATGTATCATCTACAAATCAGTTATGAGTAGCGCAGCAGCATACCTGGTGGCTAAGCACCACACACTTTGGTGGCACAGGCTCCTTATACAGGAAATCGGCCAACCGGCTCGAATCACAGCTCATCTGCAAAAAAGAGGGCAATCCTTCTCTTGTCACGCACCCAACCTCTGGAACTCAATCCAGTTATGGGCTCAGAATGCCCCCGCATTTCTCCAGATGGACTAATCCCAATAGACTCCCATACCAATGCACTGACACAACTTTCAGTACTGCGTTAAAAGATGCCAGCCCATACACTTGCTGCCCACAAGCCGTACAACACCCGGCTGTTCTCATGCTAGGTCTGCAATTTAAACAATAAAATGAATTAAACATTGTGTAATTACAGCCATCTTAAAGGCATAGAAGAAACTAGCTTAGTAAAATTGAGAACGTATTTATGGATGTTAAGTGTTTATGGTTCTTGTTCCTGGAAGTTATTCCAGTTAAGGTGAATGAATGTTTGATTCCAGTTAACATGAAAGAATGTTTAAAAGTTACAGTGAAAGAATGTTTAAAAGTTACAATGAAAGAATGTTTAAAAGTTACAATGTTTAAGGATAATACTGACAGATATTGAATTACATCATAGATATGTCCTGAAAATGTGGAGTATCTGCTATTATGCAGATATGGTTGTGTTGCCACAGAGGGCCTTCTATTTTCACTTTAATCACTGGGTGGGATACCAGGTTTCTGATTACCAGGCTCCACTTGGACCAGATGAGCCTGCAGGATGAGAATAGTGCAAAATTGGGTGGGAACCTACCTAGGCCCACATTTCCCTATCATGATGAGAAACAAGTGGAAAATAGGTAGCAACTATTGTTCCGGTGATGGTATTGAATCCAGAAAAGATGCAATCTGGTACACTTTTTATAAGAGCAACTGCAGAACATGGAGAGAGGCAATGAGAGAGCTGTTAAATCTAGAAGAGCAGAATGATCTCCACAAACCGGGCATTTTCTTAACTTAACTTTAAATATTAGCAAGCATTGAGGTTCCCCTAAATAACCAGCCGGCAATCATGTGTAGTGACCAGAGAAGGGTGCCTTTGCAATTAGTTGTGTGCAGATGAGGAGTGTGGGTACATGCCCAGAGACAAATAAGTGATCCTGTCTACATAAAACCTCAGAGCTGCATACTGGTAATGTTTAGCTATTGGTTTTAATCCATGGAATATTTGTATTGGATGTTGTTTGAATGTACATGCTTAATTACATTTTTTTATCAAATAAAGTATCAATGAATAAACAAACCAGTCATTTTTTGTATTTCGTTGAGTTTTATAAATACCTCAATGAGTGCATTGTCAGTTAAATGTCCCAGTTTTTTTTTCAATGTATTTAATGGAGATGTATTTGAACCAAATAAATATCGGTGAGATGGCAGGATACTAGTGCTGAATGAAGAGGAAATTCTAAAAACGTAACCATCGGGATATTGCTCAAGGCTTAGGCAATCATACAAAACGGTATTAAGAAGCTGTTTTTAGACTCTTATATTTTGAGAGACAGATCAAGGTAGAATTTGTGGCTAAACAAACATGTAGGTTGTGGTGTCAGTTATTGTATGCAAAAGCCGATGTTGAACGCTTTACAAACCAAGGCAAGCTAATTCAGCTGGAGCCATTTGTTTATGTTGAGTCTGAAACAAGTTATGTTGGCAGTACAATGAATACACAGGCCTGCTTTCTGCGTTGAAACATCTGGGTAAGACTTTAATGCCTTTCAATCACACCACACCACACCTTCATGCATTTGTATGGCGGAGAGGAGGGGCAGAACGCAACTTGTGTTTCTGCCCCTGCTTCCTCTCCAACATACAAATGCTCCAGCATATGTATCTGCATCGATCTTCATGCTGGCGAAAATGCTGGAGATCCCTATGGGGTCCGCCTGATTTATGCACCCTTATAAAGCAGGCAGACCACATACGCATCAATTGCACACAATGCTTGCCATGAGCACATGATAAGCAGTGTTCAAAATTGAAAATAAACCCTGCCCAAGGGTTTATTTGTAATTGTGAGCGGCGCTTGCCATGCTTATTAATGCTACTGCGCACTCACTCTAACTAGTATCCTGGTGGCCAAGGTGCATAGTTATAATGCAACACACTGATTGTTCCTACAGCCTTGCGCTATTCATATATTATTTACTTGCCTTTAACTTACCTGACTTTACCTACAGCACCTCGCTAGAAACTTTAACACTACACACCTGTATTATACGCCTGACTCCACAGTCGAAGTCTAGTGACCTTAGCGCACTCCATCTTGTTTCCATCCCTGGATTCACCCGTTATGCATATTGTCAGATTCTGTCTAGGCTGTTCAAACTTACTTGCTTTGGCTGCAACTTACCTAATGGGCCACATCGGGGCCACCCGTATTATGGAGACTGGTTCCTGGGGCATCTTGTGCACTATCTTGTTGAGTAGGGGAGTCAGGGGTAAAGTGTAAACAAATTTCCCTGATCATGTTACCCACTGACCGTTCCCCCTTGGATCAGTTCTGAGGGTACCTGGAGGCGTAATTTGGGCATTATGAGTTCTCCAGAGTTGCGAACAAGTCGATCTCTGGGAAGCCCCATTCTGCAAAAACATTGGAGACGTCTTCGTGTAGTCGCCATTTGTACTCCAAGGGCAATGGGAAGTCTCTGCTGAGCACATTGCCAGAAGATTGAGTTCCCCTGGAACATGTTGAGACAATAGGAACATATTGTGTTTGAGAGCCCATTTCCAAATGTTCTGTGACAGTTTGGACAGCCCTGGAGAGTGAGTGCCTCCTTGCTTGTTCAGGTAGTACATGGCTGTGGTGCTCTCCGTGAGGGCCAGTACTGTCTTTCCCTCCAACTGTGTCTGAAAGGCCTTCAGTGCTTTGAACACCGCTAACAGTTTCAACACGTTCATGTGATTTGATGCTACCGCTGGGGACCACAAGCCGTGTGCCGTCTGTTGAAGGCGGTGAGCCCCCCACCCCATGAGAGATGTGTCCGTCGTGAGAGTGGATTTTACTGCAGGGGTGGTGAAGGATTTCCCCTTCAAGAGGTTTTCCCTTGACCACCACTGCAGGGAGAGAACTAGGGCTGCCGAGACAACCACTAGATCGCCCCATTGTCTGCCAGCCTGACAGCACTAGCTGTTGAGCCACTCTTGCATGGGGAGCATGCATAAACGTGCGTGAGGAACCAAGTAAATGCAGGATGATTCAAAGTCTTCAAAGTCTTGTGTTCCTTTTTGGCCGTTTCTAGCACCTCATCAACAGCCTTGCCAAACAGGTTAGAGTCTTCCACCAGTTTGTTGATTAATGATGCTTGTGTCTCCAATTTCAACCCAGAGTTCTTAACCAGGCATGACGTTTCAAAAGGGTATCCTGGGATAAAGTCCTCCCTGCTGTCTCAGCAGCATCTAAAGTGTGTTTGAGGATATTATGGTTTACCGGTTTAACCTCCAATACAATTTTAAGCAGGCGAGAACGCACTGGTTCGGGGACCTCTTGTAGGCCCTTCTGCAGCCATTTCCATTGGACATCAAAATAGCTTGCCAACAGCGTAAAGTTGTTGGCTATCAGGGTGGAATATGATGCCGCAGTAGTGATTCTTTTCCCAAGAGCATACCATTATTTACATTCTTTGTCCGGCGGTGCCTTGCCTGTGGACAAGGGGACCCCTGCCATTTTCCTTGTTGTGACCACAAGAGAATCCGCGGTGGCATGACCCCTAATATAGAGGGGGTCAGAAGGGGATGGGCGAAAGAGTTTTACCACCCATGGATTTACAGCCCTGGTTTGAGAAAGTGTTAATGAGGAAGGGGCGATGCGCCTTTTGATGGAATCAAGTAACGGGATAGCCTGGCTGGCAGGAGGCTTCTCCTTTAAAATGTCCTCCACGAAATCTGAATCTAGCACTGCGTCTTTTGTGGCTATTTGGAAGTGTTCGGCTGCCTTCTTCAGAATGGCGTTAAACGCCATCTGGTCATCCACAGGTGATGCCTCACGCAGAGGTGGGGGGGAGGAGGGGGATCCATACATATGGTATCAGGGTCCAGGGTATGGGTAGGGAACAGCCAAGGTGGGTTATACACAAGCTGGTCATCCCCCCAATCCTGGGCCTGATCGGTGAGATCCTCAAAGGAATCATCAACCTGTAAATAAGGACCAAGAGGAATCTTCTTGATCTGTGAGGTCAAAGGCCTCCTCATGAAGTGGGCAAAATGTCTTTTGGAATTTGGCCACTGCAGGATAAAGGTTGGCTTCACTATGCCTTTTAGAAGGGAATCTCTCAGAAGTCCACACATTTAGCCATCCTATCCATACACCCTTCACATTTTTCTCTGGTCCATATAGATGAACCAGAGGGGTCCAGAAGGGGAAAGGGCTCCTCCTGGGGATTTCCCTGCTTAGGACATCGAGATTTGTCAAGGAGAGTCCTAGATAGTCTTGCTAAAATCGTTTTGGCAGACAGTAAACAAAGGGACGGGTCAAAAGACAAAGGCGCATCTAAACACCCAGAAGGGTTTTCTGCCCTTCCGGGTGTTTAGACACGCCTTTGTTTACTGTCTGCCGAAACGATCTTAGCAAGACTCTCGCTGATGTTCGGCATCACCGGGAGGGGTTTAGGAAGTTTAGAAGGTAGCGCCACAGACTTCAACGCAACAGGGTCTTATACATCGGTGCGCTCTTAGGAGGCATCTCTATGGCATTGTGAGATTTGGTGCTGGTGCCCTTGCATGTAGAATGCCTGGACGCATGCCATGGATGCGGTTGCAGGGAGGGCTGCCGATCATGTGAATCGGCGGATGCCGTCGAGGAACTCAACGGACCAGTTGACGCCGTGGACTGTTTCGACTGATCTGCCGATGCGGTACCGTGGATTGTGTGCTTGTCCCCAAGGGCATCGTGTGCGTCCCTGTTGCCGGGGTGTACATTCCCCATAGCAGGACTATCATCTTGCCAGGGGGCCGGGGACGGATGTCGTGGAGCGTGAGCGCCTCGATGTAAGGTCAATGGCATCCGTATCGGAGCCATAGCTGTCAATTAGATCCTCATCACATTCGGCGGTGGCAGAGGAGCTACCCTCGGCCTGCAACATGGCATAGGCCGCCCATCGCTTCATTCGATGCTCCTTAATCGTCTTAGGACGCAGGAGCTGGCAGTTCTGATAGGAGGCCTCGTCATGATTTAGGGGGAGACACTTATTGTGCTGGTCTTTCCAAGGGTATTTTCCCTTACAGGAAGGGCAAAATTTAAATGGTGTCCTGTACATAGCGCAGGTGTGTTAAAGCAACGGCAAAACCAAAAGGGCAAAGAGAAGGGAGAAGGAAAGACATTCTTGAAAAGAATAGAAACTCCCAGGCTCCACTCTCCCTACTGTATAGGCTGGCCAGAAGGCCCGGCCACGCGGTCAGCAGCACCGACCGGAGCACCAGTCATTGAAGTCTGTTCTTTCACGGTCTGGTCCATAAGTAATTGTCGAAGAGGGGACGAACAATATAGAAACGACCGGCGGTCGGTAATTATAACAATGTTTGCAATAAGTAAGAGCTCTGCATAAGGCGACCAGCTAGCTGGGCGGAAAAAAACAATCTGAGGGACCTTGACGCGTGAGGGATTTTGGGTACACTACACGTCACGTTAGGGATAGTGTTACAGGCACACCCATGTCGACCGTCTAGAAGATCACACAACAGAAAGATGGTTCTATGCTGTAGGCGAAAACTTCAATGATTTACAACAAGGCATCTACTTCTTTAGAGATGTCATTGATCGGATTAGCACAATTCCCCATGATCTATCCATATGCAATAGGTTATTTAGCTGTAACTCCTGTTCTCCAGCATTGGTATATTTCATAGATTAAAATGCTATTAGAATACTGCCCATCGTCAGGCTGGGAATCCGCAGAAATATTAAGCAGTTTCAAAGAAAACCAAGAAAATGCATTCACTTTAGTGTTTTCTTAGTGTTGTTTTGAGTCATTTACCCTTCAGCCAAGAAGCAGTTGCTTCCCTTAGCTCCACCCCTGGAGGTCAGCTTCAGATTTGTATATCACACGTAAAAGTGCAAAAAGGAGCCACATGCGGGGCAAGCCGGAAAGTCGCATGTGAATCTATGAAAGATACAAATACTGGAGAACAGTCCTCTTCAGCAGTGGATCTTTCTTCGATTCACATGCTGTTAGAATAGATTATAAAGCAGTACAAATGTAGCAGTACAAAGGCATGGATATGCATCAACATACACACTAGGAGCAGAAAGATTACATTAGGCGAGCAGGATACGAAGGGACGCGTGTTCAACCCTGGACACCTCAGCAGAATTTCTTAAATGCAGTAGAACTTGGTTTAGGTGTAGCCGCTCTGCAAATGTCTGATAGTGGCACTCTTGAAAGAAGAGTGGCAGTAGATGAGACTGCTCTTGTAGAATGTGCTCAGGGCTGACCTGGAAGCAGCTGGTTATCAAGTTGATGGCATGAAGTGATGCAAGCCAAAAGCCATCTGGAAATGGAAGCCTTTGAAAGGGCTTTCCAAGAGACAGTAGGCCCAAATGCAACAAACAGTTGTGACGGTTTCCATAAGGTCGTGGTCCGATGAACATAATACTTGAGTGCACTCATGATATCAAAGGAGCTGAGAGAGGATTCAGCAGGCATAGTGGGAGGGCTGAGAAATGGTAGGACCATTGGCTCATGGCGAAGTGTGTAGCCAAGTGTTTTGTGGGGGAGAAAACGGAACACTGAGTGTTATCTTCTTACGGAGAACCGTTTGCTTCAACTGGCCCTTTAAACTTCTGAAGGAGACACCTATAAAACCATCAAGCCTGCGCAAAGAGCTGGCGCGAAGCGTGTAGCCAGGTGGTATGTGTTTGGCGTTTGAAGAGCAGAGAAGAGGCAGCTGGCAAGATATTACTAGGATTCATCCGATTCATCTGGTGAGTCTTGTATGAAACTTTAAAACACTGATGTTAGCGTGTACTGCATACCTCTTGTTGCCAAGACAAAGATTTACATCTATACTGTAGCCATTAATTTAGGATCCAAACTCAAACGGGACACATTGTTACACTATTACATTGTTACATGGTTGCTGCGAGCAGAAGACCGTAGCAGAAATTGTAACATTACCATTCAGCATGGTGACCAACGCTTAGTTAGTAAAAGCCGGACTGTTTCCACTTCTCAGAAGAGCAATTAGAGTGTAGAACGAGAGTGAGAGCTAATCACAGGAGACAGGGGGTGGTGACTGTTGGCCTAGAGCCTTTGAGCCACTCCCAGAGACTTCAATCATATTGGAGTCTGTTAAAACTATCTGCGGTCTATTTGCTCGGCCTTGATCGCTGTAAATGGAGATCTGCAGGTGTCCAGCAGTGAATGGCAAAAGAAAGAAAAGAAGGAGTCTGGACGGGGGACAGTGACTGCGGGCAATATAGCCTTTGGACCGCCCTTCCTAATTAACCTGCTCTCAGCTGCGAAGCCAGGGGAATCCATCTCTCTTGCCGTCCATTTCACCTACATCGACTAGAAAATAGTAGCAGTGACCGTTCCTATGGCGTGTGGAGGGGGTAGAAGTAATTATTACATTGACATTAATATCAATATTGTTGGACACCCCATTCATCTCCACCATATTACCAACAATCCTAATACTTGCATCAATAATCCCATGAATTTAAAATAGTGAGGAGTCCCGGAGTTTAAAGTCACAGACAGGAAGTCAGCACCTCTGAAAATTCAGTCTAGTGAAAGAGTCAACAGTCACGACGAGTTCACTTGAAAGTACATTTAGAATTAAATTGACAAACATCCATACATCTAGGAATTGAGAAGTGGCCATACGACAAATAAAAGGACACAAAGGAAACATACCAGAGTCAAACAAAACAAAAAAAAATACTAAATTGACAACAGTAATTGCAACACATGTGCCATCAGAAGGGGATAATGCGACTATATCGGGGAAAAATAGCCCAAGTGTGAGACACCAGTTCAACAGGACAATATTGGTCATCCAAACGGGGGCTTGGGTGCAGCTGAAAAAGGGAGCAATGCATCCAACGCCACTGACCCACCTCCAGTCCTGAGCGTGGAGATCCTAGATCAAGTCCTTCCTCCCACACCATTGATAATATCGTCTGCAAATCGGGCAGGGGATAAAAAAAAAACATTTGAAGGGGTTTATTCTGCCAGACAAAGTCTCCACCCCGAAACTTCAAATTATGAGAAAACCCATAAACAAAGATCCGAGGATACCCCCGGTGCTAAGTGTGACAACGGATCTTCTGAACGAAAGACCCCCTTCTGGGTCAGTCTGTGAAGTATCTGATAGCCTCACACCCTCTGGCACACCAACAGTCAAGAATCAAAGAAATTTAAAGACTTCTTTCAGATGGCGGGGTCTAGCTCAAACTTAATAAATATCAGACATCAACCTGGAGAGTTGGCAGTTCAATTTGTGAGTGACAGAAGCATTCTGGAGGCAGTAACCCATCTGGAGGAGGATGGAGAATTGTTAACGATTCCTCTGCCAAAGTTAAATGCTACATAGTTGGGAATTGAGTTAAAAGAGGAAGAGTGGATAACAAATTCTGAGGAATTGACAGAGCATCTGTCGTTGAGGGCCATCTCTTTCCCAGGGCTGGAGTTACATCAAGGCTTGCATGAAACACTATGGGAAATGGACAAAAGGGTAAAACTAACAGCACCCTCCATCGCTGCCTTAAACTTGGTTTTAAGAATGCATGTGAGCTTATATGAAAATATAAAGGTCCAACTCCCAGCTAACACATTACAATTGGGTGAGATAAAGATTGCTCTGTTCACGCTGAAAGATTCACTAGATAAAAAAGAAAACGAGCTAGCTAAAACGCAAAGCAAAACAGCCACAACCCTGGTAGGACTGAATGAAAGAATAGTGGAGATCTCAAAGGTGATCAAGGTAATTTCTAACACAGTGTCTGGCAAAGGCCTGCCCTCGAGCCTCATTAATAAATCCCCAATAATAATCAGTGAGGTATTCCACCGCACCGAGAACAAATTGACATTAATGCGAGGGGTACCAACTCCTGTTCTTATATGAGAATATATAAACTTGGAAGACGTGCACTCCTCGAGTCCAGCAGTTAGAGGTGTCAAAGGGGGCTGCCACTGAAGTAGATACAAATCAATGCATGGAAATTGTGCAAAAAGGAACTTCAAAAAAGGCGAATGGGAAAAAAAAGGTAGAAAGAAATCGGGGAGAAACTCCAGAAAGTTCTTGAGTAACCTCAACCTGGTCGATGACCCACCTGCTTGCAGAGAGCAGACTCATGAAAAATCATCCAATGATCAAAGGCTGGCTAAGGCGACATGTGGCACTCATTCCATACACCTACAGAAAAAAAAAAAAGATAGCCGCACACAAACCAAGACACTGGATAAATCAACCTCAGGCATGGAGATCAGACAAGTTAGTTGGATTTGGTCACCAGAGCAACGAGAGGCTGGGCTGGAACAGCCTCCTGGGATTCCAATAGTGAAAACGCAATGAACAGACCCAGAACGAAAGACGCAATCAGCAAATGGAGGAAACTAGGGTAATTAATTCAATTGCTAAGAATATTGCAGTATCCCGAACCCAAACAGATTAAAGAATCCTGAAAGATGTTAATCTATCACAAGAATATCTGGGTGTACCTCATCTAGTGAAGACAACTTCCCCCCGGAAAGATGGGAGTCAATATTTTAGAGTGGCAAAAGGATTCCGAAAGAACCAGCAGCAGAAAAACTCACGTCAGTCCAACTGCAAACAAACAATAACGCAGAGGATGTCCCGTGTCTAGGGTCAGGAAATGAGACCAATTCTAGACAAGTACCTCAAATTCCAGCGAACTCTCAAATTTTGGGCCCATCACCCACAGGGTCAAAGAGAAAACAGGTTGCAGAAGCAAGTGCCCAGAATGAGGGGGAGACCGACAACATGTTATTTGCACACCGTAGAGTTAGGATTGAACAGCTTGGATCGGTAGGAGACCAACTGGTTTTGAATAGACATGCAATATTACAAATCACAAAAGAAATCCCTGACCTCTATCTTCTTTCAAACCATGAGATCGATTACATCCATTTTCCCTAAGATGACTGTACAAACATCATAGAAATCAAACTAAAGACCTGATTGGGGGACAATCGGGGTCATCACGAGTCTGGTAGTAACCATTAAATGCGGAAGTAATGCTATCATCGCCACATTTAAGGGTCTGCCCAATCACAGTTGGGCTGGATTCCCCCGCGAATTTGCTTATTTTCGGTGCAATTACTGTGCGGTAATACTGCTGACGGTAGTCGCGCCGAAAATTCCACATTGGGCTCAATGGGGAATTCCCGAATGGGCCCAATGGGGAATGGGCAATTCCCATTCTGCCAAACGCATGATCTGGTGCTAATAGCGCAGGGGGGTTTGGCGGTAACGCTATTAGCCCTGGCAATATCCCGGCGGTAATATCACCGGGATATCGCCGAACTCGTGATGAGGCCCAATGTCTTTTAGCGTCTTGAAATGATTTTCAGAAATTGGGTTATGCGATTTTGAAAAGAAAGCCATAAGAAAAAGGAAGGGATGTATCTGAGGGTAGTAATAGCAGGTGGGGCAGGAAATCCATCCCAGACTCTAGTCATCCTGTCGAGAAAGATGAAATGGAAAAGTAAAGTGTGGTCCCTGGTGCCTGACATTCTCCCACAGGGTTTTCAGAAGGAGAGTAATGTGTCTCTTTAGTGAACCGTACAATCAACATGCTAAATTGGAACACAAGGGGCCATATGAGCTTCACAAATGATTACACATGAGCAGAAACATTCGGAAAATACAACCTGATTTTAATACAGGAGACCTGATTAACGTCAGGAGTTATAATCGACAGCTTCTCCATATTGGAACAAAAGGCAACACATTATAATGGAGGAAGTCCTTCAATTGGCCTATTAATTGCCTCCTGCAACTCAACAATAACGAAATCATAAACATTACTGAGGAATTCTCACAAAATACTTGCAATAAAATCGTATTATCAGGTCGGAGCACTATGAGAAGCTTAACAATAATGAATCTCTATTGGAACTCATGTTCAAACTTCAAAACTTGTATGGAGAATTTATCTGCAATACTGTTGAAGGCATCCGCTTTGGGGGTGACAACGTGCAGAATAATGGTAGGTGATCCGAATTCGTACTGCCTTCTACCAAATCCATCTCTGTGTAAAAATCTAGTGGCCTGCAACAATGGAAAAAAATGGGTGACTTATATTGATGAGTGGGACTTGGTTTTGGGTAATGGAAATATTGAGGGGGGGTCGCCAATCTGCTTCTGTATGGAAATGTGGTCTGTCCAGCTCGATCAAAGACTACATGATACTACTGAGAGATGTTTGAATGATGACTATTTATGGAGATAAGGACGACCCCTAATAGTGACCACAACATGGTAAACACAAAGTTTTCTCTAGCGGAATCAAGATCTGAGATTGGTACGCAGCAAAGGCTAGTGATGAGTCTGGGGGTAACAGACTATCAAAGCTTAGAGCAGGAAGTCATAGGCTGAATAAAAACTCAAGCGAGAGAGTGAACCCAATGTTGCAAGAATTTCCTAGAAGTCATCTGGGAACAGGATAAACCCATTTATATGTATAGGGAATAAACCCAGTCTTTTAAAAAAAAAAAGTGTATATGGTTTAAAAAAACCTTAACAAAAACAATCACATAGGAAGTACATAAGTAAATATAACAAATCAGATTCATAAAATGATTCAAATACAATAAAATCACTAGATCAAAGTCGTAAAAAGTAAAATTCATGAAGACTCAAGTCTTGGAGAGAATTCACATAACATAAAACACAGGACAATCCAAGATATTCAATTGTCGAGACATTGAATAAACTGCTCAACTTTACATGTGTGCCAAGAATACCACAGGAATATTCAGTTAGATTAACATCATAGAAAAATCGCATGACATCCTCAATCTGCATGGTAAAAGAGAAATGCGAACTACAAACTTCTTGACAGCTGTAGCCGCAAATCAGAGGAAGTTGGCTGTCGTTCAGTGACTTCTAGAGATTTGAAAAAAGTTGCAGCGGCTAAAGTGTCAGAGGTGACTCTACCACTTAGACATCTGTGCCAGATATGCGTTTCTTGAGCCCACTGATTAGTGGGAAACATTTTGGCCAGATAGTGAGACCTTTTTTCACTTAGCTCTTTGCAGAAAGAGAGCAAATGTCTGGTGGATTCAACAGTGCACTTCAGACCACAGAACCTGCATCCAGTGTCTTCCGATGTAATTATACCACGCTGTGATAGAATTTCTTTGGTTAGCAGTAAATTCCATCTAAAATGTTGAAATATTTTCCTGTGGTGGCTATCATTAAATTTTATGAGGTATGGGGCAATCGCATCCTTCTTTTTATGTTCATGGGAGAGATGCGCCATGGATGCTTAACCAAGGAACTTTTCGTGTGTCTCGATCCAATCATGGCCACATCGCTGATTTTTTACCTGCATTGGATTTTGGATCAAGGTATCAATATTCATGTTGATTTTTTGTAAAATTCTATCACAGTGGTTTTTAATTACTCTGACAAGATTGAGACATTTCCCAGTGGGAGACAGGTTCATGGACTCCTGAAAGTTCACATAAAAGGGAAACACAAATAGGCACAAGTATTCTTCTAAATAAGTTTAAGAGACTGCACTCCACCAAGACGTGAATAGAAATAAGAACTGGTTCAAATCTTATATCAGCTATGGGAACACAGTAGGTACCCCCAACATTTTACACCATATCTTAGCTTCCCACAAGTTCAGCAATTTCAAGGCTGCATCAAAGAATAGTTCTTGTCTGCAAATTAGTTTGGGGACTACCTTTCCTACTTAAAATTTCAGTGCTGGAATAATAGAAAATTAACCAAATTTCTGATGTAACACCAGGATTTGTGAGAGCAACATTGTTGCCTTTTGACTTAACACGAGCATCCATTTGTCAAAACCAGGCGCAGTAGATATGATATAGCGAAGGTAGGTCACACAGGGGGCTGAAGCGATCACAAGACCACAACTGGGACCACTTTTTCAAGCTTCTAGATATGGCTAGAATTCTGGTTTTCTTTATGTTGATTTTAAGGCCATGGTCGCTCGTGTATGCAGAGAAAGACTTATCTGCGTATGCGAGCAACAATATTTTCTGGGAGCCCATTGTAGGTGCAATTAGGGCTTCTGGGGTCAGATAGTCACTTGCATTGGACACATAAAAGTTAAACAAACATGCAGCCAAAATACAGCATTGTCAAAGATCACACTGTGTCGGAATGCAGCGAGATATGGTCCCACCTCGGTTCAACCTTACCCGGACCTAGGAGCTCTCATGGAGGCCTATAATGAGATCCAGAAGGCCACAGGAAATCCGTTTTTCAGCTTTCCCCAGGGTCTGGCATGGTCAACACGATCAAATCAGATGATAAATCAATAGAGGCTATGTAGGTACAAGCATCTGCTGTAGCCCAAGTAGTTTTTGGAATAAACCTAAGCACAAGACAGTTAATAGATGTAGAATGAGCCTTTCGAAAAACCAGTCTGAAATTTAGATAGTCTAAAAATGACCATTTTTCTAAATGCTGGAGTAGGTTAGATGCAAAGATCTTACTGTCCCCATCCAGCAAGAAGATAGGTCTATAGTTAGAGGGCTCAGACCTTAAGCCTTTTTTAAAGATGGGAACAATAAAGGCAATTTGCCATGACGAAGGATAAGTTTAAGTAGCAATGACGCTCTCAAATCGAATCGCATGGGCAATGGCCCAATTTCTAGGATCAGTTTAAGTATGGCATTGAGAGCCCATTAGGCCCCGCAGCTCGTGAGGGTTTACATAAAGTAAACAAGTAGAACACCATTTTTGCATTGATTTTAATGGGCTGCTCTTTAGTTGTTTCATAATTAGAATTAACTATCTGTTTTAAAGGTTTCACGTTGCCAAGATCATACAGATACGAAAAACCAGTATCAACCATAAATTTACCTTTGATCACGAAACATGGATCCGTAAAAGGGAGCTAAGAAAGAATCTTGAGGCCCTCAAGAAAGGGAACTCAGAAAAACTAGAAATCCTAAAGAGAGAAAAAAAAGCTTGTTGCCGAATATAGGAATTGGGCCACAGCAAATAGATTCCTTAAGCACCAAAGACAGGGCAATCTAATATTGGGCACTCTTGTATGAAAAGTTTAACGAAATACGTGTGCATTAGTAAATCAGGAGAGTGGGACCCAAGTTCATTGGCAAAGCAACTCTGTGACTGAGAATGCCTGGTCAAGCCATTTTATAGAACTATATATGAACCAGGTAGGAGTTGAGGGGGAGTGGAATGACAACGGCACTTGGTTATTAAACCTGACCAGAGAGGATATAGCAGAATGAATAAAGAATTCATCAGCCTCAAGAGCGGCTGGGCCAAATGGCCTAAAACAAACAATCTTTAAATCTGATATAGCTGTATGGTCACTGGTTCTTCAGGCACTGTTCAACAATGTCATTTGTTTGAAACCGTGCTCGACGAGCTGTATAACCGCAATTATAATTCCAATATATAAGAAGGGCGATTCGGCAGATCCTGCCAACTATCGCCCAATCTCCCTTCTAGATGTGGACAGTAAGCTTTTCGCTGTTGCAATTCGCTGAGAATTAGAACAGTGGGCAGAGAACAGTTGTATCTTGGACAAAGCACAGATTGGCTTTAGGAAAGGTATGTCTACTTCCCTGAATGGCCCGATCATAAACACCATAAGCCTAAAGGCTTGGAAAGTGGGTAGCCCCTGTAAGAAACCAGAAGGTGTCTCACCCACTAGTCCCGGGGGATCCGTCATCCAGGTTTCAAGGACACGGCCATTGCTTTTGGATCCAGTTTCTGGAAGTGGACCAGTGCGGGAGGATCACCTGGATGAGGGGTGTTCGGGGAGTGGGACACCAGATGGTGAGACACGGTATCCCCTTTCCTATAACACCTTTATCCCATCCTACCAAGTAGGATATTTAGGAACTCTACCCCCACCTCCCTTTACAACACAAACACTTTCTAATGGACAGCCTGCTATGAGAGAAAACGGACTAACACCCAAGCCATATACCTGACGTGTCCCAATAAAATGGTCAGGCAAGGTCAAGCAATTACTGACCATCACACACACACACCTGACTTCCATTAAACCTCCCCAAACGGATAAAAGGCGCAGCACGAGAGTACACTCTGAGTGAGGCAAAGCACACAAGGAAACAACAGTTCTCAGAAGGCAGTTTAACGAGAGGAGAAAGACAGCTAACCAGAAGAGGATTGCAAAGAGGGAAGTTCTCTTGACCTTTTCGACAAGGAGCCCTTGCTTTCATGAACCCTCGAGATTGGAAAGCGTAGGACCAGGAAAACAGGGTGAAGAATCCTACATTGTGTGTCAATATACCTGGGGCACTGCTGCATCAATAATCAAGGCGCGCAGAATCAAGAGCCGCCATGGTACTGTCCTTGCCTCCAAGAACAAAGCAACATCAGTGAAATCAACACAGCCGGTGAGTTGGGGAGACCGATAAAAGACTGGTCTGTGTTGAAACCAAGGTTGCAAGCAGCAAAATTGTATGGCGAGCGCAGGAATGAACACTGGTTGACATACGTGTGATAAAAGACGCAAGTAAAGTTGAACTGCTGAGTGATTGAACTTTGAAACCAAGATATGATACCTTTCACAGAGTAAAATCAGGTTGTAGTTTCCAAATATTTCCATGGTCCGGCACCACGTGTGTGCTCAATCGAAGGTCTCTGTAATGTATCCAACTGAAAAGTGGAAGAGTTGTATAGAATTGTGAATCGAAGTGGTCCTGCGATGGGTCAAGTAAAATCCTGCGCACAATCGAAAGTCTTCAATGTTGGTACAGTAAAGAAAATTTGGGGCAAAGTAGCTAACTATGGTCTGAGCCCTGCAGAGAGAGATCAATTGGAAGCTTTGTGTTAAAGTGGGTCTGATCCCGGCAGAGGGGGACACGGGGTGAAGCAAAAATCACCTGAGATGTTTTCTGTCATAGTGGGTCTGAGCCCGGGTGAGGGGGACAGGGGGTGAAGCAAAAATCACCCGAGATGTTTTTGTGCCAAAGTGGGTCTGAGCACGGCGGCGGGGACCCGGGGTTAACAGAAAATCACCAGAGAATTTATACATGTGAAATCCTAAGAAGAAAGGAAATTTGATGTTTGTCATACTGGATCAGATCCTCTGAAAAAGAGACTTTGAACGGCAAAGAGACTTCGGCACAGAAGGTCATGATGTGGAAGTTGTGAACTGCATCCTCGTGCTAGAGAAGCCAGAGACTGTGCTAAGCTCGAGTGTGCTTCCTTGTCTTGTGCTGAAAACGTGGGAAAGAGAAGCCAACGGCTGGAATATCTTGAAATAATTTCTTGAACACTTTTCTTTTGCATAAAATTGTTTCCCACACTATTTGTATTTAGAAGAAAGGATTGGCAATAGGTTTATTAGTATAGGCCCTTTTATTATGCCAGACTCGACTAGGACTGCATTATTATTTGATGGTCATAGCTTGCTCCCATCTTTAGATTTAGGATTAGATAGCCAATTTCTCAAACCCAATTGAAGTTCAATAAACACCCTTGAACTGTGATCAATTGTGTCTGTCTTACTGTTTTATACAATGCCTTCCTTACACCCGCCACTCCCTCTATGATGCTTTAATTGATTTATTGAAAGCTTTCAACATCAACAGAGGGCGTCTTTATTACAAACTAAGACAATGGGGGATCCCTTCAGGTTTGCTATCAATAGTGGTCCACCTTCACAAGAACTCAACCATACAGACAAGACTAGGCGATCAAGGTCACCTAACCAAGCTGACAGGCATGGAGAGAGGTGTGAGGCAGGGGCGTATTCTTGCCCCCTGCCTCTTTAACATCTATTTGGCAGATTTAAATGAGGCATTAAATATTCAGGCTTTTGTGAGCCCGATGGTGGGGAATCTAAAGGTATGTTGGATTGTCTACGCGGACAGCATCATGCTTCTAGATTATACTCTGTGTGGCCACCAATGCTTGCTAACTGCTCTAGGGTCTTATGCAGAAGATAATAACCTTCTAATTAATCTGACTAATTAATCAGTCCAAACCTAACATCATGTGCTTAATGGACCCTTAATGGACAGCCAATTAATCAGATCAAAAAGTTGTATACTAGAATTTAAATGACTTCACCCCCTAATATCGCAGTTGTAGACAGTAGATTGAAGGAAAAGATAGACCAACTAATTTGTCAGATGAAAAGACTGAAGGGCAAATATTGTAGATTTTCCATCGTTCCCTCATTAATTTCTACAAGGGCATAGTAATCCCAATTTTATTATATGGGATGGAAGTGGAGTCGCAAGCGTGGAATTTAAATTGGGCACGTCTCGTCGGTAGGCTGTAGAACAAAGTTGCAAACCTTTCACAGTCCCTTCCGATGGCAACTCTAAGATATGAACTTGGCTTGAGCCCGCTTCGTGTTAGTCTGAACTAGAAGCTGGTGCTATAAAACCGGTCAATCCGGGTTCCATTTAAAAATATTTTATATGAAGAAGTAAAATTCTTGTTGCAGGAGGGCACCAGTCATTTCCTGTGCAAGTTGGAGGGTATGATGATGGCAATCCTGGCCACCTGTGCTAGAACAGCAGTTAGAGTCAAGAGAGCGATCATGAGAACAGACTGGGCTATGACAATAGACACCATGCAATGTTATAAACTTCATAATTGCTTCTCCTTCTTGGACACACCTAGGGGTAATCGTCCATCATACTTCTGTTCCCCCCTCCTGCATTCTCCTTCCTTTCTCTCGCATCTCAGCCCTTCCCTCTTCGATCTATTGTGTACTTTTCCGACACTGTCTCGTGCCCCACTTTTGTTCTGGAATTACTTTGCATTGCATGCATTTCTCTTCTAGGTTCCTGTTGTGTTCTGTGCCTTGTTGACTGTATTGACTTGGTGTTTGCTCTGTACGGTTCTTGATATTGTGTTTCTATCCACGGTTTGTGGCAGCACATTGCAATTGACTGCATTCTTCACTTCTAGGTTCCCTGCCCACCTCAGTGTTTTGCTTTTGGTCCTGTATTGCATCTGCTTTCTGTACTTACAGGTTCCGTGTTGTGATTTGTACTTTGCCTGGTCCTGTACTACATCTGCAGTCTCTGCTTCTAGGTTACCTGTTGTGCTCTTTTCTTTCTGATGGTTCTGTACGGCATCTGATTTGTAGGTTTGATGGTCTTGTTCTTTGTTGTGCCTCCCTCCTGTCTGTCCCCCAAACCCCCCAGCGTGAACTCCCCTACCCTCTTCTTTGCCTGGGCTGGGCTCCCCTCTCTTCTCCCTGCACTCCCTATTGTGCTCTCTGTCTCACCTATCTATTCTAACTGCTTTTCTATCAACTATCATATCCCTCTCACTAAGTCTGGCAGGAAGAAGTTCAAAAGGGACATCCTTGTCTCCAGCCCAGGCCTCCCTATCACCGATACCTATACCAGAGCTTCCTCCAGACAGATCCTTACCAACATACTCTTTGCCGTTTCCTCTCCAGGCCTATGGAACCCCCATATGGTCTCTGTTCGCTCTCTTTTTTCCTTTTCTCCCATTAATGGTGGCACCCGGTGGGAGGCCCTCCTGGCCCCCTTCCACTCCTCTAAAACCATCAATTAATGTCTACTTAAATGGCAGTCTTGGTCCGGGGCCCTCAGGCCAATCTCCTCTTTGATAGACGCTTCCCACACCTTATCAACTTCATTTCCTCTCCTGCTATCCCTTCTTAATCCCCTCTGGCTCATCTTCCGCCTCCTTCCTCTGCCACCTCTTCAGCACCACATGATGCTTCTGTTGCCACCCTGTTGCCGCCCTCCACTACCACCCCTCTGGCACTCTTCTCCCTCTGCCCATCCTCGGGCACCTCCAACACTTCCACAGGTTGTACCTCTGGCGTTTACCCTTTCCCCGGAAGTCCTTCAAATGTGGCAACCTGCTCCACATCGCTACCCTCAACCCTCGTTCATCTGTCAAACACTCCTCTGACATCTTCCATCTACTGTAAGAGCTTGATTTGGATGTACTCTGTCTCACTGAGACTTGGTTCACGGCCAGCTCTGACACGAGTTTGACACTTTCCTTCCTGACGGCTCCAAGATTCTCTCTGAACCCAGAACCAACCTTCCTGGTGGGGTGTAGCCTTTTTTTCCCCCCAAGAGTTGATCCCTGCTTCTATCATTCCAATGCAGCACTTCTCCTCCTTTAAATGCTTGGTCTGCAGGTTCTACATTTTTCCTGGCCTCTCTCTCACTGTGGACACTACCTACAGGCTGTCTGGCAAGGTCACACTCTTCCTCTGAGTGGGCTGACCTCTCCTCCTCGCGCCTTACCTCTACCTCCCAAGTTTTCCTCCTCCGAGACTTGAACATCCACCTAGATGTTACAACCCCTTTTTCAGGACTCTTGCGCAACCTCTGTGATTCTTTCTCTCTCTATTCTTTCCTCTGTTCCTACTCCCTCTGCAGGGCAGACCCAGGATGTTCTGATCTCCTCAGACCTCCCCTTCTTTAACGCTCTCACCATTCCTCTCTCTTGAAGTGATCACTTTCTCCTTTCTTCCCACCTCTCTCCCTCTACTCCGGAGGTCAAGCCGACTCCAGCACTGCCACCTACCTTCTCAGTCATATCACTACTTTCTCTCCTCGTCCTGCACCTTTGGCAGACTTACACCCTCACAAATCCCTCTCTAACCTTCATTGCTCTGTCTCTAACACTCTGGATGTCCTTGCCCCTGGCATGAGGATTCGCTTGAAGCCCAAATCCAAGTGCAACTCTTGGTACGATTCCGACCTCGCCGCCCTTAAACGCAAGTGTAGGGCTGCGGAGAGGAAGTGGAGAGCCTCGGGTGCACTGGCCTGCCAACTGCTCCAAAGGCAGTACAGACTCTCTGTGCTCTCTAAGAAGAGAGCCCACATCTCTGTGGCATCTAACAACTCGGCCACACTTTTCAAAATCACCAGGTAGTTGGCCAATCCTGCTGCAGTCTCTACCTCTCCTGTTCCCTCCCAGGCCCTCTGCACGGCCTTGGTCTCTCATTTCACTACTAAAACTCAGGACATCTTGTCCAACCTCTCTTCCTCTATCCCTCTAGGCCTGTCTGAGGCCGTCTATCCTCCTCCTTTCCCCTGTTTACCACTGACAATGTTTCTTGACAAGTCTGGTTGATGAGTCTTATCAAGGCTTTTTCTCCCCTGCTCATCCAGAACTATTAAGGACCACATCAACACCCTTGCTCCAGCCTTGGCCGATTTCTGCACTTACTCCTTTGCCACTGGAACTTTCCCCTCCCTTTAGCACTCTCTTGTGCACCCCTTCTAAAGAAGCCCTCAGCCGATCCTTCCCCTCCAGCTAACTATCGCCCGATCTCCATCCCTCCTTTCCTGGGCAAACTCTTGGAAAAGCTGGTCATCTCCCAGCTTAATCTACATACTGAATCCTTTGGTTGCCTCCAGGACCACCAGTCTGACTTCATAGATGCCAGAAGCTCTCCTGAACACCTGTGAAGACAGACTTGCTCTCCAATCTTGACTCTTATCTCCCTTGTCTTCATTCTCCTTGATCTATCCTCTGCTTTTGACATGGTCAACCATGCCATCCTGCTGAACCGTCTCCGGGACAACCTTGGTATTACTGATCAGGTGTAACGCTCACCTGATATCCACGGGGATGCCACTCAGCCGGTCCGGACTTCCGACCACTTCGAACCCTTCCCTGGACTTGCTCAACCAAGCACTGGGCCTGAAACACAGTATTATCAGAGGTCAATTCCCTAGTGGTCTTGCTTGTCTGGCCCCCCTTTTCTTCCCCGGGTCCCAACCTTCCCCCGGACCTCTCCTCACCTTGTTTTTTGATGTGGGGCGCTCTCTGTCCTGCCTTCGATGCAGGGGTGCGTTGGGTGATGCGGGCTGGAGGGTGCCTAGTTGCTTCACTGGCACGGGCACCGGCAGACAGGGCTTGCTGCGGCTTCAGCCTGACCGGTAATTGGAATGAGTCTTACAAAAGTTCTGATGGCTCTAGTCCCTTTAATACTGTGTCTTTCTTTCCTTAGGTGATGAAGGTCTTGAGGATGGTGATGCGCTGCTGAAGTAAGTAGGAATGCAGAACGTGATGCTTATTGGCTTCCTTAGCACTAACCAATGTTCGTCTTTTCTGTGTCCTTTTAGGTGCCGCAGTAACCCAGCATGGAAGCGAGCTGATGAGATGAGCAGCAGTGAGAAAGTGCAATGTGAGGCGCCTCTTAAATGTTTTGCGCTAACCTGATGTGTTTTTTCCCCTTTTTCAGATCGGCAGGATGCTACGGAGCAGAAGTTGTCCGATCGACGGGAGTTCAGGTAAGGATTAAACTCTATTTGCAAATTCGAGAGAGCTAAGTATTGCAGAATGCTTACTAACGTCTTTTCTTCTATTCTTCTCCCCTTTGGTAGGGCGCGGCGTGCCAAGATGGAGATGACTCTGCCGTAGGAATCTGCAAGACTGGGAAGAGCTGCACAGAAGTTGGATGCTCTTCGAGGTGAGTATTGGCAACAAAGTTCTTATTCTTGCAGGTTCGTTGGCGCTTAAGAAAGAAGTGGGCCTCTTCAGGAGATCCGAGCACGGTGAGTGTCATGCTGCAGGTGCAGAGAAACGCAAAGCATGTTTCTCAGGCCGGGTGTGGTTTAAATAGTCTGTAGGTATCCCAGTTATCCCTGGGCTGAGCCACACCCGAAAAACTAGACCGCTCATCCTGTTCAAGGAACTGAATTACATGGGGGCATCCATTGCCCCATAATACATTGCAAGTCCAATACTAAGTGGATCTCAGGACTGTGTGTGAGCTTGGTGCAAAAGGCGCCAAGTCTGAGTCCAAGTAGGTGTCTGGGGAGATGGAGAGGCCCTTAGGGGCTGACTAGGTGGCCGTGACCTGGCTCCAGCCTGATATGCCGGGGGGCTGGAGGCAGGAATCGTAACATCAGGCCCTGGCCTGGCTGACTTCCTTTCTCACCCACCGACCCTCTATGGTCCAACTGGGGTCTTTCCTCTCTTCCATCTCTCTCTCTACTTGTGGTGTTCCCCAGGGGTCTAACCCTCTTTCCCTGGCTCTTCAACCATTACCTGGGACCTCTTGCCCACTGCAACGCTACTTTCTGCCCCAATTTTTGATGTTATGCGGATGCCATTCAGCTCTCTTTCAGGTTCCCCTCAGTCACCTCTGCTTCTTCTCTCATACCAGACTGTCTTGCCGCAATTCAGGAATGGTGTGCCCCCAATGATCTCTGCCTTTATGCCAGTAAGACGGAGATCCTCCTCATTGGGACACCCGCTCCCTCATTTCCTCTCTCTCTCTCTGGGCCCTCTTCCTGCTCCTTCCTGTGAAGCTAAGAACCTTGATGTCATCTTTGACTCCACCCTCTCCTTTTCTCCTCACATCTCTGACGTCTCTAAGAAGTAAAAACTATCAGCTGTGCCTCCTCAGAGGTATTCTTCCTTTTCTCACTTTCCTCCAGAAGCTCACTGTCTCCAGAGCTCTGGTCTTCTCTAGGCTGAACTATTGCAATAGTATCTTTATTAATCGTCTTGCCTCTACTCTTTGACCTTTACAACTTATCCAGAACAGGACTGCAAGACTTGTCCTTGGCCTAAAGCCCAGGCATTGTATCTCTCCAGCTCTGAAATCTCTTCACTGGCTCCCCGTGGCTGCAAGGATCAATTTCAAGACACTCTGCATCGTTCACAAGGCTTTCTGGGGCCTGCCACTGCCCTACCTCCAACTTTCTCTTCCAAAACATCTTCCTTCTCAAACTCTCCGCTCATTCACCTCCAACTCTCTGAGGATCAGACGCTTCTCAGAGCAGAGAGTTGGGGGCTGATCTATCTCATTGGCTGGGGCCTCCCTATAGAACAGCCTCCCTTCCTCTCTCAAACTTGAGCAGAACCCCCTCAGATTCCGGAAGCAACTCAAGACCTTCCTTTTCTCTTCCACATTCTCTCTCCCTCTCCCCTGCTGAGTCACCCGACTGCTTCGCGCACTGGCCACCTGGTCACCCTTTGAACTTGGGCCCAGGCTGCTTCATGTCCAGTTGCCCTCGCACTGCCTCCGGGATCCCCAGCACTTAAGGGTCCGTATCTGCAACCCTACAGTCCCTTCTCTCTGCACTTAAGAGCCACCGCTGGCTGCACTTGTGAGTTAACTGCACTTCCCCCTTTCCCTCCCCTCTGGCACTTCTCCCCTTCCCCCTTCCCCCACACTTGTGCGATATGAGTGACACAAGGCCTAGTAAAATCGTTATTTTGTGCTCCCTTTGTTTCCCCCTCGTCTTGTCGCACCTAGTAACACTTATATACAGGCGCGTTAAAGGCCACATCAAATCATTTCATGCTTGAAGAAATTGTAGATGGCGTGCCGAATTTTTGAGATTCCATCTAAACCTATCACCAACAGGTGAAATGGTGGCGGCACTGGACAAAGAGCATAAAATAAGGCGTGAATGCTCATTTTGTAAAGAAGAGGAAGGGCAGACACTACACCTTCTTATTCAATGCCCAGCGATTCATGAGTTGAGAGGACTCCAACTGAACGGTTTGTAGATAAGACTGTCCTCAGATCATGAAACATTCTTAACTATGGAAGTATTAAACTGTTTGAGTTTTATTATGTTGTATAATTGTATTTAGGTTTTATTCAATTATGCTTTTCACAGTGTGATGTCATATATATATATATATATATATATATATATATATTTGTATTCTTCTTGACTGTTACACATTAATAAAACATTTTTTAAAAATGGCTTGTTGAGGTGAAGAGAGCATGGCACCTTGGGCGTGAATTTAGGATTGGTCCAAAGGAGAACCTTGTCTTCATGGAAAACAAGATACGGCGACTGTGAGGAAGAGCACCTGAACTAGAAAAACAGCTTTCAATGAGACAAATTTGAGAAACTCTTTCCCAGCCTATGTGACCACAATGAAGGTGCTGCTGATGTGCGTGTGAAGTGGGAAATGGCTGCCAAGTGAACTTTGTTGGAAGAGTGGGTAAGGCCACTAGTAGCTAAGGAGAGCAACTATGGTAGGATCTGTTGCTGCTAGAAATTAAGGGAGTCTACCCAGTGACTGGAATACCAAACAGGGAATCATTTCCATTTCTTGTTGTAACAAGAGACAATAGCTAGAGCTTGTGCCTTGGCAAGGATATCCTTGCAATCCTGGGGCATGTCGATGTGGTCAAAGTCTACAGAAGTAGGATCCAGGCCGTGAAGATGAGTGAGGATGGGTTGTGGCGGTGAAGCTTGATGGGCAGTGCTGTGAGAAACCTGAAGGTGTCTCACTGTCTGAACCCTGGGGATCTCTTTCTCAAGTGGCTAGGGCATGGCAATCGCCCATGGATCCAGACCTTGGGGGTGGACAAGTGCGGGAGGATCACTGGGGAGAGGGGTGCTCGGGGAATGCGGGCGAGACATCCGATGGCGAGACGCGGTATTCCTCCCTTTCAACACTTCCTCCACCTTTTTAGGTTATTCTAAATCATGTCCCGGTACCCCACCCCCCTAATTCCAACAAGTACCAACTCAGAAAGGAGGCGTGGGCGAACCAGAAGAAAGAAATTGCAATTACCATCTTGTGTATTACAACCGCAGGACTATCCCCTTGTCCCAGAGATTCCCCTACCGGACATTCCTACAGTTGAAATACAATATTGTCAAACCAGTTCCATTATGCCCCCATACTTTTCTGTAAAACCACACCACCACATTTATTTACCGTCACACACTCACCCTGTTTATTTGGACAAAACCCTACACAGTTTTTCCCCAATTAATCAGAAAAACCCCAGCTCCCAAAATCCCTCCACGTTTGCTTTCTCTACAAACACTGAGACGGGGAAGAGGGGAGATGAAAGAATGAAGATCTCTCACACCACCACTGAGAGACAGAAAAAAGATTATGCTATACTAAGACTGGAATGTGCGGCTAATGACGCCAGGCAAGGTCAGGCCTCCTTTTTTAAATACTCCCCATCTGACTCCACTTCAGACTCTCAGGAAATATAAAAGGCGGAGCATGAGAACACACTTGGAGCGAGCTTGGGATGCTGGAAGGTGCCGAGACGGCAAAGCAAGATCATTTGAGCTGTAGAGACCCTGGGAGACCTGGAGGAGGAGGGAAACGCCACACTGCACCTTTGAATATTGCGGAGGCTGAAGTGAGGGGAGTGACCAGTACCTCCAGGGGGCCAAACCAGGGGCAACGGGGATCTCCTGGCGGTGCCACACCAGCGCTCCTCCCCTGGACCCAGCAGGCAAGCCCAGGGGAAGCAGGCGATGAGGTCCTGCCCACAGGACACATCCTCATTGAAACGGTTGCAGCTCCCAAAGCCATGGACTGCCATTTTGGGGATCTTTAAAGTAGGAGTAAAATAGAAGAAAATGCATTCTGGGACTGGAAGTCCAAAACTGTTTTTTGGGGAAAACTGAAGAAGGGTTCGCACCCGGTAGAGGGAGACTCTTAAAGCAAGGCAAGAAGGTCTGAGCCTGGAAGAGGGGCCCCTGAACTGTAAGAAAACCCAGTAAAGGACTAGCAGCAGAGTGGTCTGGCGCCATGTGGGCACTCATTCGAAGGACTCTGGCTGGTCCCCTTTATTGAAACTACAAATACCAAAAGGCCCTAGGAGAGGCTGGCGTAAGAGGTCAAAGTGGTCATAAAAGAGTCAAGTAAAACCCCTTGTACAATCGAAAGTCTTTGACACGCTGAGGAAACAAAGTGAACTGTGGCTGCGTGAAGCTTGGCGGGGGCTTTAAGGAAAGCATGATTGGGGGCCGAGTCCCGGACTTAGACAAGAAGTGAACCTAGGGGGTCTAGAGTTATTTTTATGTGAACTTTGGCAAGTGTGAACCCGACGGAGGGATGCCAAAAGAAAGCTAGGGGAAGGGGACCCCACTTTCTGATGAGATGCTAAAATAGTGAACTGTGTTAGAATGGCTATGTGAACCCGACGGAGGGATGCCTGGAGTAAGGCTAAGGGAAGTGAGTCCTGCATTGTGATAAAGCAAGTGAACTGTGTATCTGGCCTTAGTGAACCCGACTGAGGGAGGCTAACATAAGAAAAGGATCAAAACCAGTTGAGGGGGATCCAGGGATGAAGAGTCATCACCCAGCGTAAGAGATTACGGAACAGGAACTTTTGTTTTGTTATTGTTGACACATCAGACCCTCGGAGGCAAGAGACTTTGTATGAAAGACTTGGCAACAGAAGGTCCCGATATCGCTGAAAAGAACTGTAACCTTGTGTTGAAGAAGCCTAGGTGTGTGTTGTGCTCAGGAGTCCTACCTTGTCCTGTGCTAAAAACACGGGTAAGGGAGACCCCAGCTATACCCTCCTTACTTATTTTGGTGAACACATCTTTCTTTTTTGGTGAACATTATCACACACTATTCTATAATTTAGCTGTAAGGATTGGCAATATTTTCTTTTTAGTATAGGTCCTGTTTATTTGACAAGACACCACTAGGACTGCCTTATTATTTGATGGTTCTAGCTTGCTCCCATCTTAGATTTAGGTTTAGATTAGGCATTTTTCACACCCATTTATACAGTTTAATAAACACCATTGAACTGTGATCACTTGTGTCTGTCTTTACTGTTGCCACCATGAGTTCCTTACAGTGCAGAAGAGAGGGCTAGGAGCTCAGAGAACTAGAACAGCCAAAGTCATGTTGCTGCCACAATGGACAGTCTGCATGGCTGCTGTTTGGCTTTGTGAAGGATTCTTGCTATCATCACAAAAGGCAGAAAAACATATTGGAACCTCCCGTTCCATGGAAACATGAAGGGGTCTCGTAGGCTGGCTGGCTGAGGAAATCTGCTAGCCCAACAAGTCACATTTGGCGTTGTCATTTGTTGTGAAAAGGTACACCTGACATCCCCCAGGTTTGGAATAAAAGGTCCGCTTGGCACTGGAGGAGTTCTCATTCATGAAAGGACTAGAGTTCCCTGCTGAGCGAAACGGCCATCGAGTTGTTTACACCTGGAAGGTGAAAGGGGAACCAAAATATTACCTGGGCAAAGGCTCACTTCTAAAGAGATTGCACCTCAGATGAAAGGATTGAGGATTGGCAGTGTGGGAAACCAGCCCTCCAAGCATGCGTCTGTTATAGTAGCTTGATGGTCTGGGACTGTGAACAGCGCTCCGCTGGTAAGGTTGGTGACATTTTTTCCACCAAAGCAGTGCATTGTAAAAAGGAACTGGTAAGGGATAAACGTCATCCTCATTTCCAGAGATCTGATCCCAGTAGTTATTCAGTCATTCTTTCAGGGGGTGCATGTGGAGTCAGCAATTCCTGATAAGCGGGATCAGGGGCGTTGCTAGGGGGGGGGCTAAGGGGGCTATCGCCCCTGATCTTTTGGTTGTAGCCCCGGATAGAATCTCAGGAGCTACAGCCAAAAGACTAGCTAGCCCCCAGTCCCAACATCAGCGTAGCCCCGGGTCTTTTCCAGACCTAGCAACTCCCCTGAGCGGGATGCATGGGGACATCATTCGCAAGCGGAACTTGAGCATTCGGAATGATGAAACCCCTTTGGCAGGGCAACGCTTGTACCTTTGAAAGGATTACAGTTACCCTGTCCATTGAAGGGGTGGTGGTGGATCTCATAGTGTCTGGGTTTGGCACAGAAACAGCAATTGTTGTGATGGTGTAGTAGAGGACTTCTAGTAATTGAGAGAGAAGCCCAACTATGTCAAACAGGCCTTTGGCTGTTGAAGGCCCAGTTCCCAACCAGTTATCCAAATAAGGGTAGACATGGGGGATGCTGCTGCTGCGCCCGAGATGGCAGCACTTCCCAAGAGCTCCACGCCTCACTGCTTCCAAAGTCTTTCTAGCACCCTTTTGAGATGCTAAAACTATGCCAGGGCTTCAAATATTTCACAGCAACAGTCGCTGTATGAGGTTTGAACACTGGTGGGTGCCGGCAGGGCTGCTCTTGTGCAGCTGGGCAGAGAGGCTCATGAAGGTGTCACATTCCGTGTGCCATTTGGATTGCTTTGCTGTCTGCCCGTTCTTGCTCTACTGGTGCATTGCGTGCTACAACTGGCCCCAGCCTGGGCTTTTACCCTCATATGATAACGGGGGATAACGCCCCACATGTAACACTGTGACCTTGTTACACAGTTTCTGTGGCGTGGTTCCCCTTCGCAAGGCTTCTGCATCTGGCACGAGTGCCTCAACACCTCCCTGCAATCTCCTGAAGGCCACCAGCCAGATCTGAGGCCAGCAACCCCCTAGGATGCACATTGTTGTGGACACAACTACCGTCACCCACTTTCTGAATACCCTGGACTACAGCCATATTTACCTCCTGGGACAGCATTGGCTGTCCTGTTTCGCTCGACTGTCCTGCATCCTGCACTACCTGACGTTTTGGTCAGTTCCAAGCGGCTGCAGCGGTTTGGTCAGGCCCTGGTATCCACCCCTTGTACACTACCCACTGCTGATCCCAGAAGCGTCTTGGATCATTATTCATTATCGAGAATGCTATGAAGCTGTCCTGGTGTGAGGGGCCGACAAGGGTGCCAGCTTGAATAATCAATTGAGGTGGAGCCAGGCGCCCACTGACGTCCTAAACATGGCTGATGAGGACCAGCCAATGGTCATCGCTGAAGCCTCCAAACTACAAAAGGCGGCGGCAGGCATGCAAGAGGGTTTCGCCGCTATGAATTCTAAACTTGATGACATCACAACTAATATAAGCTGTCTCATCTTGGATTGGTGGAGGATGTCGTCACTACATTGAAAAGCAATGCTCACAGCCCCTAAACAGGCCCAAATGACTCAGAAGAAATGCAATGAGCTTGGGTCGAGAGTACGCTGCAATAACATCCGTAGAATTAGAATTCCAGAGGGGCAACAAAGGGTAGCATGGAAACATTTATTGAAAAAACCCTCCCGGCAATCTTGGATAGCCCTAGCCTGTCGCCCAATTTCACAGTAGAGTGAGTCCATATGTCGCTGCCCCACAGCCAACACCTGGGGCTGCGCCAAGGCCAATCATCACAAAACCCGTCAACTATAGAGATAGGGATGCCCTACCACGCTCAGCCAGGGAAAAAGGAAAGTTTAGAATTGGGTTCAATAGAACTTATATATACCCAGTCTTCTCTGCAGTCATCCAGCAGGTGCGCAAGATCATCCTGGGGAAACTCCTGAGAGCAAGATCTATAACATACTCCATGCTGCATCTCGTAAAACAGAGGTTTGAATTGCAGAATAAGACGTACTTTTTTACAATAGCAGATGAGGCTGCATCATTCATCAAATCCAATACCCCAGCTCCTGGAAGACTTCATTGATTACGCCCTTGGTTATTTCTCAAGCGGAGTACATTATGCTGAAAGGCAGTCCAACATATTTTTGATTACACGTTAAAAGAGACATTGGTTTCAATCATTGATGTTTAAATGATGTTCAATTGAAGGATGGAAGTCAAGACAGACGTACCTGTATGCCACTGATTAAGGATGATAGGGGGCATATAGTACCTGCTGTAAGGAATGCATGGTATCAAAGTAAGACTGACACAAATGACCACAGTTAAAGGATGTTTATTGAACTTCAAAAAGGGTTTGAAAAATGCCTATCTAATCCTAAATCTACAGATGGGAGCAAGCTACAACCATCAAATAACGCAGTCCGAGTTGTGTCTTGTCGAAATAAAAGGGTCTATACTAATGAACCGATTGCCAATCCTTACCTCTAAATACAAATAGTGTGGGAAACAATGTTAGGCAAAAGAAAAGTGTTTGCAAAATGATATGTCACGATGTTCAGGCTGTTGGCCTCCCTTCCCCATGTTTTCAACCCGGGACAAGGAGGCACACTCTAGCTTAGCACAGCCTTTGGCTTCTCTAGCACAAGATACAGTTCAATCATTAGCATCAGGGCATTCTGTGCCCAAGTCTCTTCTTTCAGAGGGCCTGATGCGACAAACAATAAGTTATTTTTTCTCTTAGGATTTCGCAAGTACTCAATTTCTCAGGTGATTCACTATCTGCCTCAGATTCCCCCTCAGCCGGGCTCAGATCCTCTTAACACAATGTTCATAGGATTTTCATACATCAAATGCTTATAGGGTATTCATGCATCCAATTTCTCGGGTGATTCACAGCTCACCCCAGATCCCCCTCAGCCGAGCTCAGATCCTGCTTAACACAATGTTCAATTAGTCTCCCTTCGCCAGGCTTGGACCAACTTCAATTTATTTTGTCATGAACTTTCTTTACGCTATTAACATCAAAGACTTTCAATTGTGCATACAATTTTGCTTGACCCTTTGCAGGACCACTTCAATTCACAATTCTTTGTCACTCTTTCGCTTTTGCCACCTTTCTGTTGGATACCTTACATAGACTTTCGAATGAGCTCACACAAGTACCGGACCACTCTAAGCATTGTGTCTTGGCTTCAAAGTTCAATCACTCACCTGTTGTTCAATTTCACTTGCATGGATTATCACATACGCTTCATACACTGTTTGCTTCAACGTTCACTATACAATGTTGCTGCTTGAAACATTGGCTTCAACACAGACCCGTCTGGTATCAGTGTCCCCAACTCACCGGCTGTGCTGACTTCACTGGTGCTGCTGCTTTGTTGTAGGAGCCAAGGACAGTACCACAGCGGCAAGCGATCCTCCCTCCCTTGACTATCGACGGGGGAGAGCCCTGAGTACCTCCGACACACAAAGCAGGATTCTTCAGCCTCGTTTCTTGGCCTTATGTTTTCTAGGTTCATGAAAGTAACGGTTTCTTGTTGGAAAGGTCAAGGGCACTTCTCCTTGCGATCCCCTTCTGTTTTGCCATGCTTCGCCTAGTATTAAACTACCACGTTGGAACTGCTGCTTCCTTGTGTGTTTTGCCTTGCTCAGAGTGTGCTCTCATGCTCCGCCTTTTATCCGCGTAGGGAAGTGTAATGGAAGTCAGGTGTGTGTAATGGTCAGTAATTGCCCGAGCCTGTCTGACCATTGTATTGGGACATGTCAGATATATGCAGGTCTTACAAAATCCACTTGCCCGCTCGCATTGGCGAGTATTTATTTGACAGGTCGTGTAGCAATTTAATTCTACTAGTCCTGGCAGGCGAGCCTCTTCAGGAAATCTTTTGATTATAGTAAACATGCTGCACTATCCATAAAGCCTCTAGGTGGCAGCAGCGCACTGTGCCCAGCATGTTAATGGTCTACTCTAGCATCTTTCAAGAGTGTTTGTCACATCTGCCTATTTTGATTCTCAGCCAGCAAGTTTTTTCTCCCTTACACCATGTTCCAGGGTTCAGTATTAAGAGTTTGAATTGGAGCATGTTCTGGATGTTTACATCCTCCATTACAGCATTGGTCATCACGCACAGTTAATTTTCATTCATGGAGTGAATGGTTTTTAATGATAAATTGAACACATGTTTCAGATTACAAGGGCTTCCCCGTGTGGCCTTGCAATCGTACTAGGCTCTTTGTATGGGCAGAGTTTTCACGCAAATTTACAAAACATTTTAATAAAATAGCACACGTATCACTGTAAGAAACAAAGTAAATTAGCAAGAACAATTTTTCAGACACATGCAAGATCATATGTTTAGCACAATCCAAACTATTAACTTTAATTTATGGCTGGAATAAGCCTTCTCTCTCAAATTCCAAAGTTTATCCTTTGTCTCTCCTTTTTCTAATAAGAGCATTCTACCCTCAATATGGTGGAATGTTCAAATGGCACAGCCCATCCGCCTCGGGCTTTACCGGTTTTTACTGCCATCTACATCTTTATAACTTGTTGGGGGGGGATAGAGGGCATTAATGGCTGGAACAGCCCCCAGCTGTGAGTTATAATGCTATAGTGAAATGTGCTAGCTTGTTTTCGGTCACAAAAACATTTGATTTCGTTGCTAACATTTGGTGCAGATTTTGCCATTTCTGGGGATGGCAGTCTTGATAACTTCTATTCGGGAACGATGTTATGCCTTTCAACTACCCACAGCACTGGCATGGAAAAAGAACCATTTACTTAGGGTCAGAAAGCATAAGGAATTCATGTATCCAAGTGAGTGGGCATGCACGATGAACAGCTGTTACGAGCAAGAGGCCACCTTGCTCCCATCTGGCAAAGAACATCATTTGAGAGATTCACTTTCTAAGCATGTGCAGCAAATATACAGGATTAAAAAGGATTTCGAGGCCTGAATTCATAGTGGCTCATCAATGACTCAAACTGGGAGAAATCAGAGGTGGTATTCTTATTATTGTGAGCGCATTAATATGAAAGGTGAATATTACCATGTGCTTTGCCCAAGCATTATATCATGAGTTGACATGCAGAAGATGGCAAGAATGGGTCCAAGGAGAGTAGTCGAGTGCACTTAACGGGGGAAGGTTAAGGCCAGGTGAGGCCCCTCTTGATTTAGAAATCATTTTATAATGTATTTATGTGTGGTGAATGGTTATTGACACTACTTAAAAAACTCATACTTCTGCATACATCTAAACTCTGACCTAAACACAAGCAGACCTATGTAAGCACAACAAACTACACACGCTTCACTACACCATGACGACGACAAACCACACATAGCCTTGCACAACAGCACATGGCGGCTACCAACAGAAAAACACCCCTACGCTCAGCGAACGTGTCAACCGAACTGAAGCTGCCAACAGCAGATCACAGCTCTCTTGCTCTTTTCTCTCGCTCAGTCCTACTAACTAAACCCCTCTTCCCATTGCTTTGCAGATCTACCAGAGGGCCAAGAAACCATGCAGGTGGTAACAGTGCGCGGTACAAGACCCTTCAACATAACAACCGTTCTTTTGACAATGTTGCATGCTTTAACACCAGTATTTTTTAACTACAAGCATACCGTTTGCTGACACTGTTATTTTAGTGTATGCCATTTTTTTGCTACAGTAGTTTCATGTGCATGTCCTGTTTTCTCCATGTATCTAAACCACAGGTGCTGCAATTTAAAAATGACATGAAGTATGTAACGTGTCGCAGTCAACCTTGATAGCTTGTCGTTTCATTTATATCTATCTATATTGTGCATGCTACCAAAGTTGTGTTAAGTTGTTAATAGTGCATGGTGCATTAGCGTATTAGCGTTAATTAGTGTATTAACCCAACCCATTTGCACTCATTGCATCATTAGCACTTAAAAAGAGGAACACAGGAGCACAGCACACATTTCCTAAGAGACTCAGTTATTGCAGCCCCTCAGGCTGCACCCCATTGCTTATATTTGAGGATAGGATAGGTGCTGGCTCTCAAACATTCTGGCAGCGATCGAAACAACTACACCCAGAGGGTAGTCGCCATCAACCACCTCCCTCTCAAAAGGCCAGTCCTCATGAATCTCTCTTTAAATTCCCAGAACATAGCAGTGATACCCAGAGCGGTGGGAGGGGTGCAAGCCCACAAAGCATGGTTTGCAGGCCATGTTAGGCAGAAACCTGTGCAGTTCCCTCTGGGACCACTGCAAATGATTTAAGACTACAGGTTTTTGGCAGTAAACCCACTTGGTAGCAGTCTGTACCACACAGATTCACTTGGTAGCTGTGGCTGAGCAGTCAGGCGTCCCTCAAGAAGAGTTAGGCAGTATACAGAGTATTCACAATAGGTCAAAAGAACACAGTAGAACAAGTAAACACTGACCAGAGCTTGGTGTAAAAGAGATATAATTATTTATTTAAAACCACATCTAGAAAAACACACAGGCACTAATGTTAAGCAGTTAAAAACACGGTCACTAAAAGATATACACTCCCTTAGAAGAATATTAGACAAGTCTTAAGTAAAGCCCCACTTATTTTCAGATAGCGGTGAGCGCTTAACGCAGATGGCACTCTAATAATTTGTTTTAGAAGGGAGAGAGAAAAGCAGAGTATAATTTGAAACAGATCCCAACACTTTCATAAGAACCTAACAAGAGAGGAAGGCAAGTAAAACCGTGAAGTTAGAGTTCAGAACGCCAGATCCACTTTAAGAGGATCAGAACGAAAGGTGTCCAAGGTCACACGGTTGAAGTGCACAAAAGTCTCGCAACGGTTCAGAAAGAGTTGGACCAAAAGAAAGGGACCAGTTAGAAGGTCAAGGCGGCCAGCCCAGTCCAGAAGGTTAAGGGATTATCATTACCTTGTAGCAATCTTTAGAAAGGGAGGCCTGGCGGACACGGTACCTTAAAGTAGTGAGAATACTCCAGCGGGGGCAGTTGTTCCTGGCAGCGGATGCAAGTCGGTGCTTCATCCGGGGGAAGAGAGGATCTCGTGGGGGAGGAAGACAGGGGTCTATTGCACTGCCAGCGAAGAAACCAGCCGCGGAGTTCTCAGGTAAAAGGAGCGGTCCTTTTATTCACGGTCCAGTGGTAAGTGGCTATCCGGTTGCTGGGGTGCTTGGCACGGGCAATTCAACCACGAGACGTCCTGGGATGCGAGAGAAAGAAGGTAAACTGGTTGTGCCCACCAGTTAGGGGTAGAAGCCTCTCCAGCCGGGAGATCTTCTCTGTCGTCGGGAAGTGGTGAGTCGGTTCCGCAGGGCTCCACCGGTGGTGTCGTCGTGGCAGGTCGGCTCAGCTTCTCCCTCGTCGGATTCTCAGGTCCTGTGGCGACTTCTGAAGTTCCAGTCCCCAAACCCTGCTTTTATGCAGCACACCCCCATTCACTCAGCCTAGCTGTCAATCAAACATGCTAAGTGGTGAGCCGGCCGGCTCACCACTTGGGCCAATCACACGAGAGTGCGACTTGAGTTACCAAGCTAACTCAGTCGAGTTTGCCTAAACCCTCTCCCACGTCCCCTGTGGTACCCAGATAGAGTGGCACCATTTTTGGAGGCTTCTGTGGAGAAGCCCGCCAAAAAGTGGAACAAAGGGCTCGACTTGGGTTGGAGTCACAATAGAGAACACAAACGCCATTTTAGAATCGGGTCCTGGCAAAAAATACCAACCGGCGAATTAATATTAAATAAATAAACCGGCGGTATGTTCGAGGATATGAGAAAGAAATAATTAAAGTTGGTAGCCACGAACAATGGGAAAATCCCATAGGGATATATTCGCGGTCGAATATAAAAAGTAGTATGCACTGCCACCAGCCAAAACTTGATCAGAGGGGACGGAGATGTGCCCCCTCGACTAACAGACCCCGGGGCAATCGAATTGCCCCGACCAGTACGTCCACAATATGATGGTTTGTACCGGTTTCTGTTAATAATTTGGGACTAGTAAAGCCAATGGTGACTTTACATGCCCTGGGAGACAGTAGTCAGTCCCAGGGTATGGAGTCTATGGTGGGGTGTCACTATGACACCCCTGTGTCACTGCACGGAGGGTGCTGTGTAACACACATAGTAAAAACACATGAGCCCCTATGGAGTTAAGGACCCCATAGCCCATAAAACACATGAACAGTCAAAGGAACACCATAAATCATGTCCAAGAGTGAGAGAAAAAGAGTCTCACTCTTGGCAGGAGAAAAAAACAAACTCCAGAAATCCAGCAGAGCTGCTGGGGGACTCACTAGGTTAGGAAATTCAGCCTAAAGAGAGAATTCTCCTAACAGGCCACCACCCCAACAATTAGCTTTGAACATATACAAATCCAACATCTGTGGAAACTACTTGCAATGCAAGCTGCTATGTAAAATCCCAGCTTGAAAATTATACATTCCAAGTGTGCTACATGACAGGATTGTGATACATGTCTACCCCATATCTGTGTTGTGCAGGCAACAGAAGATTCCACGTTACACAAGCCCAAGTTCTCATGACAGCTCCCAAGTTAAGTGTTCTCCTCTCACAGGAAGCCAGCACACACTTCATGTTTGAGTCTCCAGAAGGGCCAATTCAGCGTTTCATTCTTCCAAGGTTGATAAATTGAGCACTATTAAGCGGGGGAAATAATGCCACCTGTCAGATCTAACAACTATGCAATGTGATTCTGCTGAAGGCGCAACATGCCCTTTATTTGGTGATAGTGTTTGTGTGTGATCATTGTCTGTGGATTTTTGTCTATAACATGTTTCATGAGTCGCCATGTTTTTCCAGTAAGAAATATAATGTGCTGATTAGTTTTGATATAAAAAAAGAAATGTTTATCAGCATTAGCCCTCACGATCATGAAAACGCATATTTTTTCAGTAAAAAGTAAAGTGCCATCCTGTTTGTGGGTCAAGTGCATTTCTCGAAGGTCAAGTAGATAAACAAAGTTACGCGGCCTTCAGGTCTAGCAGGTTATTTTTTTTTAACTTTGTATTTATTAATTAAACGGGTCAACATACAACAGCAGAACCAGGATACCCTGGCCATTACTCTCCAAAACAATTACAAGAGAAACGTGTCAGAATTAATTCCCTCCTCCCCCCGCACTTAGGCTTACCAGGCCCCAGTAGGCGGCAGGCACACAAAGCAACGGAAGAAAGAATAAGAAACTAAATAAACAAAATACTAGGCTAAACAATTCTTAGTAGCTGACATCTTGGGGTCCCAACTCATATCCATGATAAGGGGCAACACATTCAATGCAGGTGAATAATCATGTAAGAGAAAACACAGATTACCTCAGCTCTGCGAGGCTAGAGTCTCATTGCTGCACATTGTTCATTCAGAAAAAACCCCATCCACTCCTGCACAAAAGACTGCATGGTATTGTTGGTTATTGCAGACAGTTTTTCGTACGTAAAGATTGCCCACAGTTTGCAGAGCCACTCCACTTTAGAGGGGGTGGATGCATCCTTCCATTTTTTGGGCAAGGGAGAGTCTCCCCGCTCTCAGCATATCTACAACAACTTTGGGGAAAGCAGACTGATCAGCTTCAGGCATAGCGTATTCAGGAGGATCGGACCCATGCCCACAATGTCCTTGATCCAGCGGATCAGTTCGGACCAGTACACTTGAATGGTTGGGCATTGTTTTTAAAGATTTTTCAAAGCGTGGGCATACGGCTTGGGTGTTAGACCGTTTTCTCTCATAGCGAGCTGTCTGTTAGAAAGTGTTTGTGTTGGGAAATGGGGTGCGGTGTTGAGTTCCTAAGTATCTTACCTGTAGAATGGGGTAATGGTGTTACAGGGAAGGGGAAACCACGTCTCGCTTTCCAGTGTCCCAATCCCCAAAGACACCTCACCCAGGTGACCCTCCCGCACTGGTCCATCCCCAGGAACTGGATACAAAAATGATGGCAGTGTCATGGCTACCTGGATGACAGATCCCCGGGGACTAGGGGTTTCTCACAATACTAGTAACGTAGTTGGCTCTAGATTTGGAAATTACCTTGCTAGGCTCTGTTGTTCTTAGTGCATGAGGGTAGGAAAGCAGGTTGCAAGATCACAGGTAACTATTTGAGGTTTAGCCAAACACCTCATTTGTTAAGTAGGGAAAAGAGTTTTCTTTTGTACCTGGCTATCTTGCTGTTTTGGTTTCAAAGAAATTGTTCTCACACACGGTTGACTGCGATATAATTTCGCTTGTGTTTGTGAAAATGGTTGGTTTTCATTCAAATTGTGGTATACATATGGTACATTAGGGGGTCTCAAGTCCACTTGTTTGTCAGCCGACACGTGTTTCGACCCGGAGGACTTTAACAAGGCTGATTCATTATTCAAAACCATGTGTGGTGATAAGTGGTGAGATGGGTTGTGACATACATAAATGGCATTGGTGTAAAGTGGGTGGTGTCGGGTGATAGTGGAGTTTAGGATAATAAAATTACAATTTTGAACATAAATACAATGTATACATTACATTAAGAGCCGGTGTGGCGGCAGCGGGAGAAAAGGGAGGAGAGGGAGAGACAAAGGGTTAGCAGCAGGTTTGGTTGGTACTTGTATATATCATATCTGGAGTGGATGAGGCCTCTTACCTATTGGTACCGGTGAGTAGCCCCCTGGTTGATGATGCGGGTCGCTTGCGCTGTGCTTACAGTGGCTCCAGTTGGGCCCTGAAAAATAAGGAAGGTGCTGTTGGTGGGTTCCGTCCTGTCTTGGTTTGGGTGGTGGTGTAGGGTGAATGGACCCACTGGGGGGTGGCTAGGGGGTGTCTGGTCCCGATGGCTGATGGCATGGTGTGGAAGGTGGGGGTCCGCGGAGGTACCGCATAAGGAGGTGGAGCGGTGCTGGGCCATTCCCCTGTTTTGGTTATATGTTTGCCTGGATAGGAGTGGTGCCGTTGTTTTGTCCTGAGGGATGGCTCATGGGAGACCTCCGTGGGGGCAGTCTCCTGTGTGGTAGATTGACAGGGTGAAGTTGTGCTGGCCGTGCACCGTGTATAATGGCGGCTTGGGAAGGTGGCAGTCTTTCAAGCGGGAGATTGCCTAGGGGCAAGGTACTGGCCGTGCGCCGTGTGTTGTGACGGCTTGGGGAGAAGGCAGTCTCAAAGTGGGAGATTGTCATAGGACACGGGTGGGTGGGCACCGCGTGTTGAATGGCCGTTGTGTGGCCAGAGTCTGCCGTGCTGTTACAGAGTCAGGCTGTGCCAGTGGCCGTGTTCCGTGTTTAATGGTGGCATGGGACAGTGGCTGGGAATGGGCTTGGTGGGGGGGTGAGCCCACATGAACTCAGGTGGGGTTGGGTGAACTAGACGGGATGTTCACTTACTTGTTATGCCCGCGATGGGCGTCCTGTGTTGTCCGTGCACGGTCGCAGGTCCCCGCGCATGTGCACAGAGTAGTGGATGTGCGTGTGGTTGACGCGCATGCTCTGGCCTGGAGTGGTGGTCCCTGATGCGCATGTGCCAGGGGAGTGTGGCTAGTGAGCCAGGCATGCGTGTGCCGGATAACCTTGGCGAGGAGAGTACTGTGTAGTCAGATCAAGGGTAGTGCCATGTGATGCCAAGTTGGCTACCACACTGATACCTGTTGAATTTTGTCGAATGGTGCAAGATATTCCAGGGTAATTCTGGAAAGTTTGAAGGCTGTTTAGCCTACTGGATGGACATAAGTGCCTGCCAATGAGGGATGGCATCGGTGTAATGTGATTGGGCAGGAATGCTGGAAAGAGGTTTGGCTATTAGCCTAACTGGGTGGGCATATAACCCAGAACGTGCCATGCACGTATGGTATGGCGCATGTAGTTGAGAGCCAGGTCATTACTGGAGGGAATGGATGGCTGTGGCCTAACTGAGTGGGCATATTACCCAGCACGTACCATGCATGTATGGTATGGTGCAAGAGGTCTTAATGGGGATGAGCTTTGGGAAGGGCTGAAGAGGGCAGAGCCATTGGTTGCCAGGTGGCTGCCAGTAATGCATGGGATTGCAGGGTGATCCCTGGTAGGAGTAGGTAGGCTGTTAGCCTTCTGTATTTGGACATGGGTGCTTGTCAGGATGGCTGGCATCAGTGCATGTTGGTACCTGATGAGGTGATTGCTGTATTGAAAGGTTGCCTGATGACCTTGAGGTGTAGGCATCTGACCAAGCACTTCCCATGAAACTTGGTGTGGTGCATGGGATCTGTCTGGGCATGAGGCCGAGTCATAGAGCGTGGGTATGGAATGGCTGGCCTGGATGTCTGAGCATGACTTAGGGTATGTCGGGTTGGTCTCAATATGAGCAGGGAGGGGGGTATATTAAGACAGAGTAATTTTACAAAAACACATTAAAATCATGATCAGTGTTTAGGCCATTCTTGACACATCTATAGCGGCATATCATTCTTGCTTCTTCTTGTCGAAGTATTTGTACTCTATTGCCTCTATGGAGGAGGAAACTCTTGTAGTTGACACACACATATTACCCATACTGCAGAGAAATTCCTTTGTTGAACTGCCTAGCCATGCCACCCACTCCCGATGCTGCAGTGGAAAAGATGTGGGTTGATTGCAATACGTGACATTGGGGGAGATGCATATCAATGGTCTGTCAAGATCCGAGATGTGACGCCTAATTCACTGCGCAAGTGGATGCACTTATATTCCGTGGCCCACTTATACACCGTGCATGCAGGGGGTGCCGGAAAATCGTGCAAATCTTGTACAAGTTAATCCTTAGCCAAATTCTGAATCACTCTGCAAAAACTGAAAATGAGCCAACGATCACAATATATATGTGTGGCATGCCATGTGCAGGCTGACGGCCGAGGAATCCCTAAATTCAGGATTTAGAATCATCCAATTAAAAATGTTAAACAGATAGCATCATACCTCCGCCAGAATACAACTCTTTGTGCAAGACTACAAGGACAACTGCTTTAGATGTGGGTGGGGGTGAGATGCCCTCCAAACTCCAAGGCTGCAGGAGTCAAGCCCTCAGGCTCAGCGATCCTGCGTCGTGATGAAGGATTGCGCCTCCCTCTCTGGCGAGAAGATCTGGAACCACCAGCAACTTGATTGGAGGCGATGCCAACAGTCTGAGAAGGTCTGGATAACCAATCTACCTCAGCCATACCGGGGCGATGAGCATCATCCTGCATTGACACTGTCCGAGTGTGTAGATGACTTGTAGCAGGAAGAGGGAACGGAGGAAAGGCGTACAGAAACAGACCTTCCCACGGGAAGGAGAACATGCCCCCAGTCTCCTCGGCTGGAGGACTCTGCTGGCAGACTTCTGGCATTTGGAGTTTGCCACAGTCGCAAACAGATCGATCTGGGGTCTGCCCCATTTGACTAACAGGTGGTCCACCTGATCCTGACGAAGCTCCCACTCGTGGCACAAGCGCTGTTCACGGCTGAGGGAGTCTGCAATGGTGTTCTTGACTCCCGCAAGGTGGAGACGGACGAGGAACATCCCCGGTCTGACAGCCCAGTGCCACAAGTCCTGGGCTTCCTTGGAGTGCGCCGAGGATTGAGTGCCTCTCTGCTTCCTGATGTACAACATGGTGGTGGTGTTGCCCATGCAGATCCTCAACACCTTTCAGAGATGGTAGGAACGACTTGAGGGCCCAGAATACTGCCCGTAGCTCCAGGGTGTTGATATGCTGATCCTTTTCCTTCGGCAGCCACACGGCTCTGGCGTGCAGATGTCCGGTGTGTGCTCCCCAACCTTCCAGGGAGGCGTCCGTGGTGACCGTCACCCGGTATGGGGGTTTTGAAATCCTGTGCCCTGGTCGATGTTAGAGCGGACTCCCCACCACCATCACCCGGCAGAACTCTTCGTTGAGAGAGATCTGGTCCTTGAAGCTTCCATACACCTGTATCCAATGGGCATCCAGGAATTCCCGTTGGGGTTACATCTGCAACCTGCAGAGACAGACGAGATAGATGCAGGACGATATCATGCCCAGTAATGACTTGATGGCCCACACCGTGGTAGTCTTCGCAGACGACAGCTGTTGCACCTTTCCTTGAATGACTGCCAGCATCTCCTCCGAGGGCGATGCCAGGCAAGACACTGTATTGAGTCCGGCACCTAGAAACAGCTTGTTCTGCAATGGCTTTAAGCAGGACTTCGGATAGTTGATGGAGAATCCCAGATCCGTCAATAGCCGGACGGTCATCTCTGTGTGTCCGTCAGCCAGCTCCCACAAGCGGGCGCTTTTAAGCCAGTCGTTCAGGTTCGGGTATACGTGTATGCCGTATGGACACAGATGGGCCACCACTGGTGCCAGGCATTTCGTGAACACTCTGGGGGCCAACTTCAAGCTGAAATGTAGGGCCTTGAATTGGTAGTGCTGGACCACGATACACAGAAACTTCCGATGTTTTTTGTGAATGGGGACGTGTAAATAGGAGTCCTCCAGGTCCAATGAAAAGTGTCCCTTTTCCAGTTGGACAAGCACATGTTGCAACGTGACCATCGTGAACTTTTGGGACTTTATGCATTTGTTCAGACGTCGTAGGTCCAGGATGGGCCTCCAGCCTCTGTCTTTTTTCTGACTAGAAAGTATCTGGAATAGACTCCGGAGTCGTTGGGGAACCAGCTCTATCACCCCTTTTTGCAGCATGGCTCCTACCTCTTCCAGAAGCTGAGGGATGCGCTGCTCCTGACGGGCAACCGGCAGGATCCGCGGACACCTGCGTTAGAACTCCAGGGTGTGTCCTTGTGCGAGTGTCCAGCACCCATCTGTCGGTTATGATCTTTCTCCACTCGCCAGCCGGTCTTCCCACCGGGGTGCACAAGTGGTGGCCCGACATCCCGGTCGGTTCAGGTTTGCTTCTGCACCGGCGTCATGCGTTGCGGGCAACGGCGACGCTGTCCTCCACTACCGCAGGCCTATGAACGGCCTCTGTAGGCTTCTTGTGTTGAGGATCTGGAAGGCTGTTTGTACCACGTGGAGAAACCCTTTGAAGACCTGCTCGACTTTCCCCTGGAGGAGCGAAAAGACGAGCAGTGCTGCTGGAGAGTGCCAAGGGAACAGGCCATCACTGGACAGGATCGCCCATCGGTTGGCCGCCTTGATAGTGGACACTGCAGTATAAATCACCTTCTTTCCCATGGCATCCATCCTTATCCCCTCGCTGTCCTAAGGGACCGAAGACGATGAGGACAAGTTAGCCAACCATTTCCTCAAGGCCACCGACATCACAGAGTCCAGCAATGGTTGCGACCTCAGGCACTTTGGTGCAGAGTACGGCACAAGAGATTTCTTCTCCAGCCTATCCCACTTGGCTGGAGCCATACAAGGGTTCTTCCTGAGGGTCAAACCCTCCTCCCAAACATCACCCAGAAAAGGCACAACCATGATAGTCTTCCTCTTGGCCTCGCGCCTTTGATACAAGAAGCCCTCCTTCTTGGTTTCCTCAAGCACCAGCTGGAATAGCTCAGAGGCCCTGGCGATCATGGGGTGGAACGACCCCACCTCATCCGGTGGGGACACCCTGTGTGGAGCATCCAAATGTGGCAATTCACCTTCCGCTGCAACAATGTCTTTGTCATCGTCCACCATCGTGGCTGTATCAGTTCCTGTACCCGTGTCTTGGTCTGCTGGGGGAGAAGGGGCCCGACATGGTGGAGGAGGTTGATAACGCTTCCTCTTCTTCGCTGGAGGCTGATTGGGAAACTGTGGGGACCACCGGTACCAGCGCCGGAGGCATCCTCATCTGGATCTCTGGCACCAAAGTGTGTAGAGTCAACAGAAAATCCAAGGAAATGTCCCTCGGCTGAGAAGGCAGAACAGGAAAACTAGGCCCTGCGCAGTCATCCTCCTCTTCAACATCCTCATGGGACATATGCAAGGACTCTTGATCTTCGTCATCCATGGACGAGACCTCCATGGTTTGGGCGACGACTTGGAAGAGCTGTTTCAGGGCCTCTTCGCCCCTCCTCCCTCCCCCTAAAGGTCTTTCACCAGGGCCTCGGCCGGTTTCACCCCTTCTGGCGTGCCTGCAAACTTTGCCAAAGTCACTGCGGCAGCGTCGCACCTTTGGGGCAGGGATACTTTCTGAACAGTGGGAGCTACCCTCGTAGGATAAGCGTCTGTAGCTGCTTTGGTAGTAGTAGCAGTCACTGAGTCACCACGAGGTCTTTGCCTGTGCCGTGCCGGTTGAGCCTGCTTAGGCTGTGCAGCCTTCTCCTCTGACCACAGCTTCTCAGATTTCTCCCATAGTTTAGCCGGGGTAGATGACTTCCACTTTGAAGAGGAGCTTGAAAGTATGCTGGCAATGGAGGTCGGAAGGTGATGCTGATCGCGCCCTATACATTTTGGGACCCGCTTCCGCGGTGAATCCGGTGGACTTGCGGCTCTTGGCATTATCAGATGAGGTGCCCTCAAAGGACTTAGAAGACCGCTCCTCGGACCAGCCAGTCCAGGACGAGGCATGAGCCTGCTCGGAGCATGGCCAGAGGCTTTGTTCGTGTTAAGGCATGCCACCAGCCTACTATGCCTGTCAGTCATTTTCTTGGAAAAACAGAGGCATATCTTGCACTCTACTTCCCTGTGGTCTGGGTGCAGGCAGTAGAGGCATTGGTTGTGCTTGTCCTCCACAAACACATTCCGTAGCCCGCATTTGGTGCAGGGCTTGAAGAGGGACCTTTGCTCCTTCTCTGTCATGGTCGGAAGATGGCCTTCTAGAATCTTTGATGGATCTTAGCCCTTGAGGGGCGCAGAACTTCACGACAACGGGTCCCCGCTGTCGGCAGATGTAGAAAAGAGCACACAGGCTACTTTTAAACACAACTGAACTTTTTCCAGCGATAAACACAACAAATCGTACAAATAGCTTGGAGAGCAACCTCGTGGACTATGAATACTGAAGCGTGCAGTAAAAATCTGTAGATGGCTGCCAGAGGAGGGGCTTAGGGAGAGGACAGTCATTGGGTGGGGGCAGTATGACCCAGAGGACAGTGATTGGTTTAGAGTTTTTAAGTGAAAGTTTAACTGTTTTTTCTTTTACTGAGGATTCCCAGCCTGACAGGGAATATTCAGGAGCAAGTGAATCCATGCCAGACTTCATGCTGGCGAAAGCAAGCATGATAAGTGCTATTACGTGGTTGTATTGGCATTTTGGTGCACCCCATCTAGGTATGTCTTACTGTGGGGCATGGCATTTTTAACTGTCCATCATCACGGCTACAGCAAACATGCTAAGTGTTATTACGTGTCTAGCCTACACTGTGCAGTCAGTTTTGACATGTATTCTTATTATGTCATTTCATTTTTCATAGCAAAGCGGTAAGATCGCTCAGCTGGTTGAGCACTTGCTGCTGCGATCTGCAGGTTTGAAACCCGGGAAGGCCAACTTAGCCTTTCATTCTTCCGTTGATAAATGAATACCACCTTCAGTTGGAATGATAATTGTATTTATATATGTGCTATGTATACTGCTTCGGTGAAAGCGCTATATAAATAACTAATCATTATCATTAATCAAAGCATTAATGCTCCTCTGCATTGTTGGTGATTTGCATCAATTGGATTTGTGGATACTGTAATATTGCAGCAACTGGCAAGGTAGGGCCTCTACTTATAATATAATGACAATGCCTGACATGCAGTTATAACTGGCATAATATGGAAGAAACTGGCCATACAATGCTAAAGTGGCGTATCAATGGGAGTGCCGCGACCTATGCTGTTTCTATTGGGTCTAACCCTTTCATATCATGCCCCATCCACGGCATATGAAGACGGTACCCATGTTAAAATGTGGTTGGAATCCAAGATATTCTTGTTTGCTTTAGTACCTATTTTAAAAATGTACATTTATCTACTTTTTTTTACAACCGTAAGACCCTTCCGGTGATGTCACCAGGATTAAAGAGGAACTGATGCCATCCAGGTCAAAGATCATGTAACATTTCTTCCTATGTCGTCATCAGGTGTGTGATGTCACTTCTGCTACCCCTGGCAGTTTGGTGAACTAGAGAGAGTAATCCAAGAAGTCATGAGAGACTAGTTGCAAATTTTGAATTAAAGAAAAGACTATAGATTGGTACTAGAAGTACCCTCAGGATAAGGGAGTCATTCTCCTGACTTAAGTTAGTTTTCATAGTGGTAGGGTAAGGGTAGTTTTGGACAACAGACTTATTTCTTAGGAGGTTCACGACTGATGGACTAGCGCCTTAGTTAGTAGCATAGGCAGGGGTCATCCATAGTGATAAAGTCAAATTATAAAGCCTAACTTTCCTTAATAAAATAATCAGACCCCATGCTCCTCTTCCGACTTGCCACACAGCACAACGGAGACATTCCAATAAGAAGCAGAGAAGATGAGGTATATGACCAAGTCAGTCCATGAGGGCACTTTAACCTGATGGCGTAAGCACAATTCTGAAAAGCTGTACTGGTCTGTAATGACTTCAGTTCTGGTAACAACCACAGTTTAGGTTACACATACTTGTCTTTAATATAGGGGCAGGCATCCTAGAATTCATGGCAATTTTGAGCACTAACTTGTTTTACATGATTGCAGCTGGATTAATCCTAGTTTACTTAATTTTTCTCCTCAAACACTGAAAGCAACTGAAAGCATGATCGCTGCAATCCAAAATGGTGAACAGACAGCAATGAAAAGCAAAAAGGCCATTCTGCTAAAAGGTGGGCTGCATATTCAGAAACATTGGTATATCATTTCTTGCTGTACTCACAAGAACATGCTTCAGTGACAACAGACAGAACATTCCTCATCTCACATTTAGTTGAGCAAAAACCTGCATCTTTACAAAAACACTAGCAGCACCAGGGTTTCTTACCAGTGGCACTTCTGCAGCTTCCCCGGTTCCTCCAGCTGATCATAAACATCAGGTGCGCCAATCACGGACTGCCAACGATAGGACATAACTGCTGCAAAAAAAGACACTGATGCACAAGTCGGTGCACAGACAGACAATGTCTACGTTGAAATAACGCCAATCCAACATGTTCACATGAGGCAGGTGATGAACTATCACAGCCATCACAAGTTGGGTCCACATCTTGGTACTTGGAGCTGGTCCATCATTGAGACCAAGGCCTGTTGGTCATTTTGACTATCCTAGAGGTTAAAGACTGGACAATCAACTGGATCATGCAGACAAGAGGCTAAATGAGGTGGCCTACACATGTGTTCTACTCACCACCAATTGAGACAGGGTACTTTGTGAATCTTCCTTTGCAATGCATCTGAAAAAAAGACACGCCTATAAGGATTCTGAAGAGACACTCCTGCTGCAGGATTTCCCAAAAAAAGACACCTCTGCATGGTTTCCTGTGTAGCTGCTAGAATATCTCCATACTGAATTGCCAACAGGAAACAGTTGCCTTTTATTCCGTGTTGCTCTTGCTACTCTTAAATGTCACAAGTTCATGACATTCATGCCTTTCCATAGCATTTTCATCATTCATGGGTGTGGGTGTTTAGAGGTGCCTTACATATTGTATTTATGCACTGATGTTGAGTGCTTTACAAACCAAAGCAAGCTACGTAAAGCATGGACATATATACATGCTTTCACATTGAATTCACTGGACTACGGCCCTGCTTTGAAAAGCAGTGGTCATTGCGATGCTGGAAATGCATCGGAGGGACAGGGCCTCCGTGTCCTTGTCCATTACTGCCTTTTATCGTGTGTTCGGTCATGTTTTCCATGCAGGAGTTCATGTGGGACTCCTGGCGGTGCAGCTCCTTCTTTTGGTTTGGTGTACAGACCTATGGGTTACCCTTATGGCACCCATGGGTGGGGGTACAACCCTGTGCCCCTAGTGTATGTTTTTGGGCACCTGTGTGGCGCACAGAGCAGGGTATGGGGTGGTGGCAGCTCCATGCTGAATTTGACAGGTGCTCGGAGTATCCTCCATTTTGGGATACCCAGGCCCTGCCATTGGAATCTCCTGATAGGAAACAAGATGGCCCCTGTGGCCTCTTGCTTTTTATTGCCTGTTACCTTGTTTTCCCAAAGTGCTGGGAAGCCCCGACTCTGTCCCTTCCCCCTGACTGGCTGTTGGGTGGAAGTTCCATATATGGTGGTGTTGTGAAGTCCAGGCCAGATTGGCTGGAGCCTTCCCAGTGACTGTATGTTGTGGGTACGCCCTGTGGGTGGGACCTGGGTGAATGGAGTGTGTGACGAATACGCATTCTGTGTTGTGGATGTCTAGTATCTGGTGTTTGACACAATGACTGAGACAGCCATGCCCAAAACTGGTATGAATGCAGTGTGGAGTGTTGAATGGCTGGGTACTTGTCCCAATACACATACATTGTTGTGAGTGTCAGGAGAGAAGTGAATGGCCTGAATGCACTATGCACCTGATTGGATGCCTGCCTGCATGGATGGATGCCCTTCTGACCGATTGGTTGCCTGAGTGTGATCCAGCAGAATGAATGGGCGATCAACTAGTATATCTGGGGGCCTCTCACTGCTAGAATTCCTGGTCAGAAGCTGAAGAGAAACTGGAGTTGAAACTGAAGCTTAACCTTGAAGCCCTGCTGGAAGAGAAGTCTTGCTGCTGCTCTACTTCATCGATCTGAAAGCTGCTTTGTCTCCAAGGACTGACCCAGAGAGGACCTGGTAAGGCGCCCTCTTCCCGAGCTACGAGGGACCATCGTGCATCAGCTGATCTTTGCCAAAGCTCCTTGGTAGACAGACCTACGACAGGCTGCCGACCGGAGACGGGGACTGCCACGGAATCCCAAAGAGAAGAGCCCGGATTGTTGTCCGCGACCGTCGTCGCCGACCGGAGCCGCCGTGCTCCTGTTGCCTAAGAACTTCATTTGATCCAAGGACGCTCTCACCTGCACCACCGCCCACCTTATCCCGCCGGAGAAGGCCATGCCGTCGACGCGCCAAGGAGCATCCGCCGGTGGGATTCCCGCCACCCAAAGACCACAGAGACGCCTGACGATGCAACGCCCTTGCTGGGCCACAGTTCTTCAAACTCTTTGCGGTCCAGAACTATCGACATCGAGGTGCCCCGCACGCCTCTTCCTTGCAGGACGTCTACGCTTCCCCGTCGACGAGCACCGCTAGGAATGGAGCTGCCACTTCACCGCCGTAGTTCACCATGTTAATCGGCGGACGTTCGACGACCCATGGCTCCTGCCTTAAAGGGAGTGCACTCAAGAAGGGCTGTTGATTTCCCGACGAGGAACTCTACACCACCAGGTACTTTGGGGTTGCTGAACTATTGCAAAGACTCTTGTGAACAATATATGGACTGGGCTTGTGATATATCTTTATTCTACAGGTTGCCCAGGTGGGGGGAACTCCACCCAGAACTGCGTCTAGGTAGCAGGGCGAGTATTCTGCCAATTGTTCTAACCAACTGCTTTCCTCTTATATCTATTGTTGGTTTCCTTTACAAACTGATTTGTGTGACATTTAACCGTACAGTTGATGCACTTTAAAGAGATCCAATAGTAATGGTGGTACCACGAAGAACTCTATATTTGCCAATATTGATAACCGAGTACAAAATGACATTACCTTAAATATTAATTATATAAGGACTGTGTTTTAACTAATACAGTCTGCGGACATTCCTTTGTGGGGGGCTTGGAGACTAACTGTACTTAAGAACCAGCCTGCATCACCTCCTGAGAAGCTAGGCCTTGATTGCTTGACCGCGTACCAATAATAGAGAATCTTGGCTGGGGTCCTCTGTGTCTCTCCTCTACCATCTAGAGAGCAGACGCACAGACACCCCCTCCAGTCTTTACACTGGTGGCAGCAGTGGGATGCTTATGGTTTTAAGAATCAGTGTGTCACCTTGCCACTTACAAAATATCTGCACTTTGTTAAATTGAGGTTTAGTTGTGTACAAGATAACTGCATTACAAGCAATGGAGTCTATTGCAAATGGTAAATTGACTATGGTGAGTTTAGAGGCTCTTCAGAGTGCTTGTGAAACCAGGGAGTTAGACTTTGAGGATACGTCTAGGGCTGAGCTTATAGCTGCCCTGGTGGACTGCCAGACTGATGGTGAAACTCTTGAAGGGGGTGCAACAAATGAGGACTCTGCCCCTGGGGTTTTTGCTGAATTTGATTCTGGGAATGCCACCATTCCTGCTGCCTCTGTTCTAAACCCCAGCACTGCTCTTCAGGGGGAAGCCCTGAAGATTGAACTTTTAAAATTGGAGCTACAACGGGAACAGTTAGCCTTTCAATACAAAAAGTTGGCAACAGAAGCCGAGTTGAAGAAAGAGGAGTTGGCACAGCAAGTGATACTCAAAGATAGGGACACTGAGCACCAAATAATCCAGCTAGAGTGGAGACTTCAGCTAAACCAATTGAGTGTGGCAGTTCCCCAGCTACCAGGTTTATGAAAGATTTGGTTGGTGTGTTTGTGGAGGGTTCTGATATCCTCCAGTGGATTGAAGCATTTGAGATGGCTTGTGCAATTCATGATGTGATAAGTGAGATTGGGCTAAGTGTTTGTTAAGCAGAGTGCTTAATATCAGACTGGATATGGCTGAATTCTGAAACTGAGTGTGGAAGAAATGGGTCAGTATGAGTGCATGAAGTCTGCTTTGATTGCCAAGTTTGGCAAGACACCTACCAAATACCTTAAAAGGTTCAGGGATTTTAAGAAACGAGAGAATGTGTCTTGGGTTGACTGGATGAGTGCTGCGCACATGAACATGATGGGGTGGATTGATGGTTATAAAGTGAAAACGTTTGTTGAATTGTCCCACCTTTTGTTTTTTGAGCATTTTTTGGAAGGCTTTTCACCAAAGCTGCGTCAGTATGTTGCTGACCAGAACATTTTGGATCCCATTAAGCTGGTTAGGTTGGCTGACCAGTGGGTCTACCACTGGGTGTCCCCTAAGGACTCCAGTGGGAAGGACAAGGACAAAGAAAAGGGGACTTCTCAGAAAGCTGAGGATTCCGAAGCAATCACAGTCGAGTAAACTAAAACCTTCCTCTCCCGAGACCCAAAAATCTAGTGGGGATAAGTCATCTGTGGGTGGGAATAAGAGTAGTGGTCCACCTGCTACTAGTGGTTCCCGTACCGTACCCCGTATTCCTGGCACATGCTGGGACTGTGGGGCTCTGGATCACAAGAGGGGTGACCCCAAATGTAAAGGTAAGGCACTTGGAGTCCAGGCTGTCAGCCTGACCTACACTTACCCCATGTCTGAGGTGGAGGCCACTGTCCTCCCCTCCTCTACAGGGATCACATTTTGTGCTCCTGTAGAGATGTCCTTAGTGTCCCTTGGGGCCTGGGACCAGTACGCGAAAGTACTGGCGACTATCCCACAGAACACCCGTAGGTTTTTGAGACGTATCCTCTTGAATGGCCATCCTTCTACTGGTTTGAGAGGCACTGGGGCAAGCCTGACAGTGGTGGACAGGACCCTGCTCAAGCCAGAGGACTATGTAGGTGCTCCTCTGAGAACCTCCAGGTTAGCTGGTGGGCCTCCCAAATTATCGCTTGTAGCCTTAGTCACACTCATGATTGGAGACAAGACAGCAAAGCTTCCTGTCCTAGTTCAGGACAATGTCCCTGCTAACATTCTGTGAGGTAATGACCTAGTGGAGTTGGGGTTGATCTCGGATGGTCTCCCTCTGACTACTGCTGCAGTCAATAGGTCACAGGTGACAGGGTATGGCTGTGAGTCAGGTACCCGAGCCAAAGGCTAGGCCTAAAGCAAGAAGACGGAAGACCAAGAAGGGCACCCCTGTGAAGGGGGCTCCTTCTCTTCCTGCTGTTCCTACAGCACCCATTGGGATCCATACTTCAGACGGACTGGGTGCAGTGGAAAACCCAAATTCAACTCCTGAGGGAGGAGAGACAGAAGACTCTCCTGTGGGAGAGGTTCTCAACCCGGAGGACCACCCTGATCTTCAATGCCTGCTGGCTGAAGGGGGACCCTCCCGGGCGGACTTCTGTATGGGACAGAGAGAGTGCCACTCTCTCGAGGGTATGAGGAAACAGGCCCTGTCCCAGGAACAAGGAGAAGTGCCTAGGACATTCCGGATCTATTGGGAGGGTGATCTCCTTGTTAGTGAGTCCACTAAGCCTGAACCTGGTGCTCTCAAGAGGTTGGTGGTACCCCATGTTTACAGGACCTTCCTGCTGCAGTTGGCGCATGAGGTGCCCTTAGCTGGTCCTCTTGGTAGCAGGAAGACTAAGCAGAGGCTCTCTGCCCATTTCTACTGGCCCCGGATGGGAGTGGAAGTGGAGTCCCACTGGAGGACCTGCCCAACTTGTCAGTTGTCTGGCAAGACTGGAGGCAGTGTCATTGCCCCACTGCAGCCATTGCCAGAAGTTGGCACACCGCTTGAGAGGGTGGGCATCTACATTGTAGGTCCCCTTGATCCTCCCACTTCCGGTGGACATTGGTTCATCCTGGTCTTGGTTGATCATGCCACCAAGTACCCTGAGGCTATATCCCTTTGGACTGTTACTGCCAAGGTGGTTGCCATTTCTTGGGCATTTTCACCCATGTTGGATTCCCTAAGGAGGTTGCCTCCAACAGAGGATCCAACTTCATGTCTAGTTACATGAAAACCATGTGGAAGAGTGTGGGGTAACCTACAGGTTCTCCACCTCTTAACATCCCCAGACCAATGGTCTGGTTGAGAGATTAAATAAAACTCTCAAGGGCATGCTAGGCGCTTTGGAAGAGCCCCTAAGGAGGAAATGGGATCTCCTCCTGCCATGCCTGCTGTTTGCTTACAGAGAGGTACCTCAAGAGGGTGTTGGCTTCAGCCCCTTTGAGTTATTCTTTGGACATCCCGTGAGGGGGCCCCTTGCCTTGATCAGAGAACGTTGGGAGGCCACCCCTCCAGGTCCCGCCAAGCAAGTGGGGGACTATGTGTTAGGCCTCAGAGGGAGGATGACACAGATGATGGGTCAGGCGACAGCGAATCTCAAGGCCAGCCAGGAATTGAATAAGTACTGGCATGACCTTAAAACCTTGCAAGTGGATTAGACTCTGGGACAGGAAATCCTTGTGATGGAGCCTACCAAGCCTAGAGCTTTGGCAGACAAGTGGACTGGATCCTTCAGGATCATCTCCAAGATGGGCAAAGTCAATTATCTGGTTGACATGGGAGCCCCTGGGGTAGCCCCTCAGGAATTCCATGTTAACAGGCTCAAGCCTTTCCACGGGCGAGCAGAAGTCTCATGTCTCTTGCTCATGTCTCTTGCTAGCTTCAGAGCAAGAAGAGGATGAGAGTGAGCCCCTTCCTGATTTGCAGCATGGCAACCATCAGGATGGCTCCGTGGAGGGAGTACATCCCTCTTCCGATCTAACGACAGAGCAGCAGAGGACCTGCAGGGCTTTGCTCTGGCAGTATGCCTCTCTGTTTTCACTGACTCCAGGCCTTACACTGTGGTGTAGGCACGAAATTGACCCTGGTGACAGTGCGTCTGTCAAAAACAGATGCTGCCGTATGTCAGATACAGTTAAGAACCACATCAAGGCTGAGGTCGCCAAGATGTTGGATCTGGGTATTATGGAACCCTCAACCAGTCCCTGGTCCAGTCCAGTGGTCATTGTCCCCAAGGAAAGTTCCCAGGCAGGTACCAAGGATTGGAGGTTCTATGGGGAATACAGGAGTCCATGCCGTCACCAAAACTGACACGCACCCATTGCCCCGGGCTGATGAGCTCATGGACACCATATGTGCTGCCAAATTTGTGAGCACCTTTGACCTTACCTCAGGTTATTGGCAAATAGCTCTGACAGACCATGCCAAGGAAAAGATGGCATTCTCAACACCTGAGGGACTCTACCAGTTTAGGGTCATGCCTTTTGGGTTGAACAATGACCCTGCCACCTTCCAGAGATTGGTCAATCATGCGCTCAGTGGGCTGGAGGCCTTTTGTGTGGCTTAGGCGACATTGCCATCTACAGTTCCACCTGGGAAGAGCATTTGACACATCTGGTTAAGGTGTTGCAGGCCTTGAAAAGGGCTGACCTCATTATCAAGGCCACCAAGTGCCAGATAGCTCAAGGGAAAGTCACGTATCTTGGTCATAAGGTAGGAGAGGGATCAAATCCAACCTCTCCCCAATAAAGTACAGGATGTACATGACTGGGAGACTCCCACTACTCAAACCCAGATGAGAGCCTTTTTGGGCCTCACTGGGTACAATCGCAATTTCATGGCAGACTATGGAACCATAGCTGCACCCCTGACAGCTCTGACTTCACCCAAACAGCCTAGGAAGGTTAATTGGACTGAAGACTGTCAGAGGGCCTTTGATGGCTTGAGAGAAAGTCTGTATAGGGCACTTATGTTGTGTGCGCCCGATTACAGAAAGCCCTTTATTGTTCAAACTGACGCCTGCAACACTGGAATTGGAGCGGTCTTGTCCCAGTTAGATGACAAAGAGAGGGAACATTATTCATCAGTAGACAACTCAAGGGTAGATAATTTAGGTGGGCTACTGTTGAAAAGGAATGTTTTCGCATAGTTTGGAGCCTTAGGCATTTTTTTTTTTTAAACTTCTTTTTATTATAAAGCGTGGCAGCAAAACACAGGCGAACAGCATCAGGCAGTTACAGTATGAAAACAGTGTACATAAAGTAGGTGCGCAGAGGTTACTACACATGATGAAACAATCAAAAAACACAGTCACAGCGTGGAGAGGGCAACAGGAAACTATGATAGGGGTGAGGACCCAGGCTGGTGGGGGGAAGCGGGTGGGGGGGAGGCATCCGGTGTCTCGACAAGGTCGGACATGTAAGAGCGGAACCTGAGCCAAATATTTCTAGGTCTGGAGTGGGTGGGTTGCATATGGGACCAGGCTTCCTCAGAATCCGAGGCCCACGTGACCGCTCTCAGCCATTGGGCGTGTGTGGGAGGTGAGGGGCGAAGCCAGCAGAGCAGGATGGAGCGCACTGCGAGAAGCAGGCAGAGGCCAGCTAGTTTCTTGGAATCACGGGGGGAGGCCTGGGAGGTCGTGAAAGAGGCATACCACAGGGGAGGGAGCAATGGGATGGTCAATCACAGCGAATACTGTCGAGCAAACAGCCTCCCAAAACTGTGAGAGGCGGGGGCAGGACCAAATCATGTGGATATAGTCGGCATCGTCCTGGCCGCATCTGGGGCAGCTGGCAGGGTGATCACCGGACATACGATGTAGTCTGATCGGGGTGTGGTGAAACCTATGTAGTACTTTGAACTGAATGAGTTTAAACCGGGAGTTGAAGGAAACTCGATGTGTGCGTTCGCATAGGTGTACCCAGCGCTCAACCGACATCTCAACACCGAGGTCTGCCTCCCAAGCACGTTTCAGTTTAGCGAAGTCTGGGACAGATCTGGATTGTAGCATAGTATATAACCTAGAGATCTTACCCCTCGTGGGGCCAGCGGAGGAGAGCTCCTCAATGGCAGGGTCGTCTGGTGGCAATGCAGGGAACGCTTGGTAATTACACTTAAGGGTCCTACGAAGGGATGTATATTGGAGCCATACACTCTGGTCGCTTCTCAAAGGCAAGGGGAGATCGGGCCATTCAACGAATATACCCTGGTCAAACACGTCTCGTAGCAGCTCGTAGCCCGCGTCCGCCCAGCGGCGAACCGTGCCCGGTGGAACCCGCGGGACCCCCGGGAGAAAATTCCAAAGAGGGAGGTTACCGTGGAAGGCATAGGCAGTTCCAGTCAGCTTCCACATTTTCGCTAATGCGGTGGCTGTGCAGGCGACCGGGCTCTGTGAGTCCTGTACCAAGGGAGCGGGTTGTAACACCAAGGAGCGGATGTCCCGGTCAAAAACCACAAGCTGCTCAAGTCGGACATGCGGGGGGGGGGGGATCCGTAGTATTAAACCAGTGAGAAGTATATTGGATTTGGGACACCAGCCAGTATTTAAGAAAGTCAGGGGCACCGAAGCCCCCGTTAGACATGGAAGTGGAAAGGGTATCGATTTTAAGGCGAACCACCCGAGTGCCAAAGAAAGGAATTCACAGTGCGGGTCAAGTCACGAAAGAAGCCCACCCCTGGCCACAAGGGTACGTTAGTGAACCTGTAAAGCAACTGGGGCAACACCACCATCTTCGACAGACCTATCCTGCCTGCCAAAGAAATCGGGAGTTTATCCCAGACCCAGATCTTAGCTGTGAAGTGTGTGAGATACTTCTGAAAGTTTTCCTGGAAGGTCAGCGCCCGCTGGCGCATTACCACTATCCCCAAGTAGGTAAATGTGGATTGGGCCCATGTGAAACCGAGGGTGTCGGGGGGAGGGGGAGTGCATTCCGTGAGTGGGAAAAGAGTGGATTTCAAGCAATTCACTTTAAGGCCTGAAATTCGACCAAACCGAATGATGTCCTCTAGTATTGGGGGTAAGTTGGTGGAGGGAGAGCGCACAAACAACAACGCGTCATCCGCATATAGGGACACTATGTCCGTCTGTCCCGCAGAGCGGAGGCCCCTATGAGCGTGGAGTTGGCGGAGCATGTCTGCAAAAGGCTCAATTGCTATAGCGAAAACCAAGGGAGAGAAGGGGCACCCCTGTCTCGTCCCTCTGGCGATCTTAAAAAGGGGGGAGCAACGGTCGCCGGTGCGGACCCTGGCAACAGGAGCGGAGTAAAGCAGTCTAACCCAGGAGAGAAAGGAGGGGCCGAATTTGCAACCATCGAGGACCCGCCACAGATACCTCCATGAAACCGAGTCAGACGCCTTTTGCATGTCAAGGGTAACAGCCACTGCGTGCGTCTCGGGACTGATTCTGTTAATGATGTTAAATAGACGCCTCAGGTTCAGGGAGGTAGAGCGACCCGGGATGAAACCAGCCTGGTCCGGGTGGATGATAGATGGCAGGAAGGGAGCCAACCGGAGAGCCAGAGCCTTGGCGTATATCTTGACATCACAATTTATAAGTGAGAGCGGGCGATACGAACCGCACTGCGAAGGGGGGTTACCAGATTTAAGTAGTACTGTGATTGTAGCCTCACGGAGTATAGGGGGGGATTACTCCAGCCTCCACGGACTCCTCCCAAAGAGCCAGCAAGTGAGGGAGCAGTTGTGACTTGAAATGTTTGTAAAATTCGACTTGGATACCGTCCGAGCCAGGGGCACGACCCGAGGATAGGGAATCAATAGCGTCCGACAGCTCCTCCCGCGTGAGAGGGGAGTCAAGGGAACCCACGGTCTCCGGAGACAAAGTTGACAGAGGAAGGGCATCGAGAAAGGAGTCGATCTCCGCCACCGACACCTCATCAGTGTTAGAATATAGGGTTTCGTAGAATGTGAAAAATTCCCTGTTGACATCCTGTGAAGAGACAGCCATAGAGCCGTCAGGCCTCTCAATACCAAGGATGTGTGGGGACCCCATCTCGTGCCGGATCAACCGAGCCAGAAATCGGCCGGGGCGCTCACCCTCCCCATACCTCCTCGCCATGCCAGGGCTATCCAAGAACCTCTGCTCACGGTCCACAAGGGGACGGAACTTGTCCAATTCCATCCCGATGTCAGCCAGATTGCCCGGGGTAGAGTGAAGTGAGCATGTAGCTTCTAGGGTTGATAGTCTAGATTCGCTGGTGGCAAGATCTCTCCGGATCGACTTAAGGACCCCATTCTCATTGGACAACGCAATCCCTCTAATATAAACCTTGAAGGACTCCCATAGAGTGGCCTGAGACGTTACTGAGCCCGTGTTGGTCTCGAAGAACTCCTCAATCGACAGCTCGAGCTCGGAACAGAACTCCGGGTCCAGTAAGGAGAGGGGTTTCAATTTCCAGTTGCGGGTTCGGCCGGGATCAAGACCCCAGTCGACGGTAACAGTGACAGGAGAGTGATCAGACAGGGTTCTGGGAAGGATCATTAGCTGTGTTAGATTCTTAACCAATTCGTTGGAGATCACCCATCTATCAATGCGGGAATATGAATCATGAACAGAGGAGTAGAAAGAGTAGATGCCAGAATCCGGGTAGAAGAATCTCCATGCATCCACCATGGCCAGACGGGGTAGGGAAGACAGTGCAGCGTAAGCTGCCCTGGAGAGGTGACGGGGCCTGGAGCCGGATCTATCGAGAGCTACATCGAAGATCGTGTTGAAGTCACCACCCCAAAGGATAGGAACAAGGGGGAAGCCATCGCGGAGGGAGGTGACCTGCACATAAAATTCCGGGTCATCTAGGTTAGGGCCATAGATGTTCAAAAGAACCACTTCCTTGTGGTGTATCATGGCATGGAGCAGTACATATCTGCCTTGGGGGTCGATTATCGGGGAAATGAGGGTGAAATTTGTGGATGAGGGTCATGACTCCCCGGCTTTGAGTGGAGAAGTCGGTGAAAAACCTATGGGGGCCCCAGGTCTTGGCGAAACGCATGCATTGTTCGGAACGGGCATGAGTCTCTTGTAAAAAGAGAATCTTGGATCCATGACGCTCGGCTCGCAACTGGAGCTGCCTCATCTTTTTATAATTACCCAGTCCCCGTACGTTCCAGCTCATAAAGGTCAGGGCACTCTCAATCACAGTGTGGTGGCGTTTGGAATGAGAAGAATGTCAATGACCAAAGGGTCAGATTCGCGGTCCTACGGCAACAGTTCCTGAGTGCCACAGCACAGTCCGCCTTCGCTGCCAGCGCTAACTTTTCAATAACAAAACCCCAAACATGTCCCACCCACCCCCACACCCCCCCCCCCCCCCAAAACAGAGGGATGACAAGCCCAACCCCTCTCAGACAAAACCAAACCAAAGGCATCAGCGCCTGGGGGCCTGTAGGCCTGACTGGCTCTGTCGCTCCGGGCTGCAGCAGAGCCAGTAGAACATAAGATGCCCACAATAGAAGTCGCATGTAGCTTGGGCAAAGTACTTGCACATGGCGATCCGGGAGGACTCTGTAAGTTGAACTGAACAAGCAGATTACGGGATGGAGGATCAGCGTGGCCCCGGTGCGGGAAGGCGGAAGGGCCCGGGCGCTCCCCGCCGGGAACCTAGGGTAACTGCTGAACCAAGGTCAGAGGAGAGGGATCAGCCAGGGAAGTGTTCGTCAATGAATTTGGAGGCCTCCTCTGGAATCGTAAAGAAAAACACCTGGTTGGCATGCTCTATGCGGAGCTTGGCAGGATAGAGCATAGCATATTTGATTGAGTGGTCTCGCAGCCTACGTTTCACCACTTGGAAAGTCTTGCGTTCCCGTTGGACGGCTGTTGAAAAGTCCGGGTAAAGGTGAATCCTTGCGCCGCCCAGTAGTAGCTCGCCCTTGAGCCTTGCGGCACTGAGGAGGGCGTCACGGTCGCGGTAGTTCAGCACACGAGCTATGATGGGCCGAGGTGGAGCGCCGGGCCTAGGTTTAGCCACCAGAGCGCGGTGTGCCCGCTCAATTGCGAAGTGTGGGGAAAGCCCGGGCTCGTCGAGGAGCGACAGCAGTGTGCGCTGAACGAAGTCTTCCATTGGCTCGTGGACTTCATCCTCGGGAACCCCGATAATGCAGAGATTGTTACGCCTCGAGCAGGATTCCAAATCCTCGTTTTTCTTTTCCACCTCGAGGACTCGGTTGGAGAGAGCGGCAACCTCAGAACGCAGGGCACCCAGCGCATCCTCAGTGGAGCCGACCCGCGGCTCAACCTCCGACACCCGGCTGTCAGTCCTCTCAATGTGGGCCTTAATAGAAGATATAGTGCCGTTCATGTCGTCTAATTTTGAGTGAAGTGCGGTGAAACCCTCCCGAATAAAGTCCATCATATTTTGGGATTCAGGGCTGCATCGGGCGAGGCAGTAGGGGCCTGCTCGGCAGCCTCCCCAGGCGATCTCACCGTAGCCTTTGCGAACATGTTGATGGAGCTCTGTTTCCTCGTGCCCCCTTTGGTCATCCTGGCAGTATCGGAGGTCAAAGAAAAGGGAGGGGGAGATATGAGAGCTTGATATTAGTGCAAGGTCCGCTCCCCAGATCGCAAGGTCCGATGCATGTACAGAGTCAGTGCAGGCGTGGGGCAACTGATGGGCTCACCGATAGCCCGGGTAGTGAGGAGTTGAAGAGGCTGTGACCCCTCAGGGGCTGACGAGCAGATGTCGCTGAAATTGGTGGCGAGGCGAGTCAGCAGGAGGGGGGCTGGTGGGCCGCCCGTGTAAGGCCAAGCGTAACCAGGCGATGAAAGTCACAGCGGTAGGTGCGGTTCTCCAGTTGAGCCCGTGGGGGCATTAGTGTAGACCAGGAGGTGCGTGGTGCCAGGTCTCAACAGCACCGGGATGCAGGCAACAACAGGGTGTGTTACAGTGGGGAATGTAACGTGGTCCGGCGGTCTCGGTGTTCGGGGCCCCCCAACCGGCCTCAGGTGGGGGCAGCGATGTCAAGCAGGCAGGCGGGACCCAGGCAGGCGTGGGGGGCAGCCCCGCATCAGGCCCAGCGGCGGCGCCGGCCCGTGTGCAGGGAGACCACTCCCGAAGCAGGAGAGAGAGAGAGTCTCCGGTCTGCGGAAGGCGACCTCAGGGGCCACAGTAGCCAGGCACACCCCCCCCCTCACGCCCCCTACCTTGCTGCACTCCGGTGCCACCGTCTGAGTGGAGGAGCGGCAGGGGGCAGGGGAGAGGGAAAGCGGGAGCCAGGTCCGCCACCGGAGCACCTCGGGATATGGCTCGGGGGCACGAAGCCAGCCGGAGCTGGGGGGCCGCCAGATGAGCTGGAGGGGCCGGCAGCCACCGACGACCCGGGTCGGGTCGTGAAGAGATGCGTAGAAGCCCAGCCAGCCGCGATGGTCCGGTGCGCCCCGCCGGGCGGGCGCCCCTCCCCCAAGGCAGCCCGCAGCGCCGCGGCCTCAGGTGGGTGGGCGAGCCGATGCCGCCGGAGCCGCAGGGCGGGGAGAGCAGGAGGCCACAGCCGCAGTCAGGGGAAGGAGGCGCAGCCCCGTCCTCGGGGCGTGCAGAGGCTCCAAACTTCGTACGCCCACAGCAGTAAGGCTCACTGAGGATTGTAGGTAGCCCTGCAGGGTTACATGCAGCGTCGGGCGGTGTAAATGTGGATCAATTGCTCTGCCAGTCCGGAGCGTAACGCTTAAGCGGCCATCTTGTTTCAGCGCAACAGCGCCCCCCGCCTTGGGCATTTTAGGCCCTACCTTACAGGGTCTATCTTCAAGGTCCAAACAGATCATAAGCCCCTGAAGTGGCTTATGCAGATAAAGGGTGAGAACCCAAAACTGCTCAGGTGGTCCATTAGCCTGCAAGGGCTAGACTTCACCATAGAGCATAGACCAGAGAAGAGTCACGATAATGCAGATGGCCTTTCCAGAAGGTATGTTGACCGTCTGGATGAGGGTGTCTATCTCATGGGAGATTAGGCACCCTAACCTCAGTCTGCAGGGGGGCGACTATGATGCTGGAAATGCATTGGAGGGACAGGGCCTCTGTATCCTTGTCCTTTACTGCCTTTTATTGTGTGTTCCGTCATGTTTTCCATGCAGGAGTTCATGTGGGACTCCTTGCGGTGCATCTCTCTTTTGGTTTGGTGTACAGACCCATGGGATACCCTTATGGCACCCATGGGTGGGGATAAAACCCTGTGCCCCTAGTGCATGTTTTTCGGCACCTGTGTGTGGCCCACAGAGCAAGGTATGGGCTGGTGGCAGCTCCATGCTGAATTTTACAGGTGCTCTGAGCATCCTCCATTTTGGAATACCCAGGCCCTGCCATTGGAATCAGTTGATTCCTGATAGGAAACAAGATGGTCCCAGTGGCCTCTTGCTTTCTATTGCCTGTTACCTTGTTTTCCCAAAGTCCTGGGAAGCCCCGACTCTGTCCCTTCCCCCTGACTGGCTGTTGGGTGGAAGTTCCATATATGGTGGTGTTGTGAAGTCCAGGCCAGACTGGCTGGAGCCTTCCCAGTGACTGTATGTTGTGGGTACACCCTGTGGGTGGGACGTGGGTGAATGGAGTGTGTGACAAATACGCATTCTGTGTTGTGGATGTCTAGTATCTGATGTTTGACACAATGACTGAGACAGCCCTGCCCGAAACTGGTATGAATGCAGTGTGGAGTGTGAATGGCTGGGTACTTGTTCCAATATGCATAAATTGTTGTGAGTGTCTGGAGAGAAGTGAATGGCCTGAATGCACTATGCACCTGATTGGATGCCTGCCTGCATGAATGCCCTTCTGACAGATTGGTTGTTTGAGTGTCACCGAGCAGAATGAATGGGAGATCAACTAGTATATCTGGGGGCCTCTCACTGCTAGAATTCCTGTTCAGAAGCTGAAGAGAAACTGGAGTTGAAACTGAAGCTTAACCTTGAAGCCCTGCTGGAAGAGAAGTCTTGCTGCTGCTGTACTTCATCGATCTGAAAGCTGCTGTCTCTCCAAGGACTGACCCAGAGAGGACCTTGTAAGGCGCCCTCTTCCCGAGCTACAAGGGACATCGTGCACCAGCTGATCTTTGCCAAAGCTCCCTGGTAGACAGAACTATGACAGGCTGCCGACCGGAGACAGGGACTGCTGCGGAATCCCAAAGAGAAGCACCCGGACTATTGTCCGCAACCGTCGGTGACCGCCGTCGCCGACCAGAGCCGCCGTGCTCCTGTTGCCCAAGAACTTCATTTGATCCAAGGGCGCTCTCGCCTGCACCGCCGCCTGCCTTATCCCGCCGGAGAAGGCCAGGCCGTTGACGCTCCGAGGAGCATCCGTCGGGGGGTTTCCCGACACCCAAAGACCACAGAGACACCGGCGACTCGACGCCCTTGCTGGTCCACAGTTCTTTAAACTCTTTGCGGTCCAGAACTATCGACATCGAGGTTCCCCGCACGACTCTTCCTTGCAGGAAGTCTATGCTTCCCCGTCGACTAGCACAGGTAGGAACGAAGCTGCCACTTCACCGCCGTAGTTCACCGTGTTCATCATCGGACGTTCAACGACCTGCGGCTCCTGCCTTACAGGGAGTGCACTCAAGAAGGGCTGTTGATTTCCCGACGAGGAACTCTACAACACCAGGTACTTTGGGGTTGCGGAAGTATTGGAAAGACTCTTGTGAACAATATATGCACTGGGCTTGTCATATATCTTTTTTCTACAGGTTACCCAGGTGGGGGGGGGGGGAACTCCACCCAGAAATGTGTCTAGGTAGCAGGGCCAGTATTCTGCCAATTGTTCTAACCAACTGCTTTCCTCTTATATCTATTGTTGGTTTCCTTTACAAATTGATTTGTGTGACATTTAACCGTACAGTTGAGGCACTTTAAGGAGATCCAATAGTAATGGTGGTACCACATAGAACTGTATATTTGCCATTATAGATAACCGAGTACAAAGTGAGTTGTTGTGATATTGTACATAACCTTGAATATTAATTATATAAAGACTGTGTTTTAACGAATACAGTGTGTGGACATTTCTTTGTGGGGACTTGGGGTCACTGTACTTAAGAACCAGCCTGCATCACCTCCTGAGAAACTAGGCCTTGATTGCTTGACAACATACCAATAATAGAGAATCTTGGCTGGGGTCCTCTGCCTCTCCTCTACCATATAGAGAGCAGAAGTACAGACACCCCCCTCCAGTCTTTACTGTCATATTTCACAATGGAATGATGCCAAGGCCTAGTGCCCCTGAGCACGCTGCATGTTAAACATTTATCTGCAGCTTTGTCCATCAAAACAATAAGTGTATTCATTTCCTTTTCAAAATACTGAATCAGTGCTACGGATTACATGGCCTGCTTTTTAATGTACAAGAAAATGTGATCAGTTTTGTAAGGTGTATATTAACAAATGAATTTGCTGTACACAGGAATGACTCTTTTACAAATGGTGCAAATAGAAAAGCATTAACCGCATACAGAAGCTTTGTATTTAATACAATGTAAAATCATTATTAATCTTAGTAGGTCTTGGGGTGGGAAAAACACTTTTGCAGTTAGCTGAAAAGCACCATTATGCAATATGCATGTTAATCTCATAACTGATAATCAGCCATGCCACATATGGACGATGCAAGAGTAGACTACTTTTTGCAATGTCATTTAGTCGGCATTTTCATAAAGTGCGAAAAATGCCAGTAGGAAATTGGCAGTGGGAGCTGGATAACTAAGGTTTGAGGGAGGGCAGTTTCCTCGGATACCGTCATGATTGACAAGTGCACGGTTTATTTTTGAAAATGATTGGAAAATCTAAAGAAAAAGGAATTCTTGGGAATTTTTCCACTTTAAAGTTCCTGTCTCATGCTTCGCTGTGGACTGGCTCCAATTAGGGAGGAGAGAATTTTACAGTTTTTGGAGGGAAGATCCATACTACAGAACGTTATTAACCTCAGCGCTGTCATTTTTGCAAATCAACGCAAAATATTTAAGAAATGGCTGCCAGGAACTTTCAAACATGAAAACTAGTGATTAAAACACTGATGCGCACAAATCAGGAAGGTTGTCAAGGAGTAGTTGGCGTTTAGATAAAACCTTGCTTTATACTACATAATAAACCAAACCAAGAAGTTGACAGAGACACAGACTTGATAGGCAGATGCCAAGTGGGGCAGAGCAGCACCACAAGCTAGACTGCCTGGGTAAGGAGACGCAAACAGCCGTATTAATGCGTCACCATTGCAGAGAAAATGTGCTTATGGGCTTTAAAATTTACATTTTGCCAATTTTTCTAAATTATTATTTTTGCCTGCTTCAATATTTTGGGGGGCAGTAATCAGCCAGTTTTACCATTTTAAATATTAATGTTCCAGGGTTACACCATGATGAGACTCCATAATGTATTTCTTTCAGGTAACCTTTCAACTGTCCTTGGGGCTAGTGAGACAGAGTTTATCCTTATATCAGTTTGGGCATAGTGCATTAAGGCCTTTGCTAACCTCGTATTTCTTTAGCCAGGGTAGGTCGACAATCCAAGTACCCAAGGGTGAAAGAGAGGTTATCTAAATGGGTGTATTTCAAATGCTTTATCTGTACTTTTTAATCTGTGTTATTAGTTTGTTTAAGATTGTTTTTAGGTAACTGCCTTTAGAAGCTATGGACTTTTCACAACTCTTTTTTAGCCTTTTCCATTTAATGAGTTTACAATGGTTGGTATAACCTCACCAGTCGACCGGTTCACCAATCTTGACAGTAATACGGTGTGTAAAATGGTAAGCTTTTACAGTGCTACATTTTCGTATGGCATACATTGTTGATTGGTTGCCTTACTATTTGTAGCAGTACATGGGAGAATCGTAGGATGCAGGGACTATATTCAACTGCATTTAAGCGAATATTCGGGACTGCACATTGTTTGACTATACTATTTTTCATGCTCAAATATCTCTCCAAGAAAATAAATACACATACATGTTAAACAAAAAGAGTAAGAGCATTCTTGGTATGTTTCTGTGTCAAAAAGTCACTAAACAATACAAGTGTAAATACCTGTTTTAGTGATAAAACTGTGTAGGCAAGCTTCAAGAATTGATCCCTAGATGCTGTAAGGATAGACCCACAACAATATTGCTATCCAATAGTAAACCTATCAGGTGCTTCTGCACCAAGCACAAAGACCCAACTCTCTCCGGACCCTTCGGTAGGGTACAGCATTGCCCTCTTCTGCAAAACCTGCCACAGCCCCAGGTGGACATTCCAACTGCCTTTGGGGTGGTGGTTAGGCTCTAGCAAGTAGGGTAGGATAAAGGACATAGCCGTGGCAACCTACGGGGAGCCTTAAATCTGGAACTGAGGCATTGGGACCAAAAAGATGCAACATATTTTACTACCATTTACTACCTGAACCATCACTTTTGGCAAAGAAAAAGTGAACAAGAGAAAAACATAACCGAAGCTCTAAACTATTATGGGGCGGCTACAAATGAGCGTTCTACTATTAGAAAGTGACAAAATAGCTAAATTCTCTGGATGAACTGATGTACGACTATGTGGACAGTATTAAAGTCATGTATTTACGGTTAAATTGAGTTGGTATGTTTGTTTGTTTTATGTATAATGCACGCCAGACCCGTAGGTATTAGGGCGCAGAAGGCATAAAGAGGGTTGTTCAGCTTAGGTTACATTGCTGTAAGGTATATATTAAAGTACATTCCATTACAATACGTTGGAGTATGAAGCTGTGTGGCGTCATATACATTCAATTTTATACATATTAAGCAAAAACATTAGGAACATTATGTACCAAAAAAAATAGCACACAGAAGGTGTAGGGAGGGACTAGTCAGGTTAGATGTCATTTTCCTTGATCCATTGGATAAGGTTGGATCTGAAGCGTAGGTAGGGTAAGTCTTCGATTAGGGAAGGTGGGAGTGAGTTCCAATTCTGAGCGGCTTTGACCTGGAAACGACTTCCACTTGTTTTTGTGCGTTTGAATCTGGGCACTATGAGGAGTTTAAATGTAGCTGTTCTAGAAGGGCGATTAGAGGATTGTTTCATAAATCTGGATTTAAGGTATTGTGGGGCAGCTTAGTGTAAGCATTTGTGTGTTAGGGAGACTGTTTTGAGGAAGATTTTGTCTTTTGTGGAAAGCCAATTGACAGATCTTCTCAGATCAGATATGTGGGATTTCTTGGGAATATTTAGGGTTGATCTCAGGGCATTATTTTGTAAGATCTGAATCTTATTAGTGATGTATTTATTGCTCCCTGCATATAAGGCATTGCAGTAGTCTAATTTTGATAGTATAAGGGCTCTTGCTAGGGTAATACAGTTGTTAGGTGAAAGGAAGGGCTTGGCTGCTCTGATTAGCTTGCAAGTATGGGCTGTAGCTGAAGCCATGGAATTGACTTGTTTTTTAAAGGTGAGAGTAGAATCTAAGTAGAATCCAAGGGTTTTGACTTCCTTGGCTACTGTGATATTGTTATTGTCAATTATGAAATTCGAGTAGAGGTGGCCCAGTTTGTTAAGGTTAGCCGTGGTGCCGACAATAAGGAGTTCCGTCTTGTCATCATTCAGGCATAGACCATGAGAAGCCATCCATGCCTGGATGATGAGATACACTCTGTTCACAAAGGCCAAATCCTTGTTGTAGTCTCCCGTCAGCGGGATGAGGATCTGTGTATCATCTGCATAGTTCGTGTAGGTGATACCCAGGCCATCTAGATCAAAAAGGGGCTCTGTGAAAATATTGTTCAGGGTGGGTGGGACACAGGAACCCTGGGGACCACCACAAGTAATGGGTATTGGGTCGGCAGCTGCTTAGGGTGAGAAGACTTGCATCGTTCTGTTGTTGAGAAAGGATTGAATCCATCCTAGAGCTTCTTGTGAGAAGTTTGTGGCAGAGTCTAAGTGATGGCAGAGGGTCTTGTGGTCAACCAAATCGAATGCCGCTAAGAGGTCAAGTAGCAGTAAGAGTGCTCTTTTGCCGTTATCTCTCAGGGTGTCTATATGTGCTTTAAGGTTGATCAATGTGGTTTCCGTTCCATGTTGTGTTCTAGGATAAAAGGAATGAGTTTGTCGGCTGTAATATTTTTTTTTAACTCTAGTGGGGATGGCGGGAGCTTTACTTTCGACAGGTTGGGGAGATGTGGCTTCCAAGGAGAAGGAGATCAGATGGTGATCGGACCAGGGCACAGGTATTATAGAGGTAATGGAGGTCTGGCAGTTATGCTCTGCTATCCAGTCAAGGGTTCTACCTTTGGAGTGGGTAGCGCTAGTTACCTTTTGGGTAAACTCTAGTTCCTCAAGGGAATCAATCAACGAGGCGTTAGGATCCGCAGGGTCTTTGAAGCCTAGGTTAAGGTCTCCTAGAAGAAGGCATGGAGTGGCATTTTTAAGGTTATTAGATACGATATTGGTGGTATCTTCTTCAAAGGATTCTAGAGGACCTGGGGGTCTGTAAATGAGGTGGAAGGATATGGTCTGGGTATCCGAAATGGTCATTTTGGCAGTCAGGGCCTCGCAGGAGTCAACATTAGGTGGAGGTGTAAGTCTTAATGCTAGGCAGGTTTTGGCAATTATGGCGAGGCCACCACCTCGGGATGAGGTGCGGTCTGCTCTTAAGAGGGGGTAGTCCTCAGGGATAGCTAGCATAATCGCTGGGCCAACTGCTGAATGGAGGCAAGATTCAGTAATGGCGAGGAGGACAATTTGTTCAGTTAGTAGTAGGTCAGCTATTTCTGTGGCGTGTGCCACAATGGAACGGGCGTTTATTAAGGCTCATCTTATACCAATTTGTGTGGCCGCAGTTGGAGGGGTTAAGGTGGTGTCTCGGGGGAGTGGTGGGGCCTCGAGTGAGACGGCTGTTGAGCTGGAGTGGATGCTGGGTGTTAGTGATTTTGCGTTTCAAGGTTGTGGTGATGGCCTGGAGGTCTCTTAGGTTTCTGGGAATTTTATTGGAGGTAGGATGAAGTGATTTGGCTGGAGGTTCATAGATTTTAGGTAGTCTAGCACAGAGTTTCATGTTTCTCTGGGAGAGGTTACATGGCCTTGTGACCAAATTGCAGTTGTTAGTGGGTATGTTAAAGGTGGTCACATGCACTGGTGGAGGCAGAGTATGTGACATAGTGAGTTCTAGTGTGTTAAATAAGTATAGGATAGTCCTCAGTAGGACGTTGTAGATTGCGAGCATATACATGGTTTGTAAGTGGGTATTTAGCTACTGACGTGTGTGCACCATATAGGGTAGATACAACAAAACAGCAGGGGTCAATGTGGATGGGGTCGCTAGATTCAGGATATGCACTAAAGATGCAAATAGCGAGAGCACAAATGACTAAGGCTGTACTGGCGCAAAGGCTGGACTTCAGGTAGTGGAGAGGGCAGCAAGTCACCAAAGGTGCAGGCGGCGAGATCAACAGGCATACATAGCTAGGAGCAGTAGTGCTTATGTGCAATGTAAACATAGGCCATTAGGATCAGCATGAATGCTAAGGGGTAGGCGCAATGCTAGTTAGCAGTGCACAGGCGGCAGAATCAATAAAAGGTGCAGGCAAGCAGGTCAGCACGGCTGGTTAGCAATGTACAGGCAGTATTAACGAGGGTCAGGCAGTAAGATTTACAAAACTGGTTAACAGAGCACAGGCGACAGTATCAACAAAGGTTCAGGCAGCAAATCAGCAGGAACATAAATGCCTAAGAGCATTGGAACTAGATACAGTATATACAAAGCCAGTTAGGCTCGGCATGGGCGTTGGGGAGAACTGCTGTCAGGGAGAGTGTAAAAGAATGTAGATTTCTTTTATATCCAGAAATATTTAAAGTAGTATTGTTTGTGCAACTGTTTTGTAGACATTTTAATAAAGATTGATATCGCTTGTAGCAGTCCAACTGCACTTCATAGTTTTGTTTGTAAGAGGAAACTGGTGGGTTCTTGGAGTGCCCTACAAAGCTCTGCAAGACTGTGGTTGTTCCTGTTCATGCCCCCTATCCAGGTAGTGCTTTTCATAAATGAAGGGGCACACGATGGTGAAGTTTGGCATCCAAATCCCTTTTAGTCCACAGGTAGATTGTATTTTTTTTACAACCTTTGCTGGCATTGTTTTCGCCATCGACTCCAGAATGGCACACCTTGTCATATGCAATCAGTGATCTTTGTGCGGAACACACAGGTAGCTGCTACCCCAAAATGACTAAATACATCTTGCTGGATTGCACTCAAATACTGAACCCATGCATGATCTGCCAACTCATGGAGGTCAAAAGCAAAACAATTACCAATTGCCAGCTCCTTTGTCTATCCTTTACTCCATAACCTGGGTTACAGATCGATCAAACTTAAGTTAACACTTTAACCTGTAGACCTGTTTTAATCAAGTTTCTTTTTCCAAGTATACCAATAATTCTACATTTCAAACAGACGGTTTCCCTGGTATGTTTTACCTGGTATTTAGGAGTCTGAAGATGATGGGTTTCTGACTGCTGCTGTTGTTGCAGTAAGGAGGAGTACCGATAAAGCTGGAACTAGCCCTATATCTGGGGTAGAGGGTTGGCACTTGATGCTCGAGGGAGGACTAGTGTCTATCAGGGCAATCCATCTAGAGCTAAAGCCAGATATCACTTCCACCCAGCAGGCCTACCTAGCCATGACCAAGCCCCTCCCACTCACCAGAAGGGACGCAAACACCAAAATAAGAGAGGTTAAAATTAACTTTATTAGCTTTTTTATTTATATCTTTATTTTTTTTAGAAAACTGGTTTTTCCTGTTTTTACTTTTATGTGAAAACACCCCCACCTTTCGGATTTTGTACAGTTGATATCAACAGCCGATGTGTTAAACACTTGGGAACGGTGCACTGTCACCAGAGTACCTCCCCCATTCGTCAATGTCCCCATTGTGTGCTCCTCCTCTCCCCAAGGGCCGCAACAGTAAGAATTATTTTCTTAAAAACACATTCAAAACGTTTTTATTATTTTTTTATTTTTTAAATAAAACACCTTCTACAAAATGCTTGGACTGCTGATTCACTTCCATGCTGTCACAAATCATGAAGGGGGGGCAACGAGGAGTTGATGTAGATTCAGGAGGTCTGTTTACATTCGAGCTAGAAAACCTCTCCAATATTGGTCCCTGCAACTGGCATGGCAGAGAACCCTGTGCGGAAGCCAGTGCATAGAGGTACCCCTCTAACCGGCCGATACTGAAAAACTGTTGATTAGATTCACAGAGAGATCAGGTGGAGTTGCAGGCGATAGAAACAGGACAACTTGATAATGAAGTGCCTACTCCTGGCTGATCCGTAGTGGGTCCCTCTCACGCGGAGTAAGACATGTTGCAAATAATCAGCAAGACAGCAATGATGTGAAAGACGCATCAACCCCTCTTCCCGAGTGGTTCGCAATGCGCCTTAAACATGCAAGAGGAGGAGCCCAGCACTTCTCAGGGGGTACTGCAAAGGCTCCTCCATGACACTGAAAAACAAACAAAAGCCTCACAAAACACCAAAAATATCCAGGGTAAAGAAACAGTTATGATGACACACCCCTCCAATCTGCCTAAATGGCATTCTTCCTTTACCCATAACACCGGAGACTTGGTTCACACGGGCAGCCGCTTCCACTAAATGTGTTGCAAGTGGCTGCCGAATTGTGTGTGATGGCACTCATGGAATAGGGATTTTCACGTATACAGTATATATATTTATATATAGAGAGGTACACATTGCTCTCTCTCTTCCTCCTTTATGGTGTGTATATACACACACGCGCGCGCACACACACACACACACACATACTCACACACCAGGTGAGGGTGGCCAGAGCTGGAGATTTGATCATTTCTAGAAGCAGGTCCCCATAACCTATCACCAAGACCTCCTTTGCCTCCCCCCACTAAAAAGTGACTTTTGTTTGAACGGATGCTGGGAACAGCAACTTTCCCGGTCACTGGGAGCAGTACCATTTCTGGCAAATTTTTGAATTTCATTTAAAATACAATTTCGCGTGAAATTATACATATATCTTCTTAGAAACAAAACAAAAAGTAAGCCCAAGACAGTGCACCGTTCCACTAAAACAAAACGTCTTGCCAGCCTAAAAAATATATTTTTTTGTGTGCATCTTATCGTTGCCCTTTCACAAACCCCCTGGCCACCCCCAGACCTCTCCCGTGTTGTCATTATGGATATGATGCCCAGCAAAAACAGCCAATTCTATGTTCCAAGATCACTTCCAGGGGATGCCAGTCGCTTCTTGTGATCATGGTCAGTCATTCGATGTGACGTCACGGATGTTCAGCAACACTGTGGCAGGTTGAGCATATGCACGCCACATTCACCAGTTCGATACACATATGCGCGATCCACCTGTGGACATCCTATTTTTGCGTGCAAAGTCGCTGGTCTTGCATGTGAAGTCACAAGTCCACCAGCACGCCCACAAAGTGCACATGGCATTGCAAGCTTTGAATTGCAGAATGTCACGTCTTGCGAACAAGTCTCCAATGAAGTGTAATGCTGCCAATTGTGTGTGTCCGATGTCATGTTTATTGATGCCCATCTTGCATCATAATTTCCCGTGTCCTGTGATGCGATGAATGCTGGTATAGGGGGTAGGCCCACAGAGTGGGTATGGCTGAGCAGGGGGCAGAGGTTTTCATTGATCCTGGTGGTGCCTCCACATTATCTCATTTTCTTGAGCTGGGGAAAAACAGAGGTCCTCGTAAGATACTTTAACAAACACTTCAATCTTAACATCTCCCATTCACCTTCCCCCTTGCTCTGCTAAACCCAAACGAGCATCGGCAAAGGACACGCTAGGGCTTATGAAGTCAAGAATTAACATTTGCCTTACGTCATTTTCCTGTTACAGAGGCATTATGAAGTTATATATCTATATGTCAATACATTATTCAAGGCAAAGCTATGGCATTAAGTTCTTTTAAGGCATGTGTGGTTAAAAAAAAAACATGATGCACACAATGGATACAAATGTTTGGGGAGGAAAGAGGTGAGACTGCCTGACAGAATAGGTACACTGGCCAACCCCCACCCATATATTACACAGTATAAATTACTCATTAAAACATGGGAATAAAGAGGGCTGGACTGCATGGAACACACTACCAACTAATTCTGTTTGCAAGGTAACGATTCCCCAGTGATATTTGGTGCCCTACTTGGGAACTTTTTTACTGCAACATGTCCATATAACATTCATTTGCTCCAATGGCATTAGTGAGAATGGAAAATGCTTCCTACCTGTAACAAAGGTCTTCAAGTAGTCGGTTATAAATTCAGATATCCGTAATGCTACCTCACACCTTTGAGCCATATTTGGATTCATATTAAGCTGAACTTGTGCAAAAGCTCAAGCCTCTGTCACGATACCTCTGCACCATTCTGGGAGGTTGATGGGTTTCATGTGAATTCATAAAACCGAACCAACTTCAAAAAATATTAGTACAGTTAGGTAGCCCTTTCCGTTTCCAGAATGAATACATTGTATATGTACATCCTGTCCATAGAGTACTAGGTACCAGGTGGTATACTCTTGGTGTTAGGGGAGGAAAGAGATCGAAACAATCTTGACACAAGTGTCCCAATCATGGTTGTCCCCCCTGCATCCTGAATCAAGCCTAATGAATCATGAAAGTATGTATCCATCCAACTCCATGTAGCTACTCTACAGTTTATATCCAACAGCCCATTACATGTAAAAGGCGGTCAAGAAGTCTTGATCGTCACCAAGGGAAGTTTGCATGATTGCCAAACAAAACGTGACTTGGCGATTGCTGTCCTTGACCGCTTGTCAAAAGTGACAAACCCGTATGATTTTCATCTCGGTCACAGAGTACCTTCGGATCTTTTAGGAATCTAGTGTGCACACACTTATGTCTGCTGGTGCCTATTAAATCTCCGACTTCGGTTGAAAGGTCAGTCTAGCAGCAGCGCTTGCATTTCACTCCCTGCAAGTGCCGGAATGATTGCCATAGAGAACGCCACCTTCAGCAGTGACAGATGCAACTGCTCAAATGTAGGTACTAGTAATCGATTTAATGTCACATTGAGCTACTGTGATGATGCAAGCCTTGTGGTCTCCCAGCAGGTCTTTTACAATCCATCCAAGGCGGCCAGTGCTATTAACACTGTCTACAGTGATCACAAAGGCTTTCCTTTATGCAATCAATGCCAAGTTAATGGGACATAGCAATAGTGTACTAGCTGGTTGCACAAAATGAGAGTATTCCTCTAATGTCATCATCTCTGTGTGAAGATACTGCCTGCAGACAAGCACTTGGGGGATGTGCGGAGGGGGCAACTTCAAATGACCAATTTCTATAACCTAAGAAGGCAAGCCTTTAAATTCAGTACAAATGGATTCATGGTAGATAACGGTGGTTGCCATTGGTTTAAGAGCGGCGATACCTCCCAAATTCTCAAATGCAGACACAGACCAATGTGGACTGCCAAGTGCTGTTGTGCCGGTATTGTCCAATTTGACCCAATGCCAATTTGACCTACTCCCATTTGGCCGCATCTTTTTGAGCTAATTCGGTAGGTCAAATGCTACACTTTTAATTAAAAAATAGTTGTGGGGTGGGGTAAGGGAATAGATTGAGGTTGGGGGAGGAAGGAAGTGTGCAGGGGGGTTCAATTAGTCAAAAACAATTAGGACAAAAGAATTTGGTCACATGTGCAGAAGGTCACGTTTTTTAGTTCAAACAACCCATATCTGTTGTGCCCGAACTTGCAAACCACTGGTGGAACATCATTTGCAAATATCTTGGTCTGCCTTATCAAACCTGCTTTTCCAAGGGTCCATTTTTGTGGGGCTGTCACAAACCAATCCAATTCCAGAATGACAAATTAAACTTGGATCAAGTTAGATCACTTCCTATTACTGCAATGGGTTCCACAAATCGGGATCTCTTTCTGCTCATTATATATTTCCACAGAAGTTACTATCCCTTTAAAAGTTGTAGCGCTATTGCCGCTACAAGTTTCAAAATGCAGTAATTTGTGAAAACCATGTCAGTTCACCATGGACTCCAAAAACTTTAGGGCCAACATAACACTCTCCTTCACTCTAGTCGATGGTAAGCATAGGTTCCCCCATGGCCTTGGTCTGCTTGCACTGGAAACTTCTATACAGCATTGCTCCAAGATTTTGCAGAAAAGGAAACAAGCATTGGTTTCCTTTCAGAAGATGTATCTAAGACTATCCTTTAATCTACTGTCCCTGGCTTGAGGAAGCCGGCCACACTCAATGTGTTGCACACGGCGAGAATCTGCATCTGGACACCATCATAATGTAGATCGGTGCTTTGAAGTGTCTGCAAAAGTAGCCATCACTGCTCTACAATATACCTAAATAACTGCTCGAGACAACAAACTCCTGCTATCGGGAGGGAAGGATTCCATTCACAGGAGGGGCTGTTTTTTAATATATGGGCAAACAATGGAACCTGAAACATGTGAGTGCAGAAACCTGAGTTGAAGCTCTACTGGGGGACAATAGGGACCCAGGAAAAACTGAAGAGGGCCGGCTTTGTGCCCTCTTTGTGGCGCTATAGCAGAACGCCATACCATATAGGCCCAAGTACTCTGACAGGACAAGATACAACTAGGAAATGCAGAAGGGAGCCATTTAATACTTCCAATAAAAGCCATGACTTGAATGTGGGATCTTCCTGCTGCTATGTACCTGTGCCCATTCAATGCTGCTAACAATAAAATCTAACTAAAATGATACACTTATTGTTTGTCTCCTAATGCAGAAGGAATGGGAGTAATTATTTATGGTCACAGTCTGTGGGCGCGACCCTGCCTGGCAAACGCCATCTGACGCAGCACTTCCATTTCCTAGCATACCATGCTCTTGCCTCCTGCAAGCATCCAGTGCAGGTTAAGTGTAAATGTCAATAGCAATGAATATTCAGGAGCCATGCTGTTCAACTGGGCATGCTCATATTGAAATTAGGACCGCTACACTATGGCTCGAGTGTGTTTACTCAGTTTCCTGCATAAACACTGATATCTGCCTGAGATGAGCAACCATGTTTGTCTCGCCCAGGTAGATGCAGTTAATAGCAATCCCATGCTTGACTTCCGTTTATGGAACGAGTATTGTACAGTGGTGAGGGTAGAAAAGCACAAGGACAATTGATCAACAACGCCTCTTCCATGCACCCCTGTGCTGGATGTGAAGTTATACACTTTTTTTTAGCATAGGCAAAAAAGCCATGTCTTCCATTTCCCAGTCTCTTGATGACCTCTTTAAGGAAATCTTTGAATAGAACTATAAAGTGTTAACTCAACTCATCTGCTAAGTCGATTGACACATCTACCATTAGTAGTTCTACTGTGGTTACAAAACCCCTGTGTACAACCCAATGTCATTCGTCTTATAACTGTATCTACACATATTGCCTATTCGGTTTGATGACGTCATGCAACGTTAACATGTATCGCTACATTCTACTTACCATCTCGTCAGGTGCTACGGAACGCTTCATTACGCATCCTGCATTTTAACGGGGAAATCAATATGGTTGGAAGAAGCTACGAAATGTTGCCTCTCAATATTCAAATATGTGTATGTGTCATGCAAATGTCATGTTCTTTTGTGATTAACCCGATTTATACGAAGACAGCATTTTTGTACTAACACACGCTTATTCACCTTTATGCCTGTGCAGTGCTCAGACACTCCACTGGGCTTAGCCTGTGCTAACTAAAATAGGATCATTTTTGTGTTCACCGTCCTGATTTGAAGAACCGGCTCAGCTCAGTTGAAAGGACTGCAGCGCTAGCTTGTGTCATTCCAAAACATTTCATTGCAACGCCCCCAACTTCAATTTCCCAGTCTAACCGCTCTATCCGTGTGTACAATCCATCACATCACGGATGCACCAGTGTTAATGGTTGAAGTGTTTTGTTCCATTTTGATGTTTGAGACTACACCACCACAACCAGATTTATCCAGTCCATCTCAGTCTTTGACCACTGGCTAGCCAGCCATTCCCCTCTGGGCAGGTACTTGGACCATGCAGTACGAATGTTGCTATCATAACTAGCGATCTCACTACTTCCCTAAGAGAGAAAGGTGGCTATCTGCTGCAGAGAGATTTTCCTCTGAACCAACAGCATCCCCTTCTCTTAAGGATATCTTATTCCACACTAAATTTCACACTTTTCTCTCAATACTTAGTCATTTAGGAGGTGCAGGTTATTTCAATATCAGTCAGGGTTCCGCCCGAAGTGTAGCATCCAGAAAGCCACTACCCAGGTGGTGTATGATGCTCTCAAAATAAAGGAAAAGGGACGACTCAAGCCTCCTCATCCTCCTTGAGCTCTCGGCTGTATTTGACACCATTGATCACCGCATTCTTCTCTCCCTCCTTGCTGACGGGATGGGATTCTCTGGCACTGTCCTGAATTGATTTACTTCCTACATCACAGACAGACACCAAGCTGTCCAGATTAACTTGTGCATTCTAACCAACCCCAGGTCTCCTACGAAGTCCCCAAAGGCTCCATTCTCTCACCAGTCTTTTTTTAACCTTTACATGGAGCCTCTGGGCACTCTCTTCAAAGATCCCAATATAGCCATCGACCAATATGCAGACAATACTCAGTTGAAGATGAGAGTTAATAGCGTGTAGGACATCATTCGTCTCTGCGATTACCTAGCCATTATCCAGTCGTGAATGTCGACTGTCTACCTCAAACTAAGCCCATCCAAGACTGAATTCGTCCTCATCGGTTCACCCGCTAAGAAACAACTTGTTCAACAATGGCTCAATGATATGCGTCTAGAAGAATTTGATCCACAGCTCTCAGACTCCGCAAAATCCTTCGGCTTCACCATTGACCGCAATGTGTCCTTGCAGAAACATAGCCAAAAATGCCCAAATAGTCTGGTGCAGAATTTCTACCCTTTGAAAAAACAAACCCTTCAACTGACCGCAGGACTGCAGAGCCATACTGCAGGCCCTTGTGGTCTCGCACATCGATGGGGAAATGCTCTCCTGATAGGGTTCCCAGCTGCTCATGTGGCTCCCCTAAAAGCAGTCCACCATGCTGCAGTACATCTTATTACAGGAGCACAGAAATTTGACCGAATTACCCCAATCCTACGCGAACTACATTGGCTTCCACTCCAAGCCAGGATACTGTTCAAGACCACATGTATCTTCTGTACAGCAGTCACAAGTAGCACACAACCGTGTCTGGCGGCTCAGCGGCACATATCTGGTGGCACAAGCACCCAGCACAGCAAATCGTCCAACCGGCTTGAATCACAACTTGTCCGTAAAGAGGACCCATGAACAATCCTTCTCTTGTCATACACCCACCCTCTGGAACTCTATTCCTGTCTCAGCTCGGAATGCCCCTACAATTCTCCAAATTTGCACATCTCTCAAAACATGGCTCTTTCAACAACACCTGACCAATTACTAATTCCAATGCATGCACATACAGGCACACATACCTGACAGTAAGTAGATCCCTAGAGTTCATATATGCTTTTGCTATGCCAACCCGATAGGAAGCACTGAGAAGAAGGAGTGACCCACTGATTTCTTAGTGATCCTCAAGCTCAGTACTGTAACGAAGAAGCAGCGGAAGCATGAAGAATACCGCTGCAAACCATACTAAGCATTCTAGTCTTTTACGATCACCTATTGGTCAAGATGTGACTGAAATAGAAGAGGGAAATTCAAACAGGGAGTTCGACCCTCCCTCAAGAACTGGAGTGCAGTCTATGAGACGGAAACGAGAAGCAGGGCAAATCAAGACTGAGAATGAGACGTCGCTCCCGAGAAGAACCCCAATATGGGGTACTGGCAGACCAGCGTACCACACGGTGTCGGGACACTGCAGGAAAGCAAGAGAGATTGCTCCTGCAACCGCTGAAGCGGAGGTGGACAGAGAATCCCCAGAAGCAAAAAGCCATCTGCTGTTGTGAGAGACTCGAGCACGACCGTGAAAGTCTGATGAGAACGGAACCCGCTTGTACCAGAACACAAGGTATGTGGGTTGTCGGCTGGACACCTGGGAAACAGAAAGGCTGGGGAGAGGAAAAAAAGTAATGCTGGCATACACTCATAAAAGGGGTCTGGGACCCACGAAGAGACATACCTGGTAGCATCCTGAACCGGGTAGAAAGCTTGGAAGATTATGTAAAATGTGATCAGCGCCTGGCATTGTGAAAAGTGTACGCAGATGATCTTGGGGGTCATAAACCCATATGAGGATTACTCTCACAGTCAACTTCACAGTCACAGTACACAGCGGATTAGTGAAACAGGTAGGCTGTGGGCCTTACTTACAAACACTGCAAGTTTGAGAAAAGCGAGTCTGGGACTTGCACCCATATGGAGATTATCAGTAAAGTAATCTTCATAGTCACAGTACCTGATAGATTGGAGAAACAGGTACACAATTAATATGTTTGTGCATAGTCAAGAGGAGGGAGGCATTCTCTTGCCCTGTGAGAAACCTAAGAAAGGCCAGGGGAGGTGAGTCATTCCCCCTGGTGTCGAACATTGTGACCAAAGTCAAGAGGCGGGAGGCATCCTCTGGCCCTGTGAGTAATCTGAGAAGGGCCAGAGGAGGAGAGTCATTGCCCCTGGTATTGGACATTGTGACAAAAACAAAGAGGAAGGAGGCATCCTCTTCGCATACAAGAAACGGAAGGGAAAACCAAGGAAAGGGAGGCATTGCCCCCACCTCACCCCCTGCTATTTTTGTCAAAATAAGACGAGCCAAGAGAAGGGAGTCATTCTCTTGGTGGCATCATTTGAGTTGAACGTTGCATTATTTTGAACTTGTGAATTGTACTACCGTGGATCTTTGGGGTTTTGTTTATGCACTTCGGAACTTCGTTTTACTTGAATCAGAACATTACTTTGGAAAAGGAACTGAAACCTTGGGAAGGGACTTATACTCTCAGATGAAGTTCCCAGTTATAGCTGTGGCTAAAGTTCAACCTTTCAACTAAGAAGACTCATTGCTTCTTTAGTTTAATATTGAGTGCAAGGGAAAGATCTAGGTAGAACACAGGACGGTGAACAATTTTCTCTTTTAACTGACATCCTGACAGTCTTTAGGTTTGGTTGCGGCAGGGAAACCCCTCTTAGAATTAGGGCAAGGTAGGGTTTTCTTTGTCTTTTATCACTTTAAATAAAAGTTAATGCCAACCAATTCACAACTCTTGTCAGCCTTCTGTCTCCGCAACCTTACAAGATGCACTGCTAGTCTTCACTGTTGACCCCTCAGTCAATGTCTGCACCCCTCAAGTAAACTTATTTGGGACTATGTGCTTTCATACTGGGAGTGGTGGGCAGTATTGCTCCAGGGTTGTTTGTCAAACTACAACGTTTCCTTGTTACACAGTAAACCTGGCACTGTATCCGCACCCTTCTTTGTCGTTTAATTTCTTTTACATTTCCTGGAAGGAAACCCAAGTCTGTTTTCCGATTGTGTAGCACTGAACCAAGTGTCCCTGGCTCCTGTGAGATGGGTTCTGTAGTCCCCCTCTGCTGTGTGACGTATGGCTCACCATACCCCTGAAAGGACAGACAGTCCTCTTTTTGTTGAACTGGTTTTACAGAAAGGCGGCATGTTCGGAAACTCCACATTGCCTGTGCCGTTTCATTGTCCTTCAGCATTGTGTCCATTGTATACTGGTCAGAGACTTGCTCAACAATGTCTTACCATTGAAAGGCTGGTTTACTGCTTGCACCTGCTCCTCTACTCTGAAGATGGAGATGTGGAGGAGGGCATTTCTTCTGAACCTCAGAACTATGTCTGCTGCATCCAGCACTGCCTTGATGCAGGCGCTGCATTCTTTGTTCTCTTCTATAATAGCTTGTTTGCTACATTTTGTTTATCTTCTGATGGAACAGTTCCTAGAAGTTCTAATTTCCTCAGTGCTCTTGATCGTACTGTGACAATTATGCTTTTGTGCTACTTGAAGGTAGTGAGTATTACACAATCTACCTTTTGATGGCCATTTAAAGGCAAAAGGCTCATGGTGCTGCTCAGTAGTTTGGTGCAACCAACCTGAAGGACATTGTTGATAAATGCACAAGTTGCCATTGTTAAGAAGTGTGTGGCAAGAATGTGAATGCTGCTTCAGTAGGACCTGAAGTCTCAAGCAAACAGTTTCTATGCGCGTCTCCACCTTGGGAATACTATCGGCATCTGTAGCCCTTGGTATCACACCAGTGGATGCTCCAAGTCACTGCTGGTTATGGTTATTGGTTTCCACACAGTGATTCTACTGTAACCCACCCGACACATTTGCCGAAGCATAATGAGAGAGTGGCTCATCATCTACAGAAAGTGGGGGCTTGCAAATGCTAATGAGAGAGATGCTGCGGCTGAATCACGGGTATCTCAGATGTTTGGCAGGTCTTGCCTCCTCTGTGGCAAGCAGCAGCCTGGATGTCACTTTCTCAATAGATGAGAACCATTGTAATTAATCTCATAGCATTCACCAGACATGTTGAATGTCGAAACCTCTCCCAAATACAGTAGGGTCCAACACCCTCAGGCCGAGCCGCTTTGATGCAGTGTGATTTTGTGTAGGGTCGTTTTCCATTTCCAGCTTTAATTCTTGAGGGTACTTTTTTTCTTTGTCTAGGCACGTGTTGTTGAGGGTGAAACACATATGGGGCCAATGGTGTTGACGGCCTGACCTAGTTATAAGGGAGTCTTTCAAAGCTGGTGGTGTTGAAATACGCTTGTGAAGCTTTTGGCCCAAGGATTATGCAGAATCCTTTGACATCATGTGCAACAGGTGACTGTGAGATCTTCACCTCAAGCACAGACTATTTAGCTCTTCGAGTAAAATTCTCCAAAATAACTTCTCCCAGTCAGTCACGACTCAGATGTAGTTTCTGTCCTATTTGAAATCATGGCATACACTCTGAATACCCATTCTCCTTGAATGCCTTCAAGCTTGATTGATCCACCATACCCCATGCCTTAGGCAGCAAGGAAAAACCTTTTGATTTTAAGCCCACCTGGCAAAGACCAGGAATATTTTCAATGCCTGTTGACTTTTTCAAATACATATGGAACCGTAAGATTGTGAATAAGGGTAAAACGTATCAGTCAAGTCAATTAAAATCCCAGCTCGAATGTGGCAACGAAAAAGTATCTAAAGATGATACCGACATGCGGTGCACTGTACGTTCAATGTCACAGAAGCACCTGACGAGACACCCCTGAATCAACACCTCACTTTCTTCATTAAATAAAAAATACTACATATAATTTTGCATTAGACGATAAATGGCAAAATGAGAGATAATGTAGATAGGCTGGAAGAATGGTGTGTGTCGAATGATTTCCTTCACACGCAGACATTTTACATCAAATGTGCTCGTCTGAGCTCTGCTCCATGACAGCAGTGCCTCTTGGTGTGCCAACCCTGACCCATCGCTGAAATGTGATGTGTGACATCACTCTGGTTTGATAAGGGAAGACAAGGAATGTGACTGGCAGCTTTCCCCTTCTTAACCCATAACTCCCCAAACTCTGTGCGAGTGCTCCTGGGGATTGGCCTTTAGGAGACATCACAAACACGCCATTGACCAATGAAGAAAACCAGTCCCCTTTCTATCCCGGTTTTGCATTAGCTAGGCACACGCTGCCAGAAGTCATTTTATAAGGCCTAGGCCAAGGGGCGACACCATCTTGATTACTGTGACATGGCCAGTCAGCTAGTCTTGCCGAAGGGGGTTGGGAATCCTCTTTCTCAGGTGGTTGGAACAGAAGGGATAAATCCAGAAAATGCCCTAGTCCTGAGGGTAGGTCAGCACAGAGGGCCCCAACTTCTGCCCGCACATTGTGATAGCGCGTTTGTATGCAGATCCTTGTCTCCAGCCGTGCCTCCTTTATTAGATACACGCCAGTGTCTTTCTATCTTCGAAATGCCTGCACCCAAAACCAAAACCTAATCTCCAACAAAGAAGGCAGCACCATCAAAGGGATGAAGCCAGTGAAAGGACGAGAGAGACCCAACGGCCAGCCACCGACTAAGGCTGGATACACTGGCACTAAGCGACCCAGAGCTAACCTGTGAGACCCAACGACCAGCCACCGACAAAGGCTGGATACACTGGCACTAAGCGACCCAGAGCTAACCTGTGAGACCCAACAACCAGCCACCGACAAAGGCTGGATACACTGGCACTAAGCGACCCAGAGCTAACCTGTGAGACCCAACGACCAGCCACCGACTAAGGCTGGATACACTGGCACTAAGCGACCCAGAGCTAGAGAAGCCATGGCCCGGCGCGGCAGTCTAGAAGATCTCACGGAGCCACTAGAGAGCTGGTGAAACCACGTAGGGAACACTAAGGGAACACAAGCCACCCTCCCAAGATAGGGAAGTACCGGGGAGCCCAACCAAAGGAGGACCTGAAACATGAGCAGGAACACTGGACAATGTATGCTGCCATCTTTGGTACGCGGTAAGCCTGATTGGAGTAAGTGGGTGGAGCTTAGCAGCCCTTTCAAATTTCCCCCTCGCACATAAATGCCCTTGGTGGGGGCGATGGGGGCAGATCGGCCAGGGAGAGGTGACCAATCCTCACAGGGCTAGAGAGATTAAAGAAGGAGACGGGAAGCAGGAAGAAGGGAGCAGCGGCTTGTGGGGGAGATTCATGGAGCAGGTGAGGTATTGGCTTAAGAGCAGAAGTAGTTCTGTAGCGCGAGTTTGTGTCACAAGTGAGCAGAGCGGTTAGTGTGAGGAGTGAATGAGGGTGCTTAAGTGGTTTGTGGGAGGAGAGTTGTCATGGGAGAAGTCATGAGAGTGAGAGGAGGAGAGTGGTAGCGGCAGGAGGAGGAGAGTCATGGGAGAAGAGAATAAGTAGTGTGAAGGAGGGATGTAGTAGTGTGGAGACGGAGTAGTAGTGCGAAGCAGGGGAGTAGTAGTGGGGAGGAGGAGTAGTGGAGTGGGATGAAAAGTAACATCAAAGGGTGGAGGCGACAACTAGGAAGAGTGAAACATTAGAGGGACAGAGGATTGGTGGGAGGAATAAGGTGAAATAGTAGGAGAGAAGAGGTGAGCATGGGTGTGAGTGAACAGCTTGAACCTGTTTGAGTAAGTGTAAGGCACTATCAAAATTCCACATTGGAATACTAGGGGCTGCATTATATGTTTGGTGGTATCCTGCCGGTTAATCTGGCGGGATACCACCAAATGGAATTACTGTTACCGGCAATTACCAGCAGATTCCAAATGCCAGTAAGGGCAGTTACTCCCCATTCCATGGCGTCCGATAAGAGTCCATGAGGGGAGTTGCCTGTGTTACCAGCACTGGTAATAATGCCAGTTTTGGATAGTGGGGTGCCAGAATTACCTCCAGCTAAAAGCTGGAGGTAATTTCGGCCACCCCACCACCAAACAGAGCATACCAGTCTGGAAAAGTGCCAATAAACGGAATAACTGGCACGTTAATTACAGGCCGGCATACTTGTAATGAGGCCCTAACCCTTGACTGGAGTAGGGTCAGTTAGGAACCCCCTGGGTGAGTTTAGATAGCCGGCACATGGTGAACCACCTGTAGAATAAGAAAGTGATTAGACATTAGGGGTCAACATTTGGTAGCACTAACCAGTGTTATGAATGGCTGAGTTAGGGAGGATGGTCATAAAATATGAGAGGTGGAAAGGGGTACAGCCCTAGGCCCCACATAGAAAAAGAAAAACCCTTGAACCGTCTCCAAGACTCTGAGTGACGTCTGTGCCATCTGCAAACTTTCTGTGATGGAAGATTCACAGTTCTGTATCAGTACCAAGCTGAATGTGAACCCAGAGCCTACTACACCCTGGTGGCTTGGAGGGACCTGCAGCAGCAGTGGGTGAGAAAAGCAGAAAAAAGAGAAATTGACCATCTCACAGAATACCGCATCAGGGCGACAAGGGCCTGCAGCTGGATTACACAGGGATCCAAGGATAAAGCAGACTGCACAAAGGTACTTGTAACAGAAGCCTTTCACAAGAAAGATGCTCAACCTGCAGGACAGAGCTTCTACATAACCCTTTTCATCATGTACCACCATCTTCTTTGGCCCTTGCGAGCGCCCCTACCTTTTCGATAGATAATCTTCAGAAAACATACATCTGCAGAGCTTTGCTGCACTTCACAACAGAGTGTGCCCTTTCTTAACAACCAGGAACATTCTTTTACAGTAACAGTAGTACAGGATCAAGCAGTGTCTCAGACTGGATCTTCTCTTTGGATACTGCACTGGAACAGTGGTACATGAATCCTTTTGATGCATACATTACCAGACACTGTTCAACCATCTACAACCACCTGCCTTAAAATTAACTTCCTCCTATCTGACCACTCTGTCTACTCCATCCACGACCAGCCAACACACTCTGATAGGAGCTCTCGACATCGTCTTTGTCTTAAATTCACTCTACTCCTCCGACTACTCCATTGACTCCTTTCGATCTGATCACTCCATTGTTAACTTTATCACTTCGCCCCTTCCACTCCTGCTCTCCCTTTTTCAATGCCTAAGAGGAAATTCAGTAGGACTCTTGCCACTTACCATGGTGATGCATGTACCTCTCTAGTGTCTCTCTCCCCTATTCATGCTTCATCCATTCACCATGCCGTTTCTGATTTTCATTAAGCACTTATGACTCAATTGGACCATCACTAACCTGCTCACACATTCACACCTTCCTGTCCCCAGCCTTGGATCACATCTGAAATTCAGACTCTCTAAGCAAGCATGCTCACTGAACTACAACGTCGGAGCAAATTACAGACTCCACCCTAGACCTAGCCTACAAAAATGTCCTTGCTGCCCTCATATCTGCAATGGAATGTCAAATCCTTCGACTTCACAAACCTAATCTCTTCCCTTCGAAATAACCCCTGCAAATGTTCATCTACCCACCAATCTTTGTTCACACCTCCTAATCCAATATCCATAGCATTCTCCTTTTCTGCCAATTACTTTGCTCACTACATTTCCTCTAAAATCTAACAGCCCTACTTGCTCTCCATCCGTAACCCCTCCTTTCTGCCCACCACCTCTCCCTCTACTACTTCTACTCTTGACCTCTTCTCCCCAACCTTTCCTATTGAATGAGCACCCATCCTTTCGGTGGGTGCCAACCCATCTTGCCCTCCCATTAACCCTTTTGATGCAGAAATGGTCAAAGACTTAGTTTCAATCACTTTCATCTCTTTGAGCTTTTTAACCCATCTCTCCTGCTGGACTCTTCCCTACCTCCTTCAAATCTGCAACTCTTCCCTATATTGAAGAAACCCTCTTCTGACCCAAATGTCCCAGCAAACTATCGTCCAGTTTCTTGCTTTCCCTATTATTCAAATGTCCGCCAGCAGGTGGTCTTGAACCGAAACACCAAGTACCTTGAGGATAATAACCTTTGCGATTCACTTCAATCTGGCTTTCGCAGTAAATATTCCAGCAAGACTGCACACATGCAGGTCTTCAACTTTCTCTCTAATGCTCACCACTTTCATACTCATCCTTTTGGACCTCACTCCCGCATTTGAGACTGTCGACAAATCTCCTTTCATCCTCAGTCGCCAGGACCTTGGGTTTTGCAAATTGGCCCTCGAGTAGATAGCCTCCTACTTGGAAGATCTATCCTTAAAAATCTTTCAGAACGCACAAAACTCTGACCCCAACCCTCTCTCTGTCGGTGTCGCCCAAGGATCACTCCATGGACCTATGCTCTTCACCCTCCATATCCCTGCCATAGCACAATGTATATCGTCCTTTGGCTTTCACTATCACCTTTTGCTGAGGACACTCATATTTTCTTGTTTCCCTCCTTCACCCCAGCCATCTCGGAACAGATTACTGACTGTCTCACTGCAATTTGTCACTGGATGGCTCTCTGCTGCTTCATGATGAACTCTTTAAAAATGGAAGACCACTTTCTTCCGACTTCCAATGTCATCTCTACCATTCCCTCTCCTGCCTTACCTTCTTGCTCTCTCGCCTAAGCCTCAAAATCTTGGGGCCCTCTTTTATAGCGACCTCTGACTGTAACAATTCATTACCAACACTGCCTCTGCAGCCTGTATGAACGTCAACATTTAGTAAATGTGTACTTTCCTTACAAACCACTTAAAAAAAACTAAAAAACTAATCTCCACGATTGTGCTTCGCAAACTTGGCCTTCCTCTCTACTTCTTTCCCCCTCTTGACTTTGCTCCCTGCACTCTCTGCAAACTACCCAGATCCTCCCGTACCTCTACCCACCGACAACATGCTGGTGGGCTCCCAATGCACAACCGCCCCCTTTTGAAGTTCCTTCTCCGAGCCTACAAAGCTATCAATGAACTTGCTCCTGAGAACCGGTCTGACTGACACTAGGTTTACTCACCATTTTATTCCCTCTGATCCTCCTCTGCACTCAACCTCACTGTCCCAAACCCTCCCTGTACCTCCTCTTGCTTCCGCTTTGTAGGTCTACTCGCCTCGCTCCACTCAACCAGAACCCACTGCCCATACCAATCAAAGCCAGCCCCTGTGGATCTGTTCAAAGCTCTGCTTAAACTTCACTTGCTTGCTAAAGATGGAGCTCCCCCTGCGTCTCCCCATCCTCTCTACCTGCCCCCAACACTAAATGTAGTTTTGTATATTTATATAGTACACCTCTTTAGTTTGTAGCACTTTCCCCACTTAGGTTAATATTACCTTTGTTAGTCACCTGCTTTCTTATCTATATATTTATCTATATTTTTTCTGTTTGTCTTGACCATGAAATATGCCCAACTTGTTTACATCCTCAAACCTGCTCACTACTTGTCATCTTTGTTCTATTGTAGAGGCACCCTTTGTGGGAATGCCTACACCTTCTGTAAGTGTTTTATTGTAAGTCAAGTCATTTTTTTTTTAATCAGAATTGACATCCCTGTCCTTCAAACATTGTACATTTCAAACAGGAGCTTAAGACCCCTCCTCCTTCAAAGAATGGCTCCTCCCTTATACCTAGGTTCACTCCCCACCAAATCCGAGACTGGGTGATCAGCTCCCCCGGTTCCTTCCCCTGGTTGCTCGTTGATGCCTTGCTGGCAAAAAGCCACCTCTGCCATGGTCAACTCCCTGCTGCTTTATACCTATGCTTGCCTCACCATGTCCCCGCCCCTATGACTTGAAGAGCACCCCATTGCTTGCCAAAGCTAGGTCCATGTTCAATAAATACCCCAACAATAAAATAAATACACATATAAATTAAATGCCTTACCACATTGCAGAATCTTTGAGCAACTTCACACACATGAGAACAGTATTCGTTTTTGCAATTATCCATTGTGAGGAATCCATTCTGCAAGGCTGCTGCAGGTGGGGTTTCTATGCTTCTCCCAGTAGGCACCCCACCACCCTCCGTGTGGTAACTCAAATGATGCTTGTTTCTGGGACTATAGTGGTGCTCTCCACGCCAACGTCAAGCTACATGGCTCTTAAATTATGACTGTGGTGTGTGGGTCTGTCAGCACACCCAATTCCTGGTAGAGCTGGTGTGGCGGCCTGCCAGCACTCAACGTTACTGCGTTCTGGTGTAGCAGCCGGCCAGTTCTCACTGCCCCTGAACACGGTCTCCCCCTGCCGGGATACCAGCCAACCTACCCATTTCTGAAACCTTCCTCTGGCACAACTGGTGCTGGCCTTCAACCAGTCGTGAATCCTACCTGTGATGTTACTGCTGCCTGTGATAAAGGTCTGGGAGAAGGACGCCCTAGTAAGATTGATTATACTTTTGTGGGACATCCAATTTGTATATCCATTTTCCAAGTAAAATAAACTCAACCTGTCAGCTCTGGGGCACCATGAGGCAGGGACTGGTTTTAAAGAACTGGAAACATGCCCGTTTAGTATTCTACTTTTCCTCTGCAGACTTCCCTCTACTGCTAGCTTTTGTGTCTGAGTGTTGCATTCTCAACAGTTTCCCCAATACTGTGGCATTGTGCTAGCAGGCCAGGAGCGCCACGTAAGCACCACTAGGCAAGTATTGGGCATCCAGCATCTGCAATGCGCGTATGGGGGGCGGGGATCACATGCTTACAAGTCTGATCAGTGTGTACCTCTGCTAGCTCTTGCTTTGACGGTTGCAAATCAGTTCACATCTCTCTGTCCAGCCCAGATTCCATGTGCCGGTCCTGGTCTTGCTGCGCATGTACTTGGCTGGCTTGTTCATGGCTTTCCTTTGCAGAGAGTCACTGGACATTGGATGCAGAATCCAAGCTGGTGGCTCCTGTCCAGTGAACAGTGACAGGGGTGGCTGTGAAAGCAACCCTCTGCAAATCAAATGTCTCAACAAGTCCCACGGTAAGCCTAGTGTTTCAGAATAGTCTCTTATTTAAGGTTCCCTCCCTAAGCGTGCCTTCTAGACGGTCTTGATGCCCTAAGTTACCTTGCGTAGTTCCAAGTACTCAGGACGCTGCTCGTAGCACACAGGCGATTTTACTCAGTGGGGACATTTGACCAGTTTGGAAGACACCAACCTTAGGACTGATGTTCCTGTGGGTTCTAGTCACAGCTCGCTTGACATGTTTTATACACTGGAAGAACAGGCCGACCACCGCTGGAAAGGTTCGGACGAGGTGCTCGTGTCACTCACCTGTGCTCGCATGTTACATCCGCCGAGCAGACTCCCCCCTCACCCCTGCTCCGATTGCTCGGCCACCACACCCATTACAGTCTGGGTCTGCAGGGGGAGAAAGGGTAAAGAAGGAAAGAAGAGAGAGCGAGTAAGGAGAGGTACTAGGAAGGGGAGAATAAGAATCAAGAGGGAGGTCACAGGCGTGGGGATGAGTAGCGGCAGACTCACAAGTACCCAGGAAAAGGGACACAAACTGGGAGCAACACACAGACACATGGAGTAGGAGGCCTTAGGCGAGGGAATCATACAAACAGAGACGCATGAAAGGTTGTGAGGGCAGACGAGCCAGGCAAATGGGCAGCCACATGCAGGAAGTGTAGCCGAGTGCTGCACAACATGGATTTCACAATCACGCACGGCGAGGTTTCATGCGACGACAGCCCATGCAGCGAGGCCGCCCAGTCCGGGGACTCGGCCACATACAAATGAAGTGTTCTTCTTTACCCTCGAGTCCCCCAAACTATTAATATATAAAGTGATCCAAGCAAACGCACACAGTATTGGCTATTGACATGTGCGTGGGCACAAACGCACGCACACAACTGTTTCGGCCAGATGGACCACCAGTTGTTGAAAGGAAAATAAATGTGCATCTTGATTTGGCTAGCAACGAGGAGAATGCACAAGCTTTTGAAGGCACAACGACCCCTTTATCGGGAGATTGAACAGAAATAGACTCATGTACATCTGGACACACATTGTCTTACCTCTGGTTAAGGTGTTTCAAGTTTATTTACATGCTCCTTAAAGGAACACGAATATAAAGTCACTCAAAAACAGAGGAAGAGAAGCCTGTAGACTTCTTTGAACACTGGACCAGATGCATTCAAGTTATGAACATATGCATGGGAGAAAGGTCTGTCGTGGTGCAAATGCCAGTGTAAAATGTACCACTCTCATACAAGTTACAGAGGGGCGGCCCGCTAAGGCGTCAATTCCTCCCTGGACTGCCTGGGCTATTTCTCCCTGGGCTATAGCTGCAGCATGTCAAACAAAAATATAAAACTATGTAAAAAGGTCAAATCCTTCTGAATCCAGTCGGCCTCGAAGGAACCTAGTACTGTAAGGCCTCCCCAGTTTCTGTTTTGATAGGGTGAGAAACAGGTCTTGATTTCAGCAATGTTGCAGATGTGCCTGGGCTTACGCAGTGGGTGAGTGAGAGGGAGAAGAGCCTAGGCAAAGTGACATGCTCATATAGCCCAGCTGCAATGTATGCATTTGAATGACAGATTATGTGACCCTGTATGCAAACGTCAGTGCCAATGCCACGTACACGCCATATGTCAGTCACAATCCTCAGCAGTTTACTTGGACTCCTACTTGACAAGGAAGTAAGGATCCATATCGTATTAGAGTTCACTCTCCGTTTCATAAGAATGATTCCCTATGCTCTGGTGAATTTCTTGATCAAGGGTTGAGCTAATTACAAAAAGACTTTACTAAAACCCTGAATAGCACACACGGAAAGTTACTAAATGGTGCTTATAAACATGGATGCTGGATTGTTGGTGGAACTCACCTTTGGACACAGTTGAAAAAACACACACAGAAATATAACATTCAGGGTTTCGTTCTTAGTAGACTACAAACTAAGGGGTGCCATTCAGTGTTGGTCAGAATTTTCTTTATGAAATACAGCTGGAGAAGGCTACCACCTCCACCAGTGGTATTTCTGACAATCCGTCAATTTAGAGTTTACCATCAGCGGAAGTGGTATCTTTTGAATGCCGCTGGAGGCATTTTAGAAATACCACCTCTGCCAGTTGCCACGTAAAAATGGTGGTTTCTTTCTTTTAACAATGTGAAGGTGGAAATGGGTTAGGTAGAGTATTAGCATAGACGTATATGCCCAAAAAGGTCAGTTCTGACCCTTTTATGCATTACATTGGTACAGTGAGGAGGAGGAGGCAGAGATACTCAACTTTTCACCCCTAAGGACTTTTTTTCACTGTATTGAAAGGAAGCGCATGCACTTCCCTTCTGTACATTTACAAAAAGGTAAAAATATGGAGATGTTCAGCTAAAATTCTGCCTAATATACTGCTGCCGGCATCCGCACGGAGTCCTGCCTATGGTATTTGATCAACTCCTGAATTAGGCTGATCGCTGATTTGACCATTACCACCCAACTCTAAAGACCCATCACGCTTTTTGTCTCGCCCAGAACGTTTATCTGACCATCCAACGACAAGCATACAATCAACAACATATTCACATACATAGTGTGACGATTCCCTAGGTGTCGTCACTTCTACCCAGGGTGAAGTCCCTTCCCATAAGGCTAGGGAGGTGGGGCTGCTACCAAATAGCCCCCCTAGTGGTGGTTTAATGTGGGAGGACCTCACAGGGAGGAACTCCCCACCTGGGGACAAGTACGACCACCTAGGGTATAGGCCCTCAGTTGACAGCACACCCCAACTTTCTCTAGACCCCCTTCCATCACAAACCCCTTTCTTGTGGATAAACATATGCACTATTGTAATACCTTCAGTACAGCCCAAGTAGAAAAGACGAGGAAGATCAAAGAAGATGTCAAAAGTACTGGTCATACAAGTACTGTTACGAGGTGGTCCTCAGGAGGCATAAAGATGCAAATGTCAAACAAAGGACGTTCAGCCAGGGAGGGGCTGGAAACAAAGTATAAGAGACAAAGGACTATACAAACTGTCAAGCCCAACTGGGCAAGTCAGCCCCAGAGAAGCGAGAGGCGAGGAGCAGCAAAGACCAGAGACTGGAGGACATGAGCGGGAAGCAGAGAGCGTCTCCAGCAGGCCCGATGGCCACAGAGACAAGGACCAGTGGAAGAAGGCGAGGCAGTGGCATTACCTCTCGAAGGGGGTGGACCGTTCAGTCCGACAACAACTCTGAGATTGCAGGAAGCCGGCAGACGCAGAAATGCTGTGAAACAACTGAAGCCATCAAATACCACGGGAAGCCAGGAAGAGACTCAGTCCTGGTAGAACCAGCCATGTGCAAGCAGCTCCGAACAGGTGATGGGAGGCACGGGCAAATTGGTGGGGACAAGGGAAGATTCAAGGGGACTCCGCTTTCAGCCATCAACTTAGCAGGCCTGGAAGTGGGCCAGGGAGGGTCAGGGACCCTTAACAAATATAAAGTGCATTTGAGGAGTACTTCGTCTCAGTGGGGAGAGAGAAACCACCGACCACCAGTGAAGGCTCGGGGACCGTATAATGAATACAGAGTGGATCTGAGGAATACTTCCTTGTCTCAGTGGACACAGCAAAACCACTAACCACCGGAGAACGGTCGGGGACCCTAAAATAAATGAAAGAAGCAACAGAGGAGAACGTCCTCAACCCAGTAGTCATGGGAAGACCACTGAAAGACCACTAAAAACTGGATAAGGGCCAGGAACCCAAAGCAAAGTGCAATACACCATACGGAAAACGTTCCCCAATTCAGTGACCAGAGGGACGTCGCTGAAACTGAGTCAGGACACTGTAAGAGCCTAGAAACAGATGCCAATAGAATTTCAGAGCAGGCTGGAGTTAAGAACATTACAAGCTATATGTCGAAAGGCAGTGGAAGGGAGTCTTTCCACCTGGGCCAAAGTGTTTGGACACTGTGATACAACCATATACACCAGAAGGGAGGCATTCTCCTGGTTGAAGATCTTTTGTGTTTGAACTGTGTCAGGAGAAGGGAGACATTCTGTTGGGATCTTTAACTACACACAGTACCAGGAGAAGTGAGTCATTCTCCTGGTGGGAGGCTTTACTTTATTTAGCATTATAAGGTTCAAGTGTAAGGGATAGAAGTAAGGTTTTGGACAAGGATGCTGAATATTATTTGACAGACATTCTGACAAATCCTCAGTTTTATGTGGAGATGGGGAAAACCCACAGAGTACAGGATAGATTTTATGGTTTATAAAAAAAAGAAAAGTGTGTAACTAAAACCATACCACCTCCTGGTCCGTCTAATACTTCTACACCCTTACAATGGACACAGTTTCATGAACACAGCATCCTTCCACATATACTGTACACAGTATTAAATGCACTGAAACACTTCACCAGAATCACACAAACCAGACACAAACACACACATAGACACACATACTCCACCATCCTTGAAAACACAAATACGATAGGTCGCTGTAACTCTTTCTCCATTACTACATCCCAGACGGACTCCTCCAACAGTTCTCTGCTTCCATGAACTGAAATATGCAGCCAACCTTCCAAGAACGTGTCTCCTGGGAGCACAATAAAAGCTAATAGCCCTCTGCGTCTTTTGCTCCGCACTGTCCGAGAGCAGAATCCACAGCCACATATTTACCATCAAGACTCTGACCACAACTCTGGCCATGTCTGGCAGAAGCCGAATAGCAAATGAAGGTGGTCTACTGTCTATAGGTGAGCCAGGGCAAGAGAAGGTGGTGAGCAACAAGGAAATGGTGACTGAGCAATGAGGGCAATTGAAGGGGGAGCAAGTAAGAGTTACGGGTTAAGAGATGGTGCAAAAGGGGAACGGAAGTCTGAGGGTTAATTGTAAGTTAGGGGCATCGAGGATGTGGTGCATATGAGGGACACCGGAGTGTGATGGGTAAGAAAAACAGGGTAAATGAGACCGATGTATAACTATGGAAAGGTAGATCAGCAGATTGAGTGATAGTTGGTGGGATCTGTGGCTGGCGGTGACCGGTGATTACGTTGCTGGAAAAAATTAGTCATTAATAGAAATTGCAATTATAATAACGAATTTCTTAAATAACGAGGCTAAACATCGAATGGAGATTTGAATATCTAAGTGCATATAATAATGAAGATTTTCAGGATGGAATTTTATTTTTATAAACATGTCTAGTTAAGAGTTAACTAAACAGATAAAAGGGAAGGACTACTGGAGGCTTCAGGGGTAGAATTGGGAAACACCTTCTGGGAGTATCCCCCGTAAAGAGCTATTTGCAAGCGTGGTGTTGGTAGTATGAATGCTGGGTGAGGGAAAGGACAGGAAAACACCGTACAAACATAACGCACAGGCATTATTTTAAGAACCACTAGATGGCACTTTAATATAATAGATCGTGAATGCAGGCAGACAGTAGGCGCAGTGAAAAGGGTTACTCGATATCATCTCCACAGTTGCTTGATGATCGTTGAATAACCATCTCAGGGTTTTAAAAACGCTAAAATCTCAACTGTGTCTGGCCTGCATGCCGCTGCATCGGTTTGTGGGACCAGCTCAACCCCTCTTTTTTTCGATGAAGTGGTGCTTACTTGCTTTAAAAAACAAAGTGAGGTTGTTATGGTGTGGGGGGCAGACAGGGTGTAAGGTATAGATAGCTTTTGTGTTGTGCGGTAGGGAGGCAAGGAGCCTCATATGGGTCTTGGGAGAGTGAACCCAGATCCCCCCCGACTTGGCTCTACCAATGAAACCTTTAGTTTCTCCACCTCTTTGCTAGTGGAATGACTTAAGCCATGAATGAGTTACGAAATGCCAAATGATTCTCAGCTATGAATGAGAAACAGCATTTTTATGGTGGGCTTTATGTGCCTTTCTCCCAAATGTCAACTCTTAACCCCACACATTCTGAGTCCTCCATATACGTTATCTAGAGATTAAAAGAAGCAAAGGTTCTAGGTTATAAAGAAATAAGCAACAACATATCATCTTGCTAACTACATACCGCTACTGTGATGTGTTTGAGAGCGCCTAAATATAAACATGTATAAGGAGTTTCCCGAGGGCTCATACATGTGTGCATGTATGTAGGTCATCAGTGCTGCTACTCAACATACCTTTTTATAAGATGTGTTCGCATGCGTTGACCCGTTGCGTTTCCAAATATATAGGTCATGTTTTGAATGGCGGTGGGGGGTGGGGGGGGACTAAGGTCTGTGGGTCTGTGTGGGAGGGTGTGGACTATACTTATTCTTTTAGATCAGATTTGTGCGTATGCATATTCAGAGGGTATTGTATGTACATATTGCCTATGGTTTATGCAGGCAGATTCCGACGGTACTTTCTGGACCCATGTATATGCATGCATATTCTACGCTTACTTATAGCTTGAGCATATTTTATGCAGGTAGGTTTATTCCAAGTGCACCGATTACTGATCTGTGTGTCTCTCTGTAGTGGTCTGGGCTCGGGTATCTGGTCTCTCGCATTTGACCTCAAACGGTCCACTTACCGAGATTTAGTCTGGTCTCTGCGGTCAGTATTTATCCATCTGCCTGTTTATTTGTACTGGTCTGTACCTGTGCCGCTCTTCCTGCGTCTGTTCCCGTCTCAAGCGGTCAGGGCTATGGTACAGTTGGCCGCCTGGGATATCTCACTGCATTTTAATGCTGTGTTTTTTTATTTGGGGATACGGGGTGTTAGCCCACCATACAACCCTTTGCAACCCCACCACCTCATGCAACCCTTATTTTACTCCCTATACCCACACCACACTTACAGCAGTAAAATGCAGTGCAACTATGTCGCGAGGTCGGCATATAAATTGTTTAACTGTTTGGCCTATACAGCTGCCCGTCTGCCCCCATACTGCGGACTGCCCGACTCTGTACCCACCTTGCTCTGGACCCAGAGCAAATCTGCCAAGTGGGCACATGTCACCTTAAACCACACCTAGATTGTTCTGTGGCATGCCGAGGCTCGTCATTGTGTGTTTCCCTTGATAAAGTATGAGCCTGCAGTTCTCAGCCTAAAGGTTAGGACTAGCCCAATGTGTTAAGCATCATATTGCACCAATTGGCAGAAAGACTGCCCCGGTCTGTCTTTGTATATGTACATGTCTGCTGGCATCATTACGCCTATCAATCTATCACGGATGACACCAAATGGTAATTTAGGCTATGTTATGTCTGCATGTGCTGTCCTTCTCTTTGGTGTGCGAACAGTGGCAGAGATGGAGAATGTGTAGCCGACGGAAGGTCATTCCTGACGTATGGTTACGTTACATTTGTGTATTCTCTTTTTCTCACATGTGCTAGCAGTGTAAAAGGCAGATATGTGCAGATGATTAATGGCCATTCGCACTAGGAAGGGTGCTCAGCCAATCAGGTGGCTGGAACAGAGGGCGACAATGCACATTCTCCGCCTGCTGTTTCCAGCCACCTGAGGCCCTTCCCTGGTTGGCGCCATCTTTTTGTTTTTTTATGCGGGGCGGCAATGGGGCGCCTCTCCCTGTTGCCACCCCAACAACCTCAAAACAAACACTACCCACTCCCTCCCTCCCCACTTACCTGTCAGACTGGAGCTTTGTGCTCCAATCCCGGCGCTCCTCCCATTCCCAGACACCAACATAGAAATGGAAAATGGACTAAGCCCCTTTTCCCTAAGGCGGCAGCCATCTCTCCCCTCACACCCACAGCCAATCTCCCGAGGGAAGAAAGAAATTAAACCATTCGCACCCTGGATAAACCTTGGGGAACGAACGGCTTTCAACCCAGCGTCGGCCGTCGAACATGGCCGGTAAAGGCCCTCGCCGTGGCTCAGACTTGCGGGCCAGTGCTGGCCATGTCAACCCGAGGCAGCGTGGAGGTGGGAAGAGGGTTAAAGCCATATTCCAGACATAATGGAAGATTTGTTTGTTCTGGCCTTCTCTTTGATGTGCTAGCAGTTGGGGGGAGGTGGAGGCGGTTGACACGGATTATGTTAATCTGGTCGTACTGCACAGGTGTAAATATAAGCAGTCAATTTCAAAATAATCACCCAGAAAAGTATAGTTCTTTTTTTAGGTCCAAGGAAAACCCAATGCAAAAAATGTTTCCATATATGTTACAGAGGCAACATTGTGTCATTTCAGCTTTATATATATATATACATTAGAAAACAAAGACAATATGTAAAACTCTGCATCAACCACTAGATGGCGGCCTATGCAAAGTATGTGAATCTAAGGAGCTTCACATGCCTCAGCTCAGAATTATATTAATATACACACACACAACCAACCTTTTTAAGAGTTAAGGCAACTAACTATAAAAAAGCAAAGCCTACAAACTTTGTGAATGCCAACTTTGAAGTGCAAACACTTATTCCAAGGGCAACAAAATGTAAAGTCAAATATTCTCGACTACGAATTAAATCTCAACTCATTCGACATCCCTACTTTGCAAGACTCCATTTGACTACAGCATGGAGGAGTGCTACCAATATTTAACGGAAAATTGTCGTCAAGTAGTGGTGTAGTGGGGGTGCAGGGGGTTAATGGACTTTATTTGTATTTGAGAATTGCTTCATTTGGTGTGATAGATGATACCTTAACATTGGTTAGTACAGCTGACATGTGGTACTGTTGTGATGAGCATCTGTGCCTCAGTGTTGGTATTTCCACAGTTTGCAGGGTTCACCTTTTGAACGTAGAAGCCTTTGCTTTTTAAGAAAATCTTTTTTCAACGATTTCTCTTTTTATTTTTTGTTTTAAATGTGCATGTGTTACATGCATAATGCATGCTCGACTCGTGCGATCTGTGCTTACTAAAAGTATGTGCAGTATGCATTTTATTTATTTGTAAGTATTTAGTGTAAATAAATACAAACTTTTGCTTTGAATTTCCCACCCTAAAAACATGGCCAAACCAAGCACGTCTTGTGAGAACTCACATGGCAAATTACAAATTCCAGTGTCTTCGTTCTATTTGATTTTCCATTTGATATTCTCATCGATACATTAAGTCAAACTTGCTATGGGCTTGGATATATAAAAAAAAGAAGAGATTGCATGTTCGTTTTAGCAGTGATTACCTTTGTAACTCTTCATCTACACCGGAGACTCTCTTTAGCAGCCTTTCTAGGAAGATGCCCAGTGCTCTAATTGTCTTCGGATTTGGGTCGTCATACACAGCTGCCCACCATAGATTCGAATCCTGGTCGCAAGATGGATTTAGCACCTTATGTAGCAATTTTGTTCTTTTCATTTTTAATTCCTTGCAGAACAAGATTAGGTGCCCTGGCGATTCTTCATCCCGATTACATAGACGGCATATGTTGTCGCTTACCAGCCCATATTTCATTAAAATTTGCTTCGTTCTTAAGATGTTAAGTCTCAAGCATAGGATCAAGTCCCTATGTTTGGGGTTTGCCCCATTTCTTAGATATGTAGACCATGCTTTCCAGACTGCGTTTACATGCACAGAGTATAGACCCAATTCATAGCGGATCACGCCTATTGGGACTGAGTTTGGCATTCTAAGAACTCTCCTCCAAAACCTTGCGTCTAGTTTATCCCAGGTTTCCCAAGGGATTCTCAAAGCAGCATCTCCTACGTAGGTTATTGTCAGGGTTACTTTTAGATTGAAAACGTCCACAAGTGGGTATGCATTTGTCTGTTATGTGCATGTTGGATATTAGGAGCAAGTGGTCTGTGCTTATGTTCACTCTGACTGAAGTGCGCCATTACCACTCATGTATAGGACTTGTGGCTCTACTACAAGCGCATTGGTATTCATTAGATTGGGAGGATTAGTTATGGCCTTCCTACGTGCTCATTTCTTTGGATTTCATGCGTCAGTATAGAATATGTGCACGCTGGGCGGCCCTACTATGGGCCTCGTTACGCGTTTGACAGCACATTAACGCCACCATTTCCTGAGTCTGCTACTCAGCCCTGCGGGGCTTACCACACGATTACAAGTGGTGGTATAGCAGTGTCAATTCCTATTAGTGGAGACAATGTGACTCCATGGGGATTTTCGGCAGATTGACCGTGAGCGCTCAATCCGCGCAGTAGATCCACCGATTTCTGCCCTTTGGTGGACAATTAACCTCCAGCACAATGCTCGAGGTAAAAGGTGTCGCCAAAAAAAGACAGGGTAACGGAATTTTTGCCACTTTTTTACTTGTTACGAGTCCCTAATGCACTTATTTGTGGCTCGTGGCATTGCTAGGCGACTATTTGATGTTAGTAGAGAGGGTATGACTCAAGCCTAGGTGGTGCGTCTTCCCAGGAAGGTGCAGGTGGAGAATGATTCACGGCTTGCATGCTTTGTAACGTGTTCTTAAGTGTATGTTCACACGTGTCATAGCCATGTCTGCCATAGAATCATATGCGTCTTATGCTGGTGGTGTTGTTGGAGAAGGTGTGGGAGCATGTGAATGAGTCACTTGCAAACATGTGCGCTACTTGTGTTCAGCTGTTACCCACTCGACATTGTTGATGCTTACGTGTGTGCAGACGCCATTAAAATTGCATGTACACTCTAACTGCGCATGTACCAATCTCCATGTTTGGATTTTGATAAGTGAACATCTGGAGTCCGGCAGGTTCAATTTTTGAAAGTGTCATGGATTGCCCCAGATAAAGGGCACAGTACGAGCGAAAAGTGATAACGACAATCTCAAGACATGCACCTCGAAAGCGTGTTTTTTAGGGGCTACTGAAACCCAACTTTTTTTTTACATAATTTTCTTTCGCAAAATAGTGTATGAAAGTTCACAAAATCTGGCTCGAGGGTTCAGATATAGCCAGGTCAGTGGCTTGCAACATTTTCTAAAATGTCATATGCATGTTCAGAATAACATAGGAAAACTATTTCTTATTTTCATATGCGAAAAGTCATGTATATTTTCTTTTTTTTCTAGTGTTGTGGTAGCTACACTAATTGTGTGCACGGGAACACACACACCCATGTCAGACATACCAGTAAGTGTGTGGCTTGTAGCTGCAAAGAAAGGCATGCTCTGCATGTGCCGCCATCTAGTGCTTGGTGCAGCGTATTACATCTTGTTTTGCGAATTGGAATAGGGGGCGTCAAACAGGCGCGTACCTGTGCACTATCCATACCCTAAGATCCGAAATATATTTATATCCTCGAACACAAGGTACTCAAATAAAGTTAAGAATAACTTTCAGTTATACAAATCTATGAAAGCTACTAAAAAAAGAAAACTTGCAGGGATGTTAAGGCTGCAACATAAAAAAAACACACCAACATTCGCCAGTACTAGTTATCAATGAACCGTCGCCATCCCCACCCACCATGACAACTGATGTTGCTTGGGACATCGCAGATGGTAATGGACCATAATTCTTCCTTTCAACAGCCCATTTGGAATGTGAATAAATAAGCATAACATGGCAAGTTCACTGCATTAAAATATAATGATGCTGCATAGGGACCTCCAATTAGCAGTGGTAGCACAGCCGTGTAGATCACACATGAGCCCTTTCCGCATGGGCCTCTAGTTCTAGTGGTCTTGCACACTTGTACATAAGACAAGTCTTGCTCCACAGTGACAGCTAGTAACACAAATTGTAAATTGTGCAGGTTTAAATATGCAAGATGGCAGAACATGATCTTAAAGTGAATATGGACATATTCGACTAATCTCACAACGGCTAACCCCACGGTGGGGGAATCGCGGCCCCACGTGGGTAATCAACAATAAACAAAAGGAAGGTGATAAAGTGCGTCTCACAAAGTCTTATCTCAAAGACCTGGAGTCGGTCCAAAACATAATGTGGGCCACTAACAAGACAAAGCTTTTAAACATATATAGAATATATCCAATTGTATTTTAAACGTTCACACAATATAATCATGTCATAAAAGATAATGGATAAAACCACAATATAATACAAAAATGTATACAAAATTATACAATGTGAAACCACAGCATATCAGTACACTGGATTACAACAACGTGGATGTATAAATCACTCTTTCTCGTTGTACTAAGCCCCAGAGCTCTAAGTACAAGGAGAAAGAGTGTACTGATATACTGTGCTTTCATATTGTATGTTTTTTGTATTACATTGTGGTTTTACCCATTATTTTTACACACACACACACACACACACACACCCCCCCCCCACCCTTCCACATTGGGAATGTCAAAATAAAAGTTAAAAATACAGCCCAAATGAAGAATGTCACCAACACAAAGTCCTTCATTCTACAAATGAAATTAACTCCTATTACACCACTATTTCACAAGACTTGCCGCCAAATATCTAAACCTAGTGCTGTGAAGTAGTGCTGTAGTGTGTGAGGGTTTAATTTGTTGTGTTGCTCAGTGCCAAGAAAAGGAATTTATAGTGTAAGGGACTACTGAAATACTTAATTTGGATGGAGTGTGTGCACCTTAGTCTTTGCCATTCATCACGTTTGCAGGCTTGAACTTTTTAATCAGTAGTTGCCATAACACTTCCTGTTTGTATGCTTGACTGTGTGGCCCCCCTCTCTTTCTGCCTCCTCTCTCTGCCCATCTACCCGTCTGTTTCCCTCTAGATCGGTTTGCCCAATTGCCCATCTATTTTCCATCCTTCGATCCTTCCCTCCCTCCATCCATCTGCTCGCCAGTCTGCCCATCTAGCCACCCGCCTGCCTGCCCATCCATGCTTATTTGTGTATGCCACCAGTCGTCTCATGTCCGTGCCAAATGTAGCTCCATGTAGAAGGGAGTTGGAAGTTTTCCATGCTAATCTAAGCTACCCAGTGGAGTCCAATGGCTCCCAGCTGCCAGTTCGTTTTTCTCTCTGTAGATGTTCAATGCCTTTTTGGTTTTTACGTTTTCTAGTAAATATATTATCTGCCTTTTTTCCATTCCAGTAATTGGTCTTCTTCACATTCCCGATTTACATACAATGTGCAATGAAAGCGCTCTTTGCGGCAGCTGGGGGCGTGGTCTAGAGGGGTGGGGTCGTAGTGAACATCCAGCAATGCTGGAATACTTTTAAAAAAAAAAAAAAAAAAAAAAAAAGAAAAGAGGAAAAAGAAGCACCCGCGACGGCAGCATTGCCTTTTACCGCAGGCTTTGGCACTGGTGTGTAATGCACAATGCTCGCTACATGTACAACTGATTCCTTTTACCGCCGGCTTTGGCACTGGTGTTTAATGCACAATGCTCGCTACATGTACAACTGATTCCTTTTACCGCAGGCTTTGGCGCTGGTGTTTAATGCACAATGCTCGCTACATGTACAACTGATTCCTTTTACCGCAGGCTTTGGCGCTGGTGTTTAATGCACAATGCTCGCTACATGTACAACTGATTCCTTTTACCGCCGGCTTTGGCGCTGGTGTTTAATGCACAATGCTCGCTACATGTACAACTGATTCCTTTTACCGCAGGCTTTGGCACTGGTGTTTAATGCACAATGCTCGCTACATGTACAACTGATTCCTTTCACCGCAGGCTTTGGCGCTGGTGTTTAATGCACAATGCTCGCTACATGTACAACTGATTCCTTTTACCGCAGGCTTTGGCGCTGGTGTGTAATGCACAATGCTCGCTACATGTACAACTGATTCCTTTTACCGCAGGCTTTGGCGCTGGTGTTTAATGCACAATGCTCGCTACATGTACAACTTTGTGCATTAAACACCAGTGTCAAAGCCTCAGTAAAAGGCAATGCATCCGTCGCGTGTGTGTTTTTTCTTTGTTCAAGTTTTCCAGCGCAGTTCATGGGCTTGGGCGGCTGACTCTGGCCGGATCCCGAGATCCGGCTACACAACTGGTGCCAGATCTCGGATCCGCTGAGAGCCGGCCCAATGACCAGCACTGTATGTGCGTCTTTAACTAAATTAGAAGTCGGCCTTCTGCCGGCCGTTCCGCTTTCCTACAATAGATTTTACTAGTCTTTGTGGCTAAAGAGAAGGCAGACATTTCAGCCACGTGTACACAAAAGGTAGCCAACTGAAGTGGAACTACAGTCCTTTACTTTGCCAGGATACTATATAGCTGTAAATACACGTTGTGCAATGCTACTGGGTGTTATACCACAACTGCTGCCATGCGTATGGCCCCTGCGAGAGAATGGCTGGCCATTGGTTGGTGAGAGCAGTGTAAGATTGCAAGGATACTTGCAGAACGTAAGGAAATGAATAGCAGTACTGGCGCAATTATGGGTGCAGCATCGGTGCACTCTGCTGAGCATTCCTGTAGAACCCCCCCTATAATTTGGGAAAGGACTGCAAGAAAACATGTCCCATTGCAATACTGGCATACATGGAAAAGCCCACATCAAAAGGGTGTTCTTGCGCTTACAATATTACCATTATTGGGCAAAGCCGACACGAAGGTGTTCTTATGGTGGCAGTGCCGGCCTAAAGTGGCACAGCCAGCTTAGAGCGGCGCAATGCAATCAATACCCTACAGAACAGATTGTTAATTCTATGGATTTGTACACAATGTTTCACAGAAAATAGGCTTTCAATGCACCATTGTGACCCACAATTTTAAGCCATTTCTTGCAAGAACACTGCAAAGACTTTTCAAATCGGTAGCGTGCAGCAGCAGGTGCAGAGCCAGCTGTGAGAGCTCTTTGTCAGGTGTCTACACTCTGCGGGTGTGGACAATAACCCTCGGGTGTTTCCCCATCTTCCCGACCTGCAACCGTGAACACCGAATCATTGAAGTGCATTTAGTGAGCATATGTGTGAGATTTGGAGGTGGGCGATCTTTGATCATCAAAAGATTGACAAAAAGTCACATCAATTGTGGAGCAATGGAGCAATATCTGTAACTTTTGGGAAGTCTGGCCCTGGCAGGGAAGCCTCGGGCCAGAGCGCCGGGTAGTGTGAGCAGAGGTAGCCTGGGCTTCCTCCAGAGGACAGAGTTTTTTGTTCCAAGGCAGAGTGCCTAAGGAGAACAGAACACAGGAACAATAAGATGGATCTAGTCACGTTTCACGAAGAGCAGCTTGTGAGCAGGCTGGAACGCATCCCACTATTCCGAGTCCAGTTAGACTTGAGAAGACAGCGACAGTCTCCATAAAGACATCTATTTTGATGAAATAGAAACATGTGGGTAACTCCACCCAACAAAGGATGAAGTTCACCATCATCCAAAACATAGTCCAGGATCAAAGTCTTAAATGCTTGTAGTTTGGGGTGATGAGAGGCATTCGCACCAAGATTAAATCTTGGGTAACACTTGAAGGAAACCCACAGCATATAGAAACCCATGCAATACACTCAGGCTTAATATCATCCCATGGAAAAAACCTTCAGAGACTATGTGTCAAAATCTGTCCATACTAAAGGAAATTTGGAAGCAAATAGGTCTGAAAACCACAAGGGCATCCCAGGAAAATTAGCCAAAGACGACTCATTACATTTTGAAATGCCACGTAGCCGCATCTTGGCGAGGCCTAGCATTGGGCCCTTAGCACAATATGAATAATTGGCACATCATCTTGTGATTGCGCTCAGTTATGGAGTCATGGATAAGGCAGAGAAACGTATGGGATAATGTAAACGAGAAGCATGGTTCTCTTGGGATACCCTCAAAAGTGGACTACCTTATTTGTTCACTTTTTTAAATCCTAAGTGGCGCATCGGCCATGGTCTGCACGATCAGCCCTAGTCTCATTTAAACATCCGTCCATCTCATAAGGGATCCATTTTCAACTTACCCAATGTACACCCATGTATCACCTGTCTATCAATCTGTCTGCGCAGCCTTCAATCCATCTGTCTGTCTACTTGCCAGTCTAACCCTCTACCTGCCCATCCATCCATCCATCCATCCATCCAGCCCTCTGCCTGCCCACCCATCTGTCTAGCCCTCTGCTCGTCTGCCCAATCCATCTAGCCTTCTGCCGGCCCAATCCGTCTAGCCCTCTGCCTGCCTAATCCATCTATCCCTCTGCCTGCCTAATCCATCTATCCCTCTGCCTGCCTAATCCATCTATCCCTCTGCCTGCCCACCCGCCTAGCCCTCTGCTTGCCCGCCCATCCGTCTAGCCCTCAGCCTGCCCGCCCATCCGTCAAGCCCTCAGCCTGCCCACCCATCTGGCTAGCCCTCTGCTTGTCTGCCCAATCCATCTAGCCCTCTGCCTGCCCAATCCGTCTAGCCCTATGCCTGTCTGCCAGCAGTTGGCTGGCAAATTATGCGTGAATGGATGAGAGCAGTGTATTTTTAGATTATTTCAGATGTATTTGTTACTCGGTCAGACATCTGCCTGTGTTGCCATCACCACATCCGTTGTTCATTCCTTCTACCCATCAATCTATTTATCTCTCTCTCTCTCTCTCTCTGACACTTTCTCTTTGTAGCAGGCTAAATAGATCTCACAGAATAGCAATACTGGGCCCAATACGAGATTCCTCTTTTTTTCTCCTTCCCTTTGATCTGCTAGCAGTTGGTTGAGATGGAATGGTGTATTCTTAGCGGACTACAAATTTATTTCGTTGTTAGGGTATCATAAAAGAAAATCCCACCCGTGTTAGCATTTACCTGCCAAATTTATCCAACAAGAAATTCTGCATTGAGGTGGCATCCACTGAGGCATCGCCAGAGCTGTATTTGGTTATTACTGTGGCCCTACCATGCACCCTAAACCATCTACTACAGTCACTGTGCATGGCCAGAGGCCAAGCCCAATTGGAAGAGCAAAGGCTGTGCCCGGTGTATCCCAAGAGACCAAAAATGGCCACTGGACATGGCCATGCCCCATGATCACTTGTCCGGTCCACATTCAAAAACCATGCCACCCCAAGTCAACACTGGGCATGGCTCAAAGACATGCCCAGTGGCTGCTTCTCATGGACCGAATTGATACATTTTTGAAAACTTGAAAAATAGATATCTTGATCTTGCCTGATCTGATTTTCGAAAATTTTGTGGCATGCACCAGTTTCAGGCAAGGTATAAATGGACGGCAAGTATGTAAGCATTTTTTTAGAGGTGGTTGGAGGGAGGGTCCTATGGAAAACAATGCAGAATAGACCAATTTTTCAACATTCATTCATACTGGACTTCACTAAATTCGGCGTGAGTATTCAGATGTTGCCAAATTTGGTGTACTTTCATGGGCAATGTCAAAAAGGTCTAGATGAATGCTTTTCTTCTTTTTCTATGTAGTGTCACATAATCTACCAATATCGCAGCAGTATTTATTTATTTGTATTCATTTGGATTTGTAGAGCGCACTACAGCCCAGAGGCATCGAGGCGATGTTGCATGAGATTATAAGAAGGCTTGGTTCTACGTTACAATGAACGGGGAGCCGAACGATGGATATTGTAAGTTACAAGTACAAGTGGTTCAGAAACCATACATACATGGTTACAGCTTTAGCTTAAGGTAAAGTACATGAAGGTTTCATAATAAAGTGGAGAGGAAGAAATACAGGCAATACTAAGTCATGTAAACAGCATGGTTTTTACTGCTTTGCGGAAGGCTAAATGCAAATCTATCCTCCTAATGTGGTGGGGTAAGGAGTTCCAATGGGTCGCTGCCATAGTAGAGAAGCTCGTCCGCCTGCGTGAGCTCTACAGGTCTTGGGAATGGCAATTCTGTTGTATAGGCAACTCTAGTAGGTCTGAGGTTGACTTGGCTATTCTAAGAGCCAGGTAGATAGGTGCCAAGTTATGGACACATTTATGAGTAGGAGCAAGGGTTTAAAAGACAATCCCCTCTTTAACCGGGAGCCAATGGACCTGCTTCCTACCCTCAGAGATATGGTCCTTTTTACAAATACCGGTGGCCGCTCTAAGGGCATTGTTTTGTACGATTTGGAGCTTAAAGAAATTTTTGACAGAGGTCACTACCAGGAGGGCATTACAGTAATCCAATCTGGATCCTACTATTGAAATGGTAAGGTAGTTCTGCTCAGATAAAAAGGGTCTGCCTGCATTGAGCAGTTTGGAATGGTAGGCTGAGGTAGAAGCAATGGGATTGAGATTAGTGAGATTATGGTCCAAGTAAACACCTAGGTCTTGACTACTTGGGATACCGTGATCGGTATATTGTCAATCAAGCAGGAGCAATATTGTTTGTCCAATTTGCCGAGGGTGGCAGGGGATCCAATTAACAGAAATTCTGTTTTTTCACGATTGAGGCACAACCAGTTTTCTGCCATCCAGGTCTGAATAGTTGAGTAAATGAAGTTAAGGGTGTTCATGTCGGAATTGTAATCCCAGTGAGGGGGATAAGCACCTGAGCGTCATCAGCATAATTAGTTTATGAGATAGACAGTGCATCCAGGAGATTAAACAATGGCCTTGTAAATAAGTTATATAGGGTAGGCGAAATGCAGGAACCTTGTGGGTCTCTGCATTTATTGTGACTTCATAACCCTTTCATGAAGAAACAAGGTGATCCAATCACAGGCCTTCAAGGAGAAGTTTGCCGCAGATGAGAGATGGTGGCAGAGTGTCTTGTGTTCCACTAGTTGAAATGCTGCAGATAAATCAAAGAGCAATATATATATACACACATATGCTATTGAGTGTACTATAGCGATTTTGTATTCATAGCTTCATTTTGTGCTCCATAAAAAAAACACTTTTCAGATGCTTATAACTTTTCAACCTCTCTATGAATCTTCGTTAACAATTTCCTGAAAATTCCCAAAATATAGAGAAAACACGCAATTGCTTCGAAACGTTTTCTGAAGCTCCGCCCCTAGTGGTCAGCCGGGTGGGGTGTGAACGTTATAGGGAGTTCCTAAACCTTGTGATTCCAAAGCAATCTTTGATAAGTGCATTTTTGCTTTCACCTACAGGACTCATTAGCACCAAACCTGTGCAAAGGCCTCACCTCTTGTCTGGCTCATGACCCTTTGTTGGCATGGCGAAAATGCACCAACTTGTTTTTTGTTTTTTAAATCCACCAAAAAGTGGCCAACATCCTGTTAGTGATATCATGGCTTATGGAGAATATTTGCCGTCCTGCAGGACCACTTTGCAGGTGCCGATTGTCTAATATGCAGTCGTGAATCCGGCTCTGGAACACACATTTTTGTACAGGGCAACCAGACAGGCTATGAGCCTATGACTGGAAAATATTTCCTGGCCACAAGCAAACCGCCATCAGTCTGGTACAAGGATTTTCACAGTGGGGTTTGCGCAACCCAGCATGTAAATTCACCAGTACGCAGCATACTGCGTCACTCTCGGGGTCCCACCACGCGAATTGTGAAGGGGCCGAAAAGGGATAGATAACGCCCAGAAATAAAACATGTTTTTTCTTGGGGCCCATGGGCTCAAGCCAGGTCTGATGGCTTGGGGTGGTTGTCAGACCTGACTCAAGCCAGTGCACTGGATCACAGAACCATCATGGCTACCCTGGGTGGCTGGGGCCTGGCCATTGGCCACACACCTCAGGTAATGCAGCCACTGCGCATGGCATTCAGGCATGCCAGTGGCACTTGAGGTGGGGTGGCAGTGCCATGGCAAGGTCTTCGAACATGACGGAAGCAATGCGACCAATGAGCATGGCCATTCTCAGTGGGCACATTGGGTGGATTGGGGAAACCCAGGTCAGACCCATGGCCCATACCATAGAGGCCTTTGGCAATGTTCTTTGCACTTACGCAGTGGCCACACAGTGTGGCTTGGAGGGGGCTGGGGGATTGCTGACTTCAGCAATGTCCTGGGCAAAGTGGCAACAGGTCATGGCTGCAAAGCATGCCCAGGGTTGACTTGGGGGGAGGTGGGGGCTTTGAATTTGCCCGGTACAAAGAAGCCAATTTGGGTAGCTTGGCCCGGAGCATGACAGAAGCGTAACGCCAAATGGGCATGGCCTTTGGCCACAGCGGACGGCTTGGGGATTCCGCATCTTTGAAATAACTATAGATCAGATTGGAAAAGGGGAAATTTGGGGGATAAAAAGGGTAATCCCTCAAATTTGTTTCTCATCCAAAAAAAAAACCAAACAGCTATAGCGGTCTTTTCCTGCTAGGGAAAAAGGGTGGTTTTCCTTCTGCCTGCACTGGACAGCGATCAGTGAATATGTGGCATGAACACGTTTACTTTGGCTCCTTTGTGGGCCAATGCATCCATGTACTGAAGGGTAAACCCTGCCTCTCGGAGGCAATGTGTCTGAAAGGAGGGGGGAATTCTGCCTCCGATAGCGGGGCATGCTAGGGTGTGGAATTCTAAAGCCTGCTGCAGATTGGGCCCACTTAAACTTTTGGGAGTCTCTAACGAGGCCTGCTCCTTACAGAGGTTTCTAGGGGAGGGCCAGTAAGAGGAAGGATATTGCGCAGGTACACATTGACAAAGCTCTGTGAGGAAGAGATGGACTGCGTCATAAATGGAAAAGACAATAAGATGATGGGTACGGCTTCCAGTATACTGAACGCCGCGGAGGGTTGTGCATGGCCACGTGCGTTGCGCATTGTAAAGCCAGTAGTCTTTGGGATTGTCTAGTGAAGTTATTCATTTTTCTAAAATTGCCTGTCCAGAGCAACCATTTTTATTGAGTTTTAAATTGAAGGTCTTAATTGACGTTTTCTTCAAAGGGCAGCCAAGTGCACACAGTGACTGTGCCGCTGGTAAGAGGTAGAGTGGTGCACTGGCTGAAGGCAGCAAGAGCCTGGGAGGTAATAAGGCAAGAGGCAAGGGGCTTTCTGCCACATACACACCAGCATCTAAAAATGATAAACATCCAATAAATATAACAGTTATAACTGTTTCTGGGTCATTTGGCGTCAAAGAGGGGTTATTTATGACCCAGGAAGCTCACGTACATTTGTGGGAAGAGACAACTGCTCCATTAGATGCATTGAGATTGTGACAAAACAGCTGTGCCAGCAGATGGCTGTGGTGCTAAGTGTTTGGCGGTGTCCTTCCTTGCTCCGGATTACTCTACTGCCTGTTGCCTGCTGCACTAGGAATAGACGTGTTGTACGGGGACACTATTGCTTTAACAGGATTACCCAGCGTGCACTTATAAAAAGCTCCTGCTCCGCAAAGCGCAGCAAAGTGGTGCTAAGTGTTTGGAGGTGTTTGGCAGGGGTTTGCAGAGGGCGCTGTGCTTTGCAACAGAGTTTGTCTCGTGGGACATGTTGCTTTGCAGCACTGCGACCCGCCCCGCCCTGCCTACCTGCTGCTCGCCGCTGCCTCCCGACTCAACAGGACTGAACAGGAAACGCTTGATGCAGTAAGACGCTGATTAAATTGTTCTTTAAGGGTCACTCCTATTCCTGCCTCTTACGTATATTCGTTATCTGTGATACTACCTAAGCCTCAAACTTTCAAAATGCTGTCTTCTCTACACGATCTGAGAAGCGGCACTGGACACGGAAAAGAGGCCTTGGGACAACACCACATGGTTACGGGTGTTGATAAGGCTGTACTCTCAGGGGCGGAGAGTGACGCTCTATCGTCAGAGACTAACGTGATGGAACTCCAGTCTACTCACATTTTGCCTAAGAAGAGTCTTCTTCCTTTGACTTTAAAATCTCTGGTCCCGTGCTCGGGGAGACTCTAAGCAGGAGAGTATGTCAGCTCCCCCATTATGCTTTCAAAAAAGGTCGTGAGATTCAACGCCTCTAAACCTCAACAATCCTTCCCTTGCTCCCTTGAAGATAACTTTCATCTTTCTAACAAACCAATCCATGGGAGTTGGAACACCTCAATCTACCCGGCCAAGTCGGATCGTCGCTTTCCACCAGTCCAGTCTCTTCTGAACTCTGCTGTATGCGTCTTCGGCGGCTAATTGTGTGGTCGCTACTGCGGGCTCCTCGACACCAATGCAGACACCATGTTCACAGCCACGGTTTCCGTGTCCTGTGGGTGCGGCCAAATGATGCAGAGAACCTCGAGGACTCATTCCACACTCTGCTGTCAGCAACTAAGGGTCTGCTTTGGGTCCTCCCGGATTTGGAGACAGCTCCTATTCATGAGGCTTTGGCATCACTACACGAGAAGGGGAAACAGTCAGCTACTACGGCCTTGAGTAAGGTCCAGGGGATACGTCCTCTCTCAGGTTCACACACCCTGGTTGCACATCCATATGGGGGGTGCCAGGGTTGAATCAACGTCTTGGAAACGCAATAACTGCATTACGGTCGTAACTCGACCTGTATGTACAAACCACTCTTGTTTTAACAGGCTCTACCACTCTCAGTAATATGGGCCCTGAGGGTGCACCCTCTCTTTGCAGGAGGGGTTTTGTACCAATGGGGACCATCTGAGTCGCAACCCCACTGCAAAGGTGTTTCTGCTACCCGTGCTCATACTAACGAGAAGTATGTCTGTTCACATGTTTTCGGCACTCAAACATGTGAAGAACTGTGTATTTCATCTATAACTAAGCAGCATATCTCTCACGGTTCTCTCTTGTATCCTCCTCTGGATATTAGATTCTCCCTGCTTTCCAATGTGCACATTAGTCTAAATCTCGCTGATGCCCAAGAAAACCTGGGGCAGGGAGTTTAGCAGGTCAACACTGCCTTCAACAACTTGAGTAATCGCATCATGTACTTAGAAGGTTTTTCTAAAGGTGTTGCCTCCTCAGATAAGGATCTTCGGGATACCAAAGATCTAGTATTGGGGAATGCTCCTAAACTTTACAGGTTGAAGGAAATGGTAACTCAAGTCTATCATCTCGTAATTACAAAGGTTGAGGCTCTACCTGCTGAGATGGGTAGTGAAACGAAGGCATGGTATCAAAGCAAGACAGACACAAGTGATCACATTTCAAGGGTGTTTATTAAACTGTAAAATGGGTGAGATAAACGTCTAATCTAAATCTAAGATGGGAGCAAGCTACGACCAAATAATAAAAATACTGTCCTAATAGAGTTTAGTCAAATAAAAAAAAATAAAAAAACTCTGTCAACCCTTACCGCTATGCTACAAAATAGTGTGAGATAATGTTTCACAAGAAAAGAAAGAAGTGTTCACAAAATGATAAGTCAGGATGTTATGGCCGGGGTCTCTCTTCCCCACGTTTTTAGCACGGAACAAGGTGGGACTCTTGAGCACAGCACTAGGCTTCTCTGGCATGGGCTTAAAGTTCCTTTTCTCTATATCAAGGCCTTCTGTGCCCAAGTCTCTTCTCGTGCAAAGTCTCTTGCTTCAGAAAGCCTAATATGCAAAAATAACAAAACAAAAGTTCCTTCTGGTAGCCTTCACGTCGGCTTATTATTCTTCACCCTAGGATCCCCCTCAGCCGGGTGCCAATCCTTCTTTCAATGTTAGCCTCTCAAAGCACTTGCCAATTTAAACAGAGGCTTCCAAAGGGCGACAACGTCTTGCTGGGTCACTCTGTTATTCTATGGCAAGTGTGTGCTTCACAATATCACAGTTCGCAAGGGGTTCCCCTCTACCGAGCACAAATGCCAGTTTCACAATTCCCTCAGTCGGGTTCACACTTTCCACGGTTCACAATTTCTACGTGTCAAGGACATTCGATTGTACAAAGGGTTTGGCTTGACCCTTGTATGACCACCTTGACACCTCACACCGTCCTTCCCTATGGCCTCTTGGTACTTGTAGTTTCAATATCTTTTTGCTCAATACTTTCTTTGTTCAGGAGAGGGGTACCACCAGAGACCTTTTGAATGAGCGCCCACGTGGCGCCAGACCACTATCTCTGGTACCAAGTTCGGTCACAAAAGACCTTTGTATCTTAATCTTCTTAAAGTTGCCGCTGCAACCATGAGCCTAACACAGTCCGGCCCACTATCAGGTTCTTCCGACTCACCAGCTGCGCTGAACCCGTTGGTATTTCTTTTGCCACTGCAGTTAAGGACGGCACTACGATGGCAACTGCGTCTCCCCGCCCTGGCTATCAGTGCAGGAGGGTTCCATTTACCACTGACATCCGTCGCACCATTTGCCAGCTGCAATTCCCTGTCTTCTGTTTTCTCTGTCGGAGGCTTCGCTGGTCTGGGTTGAAAAGGGGAAGGGCGACTCCCTCCTTGACGTCCTTTCAGGTCTTGCCGCCTTTCTCCTCAATTTAAACTGCTGCCCTGGAATAACTGCTTCCTCGTGCATTCGGCCTTGCTCAGAGTGTGCACTTGTGCTCTGCCTTTTGTCCCAGCGGGGAAGGGAAAGGGCAGTCAGGTGTGTGTAGTTGTCGGCAATTGCCTGATGCTGCCTGATTCCTGTGTTGGGACATGTTAGGTAAAAGGCTCTCGTATTAGTCTGTTGTCGCTCAGAGTGTGAGAAAGTGTTTGTGTTGGAAAGGGGTGGGGGTAGAGTTTCGAAGTATCCTGCTGGACAGGATGGGGAAAAGGTGTCACAAAGAAGGGGGTACCGCGTCTCACCTTTGTGTCCCACTTCCACTCCCCGAAGACCCCCCCCCCAATCCAGGTGATCCTCCCGCACTGGGCCACCCTCAGGAACTGGATCTAATAGCAATGGCCGTGTCCTGGCCACCTGGATGACAGATCCCCAGGAACTAGTGGGTGAGACACCTCCAGTATAAGAGGTTGTTCTGGTTTCTGATGACAACGCAGCAGGTCCAGCATTAAAGGAGGCCATCTTACCTGGGGCCCAGGTTTCCACTGTGGCTATGATCTCCAAATACCTCCCTCCAACGCCCAATAGTCCCTCTGTCCTGCTGGAGGCTGCTGCCAACTTGGAGAGTTTGTCGAAGCACTCATGCTTTTCCTTTATTGGGAGGCTATCCAGCAGAAACAGACGAGCCAACGGCCATCATAGTGTTTAGCAGTATTCATCTTCCAAGTGGAGGAAATCCATTAAGAAATCGAACAACAAACAAACCACCAAAAATATGCTGGCCGCAAAGATCAGGGGTGTAATTCATCTTTAAAAGGGATATATCAGCTACCGATGGTTGATGAACTGATTGATTTGGATTCACAGTTTAGAAGGAACAACGCTACTAGTGCACCTAGCCTATTCGGCAAGAATATGCACAAGGTGCCAGTGGTGTAAGCACTGAGATTACACCAGCTTCATTTATTCCATTCATGTCCAGGGCACAGTTGATCAATACTGCTCCCACTGTTGATTCAAGGTGTGATGATAGGGGCACTGACCCCGGACAAGAGCCCTTGACGATACAAGTCTGACCCACTACCTTTCGGCCCCATTTCGTCAGTCCCTGCTCGATTGCCGCAGGGGTTTTATCCAGGGTTCAGTGGTCACCCCCACATCAAACAAACAAAAATAACTTCTTTTGGGAGGATTATAAGCAAAAACCATCCTGTTTTGACGGTCACTAGATAGACTATACAGACGACCGACTGTGTCAATCTGGGTTTGGGGGATCAGCAGATCCCCCTGATAAATAGGTTGGTGGAGACTTGGAAGGATTGCAGAGGAAGATACACAGAAGTTGTTCTTTTGTTACTCAATGAGCCTGGGGGGGGGGTATCAATGGTCTCTGTCCATCAAAGATCCTGGGCTGGGTATCTGATGGTCAAATAAATGGTCTAACATGGCTTAACAGGTCTAGGGTCTTGGACATCTTCCAAAAGATTCCCCAGCTGAGATGGATTACATCGGATGACAGACTGGATAACCTTACCCCTTGTAAACAATCAACAAATGGCATGTTATTTCCACTCGGAAATTGTGACCAATATGGTATGGGAGCAGTGGGCACAGCTCTTGACTGAGCTATGAATTGCATGCCCTTAAATCTGCGGACGATGCTAAGTCATTCCTGGACTATAAGCAACAGGGGGTACCAGAGAAGGACTCAAGGGAGTTTACATCCAGGGCTACTCATGTTGTTCCCGATTCTGCTGCTTTGGTCTCAAACATTTTACAAGCAGGGCAGGATTGGTCTTGGCTTGGGTCTGCTCTAAAAACATTTGAAGTGATTAGGCAGGGAGTGGGTCAATCCTAGCCTTATTAACGTAAATGCGATATTGTGGAAGGTCTGTGGATTGGTAAATCCACATAGATTTTGGGGGAATTCAAGGTTGGTAGGTGGCTTAAAATGTTCATGTTCCAAGAGACTATGTAAACCACTAATTTTGATTTGGAAGGATATCATACATTTACCAGCCCCGCAATTAGAGCCGACTCGGGTTGATCAAGGGGGTCTTGGCAGATTCCAACCTCAAGATGTGTGTAGTAATACATCAGTCAGAGTGGCTCTTGGCGGTAAAGCTTACCTCGTGACTAACAAACCTCCATTTTGTTGGTGAACATGTACTGGAACCCCACAAGATTTGCGTTGGAACATATAATTTTCGAGGACTGGTTTGCTAGGAGAAACAACAATTACATAATTTTGGGCGGTGATTTTACTTCCAATTGTGCGGAGGGGTCTGTTTGAAACGTTTCTAATGCAATCTGTCCTCCTTCCTAGAATCCTCTAAGATCTTCAACCCTGCCCAGGCAGGCTTTAGGCCAGGAAGAGGGACGGAGAGTGTGCTCGTCTCAGTGCAAGACGATATGTCCAGACTTGCTGATGCAGGTGGAGTTGGAGCTCTGATTTTGCTGGATCTGTCTGCCGCATTTGATACGGTGCACCATCCTATCCTTCTCTCACGTCTGGCACAAATTGGGATATCTGGTCCAGTCCTAGCCTGGTTCACCTCCTTTCTCGCAGACCGCACTCAGACCCTTGCTATGCCCCCTTACCTTTCTTCCCCTTGTGTTCTCACCTGTGGTGTCCCCCAGGGATCGTCTCTTTCCCCTATCCTGTTCAACATTTATATCTGGGCGCTTGTCTGCCTTATCCGTTCATATGGACTTAATTGCTATTCCTACGCGGATGATACTCAGATCCTGATCCGCTTGGATCAGGATCACACCAAGGTCTCAGCCTGTCTTCACGACTGTTTAAAAGCAGTTGGTGTCTGGATGGACCAGAACTGGCTCAAGCTTAATGGCGACAAAATGGAGGTGATGTTGGTGGGTTGCTCTCCTAGCCCAGCACTATGGACCCCTGCTTTCTGGCCTACCTCTCTGGGCCCCCTGCCCTGTCCGGTGGACAAAGTTAAGAACCTAGGGGTCATTCTCTCCACCTCCCTGTCCATGTCAAATCAGGTTTCAGCGGTCTGCCAATCCGCCCACCACCGGATTAGGGTACTTAAGAAGGTCCTCCCCATGATCCCAGAAGCTATGCGCCCTCCGGTGGTGGCCGCACTAGTCCTTTCACTATTGGATTATTGTAACTCCCTTTATCTCGCTCAGCCGGTGGGCCTTCTCCAGCGCCTCCCACGCATGCAAAACCTGGCAGCTAGACTGGCCACAGGCTCTCCATATGGAGCACATATTTCGCCAGTGCTTCGCCAGCTTCACTGGCTCCCAGTGGCTCCCAGTGGCTCAGCGAGTTAAATTCAAATCATTGTGTATTGTCCACCGGGCAATCCAGGGCCTAGGAGCGGAGTTTCTTCAAACCAAATTTGTCCGATATATCCCGGAATGCAATCTTCGCTCCTCGACCACCAACCTCTTGATGGTTCCTAGGTACAACCGGGAAAGACTCGGTGGCAGAGCTTTTTCCATCGCTGCGGCCAGGTTGTGGAACACCCTCCCACCGCCACTCAAGTCTACCTCTAATCACCTGGCTTTCAGGAAAGCCCTGAAAACAACTCTTTTTTAGCTTCCTGCCTACTATTGTTCTTCCTGTTTGGTAGCTTCCTCATCAGCGCCATGATGCCTTCGGGCGACCGAGTACTTTATAAGTGAAGGTAACATAACGTAACAATCCCCAATTTTCTACCACAAGACGTCCAAAGAGGGACGAGTTGGGAATTCTTTCTTGGGGATTGGGACATGAACTATTTGGAGGGGCAGGAACATAACTCTCCAACCTACACTTCGCACACGGGTAACTCAGTCTCTAGGATAGAACATTTTTATATCTCGTCATTGAAGGTGAAATGCGTCCACCTGTGTCGTTTTGACCCGTTAGTGGGGGATCACTTACTACTATTCTTTTCCCTGGACCTTCCCCTCCGCACATTTGAATTGAGATCTGCCCTCGCTTGTCTTTCTCCAACCAGGGGAGGGCTTACACTTAAATGTAACAACGAAATGGCTATAAAGTTTACCCAATTTATGACCGATATGCTTTTGAAGTCCGGTTTGTGGGAAAATGATCACCGGCCCCTTGGGGAACGGGCATAAGTATTATACAAAATGATCATGGATAGCCTTAAAATAATTGTGCAATATAAACCCCCTTCGAACAGTGGACTGCCAAGGCCCATCTTTGACCCAAGAATTAGGGCCTCAGAGAGGTTAAAGTGCAAAAATAAACAGGGGTTGGCACTATCTGAATATAAATCTGCAAGAAAAAAGGTGTGCCAATCTCATAAGAACTTGGTTATATCCTTAAAGATGTATTTGTACATGAGGGACAACCAGCTTATGTTGCACCAGCTTCGCCATGGTAGCGAAGGTACATTTCAGGTCACTATTAATCATACTTTGGGGTCACCAGGACCCTTTATGGACTCTCCCATTCCAGAACAAGCATGGGTGGACTTTTATGAGCGGACATGTTCTTTTTTGGAGCCCTTTTGTAAATTAGGTTATCTGATTCTGGTGCCAGTTATTTGGGGATGTGTCCTTGGGAGGAAGAGGGTATTGTTTGGGCAATAGACCAACTAAAGCCATCTCGGGCCGTGGCGATACCCCCCCCCCCCCCCATCTTGAAAATTCTCCTTTACCGTGGTCTGCTTTACTAAAACCTCTTTGACCAAATATATAGGAACCACGTCATTCCTTCTTCCTGGGCCCAGGCGGTTATCCCCATTTTCAAAAAAGGTGACCTTTCTGACCTGCCAAATTAGAGGCCCATTGCATACATCTATGCAACCAGCAAGGTTTTTGCAATGTTGCTCCTGAGAGACTTGAACTCTATTATCACACAGTCCCATGCTTTGCCTAAATTACAAGTGGGGTTCAGGAAAAACATTGGAGACATCTCTCAATGCCACCATACTTGCCCATATCTTACATAATGCTTAGCACAGTCAAGTGGGATCGGTATACATGGCCTCTCTGCACATGACCAGTGCGTTCAACTGTGTCGTCTTATCAGTTTGATGGACCAAATTGCTAAAATTGAATATTCCTCGGAAGCTGGTTCCGCTTCTTTCTCTTTTGCACACTAACAATACACTCTGAGGATTTGTCTGACACGGGAGGGCTCCCTTTCTAATACGATCAATTCCTACCTAGGATTAAAACAGGGTTGCACACTTGCACAGATTCTTTTGAACCTATGTGGACTCTGAGGAATATGCCATCTATATCATCGGCTACCCTAGGAAGTTTAAGACTAGACTGGCTTGCTTTTGCCGATGATTTCATCCTTTTTGATATTACAGCTTTGGGTCTACAATGTAAGCTGAATTTGTTCTTCCAGTATTCACTTAATGATAATCTAGCACCGAACAGAGCCAAGTCGAAGGATGTAGCTTTCTCAAGCCGGTCCAAACCTAAGACCATGTATTGGGCTTTGGGCTGTGAGAGACTGGACCGAGTAGCATCACTAAGATACCTGGGCTACACCGTGACTAATATGGCTTCCTTACGAATGTGGAAGCACTGTTTACATGACAAAACTTGCTCACTCACATAAGTGTGTACATTCTCAATATTGCCGATTGCACGTGTTTATTTTGCCAAGATCGAGCCTGTTTTGTTGTACGGTCTGGATATATGCTTACTGGATTTGTGGAATTTGCCGAATGTAATACAGGGAAAAATGTGGAAAGATCACTTGCCGTTCCCAATTCTGTTATTCAGCGTGAGCTTTGCTCGACTTCTCTGAAGGCACGCTTCTTGTGGAGACCGTTCACGACCTAGTCTAAAATCCTGCACCCACCAGAGAATTCACTGCATGGAGATTTGTACTAAATCATGACGGAAGCATTTATTAATTAGAACGTTCTGCATCTGACTTTTGAAGCAGTTGATCGAACAGTAATGGAGGGGGGTCGGGGTGCAGAGGAGGGGCGACTGCAGCGCCCTGGGGTCGAGAAACAGAAAACTTTATTTATGATTGGATGGGGACTGTAGACTCTATTAACACCTAGTCCACGTACACATACCACACAAAATTCACCCATAGGAGAGACCGTATACCCCTGTACTGGCAAAGTTTCCCATGTAGCAGTGTTCCCGCCCTGTATATGCGCTTTCGGCTGAATCAGTTGCACTCCAGAGAAAGGATGAAATACCGGAAGGGTTCTCATGCACTTAGCACTTTGACTAGTTGGAGATTCTGTGAAACTATTGCTTAAAGAATTGGGTCATTGTGTGTTTTTTTTTTTATTCTAGTAGTCTGAGGACGAGGTATTTACTAACAGTGATTTATCGATTAACCTATTTTGGTCCAGGGTAATGTGGGGGGGCGGGGGTGGGAGTGTTGAATGTGTTACTTATTTTAGCATTATGCCATTTTTTTAAAAAGTGCTTTGGATCAATTGATATGAATGATCTTGTTTTTACAGGGACTTGTTGAAGGTTTTGTTGTCTTGATACGTGTTCTTTTGTACAGATTTCTATTTTGCGTAAGGTTTGCTGAAAACCAGAATCACAAACAAAATTGTGCCAGCTGACAGCGTGCACATATATTGGATCCGAAATGTCCACTTTGCTATTCGATTCAGACGCCTGTGTGTAAGGTGATGGTCACAGATTAATTCCTTATGGCATAACGTTGTGACATACAAAGTTCACTGCGGAGATTGGTCTGTACATTGCTTGATACAGGTCCAATCCTAGGAAGGTATACACCCACATTTCAGATACTGTTTTGGAGGTTCGCTTACTGAACAAGACTCTGCCAGAGGATTTAAACGTTCCACAAAGAGCAGACAGACCTAAAACACAGGAACACAAAATAGGACTTTTGAAAGCGGATCCATAAATTATGTCCGAGCACTATCTAGTGGACATCCAGCAAATGTCGGCGAATAAAAAGAATTGAGGAACACAGCTTTTTTTTTTTTTTAAAGAAAAAATATATACAACCCGCCACGCTGAACAGGACACACCAAAGGTACAAAAAGAAGTCCCAGTAAAGGTAACGCTGGATTCCTAGTTTCAGCCAAAATTAGCCCTGAAGTGGCTGCCCATATGTCCTCCAGTCCGTTTTATAGTCTGCTCGTTTTGCCAGCCCGTCAGGCACACACTGGCACAGGAATTATAGTTCGTTTTCCAGTACCTCACTGGGACCTGCATTGGGCCTTGCCCGACTCAGACTGGGAGGGGGGCAAAGGGGCAGGCATGTGTTATATTCGCCTTGCGTCCCGCTACGCGGTGAAGCAAGGCGCTTACAATAAAAGACCCGCCCCCGCTCAGAGGGAGCAGTTCCGGGGCAGGACAGCAACGCACGAGCGTCTGTGTCCTTATTGCTCCTGTTGGAGCAGCGCAGCGCGGCCCTGCAGCCTGGGCCTATCCTCCTGATTCCCTGCCGACGCATCGGACGGAATCAGGGGACATAACAGCATGCTTGTAGGACAGTAATAGTGCTGGGGGGACGCCTCTGCACAGAGCTCATGAAATGTATAACGGACATCCCCTGTGCAGTGCCGGAAATGGAAAAAATGTGTTGGGGGAAACGGTCACCTCTTTGGAGGGGTGGGGGAGGGGCGTGAGAGGGGTCCAAAGGGCATGGCCCGGGCCAGGTTGCGCAAAACTATCTCTTCCTAGAACCCAATCCAAGCGATTTGTATAAAACGAAAGATCATTATGGAAACATAATGCCCCAAATTGTAAATGTTAACAGGTCACATATACTGATTCAGTAAGACCACCTTTTAAGTGAATAATAGACTTCTGTTTCGATTGGTCACAATATTCACTGCAATAAAGAGAGGTACGTAAACTGCAGGGCATATATACAAGTTTGGATAGCTGCAACACTGTATTTGAGGCTTTGGCAGTTTCTGCCTGCAGTGGCGAGTCTTCTGAAACCTCGTTGAAAAACGTGTAGCTCGTGAGTGCAATATGACTGTTTTCAGAAGACTAGGCAGCCTCGTGCCGAGTCTTCAGAAATCTTCTACTCGATAAGGACCTGGGACAGTTATGTGCTGGCCCCTGGGTTTGGGGGGCGGAGCGCTGGGGTCGGTCTTCTGCCGGCCCATTCCCTGCACTGCCACTGTGTCCATGGTAAAATGCGAATGTGCACATTATACTATAAACGGATGTAAATGTCACTTTAAAATGATAGAACCAACCTTACACTTTAGTTCCTTATCTATCTATGTTCAAACAGGGGAAGTTCATCGGGGTCTCTGGGGGGGAACCGAGTGGATGCCAGTGCAAGGGTCCGGACTAGACTTACCATTAAGCCTGGGCCATTTCCGAGACATCCTCGGGTAGGTGCGAGAACTTGCAAAAACCTAAGGCTATGGCCCCTGAGAAGATGAGCTTGGTCCAGGCCTTTAAGTGGGGTAAGAAATTGAGGGGGGGTAGGAGAGGGCTCATTTCAGGGTGTGGCTTGCATGATGGGCGTCGCTTTTAAAGTACACAAACCATATTAAGGTAAGGAAATAAATATATAAAATGTATGTAAGGTTTTTTGTATATTTGTACGCGTACCTTACTATGGTTTGTGTACTTTGCAAGGCACTTTTATAAATATAGAAATATGTTACATCATTTTATGTTTATAAAAGATGGCCTTGAAAAGTACGCAAACCATGGTAAGGTATGCATACAAATATATACCATTTATGTATTTAGTGCATACCTTACTATGTATGTGTACTTTTCAAGCCATCTTTTTTAACCTAGAAATATGTAACATACGTCTATGTTTATAAAAGATAGCTTGAAAAGTACACCATTCAATCCGTCTTTGTACGTCGGCAAAGCTTTATAAAAGATGGCTTGAATGGTGTATTTTTCAAGCCATCTTTTATAAACCTAGAAATATGTCGTGGATGTCCTCAGGTTCGCAGAGGGTTAAAGACGCCTCGGTGACCTCAGGGTGGGGTGGGGGTGGGGGGGGGGATAAAACAAAAGGACAGTAAGTTCCTCTGGCGAGCCCTCAGGTTACAGTGACTGACAGAAGTGCCAACCAGCCAGGGCATCGCTAGGCTGTGGCTGGCTGGCACTTCTGTCAGCTTGCCTGACCTAATGGCGGGCGCATCTCCCGTCGCGGCTGCAGCCGTGGATAATGTGTCCCGCCCCGGCCCACTTATACCACTGGCTTGGTCTCCGATCAAGATCTCTGTGAGCTCAGTACTGTGAAGTAGCCACATGCCTGAGCCAGGGGATAATAGGCGAAAGTATGATGAAAGGAGAGAAAATGGCAATAAAAACTCCAAGGGAATTGTGCCTTGTGCATTAAGCAGGGCTGGGCAACCAGCGTGGGCATTGAGGAAGCACAAAAGGCTGCCACATCTAAGGGGCCTACCATGAAGTGATACCACGGCAAGGCTTAATAGGAAGCCCGCCACTTCCTGTCCCATTGCCATCACATCACTGTGACTCCCCATTCAGCCCAGGACAGTTTCGAGACACCATACGGCATGCCTTGCCTGGGCGCAAGAACTTTTAGAAAAACTAGAGGCAGTACCACAGAGAAGATGAGTTTGCAAACAGTAAGATGCTATTTGCCATTAAATTGTTTTAACCCGCACGCATTTCTTTTTGCCATAGCAAGCAGTGGTTGACTGGCCCTAGGGTGTCGATGCATCTATGTGAACACTTTCCAACACATCTAGCATGGACCAACAGAGTGTTCTCTGTTTCAAGAAAAGCTCTTGACAAGGTGCTAATGACATGGCAATTACAGCTGCTGTGTGAGCATCTGCATTTGGAAGAACACGCACAGCTTTACTTGCCTATAGTTGCTGTGAATTCTTTCAGGGCAATTTTAAAGATGAATGAATCACAATTGAAATGCTATTCTTGAAAGCGGCTAGCTCGCTTTTTTGTCATAGAACTTCATGTTCATCACATTATTAAAAGGAAGAATCATGACTCTGTGTAGATGTACAAGACGAACCTGCCAGTCGAACCTCCCTACAACATCTTCAGGAAAAAGCTGAAAACTCACCTCTTTAACCAACACTCCTCTCCTCTAAACAAAAAGATGAGAGAAATGAACCGCACTCTCCGCAGTCAGTTTGAACAATGGAAGTTCACTGGAAAGGTCAAAAAAGTATTAAATGTTGCACAGAAAAAATTGTTTAAAATAAACAAAAATACAAAGTATGGCTGGAACAGCAGCAAAAACAAAAGCAGGACGCCCGTGAGCACGGCCCGCACAGAATGCATTTCACACTCAACTGAGTGCTTGGTCACGTGAAAAAACAAGGGACTAAAGCACCTTAATAGTTGTTACAAATACACTCCTTTAACTATGTCTATGGAGCTCAGAAAGGTGCCTGGGCAAATGGAAAGAGCAGTGGCCATGATGGAATGTATATATATATATATATATATATATATATATATATATACAGAGGGTGAAACGCGTAATTGTGTGCCTTTTCCTGAACTGCTTGTCCACCGTGTTTTGTAAAATAAAGGACGTTTGACTGAGATCTTTTCTTTTCATCTGGCTGATTTCTATTTACGAGGAGAGTGCCGCCTAAAAAGCTTTAACCAGCTTTACTTTTTCTTTTTTGATATATATATATAATACATTACTCATATTTCTGACGCTTGTATCAGCTTAGATTCACATGCTTTGCATAGGCCGACATCCGGTGGAAGTAGCAGAGTAATGCATATGACGTTTTTGAAGTTCGGAAAGAGACGTCCACAGAGCGTGACTGTAATACTAACCCCAGTGTGACGTACCCTGTACCCATAAACCCACATGCGTCGAGGGCCCTCAGATTATTTGTTTCTAACAAGAGGGAGTGTAAATTGTAAGCGTGGAGTGTAGGTAGAGAACAAAGAGTGTGAAAGATCCATGCTTTTTCCCCAGGCACCTCCTACCTCAAGAGGGAAGGAAGGGCTGGTGCATGTTAATCTAAGCAAATACAAGCATCAGAACTAGAATTACGGTGAGCAATGTATCCCTTCTGAGGGTTGTGGCTATGCTTAGAATCACATGCTTTGCATAGATTAGCGATCAGCACTAGAAGGAGGAGGTGGGTTGTTAGAAGGTAGCGCTGCAAAGATGTTTCAGCATCGCTTTTCCCACCTGTGTATCATCCCTTGAATGTGCTCCAGACAGTAATGTTGGGTGAAGGTGTGTACTGAACGCCAAATAGCAGCCTTGCAAATGGCACCTAGAGGCACATTTGCTATGAAGGATAGAGTTCCCCCAGTGCCTCGAGTTGAGTGTGCTCTAGGCTTAAAAGACCATGTTCTCTTGAGCAAGAGTAACAGAATTGGATGCAGCTGACAATCCATTTAGAAATTGCTGCCTTAGATGTAGGGTTTCCTTCTCTTCCAGTGGCTACAGATACAAAGAAACAATCTGTTTTTCTGATCGACTTTGTCCTTTGAAGGTAGAACATGACATCTCTGTGTACATCCAGTGTATGTAGACTTCTTTCTGCTATGTTTGTTGAGTTCTAGAAAAATACAGGACACTCTATGGAATTTAGATATGAATTTTGGTGAGAAGAGAGGATGTGTGTGTAGCACCACCTTGTCTTTGTGTATTACTACGAAGGGGTTTTGTACTGACAGAGCTTGTAGTTCATTAACCGTTCTGATGGATGTAACGACTATTAGGAAGGCTGTCTTGTATGTAAGATGTTTAAGACTGGCTTTGTGCATAGGCTCGAAGGGGACCCCATGAGCCTCGTCAGTACGACATTTATGTGCAAGCCAGGAGTAGGATTAGAGCTTGGAGGGTACCTTTTTTGACGCCCTCCACAAAAGTTTTAACTTCGACCACCTTCCACCATGAAATCTTACTCTGGGATGTGGTGTAAGCGGAGAGGGCCGCTAGGTGTATTTTGAGTGAGTTAAAGACCAACCCTGAGTCAATTAGGTAGTGGACTATGTTGGACGGCGAACAGTGTTGGATTAAGAGGCCGTATTCTGCACCATAACACAAAGCGTTTCCATTTGTTAAAATAGCAGTGCCTTGTGTTAGGCTTGCGTGCCACCTTGAGTAGTACCATGCACCTCTGGTCTAGGTGACCAAATTCTATGACCTCAGACGACAAGCTGCTAAGTTCAGCTACCAAGGGCCTGGGTGCAGCGTTGTCCTCTGATCCTGGGTCAACAGGTTGTCCGTGCATGGTCATTTCATGGGAGGACACCAGGACATCATTTGCAGGTGTGAGAACCAGGTCTGGCGTGCCCACATTGGAGCTATTAGGGTCAGTGTGCCTTGTTACCGGTGTAGCTTGTGGATTATTCTTTTGAGAAGAGGTGTCTTCAAACTGTGTTCTGCTCCAAGGGGTAGCAAACAGGATGGATGTTGGTGCCTTTGGGGCCAAAGGAGGTGCCTCTGCAGGGCAATCGGCTCTGTGTCCTTGGGGGATCTCCCTAGGGCGCCTTTTGTTGAGGACAGAAGCCAGAGGTGAGGCTTCATCTTCATAGTGTTGAGATGCCCATTTCCCATGAGCAGAGGGCGCCTTATGGTGTTTTTCCACATGAAAATGGGTTTTGTGCTTCTTCAACGGCTGTTCCGGCATCTCCGCCTCAGCCATCGAGAGGTGTTTATACGCGCCCTTCGCCGGAGTGTCTGGATTATCACCTTGTGGTAAGCACTTAGGTGGAACCTCAGCGGGCACGGTCAGTGTTAGTTTGGTGGGCCGAGAGGCGCCAACCCACGGCGCGGCCTTACATCAACAGCTCAGTCGATGAAAAGCTTGGGGGTGCGTGTTTATGAGAGGAAGTGTGTGTGCGTGTACGCCAGCATAGCCAAAAGCCTTCCTCAGCAGCATGCTGCGACTGCCTTTCGTGGCTGGGGATAGGCGTGTGGGAACAAGACTGTTCTACGGTGGTGTCTCCAAGCTCTGAATCAGAATCTCAGCTGCTTCAGCCTTTGTGGTCCCGGCGGTGGTCTCCGGAGACATGGCTTATGCCACCGACTGCTTGGTTCTGCGCTCCTTTAGGGTCATGGGCCTAAAGAGCTTGCACGCAGCGCAACAGGATTGAAGGTGGTCACATGGAAGGCAGTGGTTACATACTGCCTACCCACAGGAATGTTCTGTTGCACATAGGGCAAAACTTAAAGGGAGTGCGCTCCATAGTGGAAGGTGGACACAGAGGCAGCAAGACAAAGGTACTAGGGGCACGAAATGGGGGTATGCATTCTCTAAATAAAGAAAGAATCAGTCCCCCACCCACTCTCCCTACTGGTTAGGCTGAAGCCAGATGTAACAGACGTCTGTTTCGGGAGCCGGAATCAGCAGGTGAGACGCTTCAGGGATCAGCCACTGAAGGAGTGCATCGAATGGAAACAAGAGGTTTGGATGATTTTAAAGTAGCTCACAGCTATGGACTCTGCGAAATAACAACTTGCTACGATTGCGGAAGAATCATAATCTGAGGGCCCTCGATGCATGAGGGATCATGGGTACAGGGTACGTCGCTCTAGGGATAGTATTACAGTCACGTCCTGTCAACGTCCCTCTTCAAACTTCGAAACCTTCATGTGTAATACTCTACAACTTCCACTAAATGTCAGCCTATGCAAAGCATGTCATTCTAAGCAGATCCACAAGCCTCAGAAACACATACATTACTCACTGTAATCCTATTTCTGATGCTTGTATCTGCTTCGATTCACATGCTATGCATAGACCGACATCTAGTGGAAGCTGCAGAGTATTACCGTTGTTGTTTTCAAAACTCGAAAAGAGACGTCGACAGGGCGTGCCAGTAATACTATCCCTAGTGTGATGTCCACTGTACCCATGGTCATTCAGGCATCAAAGTCCCTTAGATTGTTTAGTTTCTGACATGAGGTTGCATGAAATGTAGCACGAGTACAGGTGTAGTAAAGCAGATATGCATCAGATAAAGCCCAGATAAAACATCTATACACCTTCTAATCCAAGGGGAGGAAGGGTGGGCGCATGTGAATCTAAGCAGCTACAAGCATCAGAAATACAATTACAGTGAGTAACGTATCCCTTCTGAGGCTTGTGGAATCTGCTTAGATCACATGCTATGCATATAGATTTAGAACCGCTTGTCCCACCTGGGAATCTGCTTTAGGCTGTGTGTCAATGCAGTAGTGCTGAGTGAAAGTGTGTACTGAGCTCCATGTAGCAGCTTTGCAAATGGCATCCAGCGGGACGTTTGTGATAAAATCCAGAGTAGCTCCTATACCCCTTGTGGAGTGAGCTCTTGGTGTGCAAGGCAGTGTTTTGCTCGATAAGGTATCACTACATAATATCTCCAACAAAAATATTGCCGTAGATATGGCCGTTTGGTTCACCATAGGTGATATTTTTGGGGGGGGGATATGTGGGAGCGGGAGTTGCAGTGGTGTCCCCTGCACATTAAAAAATGATGCGAGGGTTGCAGGGGTGTCCCCCGCCGGGTCCATGTGTGAACTTCGCCGCAATAATATGGCAATATTTTTGCATCGCAATATTTTTGCGGCGGAATTAACACGTGGAACCATTCATAAGGGTAGCAGAGCTGCATGCATCTGACTATCCATCTGGAGATGGAATTTTTGGGAATGTGGTCTCCTTCTCTGCCTGGTGCCACAGAGACAAACAGATGGTCTGTTTTTCTGAGCGGTCTGGTCTTGTTTCCATAGTAAAGGACTGCCCTTCTTACATCTAGTGTATGGAGTTTTTTCTCAGCTGAGCTTGTTGGGTTCTGAAAGAAGGCCGGTAGCTCGATGGATTGATAGTTGGGGTACATTCTATTGGGTTGATTTGTTTTGACTGGCACCAAATTACAAATTTTCTCCACTTCTTCTCACGTCAAAATAACAGTGTTTGGTTTATGTGCATCCTTGAGGATATCCATACACCTTTGAGGTAAATTAAGATGTCCAAACTCTATGTCCTCAGGAGCCATGCTGCCAAATTCTGTGAGTGAGGTTTAGGGTGTAATGTTGTCCCCCCCGTACTGGGAAAGCAAGTTGGTGGGGCATGGGACCTTGATCGGATCGCACATTGCCTGTTCCCTGCGAATCTTGTTCACAACTCTGCTCATTAGTGGAGTTGGGGGAAAAGCGTAGGCAAATTTCCCTGTACAACTTATTTATAGGGCGTTCCCCTTGGAGTCTGGTTGGGGAAAGCTTGACACAAAGTCTGCCCATTGCTGGTTTTCTTTTGTAGCGAACAAGTCTAGCGTGGGGTAACCCCACTGTGAGAAAATGTGATCTATGACATTTCTGTCGAGTCACCACTCGTGATCCTCTGGTAGAGGATCTCTGCTTAGCGAGTCCGCTAGTGTGTTGAGTTCCCCTGGAACATGTTGGGAAGTCAGGAACATCCCCCGTTTGAGTGCCCATTTCCATATTTTCTGTGCTAGCCTGGACATATTTGGAGAATGTGCGCTGCCCTGCTTGTTGATATAGAACATTGCAGGGGTGCTGTCTGTGAGAATGTGTACTGACTGATTTGTCAGATGCGCTTCGAAGGTTTGGAATATTGCTAGAAGTTCCAGCAAGTTCATGTTGTTCTTTGCTGTGATTTGAGTCCACTGACCATGTGCTGTGAGATGAAAGTGATGGGGCCCCCCCACCAGGATAGTGATCCGTCTGTTGCGACCATCTCTTGTACTGCCGAGTCGTGGAAGGGTTTTTCTTTCAACAGATTCTCTTTTGTCCACCAGCGTAGAGATTGTACTAGTGTTGGTGAAACGACTACTAGAACGTCCCACTGACAGCTTGTCTGAGACCACTGTTCGCCAACCACTCCTGCAATCGGCGCATACGCAAATGTGCACCTGAGACCAGGTAAATCCAAGATGCAATCATGTCGAGCAAACACGTAGCTTTGCGTACAGTTATCTGGTGACCGGCTTGATACTGAGGTATTTGCAGTAGTATGTTTTGTGTGCTTTACTTTGATGGAAAGACTTCATCTTCTGTTCTAATGATGGCTCCTAAGAACTGTTTGTTCTTGTTTGGTACAAGGCTTGACTTTTTCTCATTAATCGAGAAACCCAACTGGAAAAGAAGGTGGATCGTTCTTTGGGTATTTTACTTGACAATTGTTCTACCCCGTGATCAGTCAGTCGTTCAGGTAAGGGTACACTGGGATTGCCTCCCTGCGCAGGTGCACTGCCACCACCGCCAGTACCTTGGAGCGGATGCTATGCCGAAGGGTCGCACATTGAATTGGTAGTGCTGGGTTGCCATCTTGAAACGCAAGAACCTTCTGTGCGCTGGGAACATTAAAATATGAAAATAGGCATCTTTCATATCCAAGATTGCCACTAGTCCCATCGCTTTAGCAGTGGGATTACTTCCTGTAGCCTTGTCATACAGAATTTTTGTAGCTTGACATAGGTGTTTGCAGGGCACAGATCTAATTCAGGGCGCATTGTTAGATCTTTTTTGAGCACAAGGCAGTACGTTGAATAGATACCCTTGTTTACCTGGTTCATTGGGACGATTTCGACTGTGTCCTTTAGTAGCAGCGATTTCACCTCTTCCAGAAGTATGTGCTGTTCTTCCTTTGTGGTGCTTCTTTGTTGCAGGGGATGGTAGGAGGGCCATTGTTGCAGCTCTATGCAATAACCGCCCGCCACGGTTAAAAGCACCCACTTGTTTGAGGTGATTCCCTCCCATGCGTGGGTGAAGTGTGTGATGCGTCCTCCTACTGGAGTGACATGGGAGGGGACCTGAAGCGGGTGGCCATTGCTTTGGGGGTGCCTCTCTCCCTACCGCAAGATCTTTTGTGACAGCCTTGTGAGGATTGGCCTTCTGTAGAACTCCAGGATGAACCCTGACCCTGGTTGTATCAGGATCCCCTTTGAGAATTCTCTCCCCTGAAGCGATGAAAATTATAGCCACCCCTTTTGACCTAAGGGTTTGTTGGTGAGCTGGCCCAGTGACTTTAGAGTGTCGTACTCTTCTTTTGCACTTTTGAGTGCATCCTTGACTGCCTTGCCGAACAGAACATTAGGCTCTATCGGCATGTTGAGAAGAGCCGCTTGAGTTTCCAGCTTAAATCCCGACTGGGGTAGCCATGCGTGGCGCTTGATAACTGTGCCCTCAGCAATAATTCTCCCCGCATTATCTGCAGCATTTACATTATTCTTCATAATGCAGCTGGAGACAGCTTTGCCTTCTGACACAGCGAGGGAGAGTTGTGATTTCAATGGCTCTGGAGCTGAGGCCATTATTGCGACTAACTCGTCCCACTTGTAGCTCGCCAGCAAGGTGGTGGTGTTGGCAATCCTCGCCCGATATGCTGCCGAGGTGGCTACTTTCCTACCGAATGTGTAGAGCTTTTTGCTCTCCTTGTCGGGGGGTGCCTCTGATGATGCCAGTGATGATCCCGCCCTTTTGCTACTGGTGACAACGACCAATGAGTCCGGTTTTAATTGACCCCTGATGTAGAGGGAGTCTGAGGGGGGGCTGGATGGAAAAATATTTCAATTCAGGGGTTTACTGCCCGCGTTATGTTAGGGGTTACTAAAGATGGTTGAATTTGCCTTTGCACAGATTGTAATAAGGGGATGAATGTGGTTGCTTATTTGTCTCCCAATAGGTTTTCTCCAAAATCTTTGTCTACTTGTTGTTCTTATGTCTCTATTTGGAATTGTTCAGCTGCCTTTAGGAGCATATCATTGAACTGGATTTGGTTATCTACCGGTGAGTCTGCCACCAGCAGGTCTGCATGGTCTGGTGTCGGTATGACAAACGTCTTCCTCGTCGTCGTGGTCCACCTCCCCTATGTCCCCCTGATCCACTGAATCTAAATATGCTCCAGTCTCCTGGAAGCTTTGGTTGGGGTCATAGTGTTCCAGCTGGTCTGGGTCCTGTTGCAGGGTGGCTGCTTGAAGGGTGTCTATCTGGGCTCTTTTTGCGGGGGATTGTGACTGTAGCCCCACTAGCTGGTGGCGTGTTCTGGAGGTTTTCTGGAGCTTGAGGGTTGCTGTTGAAAAAGTTGGCCAGAAAAGACATGCGCCTCATGACCCGGTCTATATCTTCAGCAGACCACAGTGAGGAACTTGGGATAATTGGTGTGTGAGGTAGCTCAGGTGTAGTCTCCTTTTCTCTAGAGGTTTTGTGGGCCTTCGATGTGTGGTGTTTAAAAGTCCACCCCTTCAAAAGTGTTTCTGGGACATGTTTAAGAAGATGAGACAATTTCGATGTCTGAGGGGATTTTGCCAATTTTGACATGTTTGTCGACTGTTCGGATTTTTCCGATTTCAACATGTCTGTCGACTGTCGCCTCTTGGTGTGTGAACAGGCCTGCACCGCGTCCTTCGATATTTGGTTTTCGGCAGTACTTTTGGACACAGCATCGGAGCCAGATTTTTCTTTCGACTTCGCCTCACAACAGACCTCCGAATGCGATTGCGATTGCCCAGAGGACAGGGAACTGGTGGACTTTCCCCTTGACGCCGTGTGTGGCCTTGTAGTCAGTGTTGACATCAACTTCTGTCCTTGGGTGCTGTGCTTGGCTTGGGAGAGCTGGTCTGTGCTGGAGTCACCAGGTGTAGTCCCCGTAGCAGAGCCGCCGGCCTGTCTGGTTCGGTCGGGAGGCTTGTACGTGGGAATCCGATAGATCCCTTTCGCCGTCGTCGTCACTGAAGACGCTGATGCTGCCGTCACTGGAAACACTCTCCACGTCCATGGCGGCCTCAGCCTGCATGGCATGGTGGGCACAGCGATTGGTTTTGCGGTCCTTTAAAGTTTTGGGCTTAAAGAGCTTGCAGTGACCCTCGTTATGGTCCCTTGGAAGACAGATTGCACAACCGGTGAAAGTCCTTCCAGGGAAACTTTCTATTACATGTAGGACAAAATTTAAAAGGTTTATTTTCCATTTCGAATTGGAAGCGCAGCTTGGCGAACAAACTGGAAAGGGGAAATATGCATTCTCTTAGTTTGCCTAAGATATTTACCACACCCCACTCTCTCTACTGTGAGGGCCGAGGCCCGGAGCGGCCTTCCGAGGCCGTGTGGAAGTTCACTGAGGCAAGTTCTGCAGCCGATGAAGGCAGTCCTCGAAGCCGTTGCCGAAGTTGTTGTAAGGAACGGCTAAAAACAGGACAGGAAGAGTAACAAGCTCTCATTTTTTGATAATAAATGGTGTTAGCCAGAAAGGAACTCCGCTTTCAGCATCCGACAATGATGGTGGAAAAAAAACAATCTGAGGGACCTTGACGCATAAAGGACCATGGGTACAGTGGATGTCACACTAGGGATAGTATTACTGGCACGTCCTGTCGACGTCCCTTTTTCGAGTTTTGAAAACAACTAATACTCTGCAGCTTCCACTAGATGTCGGCCTATGCATATTATGTGATCTAAGCAGATTCGACAAGCCTCCGAAATACATAAATAGTGTGGTGGCCAAAGCAAACCCGGAAATCAAATTGCTAATAATGTTTGTATTGCATGACGGATTTGGCGGATATTTTGCAAATAAAGAGTTTGCCACAGGCAACCCCCTGTCCCCCAGACTGGACATTTTGAGAAAGATTGGTTAAAAAATGAGATTATTAAGAAAGCAAAAAACAGTGTTTTCAGCCTACTTCCATTCATTTCACCATAGAGAAAAAGTAAAACTGTCTACGCGGTGCAGACCAAAAACAACTGTACAGAATTGGACAAGGTACAAAACAACTTGGGCACGAAGCGTTGACTCGATTTACGGGAGGGGTCTAGGGTTATTCCGTGCAGCAATCAACAAAGGTAGCAGGCGCCCCTCTCTCGGAAGAACAAGGCATGATAACCTGTTCAGTGGTTGTTAACCACCTTGAGAGTGCACAGCCATCTGCTTTTTGCTCACTGTATCTTGCTTTTGGTACTCTTGTTCAGAGAGGAATTGCCATTGCATTTCGGTGCTGGACTGCCCATGTGGGTGGGACAAAGACTGATATGCAAATGGATATTTCCCATCTGTGAAAGGCACAGTGAGCAAAAAGCGTGTGCGGCAAACTCTCACTTCAGAACAGGTTATCATGCCTTGTTCTTTCTGGAGAGGAGCGCCAGCTACCTTTTTTGAATTATTCTGTACAGCAGTTAAAGTATTTGAAGGCAAATATTTTTCTAAGTCAAATTTGGGTGCGTTTTTCATTTAACTTTGGCCCTAAATTGTAACCTGCTAGCTCAGTGACTGTACCATACTACCGTACTTGCATATTTCTCTCACTGCCTCCTCTCTCTACCTACCCATGGCTTCTCCTATCTACTCCAACTGTTTATCAACTATCCTTCCCTACTCACTACGTCTGGCAAGAAGAAATTTAAAAGGATATCTTTGCCTCCAACCCAGGACTCCCCATTGTTGATACCTACTCCAGCGCCTCTGCCAGAGAAACCCTCACTGACATCCTCCTTGTGGTTCCTTCGCCAGATCTCTGGACCCAACATATAATCTCTGTGCTCTGTCCCGTCTCCTCCTCTCCCATTAATGGTGGCACCTGCTGGGAAGTTCCCATGGATTTCTTCGACTCCTCCAGAGTCATCATTAATGTCTACCTAAATGGCACTGTCAGGGTGCAAGGCTCTCAGGCCAATCTCCTCCTCTTTGATAGGCGGTTCCCTCGCCTTATCAACTTCCTCCCATCTCCAGCTGTCCCCTACTCTCCTCCCTTGGCGAACTTGCCCCCTTTTCCTTCCTCTTCGGACCCGCCTCAAGCTCCCTCCATGCTTACGCAGAGCGTACCTCTGATCTGTACCCCTCCCCGGGAAGGTCTTTAAGGCTGGCAACCTTCTTCATCGTGCCACTCAATTTTTGCTCTGCTGTAGAACACTCCTCGGACATCTGCCACCTCCTAGAAAAGAACTTGACCTTAATGTCCTTGCTCTTCCTGAGATATGGTTCACGGCCAGCTCTGTGACAAGCGTTGACACTCTCCTCCCTGATGGCAACAAGATCCTCTCCGCCCCAAGATCCACCCGGCCCAGAGGGGGTGTAGCCCTGATCTTCCCTGAGTGGATTCCTGCCTCTATCATCCCCACTCAGACTTACTCCTCTTTCGAATGCCTTATCTTCAGGCTCTCTCATAGCCACTCTCTTACTGTTGCCACTCTCTACAGGGCCCTGGTCAAATCGCCTCTTTTCTCTCTGAGTGGGCTGACCTCTCCTCCTCCCTTCTGGCCTCAACCACTCAAGTCCTCCGCCCGGGTGACCTCAACATCCATCTTGATTCCTCCTGTTCCTCATCTGCACTTTTTTGCGACCTCTGCCATTCACTCTCCCTCCCCATCCTCCCTTCCTGCCCAAACTGTTGGTCACACATTGATCTCTTCTGCCCCCCCCCCCGCTCTTTTCCCCTCACCACCCTTCTCTCCTGGAGTGACCACTGCCTCCTCTCCTCTCATCTCTCCATCTCCTCCCCGAAAGTCAAGCCTACCCCAAGATTGCCACCCACCTACTCAGACACCCGGCCCATGAAGCGTGCGTCAGTTGAGGCTTTCGCTGCCAACTTCTCCACCCCCCCTCCTCCCCAGGTTGACTCACACCCTGACACAGCCCAGTCCCTAATCTACTCCTCGATTTCTGCAACTCTTGATGCTCTTGCCCCGGTCATGAAGATCTGCTTGAAGTCCAAAACCAAGTACAATTCTTGATATGACTCTGACCTAGCTACACTTACACATAAGTGTAGGGCGGCCGATAGGAAATGAAGGGCTTTGTGTTCATCCTATGACATACGCATAGAGGCGTTAGCTACTAGGAATGCAGTTTTGTAAGTCAGATATTTTAGGGTGGCCTTGTGCATAGGCTCAAAGCGTGGACCCATGAGCTTGGAGAGCACAACATTAAGATCCCAACCCAGAGGAGGGTTGGAAATTGTAGGGTATGGTTTCTTTACCTCTTCCGTGAATGCTTTAATGACATGCACTTTCCAAAAGGACACTGATTTGTGAAGTGGTGTAATCTGACATGGCCGCCTGATGTACTTTGAATGAGTTGAATACTAGGCTGGAGCCTAGTAGGTAAAGCATGTAATGTATAATGGTAGCTGGGGAACATTCTGTTGGATTAAGCGTTTGTGACCTGCACCATATCACAAATCTCTTCCACTCATTGAAACAGCAGGGTCTGGTATTGGGATTTCGTGCATCCTTTAGGATATCCATACCCCTTTATGGAAGATTATAGTTGCCACATTCTATGACGGGGCAAGCTGCCAAGTTCATAGATTGAGGGCACGGATGGAGAGACACTCCCTTGTGTTGTGTTAGCATGTTGCAGGGGCACGGGAGCTTGGTGGGTCGCATATCCCCAGTATGACCAGATGTGGAAACCAAGGTTGTTTTGCCCACATAGAAGCAACCAGGATTAGAGCCACTTGTTCCTGGTGCATCGTGTGCACTATTTTGCTCAGGAGTGGTGTCAGGTGAAAAATATAAACACATTTCCCTGACCAGTTCATCCCCAGGGTTGTTCCCCCTTGGACCCTGGTTGGGGAACCCTGGACGTGAAGTCTGTGCATTGTGGGTTTAGGCTTGTGGCAAACAAGAACAAGTCTAATGGGGGGGTGAACACATTGTGGGAATAGTCCGTCTAGGATATCTGTCAAGTTGACACTTGTGTTCTTCTGGTAGAGGGTATCTGCCTAGAGTGTCTGCCAGAGGATGAGTTCCCCTGGAACATGGTGAGAGGCTAGGAACATGTTCCGCTTCAGTACCCACTTCCATGTTTTTTGGGATAGCTTGGACACAGAGTGTGTGCCTAACTGCTTGTTTAGGTAGAACATGGCAGCGGTGCCGTCTGTAAGGACTTGCACTGTCTGACCGGCAAGATGTTGCTGAAAGGCCTGAAGAGCCTTGAGGACTGCCAAAGGTTTTAGGAAGTTGATATGTCATTGGGCTGTAGCACTGGCCGTAGATTGTGTAGTGGAGTAACCTCCATCCGGCAAGTGGGCGTCTGTAGTTAGGAATGCTTGTGCTGGTTTAACGCGTAATGGTTTTCCTCTTAGCAGGTTGTCCCTGGACCACTAGCAAAGAGCCTGTATCAGGGTTAGCGAGACAACCACTAGATCGTCCCACTGACTGCTTGCCGGAGACCATTGTTTCGCTAACCATTCCTGCAATGGGCGCATTGCGCAGGTGCGCGTGTGGAACTAAGTGAATGTATGAGGCCATCATCCTACAAAGTGCATTGCTTTGAGGACAGCGATCTGGTAACCGGTTTTGTAATGAGGTACTTGCAACAGCATGTTTAGTACTCTCTATTTTGACGGGAAATCCAGCTCCTCTATGTCTTTAGAATATCCCCTAGAAATTGTTTTATTTGGCTGGGAACTAGGCTTGATTTCTTTTCATTGATGGAGAAGCCCAGATTTAAAAGAGTCCAGATAAGGGCATACTGGGATTGACTTTCTGTGCAGGTGCGCTGCCACAACTGCAAGCACCTTTGTGAATACGCTTGGCGCTGAGGCGATGCTGAAGGGGAGTACACCATGAACTGGTAGTGTACTCCTATTTTGAAAAGGAGATATTTTCTGTACGGAGGGAGCATTGAAATATGAAAGCATGCATCTTTCAAATCCAATGTTGCCATGTAGTCCTGCCCGTTTTAGGAGGGGGATTACTTCTTGGAGCGTGGTCATGCAAAACCTTTGGGGTTTGACATATTTGTTCGCAGGGCGGAGATCTAGTACTGGGTGCATGGAAAGGTCTTTCTTTGGCACAAGGAAGTATGTTGAATAAATAACCTTGTTTACCTGATTTGTTGGGATGATCTCTATGGCGTCTTTTTCCAGCACTGCCATTACTTCTTCCAACAGTATGCGTTTTTCTTCTGGCGTCATTTTCCTCTGTCTTGGCGGGCGGTTGGTGGTTTTTGTAACAGTTCGATACAATACCCACTTCTCTGACGTTATCCCATCCCATACGTGGGTGAAGTGTGAAATTTGGCCTCCTACTGGAGTGGAATGGGAGGGGACCTTGTAGCAGTGCATGATTGTTTGGGAAGAGTGGAGCCTCACCCAGGTGAGGTTCTGCCTCTTCTTCTACCCCTTTTATATCATGTTTGAAAACCGGAAAAGAAAGTTTGACCCTGCGATGGGCTCCAAAGATGAAGACTTCCGCCCGAGTATAGCCATAAAAGCGTTGAGCACCCTGACCCCAAAACCTTCTTGAGTTTGAGGAACCCTGTTGTACGTATGGGCTTGTTTGTTAACTGGCCAAGGTAATTAAGAGTGTGATATTCCTTCTTAGCACTCTTGAGGGCATCTTTGACAGCGTTACCAAAAAGTACATTAGGCTCCACCGGCCTTGTTAAGGAGGGTGGCCTGTGTCTCCAACTTAAAACCAGACTGTCTGAGCCAGGCGTGGCACTTGTGATGAGCGTGCCTTCTGCGATGTGTCCTGCATTGTCTGCTGCATCAAGTACATTTTTGCGGATGCCCTCTGCAAAAGTACATAATTGCAACTTTAGGGGTTCTGGGACAGCTTCAATTTGACGTTCCAGGTCATCCCATTTGTGGCAGCCGTAACTAGCTAGAAGCGTAGTGTTAGCGATTCTGGCTTGGTAAGCCACTGCAGAGGCAACATTTCTCCCGAAAGTATACATTTTTCCGCTTTCCTTGTCTGGCGGGGACTCAGCCAATGCAGGGGAGTGCCCGCCCCCTTTCTGGTCCTGGTGACCACTAGTGATACAGGTTTCAGCTGACCCCTAATATTCAGAGGGTCAGTGGGCGCCAACCTAAATAAATGATCTATTCTGGGATTTACCACCCATGTGAGATTAGGCACAAGTAGGGAGGGCTGTATACATCTTTGTACAGACTGTAGAAGCGGAATAAATGGACTGGCGGACTTTGTCTCCCAAAATGTCCTCCACAAAGTCCTTGCCGACTTGCGCTTCTTGAGTGCCAATGTTAAAATTTTGTGCAGCCTTCATCAGCAGTTCATTATATTCTAGTTGGTTATCAACGGGAGAATCTGCTACCAGCTGGTCTTGGTGGTCTGGCGACTGGATGACGTAGATATCATCATCATAGTATTGATATTGACTATAAAGGTCCCCTCGAGAGACAAGGTCTTGAGACTCTGAGATCCTCATTGCACATGTCCTGAGAGGGGTCTTGGTTGGTCGAGGCCGGGGGGCCTAGAGCAGAGGTGTTAGGCTGTGGCTCAAGATGAGGTTTTTTGGCAGGGGGTTGTTGTGTTGCCACCCCTGGCTGTGAGGCATCTCTAAGGGATGCTAGATCTTCTGGATGCATCAAGTCCACAAAACATGACATCCTTTTTAAAATTGTATTACATTGTTGTGGAGTATAGTCGCATGAATGTGGGAAGCCTGGCATGGTAAGGGTGGCTTGGGAGGGAGTCTGGTTCTTTGTGTGCATAGCCCCTGAGAGTGTGTCTATGTCTACAGGGGAGGAAGAATTTACAGCCTGGATGCTTTTGAAAGACAAGGGCGTTGAGGGTTTTGACTTTTTTGGTGACTTTGCTTTCAACAGGGTAGCACTGATGTATCTTTTAATTAATTCCTGCATCTTCGGTGTTTGTTTGGGAGATGCTGATGCACCTTTCGCCACCTGATCTTTGGCGCGCGAAAGCAGAGCTTTTTTTGTGCGGTGCCCGAACAGACCTTGGGGTCCGGGTTCGGAGGCCTGTCGTGAGGCGAAAGCGTTTGTGATGCCCCAGAGGACAGGGAAGAACCAGAGGCTTTTTCTGCAGACACCGCATGGGTCTCGATGTTTGACAGTTTCCTCGAAAGTCGGCCCTGGGGTATGTGCTTTGTGTTCTTGGACTTGTGTGTGCAATGGCCGCCACGTGTCATACTCATCACAGAGCCGCCGACCTGCTTATTGGAGTCGGCGTCACTAAGGACCCAGATGCTGCCCTCGCTGGAGTCCTCCGTCATGTCAATGGAGGCCTCGGACTGCATTGCGTGAACGGCCCAGCATTTGGTGCGTCAATCTTTTAGAGTCTTCGGTCAGAAATGTTTGCAGGACTTGCAAAGCTTTTTGGGGGTTCCCAAGGGAGGCAGTAATTGCAGACTCAGTGCGTGCCCTTCCATGGGGATTTTTCGATGGCTGGTAGGGCAAAATGTAAAGGCAGTTTTGTCCATTTTTTTTTTTTTTAAAAAAAGGCAGTTTGGCGGGAAAAAGGGAAAGGGAGTGGCAGAATATGCATTCTCTAAAGAGGTCAGTATGAACAACCTCCCCCCTCTTTCCCTACTGTAAGGGCCGAGGTCCGAAGAGGCCCGTGTAGGCCGAGTCTGATAGTCGATCCAGTCAAGTGGTCGACGATGAAGTTGTCCGTCAAAGGCCATTGAGCAGTCTGTTGGCCGTGCAGCAAAAGCAGACAAAGAAAGAGAAAAGCCTACTAATAAACTTTGAACTAATCAAAGGCATCATCCTGGAAAGGAACTCTGCAACTTGCGACCGACCACAATGGCGGAAAGAACTAATCTGAGGGACCTCAGCGCATGAAGGACCATGGGTACAGTACACATCACACTAGCTATAGTATTAATAACACGCCCTTTCGAAGTCTGAGTTTCGAAAACAAATCTTGTAGTACTGTGCGACTACTGCAGAGCATGTGATCCAAGCAGATCCACAAACTCCATAAATATATATATGTATATGTAGACATCAAACATTAATTGCATAGTAATCATCATTCTGCAGCTTTTAGCTGCTTAGAATAACATGCTTTGCCTAGGCTGCCATCAAGTGATTGGCTCAGAGTATTACATGTTTTTCGATTTTGAAAATAGGGTGTGGATAAAGTTGTTCCGATCACACAACCCCTATACTACATTGATAGGGACCCATATTATGTTGGCAAGTTTGTTGTATATAGCATGATGTTTCATTACTTAAAAACAGGGCATTCATAAATAATTGTAAATTGCTGTAAATTACGTGACCACTTTCCCACAGCAATATCCTGTATTTGTTCCTAGAAAATTCGTATCGAAATGCTCTCTTTCACGCAATCCTGATTTTAAATTAAATACTTCCACCAAAAAGAAATCCAAAAAAACAACCAATCTCCCCCAAAGCAAAAACAAAACATACAATGTGTTTGCCAGCTCATGCCTTTCAACATCTCCTGAACATCCCGCACCTCATCAGCTGAACAGGAGTAATAAGTCGGATTAATCCACAAAAGCCAAATAGTCATAGGGCCTTCAGTCTTTGAGAAGATGTTAAATCCCCGTTTTCTTTAGACAAAAATTAAATCATGGTTTGCCAAAATTAAAGAATTTGGTCAAAGAGTAAAGTAAATCCACTGACTCTCCATGGCTAAAACGGACCACTTCCTCTTCAGCCAATTTGCTATAGATGGCAAGACCCTCTTCAACCACATTGCAGTGATGGAAATGTGGCTACCGGATCAGTGCTGAAATTAACTTGCCAGTCAGGCCCGATATAGTGTACATTCTTTCCAGCCAACCCGACAGTACCAGTCCAGTGTCCCACAGAAGATCGAGGCCCAACACTTTCCCACAGTATCTCGTGCCCAAAAAGAATAAGCCTGGGGCATTCCTGGGGCATTCCCGTCCAATATGCCATCCGTAGTCCCTCCAAAACTGTTGGGAAAACCTGTTCATGTGATGTAACCTCTGTGGGGCAATATACAAATGGCTGATCATTTTAAATGCAACTTCCTCATGCTCAACATAGGCAGAGGAACGGCTCACCCTAAACCACGCAGGCCCCCAACTGTTCTTCAGATATTGAGACCCCAGGTTCTCCCATCGTCTCCCACAATAACCTGGTGGTGGTATGGATGCTAAAGAATGGAGGGCCCTGTACAGCCTACAGATCAGGCCCCTGGTGCGCAAAAAACCTTCAATACTAATTCAAAGGCTGTAAGAGGCCTTGTGCCTCCCATTTCGATCTTTTACTCAAGCGCATGGTGCCTCAGCTGAAGATACTCCAACATATGCCTCTCCCCCCACAGAAAAATACTCCTTACATCTCTCAAAGGACAATTTCATTATTATGAAAAGAAATCGCAGAGTTCAATAGAATCACCTTCCTTGCACCTGGAAAAACCCTTGGGATTCTGCTCAAACCCTGAATCAAGATTGCCAAATAGAGGGGCAAAGGGACAAGAAAATGTAGTAATCCCCACCTTAATAGAAAATTGCTCCCAGACCTCTATAAAAGATCTGGTGACCAGGCACTCATATTCCAAAGGACGCCGATCAGCACCTTGCAAAGAAAAAACAGTCACTGCCACCGAAAGAATCTGCCTTAATCTAAATCATACATTCTAATTTTTAAAGTGCTCATGCTATGAGTCGCCACCTAAACAATCTGTATAGTGTGGCCTGGAATCATGGACGCATGGTTGGGCCTTCAACATGCAAACAGTCGAAAAAAGGGAACCAATTCTTCCACGTTTCAGCAGTATTGTGTAAAATGTACTGCCTTTATCAAGACTAAATTCAAGACCCTACAATATAAAAACTTAAGTCATATATAATGACCAACATACTACACACAAATTACATAAATTTGCTACCTTTGTGTTAGCCAAAAATAGCTTACCCTGTGACGGGGCTTGAAACAGACGACCTGCACCTGGCAACCAGATTATGTTTCACAAAGGCATTCCTCCCTTCAGTTGCAACTGCACTGCAGGTAGAGACTCCACCGGGTTCAACATAGACACCAGCACATTTTCAGCAAAAAGGGACAGCCTGTGCTCTGAGCGCGCAAACCTAATGCCCTCAATTGCCCCGTTGGCCCTAATTCTCATTGCCAGCGACTCCACAAAAGATAATCAAGCGTCAGAAGACAATCCTGCCGGACCTCCTCTCCCTCCCATTTTCCCTGCATTAAGTAATTGCATCAGCAAGCAAAAATCATAAATCTGTCCCCCAAGGAACTCTCTTTTAACGTATTTTTCAGGGAGGCCTAATCCAGCCTGTTTAAAGTGTTGGGGTAGTGGATAAGGGTCCCACGGGTAAAGAAGTTTGAATTGGGCTTGCCATATTGGTGGCTGGGGCGACAGCGATGTTGACATAATGTGACAATTTAGCATGAATCCAGTGCAGCTGATGGGAATGAGATATGTGTTATTTTTATAGGCGTGTCAGGCCTCATAGCACTGAACAACCAGGCAGCTAGGAGCTCTACATGTGCATGCAAGGTAGGAGATTTGCAATGGGAAAATCAGTGTGAGGAGAAGCGGTAGTCCTGAACATACATGTATAGTTACACATACATGGGGGTCTCCAAGAAAATAGGTTTTGCGCAGCATGAATATACATATCTGTTTTGCCGCAGAGAGAATTGTGCTGGCTGAAAACCTGGTTTGGGCAATTGAACTCTGTGTAACTGAGAAACTCGTTTTGCAAGGTTGGGGAAAGACAGCAGCAGCTGCGATGAATATCAGATGGTCAGTTTCGGGAAGGCCTTTTGTATAGCCTAGGTGCATTGTGAAGGGGCGATGCAATCTCTAAGTATATAGGAGTCTGTTATTGAATCACAGGAGGATTCCAGCCACCTGATAGGGCTGTATTTTAGGCACATACAATTCGACCCGATGACGGTTGCTTGCGGGGTAAGGAGCACCGATAGATTATGGGTTTTCAAAAGAGTTGTCAAGGCGTAGGTTGGGACCATGTGGGCTGGAATGGTAAGTCGCATAGTTTAGAATGAAATGTGGACACCAACATGTTTGGGTGATAAAACCAGCAACAACAGATCAAAAGGAAATGTGTTTACTCTCCTCCTCTTCACATCAATGGTATTTTCATAGAATAGCCGTGTGTGTCACAAGTAGGGGTAAAGGTTTTGAATCAGAAGGAACCGGTGATAATTTAAATTGTTTGCAATTAGTGTAAACTGTATAGCTAGGAGATGAGGTTATGACCAAATTGAAAAGGCCCCAAAAAGGGGTGTAGTGTAAATATGAAACATGCAATTATAAGTTAAAGAGGATGGCCCTTAGATGAATCAATCCAATAAGAAGTGTGGGAACTGAAGGGAATATGGTTACATTGTATAGGTTTAACCAATCGTGTGTGGGGTTGACTAACAAAACCTTTGGGAGTGTTTTAACTGTTGCAAATTGTATAAAATGCATTTTCATTGTGTGGTTCAGGGAGACAGGTTAGTTTGACTCTTTGATGTCACCTAACCCCTCCCGGCCGTTTGTACAATAAACTTTATTTACGGAAAAAGCATGTACATACCCTTTAAGGGTGGGCCTGCTTTTGGTTATGGTGATCAAAGGCCCACTCCTACATTTGGCATCCCTGGGTGGGCCCCAAGCACTCTGCGACATAAGGGGTCTCCCGTCCGGCCAGCTTGGCTGCAGAGCTTCTCTGCGGGGACCAGTCTTTGTGCTCAACAAGGTGGAGAAGGGCTATAGGTATGCATTGGATAGAGACTTGTCTGCCTCTTACCCCGCCCTACCCCGGTGGTATGGTAACGTGGACTGGCTATGCAGGCCAGATTAAAGGAGCACCATGTCCGAGCGATTCAGGGTTCACTTTCATGAGAGTGCATCTTTGCCAGGTAAAGCAAGAGGGTAACATGGGAGAAGAAATAAAGGGTCCTTTTTTATTCTTGGATGGGGCAGGATAGGTGTGTATAAGGTTATATGAGGCAAAGTAGGTGGGAAGAGTGGGTGATTTGGGAAGAGTGAATTAATTGTTCTATATCATGTGTATATATATATATATTTACCTAGGTTGTTGTTATTATAGAGGTATGGTCTCCCGCACCTGCACGTCCATTATAAGGATAGTCTTCATACCCTTCAGGTTGCTTGTCTGGTTGGCAGGTGGCTTTGCCTTCGGGTGAGCTGGCACCTTATGATAAGACCACCTGTAGATACCATTCTGGAGTTGACCTTTGGGAACCCCTTACCTTGTATTGATTGTGCGGACAGAGCCTGCTTCTCGTTTTTTCTTGGTTAGTCAAAGTAGTGAAGGGTATCTTCCTGTAGTCGGGACAAGGCAGCACTGTAGTTGAGTGTTGTACAAGTAAAGACGAGAGAGATAGCGGTGTTGTAGTGGAAAACATTACACTCCTTTTTATGCTCTGGTAAAGCAGAAATCTCAGAAGTAAAGAAGATTTTTGACCGGCGTGTGTTTTGATAAATATGCTGTCTTTAGTGTATGCCAGAAGAGTGTCTGATTATCGAGACGATTGTGGTGAAGGCAAGTAAGGAGAGAGTGCAGGAAATCATTTTTTTTCTTCTTTTTTTAAGACAAGGGAAAGGAAAAGGGGATTTTTGTGGTAGTGATTGTGTGTGCTGTGGGTTTGGGTATTGAGGTTTATATCGCAATTTTTGATTTTTTTTGTTACATTGGTCTTGAGTATAGAGACTCCCATTTATAGACGATTTTAAAATACCATTGAAAATGGTTGAGGGAAACAAAAGGCAAAATGGTTAATTCCTGGCCTAACGAAGGGTCTTATGACAAGGGTATGTTGGAGAATTTGAATACTTTCCTAGTGACTAAGTACAAAAGTTCAAAATCGGAGAATGGAGGTTGTATGAGAAGGACAGGAAGACCAATAACATTATGACTGTTTTGAGGAGGGAACAAGAAAGTAGGGTGTAGGAGTTTCCTACGCACCACCCCCATTTGGGTGCTATCCTTGGTCGCCCGCAGAAGGATATACTAACCCCGATTTTGAACCTCCATACTCTCTGGTAACCACTCCGGCGTTTACAAGACAGACAGATGCATCAGCTCCAATCTTCGAAAGAGGGGATCATGAGGGGAACAGTAAAAGTTTTCTTTAGTAAAAGTTATTGATGGGTCTCAAATGGAAAGTGGAATGAGAAAAGGTTATTCGACATTTAGATCAGAAACATAATTGGAGCTGAAGGAACAAGAACAGGAGAGAACTGTAAGTGCAAGGAGCAATGACGAATTCAGAAGAGAGTAGGTGCCCCATGTCACTAGAATAGAAGATAGATTGCAGATGGTAGTAGAGAGGCAGGAACAACCAAAACGGGAAGCAGTAAAGTGAGCAGAGAAGGAAGTAATGTAGTTATAACAGAGCAGGAGTAAAGAACAGGAAGAAGGTACTAGGCAAGTGAAGGAGGCCCAGGAAGGGGGTTGGAGGCATGGCAGATCTTCGTTAGGTTAGATAAATCAGTCAAAGGGAGTGAATGTAGATTTGGAGGAAGGATGTGCTATCACAGGTACGGAATCAGAACAAGGAGAAAGAGAAGCTGCATGCTACGTCGAATAAGTTTCCGCCCCCTAGAAAGATTAGGGAATGTGGTGCTAGGGACAGAGGAGGAAGAGGATGAATGGGAAACCGATGACAAGCAGGGAGGACAAGAGGTAGTAGTTGTGCCTTCCACTCCAGTAGTAATCGGGGAAGGCACACCATGGGGCCCTCTGACGCGCCGTGGGCCTTGCATGGCTGTAGGGAGAGGCCGAGGACAGGTCGGAAAAGCCCCAGTAAAAGTAGGGAAATCTCAATTTAATCACACAAGGTTACCCCAGGTGTACTGTGAATCCCAGAGTGTTTTAACAGGGTCATTCAAATGCATTTGGGAAACTTACAAGTGCACAGTACTGTAATTCAGCACGTGGATGACTTGTTGGTCTGTAGTGCTTCAGAGGAGCAGTGTCGAGGAGACACAATCAAGCTACTCACAATGCTTGCAGAGAAGGAGCATGAAGTGGACAAAGATGAATTTCAGTATTTCCAGACAGAGGTATTCCTGGGTCAGGTAATATTGTCTCCAGGGAGAAAGGTGATGCCTGAGAGAGGCATTGCAGTTCAGAACATGCCTCAGCCAGTTACGGTAAAACAGATGCAGCAGTTTCTGGGGCTCTAACTATTGCAGGTCCTGGATTTTTGACTACTCTATTTACACGAGGCCCCTGGCCCCTACTTCAAGAGCTCAAGGAAGCAGAGAAGGAGAAGGGTCCGATAAGATGGTCGGAGGAAATAAGAACATGTTTTCGGGATCTCAAGACTGCGATCAGTAATGCAATGGTTTTGGCGACCCCAAATTACCAGAAACCGTTTTTCTACGTTCACAGCAGTCCTGGCTCAAAAAACATCATTAGGTTACAAGCCCTTGGCTTACTACAGCGGGCATTTGGGTTCAGTTATGCAAGGTCAGTTCCCATGTGAACAAGCTCTGAAGGCAGCAGCTTTGCAATACAAAAGTCTTCAACCATTACTATGGGCTGCCCAGTGACGTATGTGAACCATGCCGTTTTTGCTATCTTGGAAATGTCGAAGTCCACTTTGACAACAAGTATCAGGGTACAAAGTTATTTTGTCAAATGCTTCCATACATCCAGTAAGATGTCAACTAGTCAATCCGGCAACATTCTTAGCCGAACCAGTGAAACCTGACTACGTTGTCCACGACTGCAAAACTTATGAGGGAGAAGAAGAGAGGATGAATGTTAAGGAGGATGCCTTGAAAGAAGGTGAAGTATTCTTTGTTGATGGGTTTTCAACAATTGATCAGGGCACTGGTGAGAGGCACACAGGGGCGGCTGTTGTAGCTCTTGTGGATGGCAATACCAGGTTGGAGTGGAGAAATGACTGCCTCCCAATTACTCTGCACAAGTGGCAGAACTAGTGGCAATCATTGAGGCGCTAGAGATGAGTAAGGGGAAGGCAGTCACCATCTACCCTGTGTATGCCACCTCCACGGTACATTTTGGGTTATCTAGATGGAAGAAAAGAGGGTTTCAAAGATCTGACGGGACCCCATTCCAGCATGCCGCGCTGCTATCCCGACTAATCAAAGCGGTAACATTGCCCTTAGAGACAGGAATAGTGAAGTGAGAGGCGCATAGTAAAATAACTGATTTAATAGCGCTTGGTATTGATGCTGCAGACAGAGCGACAAAGGAAGCAGCATATTTCCCCTTTTCAAAACCTCCAAAAATGGAATTGGTGTCCCAACAGGTACAATTGCTAGTCCCATATACTGCAGTCCATTTGTTTCAAATAGTAGAAATTCAGGGTAGGGATCTCAAGAGGAGAAGGAGCTTTAGGTATGCTTTTGCCTCCAGACTTGTTGAGGAGACACGAGTGGACGGGGAAGGTAGTAATGCCCGTAGAACTGCTTCTTGTGGCCCTAAAGCAACTACATTACCCGTCACATATGTCCTGACAACAAATAGCAACAGACCTCCACGAGGAGTGGTTTATACCAAACATTCACAAACAGGTAAGTAGGTACGGAGGTGGGGGGGGGCATGGCCTGGAGCTCATCCTGAGGCTGTGCTTTGCCTGAGCTCTGGTGGCCATCCGGCAAATGTTCCTATAACACGAAAGACAGAGCAGCCGCATATGTTCCCAGCCAAGCCTCGGCTTAATTATTCATCTGCTCCTTGCCTCGTGCTGCGGCTGGAGCCTGCCTGCATAGCACGGACCCAGTCCTGGCTTGGGGGGAGACGGGTTGTGACTGGTGCTGTGGCTCTGCAGTGGAGCGCCCTGGGGTGAAGGCAGAGTACGCATTTGCTGTAGCAGGAGCCCCCTGCATGAGCCTGTGCCCCCCCTGGTGTGCATGGGTGAGCACCCCCACATCACATATCTGAGCTCAGTTGAGGGGGCGGACCCGGAACTGCGGTTGTGACAAGACTGGGCTGCGACCTGCCAGAGATTGGGCCAGGCCGCTGGTGGGCCAGCACTCATACATTAGACTAACTCCCTACAGTGTCGCCCGGAAGCTGGCACCCACCCTCTGTGTTGGAACCTGAACTTGGGCAGCATAGCAGGGTTCATGGACACCAACTAAGATCACAGCTGCAAGTGAGAAATCTGCAACGGGCATTAGGACGGGACCATAGCCAAGCAGCAGGAGCTTGGTGCTCACAAACGGCGTTGCACACCTTGGGCACCATGTCCCCAACCAAAAATAAACAAAAAGGTACCATCATGGACTCTCTTGCGGGACTTGGGAAGTCACAATCACCAGTTCCAACAGAGAGGTGAATGAGTACAGTGGATGGTGGCCCTCACGTAGACCCACAAGAAGATAAAGTACTTGCAGCTATTGCGGCCTTAAGATCATCCTTAGAACACAGAAACAATGAGGTCAAAATAGACGTGCAACTTCTACGTCAGGATGTGAGATCTCTGGCGGAGCGGGTCACAAACAGACACTTTTGAAAGACACTGCTGTCACCACCAGTGACCTGGCCACCTGGAAAAATACCGAGTCCAAAAACCACTACCTGGAATAGAGAGCTGAAGATGCAGAGGGCCGCTCCCGCAGAAATAATGTCAGAGTCCTGGGCACACAGGAAGGGACGGAGGCAGGGACCGAACAACCTATATAGAAAATCTGTTTTTCCAGGAGGTCAGCCGTAGCAAGTTATCGCAGGGATTTGCTGTTGAGAGGGCCCACCGATCCCTACATAAAAGACCGCCACCCAGATCACACCCTCGCCCTATAATAGCCAAAATATTGAACTTTAGAAACCGGGAAGTGCTACTGCAATTTTCCAGGGATGGCAGAGTGATGCAAAGAGGCAGACGAGCGGGGCCACACCCTTCCATAGCACGGCACCTGGGAACAACGAGCAGCAGGCTCACTTGTCCACGACTACAACTATAATGCTGGCACAATAATGTACTGAAGCCCATGGTGATCTGCAGTGATCAGCACCACTTACCATGGAAACTGTTGCTACTTAACCGGAGCAGGCGATCAAGCCCACTGTGCTCCAATGGGACTCACCCCAATCCATCCGGACAGTCGGCACAATACAATTGTCGATTCATCAGACAGGTGCCCGTTAAAGGCATGTACGCATGTATGCACCTGCTGGTCCAAACGGGTTAAACCTGTTGGACACTGTTTGCACCCCATGTTCCGGGGTTTGTTGTTTATGTTAAGCTCTTTCCGCCCAATCAATTTAAGTCCTTTTGCCTACTACCCGATCATCCATACAGAGTCGAGGGTCACACAACATCAGCTATTGTGTAATAAAATTAAGGTCAATACACTCATGGTACATGAGACCGGTGAGGCTCTATTCAAGCTATCACACACAGACATGACTTGGGGCACCGTGCTCCAGAGCCCCACATAAAAAAAATAAAAAAAACACAAATAGGTAATTGTGATGATGGAAATGTATCGGAGGGACAGGGCCTCTGTATCCTAGTCCTTTATGGCTTTTTATCATGTGTTCTGACTTGTGGGACTCCTGGCGGTGCACCTCTTTTTGGTCATAGTGTACAGACCCTTGGGACACCTTTATGGCACCCATGGGTAGCAGTACAACCCTGTACTCCTAGTGTATGTTTTTGGGCACCTGTGTGTGGCCCACCGAGTAGGGTACGAGCTGGTGGCAGCTCTGTGCTGAATTGACAGGTGCCCTGAGGGTCCTCCATTTTGGGTTGCCCAGGCCCTGTCATTGGAATCAGTGGTTTCCTGATAGGAAACAAGATGGCCACCATAGCCCCTTGCTTTCTATCGCCTGTTACCTTACTTTTCCCAAAGTCCCGGGAAGCCCAGACTCTGTCCCTTCTCCCTGACTGGCTGTTGGGTGGAAGTTCCATATTTGGTAATGTAGGGAAGTCCAGGCCAGACTGGCTGGAGCCTTCCTAATTTTTTATTTTTTTTTAACAATTTTTATTAATTTTAATCAAACAAAACAACAATACAACCAAACACGCAGTGCATTTCACATCCAAATAATTATATCAATTCTTTAATCTTGGTCACTGCTTCCTCCCCTCCAGTCCTTTCATGAGCCTGTCTGTTCATCGTTCTCTGTGTTCGTCGCACACGGCAGGGTCTCGCTTCCTATAGATACTGACCACTCTTGTATTGTTCCAAACAATTCCGCTATTAATGATTTCCATGCCATCAAGGTCCCTGTCTCCTCCCCCCCCCCTACAGTGTTCGACTCTTGCCATACCATTGTTTCTGCCTCTGCCCATTTCTGCAACTCCTTCCCACCACACCTCCACCCGTGGCCTGTGACAAGTCTTCCATCCCATGGCAATCCTTCGTTTAGCCAGCACATATGCCAGATCTTTCAGTTTACCGACATGCTTAAGTTTTGATGATCTGGGGAACCCTCCCAGCAAGCAGGCCCAAGCTGTATCTATGATTAACGTGACCCCTTTCTCGGCTAGCTTTTGGGCTGGAGCCTTCCTAATGACTGTATGTTGTGGGTACGCCCGTGGGGTGGGACCTGAGTGAATGGAGTGTGTGACGAATACGCATTGTGTGTTATGGGTGTCTAGTATCTGGTGGTTGACACAATAACTGAGACAGCGCTGCCAAAAACTGCTATGAATGCAGTGTGTAGTGCTAAATGGCAGAGTACTTGTCCGAATCTACATTCTGTGTTGCAAGTGTCTGGATGGAGAAGAATGGCCTGAATGCACTGTGCGCCGGATTGGCTGCCTGACTGCCTGAATGCCCTTCTGAGTGATTGGTTGCCTGAGTGTGACCCAGCAGAATGAATGGGAGATCAACAGTATATCTGGGGGCCTATCACTGCTAGAAATCGTTCAGAAGCTGAAGTAGAAACAGACCTTGAAATTGATGCTTAACTTTGAAGCCCACTGGAAGAAGAACTGTTGCTGCTGTCCTTTGCTAATCTGAAAGCTGCTGTGCCTTCAAGGAACTGATCCAACAGAGGACCTGGCTGGACACCTCTCCCCAAGCTACGAGATACCATTGTGTACCAGCTGATCTTTGCTAAAGCTCCCTGGTAGACAAACCTACGAAAGGCTGCCGACTGTGCAAGGCTGTCAGGGATTACCTTCAATATGCCTATTCCCCCTAGCAGGGTTAAACACCACCAAGCTGACGTCTGGGCTTGATTGGAGCCTAAAGTGGTAACATGACCCCAATCGCACATAACCCAGAAAGGACACACGCTTTGAACACGCTGAGAGCAGTAGAAGGTGTTAAAAGATCAATGGTGTTTCGGTCCCGACTGCATCTCTCGCTTATGGGCAGGGTGGCTATTACGAAGATGACCATTTTACCTAGGATCCTATATAGCTTCACGAACGTTACCTTCTATATTGAGGCCCCCTTATTCCAGGAACTGGAGAGCATATTAAGAACCTTTTTATGGGGCCCTGGGAGGCACAGATTGGCCATTTCTGTCCAGTCTCTCCCCTTTGAGCAGGGAGGGGTTCAACTACCACAACTGGAATACTACTACCTCGCAACTCCACTTAACTTTGTTGCTAAATGATTGTCAGACGAAACCACTACAGAACACAGGTTGCTTGGCACTCTGATAAGCCCTGTGTTACTAAGGGAGGCACTATGGCACCAGGGAAGCAAATGTGTAACTTACCCATTGCTATTTAAGGGGGGCAGACTGGTCTGGGTGAGGACACAGAATACTGAGGCTCCAGCACCCCTACTCACACAACACCCTGATCCTGATTAGCACACGGTGGGACCCAGAGGAACTTAAAGCTATGCAATGATGGGAGGGGTCGGATATTGCCACCTGGGGAGACATGTATGAAAAACAGAACCTACACACAACTCCCAGACCTAATGCAAAATGAGGGTCTCCCGGGACGGCAGTTTCTAAGATACATGAGAGTAACCAAATTTGCCAAGCACACCTGGCTGGACTGGCATGCAGAACCCCAACAAAAAACAAACCCTTTTGGTGCTAATGTATGACATAGACAATGGCTGGAAGCCAGTATCTAGACTGTTTAGGGGCCTTTTAGACAACACAAAGACCAAGATTACGAAGATTAAGACACAATGGGAGTCAGATTTAGGGGTAGACATCACTGATAAGCAATCGGCATGGGCACTTAGCTATGTGAAAAATGTGTAGCGCAATGCGAAATTCAGACGCATTCAAGTTAACGTGCTCCATCGCACGTATAAGACTCCTGTCAGGGTTGCTAAGTTTAAAAGAGATGCACTACCCAACTGTTCCCTGTGTGTTCAGGAGAATGCTCACTTAATGCCATATTTTGGGAATGGATGTAGCACAGCGGATTTGGTCTCAAGTTAAACATGTCTGCAAAACAGCAGGGATCAAGAGATATGAGTGGAATCCGCTGGAATGCATATAAGGTGTATACTCTAGAACTAGCAAGTATAAACATATTTCTAAGTTCATGAACTTGGCTTGTATATTGGCCAAGAGATGCATAACTATGACCTGGATATCACACAAAGGCCCAGACTTTGAAATATGGCTAAAGGAAATGCAGTACTTGTGTGAGGATGAGGCAACTGCTTGGGGACGCTCGAACGTACATGGTGGGGATGTGGTGCTCAATTTTGAAGCATGGAAGTCACTAGTCAACTTTGCCATCTACCCCTCTGATAGACCACCGTGACCTCCTCCCAAAGCTGTTTTATGACTTCTATTTGTTACTTCCTTTCGCACCGGACTCCCCAAAGTTGCACTAGACCCCCCCCCTGTTGAACGCCCCATTGAAAACTGCATATTTGACCCCCCCATGAGTTAAGCTGAATCATTGCCTTGGGTAAAGCAACGAGCATTGAACGTTTTACATCCTCTAACTTGGTTGGGTTTCTAGTTGTTTCTTTTCCTTTTAATTTTATGCTCCATTCTCCACCCTCTATATCATTGTTGGTTTATTGGATTAAATAGCATTATGTTGTACATGTGACTTTTTAACATTGCACATTGACTGTATTGATGAAAATGCCAATAAACACATTTATAAAACAAAAAGTAAGTAGGTACATAGGAAATGGTATAGTTTGCAAAGAATTCAATCCCAGTAACATCATGAAAGCAGTGAGAGAAGTAAATCCCCAGCCTTCGGGTCCTTTCAGAGAACTGCATATTAATTTCAGGTATTTGATTGTAATTGTATGTCCATTTTCTTGATGGCTTGAGGGTGGTCCCTGCCTGCACCCTGATGCAAAAATCGGCAGTTAAATTTCTGGTGAAGGAGGTATTTCCACTAAGGGGAATATGTGAGTTCCTGAGATCAGATAATGAACCCATTTTTTTTAATGTATTATTTGCCGAGATTACATCCCTTCTGGGGATCAAGCACAGGTTGTGCTGGGTGTATCACCCACAAGCCATTGGAATTGTGAAAAGGCTTAATGGTTTGCTTAAAATGCAGCAGTCTAAATGATGTAGTGAATTGCGAAAGTTGGTTGTACTATCCTCTGTTGGCCCCGTTTTACTTACGAGATAAGCATGGGAAAGCACCTCCTCAGTCCTCATGAGGTGGTGACAGGGCGTAGAACTCACACCCGCACGCACAGGTTCAGATGCACATAAGTCAGCAGAAAAGAGTTTGGGGAATATCTTCTGGCCTTGACTACAAATGTTAAGATTATGACTTCACAGGTTACAGCATCAAATCAGCAAGCAACGGGAAAAGACATCAAGGAACAAGCAGATCAACAGCAACCATTGTTACTCCTCGGGGACTCGATCTACATGCAGTGCTTTGTTCGCTGCTGGAATGAACAGCGTTTCCATGGGCATCATCGGGTGATCTTGTCTACACTGACTGCAGTCAAAGTGGAGGGCAACAAAACTTGGATCCACAACCATGACGCACAAAGGGATACTCGAGTCCCTCCGCGGACACCTGGGGAAGAGCAGTCCTAAAAAGACAAGTTTTCCCTAAGGAGACAGTTCATGCCAGTGAAAGGGGGAGGGGGCACATAGAGATCGAGAATTGCTATTCAGACTGTAAACCAAAAGAATGCATTTAAAAATGTGCATGAGAATGTGTAGATCTATTTCTCGCTTCATTTCTGCGGTATATGTTCTCAATATTAGGAATGTAAGTTACCAAGTACTATGGATACGGCAGAAAAATTATTAAGAGCACAAGACCTTGAAATAGATTTTGTAAATAATGATGGTCAATTTAGAAACAGTAAATGATGAACATGGCTCCGCATCAGATGATTTGTGGTATCATTATATGAAGAGGGTATTGGGGGAGAGAGAGCGCGACAGAGACAAGTTATATTTGCTCTCTTATCCCCCATGCCTCTGGTGTCCCCAGATTATTTATTCCCGATGAGGTAGAAGCAGCGGAGGCATGGTGTCTAGAGCAGAAAGCCTTCTGTAGGGTCAGAGTGCAGTTTCATGGGCAATCTGTAGAAGCTTTTACCATTCCAGTCAAATAAAAAGGTTTACCACCAGAGGGGGCAAACAGGATATCTGTTGCATGCAAACAGTACAGTTCAATCTTGAAGGACTAATTATCGTGAACAATAAATGGGAGCAAGGGGTGAAGAGTTGCAGAGCAGGATGATTGGTGGGACTTCCTGAAGGAGTGGCACAAATAAACCGAATATGTGCAAGTGTATGGAAAGTTTATGTGAACTTTTTAACATGGCTCAAAGAGCCAGAGAAACCTGTTAAGATACAGTTACTTACACATTGTTCTCTCTGTTGTAAGGGCAATGGCACAGTGTCTGTAAGCACAAATCGAAACTGCACCATCTGATCTGGCTGGAGGTACGGCAGCACTCCTCAACTTGTACTGTTCCTGTGGACCTTTCTACAAGCAGTTACCTCTGACCTGGCGAGTCATTTGCAGTCTCAGCACCCTGCATGGCCCGAATAATTTTGACTATTTAGCGGGACAGAAATATTATTTACTTCCCTTTTGGCCCCTGGCGTACAAACTTTAGCAAACTCAAAGTGGTTACAAATTGTTCGCTATGAATTATTATTTATTAATTCACCTGAATCAGCATTTAGTGCAATTAAGGAAGAACTCAAGTCCTTGAGCCTTGGAGCGAGGCAGAATCGGGATATCCTCGACCTCCGAACGGTTATGGAGGGCGGGGTTTGCCAGAAGATCAGGAATACGTGCTGCACATACATACCTCCCAATGATTTGGACAATGGAACTCGAGCCCGAACGATTGCTGCATTACACAACCTGAGGGGGGCATGAAAAAGGAGGCGGGAATTGCCGTTTACTTTTTTGGACACTTTTCTTGGGTGCCTTCATGGATGAGCATAACTAAGACAATTGAGCTGTAGTCTATGCTGGTAGGTAGATCTGACTGGTCTAGCAGAGTTTGTTCTATGAATTTTGTGGTCTAAGTAGGGTGGGGCCGAGTTACTCAACCATTTGTATGTAATCGAGAGTGTCTTGAAGGTGATCCTTTGTTTGATTGGGAGCCAGTGGGCATTTTTCCTAGTGGCTGAAATGTGGTCTCTTGGGATATTCAAGGCCACTCGGAGGGCATTATTTTGAAATGTCTGCATTTTATGTTCTGTTCAGAGATAACAGCATAGAGAAAATTACAGTAGTCTAGTTTTGCACCAGTGATAGCTCTGGCAATGGTAAGGCAGTTCTATGGTGTGAGGAATTGTCTGGCGGCAGTGAGGAGCTGTGCCGTGTAGAGTGCCGATGAGGCAACAGCACTTACTTGTTTGGTAAGGGAGAGGGCAGAGTCGAGGTGGACGCCCAGCGTTTTTACCAAGTCTGAGACTGGGATGAGAATTCCGTCTATGATAAAGTAGTAGTATTGTGAACTGAGATTCTGTAGACCGGCATGTGAGCCTGTGAGGAGGATCGCTGTTTTTTCATCTTTGAGACAGAGGTGATTTGTGGCCATCCAGGTTTGGATGGTAGAGAAGATGTTGATGGGGCGGGAATCTTCTTCGTAGGAACCGGACAGTGGGATGAGGATTTACGTGTCATCGGCATAATTGGTTTATGCTATGCCGATGCCATCAAGAATGTCGAAAGGTTGTTTAGTGAAAATGTTAAATATAGATGACGAGACACAGGAACCTTGGGGGGCACCGCAAGCAATGGATATGGGTGGAGCGTTGGCTGTGTCTGAAAAAACTCTCATGGTTCTACCATTGAGGAAGGAGGCCATCCATGCCGTGACATTTTCTGGGAATTTGGCTGAGGTGGTGACAAAGGGTGGCGTGATCAACCAAGTCAAAAGCGAGCGAGAGATTGATGATTCAGCACAGTCCTTGATTATGTAAGCTAGGCATATGTCAGCCTTGCAGTTTGAAGTTGTTGATAATTTTCTCAGTTTCGGAAACAGATGTTTCTAAATTGGAAGGCAGGTGCAGTGTGTGTTATGACGGGGTGCAGTGTGGTGGCTATAGTTATGACTAGTTTGAGTTTAATCTTTTGATGGAGTTGGTGAATTTTGCCTCTCATGGCACGCTGAATGTTTCTGCACCAAGATTCGTCTTTCTCAATGGCGTCAGGGGGAGAGGTGGGTGTCTCGAGCTCCCTGAGGATTTTGAAGAGTTCTTTGGTGTTCGAGTTAGCTTCTTGGATTCTAGTGTTGCAGACTAGGGCTTTGGCTGCTGTGATAGCTTGTTTGTAATCTTTTGTGAGGTTCAGTTAATTGATCTGGATGTATAATGGATGGGAGAATATAACCTGTTTTCGCCTTTGAATATCATCTTGCAACTTTTTCTTCCATTTGTTCCTTACCTGTACTATTGATCGCCCTTCTGATCCTTTGAATTCTTTCTATGATGACTTTGATCTTATGCTATCAATAGTCTCCCCTTTCCTTTTCTATCCCTTACTTCACCCCCATCCTATATTCTAACGTATCTCTTCTTTCTTCTCCTCCTGCTCATGTCCAGGGCGAGACCCTTGATTGAATTTTCATTTCCTCTGAATTGGTCAATTTACGATAATTTTACTAGTCTGCCGTCAGTTAGCTCAGTTCTACCATGCTTTCATCTGCCTTACCAGTTACAAAGAACACTCTGCTGTTAGACCTAATATGATCTTTATTTCGTTGTGATTGCCATAAACGTTCAATTCCTGCATTACTTGAATTCATTAGCTCTACACTTATCGTCAAAGGCATTCTCGTCTTCTCATGTTAATTCCATATCAGAAGCTTTTAATTTGGTTATTCTTTCTTCCTTGGATAAGTTATGTCCATCAATTCCCTTTGTTTCTATAGAAAAATCTCCACTGTTATGGCTATCACTCACTTAAAGTATCTCTGATTTCAGCTTCATCATCCTGGGCATACATGACCTAAAATAAAACTTCAACTAATAATCTTTCCTATTCTAGTTTTCATTCATTTTATAGATTTATTCGAAATGTGAAGGCTAATTATTTTCAATCACCTGTTACAGTTGGTACACAATTTACTCTGAGACAGATGGTTCAAGGATTTTTATTTTAGTTTGGGGGCTCTAGAGCCATCACTCGTTCTCTCGTCTCCCTTGGGCTCTCCTTCCTAGCCCAGGCTTCCATAACCTCAGGTTTACTACTAATCGATAACCCCTACTGTCTAGTTGCAGCCTTAGGCTACAGATGATTCCCCAAGAAGATGGCTCGCTAAACTCCCTCAGGGACTTACTAGATGTCCATAATCTAACCAGAGGTTAGTGTTCTACTGGGATTGGAAAGTGCCTGGCACTTATGCTATTGGATTCAGACTAGTTAACTCATACCCATACTTCCTTCTTGCCCCTCCTTTTCCTGTCTCACCCTCAACCTTACTCCACCCACCACTCGTGTCCTTATATTTCCTAGCTCTCGCCTTCACCCTTTGCTGTTACCACACCTCCCACACCACTTTACTACACCCCTCTCCTCCACTTTTATTCCTCCTCTTACCACTAGCCTCTCCTCACCTCTCCTCCTGCTACTACCCCCTCCTATCGCTACTACTCTCCTCCTACAACTACTACTCAAACGCTCTACTTTCACTCTGTACCTAACTGCTACTTATTCACTAACTTACTCTACTCAGTAACACAAACACGCACACTCTGCTGCATAACCCCCTTTTCTCATAAACCAATACCTCACCTGCGGCACAAATCTCCTCCCACTCCTTCCTCCTGTTGGTCTCATGGTTCATCTCCATTACTGATCTCACCCGAATAACCCACACGTCATATTTACTTTCCGCTGCTTAAATACCCCTCCCTCTAGAGTATTGGCCAGTTGCCCCTAGCCAATCTCGCTCTGGCCTCTCCATTCAGGGAGGGTATGTTTGATGAGAATGCATAAATGCATAAGGAGGCTAAGCCCCACCAACTTTATCCACGCACACCCTATGCGCACACGCCAGATCTCAGACAACATCAAATCCTCCTCCAGAGTTATACTTTTGGGGGATCTTAGTCTAGGACTACTCAACCCATTGGACATAACTGCCAATGCTGTAGCAAATGCCCCCACAGACTTGGGCTTCACACACCGGGTCACAGATCCAACCCACATCGAAGGAAGGTCCTTGGATGAGTTGCGGGCCTGAATAGTCACATCACCATCATGTACAACACTCCTTGCTCTTGGTCTGCCAATCACATCCTCCGATTCACATTCCCCTTGCAGAAACAACAACTATCAGACAACCTAAATCGACCACCTGCTCTCGCCCGCAGTTCTAGGAACATTACAAAGATCTCCCCACTCCTCGTGCCCCGGAACTGGGAATACCCTAGCTCAACTGACCCAATGATTCTCACGGACCTTTACTCTTGCACCCTTACCAAAGCAGAAAATCTAGTAGCCCAGCTCCGCCCTAGAAAGGCCATACCAACAGCCCACATGAACTCTTTGTTCACCCCTGACCTCTCGGCCCTGTGCTCCAAAGACAAGACAGGCAGAAAACTCCTGGAAGAAAGGCCCCACTTACCTTACCAAAACCACCTTCATAACTTTAGCCAACAAATACAAACATGCCATCATCGTCACTAAAGCAGTCTACAACTCTAGGACTGCCAAGGCCAACTCTAACTTGAATGAGTTATTTAAAATTCTCAGAGAACTAGAGACCCCATCCCTGCAGTCAAGCACCATCTCCGAGCACGAGACTTTGTGTACTAGCATTCAAAAGGTGTACTAGCATTCAAAATGCTAGACGTGCAAAAATACTCTCCCTGCAGCAGAAAATTGAAAAGTAACTAGCAGCAATTAACCCTACCAGCCTGCCAGTCAACACAATAGCCCACTCTACCCAAGCATTTAACTTCAAAGTAGTATCGGAAGTTGGATTAGTGAATATTCTCAAAAACCTAAAACCCTCTAGATGCAAAGGGGACATATATCCAGCATCAATAATCAAAGAGTGTGCTGAAACAGTAATCCTTTTTATTACTAGATTTATCAACAGCTCCTTCTCATCCAGCAAGGTCCCCACCAGTCAAAGAATCATGGGTACGGCCTCTGCTAAACAAACCTTTTTTGGATCCTGGCGCACCTAACAATTACAGACCCATCACCACAGTTCCATTCCTTTTAAATATTCTCGACAGGGCTGCATACATCCAAATACAGTGCTATCTAGAAACTTATCACATCCTAGGAATGCACCAGTCTGGATTTCACAGTACTGAACCAGCTCTTTTAGATCTAAAAATCCAACTTGACTCTTTCAAAGATGAAGGGAAGCCTGCCCTTCTCCTACTCTTCGTTGACCTGTCTGCCGCCTTTGACCTCTTAGACCAAGACACATTATGCCACCACCTTACAGTCTCAGCCAACTTCTCGCACGAAGCCACCTTATGGATAGCCTCCTTCCTGGAAAATAGGTCCATGAGAGTCTTTGCAAACACTGCCAATGCCCCTCCCATCCCCAAACGCGGCGGCATACCCCAAGGTTCCCATGTCTCTCCTTCACTCTACAATATCTTCATCAAACCACTTTTCAAACTCCTTGACACACTTGGCATCTCCTACACCCAATTACGCAGACACCCAAATCCTCTGCTCACTGACAGGCTTCTTCCACGAAGGCTTCCAGACCATCAACAATATCTACACCACCATCCAGTCTTGGATGGCCTCGAACCACTTCTGCCTGAATGACGACAAAACTGAGATTTTACTAGTTGAATCACCGGCCATGCTCAAAAAACTCAGTGCTGCATTTGTCATCTTTTTAGTCCCTGTTGTCTAGTGAGATTTTATGTGGTTGTGCAGACTTATAGGTACCACGCGGCAGCTCACTCTGTTTGTGGCTTCTCGGAGATAACTGTTCTCCTCATCAGCCCTCTCCCTCTTTATCTCAACTGTGGGCTGGCAAGTTGCTCTTTTACCTTGTCTGCAGCTTCAAGTATAGTTTCCCTAAAAGAAATAGAAAGACAGCGGCGAGCATCTAGGAGGCAAGGCTGTAGACAAGGGTCTGCACATCAACATGCTAGCAGAGGGTCCTCCTGATAACTCAGTCCGCCTATGGATTGCTTCTGGCTGGCTCTCTGGTAAAGCAGCTTATCCGGACTGAAAGGGGCTCTCACCCTCTCTTGACAAGGCCAGAAAATAGACCTTGTCACACTCGTTTCTTCTGAATGCTCTTCGGATCTGTGTCTTTCTTCTCTCAATAAACGTCTACCTCACCATTCAGTTGATCTTTCTGTTCATTCTTTATTTCTGCAAATTACTTAGGTTTATCAAGAAAACAGAAATCAAACACTGTTCGATCCTCTCTTGATAATAGGAGAGATCTCAACCCCCCACTCTCTACTTGGAAAAGCGTCTGATCTGCAGAGAGTTGGAGCAGGAAGACAGAAAGGCTCTAGCAGGAAAGTATTTAAGGAGATGAGTTGGATGTAGCAGGGTCCCAGGCCCCAGAAAGCCTGGTGGATGATGCAGAGGGTCTTGAACTTGATCCTTGCGGCAACCGGGAGCCAGTGGAGAGATTTTAGGGCTGAGAGATGCAGTCCCTGGGCTTGATGCAAAGGATACGTCTTGCAGTCCTATTCTGGATTAGTTGAAGAGGACGAAGGGAGCAATTAGGCAGATTGAGGAAGAGGCTGTTTCAGTAGTCCAGCCTGGAGGGGACCAGAGCTCTGGAGACATTGAGTTTCTGTGGAGAGGTGAGGAAAGGGAGAATACCTCTGAGGAGGTGCAGTAGAAATTGGGCCTTCTTGGCAAGGTCCTTGATGTGTGGAGAGAAAGAGAGAAGAGTTGAAGATGACATCAAGGTTTTTTGCCTCACAGGAGGATGAGGGGAAGGGACCTATGGAGGGCGGCCAGAGTGTGCGAGGGAAGGAAGGAGCAGGGGTCCCACTGAGAAGGATCTCAGCCTTACTGGCATTAAGGCAGAGATAGTTATCAGTGCACCATGCCTCAATAACAGACAGATAGTCTGGAATGAGATAAGGAGGAGGAGACTGAGAAGGGAAGATTGAAGGAGAGCTGTGTGCTATCCGCTAACAACGGAGGTTAGGAGAGAAGGTGGAGGATCAAATGGGCTAAAGGGGCAAGATAGATGTTGAAAAGCCACTGCGAGTGGATAGAGCCCCCTGGAGGCACCGCAGGTGGACAGTGAGATGAGGAGAGAAAAGGGACCAGTTGAACCTGGGAAGGTAGGCCAGAGAGGAAGGAGGTCAACCAGTCCAGAGCCAGGTCCGTGATGCCAAGGGTATCACAGGGCCAATTTATAAGGGTGGCATGATTGACTATTTCAAAAGGCAGAGGAAAGGTCAAGTAGGTTGAGAACGGAGGGAGAGTTTGAATCAAGATTAGAGAGCAAGTCTTGACGGGTGTGCAGGACTGCAGCTTTTGTGCCTGTGGCAGGTCTGAAAGCAGACAGGTGGTCGTGGAGACAACCAACAGATTCAGTGTGGTAGATAAGATAAGCTGGTAGATGGCCTGTTTCTCCAGGAGTTTGCCCAGGAAGGGGGTAATGGAGATAGGGCAGTAGTCAGCCGGACAGGAAGGGTTGGCACAATGCTTATTGGGGAGAGGGTGCACAACTGAGTGCTTGAGGAGTGAGGGGAAGGATCCAGTGGCAAAGAAGTGATTGCATAAATCAGCTAAGGCTGGAGCAAGGCAGTCAATATTGTCCTTGATAGTTCTAGAGGAGCAGGGGAGCATCTGTTTAGATGAGACTTTCATACAACAGACTTGTCTAGTAACAAGTGATATGGGAGAGAGGGATGGGCTGGGGGGCAAGGGAGGCCTCAGAGAGGGGAGTGGTGTAGAGGAGAGTGAGGACAGGATGTCCTGAGTTTTAGTGATGAAATGAGAGGCCAATCCAGTAGAGAGGGCCAGGGAATGCAGAGGAGAAATGGAGACTGCAGTTGGGATTGGCAAGTCCGTTGCAGAATTGGAAAAGTTCAGCCGTGTTAGTGCACCGGAGATGCAGGCTTGGATAAAGGCCCTGTTCTTCGAGCAGATGGAGTCTGTATTGCCTTTGGAGCAGGCGGCAGGCCAGGTTGTCAGAGGATTTGCTTGAAGCCCGACACTTCCACTCAGCAGCTCTGCACTAGCGTTTCAGAGACGCCAGGTCAGAGTCATCCCAGGAGTTGCGCTTGGAGGCAGGCTTCAGGTGCATCCTCATGACAGGGGCAAGGATGTCGAGAGTGTTGGAGATGGATAGTTGAAGGTTAGTAAGGACTGTGTCAGAGTGAGAGAAGGAGTTGGGCGGGGGGGGGCTTAATGTAGCAGCAAATGCAGCAAATTACACTCGCTTCATAGGTTGAATGCCGGAGAAGGAGGCTGGCAGTGCAGGCATTATCATCTGGTCACTTTCCTTGCCACAGTTATTCCTCTTCTTAAGACACATACTCCTGGATCCATCAGATCAGTCTGCTTTTCATCAATTTTCTCTTCTCCCTTAGTAATGTAAAGTGCTAGAAAGGATTGAACATTCACACGTTTCATCTTACCTGCATTTTCACCCACTGCTTTCTCCATTTCATTCTGTTTTTTCTACTGAAACTATGCTGAACTGTCTTCAATTCAATTCATCATCCACAGCACTACAAGCTCTCCTTAATCTTGGTCTTGTTCGATTTCAGTGCCACCTTTGATATGGTTGACTATACTATTTTGCTTCGATCTCTGTAATCTCTTGGGATTTCTCGCTCTGATGTCAATTGGTTTTCATCACTTCTCTCGAACTGTACTTATACAGGATCTTGGAAATATTCTATGACTTAGCATTCACACCATTTCCCTTTGGTGTTCTTCATGCCTCAGTACTAGGGCCACTCCTGTTCACTGTGTATACTCTCATCTCTAATCACTAATCACTAATTTCCGGTTTCCCTTTATGCTGTTTTGCTAATTATACTCCGTTACCACTTTATTCAATTCTACGTTTAACTGTTTGTGTCTTCTTTGAACTTATTTTCTCTGCAAGAATTTCTCCACATCTTGCTCAGCACTGTCCGCTCCCTCCATCTCTCTGCTTGGTCCAACTTTCACGTCTTTGTATTATTTTTAACTCTACCTTGCTTTTGTTCCAGACCTTTGTTGTTTGGTCTCTTTATATCAACCCTCTAGGTCTCTCTGCTCTTCTTATCAACTTCCTCTTGCTTCTCCATGCCTCCCATGTGCTCCTTCTAGCTTTTCGATCCTTTCAACTTCTGGCCCGAACGTTTGGAATGCTATTCCTCTGGATATTCGATGTCGTTTGAAGCAAAATATATTAGGTACTGTCTTTTCCTGATTATTTGCAGCATGCAGGGTTTTCTTTGCATAACTGTTGATTGCCTGTCTTGGTGTTATGCATCTATTTCTATTGATGCATTATTGTATCATTGTTATCCATCTATTATTTAGAACTTTGGATAAAGAAGCTATGTAAATAACTCTAAATAAAAAAACAAAAACCCTTATTCAACTGGTGAGGGGCACTTTGCTCTTAGCCCACACAAGGGATTCCTATTTTAGACCATATATAAAACCTGCCTTTTTTAGACCAGATAAAAGCTATCTATAACATATGCCTATACACGAAAACAGGAAGTAGATGGGCTTCTCCTGGACATTATCCTTGCATAAGCAAAATCACTTATCAGATTCACACCATTTTAATCTTTACACTATTGCTTTCAATTCCAGTACGTCCAGGTGGAAACTCACAGAGGTCGTCATTGATTGGAACTCATTTGATCATGGTATGCCTCACTACACCAAGTTATCTTGAAGCAAAGTAGGAACTCAGTGGCATGTTAAAAGAAGCCCTAGCCATGGAATTCTCCCTGTTCCATAAAAATAAATATACTCACCTAAATATTTAAGCAATAAACCCAAATGGGTGAGTGCTTTACTGGGACAGAGAAGTTATAAGCCCAAGCGTAGCAAGGGCTTTAACGTTAGCCTGGGCATTAATTGCACTGGGGTTATTAGGATTAGCATCCCAGCATGTTTACCAGGATAAGAAACGCCAAAAACTACAAACCAAGAAGGCCACCATGGATTAGAGTAAAAGAAACTACACGCAGTCCTTTCTCCCCTTCCATGGCAGCCACTGCCGCGATAGAGATGCGCCAGGAACACAGAGTGTTACTGGTGCCAGTGAGGGACAAAGGAGCGCAAGTTAAGTGGTGCAGGGGTGTGGAATGTGTAAATTGGGGATGGGTGGAGGGAGGTAAGAGAGAGCGGAGGTGCACTTACCTTAATTCCTGAAGAGGAAGATGGTGGCCTCCCGCTTCAGGGGAGGCTCGGAGTAGGGGCTTTACCATGAGGTAAAGACCTCATTTCCGAGCCTCCCGATTAACTGGGAGGCTGCCACCACCCCCTGCTGGGTGCTAATGTTTAAAATCTTTCCCCCCCTAATGCGCTGCTGCAAAGCTATAGTAGGACTAGCCTCAGCATGGCTTGTAACTGTATATGTTTAATTCTAAGATCGACCTGTAGCTTGAACGTGGAAGATCTCTTCAGGATGGCAAAAGAAAGATATTATAAACACACCTTCGGCTACTTTATTACCATGATCCCACATTTCAATCCTATAAAGACACTTCCACAGTCTACACTGAGTGATACATTTGTAAAGTGGTCAAATATCCTACTGCACTTGCAGCTTTTTCTAGCATAATGTATTCTTGGCCATCTGGGGACACAAATTCCCAGCCACAGTTAAGCATATCACCAAGGAAGTCAAAAAAGCCCAACTGTCACAGTTCAGGACCATGCATGGCAAGTCTGTGCCTGATGTCACTTATATGCTCTTATTACTTTGTTTATGCTCACTCAACGTAAGCCCCTTCAGTTGGCACTATGAACCGGTTTCTGTGTGTGAAATGACCAATGAATCATCAGCAAAAAGCATAAGTAGAACACTGCTAGAGTCCTCTTTCAGGGGAAACTGCCTTTTTACTTATTAGGGCTTTGTTGAGGTCCTTTAAAAATAAATTAAATGGGACTGGGGCAACAGGCAACCTTGGCGCACCCCTTTCTGGATCTTCAACTCTCAGATTAGCTAGCCCCGTGGCCCAAACCCGGACTGCGTTGTTGTATCGCTATGGCACAAATCTAAAACATGGTGGAAGTTGTTTGAAAACAAGTTAAGGGTCTCTGCAGACTGTGAAGCTGGAAATGCATTGGAGGGACAGGGCCTCCCTGTCCTTGTCCTGTAGTCCTTTTTCATTTGTGTTCTGTATTGTTTTCTGCCCAGGAGTCCATGTGGGACTCCTGGCAGTGCAGCTCTTCCTGTTTTTGGTTTGGTGTACAGACACATGGGATACCCTTATGGCACCCATGGATGGGGGTACAACCCTGTGCCCCTATTGTATGTTTTGGGCACCTGTGTGTGGCAAACAGAGCAGGGTATGGACTGGTGGCAGCTTCATGCTGAATCAGACAGGTGCTCCGAGTATCCTCCCTTTTAGGATACCCAGGCCCTGCCATTAGAATCAGTTGATTCCTGATGGGAAACAACATGGCCCCTGTGGCCTCTTGCTTTCTATTGCCCGTTGTTTTCCCAAAGTCCTGGGAAGTCTCGACTCTGTCCCTTCCCCCTGACTGGGTGTTGGGTGGAAGGTCCATATATGGTGGTGTTGTGAAGTCCAGGCCAGACTGGCTTGAGCCTTCCCAGTGACTATGTTGTGGGTACACCATGTGGGTGGGACCTGGGTAAATGGAGTGTGTGACCAATATGCACTTCTTGTTTTGGATGTCTGGTTTCTGGTGTTTGACACAATGACTGAGAGAGCCCTGCCCAAAACTGGTATGAATGCAGTGTGTAGTGTTGAATGTCTGTTGAATGGCTGGATACTTGTCCCAATACACATTCCTTGTGAGAGTCTGAGAGGGAGGAGAATGGCCTGAATGCACTGTATGCTTGATTGGCTGACTGACTGCCCTTCTGAGTGATTGGTTTCCTGAGTGTGATGCAGCAGAATGAATGGGAGATCAACTAGTATATCTGGGGGCCTCTCACTGCTAGAAATCATTCAGAAGCTGAAGTTGAAACTGACGCTTAATCTCTAAGCCGAGCCTGAAGAAGAAGGTTGGCTGCCATCTCCCTTCGCCGAAATCCGAAAGCTGTTGAGACTGATCCAAGAGAGGACCATCGAGCACCGCTAACCTTTTGCTGAAGCGGCCTGGAAGTCAGACCCTGGAAAGGCTGCGACCGGAGATTGGGACCGCCGAGGTAAATGAAGACCAGCACCGGACATTCCATCCACTGTCGTCGACCAGGGTTTGCAAGTTTGCTGTAACCACTGGAGGCCGGTCAAAGCCGTGTTGCCCAGAAGAGGGGACCGCTTGACGTCATGCCACTGACGACCGGAGCCGAACACTTCTTTGCCTAAGACTTTTGATTCACGGACGTGCTCGTCCATACTGCCGCCCGCCTTATCCCGCCAAAGAAGGCCAGGCTGTCGATGCACCGAGGAGCATCCGCCGGTGGGTTCCCCGCCACCCAACGACTGTAGAGACACCGGGCGACTCAACGCCCTTGCTGAGCGACAGTTCTCAACACACTCTTTGCGGTCCTGAACTATCGACATCGAGGTGCCCCGCACGCCTCTTCCTTGCAGGACGCCTACGCTCTGCCGTCGACGAGCACCGCTGGGACCGAAGCTGCCGCCTCGATGCCGAATTCACTTTCTTCGAGGGATCTCGACGATCCGTGGCTCCTGCTTTAAAGGGAGCCGCTCAATAAGGATCCGTCGATGAAATCTGCTATTCCAGGTACATTGGGGTGGTAGAAATATTATAGAAGGATAAAAGACTTACAGAACAATATATGGACTGGGCTTGTGATATATATTTACTTTACAAGTTGCCAAGGTGGGAGGATCCCCACACAGAACTGTGTTTAACGGTACAGGCAGTATTCTGTCAATTGTTCCAACCACCTGCTTTCCTCCTATGTCTATTGTTGGTTACCTTTATTAAGTGATTTGTGTGAAATTTAACCAGAGTATAGTTGATGCATTTTAATGAAATCTAATAATTGTGGTACCGCCTAGAACTGTATACATTTGCCATTGTAGATTTACTGAGCACAAAGTGAGTTATTGTGATTGTGTACATAACCTTGAACTTAATTATATACAGACAGTGTGTTAACTAATACAGTGTGTGGACATTCCTTTGTGGGGGCTTGGGGACTACACTGTACTTATGAACCAGCCTGCATCACCTCCTGAGAAGCTAGGCCTTGGATTGCTCGTCCATTGCTACCACAATAGAGAATCTTGGCTGGGGTCCTCTGTGCCTCTCCTCTACCATATATAAAGCAGAAGTACAGACACCCCCCTCCAGTCTTTACACAGACGACCTGCACAGAGGCAATACATGGAATGGAAGCTGACCTGGGTGAGGTGTCTTCGGGGAGTGGGGGTGGAGCAGCCGATGGTGAGACGCGGTATTCCCCCCTTTTTTTTTTACACCTAAACCGTCCTATTTTTTGGGATTCTCCGTTGTCCCAACCCACCCCCCTCCTTCTACCTAAACAAAGGCCGAGGAAGAGAGCGACAGAGTAACAAGATTAACTCTTATACATCGCACTGGACATGGCCCGCTGATCGGGTCAGGCACTTCACTTTAAGTACATAAATCTGATACCAATTAGCTCTCCTCATACGGATAAAAGGCGGAACATAGAGACACACTATGAGCAAGGTAAACACGAGTAAGAGAAGAACTTTCGGGGCGAAGGCAACCCTATTGGAGCAGAGCAACGGACCAAGGGGACGAGAGCAGCTGGTTGAGAACCCCAGAGTTCCCTACAGGAGTTTGTTGCCTCCAAAAGACAGCAAAAGACACATGAAGAAGGCCAAATCCCAAAACAGAAGGTTGCATTGTGTTTCAAGGATGCCGGCGCCCCTCCCGGGTGAACGGCAGAGTGGGGAGGTGAGGCCAAACCTGTGATACTAACCTTGACTTGTGAATTGAAAAACTGTAAAGACAAGAAAGAAATGCACACAGCCGGTGAGTTGAAAAACGACCTGAGAGACCGGTGTGTGTTGAAGATGCAACATTATATCACAATTGAAGGCTGCACACGTGTGGATGAGACGCGAAGAAAGGCAGACCTTTGAATGCACTTTGAAGTAAACATAGCTGTGAAACCAGCGATACTAATGAGTGGTCTGGCGAAAAGAAGTAGCCCACTCAAATGTCTCTGTGAAAGGTGAATTGTTTGTAGCGATAAAATGAATGAACTGTAAAGGTGAAGTGATCAAAATAACCCAGAGAGAAGGGGAGAGAAGGGGAGAGTAAAAAGCTGAATGTTTGCGTCGAAGTGGTCCTTGTCATGATCTCTGCTTCCAAAAGGTCAGGGTTTTCCCAACTCCCTTGGAAGCAGATTCATAACCCAGGTTCCGAGTGCCAACCAGTCCCAATTGGGACCTTTTGGACCCAGTCCTGGCGCCAGTGGCACCAGGCTCATAAATATGCCCAGTCCCAGCGCTGGAAGCGCCGGGCTCATAATGCTTGGGTGGACTTACCTGCAGCAGACCATGCTGCTTACTTGCCTGCCAGTTGAGCCTCTGATCCTCTTCTGTTTGGAACTACTTTTCCTGTTGGGTGGGGCAGGAGCCACTCTCTAGGTTCAGAACACTGGAACTCTTCTGGAAAGCAGGAACTCTTTTCTTACCTAGGCGTGGCTGTGGAATGAGACACCTAAGCACTACAGGAGGCTATTTAAACCACACCCGATGGATGAATCTTGCTTTGCGTTATTCTGCATCCTCTGCAGCAGAACGCTCATCGTGTCTTCTGCATCTGATCCTGGGCCTAAGGAAAAAGGCTTACCATCCTGAATCCAGTCTTCAGCAACACCTATAAAGACAAGAAAGAACAGGTTAGCATTACGGTCTTCAGTGACAGCTCTTCACTTACCTGGGCCATCGGCTGTCACCAACGCCTCGCGCTGCATTCTGAAAGACCAAGGCTTACCTACTCTTCGTGCGCTCCGGAGGTCTTCACAATGCATTCCGGTATCTGAAAGACAAAAGCTTACCAACTCTTCGCACGCTCCGGAGGCCTTCGGCGCTGCATCCCGCATCTGAAAGACAAAACAAGGTGCGTTTAAAGACATTGGGGAACTTTAATACTCACATGCCATTACTCCTTTCCACATCTAACCCAGTGGGTATTCCGGCACCCTGCAGCCGCTCCGAACTTGTACCTGCAAAATAAAAAGACAGTTAGAGCGCATCGTGAAGCAGGCAACAAGCGCTTACTTACGTGCTTCCAGGCGCTTCTATTCATCACACGGGCTCCATCTTCAACTCACTTCAGCCAGTCATCCACCATCGCCGGAACCCTGCAAAACAAGAGACATCATTACTAAAGACTTTAAAGACATTAGAATTACTCGAAACTTACCGTTCGTGCAGTAAACGACAGACAGCAGTCCTCTGAAGTCAAGAGGCCTGCTCCCCTTATCCAGTGAAGAAACTGGTTACAGCACCCTGCCCCGAGGCAGATGGAGAGCACGGCGTTCTCTTACCTAAGGTGAGAGCGTTTACCTTCGGGGTTCTACAGGAGAAGAGAAAGGGAAGAAGAGAGAGACATTCAATAACCCAGTTCATTAATCCCATCTTTTCTATCTGCAGACATCTTACCCTTCGAGTCAAACATACAGTGCACAGAGGTCCAGCCCAAAGAGCCAGCCGTGTGTTACACATCACCTTTGAAGATACGGTATACGCCCAGTCAAGACCGGCGTCTCTACGGGAATCAGGTGAGTGTTACAGTCCTGTGGAGGTCTGTAAAGAAAGCCACGCACATTCAAAAGTCTTTGACATAGGGGAAACGGTCTGAGCCCGACTGAGGAAGACGCAAAGGAAGTGAGCCGCCTGCAAGTATTATTGTACTTTTGTTGTGAAAGTTCTGAGCCCGACAGAGGGGGACCGTTGTGAACCTTTTGTTGAATGTTGTTAGGAAGATTGGAATGAGAGACTTTAACGTGGAAGGCCAGGCGGGCCTCGATGCACGTCTTGAACTGTTTTGTGTTGAAAACCGAGCCAAAGTGTTTCATCCTGCCTACAGGGACTGCCTTACTCTGTGCTGTCTAACGTGGGGAGGAGAGCTGATTCAGCCACATTTATTTTTTATATTTGAACACTGATTTTCCTTTCCAGATATAGCTCCTTTTTACACTTTGTACAAGAGATAGGGCAGGCATTAGGTTTTGTTGGCATAGGCCATTTTGAATTGAACGACGCAAATAGGACTGTTTTATTTATTATTTGATGGTCGAGACAACTCCCATCTTAGTCATAGGGCAAAGCAGGAGTTTTTCCAAACCCAGAAACTTTAATAAACGTTTTACAAATTGTACCTTTTGTGTCAGAGTTATACTTGTGATACATTCCTCCCTTACAGAGGGGGGGAGAATCTACTGCCAGCAAAGCCCGCAAGTTTGAAAGCTGCTGGCAAGCAGCAAGAGGAACACAGGACGCAGAGCGTCCAGTCACCTGAGAAGAGAGAAGGCAATTGTGGTGACAGGACCACAGAGATCCCGTGGTGGACAGAGGGTCCCTCAAACTGCGTCGGTACCACTAGGCATATATGATCACCTACCAGAAGGTTACCCGAGGAGATGATAAAAAACTGGATCGAGAAAGGATACGGGTATCGTGATGCTGAAGTGATGTGGGACCACAAGAGAACTAAGAAAATGGCATACCCTGAGTAGCGCAAGGCCCTGGTGATGTTACCCCAGGCAAACATAGATAACGCGGAAAACAGGAGAACCGGGAGGCCTACAAGGAATCATAACGGGAACATTCATACTCACCACTGTAATATAAATGAGATAATAAGAAAACAAAACAGAATAAGAGAAATCTGAGAAATCATTATGTGACTAGTCATACTCGTCCCAGTGATATAATTTAAAGAATAAAACAGCAGACAGATAAGAGAAATCGTTATGGGACCATTCATATTCATCCCAGTATTACGAATGAAAGAGTAAGGAAATGAAATGGTGATGAGAAAAGACGACCAAATACAATATTCCAAAAGATACTATTAATATACAAAAACCTGAGGAAAGTACCGGAATATTTAATGGGAGAAGTACGAATGCAAGAGAGACTGAGACACTTACGGAGTAGAGAAACACGCCTGGTGAAAAGGGCAACCACGAATATCTATCAAAGGCCACAGAAGCTGAAGAGATAGGATACCATAACCTAAGTAAAAGAGAAAGAGATTCAAAGAGAAACTCACAGACCCTGGGAAGAGGGGAACGTCAACCTATATGAACCATGTCATTATTCAAGACCCCAGTCTGATTATAAGCCAGTCAATCATTTCTGGTATTGACTAATATTAAGGTGCTCATGTTAATTTTGGACATGTTCATATTACACTTAATTTACATATCTAAAAAAAACAAAAAGGAGCAGTGCATCAGGAACCATGATAGAATCGGATTCAAACTTCAAAGCTTTCACGCCCCTTAGCATTTCAAGCAAGCAAGTAATAAACGCCTATGTTTGTGCCAGCATCGTTTAGGAAGAGATTTGTGCATTGGTAATGCCAAGCAACCAACAAAATCATGTGTTTAAATCTCCAAAATGCATGTTGTAATACGTTATTATAATATAAAAGGACATTTGTTTTAGAAAGATGGTCTAGGTATATCGTTTAATATTAAGCAACAAATAAACATGATTATGTATATTAAAGGCGTCCAAACATTGTTTGTCTACCCATTTTCCTATTTATATTTAAATAGAATGAAGGTAGCAATAAAGGGGGAGACAATCTGGGTGCTCGATCTGAGCTGCACATTTAATTTGTGCATTTGCTGGCCCTATTTGCTCAGTTGTCACTAGCACGTTTGCTTGTTCTATTTCCTCAGCTTGTTTTTCGTTCTTTGGGCCAGAGTAAGGGACACCACGGGAATCGATGGTCCATGATCACTGGGGTGGGGGTCCATGACTGATAAAAGTAGGCTTCCTGGAGTTCAAGATGGCCACCATCCCGTGAGTATGTGCGTGTCAGAGCTCCGTCTGAGCGAGATACCCAAAAAGATGACAAAAGCAAAATAAACAGAAATTATGTCTCTCCCTACCCACCCCACCCAGCGCCCATTGAGGAAGCGACCGATGCCGCTCCAACAAACGAGCCACTGAACCCGATTGGCGCACTTGGCAGCAACCCAGCACTCCAACGCACGGAGTAGAGAAGGGACATAGCGAGCGTGTCCCCCAACCCACCTAAGGATATATCACCGATCGGGGTCAGCATCAACAGCCCACGGAACACAGCGGAGTGCAGGCGGCCCAGAGAACACAGCACCCCGAGGCACCCAGAGCGAAGTGAAAGCTCAGCAGCTCCTCCATGGAAAGGAAATCCCCAACGGGGCGGTGGCCGCCCAGAAGCCCCAGAGCGAACTCGGCAGGAGCGCCTCATATATATCGGTTATAGATCAAATGCATTTGATCGAATGACTATATGCTCGAGTCAATTTGACCGAAAAAAGGATCCCCCGTTTTTGATGTTAAAACACCTTTTTTTACCTATACTAGAGCAACAAAAAAACAAGATATACTTTTAAAAAAAAATTCGACCTTTTTTTTTCGGTCAAATTGACTCGAGCATTTTGTCATTCGATCAAATGCATTCGAACATTTGACCTGACACCATACATATCGGCTAAAGGCAGGAGACAGCGGAGCCCCGGAACCTCCTGAAGTGGACCGGTGATCAGATCCACCCTGCGTCCGCTGCAGCAGGGGAACTCCTGACGCACCACTACAGGCGGTAAGCAGGAAGGAGGCGGGAAAAGCAGTAATGAGGAACAAACACTAAAGCCACGGCAACATAGACTTAAGACAAACGAACAGAGAAACTGCGTCAGCACACCCGGGGGGAGGAAGGGCTGCGATACACTCAGAAGCACTGGACAGGCAATACAAGACGTTGCACTGTGCTAACGCAACACGACACACGGGGGGGGGCATGTACAGATAAATGGAAGCCCGGCACCGTTAAACCTCTAGACCCGCGAAATATTGCAGGGGCACCTCCCCAACTACAAGAGTGAGAGATATATACGAAATAAGAGAGGGAGAAGCCGTCTGGCACAAGAAGAGCCGTACGCCTCGATACACCCTTTGGCACAACACGGCCAAGAACTCCCCCACATCATTGGAGAACCTGATAAAGAGCCCACAGAACACCCTAATGCATAAGCAACAGCCACAGTGTAAAGATCACCCAGTGACACAGCAACACCCTCCCCCGCCCGAAAATAAAGCAGTGAAAAGCGCAGTGCATGAAACATATGAAGCAGACAGCAATGCCCAGGGTCCATGTTGTGGGCCCTCACTGGAGGTTGGTTAAAAACACACCTAACCGCTGTGAAGTAGCTGAAGGGGACTACTGAAACGAACCCAACCTAGCAGCACCAATGAAACCTGAGCAACAGATAATGTTTGCACCGTTGTAACGCCAGCAGTGCAACTGCCCCCAGAGCTTTTGCACAACCCAGTACCAGGAGCAAGATAAAGGGACAGAAGCACACCGAACCACCCAAGGGCACCTTCCTGAGCAGCCCCACCCCCTCAACACCCCTTGACACAGTTACAGATGCCAGGGGCCAGATCCAAAAACGCCCTGCTGAAAGCCAAAAACACAACTAAAGTGCGAGGAGGTCAGCTAGAGCATTGCTGGAGACAGCGCCGTACAGAAGAACCTCAGGTTGAAACTGCGACGGAAGAGCGAGACAGCAATGGGAGCACAGAAGACGACACCAGAATGGCCCTGATCAAAGAGGAACTCCAGGAATGCCTGAAAAGCATGGAGAGCCGAATGATGGAAGCCCTCCAAGACCAACTAGACAAAATGAGGGAGGAACTGTGTTCCTCCTTGCAAGAAGTAAAAAAAAAACATTACAGACCTAGGAGATAGGGTGGACACGGCAGAAGCGGGTCTCTCGGAGATTGCGGAGGACTCAAAACTAGCCAGCCAACTGCTTGAACAAGTCGCAGAGCGACACACAACCTAGAACTACAGGCAAAAGAACTTGAAAATAGATCCCGAAGATCTAACATCAGAGTTAAAGGCCTGGCCGAAACGATTGATGACAAAGACTTGAAAGAAATTATGCAGAACTGCTTCAGTAGCCTACTAACTAGCATCCAACCGGAGGACATACTTAGACAGAGTGCATAGAGTGGGACCTAAAAAAGGAGATCTGTGAGCCAGGCCCAGGGATGTCCTAATGGCAAGGACTTCCTACACCATGAAGAAAGGAGATACTATGGGCTGCAAGGAGGCAACAGTTACTCTCCATCAACGGAACGCAAGTGCAGCTGTTTCAGGACTTCACGTTATCAACCCTACACAAAAGGAGATTAATAACGCTGGTCACAAGAGCGCTGAAGTCCAAAGGAATCACCTACAGATGGGCATACCCATTTGGCCTGCAATTCACATGGGAGGGCAGACAGCAGCGCAACGTCCTTCATGGTTAATGGGATAGCCACCACCAAAATAAAAATACGTAGGAGGCACACGCCTAGGTTTTCTGCTCTCCCACCTAATATTCGCTATGGCAATGTAACCCGTCGCCCAAATAATAAGGCAGGACCAGGGGATACTGGGGTTAAAATGTGGAGAGATAACCCATATGATAGCACTATACGCGGAAGACATAATGCTCTTCCTTAAAGACTCTATAAACATAGTACCAAAAGCATGTGGTAGGTTACAAGAGTTTGCCACGATCTCAGGGTTCACCATCAACTTCAATAAATCTAAGGCCTTAAATATCACGGAAGGTGAGAGGGAGATTAACCCACTGAGATCCCTTTACCCGTTGATTTGGGAAACCGAAACATTGAAATACCTAGGGATCCATCTGACAAAAAACTACAAAGGGTTATATGGAGCAAATACAACGCCCCTATGGAAGCAACTGAGGGAGGACCTACACAAGTGAGACGCCCAAGAACTCTTAGTTCGCACGCATCACAGCGCTTAAAATCACCCCGTTACCCCACTTGTTATATGTAGTAAGCTCCATCCCAGTAAATATCCCTCCCCAAATGTGTAGGGCCCTGCAGAAAGAACTAATCGCCTTTGTGTGGCACCGGAAAAAACCCAGAATACAAAAAGGATCCTGACAAGACCACCAGTCCTGGGGGGACTTGAGGTTCCTGATATCGAGAAGTATATCCTAGCCACACAAATAGCACCAATGCGAAAGTGGAAGGGGAAAACACATTAGAAGGGTGGACAGGAATCGAACAATGGGTAACCACAATTCCGCTGGGAACGCTACACGTGGTGCGAGTAAAAGCCAGAGGAGCAGAAGTTCAGCTGCTGGAAGCGAACAAAGTGTCACTAAAGGAATGGGATAAAGCATTGAAGAGATGCAACATCACATCCGGGCTGGGACCCTTTACCCCAATGGCACATAATCAGGACTTTGCCCCGGGCAAACAGACCAGAATTTGGGATAATTGGGGACAAGCGCAAATACTTCACCTAAAATAATGTTTTCAAGGGGAAAATCCACTATTATTTGAGGAGTGCAAACAAAGGTTTGGCATTGGGGAAAAAGAAAGATAAACATATATACAGACCAGGCATTGGAGAACACAAAGGGAGGTTAAGAAAGGGGCAACTCGGACCCTGATAGGGTTAGAACTGACTCTACAAGAAGGTAATACAACTAGGGCAATATCGAGACTGTACAAGCTATTGGATAAGGCACAAGGGGGAGACATCTTCTCATGCATGGACAACTGGGCAAAAGACCTGGGGGTGCCCATCACAGAGGCGGAATGGGTCCAAATATGGAGGAGAGCACAGAAGACATCCAAATGCACCGCCATTAGAGAAACAGCGTACACAATATGTTTCAGGTGGTACCTGACCCCCCCCCACCCCCACATAGGCTGCACAAAATGAACCCTGGATACCCGCCCACCTGTTGGAGACTCTACGGAGGTAGGGGAGATCTGTTCCACATGTGGTGGTCTTGCCCTATGGCCACAATCTATTGGAAGGAGGTTCTAGGGCATATAAAAGAAATCACAGGGAGACAGTTGCCAGCTTTACCGAAAGTAATACTACTAGGGACAGAAGTAGAGGATGCTTATGCAGCAACAGGTAACAACGCAACTCTCATCGCCCACTTGTTAATGGCGGCAAGGATGATCCTAGCCCAGGGGTGGAAAAACCCAGACGGTCCCATAATAGCATGCTGGTGGGTTAAAATATGGAACATAATGGCAATGGAGAAAGAAGGGGCCCTAAAGGAGTGCAAGCACCTCAAATTCCCGGCGGTATGGGATCCCTTGCTCGAGTTTGTGAGAGAAAGGGAGGCGCAATACTACGGACCGGCAATGCTGAAAACACTACAAAACTGAGGACACCCAATAGGGCCCAGAAGAACCCAAACCAACGAGCTATGCCTACTAAAAGGACACATGGACACTACCGAATGACATGTAAAGCAGACCATAACAATCAGGGTTTGGGTGGGAAAGGGTAGGGGGGGTGGAAGTTGTTGATTGTTATAGTTAATGCAAGAATGATCTTATAAATACACAATCTGCGGTCCGAACACCACCTTTAAGTGACCACAACTGCATGTGGAACATTCATTAAGGCATCTGTGTCACTATTGTTATGAAAATTGATTGTGAATGAATAAATAAAGTGTTGGGAAAAAAAGCATGCGTCCTACATGCTGGGCACACTATTGTTTTCCAAATGTGCATCTTACACTTTGATAAAAACAAAAAGCCATGCTTTTTCTGCTTCTCTCCAGCAGCAGTAAGCTAAAGCTCCCAGTAGGGGGCTTTTGCTCGATTAGTGCCATGAGGGCAGAGTTAACCGAAAATCAGGAGGCTGCTTCATTGTACAAAATGGATGGCTCCGAGTGCGAACTTTGAGGCTCATTTACTCAAAGTTTTACATAGGAACTTTTTGTAAAAATATTCGTTACATATATTTTTCATTAAGGCCAATCTTTTTAACCCATAACATTTTTGAGTGAACTACTTAACGGAAGAAATAATGAGAGGCATATATTTTTATAATTTCACGATTTTGTTCAATTAAACTAAGCTATAGCACGCTTGATATAGCCGATTTTGTAATGCAACACCCAAAGGCATCAAACTACATTTAGGTTTTAGCTGAAACAGGACATTACTGCCCTTCACTAGGTCAAGCAGCCCTTCAAGCACAACAGTGCCACCATCTGCAGTCATTGGCTGTATTAAGCATGTGGGGCATTACAAACTTATCTTGGCCAATAATATCATGAACTTCATTCATCAAGAGCCCATATTTACTATACACACATACCCACACACGATAAATATTACATTAATGGAAAGAGTTCATGTGCTCAGGCTGAATTTGCATGCCAAGTGTGCAGATGTGTGCCTTGTATGTGGCTGCGTGAAAAGAGACGCACTGTTTTTACCCAAACCCTTTTGCTGGGTTTCTGCATCCAATCGACTGCCCATCACAATCCTTGAGTGAATTTAAATAACAAATACAAAAACCGATTTGCTAAACACTCTATGGATGTTAGTTTTTGCTCCACCAACACAGAAAATCGAATCGTCACTTTTGAAACAAGCATTGGCAATGCCAGCAGTTTGGGCTTTTGTGTAAGCATGAGAAAGGCACTTGCCAGGCACTGCTGTAGTGGTATTAACTGGCCATTGATGGACCAGGTGCAAAATGGTGTGTACCTGTGCATCTAATACATGTGCCTGGCAAATGCCTAATATTTATACACAAGCCAAAACTGTTGGTTTTACCAATGCTTGTTTTTAACAGGACACGCATAGTGCTTATAAATGAAGTGGCTAAATGCACACCTGGTTGGCATTTTTATTACAGCAGTAGTGGGTTAATAGCTCCAATGAAGTCATTAACTCTCAGAAAGCTGCTTTATTAAAACACTGACAGGCACTTCGAATGCAAAATTTGATAGCAAGGCTTGATTCATGCGTGTTCAAAGAGTTATATGGTAGGTTATTTATAACGTGCTTAATACACAGAGGTTTCTAAGCACGAACCAGGGGAATCGAACCTGTGGTGCGCCGTCTGGTTTCCAAGGCGTGCACATTGCCCCTGAGCTATCCTCCCGAGACCATGAGGCGGTGTTATTGGTACGGGGGTGGGGGGGTACAAACTGGGTGGGAATGGCTATAGCAATTAGCCATGGCTATGGGTGGAGAAATAAGCAAACAACACCTACAAGCTGTGTGTCCTTCCTCACAGCCATTTCTCTCTTTCTGTTATCTAATGCAATAGTTTATTCTTCTAGGTAGCGCAAATGCCACCCACTAGCCCAAAATAAAAAAAACACAAATAGCCACTGCCTGAGGCTTCACAAGCATTTGGGTATCTTTCTGTAGGTTTCTATGAGAAAGAGAAAAACCTATTTCCTATCTCTCCGGCAGGACAGAAAGAAAATACAATTCTGCTTCAGAACATTTTGTAGGTGTTTCAAGCTAGATGGAAGCCAGAATGCATCAAGAGATTTCATAGTTCAGATGGGAAATTCCCTAAATTTGTGGCCGGTCATTCAATCTACACAAAAATGATATATGTTGTGATTTGGCATCGTAACAGGGGTTCCCAGTTTACCCAATATCCTCTAATCCCCGATTTAAGATGGCAACACCACCTACTGAGGACTGAGCTATTCAAGGACTCCTCTTGGATCAAGAAAATACACAATTCCAAAAGTTGTACTTGTGGGGGAGGTTTGATGTCAAAACTCTCCCCCACAGGTTGGGACAGAAACCGACCCATGAAACAGAAACCACTCAGAATCCGGCAGTACCAGCAGACTGTGCAAAGCTAGACCGTACAATATCCAACGCAAATCTAGGTAGTGCCAAGAGAAAAGCAGCAAGTGTTAGGTGCAGAGTGGAGCAATGCCACAGGAAAAAGGCAGTAACATGCGCAAAATGGGTGAGGGGCAAAAGTAGTAAGCACTAACGAGTAGAAAGTGCCACGGGTAAAGCTTTACAGTCCCAGGCGTGAGTAGTGCCTCCGGGAAAATCTGGGTAGGAATAAGGGACAGAACATGGCAGTAACAGGTCACAAGAGGCTGTGGTTCCATGACATGCAAAGTGTGCACCAGCCGTAAAGTGGCTCCTTACCTTGTGCTTCGGGCACCACACAGAGAAGTCTTCTTCGTTTAGTAAACAATCTGGAAAGGAGAGATTTGGGGGGGGTCAGACTGGTTAGCCAAACAGTAACTTCACACTTCGGAATATTGCTAAAATGAATGTTCCTAAGCCTCATACCGGTCTCTGACTAATGCCAAACTCTAAATGGGACACTGGATGTCACTACCGCACAGGCATTTGCTCCCCGCCAGGACCTGCGCCTATGCTTTACTATGATTAGACACTGTGTTTTTACTGTTGCACTGCAGTTTGCCACCTTCATAACACCAGCTAATGTTGTACTATGCTTGGCCGCTCTGTGACTTTGTTGCCCCAAAATCCGCTCCTCCAAGGAGCTCAGCCAATGCTTTATTGATGCTAGTCTCGGTGTGCCTGCTCCATCCAAACCATCAGCTTCTAATATACTTGGACTGTACTCTGAAGGCTACTGTGGCACTGGTGTCTAGTATGCTCCACTCGGCGCAGGAGTATAAGCCATAAAGTGACTCACTTGGTGCCATTGTTGCACCAGTGTTCATTCCCTCCATGACCAATGCCTATTCAGCGGCCACAGGTAATCACTAATTATATTTAAGCATCTCAATCCCATATTCCCTCTCCCTGCTCCACTACTCTGCACTGCCAATTATGCCCACCTCCTGCGAGCATGTGCACTCTCGAGAGCACATGTGGCTCAGACTCACCTGCTTCCATGGCACACAGATGGTGATACTGGGACAAGCAGCCTCTGTTGTAGCAGCCAAGCGATGCCCCGGGCTCCTGGCATTGTGTACATTTCTTGATGAGGGTCAGAGAGGTGGGGGTGGGAAGAGAAATTAGGATTGTTAGTAAAGTTACAAAGTGCAACACTTGACCCCTCTCACTCCGTCCCACCCCCAGCATCCAAATCACTGCCTACAAATCTTTGGGCTACATGGACAACTAAGAAGGGAGTGGGTGATCCTTACATTTTTCCAGCAATCCTGTAATGTTAAGAATCCTGTTACCCACTGATGGAGATGTGCCTCATCTCTTCGGGTCTTTAGACTGCAACGGTAGAAGTTACCAAATATAGGGACTTTTATACGCCACAGACCCCAGCTCCAGACTCGAGATGTATCCAGAACGTTGACGGTATATCAGCACAAAAACAAATACATTATGAAGCCTGGGCACAAGTGCGGCCCTTCCCCTAATACACCTACCATTTACCATGAGCGTGTACTTGTTCTCTGGTCGTGCATGAACTAAATGGGGAATGAGAGGGGTGTGCGAGTTGCCGGAAAAAAGGGGGACATAGGGGCAAGTTGTAAAAGAGTCCATAGGGTGAGCACCTTGTACCTCCTTCTCTCAGCCCTCCTCCTGCCAGGTTCAGGGGAATAATGTATAGTAGCTACAATCGGGTCTTGAGGATTGGCAGAGACAGCCAAAAGACAACCCAAAGACTTGACTAAACAAATTCTTCATGTCTTCACCAAATCGGGTATTCAAACATGAGTCATCGTTTAGCACATGTGTCTAAAAGCATGCGACGTAGGCAAAGTGGATGCTTTTTAGATATATCAAGTTGAATTTGTTGTTGGAAAGCCCAAAGCTACCATTGCCCTTCCTACATGGTCATGAATGCCTACTTCAGAAGGAATGCTCTCTTTAATACAATAATTTATATAGGATGCAAAGATGGGATTATGCAAGTATGGATCACCAATGGGGTGAACAGCTACTCTGACCAACTAATGGCCTTTATGTGATAACATTTCAACTTGAGCATTCTCCTGATATCCAAACCACGGTAGACCAATCTATGCATCAAACGAGGAGGTTGCAGAAAGGTATACAAAAGCATATCTAACTTTAAAATGAAACTGAAATCACACTTTTTGGCAAGAAAGAGGAATGGGACCTCCGGGCCAAACTGCTCAGTGAAACCTTATTAGGGCATGCACCCGGCCGTGGCTGCAGCTCATCTGGTGAAAATAACTGCTGGCAGAAAATAAGCATTTAGTGAACATTTTAATATCACTGGTCCAGCAGTGGTCTAAATGGCTCATGAGCCAAAGCCAACATAACCAGGTCACAATCCCCAAATTGGATAGGATCTTCAAACTGTGGCTAACAAATGTGAGTGTAAAGAAAATACTAAATACCATTTTCTTCTTTTTATGCACTTATCAGATTTACCCAGTTCTGCTGCCGTAAACACAGCACTTGCTGGCTGCACTACCCCTGTTTATTGCTCCATTATCTATTTATTTGTATTATCGGTTTCTTCTCTGCTCCACACTTTCCACTCTCCCCCTTCCATGCACTGTTCCTCCTTTCCCATGCACGTTTTCAATGTCACTGGGCCTAGTAAGATCGTTTTGTTCACCCCTGTTCCCCTCCCTTGCCTTGTCGCGCTCTGAAACACTTGTGTACGAGCGCGATACAAATAAAATAGATCATATTTTTCAGACTGCATACATCTAGACCCATAAGAGATGAAAGTTTCTACCTCAAAATACCATTGCCGAAAAATAGAGATAATTTTGTGACTATGACAAAGGGTAATACTCTTTGTAAAGGCTCCATTAACTGAACCTGAGGTTCTTGCTCATATGCTTAGGTGTGGTAAATTCGTTCATGGCTGCCTAAAGAAGCACGATGTTCTTGCAAGATAATCCAAGATGTTCACATACTGTTTATGAGTCAGACCGTAAAGCTCAGGCATGAAAAGCAGCAACACAAAACTAGACCACATTGTTCAGATAGATGACAGTAGGAACCCCCAAAAGGAAAGGTTAAGACCTCCTACATTGTATTGGGCCAAAATGACAACAGAATCAAGATTTCCATATTCCGCATGCCATTGGGTATGCGTGGGATTTGAATAGAGGAATCAGTCACTATAGATGGCTCAGTGGCTACCAAGTTCTTGTCCAGCAGCTACCCCTGTGGCTCATCGGCCCGATTTGCTGAAATAGAACAAGACAGCTGTCGGAAAAGGAAAGCATCTTATCCGATGGAATATAAAAGTATGTTCCAGTTGAAGGAGGTTTAGGGTGGATAGGTTACCTCCAGTGACCAATGGGGTGTGGATCATACCCAAAAACATAGGAAACATCTGTGAAGGCGACTTCTGGAGTAAGGAGTAGGTGAAAGCAGGTACTCCCACCAGCAGTGCTGCATCTGACGTACGAGTAGTTTACTCCGCCATTTGGGAAGTGGGGAGAAGGAGATTTTAGAATATATGATTTCTCCTGGAAAAGCATCTACAGATTAGTCAAAACTACAAATGTTGCACGTTTGCTTAGTAGCTTAGAACATGAAAGACTGGTTTCTTGTATTTGTTAACTTTCAAATGCCATTTAGTGCAAATTATTTAGCGTTGATAAACTTATTTACAAGAATAACTTGGAATTTTAGTAAAAAACATGAGATTGTGAGTGGGGGCAGGGGTCTTTTTAATGAGTCCACACAGTGTGGCACAATAATTCAATTTATACAGTCATGTATAAAAATACATTTATTTATTATAGGCCTTCTGAGCACACTGGAAAATTAACCTGACAGGAAGTCTCGCACAACACTATGATACAAATATGCGCAGTCACCATAGGTTCCAATATAAATCAAATAACTTAGTTAGGAAAAGCAGGTAAGTATTTTAGATGCAGTCAATGATGGAACCAGATCACAAATCAATAACCCAACTTAAGAAGTCCAAACACTAAGATAAACGTGGCCTTGTGCCCAAAAGTAACAGAAGCCCCAATGTTTCTCACCAGTCTCTCTAGGTAAGTTAAATAAGGTTTTGCTGGTGATAGTTTAAAAGTTCCACAACAATTTTACCAGCAGCAATTGTGTGTTTTCTTTTATTCCAGACCCACGGCTAACTCAGGGGCAGGATACTTGACCCAGGTTCGACAACCAAATGGTGATTGGAATGAAATAAGGAGACAAAAGGTCTTGTTCCCAAGGTTACCCTATGAAGGACAGGGAGGAAGGACAGATACACAATGTTTATTTAACCACCTGACTCCGATTTTCCCAAATGACTTTGTGGATCACCTGGGGTTCGATCTTCTGCTGTTGGTTCCGGTGAGAGCTGCCCAGGAGTTGCAGGTTCAAGGATTCTTCCAGTGCAGCTACAAGATGCAACCTCCGTCGATGAAGAAATGCAAGAACCATAGATGCAGGCCTCTTCAGGACACTTCACAGGTTGGAGAAAGGCGAGTTCCAGCGACAGTCTCCCCGCACAGAAAACAACAAGCGTCCTTCCAGTCACGGCTCCAGGACAGGATCCATTGATGCTGAAACTTGGGGAGATGGTGACTTGTGGCACAAGCTGGAGACCACTTAAGTTCCGGACTCAAACCCGGAACTGCAACGCTTCTGGCGAGGTAGTCCACGTGAGAGCTGGTCACTCCACAGGACAGTCCAGGGACCCTTCTGAAGGCTCAGAAGGGCAGGATCCTTGAGGAGTCGAGGCTAGTTCGCTGCAGGTCTGCCGTGATCTGGAAGAGGAGCAGGGCTTCACCGGGCAGACTACTGAAAGGGATGCTGGGGCACTTCAGTAGTCTTTGAGGGATCCAATGATGATCTGAAGAAATGATTGCAGATGTATTCAAAATCAAAGCAAGTCCAAGCCGACCAGTGGTAAGGATCTGCACCAAACAGCCAGTAGTTGTCCAATCGGTGATAACTACTTGTTTCACATAGGAAAGGAAAGGAAAGAAGGAAGGAAGGAAAGAAGGAAGGAAAGAAGGAAGGACCTTCTCTCGTGGAGAGCCATTTTAGGGCAGTAGCCATATGCAGTAAACGCGAATGTGCACACTAAAAATAATACAAACGTGGTAAAAAATGAATCTGCTGCTACCAGCTTGTCCTTAAGCACACATATAACTAATGAAATATCCCAAGTTTAAGAAGCTACAGTGATACGAAGTATTCCAATTGCACTGTACTTCTGTACTTTAAGGTGTTGTGTGTAATGTTAAAAAGTACCAGAATTCAAAAGGGAAATAGGACAAACCAATGATCAAAAGGTATGAAAGACAAGGGAAGCCATATCAAGGAACCTCAGGCTACCCTCTCCCACATGTCGCTCAGTTGCAAAAGACTAAATAACTGGTGGCAAGAGATTAAACAATGTATCTTTTTAGTAGAGAATATGGAAATTAACCATTCAAAGGAGGGTATAATAATAACCTCCCCCTATGACAAATGCAAAACTTGCCAAGACATGCGGTTATGGATCAAGAAAAGACTTATGCTCACAAAAAAGCAGTTTAAAACACTGGAAAGAACGTTCACTTGTGAGTGGATGCCGGCTAACAGAAATCGCCCCTCAAAAATATCAGCAGACCAATTACAGATAAAGGAGAAACATTCAATGCCATCTGGGGGATTTCATGGAACTCTATCATCGACTGGCATTAAACAGCACATGTGTCCAAAGGACACCACTAACACATCAGTAAACAACTGAAGACTGTCTTGGGAGATGAACACTTAGCTATGTTACTGTTTGGGAAAGAGCAATGAAATCTGGGAATAAGACTTCGAATTCGGCTAACTGCAATGCAACAATTTCAAATGACAGCAGTAACACAAACAATATAGATGATTTTACATACAATTAAAAGTTGCAAAATAATAAAATACAATATCTCCCCTCTCCCTTTTTTTAACCAAAGAAGGTTGAATAAGTACTTTTATATCAACTTGTTTGTACCCGGATACCTTGTGCTGGGTTTAGATAGATATCATATCTACACACTTTTAGTTCAGTGAGGATTGTGAATGTTAGCATGTGCCACACTGAGATGGAATTCTTAACTTTAGCCTGCGTCGCATCTAGATAGAAATGTGAATGTTAGCATGTGCCACACTTAGATGGAATAGTGATATTATAGCAAGCATCACACCTAGACATAATTGCAGGGACAGCAATGCCAATTAACCATTCCACTAACAATTTCACCCCTCTGCATACACCCCTGACACTCTAACCGAACACAACCACAAGCCTACAGCACATCAATCCGCACAAACTTCACTACACTGCAACAACAAAACAAACCACACAGACTCGCACAAGAGCACACGACGACTACCGACGGTAAAAGACCCCAAGCCCAGCCAACGGAACCACCGGGCTGAGGCTGCCAACAGCATATCACTGCTCTCTTCCACTTTTCTAGCTTATTCCCACTAACTTACGGCCCCCCCCCCCCCCTTCCCTTTTCAGAGCCGCCAGAGCACCAGGGGACCACTCCGGTGGTGATAGTGTGTGGTACAAATATCCTTTAACATTAAAAGTGGTCAGCCGACACGTGTTTCGACCCCTTAGGGTCCTTTTCAAGGCTGGTTTATATACAGACAGGTGTATTGGTGAGTAAGTGAGATATAGTGAAAGCGATAAGGAGTAAACATGATTGTAGTACATTCATTTATATTAATTATGTTTGTATTTACAAATTGCAGACCTGTTTAAATACATTTTATAGTGTATACATAGTAATATAATAACGGTTTATCGCATTTGTTAGCATATATAAAGTTCATTAGGTAGTAAGAGAGCGAGTTAACCGTACCAAGGGAAAGAAAGGGAAGGAAGAGAGGTAATTGGGTTAGAGTGTAATCTAACGGTACATATTCGTACATTGGGTGCCTCCTTGAGGCGTATTAGATAGTATTTGTTGAAGTTAAGCCTTACCTAGGGTTTGGTCATTTAGGTGCCACATCTTTAGAGCATGGTATGTAAGTATTTTACGATGGCCCGTTAGGGCCTTTAGCTGTGGAGAAAGCCAGAGTGGAGTTAGAGAACTCTGAGAGCTGGTGAGTGTGCTTGGTGCATAGCTTGGCAATTCCAATTATCAAGTGTGTGTGTGTATTGACTTGAGTTTCTACTGTGTCCCATTGTGTGCATGTTCTTGCTTGTAAGTGTTTAAACCATTATAGGCCATTGAATCCTGCTGTATTAGCGCACCAGTTGCTTCTTTCATGGGACCATACGGTCCTCTGTCTGACCAGCGATAATTGTTAGATAACCCCCGTGTGAGCGGTTGTTCTACCTGACAATTTGGCATATCTCTATATATTCCTGCTGTTGTTGTGATGGGCCTATAGGCATAGAGAAAAATGTGTATATACCCTGTTGCAGTGTGCTGTGTTGCTGGGTTAATTTTTTCTGGGCCACTAGTGGTCCCATCATGGCTCCATCATGGCAGTGACAGTGGGTTCAGGAACACTGCTGGCCTCAGCGCTATACTTGTTTTCTATATAGATAGGCCTTCCTTGCAAGTTCCATATAAAGCCCCCATTGCATTCTCGGAAGTGGCTTTCCTAAATATGTCAAGTGCTAGATGCTTTGGATAGTGTCTCCCAGTTTGTGCGGGCTGGTGCAATGTAAAGTGATGGTGATCCGTAAAGAGAGTAGGAGGGTGCTCGTATGCTAGGAGTGTTCATTTTAAGAGCATACCAACAGGTGGTACCAAAGATTTGGCGTACATATTCTAGTTAAAGTAGGGTTGGCGTACCTGTAAGGCGGTTTAAGAGCGCTGATGTGATTGTTTCCTCCGGACGGCGTGGACTGGGAGTGGGGGATTCAGGCTTAAATGCCTGTGTACTAGTTGGGCGGTTCGATCTATATCGCACATGCGCATTGGTTCAGGGCTACAGACACTTTATTTCCCATGCATGCTCTTTTCGGTATGGTCGACGTGCAGTGAATCAACAGTGCGTTTTGGGAGGCTATTCCTTGGCTTGTGCGCATCCTGTTAACGGTTTAAAGGAACCCAACGGCTTGTCCCTGTCTTCTTGCTTACAATAGTTTACCCTGTTTGTTCTTACTTTGTGAAGTAGGAAGCGCAATCATGATGTGATGGAGAGGCATGTGGAAAGTGCACAAACCTGGGAGCAGTGCATGGTGATAATGCCTGCACACACTAACCTGGAGAACGAAAAGCAGAAGCATCGGGTGTCACTCAGATTAGTTGTCTTGAGGAGGACTTTGAAGAAAAGATTGTTAAAAATAAAAGACAAAATGGCTCATGATTGTTTATGTTTATTTTTGTCATGTGCAATAAAGTAGGGTTGATAAAGGGAACCTGCACAACGCTATGAATCTCTTTACACATCCCCACTATAGAGAGAATGATTAATGACACAGTCTGGGACAATTAGAAATAATGTATCTATTAGTCCAGTGCAATGCAGTGTGGACGAGGGGGTCCTTGCTGGATTTTACACTGCTGCAGCTTGGAACCTCTGGAGACCTAATGACAAGGTTTGGAGTGCTGCAGAAACTTGCTTAAGGTACCTCCTCTTGTCAGGGTCACCGCAGGGGCCTAATTAACTGATGCCTGCCAGTTAAGTGCCTGGGTTCAAGCACATCCACTGACAGACTGGCCTGACGCCTGCTCAAAAGGCAATACAGACTCTTCATCTGTTCGTAGAAGAGGGCCCATACACAAGACTGCATCTCTGGGGCCACCAATAACACGGCTGAACTGTTCAAAATCTGCAAGGTATTTGCCAATCCTACTGCAGTCTCCACTTCTCCTTTGCTTTCCCAGGCCCTATGCACTGCACTGGCCACCCACTTCACAACCAAAACTCAGGATATCTTGTCTCGTCTCTCCTCTATTCCCCTCCCTCCTCCCTCACATGCTTTTTGGCCTCCCTTGCCCCCCCTCTCCCTTCCCCTCCTACTGTCCTTTTTCTCAACCATAGCACGGAATGAGGTTTCTAAACAAGTCTGCTCTATGAAAGTCTCCTTCGAACAGGTGCTCCCCTGCTCCTCCAGAACTATGATAGACAACATTGCCTCCCTTGCTCCAGCCTTGATTGATTTCTACAATCACTCCTTTGTCACTGGCTCCTTCCCTCTACCCCTCAAGCACTTCCTTAAAAAACCTTCCTCTCCTTAAAAAGCCTTCTGCCAGGCAAACTGCCACCGTCCATCCATTACCCCCTTCCTGGGCAAACTCTTGGAGAAGTTAGTCATCTCCCACCTATTCCACCACACTGAATCGGTTGGTTGTCTCCATGACCACCAATCTGGCTTCAGAGCAGCCAGAGGCATGGAAACTGCTCTCATGAACACCAGTGAAGACTTGCTCTGAAATCTCGATTCCAACTCCCCCTCCGTTCTCATCCTTCTCAATCTTTCCTCTGCATTTGATACAGTCAATCATGCCACCATTATTATGCGGCTCCGTTATACCCTTGGCATCACAGACCTGGCACTGGACTGATTGACATCCTCCCCATCGGACTGATCTTCCCAGGTTCAACTGGGCCCTTTCCTCTCCTCCACCACACTTATCCACCTGCGGCATCCCTCAAGACTCTAGCCTCTCGCTGTGGCTCTTCAACATCGACCTCGCCCCAATGGCACACTTGATCTCAAACCTTCTCTCCTCAGATCCAGTGTTATGCAGCTCTCTTTCAAGCTTCCCTCCAGGTCCTCCTCTTCTTCATCTGTCATTCCTGACTGTGACTGCTATTTAGGCATGGTGCGCCGCTAACTATCTCTGCCTTAATGCCAGTAAGACTGAGATACTTCTCATTGGTAGCCATGGTCCCTCCTACACTCTAGTCGCCCTACATGGGACCCCTCCCCTCACCTTCTTGTGAGGCAAAACATCTCGGCAACTTGGACTCCTCTCCACATATCGCAAAACCTTGCCAAGAAGGCCCACTTTTAGCTGCACTGCCTCAGAGGCATTCTCCCCTTTGCTCGCCTTCCACCAGAAACTGAATGTCTCCAGAGCTCTGATCCTCTCCAAGCTGGACTAATGTAACAGCCTCTTCCTTAAACTACCTTTATCCTTCCTTCACACCCTTCAACTAATCCAGAATAGGACTGCAAGATTTATCTTTGGCCTCAAGTCCAGGGACTGCTCGTCTCCAGCCCCAACATCTCTCCACTGGCTCCCGGTGGCTGCGAGGATCAAGTTCAAGACTTGCTGCAACATACACAAGGCTTTGTGGGGCCTGGGACCTTGCTACATCCAACTCTCTCTCCCTAAATACCTCTCCGCTAGGGCCCTTTGGTCTTCTAGCTTCAACTCTCTGCAGATCAGATGCTTTTCCAAGCAGAGATTGGGAGGTAGATCTCTCTCTTCGGCAGAAGCCTCCCTCTGGAATGGCCTCCCTGCCCCTCTCAGACTTCAGCTGGATCACCTTACGTTCCAGAAGCTTTTCAAGACCCCCCCCCCCTTTCTCTTCTCCCTTGCCTCTCCCCCTCCCCTGCAAATGCCCCCCTCTGCAATTGACTGGCTGCCTAGCCCCTCTGAGTCGTACAGGGCACCAGACCTTCCCCACCCAGTCTACCCCAGCACTCTGTCTCCCTGCCCCCTCTGCCCCCACCTGCACTTGCCCTTCTGGGCCTCTTCCGCTGACTAGCCTAGCAGGGTATGCATCCCCACAGAGTCTGGCCCACCCCTGTCCTCGCACTTAGAATGTGGTCCTCACTACCTGCATCCCATGGCACTTGCCCACCTGAACTCCCCTTAGCACTTCCCTACCCCTAAGGGCCCTCTTCTTCCCGTCCTCCTCCCCCATGCATTTTATGCATCCACCCTACCCCCAAATTCCCTCTCCCAACCTAGCTAGCATTATCCCTTCTGCCCCTACCGGCACTTCCCCCATTCCCCACTGCCCTCCTTCTTGCACTTCTTGTTACTGCACTTGCACAATCCAAATGACACAAGGCCTAGTAGGACCGTTATTGTCGTTTTCTTCCCAGTCTCTCCCTCCTTTTGTGTTGGTTGGCACCTTGAAACACCATTTGCTCTACTGGCGCTTTATAAATACCCAATAAAATAAGTGGATCGTCACTACATAATAAATAATAAATGAATAAAGGCTCAAGGCAAATTTAATTGCATCAGCTACACACTTGGTTGAAAATGAAGGCTCTGTTTTCAGTTATTACTGATTTTTATATATAAATAAAGATAAAAATCAATTTGCTGCCTGTCAATTTGCGTAAAAAAAAAAAAAGACTAAAACAGATTAACTCATCCTTTGCTCCCAATGTCGTCAGTCATGCCTTGCTATAAGGAGCTGAAAAGTGCCTCATGAGCAGATGAAGCGGAGAACCTAAGAGTAGGCACCCAATCTTATCTTTTATTTTAATTTTATTTTTTGTTACAGTCAATATGCGACTTCAAAAAAGAAAAATTTCACTTCATAAACTTTACATTGTATCAAAGTTAGAAATACTAAAAAAAAACAAGTCTGGATGTTAAACAAACTTGCTGACCAGATTTACCTCTCAAGAAATAAAAAACTTCCCATGTCAACAAGGTTTCATAACCTAAGCTCATTCTTTCCCAAAATGTCTGGGTTGCGAGCCACCAGATCTTGATAATGTCTTTACCCTCAGATCTCAAGTGCCATGACAGACCATCATGATATGTCAGAGGGTCTGGATGTCAGTATTTCCACAGAATGTACAGAAACTATCAGCATATTGATCCTTATGTCTAACAGAAAGAATCTCTCTGGTGGGTAAGAGATTGAGGCGAAACCTAAGAAAATCAGCTCTACAGCTTGAGCTGGAAAAGTGCCTCAAATAACACAGTAAGAGACCTTGTGGTTTATTGTATGGTGATAATGACTGAAATAACATGGTACTGCTCACTTCAGCAATTGTTCTTATCCAGTACATTCTTCTCAACATTTTTTGATATACATTGGATTACATATCAAGTCATCTTCCACACAATCACAGTCCCGGAGGATTCCAAGGGCATAGGATCTTAAACCACCCAAAAACAGTGTAAAGCTCTCTTATAACAAATCTTTCAGATCTTCATACAGTTCAACCGGGGTACTAAAATCAACCTGTACAGTGAAATTACCCTCCACTGTACATGAAAGCGCCAAGACTGGAGACCAAACTCATACCTTAGACAGGCTATTGGCAGGCTCTGAGGGAGACTGAGGGCAAACTTCCATAATTTAACTTGCACCCTGGCCCAGTCCAGCGTTTTTATTGCTGGATTGATATCTAGACCTTAGATGAGGAAAGGGATTGCCTTACCGATGTAAAACTTTGTCAGGGGCACCAAGTACAATTTGCAGTAAACATTTATTTTCTTCATTTGGCAACCCAATTGAATAAGTTTACCATGCATTGTTGTCCTTACATATACCTGCGAAAGAAAAGACCACTGTGACGCTCACCTGGTATCCACGGGGGCACCACACGATGCTGGATGGAGGTCTAAGCGCTATCCCGGACCCCTTTCTGCTTGGTTATGTGCCAGACGTTGGGGAGCGCCTATAACAGGAGAATGGAGGGTTAAGATACTGGTTCTGTGATGGGTGGACTCCCACCACCTCCTGGTCCAAATCCCCTCCCTTGGGGTTATTGCTCACCTTAGGTATTTGTGCGTTGAACTCTCCGTCCTGCGTCTCTGTGCAGGGCCAAGTGGTTGGTGCGGGCATTCCGTGGACCTAGTTGCTTCACTGGTCCATGTGCCCTTATGTCGGGTCCAGATTGGCTGTGTCTCTGACTCTGCTTGCTGTCTTCCAGGTGAGTTATAATGTCTTTTCCATCTTTATTCTGTCTCTTTCCCTCCGTTTTCTGTCTTCTCGGCGTCTTGCTTCACTACGCTGTTCCCTAACAATGTCTCTTTGTTTTCACAGGGATGGTTGCGATCTCGGAGTTGCCGGGATGATGGCGAAGACCACAGTGAGTTATTGATGCAAAGAGCACTGCGCTGTTTATTGGTGTTAATTGCCAACATGTGTTCTCTTCTCTTCTTTGTACAGGTTGCAGTGATGTTCCGCAGTGATTAGCGATCGAAGCGCTGCTTGCCCAGGTAAGTGCTTTGTTAATGCTGACCTTGTTCCTTCTCCCTTGCAGGTTGCGGCGAACTCTGGAGATGGGTGAGGTAGGCGAAGTGCAGGATGGATTCAAGGCCGGTTACTTCACAGGTAAGCGTTCTTGCTCGCTAATGCTGTTCTTGTTCTTCCAGGTTATTAACGGAATCCGGATCTAGGGCTTCAGGATCGGGCCGACGGAGAAGCAGAGGAGCAGTAGCTGGACACGGTGAGCGTTATGCTGCAGGAGTGCAGAACAACGCAAAGCATGTTCTGCTGTTTGGGTGTGGTTTAAATAGCCCAGGTAAAGTAGTTCCAGGCCCAGCCACACCCAAAACACTAGACCGCATGGCTTGGTTCTAAAGAACGGAGCTGTGTAATAGGCCTCCATGTTGAATTAAGAACCAAAACTGGAATTGCTTTGTTCCTGATGTTGAGCCTGGCGCCAAAGGCACCAGGACTGACTCCATGTATGTTTCTGATGGAGTTTTAAGGCCCTTGGGGCAAGTGTGAAGGGCTTTAGCCCCACTGCTACCAGGGGGCTGTTCTACTTGAGGGGGTCAGAGGCATGGATCGTGACAACCGCACTTTGAAACCCAGATACAAAACTTCATTAGCCACCAGTATTACCTCGCCAGTTAGCCACCAACTAAAGGGGGCAACTGTCTTATTGGAAGATTGAATACAACTATTCTGAACTAATCCTTGCATACTCCAAGGCCCCCAACAATCGCTGGAGTCCCAATGGAGTATTATTCAAGCAAGACAATGTCATTGGCGTAGGATTGCCCCCTTTAGTTGGTGGCTGTTGACCTCCCCATTCATAATTAGCCCCTCCGCCGGCAGGCGGGAACGCCGGCCTCTCAACAAAGGCCCGCACTAAGGCCCCTGTTCGCCTCCGGAGCCTTGGAGCCAATGTCTACTCGGACCTCTAATCCATTGTGAGTAGAGGGGTTACCCTCAGTCTACACTACTGTGCTTTCTGGTATGTCTTCTGCTACTCCGCAATCACATACATTTAGACTCGGTTTTTCTTCACCTCGATAACTGTTTGCTACATACACTTATGCCGCCAACTCTGTTGCCTCTTTGCGTTACTGCCACCTCTCATTAGTTCAGTCACTTTCTGCCCCTAATGTGGTATGTCTCATGACTGATACTGGCTGTGCCCTTTGGTCGTTAACCAACCACTGCAACTGTGTTGTGCCTTATGGTCATTAACTGACCACTGCCATTGTGTTGTGCCTTATGGTCTTTAACTGACCACTGCAATTGTGTTGTGCCTTATGGTCATTAACTGACCACTGCCATTGTGTTGTGCCTTATGGTCGTTAACCGACCACTGCCATTGTGTTGTGCCTTATGGTCTTTAACTGACCACTGCAATTGTGTTGTGCCTTATGGTCATTAACTGACCACTGCCATTGTGTTGTGCCTTATGGTCTTTAACTGACCACTGCAATTGTGTTGTGCCTTATGGTCATTAACTGACCACTGCCATTGTGTTGTGCCTTATGGTCGTTATCTGACCACTGCAATTGTGTCATGCCCTATGGTCGCTAACTGACCACTGCAATTGTGTCGTCCCTTATGGTCGCTAACTGACCACTGCAATTGTGTCGTGCCTTATGGTCATTAACTGACCAGTGCTACTGTGTAAATGTCATATGGTCGCCCTCGCTCTCCCTACCATACTACGCGCGCTTAGACTCTACCAGGTCAACATGCCCCCCACCAACAGTCTAACTACTGCAAACTCACCACTGTACTCTTTCAGTACACTACTGACCAGACTGCTGCCTACCCTTCTCATCCTTATACTGCACCCTGGCTGCACCGCACCATACCACACCACCACCTCTATTTACTACTCTTACTTGCATCTTACCTCAACTATGCCATCCCACACTCACCACACCAACCCTTATCTTAACAACCCAGCCCTCTGGATCCAGCACTTCGCCACCAGACCTTTACCTAACCTACCCTGCTCTATCTCCTTGAGAAATGCTAGACTTGGCTCGCGTCTCACCCACGCTTCCCATCACTCAGCTCACCGCATCAAACTGCCTCTCCCTCTGTCACCACCTACACTTTCACCTAATCTACCACCATCTTCCAACTCCCCTAACTTAAACAACATCAAAGGCGCGCTAATCAACGCCAGATCACTCCCGGCTCACGCCCTAGAAGTAGCTGACTTGATCCTCAACCTTGACCTCGACTTCTTAGCAATCACTGAAACCTGGCTCCACCCAGCTTCAGGTCCTCTTCTCTCCCTCGCTATCCCTCCTGACTACAACATTATCAGACATGACCGTAATTCCATCCAATCTAAAGGAGGTGGCATCGCCATCATCCACAAAAACGCTTTGAACTTCCACCTCTCAGCCACACATCACTCCTCCACTCTGGAAGCACTGACTGCTAAACTAGCTCTCACACCCAACCATTCTATCACCTTTCATCTACTCTACCGGCCACCCGGCCCACTATCTACCTTCGCGGAGGACCTCTCCAACATCTTCACACACAGCACCAAAGTTACCTCCCAGGTTATGATACTGGGGGATTTCAATTTAGGCCTCAACGACCCCAAGGACACCGCTGCTTCGTCTATTGACAACATCCTCACTAATGCTGGATTCACTCAGTTCCTAAACCAACCTACCCACAACAAGGGCAGAACCCTTGACTGGCTAGCCGCCCTCAACTGTCCCATCAACATCACCTCCAACCAACAGTGCGCCTGGACAGACCACAACTTAATTACATTCAATATTGAGTCCAAACCTATCAGCCTCCCTCACAACATTGCCCCGGCTATGGCCACCCGTAACAAACGCAACATTACCTGCGATAGACTCCTACCCCTCCTCCTTCCAGCTCTTAATGTTCTGGATCCATCATGCTCTGACCCTACGGCCCTGGTCGACACCTTCAACCGGGCCATGCTTACAGCCTTAGACACCATTGCACCCTCGAAACTGAGAAAATCCAAACCTCGAGCCCACCTAAACTCCTGGTTTACTCCCCATCTCAGAGCACTACGCAAAGAAAAACGAATTGCAGAATCCCACTGGAGAAGCAATCACTCTCTAGCTAACAAATCACGCGTACTCCTGGCCACCCTTAACTACAAGGAAGCTATATTCCAGGCAAAAAAAGACACATATAACAAACGCATCGAGCAAGCCAAATCTAACACCAAAGAATTGTTTAAAATTCTAAAAGAACTTGAAACTCCTGTTACCCCACCTGACACATGTACCAAAGATAGCACCTGGTGCTCCAAAATCCAAGAAGCTCTCCTAGGTAAGATTGCCACTCTCCAAATTAAAATTAACAACAAACAATCTAGCCTTCAATCCAACCCTCTACAGATCCCTATACCTACCACAAACCCCTCTATCACAGACTCTCTGACTCCTTTTAGCTTCTCTCCACTCTCCAAGTGGAAAAGATTATCACTAGCCTTAAACCGTCCAATTGTCAGGGTGACCTCTGTCCTGCACCTATTATCAAGGAAGCTGCTCACGACCTAGCACCTTTCATCACTACGCTCATCAACTCCTCCTTTAGCTCTGGGATTGTACCGGACAATCTTAAGGATGCATGGGTCATCCCGCTTCTGAAAAAACCTACCCTCGATCCCAGTATACCCACAAACTACAGACCAATTACCACTGTACCTTTTTTACTAAAAATCCTCGACCGCGCGGCCTACCTACAAATTCAGGAATACCTTGAATCTAATAAACTTCTGGGACTCAGGCAATCAGGCTTCCGGCCTCGCCATGGCACTGAGACCGCCCTTATTGACTTAAAAACGCAGATCGAAGATCTCAAAGACAAAGGCAAACTGGCATTATTACTTCTCCTGGACCTCTCTGCTGCTTTTGATCTCGTCAATCACAAAATTCTCTGCCATCACCTCAAATCAGCCGCACACTTCTCAGAAAATGCCGCCACTTGGATCAGATCCTTCCTGGATAATAGATCTATGCGTGTATTCTCCCCACTTGCGGCCGCACCACCCGCTCCGGTCGCCTGTGGTGTGCCTCAAGGGTCTTGTATCTCGCCCACGTTATATAACGTGTTTACCAAACCCCTTTTCGATATTTTGGATCACTTGGGCGTCACGTATACCAATTACGCTGATGACACACAGATACTCATCCCCATCACAGGCGATTACACAACTGACTCCCTTGCCATTAACGCCATCTACCAGGTCATCCAAGCGTGGATGGCCCAGCACGGCCTCTGCCTAAATGATGAAAAGACAGAGCTCCTCATTCTTGGTTCACCACAAAAACTCACTAAACTTAACCCTGCCTTCAAGTCTTTCACCATCGATGGGAATACCATCCCGATTGCTAAGGACACGAAAACCCTTGGGATTTACATCGACTCAACCCTATCCTTGACTAGACAATCCAACGCAGTCTCATCTGCAGCAGCGCTTACTTGCAAGCTCATCACCGCCTGTCGCCCGTTCCTAACCACTGCCAACTGCGTAACCTTGGCCAGGACCCTTGTTCTATCCAAGGTTGACTACTGTAATGCCCTCTATCTAGGTACTAATCTCCGCAACTTAAATAAGCTACAAATTGTCCAAAACAATGCGATCAGAGCGGCCCTTAACATTCCTAGGCGCCAGCATATATCTGACACCAGGCGCAACCTGCACTGGCTCTCTATCCCACAGCGCATCTCCTTGAAGTCCTTGGCTCTCACACACAAATGCCTCCACAACCAAGCCCCTCGCTACCTGGCAAACAGATTCTCTTTCCACAATTCCACCAGACCTCGCAGAGCGGCCCAAGCCAACTGCCTTGTCATCCCGCGCTTTAATCTCCTAAGATCTGGTGGAACCAGCTTCCCCATCCTGGCAGCCAAACTTTGGAACTCACTCCCCAATGACCTTAGAGCAGAACCTTCCTTCCTGAAATTCAAATACCTTACCAAAGCATGGCTATCCGCCCAAGACTGCTAGCATCAGCTTACTGCCCTACTTGCACTTTGACCTACTCGGCATCCCTTATTAACTATCCTGTAAATCACTGCCTTATCGATATTCATTTGAATGTATATGTTGTAAATTTTGTAAATCCTCCTGTAATAATCTTGTAATACTCTGTCACATTGCCTTGTCATGCTTTCATCTTGTTGTAACTAAGTTAAGCGCCCGGATGCCCCTGGGCCTGGTGCGCTATAGAAATAAATAAAATACTAAAAAAATACTAAAAATACCTAGTTTAACTTCTCTGATCCAATCGTCGGATTTAACAGCCCACACTCAGATGGTCAGCCATGTCCACTAAGCATAGGTTAAAGAGGCAAGGAGCAAATATACATCCTTGCCTCACCCCCGTCTCAGTAGGAATTGATGCAGACAGACTGCCCCGATGGTCCAGCCGCACACGTAAATAAAAGCGTTCATGGAGCTCAACTATTATAGCTAATAGCGATGCAGGAAGACCCCACCGTCTGAGCTTCCGCCACAAGCGAGCACTATTTACTAAGTTAAAGGCCTGGGAGAGGACAATCCAGTCCCCGTACAGAGAGGGAAACACTTCGCTTTTAACCTGCTGGAAACTGTGCTCACAATTAAAGCATTTAAATATGTAGACAAATGCCGTTGGAATCCCATTTGGTGTTTAGAGAGGATTCCTCCATTCTTTGCCCAGAGTTCCAATTCTGTCAATACTATCCCTGCAAAGAGTTTGCGGTCTGTGTCCAGCAAGGAGATCGGGCGGAGGTTTGTTGGATCTGCCCGGTCTCCCTTCTTATAAAATCAGGAGAAATATCGCACCACACCACGACTCAGGTATGGACCTCAACCTGACAACCTCATTGAACAGATGGAACAATATGTGTGACCACAAAGGGATGTCCGATTTCAACATCTGAGAGAGTCCATTTGGCCCAGCCGCCCTCAAAGATTTCGCCATCAGCTCTTCTATGGTTTTCTGTGCGTTATTCAATTCCCATATGACTTAATTGGTAAATGTATCTGAGTCCCTAGCAGGTTCTGCATAAAGGGTTGAGAAGTGTTCCTGCCACACTGTCTCCTGGATAACATTGCTATGTAGACTACACTTGGTTGTATACGAATTGTTTGAGTCACAATTGCTCGAATGACAATTGACCTTTTCACAATTGACCGAATTGTGAAGGTCAATTGTTACATATATGCGGGGGGAAAACCCCCCACCAAAACCCCATATATCTCCAAACCGATATATGACAGTGCATTACTTACCATAAAAGCATTTCTGATGGTTGTATCTGCTTAGATTCACATGCTTTGCATAGGTCCGACATCCAGTGGTCACTGCGGAGTATTGCATTTTGTTTTTCGTAGTCGAAAAGGGACGTCGACAAGGCGTGTCTGAAACACTATCCCTATAGTGACGTGCGTTGTACCCACAATCCCTCACGCGTCGAGGTCCCTCTGTTTGTATTTTTCTGCCCTGAGGTAGCCTTCTAGACGTGAGTGAGTACAGAAAAGAGAGAGATATAAAGGAAGTCTATGTTCCTTCCATCCGAGCGGGGAGGAAGGGTGGGCGCATGTGAATCTAAGCAGATACAACCATCAGAAATGCTTTTACGGTAAGTAATGCATTGTCTTCTGATGTTTGTTAATCTGCTTAGAATCACATGCTGTGCATAGACTAGCAAGCAGTACCCGGAGTTGGCGGTGGGTTATGAGAAGGAACAGTAGAGAAAAGGTGTCGTAATACTGCCTGTCCCACCTGGGAGTCAGATCTAGAGTGTGCATCTAGACAGTAGTGTTTTGTAAAGGTGTGCACAGAACTCCAGGTAGCCGCTTTGCAGATGGACTCAAGGGGAACATTTGCAATGAATGCTATGGATGCCCCCGTGCCTCGAGTAGTGTGTGCTCTTGGCCTAAAAGGCAGTTCTCTCTTAGCAAGAGTATAGCAGAGAGTGATGCATTGAACAATCCATCTAGAAATAGTGGACTTTGAAACTGCATCTCCTTCTCTTCCTGCTGCCACCGAGACGAAGAACTGATTAGTCTTCCTCAGTGGTCTGGTTCTTTCCATGTAGAACATGACCGCTCTGCGTACATCTAGTGTGTGCAGAGTCCTTTCTCCCAAATTGGAAGGATTTTGAAAGAACGTTGGTAGTTCTATAGATTGGTTTACGTGGAATTTTGAAATACATTTCGGAGCAAACCTAGGGTGAGTGCGTAGAACCACCTTATCTTTGTGAACTGTAACGAAGGGGTCTAGAATAGAAAGAGCCTGAAGTTCACTTACTCTCCTAATGGAGGTGATAGCTATTAAAAAAGCAGTCGTGTTTAAGAGATGCTTTGTGCATGGGTTCGAATGGTGAGCCCATGAGTTTGGTAAGTACCACATTAAGGTCCCATCCGGGAGCTGGGTCAGCTATCGGGGGGTGTATTCTCTTTACTCCCTCCATGAAGGCCTTTATAACAGGGATCCTCCACCACGACACCTTGAGTTGGGAAGTGGTGTATGCAGAAAGTGCCGCTAGGTGGACTTTAATGGAGTTAAACACTAGACCTGAATCTAATAGGTGGGTCAGGTATAGCACAACATGTGTGGGAGAGCAGTCAATAGGGTTGATGCTTTTACTCCTGCACCAGATGACAAATCTTTTCCACTTGCTAGAATAGCAGTGGCGAGTGTTAGGTTTTCTGGCTTCCCTGAGGATGTCCATGCATCTTTGCGGGAGTTGTAGATGTCCGATGATTTCAGGAGCCAAGCTGCTAAGTTCATGTTCTGGGGTCATGGATGCAGAGTCCTGCCCTTGTCCTGAGACAGCATGTTGTACGGGCAGGGGAGTCTCACTGGGGGAGATAGAGACATCTCCATCAAGTGAGCGAACCAGGGCTGTCGAGCCCACATTGGGGCCACTAGTATCATGGTCACTTGTTCCTGGTGCATCTTGTGCACCACCCTGTTGAGAAGGGGAGTCGGGGGAAAAGCGTAAACAAATTTCCCTGACCATTGCATCGACAGACCGTTCCCCTTGGATTGGTTCTGGGGGTACCTGGAGGCGTAACTTAGGCATTGTGAGTTCTCCAGGGTTGCGAACAGGTCTATTTCTGGGAATCCCCATTGTGTGAAGACGTCGAAGACGATGTCTTCGTGCAGGCGCCATTCGTACTCTTCGGGCAGGGGGAAATCTCTGCTGAGTCTGTCTGCCAGCAGATTGAGTTCCCCGGGTACATGTAGTGACAGTAGGAACATGTCTTGTTTGAGAGCCCACTTCCATATATTCTGGGCCAGTTTGGACAGGCCTGGAGAGTGGGTGCCCCCTTGCTTGTTGATGTAGTACATGGCTGTGGTGCTGTCTGTAAGGACCATTACTGTCTTGCCTTGTAGGTGTTCCTGGAAGGCTTTTAGCGCCTTGAACACAGCTAGTAGCTCCAGTAGATTTATGTGTTTGGATGCTACGTTCGGAGTCCACACTCCGTGAGCAGTCTGATGGGATAGGTGAGCCCCCCATCCTGTGAGGGATGCGTCTGTGGTCAGAGTGGCTTCCGCCGCGGGTGTGGCAAAGGGTTTCCCTTTTTCCATGTTTTCCTTTGTCCACCACCGTAGCGAGAGAACCAAGGCTTGCGAGACCACTACTAGATCCTCCCATAGTCCGCTGGCCTGACACCACTGGCTGTTGAACAACTCTTGCATTGGGCGCATGCGCAGGCGCGCGTGAGGTACCAAATAAATACACAACGCCATCATTCCTAGTAAGCACATTGCTTTGCGTACCGTCACCTCTCGACCGGTCACATATTGAGGGATCTGAAACAGCATGTTTTGGACCCTCTCTTTGGAGGGGAAGACGAGGCCGTCCCTTGTTTGAATTAGAGCCCCTAGGAATTGCTTGATTTGACTGGGGTCTAAACTGGACTTCTTTTCGTTGATGGAGAAGCCCAACTGGAACAAAAGGTCTACCGTCTTTTGGGTATTGGAGATGCATGTTTCGTAAGAATCCCCTGTTATGAGCCAGTCGTCGAGGTAAGGGTAAACTGGGATGGACAACCTGCGCAGGTGGGCCGCTGCCACTGCCAGCACCTTCGTGAATACCCTTGGTGCTGATGCTATGTCGATGGGTAGCACTCTGAACTGGTAGTGTTTGCCTTCTATCATGAACCTGAGGTATCTTCTGTGCACTGGCAACATTAAAATATGAAAGTATGCATCTTTCATGTCCAATGTTGTCATGTAATCTCCCTGTGAAAGCAGTGGGATCACTTCCTGTAAGGTTACCATACGAAACTTTTGGGGTTTGATAAACTTGTTCGCTGGGCGCAGATCTAATACAGGGCGCATGGTTAGATCCTTTTTGGGTACAAGGAAGTACATTGAATAAATACCTTCCGTTACCTGAGATAGAGGCACGACCTCTATGGCTCCTTTTTCCAGCAGTTGTTGTACTTCTTGGAGAAGGATGGCAAGATGTTCCGGTGTCATGCGACGTCCCCTCGGGGGTCTGTAGGATGGGGAACTGTTGAATTCGATACAGTATCCGTGGGCTACGGTGGAAAGTACCCAACGGTCTGACGTTATACCCTTCCATGCAGGAAGAAAGGATGTTATCCGGCCCCCGACCGGTGTTGCATGGGAGGGGACGCGAATCTTCGCGTCACTTGGAGTTGTTGGGGGCTTGGGAGCCTCTGGGGGTGGATCCCCGACCTCTCCCTTTACCCCGGCGCTGGCCTCTTTGGCTTTACTGCCCACTATTGGTCTGGTAATTGGTGGCAGGGTACTGTTGATGCTGACTTTGTTGTTGTTGGCGTTGGCCACGAAAAAAGCGTTTGTTGCCATAGCCGCGTCTGGTAGTGGGCTTAGAGATTTGGTCAAGAGTCTTGATAGTATCGAACTCTTTTTTAGCCATCTCTAGAGCTTCATCCACCGCTTTTCCGAAGAGGTTAGAGTCTTCCACAGGTTTATTTATTAAAGACGTCTGTGTCTCCGGTTTAAACCCTGAGTTGCGCAGCCATACATGGCGTTTTAGGAGTATTCCCTGCACCAGGGAACGTCCCGCTGTTTCTGCCGCGTCCAGAGAGTTTTTGACAATGCTCTGGTTCACCTGGGTTCCTTCGCCAATAGTTGAAAGCAGGCGTGTACGTAATGGCTCCGGTGCTTCCTCTGCGTCCTTGCGCAGTTTGCCCCACTGCGCGTCTGCATAGATAGCAAGCAAAGAATTGTTGTTCGCAATTCTTGCTGAGAAGGCAGCCGAGGAAGTTACTCTTTTAGCAAGGTCATATAGCCTCTTGCCCTCCTTGTCAGGGGGTGCCTCACTGGTGGAAAGTGGTACCCCTGCCCTCTTTCTAGTATTAGACACTACCAGGGAATCAGGAATGGAATGTCCCCTAATGTAGAGCAGGTCTGAGGGTGAAGGAGTGAAAAGTTTTTCAATTCTTGGATTGACCCCTCTGATCAATGCGGAAGTAGACAGCGAAGGGATGATTCTTCTCTTCACTGAAGCGAGGAGGGGAATGGTCTGGCTGACCGGGGGTTTCTCTTTAATTACTTTTTCCACAAAGTCTAATTCTGGAGAGAGCTCCCCAGTGTCCAGTTCGAAATGTGCTGCTGCTCTGCGCAACAGGGCATTGAAAGTGGGCTGATCGTCAAATGGAGACGTGTTCCTAACCGGTGAATTGTCAGGAGGATTTAGGTTTAGGACATCAGTGTCGGAATATACTGATGGGGATTGCCAGGGGTGCGAAGGTCCTTCTTCTGGGTTTTCTCCGAAGCCTTCTCCTATAATGTCTGGCCTGTCTTCCAGACCTTCCTCCTGGTTCTGTCCCTCTTCATCGTCCATAAAATCATCCTCCTCCTCCAAGTATTGTTCCTCCCCAGTGAGGTCGTACACATCATGGAAGTCTGAGGCTGTGTCCTGCTGGGGATTGACTAGCCTCGGAATTTTGGCCCTGGGGTCCTCCTGAGGCCCTTCTCTAGTTCTCTTGGGAGTTTGAGAGGTCTGGGTATTAATAAACCTTTCCATCCTCTCCATACAGAGGTGGAGTCTTTCCATGGTTTCATGGGGTACCCCTGAGCGGTCTGGCGGGGGAAAAATAGAGTAATCTAGCTGAAAACGGCTCGACCTTTCCCAAAGCGTCGAGGAAAGTGTCCCGTCGCCCTCCGAAAACCCTTCAGGTGTGCTGGGTGACCCCCCGACTGAAGGGGGTAGTCCCTGCCTTTCTTCGGGCTTTTTCGGCGTGTCTTTCGACTTTTGCGTAGCGCTCGACGTGTCCTTCGGCGTACGCTTCTGGGCGTCGGCTACAGCGATCCTCGCCAAGCTCTCGGCGACTCGTTTGTCGGCGACTCGTTTGTCAGCAGAGGCCTGCGTTTTCGACGCTACGGGTGTCGATCGCTCTACGGCGGCATGCGCCTTCTGTTGATGCGCGCCAGCCGATGGTTTGGGGGCGGTGCCCTTATTTGCCGAAAGCCCAGTCACTGGTCGCGGCAGCGGTTGCGAGAGGGGCTTCGAACCCGAACGGTCCGAGGAGGCCGCCGGTGGAACCTGCGTCTCCTTGGGCGCTGATGCTCTCTTCGTCTTTGACGAAGAAGAGCCGTGGGTTGTGTGCTTAAGTGAGTTTTTGTGTTCGTCAATGTCGCCGGGGTGTTCATCCCCATAAGCAGGGCGTGAGCCGAGCCCGTCGGGGCCGGGGACAGACGACGAAGCGCGCGAACGCTCCTTAGAGGGGTTTTCGACTTCCGTAGCGGAGGTCGTGTTATCGCGTTCCTCGTCACTGTCGATGGTAGCAGCGGCGGGTGAACCTTCGGCCTTCGACATCGCGTAGGCCGCCCACCTTTTAACCCTACGGTCTTTTAGAGTTTTAGGCTTAAGAAGCCGACAAGCCGCGCAACCTTCCTCCTTGTGATCGAGGGGCAAGCAGCGGTTACACCGTGAATGCTTGTCCTTCCAAGTAAATTTGCCTTTGCAAAGCGGGCAAAATCTAAAGGGTGTCCTCTCCATAGCCGAGGCAATAAATCGTGATAACCACCCCAAGGGAAAGGAAGGGGAAAAGGAAAGGCATTCTCAGAAAAGAACCAGAGATGTCCCACGACCCCACTCTCCCTACTGTATATGGCCTGCGAGGCCAGGCCACGTGTTCGGCAACGCCGAAGGATTTCCTCCGCTCGTACCCTCCGTCGAAGATCTTGCTCGGCGGAGAACAGCTACACAACTGCGTCGAGGGAGGGATTATGTGTTTAATATTAATGAGAAACGACCAAAGATCGAGGAGATGAAATTTGCAATGTCTCTCGAGGAGCTCTGCGTAAAGGCGACCAGTAGCTGGGCGGAAAAAAACAATCTGAGGGACCTCGACGCGTGAGGGATTGTGGGTACAACGCACGTCACTATAGGGATAGTGTTTCAGACACGCCTTGTCGACGTCCCTTTTCGACTACGAAAAACAAAATGCAATACTCCGCAGTGACCACTGGATGTCGGACCTATGCACAGCATGTGATTCTAAGCAGATTAACAAACATCAGAAATATATATATATATATTTACGGTCAATTGTGAAAAGGTGAATTCGGACCCTTGAAATTAGGTCAATTGTTCATTCAAACAATTGTGTTCGAACAATTTGAGTAATACCCTACACTCACTAGTGCCCTCCACATTGATAAAAGACCAGAAAGTCCTGGAATTAGCGCTGCTAATCGCCATCTCTTCTCCATCCAGATATTTATTAAAACCCCAGCAGCCCCGGCTAGGGGCTGTCTGGGTTCAGTCCTGGCACCTTAGGCACCAGGCTCATAATAGAAATCAGACCTGGCGCCATAGGCGCCAGGCTCATAGACATTACTTACCTCAGGCAGACCATGCTGCAAATGAATCCAAGCCAACGTGAGGCCTGGATGGGACTATTTTACTACAGGGACTATTTTTTCACTCTGGTGTGGTTCTAGGGGACTTCTTACCTGAACTACTTTGGAGGCTATTTAAACCATGCCCGAACAGCAGCACATGCTTTGCGTTATTCTGCATCCAGCAGCGTAACGCTCACCGTGCCTGCAGTCAGCATCCAGTCTTCAGCCACGCCCGTCTCAAATCCAGAGCTCCTAGCAAAAGAGGAAAGAAGAAGGAGAGGTTAGAACACCGACATTATTTCAATCCTTACCTGATTCCGGATCCATCACATCTTCGAACTTGAAAAGGACATTATTTCTGCACGTGTCGCATCGCCAGCTGCAGCGCCACGCCATACTCTCCAGTCCTCACAGCATTTTTCGATCCGGCGCTGCCTCCATCATTTTCTTTGCCGAACTCCAGCACCTGGGGGAAAACAAAAGAAACAACAAGGTGAGCCAAGAGAGCCAACAAATACAATCTCTTACCACCATAGGCTTACCTGATTTACCACCAGAGGCATTACCCTTTAATACGCCCATCTTCATATGCCGCACCTATAAAGGGAGAGAAAACAACAAGTTAAACTCATGCAACTTTTTCCGGACAGTGTTTGGTAATACAGACTCTTACCTGAACGCCATCAGCTGCCTCCAGGCCATTTTCTTTTGAACCAGCTGCAATTCAACAAGGGAATGAAACAAGAGTGAACATCGGACATATTGAACTCTTTGAACTTTATAAACCCCAGAGTCACTATTCATCCAGAACTCCTCCAGCACCTTCAAACCAGTGAAGTAACTGGTATCTACGTGCCCCTGCATGCCATGCAGGATGGAGAGCTCATCGTTTAAAAACATAAGGTGAGGTTACTAAAAGGGGATATCAGAGGTGACAAGAGGGGAGAACGAGAACAGTGGGAGGGGGCCATCACTAAAATCCACGGGTAGCTAAATACCTTTCTTCACTTGCAGGAGAATACTTCTACGGATCAAGCAGATGAGATTAGGCGGGCCAGTCCAGACAGTCATCTGTTGCCTGCAAAGTGTCTTCAAAACCGGATCTTACTAAACTCCCAACTTCTTCCCTTCCCAGTTAAGTGTTTTACCTGCAAACTGCACAGATCTTTGACTTCTAATGTCTGTAATATCCAGTTGTCCCCTTTCTTCCGTTTGCGTGCAGATCTCATTTCGCTTAGTTAGCGGTGGGTCCAGAATTGGATTTGTTGATTCATTGTTAGGTAGGCTGGTTCTTGTGCGGAGATACTCTCCCCACCTTTTCAGGCACCTGGTACAGCACAGTATCATGCGCACCTGCAATGGCTCGCTGGGGTACTTCATCCATGGCTCCATTACTTGATCCAATTTGGGTGGATGCTATGGACCGCAGAGGAAGAGTCTTACCTCGTGGAACTATCAGTGCCAGCTTTTGACCTTTTTGGGCCATTTCTGTTTGAACCAGCACGCTGTGTTTCTTAAGTGCAGGACTTGATTCCGACAACCTGCCCCCAGAGCATTTGTCTTGATTTTTTTGCCATTGGCCGAACAGGTGACGGTCCCAGATATTTGCATGAATGTGCTTGATGATCAGTGATCTTTGGATTCCCTGACTACTTATGCAGGTGCCTGCCTCCATTGGCTGCTGGAAGCGTAATAACATGTACAAACTGTACGGTAGATGCCTTCTTCCTCTTTAAGACCTTCTGGTTCTTAATTTTCAGTTACTTATTGATTAATGGGATTTCGACCTCCTCACCCCTTTCCAAATGTTTTCTTTTTCCTTAGGTTTCTACCATTAGTCTTGCAGGGGTTGAGCCCAATTTCTTAGTCCACTGCCAGTGGAGTTTGGACTGGGGTGAAAATCCCCATGACTCGGTCTGTTTGGTCGTCACAAACTTGTACTAGGCAAATGAATTCTTCCATGACAGAGTCTGAGATTTGTGCGTCAACTAATACCCGAGACCGACAGTCCTAGCCATCAGTTTCCTTAGGCAAACGTCCACAACTAGCGATTTTACATCATCACTCAAAGAATCCACTGAGGCATACAAAGACAGCCATTTGTCCGGCAAATGCACTACGACCAATGACTGCTGTTTAATGTCTGTTTTTAATTCAGCAATGGAGTCAGTCAGAAGAGTTCACTGCAGTTTTCAACCCAACTATAGAGCTTTCACATTCACTCACTTCTTTTGTTAATTCTAACAATAATCCTGTGTGTGACTACACATCTCCACTCAACAGTTCAAACACATTTACTAAAGAGTTTAAAACAGTTTAGAGCAGTTAGGGTAGCGTTGCTTACTTCCTTATGGGCCTTGGGGGTGGGGCCACACCTGGACCCAGTGCAGTTTTGTCGAGGCTTTGCGGAGCAGCCCTGTCCTCCCCTTGAGGACCCAATAGCTGTGCTAACATGGGGTTCAAGGTCAAAGTAGTTTTAGGAAAAGCTTGCGCGCTAGTAAGATCCTTTATCCCCACCAAGGTTAATTTTGGGGAACTGATGTCACTGTCTCTCAAAAGGCAGCTATGGTCCAATGCGACTGTTAGGTCGCCCATTTCTAGTAAGTCTGCCTCTGCCAAACTGACATTTTCGTCTGGGAAAAAATATATTTAATAGTTTTCTTCATGGTGGTGGCCGTGAGCATTCCAGTCGCTTCTCCTGGACCGCCCTAGAACTCAGCATATTAGGAGATTAAACAAATGTATCCCCCAAATCGAAGACCAGAGGTGGAAGGTAGCCGAGAATCATTACTTATAAGTAGTTTATTTGACTGGACGGCTTTTTGAGATTTCACCAAGGGTTTGAACTGGCTCCTTAAGGGTTTACCGGTCGGGACTGATCGTCAAGTTCAGGTGCCCTCAGATTGCCATCCAGTAAACAGCTTTTAGATAATAGATGCATGACAGGATTGTAGATTATAATTGGAGATGTCAGCCCGCCCCTTATACCAAGAACTTGTTGTATCAAATACCAGCAAAGTTGATGCTAAGCACAGTTCAAGAACAATAAAAGGGTTTGTGAAGCCGCTAGCTCCTCGGCAGGTCTCCCACCGTTCAGTGTCTTATAAGGTGGGACTGCTTTGCCTTTGCTTTCTACAGTGATTAGTTTGACTCAAAAGCATGGTGCCAACAAACACGGACCACGAGAGTTCAAAATCGGCTCAAATCAGTGTACAGCCTGCAGTCACTGATTACAAAAGGTACACGATCGGCTCAAAGGCTCGAGAGGCCCACATAAGTCAAGCAACCACTGGGGTGCGGAAGTTCCTCAAGGAGACCGCAGGAGGCAGGAGGACTAATACTATTTCCCCACTTATCCCATATTGGATTTAAGTCGGGTTATTAGATTGTCCAATAGTACAATTTCCAGCCGATAAACGTGTTCAGCCTCACCAGTCCAGATGGTACAGAGTGCAACTGTTCAAAACCTCCAGGCCACGGTGCACCGGAGCACAGTAAAACACTCCAACACTCTGTGACGCTGTGCGTCGGGAGGTGGGTTTTTATGTTTAAGCTCCTCCCAATTACAGCAACCCGTAAAACCAGACTGTTTTGCAAGAATTCACTGCCTCCGTTTCCACTAGCACTGCCAAGCTTCTGCCTTGCGCCACACAGTAACACACAATTTCGATACTCCTACATGCATTGAAACCAGTGCTGAAGCCGGCAAAACAAACACTCTATATTTATACTCCTGACAAACTTAATTTTGTTGAACTACACATTACTGAATAAACAGTGTTGAAATAACATTCTTATTGTTGATGAAAATGTTTAAGCAATTTTGCTGCTTTTCCCTTGGCTGAAATGGGTTATCCCCGTTCTCCTAGTATTCCATGAAACTGCCCCACACCTCCACGTTCTACAGTTCACCATTAAAAACAATTTGACAATACATTTTGAATGTGGAACTGCACTTGCAGAAAGAGACAAGAGAGTTTGCCCCACAAATGCAAAGCTCTCTGTATGCTGCGAGGGTTCAGAAATGTAAGCCGGACACAAAGATGTCATGTTTTTTGATTTAAAAGCTATTTAATTAAATGGGTTGGGAAAATGCCTCTCTGTCCCTGCATTAAGCAGAGTTTCCCTACCAATAACCAAAAACTAAGGAAACGACTGTCCGGATGTGAGAAATCAAAAGCCGTCCTCATGTCCAAACATTCTATCCTGACCCTCACATTATAAACAAAATAAAGTGAAAAGGGAAATGTCTTTAACCTGATACTTGCAAAAAGTGTTCACAAATAGCAAATAAAAGTAAAACAGCACCAACATAATTGTTCTCAAAGATGAAAAGACCTTGGTTCCAGACGGGGATTCCCTTCCTCTGGGTTCTTAAATGGTATAACAATGTCTCTTGGGCTAATGCTTCTTTGTGGCTGTCTTAGCAGCTTTATAACCAACAGGATTATTATGGGCCAAGACTTACAAGTCCTTCTTTAACAAATGTTTCTTCTTGTTCAACACACACTGTCTTCTATTGACGTTTCTCATACGTTTTGAAATGTTTTCCTAGTGTACTCCCTGCCAGAATTCTTTAAGCACTACCAATTGCCTGGTTTACTTGCCTGCCAGGATTTATACACTTGCAACTGCCTGGTACACTCCCCTGTCAGGACTTCTCTTGCACTTTAATTGCCTGGGATTCTCTTCTCTATAATTGTCTTTATATTAAAAGTGTACATATACCCTCCTTGATTTGGTATATCTTACTGTTTCAATGTTCATTTCAAACTTTCCTCATATCTTTCATCATATCTGCACTTCATACACTCATATATTGAGATTTGTATTTATACTCTTCTCACTTGAAAACAAACCTCTTTTTGTTTCTTTATAACATTCAAATGCTGTCTGGCGTGGTCGCCGAAACACCCCGGGGCCCCTACTTTGCTTGGGCGGACTCAGCGGTTCTGAGTGGTGCCTTCGGTCCCTTTCACGTATGCGCGGCGTACCTTTGCCGCTCGCTTCCTCTTCTAGACTTCTCGGACGTCTCTCCTGCTCCTCTTGCGCCCCTGCTTTTGCATGCCTGCTTCATTGACAGTTCCGGTAAGGGCAACGCTGCCTCTTCGGGCTGCTCTATGCCCAGGGACCTACTTGCGGTTCCCGATGTCTCGACGGCATGACTCACTCTCGCAGCGTACCTTCACTTCTCTTCTAGCAAGCCCTTCTGCTCAATCAGACCGGCTTGTGCCTTCTGCTTCCTCAACTAGTTTGAAGCTCCATATTTAAATGTCCCACGCAACAGGATCTTTCAAAAACAACTAGCACGCTCACATAGCTTGAGGCTCATCTGCATCATTTCCTTCATCCTCCCCGTCCCAGGACTTAGGTGGTTATGGAAATTAAGAGTCCATTGACAAATCAGTTCTTTATGAAGGGGAACTGGAGCTTGTGCTTTTTAGACCACGAATGAGGTTTGTCTGAATGATGTTGGGAAAAGGTTTACTTTCCCTAAAAGGGGAGGGGGGGGCAGAAACATGGCAAAAGACCATTAGGGTATTGGATATCAAGGGGTCTTATTCATGAGCAAATGGGGAATACCATGTTTTATCCAATGAAGTCATGACATCTCCCGGTAGTTCTCTCCTCCCATGTGATCCTCCCTCATATATAAAGACCCCCAGGGTCATGATCAGGTAGCGACTGCCATCCCCTGGCCACATGGGAGGGAGGAGGTTACCGCTGGGGAATCCTTGATAACTCCATTGGTTCATCACAATGCATTGACCTGCAGAACAGTTTGGCCTTTATTTGCTCAACTGTGTTACAAGGGAGAGGGCAGGTAGACTGAGTAGTATCTAAAACTCTCCTGTTACTCTCTTCACATGCAGAACATATCAGTGTGCTTGTGGTTGAGTACATCTATAACAAATAGAACTATATATGTGTGCGTGAGAGGCATAAAATGGAGGGATGTTTGCTCTTCTGGAAACCATCTCTATATAGGTCACACATGACCGTTCGTTTGGAAACTTGTCTCAAAATAGGCCACAGATGACTTTACATAAATATCTTTAAAAACTGACGTCTGTAGGAAAGGCATAAATGGAGCTTGCAGTGTGTGTCCAATGTACTTTTATAAGCAAAGGGTATCCCAAATACTCCTCCATGTATATTCGGGTGTAAAGGGAGATTATCTCATGTGCGAGAACCCAGCTCACTACATGTTGTGTTACAGTTATTCAAGTGTGAATGTACATTTTGTATCTGAACAAATGTGGACTACTACTAGTTGCAACTCACTTTTTCCACAGAATGGAAAATGTGGATACTGATAAAATTACCAAAAAATAAATATTGATAAAGAAAGAAAGATCTGTCAAAACATAAATACCATAAAACCACGAGCCTTAGTCATTGTTTTATTTACATATTGCTACTAATATCTTAACCTACTGTGTTTATTTAACCGAGTGCCTCCAAAGGTTGTAAGACTCAGCACCACAAGTCATGTTCCAGGTGTAAGACCATGCCTGGCATGCAGAGTGACCCATCAGCTTCCGTGTGTAGTACTGATACCCCCACTGGCAGACCTCTGTCTGTGGGGTCTACATGATTTTGGTTCAAGATGAGCATGAAAAATGATCAAGGTCTAGCTTAAGCATGATCTTCAGCAAATTCCTTCCCTCTACTAGGCTTGAAAGCGCACATGTTTCGTTCCTACCAAAACGGCATCCACTTTGGCTCGAAGAGTCAGAAAGCCTTTGGAAAGAGGTTGTATTAAGAACTATGTTTCCTAGTACAATAGCCAGATTTAAAAGCCCCAAAAGTGATTCACCCAATAGGTGCTGGTAACACCACTTTAGACTGTGCCGGAAAGGAAGAGGCAATAACGACAAGCTCATTATGAGGGTCCTCTGACTTCACATCCACTTTTTTCTGACTACTCGGGCTTAAAGAGGCATAGATATAAATTTCTGAACCAAACGCTTGACATCACAATAGCTGACTACCTGCTTGTCTGGGGGACACAATACAAGGACTAGCACCCCCTTCTTTGTGAGGGAGGGCTCCCGCAACTTTAGACCCATCTGCAGCATATGATCATCAATTAAGGTATGACGGACTGATCTTGAAGCAAGGAATTCCATTAATTCCTCATTATCCATATCGCTGCTAGTGTTGAAATACTCAGATTGTCAGGCTGGACGGGAGCTAGAGGGCCATAGGCTCCAGTATGTCTGGGAGATTTATGGGAGAGTGGAACCGAGTACTCCTTGATTCCCTGCCCCTCCCTAGGGATCACATCACAATATTCCATTGGGCAGCAGTGCTAGTCCCATCGGCCGGCTCTCGCGGCAGCGCAGACCTTCTTAGAGGCTCCTCAGGGGACAGTAGGCTCCTGACTCACCCCAGCTGAGGGCTGTATTTCCCGGATTCTGAACTTGGTACCCCGGAGACCAGGGGTCAAGTCCCCACCGACGCAGAGGGCGTAGCCGGCTGCCATTATCTAGGGAAGGGGAGCCAATATATATCCCCCTTAAGAAGTCGCCATCATGTCTAAACATTCCAAAACTCCAAAGAGTGAAGATATCTGAACCATGGTGCTGCAGACAGAGAAGGGGAAAAAGCCAGAGACGCCCAAATCCCCACATCAAGCTTCACCTGGCCTGGTCGAACAGCTAGCCACCAAGGAAGACATCCAGGCATTCATGCGCGATATCAAATCTGAATTCCGCAGCTGCATGATGGAGCTCTCCACTGAACTGGAGACCAGAGAGTGACAGAATAGAACAGCGACTGGGGGAGATGGAAGATCAGACTCTGGAGCATGCGGCTTCCCTTCTCGAGATATAACATAAGTTCTGTGCTCTAACGGACAGGAACGACATCCTGGAATACAAGCAGGAAAATTTTGAAAACAGAAATAATCTACGAATCAGGGGGTACCCTCCTCTGTTCAGGACAAGGACCTGTCAGAGTACGTAGGGGATTTGTTCCAGTCCCTCCTACCACACCTTGAGAAGTCCCAACTTTAGCTGGATCGCACCCACAGACTGCGCTCCCGTAGGGGTCTGGAGCCGGAGTTTCCCCTGAATGTGATCACCCATGTCCACTTCTACACTACGAAGGAGGCAATCATGGCGATAGATCATACTCAAGATAAGCTGACGTTACAGGGGTCGCCCCAACAGATCTTCCAGGATCAAGCATCTGCGACATTACAGAAACAGAGAGCACTTAGCCCGCTAACGCTGTTCTTACAAGATCAAAAAGGCGAGATATCGCTGGCTATTCCTCACGGCTGTCCAATTCTCCTACAAAGGGGTCTCCCGGACTAGCTCATGCCTAGAAGGTGCAGAAATGATCCTGAACCACTCCTCGCCTGATAAAGATGGGGACTCTTCTCCCGATTCCCCTGTGGGAATAGAAGGCCTCCCAGCAAAAGCAAAGCGAGCGGCCTGGTCGAAAAGTGCAGAGAGGCCGCAACGCGAATAAACTGCCCTCGCATGCCTGACCCTCGGGCAACAGTAGCGGACAATGCCTTTATCACTCTAGACTCAGCACCCCGAATAATGGAGTACAGCAGACATTGGAGAAACTAACATGGAACACAATGGTTTCTACGATGGGCTCTGACTCCAAGGAGGATGTTCCCTGAAGGCCCTTGGAGTGTGCTGCCGATGGTTCTGGGGGCGGGGGGGGGGGGTATGAGCACATAGCAATTCTGTTTGCAAGAGACATTCATTTTGAGGAGTTGGACACGATAACAGGCGCAGGCGGCCGGTTTGTGGATGTGAAGGGGATGCTCTTGGGTCAGCTACATTCATTGGTTTCGGTATACGCCCCGAACGAGAGCCAGGAACACTTCCTGGTAGACCTTGAGTCTGCCCTCCTCCCCTTCCTGGAAGGCCAGGTGGTTATTGGGGGAGATTTTAACAGTGTCCCCGACCCAGATAAGGACAAACCACATGCTCCGTCTCCCAGGGATTCCAAAATAGCTCTGAGCATTCTTCACCCGTTTAGATCACTGGGAGTAGTGGATACTTGGAGAATGCTTCACCCGGAGGAAAGAGACTTCACCTTTTTCTCACAGGTCCACCGTTCCTCTTCACGTATAGACTTGATTTTGGCCTCGCCCCAGCTCCTGTCATTTACTAACAAAGTGTGTATCGCCCCGAAGGTTCTCACAGACCATGCAGAGGTCCATCACCTCAGGATATCACATCCCTCCAAGTTATATGCCCTATCCGCTGGGAGACAACCTACTTTGGGGTTCAGTTTACAGCGTTCCCGAAAAACCTCTATGGGGCCAACTTCCTCCCAATGGTTAGGACCTTGGAACAAGACTTGGAAAGATAGGCGGGGCAAGACATTTCACTCTTAGGACGGATTGCAAAGGTTAAAATGAATCTCCTCCATTGGTTATTGTACTGCTGTTCGTTCCTCCCAGTAATGGTCCCGAAACCTATAATAGAAAGGCTCTGGCGTAAACTCCTGGGTTTCATTTGGCGGGGTAAGAAATCTAGAATCCCCAAGAGAATGATGATGGGGGGGATCCAGACTAGGAGGCTTGTGAGTTCTCAATCTACTAAAGAATACAGAGGCAACTCAGCTTTCCCGTCTATCCGCATGGATAGCCGAGTCTCCCGCACCCAGATGGATGGAAATCGAGCAATCCAAATGCTCTCTTCCCCTCCGTTTCCTGCCTTTCATTCCCTATACGCTTCATAGGCAATGGCCACATCTACTTTCGTAAGTTGCCCTAAAGATATGGGATGAGGTATTAAGGACGAAAAAGATCAGTAGAGGTACGGGCACACTCTGCCCGATCCTTGGCAACCCGTCTTTTACTCCAGCATGCATCTGGGTGCAGTTAGACGATGGAAAGAGGGGGGGGGGCTTACTCACTCTGGGACGATGTGGCCTGGTCAGAGATTTGGGCCTGAGCTCACGCCTCATCTAGATGCATTACGAACAATGAACGTGCCCTAAAATTGTTGTTCCGTTGGTACCACCCGCTGGCTCAGATCCATCATTTCCAGGATGTGAATCCCCCTTACCTGCTTGCGGAACTGTGGTGCACAAGGCTCTTACTTTCACATGTGGTGGGACTGCCCCCTGATACGATCCTTCTGGAAGACTATTGTGCAAACCATACAAGATATCACGGGTAGTCAACTCCCGATGTGTCAGAAAACCCTGCTCTTGGGAGCTCCATGTGAGGATGTATACCCTAGGTCGGGGACCTGAGCAAAGTTATTAACTCATTTGTTGCTGGCTGCACGTATTACCAACGCCCGGTGTTGGAAGACGGCACAAGGCCCAAACTTGGGACGGTGGTGGATTAAGATCTGGGACATTCTGGTGGCGGAAAAGGTAACCGCCGCAAAGGAAGGGAAGCTCTACCAGTTTCAGGCAGTCTGTTCTCCTCTGTTACACTACGATTCTCAATTCCCGGCCCTGACATTTAAACCACGTTTGATGAGGCTCTATTTGGATACGGGTGGGGTGGTATGAGGGGTGTGAGCTACTTTGCATTTCTGTTATAAAGTTCATGGGGTTGAGGGGTTGTTGAATGTTTATCATACTATATAAAGCAGAGGCTTTTATCTTGTCTATTGCAAATGTCGAGGCTCCAACCTTGAAAATTATAAAAATATATTAAAAAAACAAAACAAATTAAGACCTGACATTTCTGTGGCGTGCATAAACAAAAGCTGTCAACCCGACAAAATGCACTGAAAGTATAGGACAACATGGATTGCTGAAGACGCAATCACTATCATTCAGGCCTTGCAAATTCCTTAAAATCCCACTAGACCTGCAGGGCGAACTCCTTCGTTTACATGCTCGACCTAGGAGAAATCCGCTCACCCTATGGCGAAGGGTGATAAAATATTTAACAGTGCTTTCTGTAAAAAAGGTACATGTCACCACAAGCACACTTAATATTTGGTACAATGCTGCAAGCCAAAGGCCAGCCATGCACAGTGAAACATTTAATTGCCATTTACTGCAACCAAAATGGACAATAAATGGACAATACAAGTTTCAAACATTCCCATACGTGGCAGCAAGGTCGAGACCCATGCAAATGGTACTCGCCTTCATAAAATCTCACCAATGCAAGTGGGCTAGTAGACTTTGTGCTAACTGCAATCACAGCCCGTTAGTCACCTGATCAGAACTGGTCATTGTGACTGGCGTTTCCTGAAGGTGCAGACCAGCGGAATGAAGAGAGGGCACATATGCCTGCAGGAAAAGCCAATGGGCAGAAAACGCCATACAATACAAAGAAGGTCAGAACAATCCAAATGAAGTAAAAAATATATATATATCAACCTCTTCAGAATAGAGAAAAGGGCTTGAGGTCTGAAAACAGATTTGATAGGCATAGCAAAGGCTAGGTCACACCTTCTCCCAGCTAACGCAATGCAAGCATTTGTGTGCTTGCCAAAAACATTCTGCAGCTCATGATCATCGCAACAGACATATCATGACATTGGAGAAAAGGTACTAGACATAGGAATAAAATATACCATGAGAAAGATGCCTGGGAAATCTGAAAGGAGATGAGGAATGAAGAGTCCAAGCGGGAGAGATGCAGTGATCGAGAAAGGTACTGAAGAAAGATGGGAAATACGTAGAGGGGAAGAAAAAGGGAAGAGATTGAAAGGGAGAAAGGGGATCAAGCGAAGGAAATAAGGAAAGAATGGAGGTATGTGGGGAGAAAGAAGACAGAAATAGTGAGAGTGAGACAGAAGTGGAAAACAGGGGGTTACAGAGAGGGTTAAACGAGTGAGAAAAGAAAAAGGAGAAGCAGAGGCAGAGGCAATAGGAAGAAAGGTGGCAATTAAAGAGTGGCTCTCTAGGGAGCTCAGTGCTCCAGATAAGATTTTTAAGTGGGAGCATTCTACTCGCAATTTTTTAAAGTTGGGAGTAAAATGATTTTTTGGGGGAGTAAAAATATAAGTCCACTTCCCAATGGGAGTATTTTATAAGCGAGAAAAATATGTTTTAACTGAAAAACTGAAACATTTTTGTAATTATTTAATTGCACACAGTTACATGTACATTAAAAGATACATCTTTACTTCGTCCAATCGGGCAGTAATAATAGAAGTTTCTTCCTGTGGTATTACATGCACTACTGGTCCAAATCTAGCCATGGAGCTGTTTGGTTGAAAGCAGGGACACAAGGTCTTGTGTCTGATTCCTATTTTTTGTTGTGAGCATTTTTAATCCTTGGGGGAGTATTTGCCTATTTTTAGGGAGTAAAAGTGGCTGATACAGCCCTTATCTGTAGGGCTGAGGGAGCTTGCGAAATAATGGAGGGATAGAGAATAAAAATATCAGCGAAAGAAAAGACATGGTTCATGTAGGGTTTTACCAGGGGAAACGGGCAGAGTATGAGGGGGTTGGAATTTTGAGAGGGGAAATCGGTGGAAAAATCATCATTAACTTGGGGCTCAGGCCTGAGGGGATAACGGGGTTATATTTTTTCAAGAGGCAACATATCTAGTATTCTCCAGGGAGTGTCATTTTGAGGAGTGCATTGTTAACCTCTGCAGCAGTTCCCCAGACAGTAGCAATGGAGTGAGGAAGGTCAAAGTGATAATCTGAGCAGGTCATACTCCCACAGTAGGAGCTTACATTTGGAGAAATCATTCAGTTAACATGAGTAGCCATGGCTTTAGTTTTGGAAGGGTTTATCAAATCGTACTAGATTTAAAGAAGCTTCTTCACATGCTTGCAAGTAGAGCACCATCTGAAAGGCACAGAGAAGTCCGTGCTTGATTAACAGATAAGGGGGTCAATAACAATATGGCCAGAGAGGATGGTGCAAAGTAAATATTGTCTGCTTAAACGAGTACATACATAGAAGTGTAGAAAGGCGAGAGATTTAGAAAAGGAGTAAAATGAAGAAATGGGATGATAATATACATGTAAGAGGACTTTGGGTGCTAGCAAGCCAGTACTTGATTACAGTCCTGCCTCGACATCCTTCAACACACTGTCCAGAAAAAATATTTTTAGCTGGCAGTAGCTGAGCCTAACTGGCACCAACCATAATGGTCTCTATTGTCAACTCGCAAACAAACAAGTTTATCGCCCGAGAACATATAACACCTTAACCAACATTCATCCCTGCCAGTTCAGATACCCCCATCCACCACCTGCACTAATGCCGTCCAGAGCAGATGAATCTACGCTGTATAGTGCAAGTCGATTGGCAAATCCTAACTTTCTGAAAGGTAGTTGGTGGAAGGAAGGGAACCCAGTGGCTCCTGGAACAAAACCGTGAACCAGAGCATTTTCCCACCTTATGTAATGGAACGGTTTAGTCATATGCATGCCTGCAGGGTGTTCAGAGAAGGTAAGGCATTTGGGTTCCTAACAGCAAGTTCTAGTTTAAGGGAAGCGATTAGAAATTAGCATCACCCTGCATGATTAGGTGTGGGAGGTGCCAGAGAGTCTGCAACAGTGTCAATTGCGGCCCTGTGCTAGACTTTACATACTTTATGAGCAGGTCACTAGGGATGGTGGCTACGCAAGTTTGTTGAATTAAGCAATATTACCCGGGCAAGGAGGGTGGGGGGCATTACTGGGCCAGGTAAGGCCCGGGGCACAGTTACAAGCCTGAGCGAAACAAGAGCTTTAACGCAAGCCCCGGGACATTAACAGGCCCGGTAATGCCCTCACCCCTTGGGGATAATATTGCTATTAGTACCCCGGCACGTTGTACTGGTGTACTAATAGTGTTTAAATTGCAAAACAACGTCTTTGTTGTTTCACAACTTCACCCCAAACAAATGGCTGCCGTGGATGGGGAGAAGAGACCTACACATAGTCCCTCCTCCCTTTCAATGGCAACCAGTCACGTGTCAGGGAAGCGCCAGGAACACTACTTTTCCTGGTGCAGGCGAGGGAGAAGGAAGCGAAAGTTAAGTGCGGTGGGGGTGGCAGGGAGGGAATGGGGGAACGAAAGAAGTAGAAAAGGGGAATTGGGTGGGGGGACGTGGACGCAGGGGACCAGGGATCTCTTACCTTACACACCGATGGGGAAGATGGCAGAATCCAGCTCTGAGGAGGCTCAGAGCAGGGGCTTTGCCGTGTGGTAAAGCCCCTGTTCTGAGCCTCCTCATTGGCTGGGGGGACTAAGCCATGCCCCCACCGAATGCCAAGGAGCATTACTGACAGTAGATGCCACTGGAAGAACATACCTAGCAGTACTCGCTGGGTCTTGTCAAACATCTTTCTAAAACCTCTATTTTTCATTTCAGCTCTCTGAACTGGTGATGATACCATCATGGCTTCCACCTGTCTGAATTTTCTATTTTCACTCCTGTTTTCTTTGGCAGTACTTGGTGTTACAAGTACTGCCAAAGAAAACAGGAGTGAAAATAGAAAATTCAGACAGGTGGAAGCCATGATGGTATCATCACTGGTCCCCCACTTAATCTTTGCATTTTCCATTATACTTCCCTTAGTCCCTTTCATGTCTGTTTTTTGGTTGTTTGGAGCAGCGCCACACCAAACATGCACAGAAAAGCTACACAGAATAAAATATTTATGTGAACACACCTCATCTTTCCTTTAAAGTCAAACTGCTCCACTCACACTAGAAGTGGGTTTCAAAATCAGTAGATGTGGTCTAGGTGGACAAAGTAATTGAGCAATCATTAGATCCTCAAATCGGGTAATAGCTCTGCTTAGGTGATTAGCCTATAGGTTTTCCCATTGTCCCATGACAATCTAAGAAGACCCTACAGCAAGACGATGTAAACTCTGATCTGGCAAAGGACAGATATCCCACAGTGTGGACATAAATACTCTGAAGGACAATGAAATATGAGTGCCAATCACAGAAGTTATTAAAGGGGCATATAGATCATGGCATTCTTGTAGGGTAATGCATACTCATACTATGAACAAACACTCCAAGGAACTATTTCTAAGGCATACTGAAGTTCTATTGTTGACTAGGCTCACGATGGGGCACAAAAAACTCACAGGAAAAGGAAAATCCTGCAGTTGGAGACCAAGTGACCACTTTGAACAAAACCCAAAAAAGACAATTCAGGTCTGTAACACTTTGGCACCAACCACTTACCATCTCCTGTGTAATTTCCAGAGCTTCCTGCAGGCCATAGAGCCGGCCGCAAACGTAAAACACTCCACTGGCCCAGAGGGCACATCCCTCGTGGACCCAGTATTCATTGCTGTCAAGAGGTAGTTCAGGGATCTGTACCTCAGGCTCTGGCACAACTTCCAGAGGGACTTTCAAGTCTGTGTGGCCCACCTGGGAAGAGTCAGTGTTTTTAGCGGCTGCCTCTACACGGTTCCGCCGCTTGAAGCGTGGGTGGGTGGTGAGACTGCGCTGCTCCTTGGTCTTTTCCTCTATTTCCTCCTCCTCAGAATCTGATTTGGAACCATCCGCATTGCTTTTGTGCCTCACCTTCAACTTGCTCAGAGTCTCTGAAGAACGCTTCGGTGGAGCAATCTTGGGCAGCCCAGCTGCATACTCCTGGGTGTAGAATGGCCCAAAGAGGTCCCCAAGGTACTTGTAGTTGGCCCACTTCCCACACAAGCAGCAGACTAGACGGCCAATGACTGAGGACTCGGTCACCACTGGGCCATGCTGCAGAAAGGTGGAGCTGGGTAGGGCTTTACCCTCAACCACCTCAGGCTGAGGAGTTAGTGGCCTCTGCATCTTTCGCAACTGAGCTGCCAGCTTACTCTGCTCCTCCTCTTCTGCATTGATGACCGTGCAGGAGGCACCCAGCTCATTCTGACCTTCCACATGGATGTAAGGAATGAAGGTCTTACTGCGGACCTCCACTTTTTCAGCTGGCTGGATAGCATATTTCAGCTTGATCTCTGGCTCTTCTGGTTCCACAATGGGAATGGCCTGCTTAGTTCTACGGCGCCTTGGTGGGCCGACAGGCTTCCTCCTTTCTCGCCGCTGCCGCTTGGGCTTTGGCTCTCCTTCCACAATTTCCACTGGCAGGGGCTGTTCAGTCACCAGGGATGGCAGGGGCGGTGGCTGAGAAGTAGCTTGCTGCTTCCGGGGTTGCTTTTGCTGCTGTTGCTTCTTCTGCTTGTTGACACTCCCTATAGGGCGTCCCTTTTTCTTTCCTGATGGAAAGTAACCCTTTGGGGGAAAGGGATCAGGTTTGGGGGTCACACAGGGTAGAACTCTCTCCTTCTCAAGGACTTCGATGACAGGCTCTGGAGGTGGCACTCTGGCAGGAGAGACACTCTTCAAGTCAAGGTAGATCCGGGGTTCAGACCCATTTGGTGAAGCATCAGGTCGGTCAAGATTGCTTTCGAGTGTTTGCAAAGTAGGGGCAGCCATAGGCCCGATTGGCTCAATCCCAATACTAGGCAGTTCTAGAGCCTCCTCTTTGACCTCTTCTTCAGCAGGACTCCGCCAGACATCCAGAGGCTTCATAAGCGGAATGTCACACTTCACCACCAGGTTCTCCGGCTCCTCTGGTTCTGCCATTCGTGTCATTGCTTGTGGCATGGCTTCAACTTTCCTCACCTCTTGGACCTCCCCAACCACAGCATCTGACAGTCGGCTCTTCAAGGACAAGATGTCATCCAGAGTAACAGCATCAACGCCACACTCTGCACTGTTGGGGGCACCAGTGCACCGCCGAATGCTGGGAGAGGTAATCTTCTGGACGATGGCTTCAAGCTTCAAGCCCCGCCCCTTGCGCGGGGGCAATATTTTGGTCTTTGCCTGGCTGCTCAGTGAGAGAGCCGGAGAACCCCTCAGCTCAGAGCCAGCAGTGTTTCTTGTTGGGTCCCCTCTTGCCGGTGATATGTCCCCTTCCCGGCTCTGAGGGAAGCGGCTGTAACAGTTGAAGGGCTGCTCAGCATCATGCCTGGCAGGCGCTGCGGTCGTGCGTGCCTTGTCATCAGCAGGCTTACTGTCCTGTGGGTGACGCTTGCTGGGAATGGGGGAGATAAAGGACCGTACACGCCTTCGCATGATCAGAGGGTTCTGATGAGACTCTTCTTGGCCAGGAAGTCGGAGCAAGGCATTGCCTAACTTTGGAGACACTGTGGTCTCATCTGGCCTTGGAGTGTGGCCATCCATCTCCCATTGAGGACTGAACCTCTTCTGATTGGCAGCTGATGGTAAAGCAGTCTTTTTGGAGGGCGACACCTGTTGGGACAGGTTCCAACCAGACTCAACTGGTTGTGTCCTCTGGCTGTTTTGCTTCATTTCCAGGCTGACTCCTGGAGGCAACCCTTCAGCCAGCTTGTGTGACCTACTGTGTTCCTGCACCCCTGTAATATCATGGTATGGCATGGGGTGGTTGTAAGGGGGACCTTCTTTCTCACTGCGGTAGGGACTCCTCACCCGGCCATGCATCGGTTCCTGTCTGGGGCTCTTACGTTGTACCTGTTCTTGCCTGTGTTGAGCAGACAATATTGCCTGGGCAGAGTTTGCCCAGTCTTTGAACTCCTCCTGCTGTTGGTACATCTGTCGCTTGTAGTGGAGTGGGGCATTCAGGCTCTGGTGGGGTTCCCCATAATTGCTTGATCGTGCATTAGCATGATAGGCTGAAGCCAGTGCTTGTGATTCTGAGTTCTGGAAGAAGGCAGAGTAGAAGGCCTCACGACTAGCTCGGTCTGCAAGACTCATTTGGGGGACTACGTGGTGAGACTCCACTGTACCCCGACTCCGGCCAGGTGATGGTCTAATTTTTTCCCCAAACTCATGGGCCTGGGTGGATGACTTGCCCCTGCCTCCCATGCGGCCTGCCCCCCTTCTAGTGTGAGTGGGTCGGCTTTCCTGATGGGAAAACTCTGTTGTGGGGCCATGCGATGGAGCCCTTGCATTGGCCCGGGGCAGGTCATGCTTGGTGCTGAACGGGTGGGTGCTTTCTGTGGGCTTACGGTGGTTGAGTCCGGTGGGTGCTTTGGTGAGTTCAAACTCATTCTCTTTCAGCTGTTTGGGGTCATGGCCACCGGGTAAAATGACAGACTGACCTATACCTGGTGGTGCCCGATCCCCCCGGGCTATCCTCGAGTCTGTGATCCTCTCCTGTGGTGAGGCACCCACGTGGCCAATTGGGGGGTGGTGGTGGAGGTGGCTAGCAGGGTCACGCATTAGCTGTCTCAATGGGGAGATGTCACAGATAACGGAGCGCCTCTCAGATAGGTTTCCATCATGACTCGTGGCCTGCGATTCCAATTCAAACTTTCTGGTCATGGCGTACTCTGCTAAATTGATCTGCTTGGCTTCGGGAACTCCCCCAGTAGACTTCCTCTCCCAGGGTCCCCAGTGTGGATTGTCTAACAGCGAACTCACGTTCTTCCCCAAGACGTTGCGGCCAGGCAACTCGCCAGCTTGTGCCATTAGCAGGTTGGATCTCACTGCCCCTTCAAGGATTCCTGCCAAGGCTGGATTGTCTTGCGCATTCCTGGCATAACGGCGTTCTTGGTGATGGTAGCCCTGCAGCACCTCTTGCAGGAGGCTGGGAAACTTCTCATTCCTGGCATGGCCTGCACCTTTCTTTTCAGCAGGCCCTGGGGAATCCCCTTTTTCTTGACTCTTGGGGTACTGTTGGAAGCCCGCAGCATTCCTGTGAATGGAGGCAGACACAGTCAAATTGTCTTTGTAAGGGTAGCCTAAGTTTACAGGAGACCTAGATGGTTCAGTCTTTTCCCCGCCACTAGTGACAGGAATGGCCGGCCCAGACTGGCTACTCTCCTCCCCGTTATGATGGGTCGAGCTCTCAGCAATCTTAGTCATTTTAGCTGCCCCCTGCGATGGTTCGGAATATGGTGTTGAAGGCAGGCTTGGCTCCTTTGCCCCTTTGACAGGGCTGGGGGGAGTTTGAGGTTGTGGTGGATCTTCGTTATGTTCTGGTGAGGAGCCCCCATCCTCCTCCTCCACTTCTTCCTCCTCATCCTCCTCATCCTCATCCTCCTCCTCATCCTCCTCTTCCTCCTCCGTCTCCTTCTCCGTTCGACTAGCCATAGCTTCTCTGGAGACAATCACACCCACTACCTTCTCGGTGGCTTTTGGGGGCTCATCAGCTTCTGCTGTCTCTTCAGTCTCAGCAGGCCCCGTCTCTTCCTTTGTAGACTCAGTTTGGGGATCCCGTGTCGCAGGCGGTGGTGAGCAGGGTTTCTCTGGTGTAGGTTCATTATAGGGTGGATCTTTGTAGGAGGAGTCCTTGTAGGAGGGCTCCTTGTAGGTTGCTTCTGAGCCTGTGCTTTGGCCACTCAGTTGACGGACACGGTCTGCCTGGTCTTCTGAGCTGCTGGAAGATCCGCCATCTGGTGACTCAGCCAGTGGGGACTTGGTCTGCTGATCACCAGCCTGGGAGGAAGCCTCAGAATTTGAGCCGCTATCAGTCTTTTTGGTGGAACGCTTGCCACGATTCTTGTGTGGTGCCAGGGCATCTGAAAGCAACATGTGCTGGACAGTATTGGGCAGGTTGGCCACTTGACTGCTTAAGGCGCTCAGGCTGCTGAGCCCAGGATCAGTAAGTCGCTTCTCCTGCAGCCCTTCCATGCTAAAGTTCTTGTATCCACTGCCACCATGGGTGTTGGGGCTGGTGATCATGGAAGGTGTTGGGCTCAGCTGAGGCATCATATGAAGAATGCGGTTCCTGGATGATAAGGGCATGGCAGTATTACTGCCACTGGCACCACCCGGGGCACCTTCCCCACTTCCAGGCATGAGAGGGGAGGGAGTGGAGCTACAACTGGGGGACTGTGTGACAGAGGGGGCAGGTGAGGGGTTGGAGATGGGGCTAAAGTTCTGTTGAAACTGCATTGGGGAGCGAGCAGGAGCCTCAGCCTGGCTGTACTGTGAGGTCTGTCCCTGCACAGTCATTTTGGTCGAGTTGGGATACTGCATGTGATGCGTAGTGGTCGGTGGCTGCCCTGGAGGAGTCAATTGCTGCCCACCGCCTCCACTGCTGCCTCCACTGCCACCACCTCCTGCCTGAGGCATCTTTGACTGTTCAAAACCTTTAATCTGCTGACTCTGGTAGGTGTAGCCAGACTGTGTACCAGAGTAGGCTTGGGCATTGGTGCCAACCATGTGACCATCATACTGCGATCCGGTGTTGACTGCACTGTAGCCATCGTAGCTCTGCCCTGATTGACCAAAGCGCTGTGCAGGGGGGAATGAAGAAGAAGAGGAAGAGGAAGGGTTTGCAGTCTGGTAGTGTTGACCAAACTGCCCTACCCGGAGTTGGTACCCAGCTGAAGAGGCTGCCAATGCCCGCTGCATCTGTTGTTGGTGAGCAGCAGCGCTGGTAGCAGGTTGGCCAGTGGTGTGCTGTAATGGCTGATGGGACTGATAGATTTGCTGACGGTGCTGCTGGCTGGCACTTGAAGGCTGGTACTGTGTTCCGCCAGGTGAGAAGGAGCCAGAATAATCCTGCGGATACTGTGACACCCCACTCAGGGCAGAGTGTTGGGTTGAGAACTGACCATGATGTGCTGCCTCAGAAGCATATTGGCTGCCAAAGCTAGCACTTCCTTGAGGAGGGCCATAGCTCTGTACAGGACCCGATGGTCGCCGCCCACCTGGGGCAGCCCTGGTTGACGGTGTGGCACGCTGTCCTGGAGAGGTTTCCTTATTGGCCAAGCAGTAGAGTTCACTGGCCTCCTTGCGGTATGCCTGGTAAGCCTGGTGCACGGGGCTCTCTCCAGCCATGGAGGATGGCTGCGGTGCTGGGGAACCACCTGCTGTCCCTCCCCGACTGTTGGCAAAGCTGCCTTGGAACATGGGTGCCTGCTGCCGCGGGCTGAACTCTTCCAGACGGGACGAACCATGCACGTCCTGGGGGTAGCTCTGTGGAGTTCCGTGGTAGCTGCTCTGCTCACGGAAGGACTGCATGCTGTTTGGCCAGGGCACGGCAAGTCTGCAGAGAAAAGAGGTGGAGAGTTAGGAAGGCTGGCCATTAAAGGATGTAATGTACAGACGCAACTGTCAACAATCCCACAAAGCCCCACCACCATGTTACAGTTTATGTGATAAACCCTCTGATAACCTTCAACAGATCATGACACCCTCTGATAACCTCCAACAGACAGGCCTCCAACAGATCATGACAGAAGTCCCTCACATACAGCCTTGAAGAGCAAATCCCCTTACTCCCAATAGACACAAAAAAAGTGAATGTCGAATCATAGTTACAAGTTCTAAAACCTGCTAGTGTGTTTATGTGTTTTACATTCAATTGCCACATTCATTGCCATAAACTGCATATTTTGCATAGGTCAGCATATATTCAGGAGGGGGACAGTACACCTTTTCACTCTCCTCCTAGAGTGCATATATTAATGTATATGTCATCACTCAGCCTAAACAGACTAAACAGACCCCTTCAGAGCCCCCATACAGACAACTCTTATAGACACAAACAGGTTATCAATGTCTCAAACAAGCCCCCCGGATAATGACAAATAACACAGTGTAAGTAACCAACAGACACTTGCACAGACCCCAGAAAATAAATGGGGCAATTCTGTTGCACAGCAAAAGGAGAATTCTGCTCCTATTGGTTAGGGATACACAATACTTGCTCCATAGTGTTGCAGTTTGGAAACCGTCACAATCTCTGGTTTTGTCTAATTGTAAAACAACTTACAAATATCAAATAACCTAAATGATCCCATGTGGGTGTGGCGGAAGAGAGGGTTGCGAAGAAAACGATGGTGGAGGAGATAAAGAGTAGAAGTGAGAACGTCAAAGCAAGAGAGGGATATATACAGACAAAGAAAGTAGGGAAAGAGTAGGAAAAAGCAAGAAGGGGAATAAAAGAGGCAAAGAAAGTGCAAGAGGGGGGTTAGAGAGACCAAGAATGGTTAGAGCATGCACATGTGTAATTGTCAAGTAACCAAGCAGTGTGTGGCTGTTATTTACACATTCCAGGAGACTATCACAAACAGGTCTCGAAATTGCTTGAACCTGGGAGCTATTTAGCTCCTGCATTTAGCCCAGGAGATTCTGGTCAGCTTGATACCAACAGCTACCAGATACTTTTGGCTCTTGAGGAAAACTGGTGCCGTACAAACAAGCCTATGTGGCATGAACTTTCTGTATCTGGGAGTGTGTATAAAGAACTATTAAAAGATATGTAGAAGACATTTAAAGCATAATGAATTGTATACAATGGACAACCCGTTAAAGTTTATATCTCACAGAAGTTAGATGTGTCACACTATGTGCTAGCTCCAGGCTCCCTGGGGATAGCCCCTGGGCAATATCCAGGAGCTGGTTTTAGCTACTGCTCATGAATTCTGAACTTCAACCCCTGTACCAAGACTGGTGAATATCAAACCAGAAAACACCACCAAACTTGCAAGACTTGCTTACCACACAAGAAAAGTAATCCCATAATATAAGTAACTTTTGTATCCACTGGGGTATTGATGAAGGTCTTCTCAAAGTACTGCAAAAAATCAAATGCCCCTTGTCAGCATAGAAAAGATATACCACAGTGTATGTGTAAATGACAGGGTGCAAGAGGGGGACAGACCACTAGGAAAGATCTGACTGTCACCACCCCAACCTTTGTCAGGACATGCCAATGCTACAAAGTATGAACGTCCGCAGCAGATCATCAAACCACCCAGCCAACACATAGAACCTGGCAACTATGAAAACAGCTTTGGAAAGACACCTATAAGAACCAGAGCTACGCTACAATCCCTAGCCATACATACCCCTTACAAAACCAGAAATTGGAGAAGGGAAAAACACACAGACAACCAAACACCCCATTAAAACGAATCATAACAGAGAAACCCATTGTGCAACTTAATGGAACTCCCCAAGTAAGGGACAGATGTTTCAACCATGCACCCAGCAAAACATAGGCTCCCCCAAGAGAGCCGAAGAACCGACGGTCAGCGCCCCAAACAAAACATGAGTAATGACACTTAAAGAACAAGTCAACTCCCACACACTACATAGCAGCCTACTCAACGTGCTATCTATGGCAAAGAGCAAAACAGAAATGTACAACCTCTTAAGCGAAGGCAGCACAGACCAAGAACCATAGCTATCTGACAGCCACAGAGTGATCGCCCTCATAGCCATACAAAGCCATACCTGACAACTACAAACTAATAAACTCTAACGGAGAAAATGGAAGAGGAATCCCGAAAAATCACAAAAATCACATCTGCTCAACACCCATCCCCTCAACCGACATATAGTAGACTGCGAATCACTCCTGGTTAATATCAAGCTCAACCACAACACAGCAAAACAAAAGACTGGAAGGCTTAGAATCAATCTTAACCAACCTCTCCACAATCCACGACAACATAATTGTTCTGGGAGACTAATGAATCCACAACAAACTCCCTCAGTGCCCTACTGGAAACACATCACTGCAAACTAATAGTAAATGGTTCCACCTGTATACCTGGATACACTATAGACGCAATCTTCTGAAGACACGGACTGTCGACTGCCGCCCTCATGGGTACCAATCACATGGAGCAACCATCTCATGACACTGTTCACTGTCAAAATTCCAAACTCTAATGCCTACAAACAAAACCCCTTGCAACAAACAAAAGAAACTGGAAAAGACTTGATCTGAAAACTCTTACAGATCTATTTGAATCTAACAAACCCAACACCGCTGAGCTAAATAATGACAACAGACTGTGGAAGAAAAGCTTCACACCTGGATCATAGATAAGCTAGATCAATTAACACCCCTAAAACTCTTCAAACCCACTCCAAAGAAAACCGAAGAGTGATGGTTCACAGAAAAACAGAAGGAACTAACAAAAACGTAAACTTGAAAATCAAATGGAGAAAACACTACAACCAATTGGACAAAACCAACAACAAATTGGAATTTATAAATAAGCAGTCCTCAAAGCCAAAAAAGCAGACTATACCGCAAGAATACAATTGGCAACAAAAAGAAATGTGAAATCAAGGAAATAAAAAAACAAAACTTTTTGCAACAACTGCATCTTACCAGCACAAACCCTGTGAAAACATCACAACCCATCTAATAGCAAACATAGAAGCAACACAAAGGACCATCGATGCAGGCCCCAGTAGCACAAACATCCTCCCAGAAACCAGCATGCCCACAACCACCACAACACTAAATATATCAGACCTATAAGCGAGGAAGGTTTTGAGAAACTAATGAAGGACACCAAAATGGTCGAATCTCCCAGTGATCCATGCCCACCGGGAATCTACAAAAAAACATCTCAAACATAAAACAGCAGCCTTATACTTTCGACTACTAATTAATCTATCCCTAAATACAGGAATAGTACTACTAACAAATCTATCCCTAAACACAGGAATATGACTAACATCATTCAAATCATTGGACATGAAATCCTTCCTAAAAGATGAGACGGGAAATACAGAAGACCCTAACTATAAACCTATATCAAGTCTACCATACCTTGCGAAAATCCCACAGAACCACATCTACAAAGAACTACTCAATCATGTAGAAAACAAAAGAATACTTGACCAATCCCAAGTCGTCTTCAACCCCATAAGAGGACCTAAATTGGCACTCTTATGTATATGGAACGACCGAAAAATAAACGTGCATGACAGCACCCAATCAGCTCTCATACTACTGGACATATCAGCCATCTTTGACACAATCAGACACCCAACGATAACAACGAGACTGGAAGAATGCAGCATTAAAAGCTCTGCACTACAATGGGTGAAATCTTTCCTCACCAATCAAACTCAAAGAACACACCTACCACTATTTACATCAAACACTAACCATGTTACCTGTGGTGTACCACAAGGATCAAGCCTCTACTCACCTCTCTTCCTTCAACATCTACATGACCTTGCTACCCTCAATGAAACTCATTAAAACCCATGGACTGACAGCATACAACTACACAGACGATACGATACTAAATTAATATTCAACTTCTGACCGAGGATCTGACAACACCCTCAACAAATGCCTCACCGACAAACACCTAGATGACAAACAACAATCTGAAGCCAAATTCAAAGAAAACAGAAATAATGATCTCCCCACCGGAAGACAATGCAACACAGGCATACCGGATCTGGCCACCGAATATGGGAACCCAACTGGAGACATTAATTGCAATTTATTTATTGCATTTATTTAACGCCCAGACCCGGAAGTATAACCGTGTTTCTACAGAAATTAGAAGATATTGGCTGCAGAGAATGAGACATTAAATCATATTTATTGAACAGCCACGTTTTCACAAGTGTTCTAAAGGTTGTGTAGGCACACTCATTTCTGATTTAGGGTGGTAGGGAAGTCAATCGTCAAAGTTTTAAATTCAATGTGGGCCTTGATGGGTAGCCAGTGAACATCTCGCCTGGTTGCTGAAATATTGTCTGGGCAACGTATGCCCATGGCTGCACCGTGGGCTTTATTTTGAAGAAGTTGGAGTTTGGCGAGGTGTGTAACAGAGGTACTCATGAGACGACCGTTGCAGTAATCCAATTTATTAATGATGATGGTTCTTGCTAGCGTAAGGCAGTTCATCAGAGAAAGGAATGGTCTACTCAAGGAAATGAGCTTAGCGGTGTACGCCGTGGACGATACCAAGACATTGATGTGTTTGGTCGTGGAGAGATCTGCATCCAGGTAGTAATCCAAAGTTTTGACATGTTTCAGGACAGGAATGACGGTCCGATCAATGGAGAAGGAGGTGAAAGCAGTGTCGACGTTTTTGAGACGGTAGGGGAAGCCCACAATTAGCAGCTCTGCTTTTTCATCATTAAGGCAGAGATTGTGGGTAGTGTGAGAAACCAAAGGGCATCTTGTCTACGAGTTCCTGGGGATCTCTCTGTCAGGTGGCCAGGGCATGGCCATAGCCTTTGGATCCAGACCCTGGGCGCGGACCAGTGCGGGTGAATTGTAAAGACTGGAGGGGGGGTGTCTGTACTCCTGCTCTCTATATGGCAGAGGAGAGGCACAGAGAACCCCAGCCAAGATTCTCTATTTGGTAAACGTGGGCGAGCAATCAAGGCTTAAGCTCTCAGAAAGTGATGCAGGCTGGTTCTTAAGTACAGTGTAGTCCCCAAGCACCCACAAAGGAATGTCCACACACTAAGTTACTAAAAACACAAGGCCCAATTACGAGGCTTGCGCACCCGTAATGAAGGGTGACAGTACGGGACCGGCACCGTTCATTACAGGATGCGCAATTACGAGGTTCCCTCGCTTGACCTGGAACAGACGTCTGGTAAAACTAGACGTCCTTTCTGGGTCCCGCGAGGGGACCAAGGAGCTAATAACGGGCCCGTTATTAGCTCCATCCCCATTCCCATTGAGCCCTATGGGGGCTCAAATGGAAATGGGGATCGGCTAATTCAAGGAGGAATTACCGGGTCCTCCAATGTTGGAATGACCCAGTTAGTCCTCATTGAAGGAACCCGGTATTGGAGCCCAGTATGGAGGCAGCCATGCCTTATTTAGGGCATGGCTGCCTCCATACTCGTAATGAGGCCCACAGTCTTTATAGAAAAAAGGCTTTGATTATGTACACATACAATAATACATTTTGTGCTCCGACAATTCTAAAATGGTGAATATATACAGTCTCAATGTGGTACCATAAGTACACTTGATTCCTTTAAAATGCAGCAACTGTACTCAGTTCAAATGTCATACAAATCAGTTAATAATGTGAACCAATAATAGACATAGGAAGAAAGGAGATTGGTTAAACAATTGGCAGAATACAGGGCCCCTACCGTTAGGCACATTTCTTTATGAGGATATCCCCATCTGGGAAACCAGTAAATAAAGAGATTGACAAGCCCAGTCCATATATTGTCTATTAAGTCTTACTTCCCCTAAAAAAGGTTCTACCACCCCAATGTACCTGGAATAGCAGAGTTTGACGTCGGGTCATCGACGGATCCTTCTGGAGCGGCTCCTTTTAAAGCAGGAGCCACGGATCATCGAAATCCCACAAGGAAAAAGGGTTAGCACCGTTGTTGTGGCAGCAGCTTCAGTTCTTGCAGTGCTCGTTGACGATCGGTCGAAAATGTCCTGCAAGCTGAGGTGTGCAGTGTACCTCGACGACTAATGTTCGTTGCCGCAAGTCAATGAAGAACTTTGGCCCAGCAAGGGCATCGAGTCATCAGCGTCTCTGCGGTCTTCGGGTGGCGGAAAAACCCACCTGTGGATTCTCCTCAGTCGTCGGCGGCCTTGACTCTCTCTGGCAGGACGAAAGCTTTCAATGATGATGAGCAAGGGAGTCCTTGTTTCAATGTTCTTAGGCAAAGGAGCACTGCGGCGGCGGTCGTCGACGGTGATGGACTTCAATATCCAGGCGCTTCTCTTTGTGATTCCGCAGCGGTCCCATCTCCAGTCGGTAGGCTTTTGAGGGTCTGGCATCCAGGGAGCTTTGTCAAAGATCAGCTGGTGCACAATGGTCCCTCGTAGCTCGGGAAGCGATCTCCTAGCCAGGTCCTCTCTTGGATCAGTTCCTTGACAGTCACGCAGCTTTCAGATTAGCAAAGGACAGCAGCAGCAGTTCTTCCAGTGGGCTTCAAGGTTTAGCATCAATTTCGACTTCAGCTTCTGAACGATTTCTAGCAGTGAGAGGTCCCCAGATATACTATTCGGTCTCATTCATTCTGCTGGGTCACACTCAGGCAACCAATCACTCAGAAGCGCATTAAGCAGTCAGAAAGCCAATCAGGCTCACAGGGCAGTCAGGCCATTCTCCTCCCTCTCAGACACTCACAACAAGGAATGTGTATTGGGAAAAGTAACCAGCCATTCAGCACTACACACTGCATTCATACCAGTTTCGGGCAGGGCTGTCTCAGGCTTTGTTTCGCATACCAGAAACTAGACACCCATAACATAACAAGAAGTGCATATTGGTCACACACTCCATTCGCCCAGGTCCCACCCACAGGGTATACCCAAAACATACAGTCACTGGGATGGCTCCAGCCAGTCTGGCCTGGACTTCCCCCACAATACCATACATGGAACTTCCACCCAAAAGGCAGTCAGGGGGAAGGAACAGAGTTAGGGCTTCCCGAAAGCAAGATTCCAATGGCAGGGCCTGGGTATCCCAAAATGGAGGATGCTCAGAGCACCTGTCAAATTATGCATGGAGCTGCCACCAGCCCATACCCTGCTCTGTGGGCCACACACAGGTGCCCAAAAACATACACTAGGGGTACAGGGTTGTACCCCACCCATGGGTGCCATAAGGGTATCCCAAGGGTATGTACACCAAACCAAAAAGAGAAAGAGCTGCACTGCCAAGAGTCCTACGTGGACTCCTGGGCAGCAAATAACACAGAACATACACGAAAAAGGACTACAGAACAAGGACAGGGAGGCCCTGTCCCTCTAATGCATTTCCAACATCAAAAGGATCAACTGGGTGATGGGTCTTCGTGGAGTGAGGTTGAGGCAACCGATGACGAGATGCGGCATTCCCCCTTTCCCGTACCCATGCCCCATCCTATTTTATACGATTCTCCAATGTCCCAACTCCACCCCCCCTTTTCTGCACAAACACTGGGCCGAGGAAGAGGGCAACATTGTACAGAGGCTAACCCGTACATATCTCATTGGACATGTCCTGCTAATCGGGTCAGGTAAAGACAGGCACTTGACTTTAATCACATACATCTGATACCCATTGCTATCCCCACACGGATAAAATGGGCAACATAGAGACACACTTTAAGCAAGATGGAACACGAAAAGGAGCAGATCTTCTGGGACAAAGGCGAACCTGCTGGAGCAGGACGACCGATCGAGGGACTAGAGCAAAGGGTAGGGAAACCCTGAAGATCCAGACAGAAGGTCATTGCTTCCGGGAAACCGTAAAGGAGACATGGTGAAAGCCAAATAGACAAGAAGAAACCTGCATTGCGTATCAAGGACACCAGCGACCCTCCCGGGTGAACAACAGATTTGGGGAGGCGAGACCAAGCCTGTGGTATTCTCCTCGACTCGTGAATCAAAGCCACAGAGACAAGAAAGGAAAGCGCACAACCGGTGAGTTACTGAAAGACACGAAAGGCCCGTTTGTGTCAAGGAAAGATTGAAGCTGCAATAGTATATCTCACAATTGAAGGTTGCGCGCATGCAGATGAGACGCAAAAGAAAGCTAGCCAGTGATGAACTGATAAGTGGCTGATAACTGAAGTAGTGGAGTGGTTGTTACGTTCAGCTGGTATCCACAGGAGCGCCACATGACATCGGATGAGAGGCTGTGCACTATCCTGGACCCCTTCTGCTTGTATGTTGGTTGGTGAACTATGACAGGAGAATGGAGGTTAGATACTGAGTCTGTGATGAGACCCCTGCCTCCCACTGATCAAACCCCTTCCCTTGGAGGATCTGCCTCGTCTTGATTCCTTGTATGTTGGGCTCTCCGCCCTGCGTCTCTGCGCAGGGGCGCGTGGTAGCTGAGGGCTTTCATAGGGCATAGTTGCTTCACTGGTCCAGTGCTTTTTGTGTCGGGTCCAGTCCGGCTGTGACACTGACTTGGTTTATCTGCTTAAAACGTTCATGTAAGTATTTTTAGTTCTGTTCCTTCACCTGTCTTTTCGATGTTGAATTAAGTCTCTTTCTGTCTTCCACAGGTGTTATTGATGGCGGAGCTGCTGCACTGGATGATAATACGGAGGTGAGTGGTTTTGCGCGAAGAGCAGCGCCGCTTAATGTGACTTAGTTGCTAACCTGCCTTTTCTTTCTTTCTCTACTCAGGATGCAGTGCGCTGACGAACCGGAGTGAAGAACCCAACGACCGGTTATTCAGGTGAGTGAAATCAGGTGTCTTTAGCTTGTTACTTTTGCAGGAAGCATCGCGCGATGTACAACCGGTTGCTTGCTGCGTGCAGGTTATTAATCTGCTGTCCTTTTGTTTTGCAGGTCGTGGAGCACTCCGGAGATGGAGAAACCATCGAGCGCTGATGGAAGTGCGGATGAAGATAGGAACAGCTACTCACAGGTAAACTTCCTTCGGTAATGCTGTTCTTGTTCTTACAGGCTGCGAGCACTCCGGAGATGGAGAAACCATCGAGCGCTGATGGAAGTGCGGATGAAGATAGGAACAGCTACTCACAGGTAAACTTCCTTCGGTAATGCTGTTCTTGTTCTTACAGGCTGCGAAGCACTCCAGGGATGGCAAAATCGCTGAGCGCTGATGGAAGTGTGGATGGATCACAGGTAAGCTTCCTTTAATGGTGTTCTTGTAGGTTCCCGATGGGGTCAAGGTCGAAGACTCCAGAGGAAACCTCCGGAAGAAGCTGAGGGGACATGGTGAGCGTTACGCTGCAGGAGTGCAGAATAACGCGAAGCGTGAATCCTAGTTCGGACGTGGCTTATATAGCCAGCAGAGCGACCACACCCAAAACACTAGACTGCCAAGTTCAGTTCTTGGGGCTGAGTTGAAATAAGGACCTCCATTGTTGGATCAAGGTCCCAAGTGTGGCGCTTGCTTCAATCTGAATAATGAGGCTGGTGCCAAAGGCACCAGGACTGACTCCATGTCCTGTGCTGACAGGTCTTTAAGGCCCTTGGAGTCTTTTGGGGGTGGGGTTGTTGCCTCACTGCTGTCAGGGGGCTGATGCCTCCGAGGTGGTCATGGGTAGGGATTGTGACAGTGGTCTGGCGAAAGGAAGTAGCCCACTCAAAAGTCTCTGTGAAATGTTTGGTTATAAAGCGGCAAAGTCAACAAACTCTGAAATGTATAATGGTCAAGATTAACCCCGGCAAAAGGGGAAGTGAAAAGGTGAATGCTTGAAGAAAATATTTCTCTGAACCTTTGTGCTTATGGTACTGAACTACTAAGACCAAGAAATAACATAAGAGTGTGAGCTGAAGAGAAAGTCGAAGTGGTCCTGCGGAGGTCTATGGTAAAATCCTTGCACATTTGGAAGTCTTCGACATCGGTAAAAGGTTCAAGCCCGACTAAGGGAGCCGGAAGTGTGATAAATTAGGGGAAGAGAACCCCCAACGAATGTGGATTAAGCTTGGGAAAGGGAACCCCTGCAAGTGTTGTGATTGAGAGGTCCGAGCCCGGCTGAGGGAGATCTGCGTTAAATCAGGTATTTGTTGATAGAGAGGTTCGAGCCCGGCGGAGGGAGACCTACATGAACTTTTTATTAAACTGTGAAACAACTTTTGGAACGCTAGAATAAGTGACTATAACGTGGAAGGCCAGTTGCTTACTAGGAATGTCAAGCTGCGAGCATACTGCAAAGGTCAAACTTGAGAACCTAGTGGGCATGCCAAACTGACATCTTACTGTAAATGTCAAACATCGCTTTCTGGGAATATCAAACTGTCCACTTTCTGAGAATGCCAAAATGAGAGGAAATGTCAAGCTTGCCTGAAATTTCAAACTGTTAGCTCGCTGGAAAAGTAACAATGTCAAACTTTTCAGGCATCTATAAAGCAAACAGGATGGCCTAAATGGATGGAGAAAAAAGGCATATATATGCAAATACAACAATTCTTTACCTAATAATAATTTCCTACAGATTACGTCAAATTGATGTTATGAAAAGGCTCCTATAATAAAGAGTAAAACCAAAATACAACTATACAAAGTGCATGTGTATTGCGAAGGATTAACAATAAAGCCTGTAATACATTCAGTGCAATTAGGCATTCAGCATTAATTTTTGTCAAGATGTTTCGACAAAAGGGGAACATTCTGGTGAAAGTCTGTGCGTCTTTCAGGATGCTTTATAAATATTGACGATGAGTTAATTTTCAAACCCATGCTTTTATCTTGTTGGGTGTTGTAAGGGTGCAGAAGTAGACGCGGGATACAAGGGTGGCATGCTTGTTGGCATAAACTTTTAACAGAAAAATAAGGAAGAACCCCATCTATCCCTATAACTGAGAGGGGTTTCCCTGCCTCAAATAAAACTAATAATGTTGTCAGAACATCCATCAAAATTAAAGTGTCCACTGCCCTATGTCCCAAACCTATTTTTATCCCTTACACTTCAAAAGAAAACAATATAATAGGTTGTGCTCCGATTCCAGAAGGGGGATTCCCTCCTTCTGGATGGGTTTAAGCAGTTCATCTATGATGTGGGAAATATCCTCCTTCCCCTGGCCCTCACTAGGCTTTTCTGTATAGTCCGACACAAAAGGGGGTGGGGGAGGGGTGATCTCCCTTCCTCGGGCCTTCTCGGCCAATTCATTACAGTTCAAAAAAAGTGGGGGAAATGCTTCCCTTCGCCAGGCCTTTCTTAGGCTCTCCTTCAATAATCTCAAAGAGGTCTTGAATTTTACAAGAGGATATAACTTTCCGCTGCAGGTCTTCTCTTGACTTTTGCAAAAAGATATATCTTTCTCTTCCCCTGGTCTTCTCATCTCAGCGTGTGGGTGCCAGACCCCCTTCTCAGGTGTATAATGTCTATTAATCAGGCCCAGTTCACTATCCTGCCAAGCATTGTCTTGCATATGCAATTCTAGGATTCTCTGAACATACGGGTCCCCAGGCCATTGATTCTCTTTTGGTTTCTCCGGGGTGCTCTCTCACCCAGCATTTCTCTGTTTCGTTTCTCTGCTCGGTCCCACTGGGACAAGGAACATGGTTCTGCATTTCTGCCCTACCACAGTCTCTAGGGGTTCCCTGTGCCTTCCCGGTCTCCCACTGTGTACCTTTTAACTTGCTCTGCAGGGTGCCACTCCTCGGCAACACCAGCAAGCTTCTCTGGCGTCCTCTGGGCTCTTGCGGTCTGCTCTCGGCTTTCTGCAGCTGCGACACGCTGGATTTCTCCTCGCACGTAATGTCTTGCCTGGACCACTTGGTTAGCTTCGTTGAATGCCACCGGACGTCAGGTTTCCCAGCCTGAAAAGTAGGCTTTCCTCTGCCTTTCTGGATATCGACTGCCTTCTCCAGGCATCCAGATCTGCAGCACATCTTCTAGACGGCCTTGCTTCCCAGCTTGAGGCTCTCCTGGGGCAGGACCGGCCCTGAGGAAAGTCCTTCATCAGTTGTTATGGTTCGTCGGCTCTGGAATCTCGGATATCTAGTAGGTTTGTCTTGGTTACGCAAAGGGCTTTTCATTGACCTACTCTTCTACATATCAGTCCTTGTGGAGCCATCCACTTCTACACTTTGCCAACTCTTCCTCAACATAGTATTGTCTAGGCTACTATGCATGAAGTAATCAATAGAAGAAAGAGGAGACATAATGGGGGTGCTTGGGTCCTATCCGTGTTGTGTGGTGGGTAATGAACGGCAGAATGGTGGTTGACGTACAGCGTTCTCCCTCGAAAGTGCTCCTGTCTCATGCAGAGGGAGTCCACTCCCATGGGATCCTTCCGCTGAGCACCACCCCCAGGGGGACTATCAGGTAGCAGCCTCACCTCCCTGAACCCATGGGAAGGGTCCCCCTCCCAGGGAGAGGTGACAACATCAAGGGATTTGTCAGTTTACACGGGTCATTATTACCCTCTGTGTCCAACGTTAAATCATTTGCTTTTATCCCCTCTTCACACATGTGGAACAACCTAACCCTCTCTTGCATTCTTTCAGGGATGTCAACATAATGTATGTCAAAAAAGTCCCCTCAGTTCACTAGTGTTGAAGGCTAGGGCACAGAAAGCATGAATGCACGCTGTTTAAAGGACCCAACAAATGATTGGGGTCTTCAGTCAAAGCTTACCAGGTACGTCATGCTATGCTAGGGAATCTCATGACTTGACATATCATAACTTTACGTACCATAACAGAGTGACAGAGTGCGACAGTGATTGTTTGTTCTCAGTCTTCGGCCATCTGTAAGCGCAAGGTTCAAAATTTAGGGGAGCTATTCAGCTCCTGCTTGCAGCCTAGAAGTGCCTGGTTATCTTGACACCAACAGCTGCCAGAAGCTATCTTTGGCTCCCAGGCCAACTGATGACAAACAAACAAACACGTGACATTAGCGGTGTATTTGGGACTATCAATAAACAAGCATTAGGACACAGCTATACAACATTTAAAGCATAATGGTCATGATATATATGATAGGATAGGTTATTTATAACGCGTTTAATACCCAGGAGGTTTCTAAGCGCGGACCCAGGGATCGAACCCGTGTTGCTTCATGGCGTCTTGCTTCCAAGACGAGCATGTTGCCCCCGAGCTATCCTCCCAAGGCAAGCAGACTTATTAGTAAGTTAGATTTTCAGAACCCTATGTACTAGCTCCTGGTTCCACAGTAGCAGCTCCGGCTCACTGCACAATGCCGGATACCCAGGGGTTGCTTTTAGCTCCTGCTCATCCAATCTTAACTTTGATCCCTGAAGCGAGCATAATGTCATTTGACAACTGGTTATAGTGTACACTGGAATTGAAGTAGCAAGCAGGTTTGCTGGAAACCAGTAGTGTTCGTCCAACTAGGCACAATGTAAATAATAATGTGATATATATATATATTTTTTTTCTTTTTTTTTCTTTTTAAACGCTTTAGTGTCTTAAAATGGCATTGCCACTTTCATGTAATATTAGCACCAAATTCCCATTTAAATATGCTCAGTAGCATATATCTGATGTGGCTGATTAGTTGCGGTGCCATGGCAACCCTTCACAGAGGCATGGACACAAAAGATTATTGATTGCATCTTTAATGCGTCGTTAGCAGTAGTGACGCCTGAGGACTTGTGAGCAAGTGGGAGAATGCATTCTCATTTTACTGTGTTTATTAGTCAGTTGCTGCAGTTGGGAGAGGAATTTTTAAAGAGCTTAAGGAGAGCGGGACATCAGTTAGCAGCTACTTCAGCAGGGAGCGAAAGAGGGCGAGAATCTGCTGGTAGAGATGTGGCAGAAGTCTTGCCGACATTCACTCCCATGCAGCAGGGAAATGGGAGTCGCGGCAAGGTGCAGCTATGAGGAATGGCACTTCCCACAAAGTCACTGGATCAGGAAGATACATAGCTCACCCTGAACACTAGGGGAGCCGGAAAGCTGCACACTGGAAAACCATGTGCATATATTTTCATTTTAGAAAAGGATCTGAAATGTTATGGTCACTTCCGATTACTGTATGTTAATAAAGGTGGTAGCACTTTCAACCCAGGGGTTGCAAACATTTAACAGATGTATGTATTGCGTATCTGCAATTCCGAAACCTGTTCTTGTTAAGACAAATGAAGGGAAGAGGTGCCTTTTTCTACCGAACAACTTGAATTGCCCGATATCCAATAGGCCATTTCGAGTCATCATTACTCATGTTAACAACCTTCGCAGACCCAGAGTGTCAAATCTAAACTGGCACAATAATCAAAAGAATTGATACAAAATTAACTAAGTGAATCAACTGTAATGGAATCTCAGGATGTCATTTTAGTTCCAAATTTCCCATCGGCATGCATACTCCTGTATTGATTCTGTTATGATCATTCCTAAATTTCCGGTGTTTAACAACTAATTTTGGGTAGTTCAGGCTTTTAGTTTGTTATTTCATGCTACACAGAAGAATAAAGTGTTAACCGTTTATGATCATCTTTGCTTGTCTTACAATCATTACTTTTTATACTATATTTCCCTTGGTCATCCCAATGCACCGTTGTGCAAGAGAACCAAAACTCAGGATGTGGAAATGTTTCTTGGAGAACACCTTTCATCATAGGTTTACTTCATCATCCACCCCAAACTCCGGTCGCCAAAACTTTGGAGGAGTGACTAGAGAGCTGTAACTATTTATGCTGTAGGTACAGTGCATGTTCCATTCATAGAGGTCACGTTGCAATACACACAGGTATCAGTGAAAAGAGACTAGCGTATACAGACACTGCTGTGCACCTTCACCATAAAACCTGAACTTAAACCATTCCTCAAAAAGGTCTTCCAAAAGCCACCAATCGGTTCATCTACCCCATCCCATAGAGCCTACCACCACACTCATCCCCACCGCTTTCCAGCAGGCCGCTTGATCGTCCTAGACATTTAAAAAGCTCAGAAAAAGGAACTTTAGCACTTATCAAGCCCTGCTTAAGCACATAAAAACAAAAAAACAAAAAACAGAACTTCATTCTCTCTCCTTCCTGCCTAAAGAGGAAAAAAAACAAACCTTGTGTCAAGAGTCATTTGAAGAAAAGCAGAACGGATGTGCAAGAGAAGAGAGCCTCCAGAGGGGTAGGCAGGATGGCACCCTCAAGACACTGGTCCCAGGACTGGGCTCAGCATTCGTGAATGGATAACAAGGTTCTGCAAATGGGAGAAATGAAAGGGTCAATCCTCATTAAAGAAAGGCAGCTGTATAACATGTGTTATGTTAATGTGCTTTGATAGTGTGCCAAATCACTGCACAGTAGTAAAAGGACACTTAGGCCTGTCCATGGAGTGGCGTACTGTGCCCCCACCAGGTTAATCCACAATAGCCTCGGAAGATGAGATGAAGCCCAAAGTTAATGGCTAAGAATTTATGAGGGACAAGAACAAAGTCGATAGAACCATTTGGTGGGAATATAGAGTCCCAGTGATAGACATGTGGAAGATGAGAGGCAAAATGAGGAATCTGTTCAAGAAAGGAGTCGTCACATGTTCTGTTATCGTCATTTGCATGGTCTCCAGGTGCTCATGTGGTTCTCTAAGAAATGTGGGCAGGGTTGGTTAGTGAGGGGAGAGGGATAGAAGTTGTGCTCTTCTGTTGATACTTGCAGAACCAGGAGAAACTGACGTCTGTTTGTGTCAGCTTTCTGGGTGTGCTTTGTTGTGTGCACTGGCTTGTTGTGTCTGGAGGGGTAGCGTCCAGTGTTTGGGTTGTTTGTTGTCTGCAACTGTTTAGCTTGTGGCGTGATTAGTGGTGGTTTTATGTGTTGTGTGTAGTTTTGTTGGCCCTTTTGGACATTTGTAGTATGTGAGAGGCATGCAGGTGTGGAAAAGAGGAGGGGAGTGGGCGGTTAGTTGGTTTCTGTTTGGCTCTGGTTGTGTGGTTGTTTTATTGTTGGTTATCTGATCCGGATCGTCCCACGTTTGGTTTGGTCCCAGAGTATGGTTTGTGGGGTGCACGTTTTTATGCTCGTCTCCGAGTCGAATAGTCAGGTTTTTGGTCGTTTTCTGAAAGTTGGGTGGTCTTCCGTCGTTCTTATTTCCTTCAGGAACGAGTTCCACAGTTTATCTAGCAAATAGGAGAATGTGATTCCTCCCAATTTCCTTTTCTCGTAGTGTTTAGTTTTTATTTGGACATTGTTGCTCGATCTTAAGGTTTTCCTGCATGGCTGCGGTTAATTTTAGCTTGGAGAAATTCAGCTCCTGGTCTGTGTACATAATGAAATACTGTCCATGATCAAATCTTTATGGGCCGACATTGCGGAATTGGAAGGGGAATTGGCCAGGAAAGAAAGATGTCACCAATGTGCACAGACAATGTACACAGGCAAAGGAAAAAAAACATGCTACTTAAGCACTGCTTCACCAAACTGCGAGAAAATGAAATGACAATATAAATTCCTGAGACTTTGGCTCCCATTTTGGTCCCTTCGTTTGACACCACACACCAATCGACTCTACACATGTTTTTAATACAGTATATATGCCCCTTAATTTATTTCATTATGTCTGTGTAGTAGTGATGTGTCCACATAATGAAATTAGTAATAATAATGTTGGCACTGCCAAGCCTATTGAACAGGAGTAGTCAAATCAAGCATATATTGCAACAGGTAAATGTGCATGCCAACAAACAGCACAGGTGTGAAAAGTTGTAAAGATGTAGGTCTTTGGCCTGGGTGTGTTCAACCCATGCACAATGGAACAGGGGCCCAACTGCCCATCTACTTATTTGCTTGTGATGCATCCTTTAAAAAACTGATGGAGTTTCCTTAGTAATGATAGTACATATTGTTGTGGGGCCGCGCAAATCGGATACTTGATGTTATTGAGGCTGCCCAATAAAATGATGCTGAAATAAGACAATGTTCAGGTATCCTTGGCTGTGCGCTCCAAACTTTATTTATTTTCAATTTCTGGTTTGACACAATTTTATATTTCTCTCAGTCAATGTAACATTTGTTGCAAATTGCATATATTTCATTCATTCCTTCAGTCAATGATTCATCTCATTTGTGAATCCACTGCCTTTGCGTAATGTTCTACTAATTCCTAACTCCTAATGTTGTCCTGAATGGTATTAGATTATGCCTTTGAATATTTGCCCTCAACACGTGTTTCCCCAATAATTTTGAATGGTTCTTCAGGAGGGGTTTTAAGGTTGCGATATAAACATTGGAACAAGAGACATATACTAAATATGTTTTTGTGCTAATTTATAAAGTATACTTAATCTTTTAGATAAAGGGCATATTCTGATCGATTGTGCAAATTAATCTCAATGAAACTCACTTGTTTTCTCCTTATGCTTTACATGTGTCGAGCATTGAAGTGCTGATGATTTTTTGTTGTTTGTGGTTGTTTTACTGAATTCGTACCTGGTACAAGATAGAAAAATGTATATTTTAAAATTCTGTTTTATGTTTTACTTGCCACTTTCTAATGTAGCTATGGTCTACTGCATTAAGCAAGCTTTTGCATCCTTTCGGTTCTGATCACATCAGCATGCTAACCGATTTGTACATTCGAAGATGGCCGCTTTTTATATGCAACGTGGGGACGCTGACGCATTGCTTATTGCGTACTGACGTTATCCGATCACCATCTTGGATTGGGTCTATATTTTAACGGGATAATTTATTTACTTGTGCATATCTCATTCTACGCTGATTTTTTATTTGTGTTTAACATATGTTTGATGTTGCATATCTGTGATATGTCATGACTAACCTATTGCACAGTCCATTTAAGAATAGAAGTATGAATATGCTAATTGATGGTTGGACTCGTGGTGAATAATTGTAATGGTTAAAGAACAAAAAATATATTATTTTTTCTATTACATATAAACATACTTCCATAAGTATAATATACATAAGCATATGATTATTACAAATGTGTATCTTCTATTGTTCTTTTCCCCAGCTTTTAAGTCTCTTACTTATAAGAAATGCCCCATTTCTGTGTCAAAATTTAATCCAAATGAGATGAATCATTGACTGAATGAATGAATGAAATATCTGCAATTTGCAACAAATGTTACATTGACAGATAACTATAAAATTGTGTCAAACCAGAAATTATAAATAAAAAAGATTGGAGCGCACAACCAAGAATACCTGAACATGGTCTTATTTGCCCATCTACTTACTCCCTAGGCCACAAATTGCCTATCTATAGAAAGGAAAGCTGGGAGGAATTACCAACACTTTTAAATAGGGATGGATTTTGAACCAGGGCTTCTCTGGGAGCAAAGACCTGGAACAGACGTCCTAGAAATTCTTCTTGGGGTTGGTTTAGAAGGTAGGGTTTCAATTGGGCTGAAGTTTAGCTCTTCTGGGAATTCATAGCTTTGTCTACCTTTTCAATCTGAGCTCCAGATACACTATCCTGTTAAAGGGCAGCTGGGGAGACCACCAGGGGCGCAGACGTGATGGCTGCCTGAGCCTTTGTCTCCCTCTCCAAGCACTAGAATACAGAAAATCATCCGAATTGAAGGAAGCTACATAAGATTCTGACCACACGTTCTTGAAACTAACATTGGGGCATGCTACAGCGATGTAAAGAGCAGAACCGCAGCTGATTTCTTGGGAAACTAGACCCTGAACAGCCCGGACGCGAAACAACGGTTTCAAGATGGCAGGGCCAGAGCCTGGGCCGCAGTAAACAGAATTAGGCAGACCCCCTACACCTGCTTTGGACTCTGAAGAAGGGAGCGAGCAGACTTTGGCATCCCTGCATGGCGCACTCTCTCTTCCGATTGCTGTAGTGACGCAGGTAGGGAGACTTGAGGGGGACAAAGTACTTACGCGGCACTCCGAGCAAAAGGCACTAGCATTTCTCACTCCCATCTGACCGCAGCTCTATTCCAGGCTGAGCGCCCCCACCGAATGCACTTTTGGCATCTTTGAAACATGCCGCATACACGCTGAATGGTACACAGCAAGCGTGATTTACTGGAGGTGTTGGCCCATTACACCAGCTCCACGCACCAACTACAACCTTTCAAATTCACTCCATACCATCAGAGGCTCAAAGGGACAGACGCTGGCCTGTCTCTGGGGATGAGGCATTATGAAAGGCAGCAAACCCGCCCCCAATGCACCCAGTGTGAGAACGCGCCCTAAACCGAGTCAGTACAGCGGGTGAGGAGCCATGTACAGCGCGAACACTGTGCTCAGATCTTGCAACACGGAAAACCTTTTCTGCACCACATTCCATGGTAGACCTGGAACCAGCTGCAGACTCTAAGCTTGTCTGTAAGGGCCCATGTAGGAAGCGCAGTGAAGGCGAGACCCTTCAGACCCAGCAACGTGAGTGTGCCCACCCAGATAGCGCAACCAGAAAAAAATAATATTTAATAAAGCACTGTTGAGCTGGTCAGGAAGAGCATCACGTAGGACACTGTCTGAAGCAGTAAAGGCCTGAGCAACCCCCTTCTGGAAAACATCACAGAAAGAAGGAAGACAGCAGGCTCTCAATCGAAAACACAGCTGTTCCTGACCCGGGTTCATGTAACTTCACAGGGAGTCCAAGATTGAGGCGCTTGCTGGTTACCTCCCCGCCTCAGAGAGCTGGACCCGTGCACGCTCTCTAAGCTACGATCATTCTGCCACACTCCAAGAAACATGGGGCATGATGAGGTCCAGAGCTCCTCAGAAATTCCCGGAAATGACCGAGACAGTGCCACCAAGTCTGAAATCTGCTTCTGCTCGGCGAGAACGTTCAATAAAATCTAGCCTCACGGAAACAGTCTCAGATCTACAAGCGAGAATGGTCAAGGTTGTAGACCGGATTGAGGCTGTAGAAAATAACCACCTATCGGGTGATAAAGCAGTAATGAATTGTGAAGCTAGATTTTTAGACCTGGAACAAAAAAATGAGACATAGAGCTGAAGCTAGACGACTTAGAAAACCGAGAATGGAGGACAAACATTTGCATCATGGGCATCTGAGAAAGCCAAGGTGAAACCCCAGTTCGCTTGGAGAGTAGAGTCAAGGCTCTGGTGGCATCTCCGTTTGACACCGCTCCACCCACCATTCCTGGAATTCGACAGAGTCCATGGGGCTGAGGGCTCTCCAAATGGCCCGAGGTCTGTCCTCATAAAATGTCACTACTACAGGCAGAGGCAAGACATTCTACAATGGGCAAGAGAAAGGGAACCCATAGAGTTTGAGGGGTCCAACGTGAAACTTCCAGGATCTCTATGCCGCAACGCTGCCCTAACTGCTTGGTTGCAGGAGCACGAGATTCGCTATCGATGGGGGTTCCCCTTTTCCTTAAGTTTTGAGCACAAAGGCGAGGCCTCAGAGAAAGAGGCCCGAGGAGTTATGGAAAATCTGAAAGCGGGCACGTCAGACCCTGACAGGGATAAGTCCAGGAGACCCACAGGACCGCAGCGTAAAACCCTACCCAAAGGGGCCGTGCCCCAGGAACTAAGAAATATAAGTGGTACAATAAGCCCTGAGTAATGCTGTTTCTCAGGTCTTACTTTAGATCTGCTAAAGTGTTTCAGAACAGGTTGGCAAGCGTTCGGACAGGAAAAGTGACCTTGCCCCAAGTATGGGTTTAGAAAGCTACCTGCACTGTGACTGATGGAACACTGGTGTGGTTCTTTTGAAAGGTTATGAGAGATTGAATGTTTTTAATACATAGTTACGTTGCAAGATGATTCTGTCATTGGATCTTTGGTTTTGAAAATGTGCCTGGAGAGGGGTCCTTGTATTGTGGCCCTTTTTTGTTTGAGGGCGTCTCAGTGATTGGAAAATGCTGGGGTTGGCATCTTTCAAGGGGAAGGGAGGGGGGAATATACTCATTGAAGGGGAAGAGAACTACACTTCCACATTTTTGCATCTCCACATTCACAGCCTCAGAAATCTCTTACTCAGCAACACTCCAAGCGTAGATTAACCAACTATGTTGTGATTACTTGCCTAAGCAGGGTTCCTAAGCAACAATGTGCACCTCAATATGACGCCACCTGATGGAACAACATTTGGGTCCCTTAATGTTAAGGGCCTCAATTCACCACAAAAACGCTCCATTTTAGCGCGCCAATTTCAAATCTCAAAACTAGATGTCCTATTCGTACAGGCAACAAAATATGCCCAATGGGGGTTGGGGGAAGGGGAACTAGCAAGTAGAGAAATTGGGGGCACGAAATGGGCCTCGGGAGTCAGTAAAAAGGGTGGTGTGTGTATTTTGTATAGGAAGTTGATAGGCCTCCAGATAGACCACATCCACCCGGAAAGCAAGGGTAGATTTATAGTCATGAAGGAAAAGTTAAGGTCACGCACGGTCACGCTCTGCTCTGCATATGCCCCCAACTAAAATCAATCTCAATTCAGCGAGTCCCTGTTCGATTTCCTAGAGGGCTGGAGAGAAGGCATGCTGGTGTGTGGGGGGAATTTCAATGTTGTAGCTGACCCCAGGATTCTATGAGACAGGATGCTCACCCACCAAACGGTTCCCAAGGGTAAAGATTCTTGAGCCAATTGAGAGCACATCACCTAATAGACACCTGGCGCACAGTGCATCCAATGGATAGGGCTTTCACCTTTTACTCTTCCCCTCACTTCACATATTCGCAAATAGATTATTTGTTGGTGGGTGCAGAGAACGAGAACTCAATATTTAGTGCAACCATAGAGATAGTGGCCTGGTCAGACCATGAGTTATGTAAGGTGGATTTAGACATCGGTCCTCCCCATAGCACAGAATGTAGATGGATCTGTAATGACAATCTTTGCAGAGACCCCGTATTTAAAAACCCTCTCAGGGAAGCAATAAAAGACTACCTCAACACGGATGACATTGGGGCTCTACCACTGAATACTGTGTGGTAACCTGGGAACGCCACAATTCGGGGTGGGGGGGGTCCTGATAGCGGAAGGGGCATATAAAAATAAGATTATGCTGAAGAGGGAAGAGGAATTGAAATTTGAGATCACACAATTGGAGCAGGAACTTGGTGCGTGACCAATAGAAGCAGACACAATCTTAAGTCAGATTGGAGTGCTCCGTGAGGAATTGAAGGATATTTGGCAGGGCACAGCACTGACACAACTGAGATATTTAAAACAAACATTTTACGAAAAGGGCGATAAAGCCCCACCATGTTGGTTAATCGTCTATGCAAACAAAGGGCAGACAGGGCGGTACCTAAAATTAAGAATGAAATTTATCCGCATCGGAAGTGGGCTTCTTAAGTGGCTGTTAGGCTGTGGACTGTGGCGAAAGTATGGACTCCTCAATTCGGTTTTGCTGCCTTGCTGTGAATCGCTGAGTCTTACACATCGTCGTCTGTGAGAGGAATCCCCTACATTGCTGCAACGTGAACACGAGAACACTTAGAAAAAAAAAAAAGTAAATGGACTCTCTCTTTTTGATCTGGCAAAGTGTTATTATGTTATTAGTGTTATTTGAGCCGTGGTTTCACCGCGGCTCACTGTGCTTTTGAACTGCCTGTTAAGCACTTATCAGAGCCTACCCGCTCTTCTCTTTTCATAGCTCCTCCTGTCTCCGCCTCCTGACCGGCCCCCCTGCCCGCCCACCACTGCCTCACTTCCTATATTTTGTGTGCGCGTGCATCCACGCGCGCACCCGAAGTGGGCTTCTTAAGTGGATGTTAGGCTGTTTGGATGTGCGGAGACACAGGAGCCCAAGACTGGAAACTTTTAAGGTTATACAGTTGTTTTTGTTTATACATTGTGTCAAAACATCATGTTAACTGATTGAAATGTTCGTAGGGTACGGATTATTCAAAAACGTACGATATTTTTGATTGTGAACTCTCTCAAGCAGCCTATTAATGCTGTCTTTAGGTGCATGACTAAGTGTCACTTCGTCAAGTAAGAGGGTTAAAACATACATTTGAGAGTAAAAATACTTTTGTTGGCGCTGCTCGTATTGAAACAAACATGGTGAAAAACTTGCGCAGTGGGAAACGGTGTTTGAATAGTTCCCCTGGTACTGCAATTGAGGGCTATGTATCAGAGGAAGACTACTATGAAGAGCCAGTGAACCAGGCAAAAAAAAAAAAGGACGTAATGGGGGTAGTACCACAGCAGGTTTTAAATTACCTGGGCAAATGACTATCAAAGCAGGTAATGTCTTAGTTAACCCTGAGTTATCTAGTGGTATGATAAAGACAGATTCCACCTGTGTTCCACCGGCTAGCTCAAAGGATAAATGCCTTGAGCCTACCGATGGCATCATGTATCCTAAAAACCTCATTTGCAATGTCCCCATTAATGACAACTCGCTGCTAGGCGCGGTTGGTGACGTATTGGTTCTTCCTGCATCTGACACCTTTAGTGGCTCCTGTAGTTCTAGCAGAGTTACACAGTCGCACGCGATTGTCTAATGGGCCATCGACGCCTGCAGGGAGTTCTCATGGTCTTAGGGAACAGGTCCATTTTCATGCTGCAATTACAGTAAATTTAAAACAGCTTAAAGAAAATGGGAAAAATGAGGCGAGCCTAACCAAAAAAAAAAAAAAATCATCCATAAGGCTAGCTCTCCATCACACGAGTTTGCAGGCATCTCTGATGAATTGAGCTATCCCCAATCGTCTGTACTAGGTACGGACTTAAACCAGCAAAAAGGACGAAATTAATACATACATCTTCCGAACTCGTCCCTACCTCTTTATCCACTCGAGGATACCCTGATAGATCTAAACCATCAAGAGCTCCAAAATGTTCCAGTTTTAGCCAGAATCCTGAATCTTCTTGATAAAGGTCATGAGTATACCTATGGAGCAATCCATGTTCTGAGTACATCTAATGCTGAAATCATTAACACACTAACTAGAATTGAAGGGTTTATGATGTCCCAAGAGAAATGTAATACCTTCTGGGCATCTCAATTACTGATTGTAAAGCAGCTGGGACACAATGTATGTAGGCCAGCCTCATATACCTATTGTGACCAGTTCTCCCAAACTGAAATCATTTCTGATATAAGTGATGGCTTTTCAAACACGCAAAAGCAAACGACTACTGTTATAACACAAGGTTCACTTCCAGTGCCCGATTACCTTGAGATTGCCAAACTCCAACACGATCGAATTCTGGTGCTAGAAAACATCATAGTGGCAGCTAACCTAGTACCACCCGAGTTAATGAAAGAGGAAGCTGGAAGCTTGCTAACAAAGATTGGATGATGATAATGATCTACCGGATAGTCCTTCGGCATTAACAGAAGTAATTGATCTTAATATTGCCAATCAAGTAGTGACACAGGTTCCTACAGACATCAATGTGGAACAAAGTGACCCACAACAATCCACATTTTTTATGTCTCGGAAGGCAAAAGAATTATTTGCAAGAGCTCTGAAAAGACGGGGATTGGCCAGTACTCCGATAGTACCCATAGTCAATCTTGAGAAAACAAAAAAGAAATCTAAAAAAACAAAAAACATAAAAACATGTAGCCCTAGCTCATCTAATAATTGTCTTGGTCAAAGGCAATTGGATGATATGGGCATCGATCTAAATCAATTAAACAAAGAAAGTCAAAGAAACCCAATTGCAAAAATTCTTTGAGAAAATGGACAAGAAAATTACCTCTGTCTATTCAAGCTACGAACGAGTCCAATGGTACTGTAGGGACTGTCGTGGATAATATAGTTCACAATGAGAGGTGTGCCCAAAATGACAAAGTCGAAGGTGGTTCCTTGCCGGCTTTGACGACAAGCTTACTGCTCATGGGAGGGGCTATAGAAGCACTAAATTAAATTTCAGCAACAAATGACAAAGCAACTGAGGAGATGGAAAATTTGGTAAATGTTGTGCCTTCTAAGGAAATCCCCCCAGAAATGAAATTAGTGATGGGATGGTGGGCTGATCCAACGAAGATCGATAAACCTAGCCTAAACCGAGCTGCAGTGATGAAAATCTTTCATTAAATTACAGCTTTACGCAATCTGGTATCAGATGACAGACTGGATTAAGCTACCTTTTTTACGTAATCATCGAATGATCTGGAAGCTACAATCGCCTATAATTGCTTCCCTAATATGGAATCATTACAAAGACCTTGAGTTTCTAGGTTATAAATTATTTGATTTTCCTTCAATGGAGGATACGACCAGTTTTATGGACTATCAAGTAGTAGAAGTACAGCAGAAATCAAATAATGGCTCAAGGGATATGCAAATGGCAATGTTGAATCAAAAGGTAACTCTACAAGCAGAGTCTGTTGCACAAATTATAAAGGGTCTCGCATGGTTAGAACCATTAATGAAATTCATCCTTAAAGAGAATCCAGTGGATGAAAAATCATAAAAGACTGCCTTTATAGTACAATCATGGAATTGTTGTGGGTACAAGAATCTAAAGGCATAGTTTAGGAATCTAACATGCCAGAAACGGCCGGTAATCATTATTTTGCAAGAATCCATGACTATCTGAGACATCCCCTTGGAGGGGTATTCTGCTTTTTTTTTTAAATCATGCACAAAAAGGCTAACTAGGGCGACCACGAGGTGGTCTTGCTATTTTCGTGTCCTTGGCGTATGATGTGGAAGTAAAGCAGATATACTCAACCAATGAGATGTTGGCCATTGTTATATTGTCACGTAATGTACAGAGTGTTCCCTTGTTGGTAATATCTTTATATTGGAATTCTAACACACTTTTCATTGATGGCATCCTTGAGAGATTGAATGCATTATTGGTAGAGGTGGTGGATGAAATGCCTAATGTTGAATTCAATTTTGGGCAGGGATTTTAACTCTACTCTTGCACACAGACACTTGCAAAATGAAGTCCATAATGACCAGTATGCAATCTCCTCATATGAAAGGGGAAAGCTGTGGGTAAATTTCTTTGAAGAATGGGATATGCAAATTATTCCTTTTGCAAGCAATGGGCCTAAAGTGACGTGGACAAGAGGGATGTACAACTCTACTATCGATTATATTGTCACTTCAAGTACGTTAGCTAGTACAGCTTCTCCTTGTATAATTGAAGAGACAACTCTCAGCAATCATTTCTGTTTGGAATGTACACTGGATTGTAAATTTTGTGAACATAAATTGTATAAACCATTGATTTTACCAGAAACTGACAGACATTTGCTCTCCATAAGGTGGAATTCAAAAATTTGTCAGCAATTGAACGCTCTGGTTGGCAGTGATATGATAAAATGCAATCCAAAACTGTTGTCTATGGCAGATTGTAGGTCATTAGACCTCAGGAATGAGGATATGATCGTAAACATCTTATCAAATGTGAATGAGCATGCTCTGTCCAACGACTTAGCTGGCGTATTCAACCTTGATATAGCGAGAAGAAAAAGAGAAAAACATTGAAATTCGGGCTTTGACAAGGGACTATAACATTTCCCCAGACCAAGTAATTGATAGAAAAAAAGCTATTTTGGTGAAGTACAAAAACGAAATGTAATGCCAATTTAAAAAAGAACCAAAAAATGATTAACCTACTGCTTGGGAGAAAAACACATGAAATCTGGGGGATTTTAAGAGATCCTATGGAAAGAGTCCCGGCTGAAAAATGCTCCACAGTGAGTGGGGATGCATGGATCGAGTTTTATCGCAATAAATATGCCTTGCCCAAAATGTTTAAATCAAGTCAGATTCCCTTGTGGTAGACTTGCCTGACACCTGTCCATGGGGGGTGGAAGAAATTGAGTTAGTGATCAAGAATCTCAAGTCTTCGAAAGCAGCCGGCCCAGATGGAATTCCACCTTGTCTCCTAAAGGATGATCCGAAGTTCTGGGCTGCGCATTTAAAACGCTGCTATGATAACATCTTTCAAATGAAAAGGTTGCCAATTTCTTGGTCTTCTGCCCTAGTTATCCCCCTGCACAAAAAGGGAGGAACAGATGATCCAGCAAACTTTTGACCAATTGCCTTGATAGATGTTCCAGCAAAGGTCTTCGCTGCTCTAATTCTTAGAGAGTTGAATGCCTTTATATCATCTACACATATTCTTTCACGCTTTCAGACTGGATTCAGGAAGGGAACGGGCACCCAACTGAACGCAACAATTCTTGCGCATCTATTGAAAAGTTTGAGAAAAGAGTTAAATGGCTCAATCTACATGGCATTTGTAGATCTTTCATCAGCTTTTGATAGTGTTATCAGGGAAATTCTGTGGGCCAAAATGCACGAGTTTCAGATTCCTGCTCATATAACAGCAATGATTGCCATGCTTCATAACACACTAATTATAGAGTAAGAATTGATTGTAGTGGCCGGCTCACAGACCCAATACATACCTACGTTGGGGTAAAACAAGGGTGCAACCTAGCGGCTATTTTGTTCAACTTGTATTTAGCCGATATAGACAATCAGTGGATGCACTCTGACTCATTTCCTGTAAAATTAGGGGTTCTGCGTATAAATTGGTTGGCATTTGCCGACGACGTAATTCTATTAGATCGAACTCCTTTTGGCTTACAAAGCAAATTACACTTGTTCTCTACCTTTTGTGAAAAACATAACCTTTCAGTAAGCCCATGTAAATCAAATGTAATGATTTGCACCAATCAAAAGTGATCTGGTCACCTGGCCGCAAATTGTAAAAAAAAAATAAATATATACATCGATGATTGGGCAAATACGGCAGACCTAATTGGGCAATATAAAACAGAGAATATTCGGAATTTCGCCATAAGCAGAAACCCTACCTCCTATATATTAGGCAGGCGCCCAGTAATTTGGTGAGATCAATGTATATGTGATTCAAATTCAATGTGTTAGCAACCAAAGACCGTATGAAATTCTGGAAAATTACCAACAGCGAACAGCTTGGGATGAATTGTAGATTCTGCACAGCCGGAGCAAGTGAAACTTTAAAACATCTGGTATTATACTGTGCATTTTTTGAAAAAGATAGACAGAAATATCTAGGAAAGTACGTATCCAGCGTTGACTGTATTGCCCTAGAAACTCTTTGGGTCAAATGTATGTGGGGCTTTAGGTATTCATTGGTACTTGCACTGGTTCAGCTTCTGTAAATTATTGACAAAAAACTTGATTTAGTTAGAGTATAGGTTTAAAGGACTAATGTGAAGCCCCTTTCTGCCAAGGTACTCAAGCAAATTGATCCGAATTCTTACACAAGGCATTGAATTCTTTTTATTGTAATTATACGCACAATCCTGGAAGAGCTTGAACTTTTATATTGTGTAAACAAGGACAATGTTTTATCTAGGTCAATTTTTGATTGTGGTAAAAAAAAGTGTATTTTTGTTTTTTTTGTATTTTGTAACTAAATGTTTTGGCTATCTGTATGTTTTAAAGATGTCTCATCAAAAACAACAATACAGTTTTATATATGAAATAAAAAAAATAAAAAATGGGAATGGGACTGACCGATCCCCGTGAAATCACGGAACACTTGTTAAGATTTTTATACTGCTTTGTACTCAGCTGAGGTGGCAGGGTTAGAGTCCAAAAAGTCGAGGGATATTTGTCTAACCTTCCTCAGCCACCACTAGCGTGGGGCAATCTGGACATGCTAAACAGCACAATATCGACCGAAGAGGTCCAAAATACCATTTATAAACTAAAAGTGGGCTCAGCGCCGGAACAAGACGGGTACACAACAGCCTTTCACAAAACTAATTGTAACTCCCTAACCCCATTCTTGATCAAACTTTTAAATTCAATCCTAGAAACAGGCCAGGCCCCCCCCAGTCATTCACTGAATCAAGAATAGTAGTTATTTCCAGAGAAGGAAAAGGTGCCTTGGAGTGCGCATCATACCATCCAATCTCTCTCATAAACTTGGACGCAAAGATCTATGCCAGCATCCTAGCTACCTGCCTGGCCCAGGTTCTCTCCCAATTAATCCACACCGATCAAATCGGCTATGTGAAAGGCAGGCAAGGGGTGGATAAAATTTTCGATACTCTCGACATCATGGCCCACCTTGACGAGAAAGAGGACTGCCCCCATTGTGATGTTCATCAATGCCAAAAAGGCATTTGACCGGGTTGAGTGGCCCTTCCTAAACGCGGTCATGAAGTGAAGTTACCCAGGTAGGCCTGGATGAGGTGTGGACATTGGGCAGACGAGCGTTGTATCGTAACGATTCTGCCGAAGTTCTGGTCAATGGCGTCATCTCAAGCTCCTTTAACCTGACCCGCGGCAGGGTTGTCCACTCTCCCCCTTGTTGTATGCCCTAGTCATGAACTCCTTTGCACAAGCAGTTCAGTCTAACTCCCAAATTCACAGAATAGTAAGGGGGAGGGGGAGGAAATATAATCTTGCACTGTTTGCAGACAACATTCTGACATATCTCACCCACGTGTTAGACTCAATCCCCGCTCTTTTCGATACTATGAGGGAATTTCATTATCAAGATTCCAAGCCAACTTAAATAATAATTACGTTACTGCTACGACCGGGCTTTGACCCCTCCCTCCCCAGCTCACAGCAAAATGGGGTTTTCAAGTGCAGACAGAAGCTATAAAATACCTGGGGGTAGAGATTACGGAAATCCTGGCCAATCTGTTTAATGCAAATTATAAGCATATGTGGACCACCGTCAGAGCCGACTTAGAATGATGTTCCACATTATCGCTCTCTTGGGCTGCGAGGTACACCTCAATTAAAATTAACCTTCTCCCTAGATTCTTATTTCTTTTCCAGTCTCTTCCGACAGTGGTCCCTGAGGCATTTCTAGTAGAGGTCAAGCGTTCGCTATTGGCATATCTGTGGCCAGACGCAAAGCCCAAGTCCGATATGCGCCCTGATCTTACCGAAGGATAGGGGGGGCATGGGATTCCCCGATCTCTGACTAAAATAGGGCCTCTCAGTTCCGTATCCTCTCTGATCACCGGTGGGAAAATGCGGAGAAGCAATGGGTCACTCTAGAAAAGGTTCTCTTTGCATCTGTCACCCTGGGGGAGTGGCTATGGATCCCAAGTGTTACCATACCTCGAAAGATCCGGGAGAACCCAGTCTTAGCTGTATTGTGGTCGTTATGGCACCCCACCCATTCTATGAAGGGTGCCACATCATGGCCATCCCCCTAAGTTCCATTTGGGATCCTCCCCATACGAGATCATTTGAGCGAGGTACTCCGCTTCCAGCCCTTATATGAAGAGGGACTAGTTAGAGCTGGACGGAGAGTGGGGTCCTACATTTCTAAAGAAGAGTTAAAGGTAGCATTACATGGCATCACGATAGCTCCCTTTCTCTACCTACAACTGAGAAGTGTTGTATGGGATCCACGTTGCGGTGACTCCCTCCGACGCCTCCTCACAAGATTCGAACATGTTCAGAGTGAGCGCTGAGGCTTAAAGGGCTGGATTGCCCAATTATATAGTGCGCTGCTCACCAGGGGTCACCTAGCGCGTCCCACTTCTGAAACCAAATGGGATGCAGAATTAGAATTGCAAAATCAGACCGACACATGGAGGGTATTACATAAAGCAGTATGGAGCACATAGATATCTATGCAATACAAATTGCATAACGGAAAGGCTATTGATGAGATGGCACTACACCCCACAACGGCTGTCAAAAATGTTTTCAGGGACACCCCTGTTCTGTTGGAGGGAATGTGGTGAGATATGTGATAACTGGCATCACTGGTGTGGGTGTGCGAAGGTCCAGACATATTGGAAGGAGGTCGTGGGGTGGATTTAAGCAACAGATGGTATTAACAGATCGCTCTCCCAACTACTAGTTTTGTTTGGCATCGAACCTGATGGTGAGGACTCATACGTGCCCCTTTCGCACATGCCTAGAAATCTACTGCTAGCAGTGAGAGTGTGCTTAACGATCAAATGGAAATGTAGTACTTTGCTGACCAAAGGGGAATGGATTATGAAAGCTCACTACATCTATCAGATGGAAAGTCTCACTGCCGCCCTTTTAGAATCTCACTCTCACATAGACCTAGTCTGGCTCCCCTTTATGGAGCATTGATTGGGAAGCACTGAAAGGAGCAGACCCATGCTCACTGAAAGGAGCAGACCCATGCTCAACAGTGGAATGCCATGAACCGTCCATCAAACGTCCTGATCGCCCTTACAGTTGCACCCTGCTGCGGCGTCAAATACAGTTGAATGGTATCCGTTTGACACGGAGGAGGTTTGTATGCAAAAGTGGATTTGTTGCATGAATAGAACCGATCAGTCGAACATTTTGAGTAGTTTCCAGAATTCTTTCGATGAGAAGGGGGAAGGGGCATTGGTTCAGGAGAGGGTGGGTTAAAAAAAAAATTTGGTTTTACTGTTGTTCAACACCTCTTATTTGGAAAATATTGTGACCATCACTGTGGAGTTAACATGTGTATGGTGTTGCTATTACACCAGTTGTAAAATCAATCAAATTACGTTTGGAAAAAAAAGAGGGCAGATGGAGGATCTTTGGGCCAAAAGGGGTATGAAGTCTGTTTAGGCTTACATTTGCAGTCCTTCTTTGAGTATTATGTTGAAACCGCTTCACAAAACATGGCATAATATACCATGGCAGAACAGGACATAACCAGCTGATAACACAAAACTAGCATTATGTCCCAAAAACAAAATGAAGTTGAGCAAGAGAAGAGAGAAAAAGACAAAAAAAAACTCCCTTAAAACCAAAACATGCAATTCATTTCCATGTTCACAATTGGAGGTGGTGAATTAAAAATGAAAGACTAGTGTGGAGAGATGCAATGTTGCAGAAACAAGAATCCAAATATGTGCGAGGCCACCCCTATAAAAGCGAATGCACGGGTGTACATGAGCACAATTTCAGGTTCACATTCCAGTGAAGATGCAATAGGAACAAAACAGACCTTAAAAGAGCCGCCTTTTGTTATGTTGACAGGCTTTTATCGCCAAATGACCTCCCGTTGCAAGCCGTAAAGGCCGTCCCAGCAAGCTACAAGGGGCAGGCGTGGTTGGGGTCACAGAGCTCCAAACAGGACATGGCCGCGAGAGAAAGCAGAGAAGCCTTGTGGGGTTCAGGTCGAGTTGGGGGATGTGGATTCAGTGGGTGAAACACCCTAATTGAAGGAGAATAATTGTGACTTTGGTGCCTTTTTGAGGCCGCTCCGGTGTGGACAAAAAAAGGCATCATTTTTTCAGAGCAGCCTCAAACAAACAAACTTATGACATAGAACCATCAGTAGTACTATCTGAGCACCTAGACTTCTCGTTGGAACGGCATACTGTGCCATCTCCAGGGTATCTGGACATTAGTCCGCTGGAAAAAAGAAAATGAGTAAAGGGAAAAGATAGGAGGATGTGAAAGTAGGAAACAAAGAGGGAGAGGAGCAGCTGGGAACAATGTTTTCATCGGTGGGTATTAGGAGGACCATGGTTCTGCAAAAGGGAAGATGCATATATGTCCTAAAGTGTTGTGATAATTGGACTTTGTTTCCAAGGCAAGTTTGGCGAATTCTCATTTAGTACAGCATGTACTTTTGTATGCATAAAGGGTCCTGGGTGCTTGCTGGCTTATTTGCCTGGGCGCGCCTTTACTCTGCACCCCAGGAAAAAATCCAGAAAGTTAATTCTGTGACTGACAAGCCAGAGTCAGGAGTGGCATAGTCAAGAACAGTCTGTGTATAAAAGGTGGATGTTGTTGGAAACAGAAGGTAACGGAATAGAGTGATCAAACGAGAAAATGAACATTAAATAGACTTGGTGCCTACATGACAAACAGGTTCATAGTAAGTTGGTCCATGTCATATCATTCAAGACTCACTGGAGATAGGGTTGTGCTTTACTTGGAAGTAGGCTATAAAGTAAAGTAATACTTCGCATTCTGTCCTATGCAGGGTGCGTTCATTAGACTACCTGAAAGGAAGAGGTGGATACACGACCAAACAAGGCAGGTAGCAAGAGAAGGGCCCAATTTCTGTCTATGCAGTGACACACTGGCACCCTTCTCACTTGTTATGTTACTATGCTTTGACTGTTTGTACAGCACTTTAAGCCACATTAAGGTCAACTCACAGGAGCAGGGAGAGGATATTTCGGGTTGCAAGACAACAAACATGAACACTTGCGTGCCCAAGGATCACCACTGAGGGGGCCCCTGAATCAGCCTGCCAGCCAAGGTGAAGAGAGTGGGAGTGAAACAGAAGTGAGTGTGCCCCAGAATGGACTCATAGGCAAGAGGAATGGTGGTCCTGGCAGCTAGTGTACACATAGAAATCCTTTTAATAACATTTGGGAGGGGCTACATGTCAGAAATGCAAATCTTACATGTTTGCAAATCCCTAAAAAACAAGCATAGTTTTCCTTTGTATGGCTTTGTTTTCCCCTTATGTTATGTTGGAAACAAAAATGTGCACAACATGTCCCAGCAGATCAAACATATGTCAAGCATAAAATGACATAACATAGTATACCAAATCTAAAAATCAGAGTATTTCAAACCAGAGCAAAGCCAACTGCCAAAAGTGGCTCCTGGTAGCTGTTGGTGTCAAGCTAATCAGGCTCTTCTTCAAATCCACAAGCAGGAGCTAAATAGCTCGCAGCTCCCCTCAATTTCAAATCCTGCATTAGCAATTAGCAGGTCCAGGGAAACCCACACTATTGGGTGTGTAATGTAAATTATCATTATTATTATTTATTAATTATTATATAGGGAGCCTACACTACAGTCTATTAAACCATACATGAGAGGCATTTTGTGACCTCAACATTGGAAGAGAATAAAAAGAAGAAGCATTTAGGCAGAGGGGTGTGATCAGGATCTCACAGATTTGTCAAGTGGGGAACCCTGGCTGTTAACCTAGGGTTGGCTGGTCGTAGATTTTTAAATTTTGTAGGCTTCAGATTACACGTTTTCCCCACTGGAACTTTAATTTTGCACCATGATGTAATGTCTGCATGATAGTTTGGCAACTGTTGTACTAGTACTCCTCCAGTTTTCCAAAACGTAAGGACATACTGGGCGCCAACCCAGGCCGTCCTATTGCAGACACCTATGTCATGGCTTCCGCCAGAAGGACTCTCACCGACATCCTCTTCTTTGTTAATGCACCTGACCTATGGACTAGTTACATGGTCAGCTATCGCCTCTTCTCCCATTAATGGTGGCACTCGATGGGAGGTTCTCCTTGATCTCTTCGCCATTTCCAGAGTCATCATTAACGTCTATTTCAATGGAGCCATCATGGTCCAGGGTCCTCAACCCAACCTTCTCTTTGACAGGCTCCTCCCTCGCCTCTCTAACCTCATCTCTCCCCCCCCCCCCACCCAGGCTCTCTGGCCCACTGAGCCTTCCTCCCCCTCCAGCCAGGCTTTCTTGCCCTCTGTGCCTTCCCCCTCCTCTGTACAGGCACCCTCAACATGCCATACTGTCCCAGCCCCCTTGTCGGCCTTGGCTCCTTCACCATCCCCCACTCTCCCTCTGGCCCCCTCGGGTGGGACCACTGTCCCCTTTGCCCCCCCGAGGAAGACCCTCAAAGATGGCAAGCTGCTCCCCATTGCCACTCTCAACACTCGCTCTGCCATCAAACACGTGTCTTCCTCGAACTCATGGATCTTGATATGCTCGCCATCACAAGACCTGGTTCAAGAAGAGTTCTGTCGCGAGTTTTGACACAATCCTCCCTGAAGGCTAAAAAATCTGCTCTATGCCTAGGCCTAAGACGACAAGTGGGGGAGTGGCGCTCATCTTCCCAGAATGGATACCTCTATCCATCATCCCTACTCAGGCCAGACTCTCAGTCTCCCCTAAATCTTCTCTCATTATGGCCACCTTCTATCAGCTACCAGGACAACCCACTCTCTTCCTCTTAGAATGGGCTGACCTGACCTCCTCTCTACTCTCCTCCTCCTCTCACCTCCTCCTGATGGGTAACCTCAACATCCATCTGGACTCTCCTGACTCCTCAGGACATTTCCGCAACCTATGCGACTTGCTCTCCCCATCTATCCTACCATCTGGCCCCACACATACCCCCAAGCCACACCTTGGATGTTCTCAGCTCTACTGATATCCCTCTCTCTTCGCTCAACAAACCCAACGCTCTCCTCGCCTCTAACAGCAACACACTGCCACTCGACTTCAAAGTCACCCGGCCCATGAAAAAAGTGACAGTGGCTGCCTTTGCCTCCACCTACTCTCCTCCTGCCATTCCTGCGGCTCACTCCCACCCCGACACAGGCCTCAGTAACCTCAACCTCTATCTCCAACACTCTTGACACTTTTTTTTAAACTTTCATTTTTATTGCCATTTTAAGCGAACACTTTAACAATAACCAGCCTTGCGACTGTCCACATAACCCCTGCTATGAGGGTCCGATTGAAGCCTTTCAAAAAGTGCAACTCTTGGTACGTCCGATCTGGCTGCCGTAAACGCAAATGTAGGGCCACTGAGCGGAAATGAAACTTACTGGGTGGAGCATCTGACAAACTGGCATGCAGCCTCCTTCAAAGGCAATATCGACTTTGCATCAGCTCCAAGAAAAGTCTTTATTCAACCCTGCATCTCCGCGGCATCAAACAAGCCTGCATCTCGGCGGCATCAAAAAACATGGCCAAACTTTTCAAAGTCTGCAAGGAACTGGCCAATCCTGCAGAAGCCTTCTGTCACACACACCCAGGCCCTTTGCTCTGCCCTGGCTGCACACTACGTCACAAAAACCCAAAACATTATTTCCTCCCTCTCTTCCACTCCACAGCATGCACCAACACCGGACCCTCCATTGGCTCCCCTCTTACCCTCTCCGCTCTCTCTCGCTCGCTCACACCAGTGTCACCTGATGAGGTCACCAGACAAGTCCAGTCTATGAAGGCCTCATCCAAACAGGTTGACCCCTGCCCCTCTAAAAGCATTAAGGACACAAATGACTCACTCGCCCAAGCCTTGGCAGATTTCTGCAATCTCTCCTTCTCCACTGGAGTTTTCCCAACTGCCCTTAAGCACTCCCTTGTGCACCCTCTGCTCAAGAAACCCTCTGCCGACCCCTCCATTCCAGCAAACTACCGCCCTATCTCCTATCCGCCGGTTATAAAAAGGCATTATTTGCTTCTTTGTCCTTTCGCCCATTCCTACTTGCTGCTAATTGATCCCTCGTCCGTTCTTATCGTGTCCTATTTTAACAGTATATTAATTTTAATTTGTCATTTTATCTGGTTTTAATAGCATTCTTGCACACTTATTTGCACAGTAACCTCTTTTGCCGTATTCGGTGCACGAGAGCGACAAAACAAGCTTGGTTACTTCTGCACACTCTCGCGGGTAAAACTACATTACCCAGCATCCGTGGGTAGTTCAGGCAGCCTATTTAATACCTAACCCAGCATGAACGTGCCGGCGTGAAAGCATTTAGCCGGTCTGTGGCGCTCCGGGGCTGAGGGGCTCTGCTGCTGGTGTTTAACATAAAGGTAAGCACTAGGAGTCCTTCTATTTTACTCGCCCTCAAAGCCAAAGAAAGAGCCGACTCCGAAAGGAGATCCGCTTGTTTCTTGGAAATGGTAGCAGCCACGAATATGCGAACTCAGGCTTGACATATTCCAACTAATCTCTCCCCCGACTATTTGAATATAATCACTCCACATAGCGGTGGTATTTATGGAAACAGTTGCTCAGGATGTAGTTAAGGCAGATAATATTATAGCCACGGCCAAGACTAATAATACCCAGCTTTCGACAGTTGATCCACGTGGAGTAAAAACCCTAAACCTCTTCAACCCACACAAATGTAGCCAGGCAAAAGCTAGAAAGCTGTCCAACATCATCACTCCCTATTAAAGTCAGAAAATTCAGCCAAACGGCTTAAGGTAAGTCTATTAAACACAAGGGGCCTCATTACGACCCAGCCGGTCCGGAAAGAACGGTGGTGGTGGTAAAGCCACCACCACCGTTCTTTCCGGACAGGCTGATTAAGAGTCCTGCAGGCGGGAGGTGCAACTCCCGCCAGGTCTGACCTGGCAGGTTTAACACCACCCGCCTGCAGGCGGACATGGAAACACCGGCTCTGTCATAGACGGAACCAGTGTTTCCATTGTTCCCATCCCCATGGAGTCCTATGGGAATGGGGACTTCCGGTAATTCCGGACGCGGAATTATGTGTCACCTAGGTTGTAATGCCCCAGTGATTCCGGCAATCATGGAGGTGGAATGGTAATAAGAGTCCGGCGGTAACCTGCCGGAATTTCCGGCACAGTTACCGCCGGACACGTAATGAGGCCCATGGTCTTTGAATAAACATGCTGAATGGATCCACAACCTTATTGTGGAAGAACATCTCAACATATTATGTCTCACAGAAACTTGGTTACATGAACCAATTGGCCCTACTTGCGCCACCGCAGTGCCAGAAGGGTACACTATGCACAATACCAATAGAGAAGTAGGACAGGGGGAAGGGGTCACCATAATCATGAAAGACTCTTTACACATGTATCCTTCTAAAACGGTGTGCACTGGCTGCGAGATATTACATCTTAAACACCCACTGATAATAGCAGTATAAATATAGTCTTGATCTACAGACCACCATCATTAATTTCAGATTTTAAAGACAAACTGGTCCAACAACTCAATTGCCTCCAAAGTCGAAACACTGCCACCCTGGTGCTGGGCGAATTCAATCGCTGGCGAGGGAATTCAAAAGATAAGGAGGCAATAAATCTTGAGAAGGCTCTTAATAACATTAATTACCAGGTCATGAACATAGCGCCAACCATAACTAATAGTAACCAGCTTGATTGGGTTGCCACCCATAATCTTGGCACCAATGATTACATGACAACCCCATGCATCTGGTCCGACCACCTTAGAATAACCTTTACCCTTTGGTCATCCAAACAGAAAAAATCTTAATGAGCCCAGGAAGATCTGAAGTCGTAATTTTAAGAAAATGGAGAGAGTGCACCTTGATCAGTGTATAAAAGAAATTCTAGCTAACTTTATCGAAGAGGATTCCTGTGAGGCTATCCTCGACAAACATATCTACCACGCTAAGGAACTAGCTGATCTGAAAGCCCCCCTAACATCTAAACGAATAGAGAAAGAAAATGGCAGAAAGAACCTTCCACTATAAACAAGGATAGATGGAAAGAATCTGAAAAGGCCTATAGGGAAAGCATTTGTCAGGTGAATTTTTTTTTCTATAACTATCAAATTGCGTCAGCCGACAACGCCACGGGCAAATTATTTACTATTTTGAAATCCATTGAAAAGCCCACTACCACCATTCCCACCTTCATTCTATTGCAGGAAGATTGTGACAATGTCCAGACTGCTTTCTTCGATAAAATCAAAAAGGCCCAAACCGCTCAGGCTTATGTCCAGCCACCCATAAAGAACCTTTTAAGTTCCAAAAAACATCGATTGAGGATATATTGAAAGTTTTAGCCTCCATGAAACCTACATGTGGCGGGAATATTCTGCCACCTAAAATGATACTGGAGAAAGCAGATATTTTTGCCCCATTGCTTATGAAAATAGTTAATTCATCATTCCGTGACCTTACAGTACCCATAAGTATAAAGACTGTCACCGTCACACTCCTAGTAAAGAAGCTGAATCTCGATCAACAGGATCCGACCAATTTAAGACCCATCACCAACTGTAATTTCATCCTGAAGGTGATGGATAAGGTTGCTACCGCTCAACTGTAAGCTCATGTGGAGTCCAATGAGATATTGCATCACCAGCAATAAGGATTCTGTGCTACACACAGCACGGAAACTGTTGGATCTCCAGACACATATGTTGAATATCATTGATAAAGGGAAGAAAGGAATGCTTATGTTCCTTGACCCGAGCGCGGTCTTCGATCTCTTGGATCATGGTCTCATTCGACGGGCACTGGAATAAGTTGCAAATTGCTCAGAGGAAGCAGTCGGCAGGCTCCAGTCCTTCCTCGCCAACAGGAAATCGGAAGTGCACTGGGGAGATAGATTCTCCCATGTGAGAGACACTAGTATACCACCCTTACTGTTTAATCTTTACTTAAGACTACTGTGCGAAGTCCTGGATCACATCTAGGTTTTCTTCGCCAATTATGCTGATGATACACAGCTGGTATTGGAATTGAGTGAAAACTACTCTGAGGATAGTAAGTCGGTATCACGGGTGTACAATCATATTGAATCGTGGATGGACCACAATTGGCTTATCCTTAACTGTAAGAAAACAGAGCAAATGATATTTGGCTCCCATCAAGCGCGAGCTAAATTAACCTCCCAATACAAGACATTTCTCATTAAGGAAACCCCAATATCGGTTCTAGATAAGGTTAAAACGTTGGGCATGATCATGGAGGCCTCCATGAGTGCCAAGGCCCAGGTCTCTTATGTAACCAAGAACTGCTTGTACTAGCTCAGGCTGTTGAGAGCTATCAAAAGTTACCTTATTGAAGAGAATTGCACCACGATAGCCAGAGCCATTATACTTTCACTGCTGGATTACGGCAACTCATCATTGCTCGGTGCAAACAAACAGTGTATCTCAAAAATTCAGTTTATCCAAAATAATACCATTAAGATTATTAAGCAGAAATCCAAAACAGATCACATCATTGATGCAAGAAAGGAGCTTCACTGGTTTAGGGTGGAAGACAGGGTCCTGTTCAAGGCCATGATGCTGATCCAAGGCCATGATGCTGATCCACAAATGTCTCTATCGGAAAGCCCCAGCCCCATTGCGCTCTGAACCTGTGGCGTTCCCCAAGGATCAACCCCTCCACTGGTTCAGGCTAAGGCTTTTTTTCCCCAGTTGCTTCTAGGATTTCTAAGGCATTGTGATGATGTTCGTAACTTTTTGTATACCTTGCTATGTTGAGTTATGTCTTTTTCAGGTTTGCCTTCCCATCGAGGTCTTTGGACTCCATCCTCCCTATACTAAGCCACTTAAATTACAACACAAAAAATATGCATAACAACTAAACCACACACATAGTAATTGAAAACCCATCGCAACAGACATCAAACATCAGAACACTACACATCAGCATCCAACATACATAACACACCCAGAGGCAATGCATCCAAGCACAACAGGCACATAAGGCTCTCCTCTGGACACAAATTCCTCTGTGCCCTTGACACTGAACACCTAGCAAATCACCCCATGCAGAGATCGGAGTACTTCCTGCCTGTACGCATAAACACAACAAAGAAGCTATTCTGACTTTTCCTCTCTTCACTCCACTAACTCACCCAACCCCACCACGCCTTTCAGGTCAGTCAGAGTCCTGGAGGCCTTGCAAATGGTAGACAAGTGCGGTATAAATCACAATAACATAATGGAAAAGTGTCATATTGGACACTGTGCACGTTGTGGCACATACGCTTCATTTTAACGGGCAAAAATGTGCTAACTGAACATAGTGGAAGCTGGCCATTCTGTGCTAAATGGCAAAGGTATACAGATGGCCCAGTGCTAGATGTGTTTAATGGAATATGGTAATTATATACTTTCTGAGCATACCATAAACTGTTCATGCTTAGCCAGCTACGTTTAATGGGTTATAATGTCCCAACTATAAAGTGGGCATTCAGTGCTAACTGCAAACAACAGAATTGCGTCATAATGCACTACAGTTGCAGAATTCAAAACTAGCAATGCCCTATTTACTTGGCAATAAAACCACAGCAATTGGAAGCATGGAGTGGAATGTTTTATTTTTAAAAAACTAAAATATTTACTGGGCATAATGAAAACTGCATTATGTCCTGTCACAGGGTTCTGCTTGGGACCAAGGAGGCTGCCAAGACCATATTCTCTAGTTCAATATTTGAATTAGGGGATACAATAATGGGCAACTGAAATTAAAATTGCATCTTCGCGACCAAAACAAAGGTTAGGGTGGTCCTCCTCATATGAGATTGGGACATATTCCCACTCAGACCCTTCTCTTGCCCAGTGTCTGCGCAACAAGATGGGGGTTACTAGGCATGTCTGCCCCTATTGCAGTAGGATTAGATAGGTATTGTGTTTTTATTTAAATAAAACAACTCTGAAATGACACACCTTAATCAGAGTCCTTCCGATTCGCCCCAGGACATAAAGCATACGTCTCTGAGAACCCGATAAAGACCAAATTCTGATCATAGCAGGCAACACTAGCTCAGAGGGCTCCAGGAGCAGCGAGACCTGGAGAAATTGAGATGCCGGAAGGAACCAATAACCCTGAAAAGGCAGAGGTTTGGGACATCTTATGGGCTTCAAGGGTCTACAGGAGCTAAAGTACATGAGGAGCTAAGACGTTTGAGGACATTAGTCTTGGGAAAGCTAAATGTCCTGAAACTGCTGGTAGGACTGACCACACCATCATCATCATCATCATCATCATCTTTGAACTTGAACCCTGGCCTACCCAACCAGAGAATAAGGCTATCATGGGATGACAGAGTGGTGAGCTGAGGAAATATCTCTGTAGGCTAAGAAGAGTGATCAAAGGACTATATGCCTGACCGGGAACCGAGCGCCTCGTCGGACCGACAAAACACATGATACAAAAGTATGGCTTTTAACACCATTTCTGGTCCGAAGGCTAGGATACAGGACTATGGGGACAATGGGGTTATTTTCATCTAAAAAGGACGTTCCCGTCTTGGAACAAAGTGTCAGGATGGGATAACCTATTAAGTGAACAAACCATACAACCTGTTTCCAACAGGCAACCCCTATGCACTCATGTGGGGTTCACAGAACCTCCCAATTTCCATAGTAAGTTAAAGACCATACATGAAAAGTAATGATTTCAAAGTCAGGTTTCAACACTCCACTTTACCTATCACAAACCTAAAAACAAGCGTATTCCAATTTGTATAAAACTAATATTTTAATCAGATTCAAAGTGTGATACAAACATAACACTTTCAATTGAAAGGGTTCAGATTCACCAAAAAATACTTTTTGTCAAAGTCAGCATACAATTATATCTTCATTTAAACACATTGTTATCAACATTTTATGGGTACTTGCATAACATCGAGATTCCTGGTGTATAAAAATCAGCCATAAAACAAATAATGGTTCTAAACAAAATCCAAACTCTCAATATGTTGCCTACGCTTTTCAGATTGAAAATCCTTCATCAGGGCCTGTTCCATTCTGATGTAATATTGTAACAATTTCAAATTTCATCTGTGTTTCTGAAAATAAATACAGTAATCACTATTCTAATTATGGTCGCATTACTCAAAGATCAAATCTTTAAACAAAATTATTGGTTCACTAATCTTGAAGCTTTCTTGCTTTTAATGGAGAAAAACAAATGCTTCAGTAAACTTTAAATTCAGAATCCTTCACTTTCGTGTCTAATGTAACTTTCATGAAACATTAGTTGACATCACTCTCCAGAATTGAGCCACAAATTTAAGAATTCCTTCTAACACTTAAAGAATATCTGTACCTGGACTTGCCTGTCATGTCATAGGGTCCAATAATGGCATATCCTAATCCACCAACAATCTAGATGGAAGGCGTTGCAAATTCTCCATGTACCGGAGCAGCCTAAAGACTATGAATAATTTTGTTTTAAAATCTGCGACATTTGTCACATTATTAATGCCTATCGCAGATGGTATTTTGAAGCCTTGGGGTATGCGCCAAACTTAAAAGGCTAAAATCGCCTATGTATCCGGAATTAAATGCCAGGTAACAGAGTCAAAACATTAAATGGTTAAATTCACTCGCTGAGGCGTGTTATTCGTAGATGGTATACTCATGCGTACTGCATAATTACATCCAACAAAGAACCGAGTGCAGAAAGCAATCATGTTAACTTGCCATCTGTCGATAAGTCTTATGGACTCTTCAGCGTGCAGTACTGGAATGGGGAGGCCATCCCGTTCTGCAACACACAAAAGTATGCCGACGGTTGCTATGGACACCACTTACTATGGAAATTGGGAGGTTCTGTGAACCCCACAGGAGAGCATAGGGGTTGCCTGTTGGGAACAACAGGTTGTATGGTTTTGTTTTCTAGATAATCTCCAAAGGCTAGGAGATAGTACCTCATTGCACCTGAAATAAGTGAATATAGAATCTTTAAATACCTTAACATCTTATATATCTATCAGTTAGTTGAAGAACAAGTGGCCCTCAAACGTTTCGTTACACTCACCTTTAATAAACTATTGAGTGCCCATGTGGTTAATCTACTAGGGCTATGGATCTCCCAATGGATCTGAGGGAATTCCTCCTGTACAAGATAATGGATACCTAATGGGCGTCAACACTTATTTTCTGATTAAGTGGGAAATATAATTGAAGTATAGTGCCCTCATGCCATTTTGGGTGGCCTTGTTACATATGTCCCTACAAGAAAAAAGGGGCAGTGGAGTCACAAGGGGGAGAGGCTGATGTGAAAGCCTGTGGTGTTGATAGGTGCAGTTCGAAAGCACAATGTTCCCGTGTGCCGATCTGTGTTCAATCCTTTGGCAGAGACACTTGGGCGTTTGTCATACATACGGAAGAGCCCATTATCTAAAAGAATGTGGATAAACACCTAAGGGATTCTAGGGGTTTAAACTATAAAGGTATCAGAGTTCCCTTCTCATTAAAGAAATGGTCTCCCTTAGAGTTTCTTTACTCAACTCAGGCTCAGAGATGCATAGCGGCCCAGTTTGCTTCTTTATCACAATCAAGTTGCAGGGCTGTAGAGCCCAGCTCGCCATTTGAAATCCATTCATCGGGACAGTAACTGGCTCCCCCTTCGTGCATCAAGGGAGATGGTACACAGCCCACATTTTATGGATTTATTGGCCAGCTCACACTTTGGGGCTACAGTGTCCAGCCTAATCTCCTCCAACCTCAGTTCTTTCAGGGGCATCAGGTGTCTAAGGGCAAAAAACCTGACAAGATTTCCAAGGGACTGTGTGTCCTTCATTTCTCTGACAACTGAGCTATTTCTAGCCTAAGCCCCTTAATTCTCTTTGAGTCTGGTCATGTTGCTCGTCAACCAGATTGCTTCCTTATTCCTTCCAGATACGTTCCCAAACACTAACTTACTCTTGCCTTCTAGAGGCCTGTCCTCTCATGGCATAATCTACAGTGGCCCTGCTTGGGTGGATTCTTACATCTGCTGTGTGTAGTCACTGTCCTAACATTTAATTTGCCCAGCTAATACAGGTCCACTACATCCCAAGGTGTTTGGCAGTCAACTTCGATTTGGGAGGCATCCCACATTCTTCCCTCGGATTCCACTGGCTCTTGGTTCACTGTCAGTAACATGGTCGATGGACATGCTGCCGTCATCCTCACTGTAGATTCTCTGCTTCATCTGATAAGTACCCACAGGTATCCCTAGTGTCTTATAGGTTTCCACTGAGCTGTCTAGCACACTGTGTATTTCTCTGTCACTGCTCTAAATTCACTAGTGTTTTGTGCCTTTTTCCACAAAGCTCCCTCCTGGTGCAGAGCACCCCATGGTGCCAATGCAGGGTACACAGATTCTAAACCTCCAGTCGAATTCTTTGGGGTGCAACTTCTGAGAGGGTCCCCACTGACCGATAGAAACTCATGTGGAGGGTTTCTCAATTATCCACTCTCCGTATTGGTCTAGGGGCTTAGGTTTTTTTGATCTTGCTGGCTCTCTATTCCTCTGACCAGATATATAACTGTAATATAGGTTTTTGGGAGCCAGGCAAAAATACTTCATCATAGTCTAGATCTTCTGAAACTTCCTCCAGGATCGAGAGGTAGAAAGGATTGGGAGCGGGGCTTCACATCTCCCAACAAGTGTGACACCTAGGCATAGCCAGCTCATGGTTCTGGCACCCACAACCTGGTATGATGGCTTGCTTGGGATGCAGAACCCCCTCCGTGCATTGAGCGATGGGCAGGCATCAGACTATCACAGCCAATATCCCCGAAACCATTAAGCGGACTAACACTGTAAGGAACACAAAAAGCAAGCTGGGTGATTTACTGCTGAGACTGTGCGGGATAAGAATTATTAAGCATGTTGGGCTTTATATCCTTAAGAACGGGTTTTGGGGATTGCCAAATAGTGAACTGAGCAATATATTTATCAAAGTGTCTGTGGAGCAGAGATCCAGAGGAAGACAAGTGTCCTTATTAAGTAGAAGTCCCCTCTGCACTTTCATTTAAACCATCCCCGAAACGGTTGCTATTGTTCCGAGAGAATAACATCCTTTTTAGTTGTTGCGGTAACACTCAGAACTTAAAGGTGGTTATTTCGTTCCTATCATTTAGATATGACATCCTGTTTTAGTTTAGTTTGACCCCCGAGGGCACTGTATTTAGACTGTTCTGGGAGAAAAACATCCATGTTAGCTGTAGGGGAAACCACTAGAATCTATAGCTCATCCCATTCCTATCTTGACAATGAAAAGTTGGTTGTTTAATAAAATGTAATCAAAAGAAAAAAAGAAACCCACACACTTTTGAGTCTGGTTTGGTTGACTGCGCCACAATAGAGAACCCTGTTTGGTATGCAGGAGTACCTTTCTTTTCTACCACCCAAGTCACTGAATGTTCCAACTATACCCTAAAAAATGTCTTTAATATGCAGTCTATCATGGAACTTGTACCAGGGTTTTAAATATGAAAATTAGCCAAAGGGAGTGCGCTCTATCACCAGGCTATTCCAAAAGATAGGTTGAAACAGGCTGCCCATCTCTGAACCTAATACTTATTTGTATAGACCAGCTTTACTGAATAAAAGCCTCAACTTAATTTTCCACTATTCATGGTCCGTGCGCAAGGAAGCAATGGCAATTACATGGCAGCCCTTGATTTATGTAGGTGTGCTAGAGTCTTTACAATCTCATCCACAGAGAGAGTGCCTATGGTGATGTCCTCTTGCTCATGCACTTTCAAGACAGTTGCTAAATTGGAGCCTACATGTTCTCTGATTAAACTGACCATGGGCATACATATTTTAAGTGATTGCTTCAAGGACTTGTCTTATGGAACCATTTTTCTTTTGTTTTTTCGCAGTCACAATGCAAACGTTTATATGAGGAAAGGGCATTATATTGCCCCTTTTGGATGTGCGAAATTGTTGGTGTTGCTCAAAAGCTTCCTTGATACTCTCATCAAACCATCCTGTTCTCCGGCTAGCGTCATTGCTTACCTTAAATGCACAGATCAAGTTTAACAGGCTGCAACCTACACTAATCATCCATACGTAGTTATCCAGTGTTGGGGATTCTAGCATGCAAACTGTCTGTGATGACCATTGTAGATATCCCATATTGACTTTGAAATGACCCTCCAGATGTGTCTAGATAAAATAGGGAGTAGCTCTGATTTTCAAGTAAGCACCTTTCTGTTCCCCTGTACCACACTGAAATGTAAGAATACGCTGTAACATATTGTCGCTCTGAGACCAAGTGACAATCTTCAAGTTGTGTGGCTAAGAACACCCAATGAGATCACACTAAAAAACACAAAAATCTCTATAACATCTCAAATGCCCATGAGGGACAGAGCACGTTTGTTACCTATAATCCCTGGTGGGGGTGGAAACAAAGACAAGTTATCCTAGAAAAACCAGCAGAACATAGTACTTGCCTCTGACAAGACAACTCCACTGTACCGTGTTAGAGACCCAAGATAGGGGCCAGGGCTTTTAAAACCACTCACCCCCTCAGGTCATGTGATCAGTGGCCAGACACTAAGAATGCAGAGGCATGTCCCAAGTGGAAGCTGCGTAAGAGAACCTAAGTTGTTTGAGGGGTTCGGAGACCTGAAGTTCATACTGGGAAAGTGACAGTTAGCCCAGGGGAGTTATCCAAAGTAGTAACAGAAACTGAAGAGGCTCCCACGAAACCCATGCAAAGTTTTGCAAGAAGTGGAGGAAAATGTGGGAGCTATGGAGAGCAAAGCAGTGTCCTATGAAAAGATTGAGAGAACCTGATGTAGATGGTAAATAGGAAGAACTGAAACGGAATAAGAAATAACAAATACATCTGAGGAAAGACCATGGAGATGATTGGGGCCTGTCACTGCATCCTATGAAACGTATAAAAAGAACCAAAGCGGTCAAAACGACTGCCTAATCCAAAAAAACAATCGCCCAAAATGCATTCTGGTAATGTAATAAGAAAGTTAAGACTTTGCGAGTTAGAGAAAATCCTGCCACTGCATCCTTGGAAAGTTGGTGAAAGTAACAAAGCATAGTCATTGTGAGATGGAGAACCCTGAAGATGTATCTGGGAACTGTAGGGAAACTACTAAAGTATATAAGAGAGATTGTGAGCCAACACGTCCTGAAGGTAAATTATGAGAACGGTAGTGAAAGTATGCATTGTAAGACAGAGAGCGCCCAGACACTGCATTGTTGGAAATATCGGAAAAATACCCATGCACTTAAAAAACATTACACTGATCACCCCACCATTGGAACTCCCTTTTGTGTGTTGTGCCTTACTGTCAAACCGGTGATATTCTGGGATGGAAGAGGAGGGGAGTTAACTTCCTTTCCTGCAAAATATCACACTGGTATGTTTTACATTAGCTAGATCTGTAATATTTTAGGAAACTCGCTCCAAAACAGCCTCCTCTTCAGTTTATTAATATCTTGGAGTGAAAACATCCTCTACGATATCCCTCATACTGTTCCATGCTACTTGAGAAGTGAACCAGGACCTCCGCAAATCTTCCATAAGAAGAGATGTCCGTCAGTGTACCAGTTATAGCAGAAGTGTTCCAACTCCTGATACTACTGATCAACGTCCTAATAGAGTCCTCTGCTAGATTTACTCTGGTCCAGTACTTTTAGAAGTCCTATTGTAAGCTTCGTTGGGGCTGCTAAAATGTTATTTTCAGTGTGTGTTTGTTGAATGCTTTCTGCATGTCTATGTCCTATGGACCTATGCCATGAAACGTGTTGGCATTTTAGAATCATGCATACATGGTATTGGGCCTCATCAGTGAAGTGCAGCTTGGCTCCCTACGGTACAGCGAGCAAGGGAGCTGCGTCTGGGCATACCCTCTCTCGCATAGGGAGATAACCAAGGCAAACAGTCCTTGAGAAGGCGATACTAAGCCATTTATAAATCTGTAACTATAGGTGGACGATTATTTGGGGATTTTCAGTATAAGTTAATGAAAGACTAACAACTTCCATTTTAAGTGCATATATGGCAGCTATCCTTGGCTTGTTTTCAATATACATTCAAATTTGCACTGGCAGGCTTGGTGCACGGACTCCCATCGTGCAGATGTATCTGAATTCTTTACATACTGAGATATTTCAAGTGTAAAGAAAGTATTGCGCACCCAGGAGCAAGAGAGACTCATTTGGCACCCGTTTCATTTAATGACTTGACTTCGGTTTTTCCAAGCATCTCACCTACTGTCCCGTGATTCCCAACAAGTAACTTTCACTGGCTCAACATGCTTTAGAATGGACAAAATGCCACTCAACATTCAAAAATGTCCTTGTGGGAAGAGGAGGCACCTCGATACACACAATAAATTGTGGTTAAACTGTAAGCAATGATACTCGATGGGTTTAAAAAAAAATCCTGTCTTCAGATATCCCTTCATGCAAGATTCTGCTTGCTTCCAAGCACTAATTATAGGCATGCATCATTCCCCAATTTAATTCTACTAAAAATGCACCATTTTGCAATACATTTTCTAAACATGTCCTTAGAGACGATACACCAACCTCTCTAGCCCTTAAATACCAATATGTTTTTATTCTCCAAAATGTTTACAAAGAACTATACAAGGACACAGCAAGAGTGTGCGCTTTGGCAATGCAAATCGCACACTCAAAGTGGTCAGGTGTTGTAAGGAACTAATTGTGGATCAGGGAGCCATTTAGCTCCGGCTTAGAACTTGGACAAACCTCATTAGGTTGACACTCAAAGATACCAGGAGCTACATTTGGCTCTACAGGCTACCTGGTACCATACAAACATCTTTCATAGCATTAACTCTGGTTGTTTGGGAACGTGTCACAACGAACATTGGGATACATCTAGAAGATATTTCAAGCAAAATGGGTCATGTACAAAGAACAAAAGTTTATAATACGCCTGTCATGCGATTGAAATATTTGCAATTCTCTGGGTACTAGCTCCTCGTTCCCCAGACGTAGATCCTGCTTGCTGGTTGATACATACCCATGAGCTGAATTTAGTTATTGCTCAACAAATCAATATTTAGACCCCTGGTCGAGCAAAGCGGATGTCACTTTATTTACTATGTTATTGTTAAGGCTTCCATTTTTCCGTTTTTACTGATTTTTAAACATCTCTTTTTTACATGATTTTTACAGACGGAAATCAATCTGCTTTCGGTCTGTATTTATGAAAAAGGAAAAAAAACGGAAAAAAGGTCTGTCTGGTTGTCTATGATGTCACTCATACAACAAAACAATTGATCAAGACCATAAGAGGTGGACAGGAAAGAATACATCACACATTGCAAACAATCCAGAGTTCAGCAGTAGTCCTACTTTTATGTTCACTCCTGTCAGGACCGGTTTGCCTCGGTCTCTCTGCAATAGACACTTCCAGGTCCAACAACGCCAGGCCCACTCTGGTTGCTATGCGACTAGCACATGGACAAATTGGTCTGGGGCGTCTCTTTGTGGCGCGGTTCTGTTTAGAAACAAGTGTGATTTCTACTTCAAGTGGTGGAGGAGACGAGTCTTAAGTGTATGCTATGGTATTTAACACTGAGATTCGAGACCATCTGGTCTACCCAAACGGAGCTCAACAAGCAGATTTAGTTTACTGACCAGGATCATCCATAGGGGCTTGCTGCGATGTACGCAGTTACCGAGAGGCCCGCTGAGAGTGCGCCGCACACACAGTGATGGCACTGCTGTCTTCGGGCACACCGTGATCACTAGGGTCTTGGGGCAATACAACATTAGGAGGCACAATGGACGTGCTGAGCGTGGGCACCGATTCTTGCTGTTCTGTTTCCTCCAGCAGAGCAAGATTTATACCGTCCTTCGGAGAACAGTGAAGACGGTCCAAGTGCATACATACTTTGAGGACAGACTACTGAGAAGCGAGTAAGCCAGGGATAACTCGCCTTTGGGTTATCAGTAGTGCAAGTCTGCTATTATACAAGATTTTTCATTAACGGGTCCCCTCTCCTATAGGTCAGCCTGGGCTTTGCTCAGTTCCTCAAGCACTTCCGCAGCCAGAGCAAGGCAGACAGAGAAGATGGGGATTGATCCAGAATATGTAGTAAGTCCATACATAAACTAAAGACAGTGCCCAGAGTGCGGAGAAGTTGATAAACGCATTAATATAGGGCAGAATAGTAACAGCTGTCCTTTCTTCACCTTGCTCATAGATCAGACCTTTCAGGATTTTGCGGCATGAAATGGCAAATTTTGCGGCACAAACCTTTATTTATTGCAGCATTTTTGCAGGACATTTTGTATTAACTGGATGGAGTAAGACTGCCACATTGCAGGAAATAGGCAGAGTGCAAGGCTACAAGAGAACCAGGGTATCATTATTATGTATCTTTTGTACTAATTTAATAGAAAGAGTCCCAGATGTCTATTGGCTTGGCAGAACAGTGTTTGATTTGGCTACATTTTTGGTTTAATGTGCATGCCTATTTAATAGTATTAACTAAATTGATCATTATCAGTTGTAATGCTGAAAATATTCCCCTTCTATGTTCTCCAACCCCCAAAAACCCACACACCTCTCTCACCAACACACACACACACATCTCACAAACTCCCCATCACAACTTGCATTCTTGAACCTCTCACTCTGTCATACAAATACTCACGTGCTATGTCACACTGTCAAGTCACAATTTATACTGCCCAGCCCCTGCCACACTCCAAATCATACTCCCAACTCACATCTTACACTCTACAATTCCTCCCGCAATAAACAGTCCTTCATTCTTTTGTGCTGCTTCTGCATCTTGCATCCTTTCTCCCATTCTAGTGCACTCTTCCCTCATCCTTTTCCCCAATCTGCAGCTCACTGCCTCTTTCCAGCCAACCACTTCCTCTCTGCTTTCTGGCTCACTGACCACACGCTCCCTCTAATTTCTGTACCTCTGCTCGCTCTCAGTTTTCTGGCCCTCTGCATCACTGCTTACTCTGCTCTCTTGTACACCACTTCCTCCTCTGACCCACTGCTCTGCCTCTACTTTCTTGCCTATCACTTCACATCTCACCCATCACTCTCCTATTTCTCCTTTCCCTCTCATAGTGTAACCATTTTTTTAATGTAGATTTTGAGGCAGATCCTCAAAAAATGGGGCATTTTAAAATAGAGCCAAGGATATGCTATTTTTAGACAACCCATTTTTGGAAATGACCAGGTCACCTTATTCTCAAAGGTGACCGGCGCATTTCCAGAGGTTTGCGCTATAGCGCAAATTGTGCGCTGACCAGCTGCCTTGAATGGTGTTCTGGGTTGTTTGACCGAAGTGTAATTATTTGCGGTGGAATTGACCATAGTCAATTTTGCCGCAAATTAATTTGCACTTCAGCCAAACAACCGAAAATGTACCTTTCACCACCACCCCACCACCACCCTCCCCTACTTAAATGCTTGGTCGCTGCCGCTTACCCTGCGGTGTCAGATCCAACCCGCGTTAGAGGGACAGATCAGAGTCTGCAGGGTCCCTTTTTCATTAATTTCTTTTTTTTTTTGTCCCCGCCTCCAATTTTGAGGAAGCGGGGGACACCCCTGCAACCGCCTAATCCAAAAATACTGAATTTAGGGAGCGATTGACACCCCCGCAACACATGTTCAGTATTTTTAAAAATCGATCGAATAGTACTGGACGAAATAGATCAAATTGTACCATTCGATCGATTTTTGTCATCAAAATGGGTAGTACATTGAATAGAATCTCTCTCCCGACAGTGTTATGCAAGCTCCCAGCGCCTTTCAAAGGGACAGGCCCTTCAGGGGCCTGCCACTGTAAAATGCGACCCAAAAAATGCATTTTTATCCTGTTTGAGCAACAGAAGTGCAAGCAACACAGCAACGGTTCATACCATAAAAGAAATGCATGACAGGGTCAGGAAAGACCCTGTCATGCAGCGGCATCCCCACATCCTGTGCACGTAGGGTTGCCTAGAATATCTGCACATTTAAAAGTGCATCTTGCTTGGAAATGAGGGATGCGCTTTTAAATTGGCAGAAACTGCACTATATTTGATCAAGGGTGTGAAAAAGTCCATCTGAATGGGCGCACATATAAAATGGCCCATTCATATGTCCCTTGTAGATTGGGCTGCTCTTTTTTTGGGCGTAACTGATGAGATGTGTTGGCGCATTTCATTTCTTGCCTAAAAAAAAAAGCAGAGAACCTGGCACCCTGAGTATTTTGTTTTTAAACTAATTTTAGCAGATTCGTTTTTCAAAAAAAAAAGTTTTTTTTTTAAAGATACTGGTTTTGCACAAAACAGCCTTTTATGTGGCATTTTGCGCAAAACGGCCGTTTTCGCAGCATTTTATGGGATCGCAAAAACACTATAACCTGGAGGGTCTGATAGATGGTCTGACTTCACTTGATATAGTCACTAGAAGTGGAACAAGAATTTTGCAAGTACTTGAGCCAGCAACCAGTGTCATCCCTGGAGGAAGCAACCAACAGCATAGGAGAGGCAGAGGGAGGTATAAACCATCAAGCAATCCCTCAACAGAAGGGGAAATCCCCTTTACACAACAAACACAAAAGACTTGTGGTTTAGGCCATTCGTCATCAAGGAGAAGACATTCACTGTTACTGCCTTACTTAAGGAATCGAAAGCAATTGCATTGAAGTTGTAAAAAATACATATTTGAATAATGATAGTACATAATTAAGAACACCACAAGGTGCGTCAAAATTCCATCAAGTAAGTCATCAAATAATAACCAACGTGGTTTGTACATAACTCATTTCAAAGCAGTCTTATTTCATTTTTTTGCTATTAAAAGTGACTGGTGCTGTGCAAAAATACACTGGACATACGTCATTCAACAAGCACTAAGCCACTTACTTCCCATGCATACCATTTTCATCATTCCAAATACATACTCAATACATAACTAGACATATACAAACAATGTGCCCTTGGAGGAAGACCTTGATGTGAGATAAGCATGAGTAGATCAATTCTACAGGAGAATTGACAAGTGGGGATAGTTTTGTGGTAATATGTATGTTCATTTATTTATAGATAAGCGACCAACACACTAAGGCGTAGAAGGTGGGGCACAGCTAGACACCCACAATTATCCTGAAGAAGTCTTGAATCATCGGAGAGCCACACTAAAAAGGCGTGCACAGTCCAGCCAAAACACGTGTAGACAACCCTATTGTTGTAGAACAAGAGCCACACATTTAGATGAACAGAGTGCACAAGAACTATCCAAACATGTTTCTTTTGGTCAAATACCTGTATTAACCAACAGGTTATGAATGAATGGTTACAGTAGTGTGGGAGTGTGACTTTAGAGAAATAGAGGTACGTCTGATTGGATAAATTGAGTGAAGTTGGGGTAACCAATATATATATATATATGGTTATGAAATGAAGTCGCTTTGTTTAGTTTAGAGATAACCAATTGTTTAATGATGAAATGAGTATGATACATTTCTATTTTTATAAGACATACAGTTGCAATATGATGTAATCTTTCCTTTCCACGACTTATGGTCTTAATAAATTGTTTTGTTGTATATATTGTTCGCCTGGAGGATGTACAACGCACCCTTAGTGAATTTTGAAGTATGATGTCCCTCATCCATAGCATTGCGGATTGGCTGCATGGAGTGTGTAAAAGTTGTACCTGTCCACCCTCTTTTCCTCTACCACCTCTTGCTCCTCCTCTACGACTCCTGGCCCGTCTGAGGCTATCTTTCCTCCTCTTTTCTCCTCCTTTGCCCTGTTCACCCCCGACGATGTTTCTAGACAAGTCCGATCTATGAAAGTCTCATCAAAGCAGGTTCTCCCCTTCTCATCTAGAACTATCAAGGACCACATCAACACCCTTGCTCCAGCCTTGGCAGATTTCTGTAATCACTCTTTTGCCATTGGAACTTTCCCCTCCCCCGTGAAGCACTCTTGTGTGCACCCCCTTCTAAAGAAGCCCTAAGCCGATCCTTCCTCTACGGCTAACCATCGCCCAATCTCCATCACTCGTTTCCTGGGAAAACTCTTGTAAAAGCTGGCCATCTCCCAGCTTAATCTACATACTGAATCTGTTTGTTTGCCTCAGTGTCAGAGCTGCCAGAAGCACAGAAACTGCTCTCCTGAACACCCCTGAAGACATGCTCTCCAATCTGGACTGTAATCTCCCTCCTGTCCTCATTCTCCTTGACCTATCCTCTGCTTTTGACACGGTCATCCATGCCATCCTGCTCAATCATCTCTGGGACAACCTTGGTATTACTCATCAGGCCCTAGCCTGGTTATCCTCCTTTCTCACCGACGGACCCTCACAGGTGCAAATGGGGTCTTTCCTCTATTCAATCTCTATCTCTACTTGTGGTGTTCCCCCAGGGTTTAACCTCTCTCTGTGACTCTTCAACCACTACCTGGCACCTCTTGGCCACTGCATCGCTACTTTCTGCTCCAATTTTATGTGGATGACACTCAGCTACCTTTCAGGCTTCCCTCGGCCATCTCTGCTTCTTCTCTCGAACCAGACTGTCTGGCCGAAATTCAGGAATGGTGTGCCGCCAATGATCTCTGCCTTAATGCAGTAAGACTGAGATCCTCCTCATTGGGATATATATACACACAATATACACACACCTCTCTCTCTCTCTCTCTCTCCTTTCTCACTAACCTCGTCCAACTCTCTAATCTCCACCCCCTCTCTAATCCTCCGCCCCTTAATACCCCGCACATTTTTCTGACCCCCAAGTCTCTTAAATCACCCACCACTCTCTCGGATCTCCTACCCTGCTCCCTCATCCACCAACCATCTCTCTCCTAAGGAGTGGTGTGCCATCAATGATCTCTGCCGGAATGCCAGTAAGACTGAGATTCTCCTCATCGGCACACTTACTCCCTCCTTTCCTGTCACTCTCTGGCCGGCCTCTCTTGGCGCTCTTCCTGCTTCCACCTGTGAGGCTAAAAACCTTGGGGTCATCTTCAACTCCACCCTCTCCTTCTCTCCTCACATCTCTGACGTCTCTAAGAAGTCACACTATCAGCTGCACCTCCTCAGAGGTATTCATCCTTTTCTCACTTTCCCACAGAAGCTCACTGTCTCCAGAGCTCTGGTCCTCTCTAGGCTGGACTATTGAAGAGCCTCTTTCTAAATCTTCGAGCCTCTACTCTTGATCCTTTCTGGGGCCTTGGACGGCTCTACCTCCAGCTTTCAATTCCAAAACATCCTCCTTCTCAAGCTCTCCGCTCATCCACCGCCAACTCTCTGAGGGTCAGATGCTTCTTATGCAGAGAGTTGGGAGCATCTCCTCAGCTGGGCCCTCCCTATGGAACAGCCTCCCTGTCTCTCAAACCTGAGCAGAAGAAACTCAAGACCTTACTTTTTGCTTCCGCTTTCTCTCTTCCTCTCCCCTGCTGATGCACCAGACTGCTCTAGTCAATGGTCACCCTCTGACCTCGGGCCCAGGCTCCTGCGTGTCCAGTTGCCCTTGCACTGCCTCCGGGCTCTCCAGCATTTAAGGGTCTGTATCGGCAACACTACAGTCCCTTCTCTCTGCACGTATTAGCACTGGCTGCACTTCTGAATTAACTGCACTACCCCCTTCCTCTCCCCCCTGGCACTTCTCCCCTTCCCTGCACTTGCACGATATGAACAACAGGCCTATAAGATCGTTATTTTGTCCTCCCTTGTTTCCCCCTCCTTTTCTTGTTGTGCCTATAAACACTTGAGTACAGGCACGTTATAAATGCCATACCATATAAAAAATAGTGTCAAAGCTCTTCAAATTGCTGACAGCATATATCTTAAGGCAGCAGCAGTCACAAGAGCAACCATTTGTTGTGGGAAAAAATTGAGCTAACATTTGTTTCCCATATGGCTGCATGTGTGCTTTAATAAATGCATTTTTATTTGAATGCAGAAAAATACTCGTTGCAAATTATCTTTTTATAAATGTGGATAAATACAGAAAAAAAAGCCAGAAAATAAATATGGGTAAATACTGACAGAAATGGTGCAAAAATAAACAAAAAGGGGAAGCCTTAGTTATTGTTTATGCAAAACATGGAAGCATTCAATAACGTACACACAAAAATTACAATGTTACAGATGGCAATCAATATCCCTTTGTCTTAACCAACTGCTCAATCACCCGCCCCGGAAGCTCGTCATTGAACATCAGCTTATTATTATTCAATGCATTCCCCAAACGGTACAACCGCCACGACCCTTCTATGCCTTCTCCCTGTACAAGACTTGCTTTATGTCAGTCTATGGATGGTGTAAGTCGCAATCTATTGTATTACGCTGCACTGCTAATTTGCTTTAATTGCTGTGTAACAATGTAAACTCGTGCACAGATTTGTCAAATTAACAGCTCATATGTGTGTGTATATATATATATATATATATATATATATATATATATATATATATATATATATATATACACACACACACATACACGTCTCCTTATAAAAGTGCACATTTGAAAAACGTAGGGACAGCTATGAAAACTCAAAGGATCCGCAGCCGAAACATAATTTTGATTTACAAATGAACGATACTAAGTATCAAATCGTACCCTCCCATGGTTAATAGAAACTAATATCTCCATATCGGTTCAGCTGACTGCATAAGAAATCAATAAAGAGGCAGAATGGCGTTCCCTGTTGCCAGCGAAGCATCGCCATTTTTTTTTTTTAATTAGAAATGACTGCAAATGCTGGCACTGCACCCCAAGACTAGAGTTCACATTCTAGGACACAAAATATGGCCGCGCGACCCCGTAACGTCATCATCAGGCCGCGACAACGGCCAGACCGGAAGCGCTGTCAAGCAAAAGCGCAACCCGAGCAACGGAAACAAGCCGAAAATTATTTTTTTTAAAAAGGTCCAATTTCATATTAAAATATTCACAACTGTAAGACAACGCATATCAACGAGTGGCAATCAACCGTATTCCTTAAAACGTTTCCTACAGTGAGGGTACATTTAGAAACGAAAGGAAAGCGTATGTGTAAATAGCCCGCGAAAAAGACATGAATCTCACGGCAAGAATGCCAAAGGTTGGTGTTACTTATCAAGTGCGTCGTGCCCCTCCCTCTTTTCCTTCACGCAAGCACTGCAGTTTCACGACACGCCCCCGCCAGGCCCGTTCTTTAATGAAATTCGGCTTGAGATGTTAATTATTGGTGTGTTTGCACCCCCTAACCTGTGTCCAAAAGGACGGGGTCCTAGTCCTACAGAAGCTCGTCAAACATCGTCACCTCTAGCGCCGTGAATTGTTCGGCTACCTTATCATGGGATCATATCATCGTCGTCACCACCTCCATCATCATCATCAGCCTCATGAGTTACAGCGCACCCCGCCCCTACAATCTGGCACCGTTCCCCCGCTCGCGATACCAAGAGAAGAGGGGGTCACACATACCCACCCCGTCACGGAGGAAAATCATTCCGTTCCATTCTACATACATGTATTCACGGTTGCCCTAAACGCCCGAAGGAGGAGCTACAAATAGAGCATTACAAAAAGAGGGCGAGGCCACCCGCAACCGGGAATTGTAAACCGGGGGGATAAGGAGGGTGGGAGAAATACCAAGAACGGGTGTGCGGGCTGGAGACGAAAAGGCTCATAAAATGGCACGCAGGAGTCTACATTAACACACAAGTAGTGGAATGGTTTCCTGCTGGCCCCAATTGAACCACGGTCCACCCCGATCCCCCAACCCCCCCCCCAACCATCCCCCACTCAAATCCCACCCACTGTATTTTAATCTGTACTGTAAAGACAAAGAAAAATAGTTTAAGAAAATGCTCTTAAACGACCATACATGCCAACATTTTAGATCACCGGGGAAGTAGATTTTATCACCTGAAGCGAGAGGATTGAATTTCCCGCATTGTTATTAGAGATATTTTTAGGAGAGATACAGTAAAAAACATCAGCATTTTTGAGTGAAAAATCGGAAGTCTAAGCATGCATGTATTACTTTCAGTCATGTCCTCAAAGCATGCAGATACATACACTCTTCCAGTTCTAATGACCCAACACTCACCTCTTAAGGTACATTGCAAAGACTCAAGTCACCCTCCTACCCGCGTGTTGGCTACGTCAACATCTTTGCCTGCAACAATTTCATGTTAATCAGTTTCTTAAATGCCGAAGAGAAACGCTGATCACTGCTGGACCAGATCGCGCAACGAGGAGGCTCAGGGAATGGGTGTTCGGTCATAAGCAGCTAGAAAGGGGGCAGTCAAACAATTTTAAAAATGTCCTCCACACAGTGTTCCCAGCCGTCAAAGAATATGGGAACGACAGCTAATTTTAGCAAAGGGTAATGTAATGTCGACCCTTTAGTTACCACTTTGACCTCTGGAGATCATGGGTAGTGGCATATGTGAAGAAGAATGGATTAGAAAATATAAGTGGAGTCAGCAGTAGTGGGCAGCAAAAGTGAGAAGAGGGAGTGGGCGAGGAGAGCACACGCCTTATACTCCACAGTAAGGGTTGGGAGCACTTGAGGCGTGGAACTCAACTCCCGCGTCTGTTTGGTGATTTGGGACGTACACTGCCGCATGTGCCGGTTTTTCTTAGGACAGTGCTCCATTGTCCTGGAACTAAAACATGTCAGAGTGATTGGAGATTCTTCACAATCGCGCTGTGTACTAAAAGTTTTTAGATCAATTTCTAATATTTATTGATGAGTCAGAGTCTTGCTTGGATAAGGTGTCACTGGTGTATTTATTCAAAGATAAGGCCTGATGGGTGTCATTGGGATTCCATGGCAGCCGCACTGGACTCCTAAAAGGCACCCATCAGGCCCTTCTGTTTGAATCTGTGGATCATCCACCATACGTATGCATGGGGATGCTCCCCAGAATTCCCAAATGGATTTCTACTTCATCTTCTATACCCTGCCTTAAGAAAGACCCCCAGAGGGTCGAAACACTTGCCAGCTACAATAATAAATACGCCTGTGACACCTTTTTGAACAAAGACTCAACAACACAGATTAAAATTAATCTAAAATGTTTTAGTACAGAGCAGGATTGTGAAGGGTCTCCAACCGCTCTTCATTATACTCAACCTCATTTAAACATGGCCCTCCCCATGGTTCTCATTGTCATCCTCCCAACAAGCCCATTGCCCCTGCAACGACTTCATTAGGATCACTCTCCCAAAAACATTTGAAGGCACCCTTCTTGGAAGACTCAAAAAGTTACAAAAGTTTAGATATGCCAAAGGGGAGAGAATGGGTGGATGGTGAGAAAGAGGGAATTAGTAAAAGGTGAGAACAATAGGGGTGTGGACATACAATATGATATGGCATTTATAGCGTGCCTATACACAAGTGTTTCAAGGTGCAACAAGGCAAGGGAGGGGGGAACAGAGGGAAGACAGAGACAGCGATCTTCCTAGGCCAGGTGACATTGAGATTGCGCAGGTGAAGGGGAGGGGGCAGTGCAGTACATGGGATAAACAGTAAAACAAATAAAAAGTGCGGCCAGCTGGTGGCAAATGCACAGGTAAGTGCAGACATCAGGTGTCAAGTGCTGGCCAGGGGCTGTAGGGATACAGAAACAGCCCCAGAGTGCAAGGGTTGCCAGGGGGGCAGTGCAGGTGTGCAACTGGCGAGGAGGGGACCTGGGCCAGAGATCAGAGGGTAGCCAGGTAACCAGTGCAGTTTCAGCCAGGAGATCAACAGGGGAGAGGAGAGAAAGCAGAAGCAAAGAGGAAGGTCTTGAGGTGATTCCGGAACCAGAGATGGTTCTCCTCAAGTTTCAGAGAGGCAGGGAGGCTGTTCCAGGGGGAGGCCCCAGTGAAATAAAGAGATCTACCAACAACTTGTACTTGGAGAAGCGACTGACCCCGAGTGAGTTGGAGACGGATGAGTAAGAGCTCAAGAAGAAAGATATTTAGGAAGAGAGTTGAAGGTATTCAGGTCCCAAGCCCCAGAAGGCCTTGTGGACAATGCAGAGGGTTTTGAACTTGAGCCTTGTCGCCACTGGGAGCCAGGGCAGAGATTTCAGTACTGGAGAGATGCAATCCCTGGGCTTGAGGCATAGGACAAGTCTCGCAGTCCTGTTTTGGATGAGTTGCAGAGGGTGGAGAGTAGAGGCAGGCAGATTTAGAAAGAGGCTGGTGCAAAAGTCCAGCCTAGCGAGAACCAGAGCTATGAAGACAGTGAGCTTATGGGGGAAGGAGAGGAAAGGAAGAATACCTCTGGAGGAGGTACAGCTGGTAGTGTGACTTCTTAGAGACGGCAGAAATGTGAGGAGAGAAGGAGAGGGTGGAGTCGAAGATGACCAAGGTTTTTAGCCTCACAGGTGGAAGCAGAAAGAGAGCCAAGAGAGGCCGGCCAGAGTGACAGGAAAGGAGGGAGTAGGTGTGCCCATGAGGAGAATCGAGGAGAATCTCGGTTTTACTGGCATTCAGGCAGAGATCATTGGCAGGACACCACTCCTTAGGAGAGATGGTTGGTGGATGAGAGAGCAGGGTAGGAGATCCAAGAGTGTGGTGGGCGAGTTAAGAGTTGGGGGATCAGAAAAAGGTGTGGGGGTATTAATAGGAGGAGGATTAGAGAGGGGGTGGAGATTAAACAGCTGGACAAGGTTAATGAGAAAGGGGTGCAAGGGATTGTAGAATAAGAGGAGGGGTTCAGTGGCTGAGCGAAGTGGGTGGGGGATAAGGGGTGCAGGGGAGAAGATTAGGGGAGGAGGGAGTGTGGGATAAGAAGGGGCATCAGGTGAAGAGGGGGAGAAGAGAGACGGGTAGAGGTGAAGAGGGATAGGGAAGTAGAAGGACAGGAGGAGAAAAAGAGGGACCAGGATGGAGGGGGGGGAGTAGGAAAGAAGAGGCAGAGGGGGAGAAGCGCAACCGGGGAGGGGAGAAGCGGGGCTGGGGGCAAGGACTGGGATAGTGGGGGCAAGCAGGACTGGGAGGAAGGGGAAGAGTGGGACAGAGGGGGAGGGGAGAAAAAAGGGACTGGAGGTTGAGAAGATGGACAGGGTGGGGTGTTGAAAGAGGAGCAGGGGTATTGAGGAAGGGGGATGGGTTTGGTAAAGAGTGCCAGGGGAGAGAACTAGGATGGGGGACAGGGGAGGGAGAGAACAATAGAGGGGGGAAGAGATTGGAGACTGCTGTGGGTGAGGGGTAGGGGTTCGGGCGATAATTAACAGGGACCGGATGGAGGAGAAGAGGGACATGGGGTGGAAAAATAAGAGGGACCACAGGCAGAAAAGGAAACGAGGGCCACAGGTAGACAAGTTAACGAGACCAGGGGAAGAGGAGGGAGAAAAGGGACCTGCAGTGAAAGGAGAGGAGAAGAGGGGTCTGGGGTGGGTGGAAAGAGGAGAAAAGAGACCAGGGGAGGGCAGATAGAGAGCTACTGGGGGGAGACAGACCAGTGGAGAAGAGAGACAGAGGGCAGGGGAACCGAGGGGAGGAGGAAGGAGAAGAGGGACCAGGGGGCAAGGGGAAAGGAGAAGGGGGACCGGACTAGGGGAGGAGAAGAGGGACTGGGCGGAGGAGGAGAGAAGAGGGACCGGGACAAAAGCAGAAGAGGGACCAGGGGGGAAAAGGTAGAAGAGGAATTTAGGTGTGGGGGGGTGCAAGAAGAAGGACCAGGGGAGATGAACAAGAAGAGGGAGGGGAAACCAGAAGAGGGGCAGTGTGATGGGGAGTAGAGAGGCCATGTAATTGGGGGGCTGAGGTCGTTCTTGGAGAAGAGAAGGAGCAAGTAGTTAAGGGGCATGACAAGGTGGTGTGATGGGACAGAGGGGTTGAGGATGGGGATCAGAAGGAAGATGGAGATGACTCACTGAGAAGGACAGGAGGCAGAGAAGGGGGATGATGGAAAACTAAAGGAGACGGGTGATAAAGTGGGAATGAAGCTGGCAAGGGGGATAGGTGAAGGACTAAGGTGTGATGGCCTTAAGAGGAGGTGAGAAGGGTTAAGCAAATGATTAAGGGAGGAAGGGGAAGGAATAGGGCTGGGGACAGGGAAGAAGAATTGCCAAGGGGGGGCGGCGAGCCAGAAGCAGAGGAGGGTGACCCGGAAGGAAAGAGGGTGGGGAGGCAGCGGTGACCCGGAAGTAGAGGGGGGAGGGGCAGCATCGACCCGGAAGCAGAGAGAGGGGGGGGGCGGCGACCCGGAGGCAGAGAGAGGGGGGGGGCGGCGGTGACCCGGAGGCAGAGAGAGGGGGGGCGGCGACCTGGAAGCAGAGAGAGGGGGGGTGGCGACCCGGAAGCAGAGAGGTGGGGGGCGGCAGCGACCCGGAAGCAGAGAGAGGGGGGGCGGTGGCAGCAACAGGGAAGCAGAGGGGGGCGGCAACAGGGAGGCAGAGAGGGGCAGCAACAGGGAGGCGGCAACAGGGAAGCAGAGGGTCATGGAGGGTCAGAGACTGGGCAAAGGCTGAGAGGAGGGATTGGGTGTCTAACAAGGGGTGGATTATGGGAGGAGGCCGGTGATGAGACAGAGATGGGGGTATGATAGTGTGGTGGGAACTGCAGACATGATAATGGGGTGAAAATGGGAGCTGAAGAGGAGGCCGAAACTGGGAGGATTGTGGGGGATAAGGTGGATGAGGGGCATAGATGTGGGAAGGGACAGGAGCTCCTCGAAACAGGAGTTGGGGAGAAGAATGTGAGTGGAGACATTGGAAAGAGGACACAGGCCAGAGGCAGGATGAGTGATACAAGGGGCAGAAGTTGGATGATTAGGGGGAGCAGGCAAGGTCCAGACACAGTGTCTGCCCTTCACTCAACTCATCCAGAGCGTGGATGTGGGTTCGAGATAGGGAATCAATGGACATGCCTCAGAGAGGGGGTCACGGGACGTGGCTCAGAGATGGGGGTCACGGGACGTGGCTCAGACGGGGATCATAGGACGTGGCTCAGATGGGGAGGGGGGTCACGAGACATTGCTCAAAGACGGGGGTCATGGGACGTGGCTCAGACGGAATTTGGTTTTGAGATGAGGGTATTAAAAAGGTGATGAGAAATGGGGCGAGAGGATGAGGGGCTGAGAGGGAGAGTGAAAAACGTCACTGGGAAATCCAAGGAAGTGCCAGAGAAAGGGGCACAAGAGAATGCAAAAAAGAGGGAAAGGGAATGCGAAAAGGGACCAGGGGAATGGGAAAAGGGGATGGGGAAAGTAAAAAAAAGAATTTGAATTAAAGTGTGATTTAGCAATATACATTTATACTCCATAGCCAGTAGTACATGTGCATTAATAAGTAATGTATTCAAAGGCTCTTTGCTTATATAGTGGCATTCATTTTCATACAATCACTGTAATATCTTTGCCAATACATTTGCCGACTAGTGTTTCATGCATTTTCATGTTTTTTCCAAGGCATATACTGCGTCAACTAGTACAATAGGTAAGGCTAAAAAAAAATAACATGCATGTATAACTTGGAAGACAGCAAAAAAAAAAGAACAGCACAAATGAACATGTAAGAGAATAAGCATGCAAGTCATATTTGATTTTTTTTAAAAAAGAGCAAGTGAAGTACTCTATACCCTAAAGGACTCAACAAGCAATCAATTTAACGACCAACAAAAAAAAGCAACCACTTCATTTTGCGAAATTACTTCTCTTCAAAAAGCATTTTATTTAGATGATGGCAAACAGGTCTAGCTAATAATTGGTAACCAAAAACATGAAACTGAATCCAACAAAAATGATAGAAATGCTAATCTCACGAGTCATGGAAAAATGAAATAAAGTAACCCAACCAAAAAGGATTGAAGCCATGAATGAATCTGAAGCAACAATCAAACTTCATCACCATGGATAACATTCTAAGGAAATTTCAGGATAGAAAAATGAGGCACATCGCAAGACATCTTCAATAATGAATGGATTACTGCACAAGACTAATCTACAGATCCTGAAAATATGATGCTTACCAAAATATCTTCTCATACTAGCACCCCAAGAAGCACATCACCCACATCTGAGAGAGAAATGGGTTCAAGTGATGAAGAAATGTCTACCCCATCAACAGATAAGCTTATAAGAAAACATGTTTTAGAAGGAATTAGAAGACACTACAGGAGTACTTCCATGGCTCCCCAAAAACAAAATAGAGATATTCAGAGAAGGACTAAATTCCACAATTTATAGAAGAAGTCAACAAATAGAAATGTACACAAAGGAAGAAAGATTGTGAGAAACAAGCAACATCACAATGTGCAATAACGAGGTGAATGAAAAAATGATTTCAGGGTAACTGAAACCACCAAGTGAGAGCTCGATTACCTTAAAGCATCTCTTGTGCTAGATGGAATTACCAATCACAGACCAAATATTTTCAGTTTAACAAAGCAGGGTCAACTGGTAGACCTAAGACGGGTGCTTGCACACTCACACAAGCTTGATTACACAAAGGTTTTATTCCACAATATGCATCATCTATGATGTCATCCTACGTGGCAAACCATAAAACATTAGCGGGAGGGATTGGTTAGGGGTACATGTCTACTTATAGAATGTATATGGGTTAGTACGTAATTGGCTGTCTCTTATCTGTAATCAGTGGTTGAGATGAATTCAAAACTTTCCACCCATCACTTTTTTGGTTTTAGTCTCTCGTCTATAAAACAAACCTCGAATTACCTCTAAATACGTGCAATACGGATTATAGCAAACAAAATGGCAGCAGATTGACCTATGCAACACTGTAGCAGGTTACCTCATAGACTCACTGATTGGTTGGCATTCTCACCAAACCGTGGACTTTTGGCTCGGCTAGCAGCATATAAGGAAACCGAAACCCAGGTGATTGAATCACAACAGATTACTCCCACTTTCCCAATTAGTCCATCATCTCTCATCAGTCCGGCCATGAGCCAATGTTTCCCGCCTGTAGTTGACCTTGTAGCCTGTTCTCTCTTGTAGGACATTCAAAGGAGAATAAGCTCTTCATCCGAGGCTTAATGAAGAGCCCTTGGTTTCAACTTCTGAGCCACAAGTGAAGAGACCATAAATTTGTCAATTTTAGACTCTTACTTACTGCCATTTGATTTAATTATACATAGTGTCATTGTTCCTTTCGGCCTCTAGAGACTTGATCACTCTACCTTGTAAAGACTTTATACACTTAATTGTCCAAAACTTGGCTGCTGCAGATGTTTTCTTCTTCTTTAATCGAAGAAAAATATGCCTCATCCATGGCTCATCCATCTGCCTCCCTTCGTGCTTTGCAGCTATTCCTTAAAAATAGCATCCTTGATCCCAAACCAAAATAGACTCCTCTTTGTTTTGCACACAAAGCTGTTCTTCCAATGTCTCCTGACTCTGCAACCCTGATCTGTTTGAGGTAGCTTAATTGAATATTAACACAAGCCGGCATCCATTTTCCAACTACGGCTGTCCTTGCCACGTTCTATATTCCTCTATAGCAAGCTTCCATGTAGCTTTTCTACCTTGCCTTAGTGCGTATTTACACTTATTGGTCAGCACGTTACTTTGTCCCCTTCTGAATTCACGATTACTTTATCATTTCATACAGGTTTCTCTTATTGCTTCAGTTACATCATCACTCAAGTATTTTCATATTGTTTCAGTATGGCGGTGTATATCTTCTTTATGACATCACTCTACCCTCGTCAGATTTCACTCTGCGATCCACAATGTCCAATTGTGTGTGCAGACATCATTCCATAGAGCATCCTTCCACACTTTCAGTGTGAGGGTACATCCGATACGGTTGTCTGATTGCATATCATCTCTCGTACAGTCAATGCGGGATAGGCATAACATGGTGTCTCACATAGGGCCCTTCTCCTGCTGTTCCAGTATGATGGAGATAGGGACAATTCGTCCAACTACTCCTCTACATTCCCCCCTCTGGTTGAGTCCTCAACCACATTCCTCTCTTCATTCTCCTTTATCATCTCTTCATACTGTTGTTTCTTTGGGACCCATATCTGTCACCCTCCTCGGGTGACATGCATTCTTTATATATTCATCCACACTCCAGGTCATGTGCCAGCAATCTCCTGATGGCGGACAGACTATCCATCATCCTAAATATTTTTTATGGTCCTTAGGGTAGTGGAACTTTGTTCCTGGTGTTGCAAGTTTACTTTTCTTCATATTCTCACATGTACTTTCCTAATTTTGCATCTGCTCACCAGTTCCAGCGTCTATATCAATCATAATCTTCATCCCAATAGCTTTCTTGGCTGTCTTCTGTCATTGTCACAAGATGATCATTAGGAGAAAAAATCCTAGCAATACCAACACTAGTACTGCTCCAAGTAATTTGAAGATATTTGCCAACCAAGTTGGAATCCATGAAAACAGACGAAAACCAGCCGTCCTCCTCAGTCTTTGCTACTTCCTTCTACCATTTCTGTGTGCAAGGTTGACAACATTGTTGTCTTCATCATGGGCAGGCATACAATGTACAGAAAGAAAGCCTGATCTTGGCGCACACACCTCTTTCCATTGCGGAAATTAAGCCCAGGACATACCTGTTCTGGAGAGCTATAAGCCTGATCAGCCTCAACTCTGCTCTGATTGCATCAAATCCTTTTATTGTCATATTGATCAACTGCAGCAGCTCCCATCTGGTGATTTATAGCCACCTGGCGCTCACTGCAGTCTGAATTCCTGGCAGGTATATAGCCGTAAATATCACTTCTGTTCTGAACAACTTCTACTCATCTGAAATGTCATAACAGGCTTCTATTGATTTTTGCTAAGAAGTAATTATCTCTCCCCGTCTGCTTCGATGAAACACTCTTTTCTCCCTCGGGTGCGTGTCCATTTTTGTAAAGTCTTTAATCTGCAGGTCACTTTGTGGTACTACTAAGGCTGGTATGCTTATGAGCACCAATGAACAAACGCCTCCTAATTTTGGTGGCAACGTTTTAAATGCTCTTGATCCACAGGCCCAATAATGGCCCATCAGGACTGCTGTTCCTTCCTTCATGTCTGGTACATCGAAAACTCAGCCACACTTGCGGTTTTAGCCAATGTTCACTGTGCCATTATTTCTTCCCTCATCATCAATCCATGTGAACAATCTTGCAATCTTAAGCCATTTTTTTTTGCATTCCTTTTCTACATTTTCCACAACTAGTTACCATTGTCTGGTTAATGCCGCTGCTTTGCACACAACCAATCCTTCAGCCCATACTTCAGGAGTTACCAATGTTCCTTTACTTTGTAGTTGACCTCTTTTCCAGCATTCTCGTATTTCCTTCCCCTTCTCATCCTTGCATTTTCTCCAATCCTGATTCCTGCTCCACTTACTCCAGGCTGTTTGTATTTTATTATTTGATGCATTGTTTCTGGCTTCTCTCTTGACTTTATGTCTTGTACATAATCCTCTTCTCTTTGAGATGTTGCTTTATTCATCCACACTATGAATGCTGTTCTGCCTTGGAACTGTCTTCTGGTTAGGCTAAGTGCAAGGTGCGTCCGGCAATGTGCCTTTTTCACTAATACTTCTGTTGCTATGAATATTTTAGAGGTTCCAAACGCATATAGGTATCAGTGAAAAAGGTAGATGTGTATAGCAGCTTTTATCTGACCTTCTTCCCACCTTTTTCATGTGCTGATACCATAGGTTATTCTTTAAATGAGCGGAATTATCAAGATATGTATTTATATCTTCATGAGCTTCCCCAACATCCAATTTAAATCGAAATAAATGCCTAGTAAGATTATGTGATTTCATCAGGGGCAATAGTAAATGTTTCATTGTCACCCACCATATCTGTATTGTTTCTTATAACATGTCTAAATGTTATAATCAGGAGGAATACACACATTATATGGATAATGACACCACAATTATTCCATGTAAACTCATCGATTTTCTTGATGACAATGAGCCTCTTATATTCTGAAACCTCAAACGTTTAGTATGTAACTCTAAGTCTCTATGAATCACACCTTTATATCAAGAACAGCAAGATGATTACAATAATTATTCTAAAAATAATATGATTGTTCTTAGGATTTCCAAGAAATGTTATGACGTTAATGTATCTTCTTATTAGAGCTGGATAAGACTAATATGAAGGTAAAAACAGCATACAAGAATGTGTGTAATCTTATTGGAATAGAAAGGACAGGGTGCCACCACTTGTAAGTGCGCTTAGACTATAAAATGTGTGCTGTGGCATGCAGCGTGACTAGTATATTGAGGTTACACGCTTGACCTAAAATGTTGCATACAATTAGATGATTATACTAGTTGGTCAGGCTTGCCCCATGTATACATAAAATAGAAGTAATCAGCAATTAAGTCAGTACAATAATTAATTGTCCAAAGAATTGGGTTTATGGTGTCCCAATATTATTCTGATCACAGCCAACACATGTTTCAACACAAAGTCTTTCAATGCACCCATTAGAAATTTCAAAACCAAATTCAAATCCCAAACCGGCACCTGGAAAGGGGACGGCGGGAGCACATTAGTCAGTCCTTTAAGAAATTGAGAATTCAAAGGAATCTTCAAGTAAGAGCATTCTTCAGACGAGTGCTTAAATATGGACAGCGCCGCCAGGTAACTTTTAATGGTACCGACTTTAAGACCCCCGTGGGCCAAAGAAAGTAAGAAAGACAAAACCATAGGAATGGAACACTAAAAAGTATCAACATTTTTTTCCTATGCACCAGTCGCAAAACGTGCGCCAACGGCAACGGTAAAAGGATTTTGTTGCTGGCCTTCTGGCTGAAAGCAACACCTCCATCACATCATCTGGGAGGTCCCAATCCTTATATCTCAACCTTTCAGATACCAAGTGTGAAGGTTGAGAGTCCTGACCTCTGGATGGAGAACCTGACACCCCTCTTGCGAGAGCAGATCCTCTCAGTAGGGATTACGGCTATATTGGCAGATGGGCATTTCCAGAAGGTCCGGGTACCACGCTCTCCTGGTCCAATCCGGAGTAATGAGGATCATGTGGGATCAGAACCTCCATAACCTCCGTAACACTGGAGGAATGACGGGGACTGAAAGAAACGTGTACAGCAGTGGGAATGACCACTCCTCTATGAATGCGTCTAGTAAAGCTCCTCTCGGAGGAAATTCCCTTGAGCAGAATCTCTCGCACTTCCAGTTGGCACTGGTGGCAAACAGATCCACTTGTGGGGTTCCCCAAAGGGCAAAGATCTCCAGAAGAACTTCCTGAGCCAACTCCCGCTCATGAGAGATTGTGCTATGCCTGCTGAGAGCGTCCGCTGCTGTATTTTCGTCTCCGGCCAGATGAACTGCCGAGAGCAAAATTCCCTGCTGTATGGCCCAGAACCAGAGCTGCATTGACTCTCTGCACAACGGGAGTGACCCTAACCCTCCCCTTTTTGTTGAGGTAATGTATGGCCACTGTGTTGTCCATCATAATCAGGACACTCTTCCCCCGCACAGACGGCAGAAAAGCCTTCAGGGCTAGCCCGATTGCTCTCAGCTCTAACAGATTGATGTGGAGTTTGGACTCCGACGGAGACCAACGACCGCTGGCGGTCAAATCGTTGGCAAGAGCACCCCATCCTGTGAGGGAAGCATCCGTCACTACAGTCACCTCCGGCCATGGTTGCCAAATAGGCTCCCTTTTCATCAGGTTCCCTTCGTTGGACCACCACAGAAGATCCTGGGAGAACGAAAGTGGAATCTGAACGGGATCCGACCACTGCATTTTGAAGGCCCATTGCAGGGATCTCATCCTCAGCCTGGCCTCTGGCACCAGAAAAATGCAGGATGCCATGAGGCCGAGCAACCTTAAGAATTCGAAAGCCGGGAGACTCTGGGCATATTGAAACTTGTCCACCATCTGCATAATGTGATGAGCCCTCACCTTGGGAGGTGAGCACTTCCCCAAGGACGTGTCCAACACAGCCCTGATGTACTGGAGCTGTTGGGTAGGTGTCAGATGCGACTTCTTCAAATTGAGGGAGAAGCCCAGCCTGTGGAGGGAGCAGTAGGTGAGACCGAGGTGAGCCAATGCTTGCTCGGAAGAACGCGCACAGATCAACCAGTCATCCAGGTAGGGGTAGACGTGAATCCCCCCTCGCCTGAGATATGCTGCCACCACCACCATTAGCTTGGTGAAGACCCTCGGGACGGAGGTCAATCCGAATGGCAGGACCCGAAACGGAAAGTGCGAGTCGCCAGCCGCAAACCTCAGGTACTTTCTGTCCTTGGGATGAATCGGCACATGAAAGTAAGCATCCTATAGGTCCAGAGACACCAACCAATCCTGAAGTTGAAGGGCCTGGAGGACTTGAGAAAGGGCAACCATCTTGAACTTGTCCTTCCTGAGGAGATTGTTCAACCAACGCAAGTCCAGGATGGGTCTCAAATCCCAGTCTTTCTTTGGGATCAAAACATATGGGGAATACCAACCCTTGTTACTCTCCGCTAGAGGCACCAGTTCTATAGCGCTTTTCTCTAGGAGGGTCAATATTTCCTGCACGAAGAGCGGATCTGGAAGCTTCAAAGAGAGATTCCCTGGTGGATTGTCGTGAGGCCGCTGTAGGCAGGGAAGGCAGTAGCTGTGGGCTATTGTATCCAGACCCACACATCCGAAGTAATGGCTCACCGCTCTTCGAGATGCTGAGACAGTCTGCCCCCAACCGGCGAACCATGAGACATGGCCTCATGACTGTTTTGGAGCGGCTCCTCTCATTGTACCAAAGGAGGAGTAGTAATGGAAAAAGCATCCCCTCCACTGCTGTCCCCTAGGATGAAAAGGCAGAGGTTGACGCAAATCTGCACTTAAAGATTTTGCTGCAGCTTTTGAGGTCTAACCTCTCAAGGCTCTCGTCAGCCTTGCTGCCAAACAAATGCACGCCATCAAAGGGCATGTTCAAAAGACGGGCTTGCACATCCGGGGCAAAACCCAACTTCTGCAACCACACAAACCTGCGTATAACGATGCTCGCAGCCATGGACCGGCTCACACTGTCGGCCGTGTCCAAACCAGACTGAAGGGATTCACATATGGCATCCTTGCCATCTTGCACAAGAGCAAGGAACCCATCCCTTTCTTCCCCTTTGGGAATATGCTCAGCTGCAAAAGAAACAATTCCAAATTGTGTGTGAAAATCTTGCCAAGGCACAAGTGGAGTTGGCTGATTTCAATGCCATACTCCCAGCAGAAAACACCTTGCGTGCCCAACTGACGAAGCGTTTGTCATCCCTATCCGGAGGGATGGTAGGGTACGCCACCTGCTTTGAGGTGGCCATAGCTGGCTGAACCACCAAACTCTCAGGAGTGGGGTGAGAAGATAAGTAGCTGGGGTCGCTACCGGAAGTGCGGTATGTTTTGGTCAATGATTTGTTAAAAGCCAGAAGAGATTCCAGTGACTGCCAAGCAGCCGCCACCCTTTTCTGTAAAGTGAGATGAAAAGGTAACCCCGGTCAGAGGACGGACCTTGATCTAAAATGTCCGTTATATCATCTTGCACAAAAGCTTCCGGAGGACTGGACCAGCCCAGATACTCCATGACCCTAGCCATGAGTCTCCTGTAGGACGACTCCGCATGAGCCCCAGGCCTGCCAAATTCCACTTCCAGAGAAGTGTCCAAACCACTGGCATCATGAAGAGTTTGTCTCAACTCTTCCAAATGACTGTCCTGAGCCTTGTCCGAATGGGACCTCAAAGGTTTCCGATGAGGATCGCCCGATGACCCGAGCCTGAAGGCGTACGAGCCACAGTTCGAGACCATTCCTTGCCGGCTTTGTGAGAAGGTGCTGACAGAACTGTGCCCTGCAACTGAAAAATTGCCAACATCCGCTCCCTAAAGGCAGGCCATTCCTCCGTAGTAGACGACTTTGTTGGACAAGCCACTTTCCTCGACGCACCATCCTCCTAGGAGGACGGGGAAGGCGACCGCTGGCAGCGCTTCCTCGAATGCCTAGACGAGGACGAATGGCGGGAACCACTCTGTGACCGAGCCCCCGAGAATCTTTTCGACACGGAGAGTCGCCCCTTGAATCGTCGGTGGACATACCGTTGGACTTGGATGTACAATTGGACTTACTGTGTTTAGCACCCCTACCTACCTGAAGCTTTCCCTTATGCTCCCGCAAGGCCTTAGCAGTCAGCGACTGTCATTTAGAACAGTCATTGGTGTAGTGACTCTCACCCAAGCACCACAAACAAATGTCGGCGGGTCGGTGATCGACATTTTAGACTTGCAGTCCTGGCAAGACGTGAAGCGGAGGGGTCAAAGAAGAAGACAACGTCACAAGATAAAACACGAGGCGCGCCGAGTCTCCAAAGCAAACAAGTTTGCGGAAAAAACGGAACTGAGGCTACGAGCGCCCTGCGTCCTATTTATAACATCCGGTGACCTCACCCTCAATGGAGGCATTCGAGGGATATCGACCAGACGCCATTGACGCAGGACGCCCTCTGCCGAAAAAGTTTCCGAACTACACATCTGTGGACATTGCATGCCAAAGATGTGGAATATGTTGGAGGACACAAACCAATCGAAACAATAAAGCTTCATTGTGCTTGTATGGGCAGTATAAGAAAATGACATGAATCCGCAATTATTTTGCAGTGCATACAAGATTATATGCATCATACTCCCCATAATATTATTGGGTAAGATTATAGAAGTACTCAGTGAAACCCTTTCTCTTTTATAAAAGAGTTTTAGTATAATTATTTGAGGCCCATGCCCAAGGGAACTCTGAAAAGTTGGAAAGGATGCAGACTGTGTGAAAGGTATTCTAGCTGTCCAAGGCATAAATTTGTTTTCCGAAATTGATTAGCAGAGTTTGCTAATTACATTTTTCTTGATTAGAAAACAAACCCATTTGATTAGCAATTTTGTACTGTGTTTAATGCCACCAGAAGATACTTGTACCCAAGATGTAAAATAAGCAACAATACAGCCGTTTTGTTTTGTATACCGCTGAAGTAAGACATTAGTGAGATAATTCACGCTTTGCAAATTCTGTAAAATGGTACATGTCACCACAAACCCACTTTAGTTTGGCACACTGCTGCGGCCCAGAAGCCAGCCATGCACAGTGAAACTTTTATTTGACATTTACTGCAAACAAAGTAAAATTTAAATAAAAGTTTCCAACATCCCCTGCAATTGGTACTGGCCCTTCTTAAAATCTACTCACTGTGCGAGTGGGCGAAAATACTTTGCGAGCCCTGTATGAGTGTCTGTAAAAAGGTTAGCTGCATGAATGAACACAAATAAACATGATAAAAAGGCTCTTAAAGGTACAACTATATAATGCAATCATAATCGTAGAGCAAAGTGAGCTCTGGAGGCCAACTACAGCGTACAGTTTTGCAGAAGGTCTGTAGATGTACAGACTGGATGAAACTATTGATCGCTACTTTAAGTAACTATCAAGTTAGCTTTGTGTATTCATTATGTAAAAGACTAAGCAGAGTGAATGGCATAGCAGGCAGAGAACTGGGCAAACTAGGGAGAATATTGTAGTTTGCAACCATCTCACTTTCAAGGCAGTGGGTATAAACCAACATAGTAAGATAGAATTTCAAGGAGTATGGGATCAGCTCATGGGTTGAGCACCAGTTGCAAGCTGTATGTAAACAGCAGGCCACAGGACTAGGTCTGCCATCAAAGCATGTTGCCTCGTGGTCATGTACATTTTCAAAAAAGTGTCCACTCGTCAGTATGATGCATCTTCCCCAACAAAATGAAATCTAGTTGACACTGAGATTTAGATACACTTCACTGTAAAGCATGGAGACCATGCAGTGTTTTACAGTAGCAATATTGTAATTATGAATTATGTAACCCATTACATTTTTAGAAAAGGAATTGAAAGCCTTTTTAAAGAAAAATAAACACATACTGGTCTTTGGCAGGCAGGATACAGTTAGCTTAGTAACAGTATTATCCCGATTATTTCTGGTTTGCAATTATTTGAAAAATAAAAATAAAATGTGCGTAGCACTCCCACACAGGCCTTCTGGCACATGGTGAAGGGGTGATTACTGCTGCACTCTCTTCATTAGCTCCTTTTAACTTGCAGTGAACAGAGAAAGTAGGGTGTAGAGAGCTCTGAAGGCAAGAAAGGAATGCAGGGTGGGTTGTGCTTTCACTGAACAGGGTAACTTAAATAGCTAACTTTGCTACCCAAGTGCCAATTTAATTAGCAAACCTACAGAATTGCAAAGGCAAATTGCTCTGCGACACTGCTTATTTTATGTCTTGCTGTCTAAATATTTGTTGCCCTAATACAATGTACGAGTAATGCCAGGCATAGTCCATATCCCTTGCTGACCAAGTAAATGATATTGCAATGTTCCTCTCCACTTATAGGGCAATGTTAGCAATGTAAAGTAGTAGACACAGAGTTTGACATATGCTTACTCAAAATCTTTAGCGGGCAAATTCATTTATGATTTTAATAACACATTAACTTGCAAGGGTAATGTTTCAAAGCATTTCTGTGGCATATGTACAAAGAATAGGAAGCATTTGGGGAGGTTACACATCCAAGTAGCCTGCTTACTGACAGTCCATATCAGATGTTTGAGCTCACAGTTGGGTTAGATAGTGTGGATGACGCTTTTGCTAAAGGCACCATGAGTAACACAAATTCTGGTGCCTGAATGTTATTGATATTACAACAAGCATAAAACAAGTGGATGTTGGTACAACTCTGGTAACCTTTCTGAAAGCCAACTTAGGCAGAGTCAAGGTTGTCCTGTGATATCTAAATGTGGACTGAGGCAGTAGTTGGAGCCATAAGATACAAGTGTGGTAGAGTCAAATATTGGAGTCATGGGGGGTGGAAGGCTATTTGATTGATGTATGTGGGCATATCTGAGCTATACCTTTTGTTCATGAAACCACTTTTTCATATGTTTTTAACCTCTTGAGGCTGTGTTCTGTTTTAGGATTTCTAGGTTTTTAAGGTCATGCTTTCATAGTAGTTTAATGGAATTAGGCTAGCAGAATATCAAGACTAGTTTGTATAATCTACTTTTATTAGGAGAGAAAGAAAATGCGAGTTAACTGCTGTGGCTTGTGCCTTATTAATTCTTGAGAAGATGGGAATAGTCTGTGTGCACTGCCAAAATTCTTCTGAGCGGCACTCAGAAGGAAGCTGGTTAAGCACACACGTGCATAGCCTAGAGGGAACATTGGTCCTGGGACTTCTAACCATTGTGAGTGAATACCCCCTCTTCTGAAATCTCTCTATAAGAAGTTTACATTCTTTCTCAAAGTACACATCCTCGCTACAGTTCCTATGTGCTTGATAGAACTCCCCTGTAGGGATGTAGTGAACAGTGGATCTTTTGTGGCAGCTGCTAGCATGTAGTGTGGAGTTGACCTCTGTGGTTTTGTGAAATGTCGATGTCTCTACTTTGGTGTTAGCAATGTAAATGTGTAAGTACAGAAAATCAATGCTGTTAGCATCACAATGTCCTGTCAGAGGAAGCACAAATTCATTATTGTTAAAATATCATATATTCAAATACGTTCAAATATAATATTGTAACAAATACTACTTAAGGGCAATGAGGACACCAGATCACATCCCTTTCCCTTCCCCTCTCCCCTACCTTCCTCCCCTCCCCCTACCTCAAATCCTACACGGCAACTCCCTTCACCTACCCCATCCTCTACCCTCCCCCCACTGTCTCTCCTCCCTGGTAAATAGTTTTACTTATTGTTCATGTTTGTAAATATGCTTCTCTCACTTTTGTACCTGTTATAATTTAAAGCGCTTTGGCTTAAAGCGCTATATAAATTCAATAAACATAAATATGGTGCGAATTCCTTGAAGAAATCTTGTGAGCCATTGCATATGATGACAGTATCGTCAATGTATCTTCTCCACATGACGATATTGTCAACATAATCGCTGTTCTTGAGGGTGTGTGTATTTTCATAATGTGCCATGAAGAGATTGGCCAGTGATGGGGCATATTTGGCCCCAATGGCAACTCCCTTAGTTTGCAAATAGTATGTTACATCGAATAGAAAAACATTGTTTTTTAGTGTGAATTACAGAAATGTTTTCAGCATCTACACAAGTAGGATGCTGAAAAGTCCTGGTAAGTGTAGTCCAACGCTTTGATTGCTAGCTCATGGTCAATTGTGGTGTAAAATGCTGCGACATCCAATGTGGCTAGTAAATACCCCTCTTTCCAGTTTTAATCTTGCATGAATCGTAGGACCTCTGCGCTATTCCTAATATAGGATGGTATTGTCAAAACATGTTCCTTGATAACATTGTCAATGTATTGCGATAGGCCCTCAGTGGCCCAGCCAATTCTACTCATGATCGGGCATACTTCTGGTAAACTTTTACATTTTTTTGTATTTTGGGTAGAAGATATATTGTGGGCATTGTTGGTTCTGTAATATTGAGAAATGATTTTTCTTCATCGGAAAGAAGGCCCAAAACATGCCGTTCCATTATCATTGTTTGAAGTTCTTGAAGTACTGTCTTAGTTGGATTGTTGGCTAGTTTCCTATAACACCTAAGTGTAATGTCCCCATTGTGATGTAATCCTGTCTGTTAAGGATGACAACGTTGCCACCTTTGTCTGCCTCTTATCAGTATGTTCTTATCCACTGCTAGGGTATCCAATGCTAGCCATTCACTTCTGTTTATTGTTCCTCATTGCAACATGACTCTTAGGTTTTCTGTCTAAATGCCGGTGTACATCTGTTGTCACTGCTCTGTGAAATGTCTCTATTACACTTTTAGTACACATCTGTGGAGTACATTTTGATTTACGTTTCAGTTCTTGCATCTTCGAATTCCTCAGGTATACCTCCAAGTCTGTACATATATCGTCATGATTGGTCGTTGTCTCCCATTCAATAGACATCAGGAGGTGGGTATTCTCAATGTCTGCAATTGAACCTTTGCTCAGTGGTCGCTGCATTCTATGTGGTACAAATCTTTTGACCCGATTGGCAAAATAATTTTTTAGTTTAAGTTTTCTGACAAACTTGAATATATCAATTTGGAAATTGATGAAGTCCGTCCCTGTAGTCGGTGAAACTGACAGTGCTTTATTCAAGATGGATTCCTCTCTTGTGGAAAGTTTCCTATTGGATAGGGTAGCTACTAGACCCCCAGTAGTCATTTACCAAAATGCTTCTTGGTGTCTGATCTTTTCTGTCTCCCTGTTTGTCCCGAATCCTCGTCTGATCTTCCTCCTGCCCCTGCTATGTTATGTTCCGTATAGTGGTGTTTTGTACTAGGGGATCATGAAATCTTACTTGCTTGTTGATATTTCTTTGTGCATCTTTCCTGTATGTGCATTTCTGTTCTGAAAAAAAATTCTTCTGGCTTGAACTATCAGCCAGCAAATGTGTGCTTGATGCTCCACTAGCATGGGCGATTTCCACATCTGAGCTGACCGGGGAAGTATCGAGTTTCCTCTCTCTAGAACTGCTTCTCTGAATCTCATCAGATTTTGGCTGCAAAGTGTAAACACGATATTCCCGGTAGTCACGTTCATCCCCAAAATATTTTCTAAACTTGTGGGTCTTGATTTCATCCTGATAGGCTTTCAAAATGTCATACATTTTGCTTTTGTTTAGTACTTTCCGTGCTACTCATCTCTGTAATCTCCGGTTTGACTTTCTCCATCTGTTCCTGTATTCTAGCATGTTGCCTGGTGGCATGTTCCACTAATAGTTGACTCATGACTTTTGAGCTCTGATTTAGATTGTCTTCCCATTTGTCTGCTAGATCTTGGTCTTTGTGTTATCGAAGTTGGGGAAGATGAGAATTCTCAAACCTCTAGGAATTTTGGCATTTTTGAAGTTATTTGTCATACAGGCCTGTTCACAGTACTTCTTTCTTAGATAACCTCGCTAATCGCACAAATGTCTGCCTCAAGGTTTACGTTGTGCTATAGTTGCTACTGAAGGTTTACGTTGTGCTATAGTTGCTACTGAAGGAATTGCTAGTGCTGCCTCTTGGCGCAAACAGGGCAGCCCTGTCCTCGTCTCAATTGAGCAGATATTCTGCCAAAATGTAGTAAGTTGTGTCCTTCGCAAGCACTTGTGCAGTATGTTAACTAGAAAACAGAAAGGCCAGGGTCCGACCACTTGTAAGTGTGCTAAGACCCTAAAATGTGTGCTGTGGCATGCAGTGTGACTTGAATATTGAGGTTACACCCTTGACCTCAAATGTTGCCTACAATTAGAAGATACCTGTTTGTAGCGCTTGCCCCATATAAACAAAATGTAAGTTTAAGCAACAATTAAGTCAGTACAATAATTCATTGTCCAAAGAATTGGGTTTATTGTGTCCAGATATTGTTCTGACCACAGCCAACACGTGTTTTGACACAAGGTCATTTTCAAGGCCTCCTCCCTCCCCAAACCATGATCCTAGGATGTATAAATAATTTCTTATGTATGCAAATATTAACATAACCATAATAATGTGTGAACAACAGCCTTGAAAAAAACCTTGAGCCAAAACACGTGTTGGCTGTGATCAGAACAATATTGAGACACAATAATTTAATCATCTTTGTCGCTTCTCTTTGGCCCCTCCCTTCGATTCTTGACCTGTTGAGACATGAAAGAAACACTTGCAGTCATTGTTGTTCGGTAGTCATGCATCTCGTCACCAAATGTCTTCGCTACACTAGGGGCATCAGTTTACAACCTAGTTGGAGGAGTAAAGGGGGCTCTCATGCAGCATCTAGTCACCAACTCATGAGGAGTAAGATGGTGATCTAAGCCAAGTTGGTACCTTAGAGCGTATAAAGCTAGGGGTAGGCAATATAGCCATCCCTTCTTTTTTTTTTTTGCAATCCTTTCCTTTAATAATTCATTTAATATCTATCAGACACCTTTCGCCTGTGGGTGATACGTAAAATAAAACATATGCTTAATGCCTAATTTTTTGTTCAAAAAACTCATTTACAAAATGCGGTCCATTGTCAGACCCCAACCTTCAGACAGATCCCATCTTGGGAACACTTCACACACAAGGGACTTGGCAGCGCATGTGGCACCAGGGTGTGTGCATGGACCTGCCTCGATTCATCTAGAAAAAGGACATACTACGACCTATATCTATAGCTGTTGCATGTTTGGAGCATATCTACATAGTCTATATGTAGATGCTGGAATGGGCCATTTGGGTCTAAGAATTGCTCTTCTCATTGTTTGCAAAGTGTGCCCTGCAGCACATTTCTGGCACTTGATGCACGTTACAATAAACTGTGCCACATGCTCTAACAGATTTGGCAAAAACCACTCTTCTGCTATTGTAGCAGCTAGACTCTATTGAGTCACATGCATGGGTTAGTGGAGCTACTACACTGCTACCCTCAATAATGCTAGAGGCATAACTGGTTTTCCAGTGCTATCCTGTCTCCAGATTGCCACAGTGGGAGAAAAAGAACACCCTGTGTCTCCATAATTCCTTCTCTTCTTGTGGTGCTCACCCTTGTATCACAATTAACTGAACAACAAACAGCCCTTCTTTACCAACATGCATCGTCCGGTCATCTGTTTGACACTTTCAATTTCAAAATTAGAAATGCTTGGAAAATAGACTACCTTTTTGGCTTCTAAATCTGTGGCTTCGTTCCTGTGAGAAATTAAATCTGTCTTTTTAGAATGTGCTGCGCATTTTACGACTGCTAGAGTCAATAGGAGTGCTAGTACTTCAATAAGTTTATCCAGCAGGGCCGCATGTTGCACTAGAGTGCTGTCTGCGTGGTTGAAGCCCCTCCTTTTCCAGCGTGACAGATCTGTGTGTGTGGTTGACGTCACATAAGCAGAGTCAGAGTACACGGTCACTTCCTCATCTTTGAATTTCTGAAGCTAAGCAATAAGCGCAACTAACTCTGCAGCATGTCCTGAGCAATACGAAGGCAATCTGGCGCTTGTCACTACTTCAAATTCACCCTGTCAGTTCAGCTTTACTACTGATGATCCAGTATGCCTTCAGTCGTTTGATACATTTTTGAATAACCATCAATAAAAACAACTCCCTCCCCCCTCCCAAGGGCATTTTCTCTAGCTTGGTAATTTCATTATAGTTTTCAGTATACATTGTGCTATCATGTACATAATACATAATCATCCTCTCCTATTGGTTCAACTATGAATGTTGCTGGATTCACTGTATTACTTCTAACAATTTTAATAGCAGAGTTAGATATATATACCTTGGTGTTCAGTCATAATTTCGAAAAATAAATGTCGAAAGACAATTTAGAAAAAATGTGGAAAAAAAATATTGAATTCTTTCTTTTTTATTTATATATTTTTTGGGGGGTTTCGCGAGTAAAAAAAGGTTTTAAAAAACAGGGGGGTTTGGGGGGAACCCCCCTTTTCGAATAAAACACAGTGAACAAGAAATTTATTTTTTTTATATATTTTTTCAAAATTAAGAATTTCGACATTTTGGTATTCAAAATTATCACTATAAACCATATACCTTGTATCCTGATGCTCTGTGTGGTAAATGTACTTTTGGTTCCTGTGTAAGGACTGTCATGACTTCTCCATTTGAATGGGAAAATAAATACAATTTTTCATGATAATCTGGAATTCCCAACACAGGGGCTGTACTGATCGCCTTTTTTAATTCTTCAAATCCTTCAGTCATTTCATCTGTCCATATTATTTTACTCTTGCCCATCTGTGCTTCTTTAAACCCTTTTCAAAATGGTCAAATATATGTACTATAATCGAAAACCCAGGCCATGCAAAAATTACATAAGCCTAGAAAATTGGTGCATTTACCTCACTGCTTTAGGTTCCGAGGTCTTCATAATTGCTTCTGTTCTTTCAGTCATCACTTTCCCCCCCTCATGAGAAATCAACTGTCCTCTATACAAGACCTCTTCCTTGCAGTATTGTGGTTTCTCTTTGTCCACTTTATATCCTCTCTCTGAGATGCTAGCCATAAGCTTAATTGAATCTTTGCTACATCTTTCTTCTGTCTCACTGCACACCAACATGTCATCCACATATTGAACCATTGCACTTTCGAGCTGAACATAGCCAAAGCCTTTTTGGAATACTCTATTAAAGATTGAAGGGTACTCACAGCACCCCTGAGGTAATCTAGTATGTTTCAGGCGGATCGTTCTATACAAAAGAAGTAAAATCCTATGAGTCTTAAATCTAGGACTGTAAAATATTTGGCCTTCGATGGGATGTTACACAATATTGTCACTGGAAAAAGGAAGCTCGTCCTGAATAAATCTCCACAACCCCCACCATATGTTGACTTTCTCACTGAGTACACAGCCGTGTTACATGGAGAATCAATCGGATGGTACCAGTATTCCTTGCTTCATCAAAGTGGAAATGGTCTTGAATGTACCTTCATCCCTCACTCTGGACATGGGGTATTGCTTTGCACGTGCCAAAAGTGCTCCTGGTTTAAGCCCGATTTTAACTGCTTGTACTCCTTCTAATAGACCCACGTCATATGGACTTGTGGTCCATAAAATCTTTGGCACTTTCTCTAAATCTACCTGGAAAAATAATTGTTTCTTTTTTACCAATGCCATTCTCTGTGGTATTTCTCTACTTTTATCCAATAAGTAAGACCTATGAAAAATGCAAATTCATCATCTGAGTCCTCATCCTTAAACAGCTCCTCGTCTGTCAAACCTGTCAGCCTATATCCTTCACTGAGGGATATCACTGATCTCCATCCTCATCATCTGTCCCATGAAGAACCACCCCACCTAACCACTGCTGCTTCTAACTCTAAGGGGATAATCTGCCCCTCTTCATCATCCATAGGGATTTCTGGTCTGAACAAAAACTCAGCTATTCTTAATAGTTTACCTATCAATCTGGGCAGCCACGATAATAAAACATTCACTTCATGGTCCAAAGGGACCCCTTGTGATGCATGGCCTGTAAAGGCTAATATAAACACTCTCATTCATATAATGTATCCCTGGAGTGCAACACACTATTCCTTTGTCAGTAAAATATATTGTCATGTTACGTTTTGTCATTAAGTCACACCCTAATATATTTACTGGTGTTTGCCTAGAATATAATAATGGCATAGACATGTTGCATTCTCCTATAGCGATTGGTAATGCATCTGTAAAAGGAACTAAACATATCACCCCAGAGAATCCCTGCGCATTCATTGCAATATCTAACATTGGGTATTTTCCCTCACGAACACAGGAACAAGATCCTCCAGTGTCCACAAGAAATGAAAACGTCTTGCCTCCCAGCGTCACCTTAACCTTTGGTTCCTCTTGGGAGTCTGGTATCACTGATGGTACTGAACACATTAGGTAGCTCTGTGGGCATCTTCTGAACTAACTTCGCTTCCTCCTGCTTTTTACTCTTGGCTTTCTTCTTATTCTTGTCCTGCATTAATCGGCAGTGATGCACAATCGTCCATTGTATTTCTGGCCATGGCTTAGCTTCCATTCCAAATGTTTCTTCATTTGCTGTTGACTGGCTTCGGCAGGCCCCGACAAAATGTGGTAAAATAATGCTACAGTTATATCCCACGGTTCATGCGTGTCAAGGCACTAGCATTCTTGAATAAAAGCAACAGGGTCTTTATCCTCCGCCACTGTCCTAGTCATAATTGCACCCATGTCTGATGTATCATGGTTTTGTACTCTGAGCACCCGCCATACATCTGCTCTGCAATTATTAAATGGCGCACCATTGTGTGTCGTGTTTTGTGCAGTCACACCTACATATCCCGCTAGCTTCCGAATGTAGTCAGCTCTCTCCCCTATAATAGCTGCTAGTAAGCCTTTTGTGTCACCTATTGCTAACGTCATTCCTGATATATTTCGCCCTAGCTCATAAATCCATTTCCCCACACCGGATATTAAACTCAATAATTGACATCTTAAATTGTGTTTATCCATTCGCGGCCACTGTCTATATTGTGACCGTCCTCCCCCTTCTCTAATAATGGGAATTATGAAAATCCAGGTTAAAACAAATCATACCTGCGTACACTGCTCGTCTTCCAGGCGGGGCTAGTCTTGCCAGATTGTCTCCGTCCTGGTAATGCCCTTTATCTGCTTACATAAGGCAGGGATACATCCTCTGCACTGCTTTAGCGTGCCCGTGGTCGCTCAGTATATGATGTCTATTCTGGTGTTCTCTCTTTGGGGTCCTCTAAATCTGTCAAATGTATCCCTTTTTCTACACTATTCTTTTGAAAATCTGCATGCGCCTTCCTTTCGCCCTCTCTCCTCTTCTTCCCTTTCTTTGTCTGACATTATTATGCCCCAGCTTGTATGACCCATCCTTTTACACATCATCAAAATCTAGTTTACTTAAAGACAGCGCTCTGTGCTCGTCTGTTATGACGTGGTCTGACCTACCTCCCATGTCTCTCAAAAGAGATACTTCTACGTTCTATTGGGTGTTACGCCCTTCTTGATCCCTCATTTGCCTATATAAATCCCCAAGTATTTTCTCTATGCCTTCTGTATCTCGCATTTCAGCCCATGATGGTATTCTTGGTACCGCTTGCAGCTTCCTACAGGGCTGTTGTGACCCTCTTTCTTCCTCGTTCTTGTGCTTCGATCTGCACTATGCTTCTATGACATAGATGATCTATTGCAACATCAATTAGTCCCTACTTCTGTTCATTTCTTCTTCCCATCTCCCTTAATTCGTCTTCCTCCCACCTTCTTTGTAACCTATGTTCTTTCATTCTTTGCACTTCTACCTTGTTTCCTCTCTTATAGTCCATCCTTTTCTTTCCTTGCCTCGTACCTTCGTTGTTCTTACCTTTGCTTACATTCTCTTTATTTCTCTTTTGTATATGTACTCTTCTACCTTTTCTTTCCCGCTCTTCTCTTTCTCAAACCCCACCAATGCCCTTATCATCCAGCTTGAGTAATATTTGTCCTCCAATCCATTTGTTCTGTACTATTGTTATTCCCTTCGCTGTGTCCTTTATTTCTTTCTGCTTCTTTGCTTCTTCCTCTATTTCCATCTGTCTCTCGTCTGTCCTTTCATTGCGTGGTTTACTTTCATCAAATGTCGATATATATTTGCGTTGTCTGCTTTTACTCTCTTCCACATTGTCCTCACTGTTATAAGCAGGGGGCTCATATGTCAGATTAACGTACACAGTCGCTGCTTTCGATTCCTTTAAAAGGAGAAACTCCCTTCTCCTCTGTCTACACTGTTGTTTTCAGGAGGGGAAAGGAGAGCCGGAGGCGTTTTATCCTCCTCTGTATGCTGATTAAGCATCCACTCATCCTCCGCTGGATCTTCTGTCTCACTCTGGTCCATCTTCTATAGCTCTAATGCAGCCAAACCTTTACTGTAACTTCTTTCCCTTATATGTAGCATGCAAATACATTGTCTTATGTCGCAGTACTGTTTTTGGCAACAAACCCTCCTGAGGCCACAGCATGAGTTCTTATTAGTCGTGCCTCGGACCCATTCTGAATGGTATTTCCTTATCTTCGCTGTGCATGTTGACAATGATCTGCATAAATGTAGAAGAGTCTCCCATGGTGACAAGTCGATTTTGACTGTCTATACTTAGCCGATTTTATTTTGATCTTTATGTTATCAAATATATCAGATGGAGCAATTTGACAGGCACCATTAATTGCCACGTAATTATCCAAAAATCGATATTTTGTCCGCTTTTTAAAACTCTACACAACGTTCTTTTTGTTCCTTTGTTTTTTACTTTTAATACATTTTTTATATCATTAATATTTTAAGCCTTCATTTATTAGTTTCCTTTCCTTTGTATCCTTTTGATTGACGTCAAGTTCTTGATAGTAAATAATTAAGGTGATTTTTTTTTTTTTAATCATTTTATATCTACTAGTTTAAACACAACAAAAGCTTTACACTGACATATTTATAACCCCACATGTGCACTTTAATACATTTATCTGAATATGCCTTCCTTTACTATCTTTAGTAAATGTACCTCATCTTTGCCCCATTTTGGAGCTTGATAGGCACTCTTGTTGTTGGCTTTGCCTCAGGAATCCTTGACACCCCTATTTGGAGACTTTTTAGTATGTACACTTCCGTCCCATTGGGACCGGGAATCAGAATATCTACGTCTCTTCTTTATAATCCCCCAAAACTCCTGCTACCTTTGTGTGCGTATATATATATATATATATATATATATATATATATATATATATATATATACACACACACACACACACAAAACTTACTACATTCTCTCCCCCTGTATTTGCCACTTTCAATGTTCTACTTACAGCCGTGGCTCTGCTCAAGTCTTTCAGCATCAATCCTCTCAACTGACCAGTTCGCCTTCTGTCCACGGGGCGCCTGCGGCGACCAGACAGGAATTTCTTCAAAGGGGGACCTGCCAACCATATCTTTTTACACGTGTATTGTTGCACGCCGTTCTCCACAGGGAGCTCTGCGGTCTTTTGGCTAATGGCGGGAGCAGCCAAAAGTCAGAAGATCTAGATCTGGGCTTAGCTCAACTAGACAACTAGAACTGAACCATCCGCACCGCTACCAACATTTGCTCTAGCACCTTGAAGCATCTCTTGTGCTAGATAGAATTACCAATAAATATCTCAGACCAAATAACCGGACAGACAGAAAGAATATGGCAAAATACTAGTTTATTCTCAGTTTAATGAAGCAGGGTCAACTGGCAGACATCAGACGATGCTTGCACACCCACACACATACATACTTCATCACACAGGAGGTCTTATACCACAATATGCGTCATCTATGACCTCTTCTTACGTGGCAAACCATAAAACCTATTAGCGGAGGGACCGGTTAGGGAAACATATCTACTTATAGAATATATAAGAGTTAGTACATCATTGGCTGTCTCTTATCTGTAAGACACACCTCAAAGTACCTCCAAATATGTATAATATTGAGTATAGCTAACAAAATGGCAGCTGATTGGTCTATGCAACATTGTACAGCAGGTTACCCCATAGACTGACTGATTGGTTGGCATTCTCACCCAACCTTGGACTTTCGGCTTGACTAGCAGCATGTAAGGAAACCGAAACCCAGGTGGTTTCAATCAAGTCAGATTACTCCCCACTTTTCCAATTAGTCCATCATCTCTCATCAGTCCAGCCATGAGCCAGTTTCCCATCTGTAGTTGACTTTGTAGCCTGTTCTCGGTTCTAGAACATTCAAAGGAGTATAAGCACATCACTATCTTAATCTGAGGCTTAATGAATAGCCGTTGTTTTCGACTTCTGAGTCACATGTGAAGAATACACACATTTTTCCATTTCAGCGTATTTACTGCCATTTGATTCATTATACTGAGTGTCATTTCTCCTCTTGGCCTCACTTTACCTTGTATAGGCTTTAAACACTTTTACTTGTCCAATACTTGGTTCTTGCAGATGTTTTCTTCTTTAATCTAAGAGAAATAAATGTATCTCGTTCACGGCTTATCCATCTGCCTCCCTTTGTGCTTTGCAACTATTCCTTAAAACTAGCATCCTTGATTCCAAGCCAACATAGACTTCTCTTTGTCTTGCACACAAAGCTGTTCTTCCAGCGTCTCCTGATTCTGCAACCCTGATATGTTTCTGAGGTAGCTTAATTGAATATTAACAGGAGCCGGTGTACATTTTCTGACTGTGGCCGTCCTTGCCACGTTGTACATTAGTTTATAGCAAGTTTCTATGTAGCTTTTCTACCTTGCGTTACTGTGTATTTACACTTATTGGTCAGCAAGTTACTTTGTCTTCTTCTGCATTCAGGATTACTTTATTGTTTCGTACATGTTTCTCTTATTGCTTCAGTTACGTTATCACTCTTAAGTGTTTTCATATTGTTTCAGTATGGCTGTGTATATCTCCTTTATGACATCACTCTGCCCTAGTCAGATTTTAATCAGCGCTCCATGATGTCCAATGTTGCGTGCTGACATCCTTCCACACTTTCAGTGTGAGGGTACATCTGATACTGGTGTCGGAGTGCATATCGTCTCTCGTACCCTTGATGCAGTAGGAACAAGTTACTTACCTGTAACTGTTGTTCTCCAGCATGGGTCTGGCATGGATTCACATGCTCATGAATAAAATAATACATAGCATTATACACATGCACAACCACGGGAGGTGGCAAAGGCTCAACATTAAGCAATACATACAAACTCAACATTAGGCAAACAGGTTGCACAGTACTGCTTGGCCGACCCTGGACTCCTCCCTGAAGTCCCGATCAACGCAGTAGAATCTTGTGAAGGTGTGCGTCGACCTCCACGTAGCAGCCCTGCAGATGTCCAGCAGGAGCACACCAGACAGGAACGCCGTGGTAGCAGCGATCGCTCTGGTCAAATGGGCTCTCGGGCAGCCGGGCAGCCGTCGGTTTGCCAACCGGTGACAGTCCATGATGCAGCCGGAGAGCCATCTGGAAATGGAAGTCTTTGAGAGAGCCTTCCCTTGATTCAGAGACCCAAAGTTTACAAACAGTTGTGACGTCTTCCGAAAACTCTTTGTGCGGTCCACGTAGAACTTCAGCGCTCTGGCTACATCCAGCGAGTGCAAAGTCCTCTCGGCCGGCGTCGAAGGCGACGGGAAGAAAACTGGTAACACGAAGGGCTCGTTGAGGTGGAAGTCCGACGGCACCTTGGGCATGAAGGAGGGGTGCGTCCTCAGCACCACCCTCGTGTCATGAAAAGTCAAGTATGGAGGCTTGCAAGATAGGGCCTGTATCTCTTCCACTCATTGTGCGGAGGTGATGGCCACAAGGAACGCCGTCTTCCATGACGGGAACTTCAAAGGCTCTGAATGCATAGGCTCGAATGGGGCCGCCCCAAGAGCCTGGTCAGAACCACATTAAGCTCTGACGCCGGGGCCAGAGCCTTCACCGGAGGGAATGATCGGAATAGTCCCTTCATAAATTCCTTCACCAGGCGATGAGACCACAAGGATGCCCCTCCCATAGTCCTGGTATATCGGGAGATGGCAGCCAGATGTATTTTGATGGAGGCGTGAGCCAGTCCAGCTTTGGCCAGCGACAGTAGGTACGGCAGTACTTGAGGGGCCGTAATCCGCAGAGGGTTAATCTTCTGTGCACGGCACCAGATAGAGAACCTCTTCCATTTATGACCATAACACTTGAGAGTTGAGGACACCCTAGCCTTTGCAAGAACCTCTCTGCAATCAGCCGGTATATCGTACCCTCCAAACTCTAGTGCTGCAGGAGCCAGGCCTGCAAGTTCAGCGACTGTGGGTCGTGATGGAGAATGGCGCCTCTTCCAAGATCCGCGTCCGCCGGCAGCTTGACTGGTGGGGACGTTGACAAGTCCAGAAGGTCCGGGAACCAGATATGCCTCGGCCACGCCGGTGGGACGAGGATCATCCTGTACCTGGACTTCTTGAGCTGGTTGATGAGGCGGTGCAGCAACGGGAACGGAGGGAACGCATATAGAAACAGGCCGTCCCAGGGGAACGAGAAAGCATCGCCCATGCTCCTCGGCTGTGGGAACCTGCTGGCGAACCTCTGGCACTTGGAGTTTGTTGCCGTCGTGAACAGGTCGATCTGGGGTTTGCCCCATCGTTGGAAGAGCGATCCACTTGATCCTGGCACAGTTCCCACTAGTGGCACGAGCGCAGCTCCATGCTGAGTGAGTCGGCTATGGTGTTTTTTAATCCTGCCAAGTGGAAGGGAACCAGAAACATCCCCTGGGCGACGGCCCAGTGCCGCCGACCCTGGGCCTCCTTGGATAGGGCTGGGGATCTGGTGCCCCCTTGCTTCCGTATGTAGAACATTGTGGTGGTGTTGTCGGTGAAGATCCTCACCACCTTGTCCTTGAGGGACGGAAGGAACGACTTGAGAGCCCAGAACACTGCTCGGAGCTCCAGAATGTTGATGTGGAGAGACCTCTCCTCCGGGAGCCAAAGGCCTCTTGCGTGGAGATCTCTGGTGTGGGCCCCCCCCAACCCTCCAGAGAGGCTTCCATCATCACCGTCTCCTGAAATGACGGGGTTTGAAAGTCCGTGCCCGTAGTGAGGTGAGCAGGGGTGCCCCACCATAGGATCGCCCGACGGAACTCCTCGTCGAGAGGGATCCTGTCCTCGAAGCAGCCCGTCGCCTGAAACCAGCGGGCATCGAGGAACTCCTGTAGCGGACACATCCAAAGTCTGCAAAGGGGTACAAGATAGATGCATGAGGACATCATCCCGAGAAGGGACTTGATGGACCTCACCCTGGCCACGTCCGTGGCTAACAGGCGCCGCACCTTGCCCAGGATGGTCTTGGTCCTCTCCTCTGAAGGGGAGGCCAATTGCCCCACCGTATCCAGCTTCGCTCCCAGAAACAGTGCTACTTGCGACGGAACCAGGTGGGATTTGGGGTAGTTGATGGCGAACCCCAGCTCCCTGAGCAAACGGACGGTCCTCGCCGTGTGTTCGACGGCAAGTTCCCTTGTCCTTGCCCGGATTAGCCAGTCGTCCAGGTAGGTTTAGACGTGGATCCCCTGCAGACGCAGCCGCGCCGCCACCGGTGCCAGGCACTTGGTGAAAACCCTGGGTGCCGACTTTAACCCGAAAGGTAGGGCTCGGAATTGGTAGTGGCGTCCCTGAACCACGAACCTGAGGAACTTCCTGTGCCTTTTTAGAATGGGGATGTGGAAGTAAGCATCCTCCAGGTCCGACGACGAAGTCGCCGTCCTCCAGCTGTCCCAGCACGTGCTGGAGGGTGACCATCCTGAATTTCTGCACCTTGATGTATTTGTTTAACCGACGCAGGTCCAGGATGGGGCACCAACCGCCTGTCTTCTTTCTGACGAGGAAGTACCTTGAGTACACTCCGGAGCCCCGGAGCCTCCTGGGGACGAGCTCGATGGCACCTTTCTTGAGTATCGCCCTTACCTCCAACAGCAGTTGAGGGACGTGATTCTCCTCCCTGGCCACGGGAGGAATGCAAGGGCACTTCTTTTGGAATTCCAGTGAGTGCCAGTTGGCCAAGGTGTCCAACACCCAGCGGTCGGTGGAGATGGACTCCCACACACTGACGAACTTCGTCAGCCGGCCTCCCACCAGGGTGCTTCGGTGGGGGCCCGATAACACGGCCGGGTCAGTCTTGCTTGGAGGCGGCCTTGCCGACGATGGCGGGATCCCCCTTGCTTGCCGCGTCCTCTGTAGGCCTCCTGGGAAGAGGAGCGGGCCGCCTGGCAGTAAGTGGAGGAGCCACCGCTGGATCCTTTGGAGGCACCCTGTCTGCCTCCGGAGCTCTGAAAGGGCTGTCACTGTTGAAGCGCCCCTAGGGCCCAGGCTGTCTTGATGGCCTGTAGAGACTCGTCCACCGCCTTACCAAAAAGGTGGTTGCCGTCGATCGGCATGTCCAACACTCTGGTCTGGACATCCTGGCGAAAGTCAGTCGACTTGAGCCATCCTCGTCATCGGAGGCAAACTCCGTTGCCCAGTTGGCGAAATCCGGTGTCGGCAATGTCCGTTGCCACCGTTATGGCATGGTCCGATGCCACCTCGCCTTCCTGCAGAATTTCTAGGGCCTCCGCCCTCTTGTCGTCAGGCAGGCAGTCTAGCAGGGGAGCTATCTTGAACCAGAGCTCCCTGTCGTAGTGGGCCACGATCGCTAAGGCATTGGCCGCCTTAATAGTAGTCGCCGCCGACGAGATGACTTGTCGTCCCATGGAGTCCAACTTCTTGCCCTCGCTGTCTGGCGGGGAAGTGGAAGTTGAAGCCGCCGCACCCGCTGCCTTCTTCTTAGCCGCTGCCAAGATGACAGAGTCCAGCGTGGGCTGGGCCCTGAGGCACAAAGGGGGCGGCATCGGGGACTCGGTACTTCTTCTCGTACCTGTCCCTCTTGGTGGGTGTCGTGGAAGGGTTCTTGAGGACAGCAAGCCCCTCGTCCCAGATGTGGTCGAGCAAAGGAACAGCGAGGACCGTCTTCCTCTTAGCCTCTCGTCGTTGGTACAGAAACCCTTCCTTTTTTTGTTCTTCAGGGCAGAGCTGGAAGAGCTCGGATGCCCTGGTTATCATGGCGTGGAAAGAGCCAATTTCATTGGCTGGAGTAGCCCGAGGGCGGGGTGATGACGGGATGTCCACTGTGTCATCGCTGCCGTCATCGTCCGTCCCCGTCGCTGTATCCGTCACCGTATCCGGTCTGGGGGATGCGGGGTCCACAGGTCTCGCAGGCACGAAGGGCGGAGCGGGGTTGACTCTCCTCCGCTTGTCCGGAGGGCTTCCCAACGGGCCTGGTTCTGGATCCTCCGTCGGGGTCCGTGGTAATCTCATCCTTATCTCGGCACATAAGGATTGGATTGCCAACAAATGGCCGCCGAGCTATCCTGGGGCTCGGGTAATGGCTGCGACGGATGGGATGGCCGCTCCACTGGGCCCTCTTCGTCGTCATCGTCGCCATCTTCGATCACGTCAGCAGGGACCGCCCCCTGGGATCGAACCTTCTCGAACCTCTCGTTGAGGCCTATGAACCTCTCGCTGAGGCCCTTCTCGGTTTCCATCATCTCCTCCTCAGAGGCTGATTCCGAGTCTGTAATCGGCCAACGGTCCCCCCCCCCCTCCTTTTCCTCCGGGGACTTCACGGGGGTCTTAACGATGGGCTGGAAAGAGGATTCCCTCTGCGGTGGCATGGATACTCTGGGCCCAGAAACCTTTTCCACTGGTGTAATCTCAGCCGGCTTCGCCAGGGTCACAGCGACCACTTCGATAGAGGCCTTTGCCGGCTGGATCAAAGCCCTCACCACCTTAGGTGCGTCCTGGGCCTTCGCTTTGGGGTGAGGGTCAGCGCCTCGCTCCTCCTTTGAGATCGACCGGGTCCGATCCAGCGGCTTACCCGGGTTCTCGGACTTCCTCTTCCCCGAACCAGAGCACTGGCTCGTGGTTGAACGTGCTGGGGAAGTAGCGCCCTGCCTGGCAGCTGAAGGGTCCGACCGTTTGGTGCTCCCGGTGCCCGCGGACTCGCGGTGCTTGGCCTTCTGTTGGGCCCCCGTCACCGGGGCGCCCTCACAGGACTTAGAAGCCCGCTCAGACTTTTTCTTCGCCTTCTCACCGGCTGTGGCCTTCTCCAGCCAGGCGACGAGTCGGGAACGACGATCTTGTTTGGTCCGTTCCGAAAGGTTCTTGCAGAACGCACAGTCCTTCTCCACGTGCGTCTTGTCCTCATAAAGGCAGTAGAGACATCGCAAATGCTCGTCCTCCGTGAAAACGTTTTGCAATCTGCATCCAGGGCAGCACCTGAACAGCTTGGATCCGGGCGTCGAGCTTCCTTTGTCCTGGGCCATGTCCGTTGAGGTAGGCTGCAGATCTTCCGGAATCCTCCAAGAAGTGTAAACTCGACAAAAACTTCACCATTGAGGGGCGTAGAAGAATTCCGAAATGGGTCCCCGTTGTCGGGACGTAGAAACGGTGGAGCTTGAGGCTCGATTAAACAGAAAAAAAATGAGAAAATCTCCTGAAAAAGCATGAAAACACAGCAAAAAACTCGAGAGCTAAAGCACGAGGACTCCCAACACTTGGGCGTGCAATAAAAATCTGAGGATGGCTGCCAGAGGCGGGGCTTAGGGAGAGGGCAGTCATTGGCTGGGGGCAGTATGACCCAGAGATCAGTGATTGGTTACTACTAATGAAGACAGATCAGAAACAAAACTGATACTGATTTTTTCTTTACTGAGGATTCCCAGCCTGACGACGGGGAATATTCATGAGCATGTGAATCCATGTCAGACCCCATGCTGGAGAATAGGCATAACATGGAGTCTCACATAGGGCCCTTCGCCTGCTCTTCCAGTATGATGGTGGTGAGGGAGCGGGAGTTAGAGAAAATGCATCCAACTGCTCCTCTACAGTTTTAGCTTTCACTCCAATTAACAAAATTGACATCAATGATCTTCAGATTCATCTTTTAAAATTTGTAATACAACTTAAAATTGAAAGAAATCATTTTTCCAAACTTCGAGAGATAATCCTGACAGGTGCCTCCATACCAGAAGTCTTCCAGGGCTACTAGAGATATCAAGGACATTTAAACCCCATTATCCTTGGAAGGAAACATCGCACCACCTCGCTTTCAACTTCTTACAGGCCTTGAAATAACAGAAGTTTACAGCTATTTTAAACTCAAATTCAATCCTCCAAGCTTAATGGATTTACACAAACTAGTGACAAAAGAATTCCACAAATCAGAGTACAAAAGATGCAAACGAGGATACAGAAACGTCAGAAATAAGAATCTCACGTAGAAAGAACTAAGAGCCCTTAAAACACTGAAAGATGATGACAAGCTCAAAGAAGTGGGTAAGGGCGTTAACCTGATAATAAAGATTACTTCTAGGCGCCACTCCCTCAATTAAATGATATGGGTTGCTATCAAAAATTACAAACTAAATTTGAGGCGAGATAAGCATCTCAAGATAGGCATACTTGCTGAATATCTCCCATGAATGTTCTAAACTACCAAATGCAGTGGAAAAAAATTATATTCAGGTAACCATAGAGGTCAAGACTCTATACATCCATAGAGCACGATTTGGAATGTGCAGTGGCTGATAATTTCCTCAACAAAAGATCAGAATCATATCTCCAATGCAACAGAATGATCGCAACAATGCTCAACTGAACCTTACAAAATATCTTTATCTTTAATGGAGATACATACCGCTAACTTAAAAGGCACAGCAATAGGTATAGGTGAGCAATTCACACAACCCCTTTCTAACCTCTTTATGGGATATCTTCATGGAGTAACAGGCAAAATAACACATTTTTGTTTGGCATGTTACAATCTGGTTACGCAAAGGTGAGCACATCCGATCCACCACTTTGGAACTACAAGGTTTCATCCGCAACTATAAAATAACACATAGTACTTGGAACTAACCATTGCATATAATAAAGACCATGTACATTTCCTAGATATCAAAATATACATTAGAAATAGTAAGCGTCAATCTAAAATCTTCAACAAAAGTATACAGCAAATGCAGTACTTCATGCAAAAAGTGAATAAAGGTGCAGTACTGTACAAAACATTCCAACAGGAGAATGGATTTGAGCAAAGAGAAACTGCATTGAAGAACAGTTTTTTAAAAATGAGAAACCGAACATCAACAAAATATTGTACGCAAGAGGTTACAACTCGTATGACTTGTCATAAGACTTCGGGTTACTTCCGAAGTAGAAACACTCAACAGGAATTAATTACTGACGGCAAAAGAGAAACAAGCCACTTATATGGGCAGCGTATTACGAACTGGTAAGTACAAGAGTGGTTATCTATAAGGTCACTTAGAAAAAAGAAATATGACCACATCATAAAACCAGATCTAACCCTTCAATAATTTCCTGAGGACTATACTCAAATTATGTTTGCCAAATCCGCATTTCTGTCGGACCATGTATGACCATCTATGCCCCGTCATTTCTAACTAGCCTAAGCAACAACAGAAACACTGCTCCTCACAAAACCTAAAGGATTTGACAAGACTGGAGCGTGCTCCCTTTGTTCCTTCCCTGTAAACAAGATCAAGGATAACTTGCAAGTTCTAGAATATACGCCATACAATTGTGAACTATTGCTCTATGTAAACAATTTACATGGGAGTATATAGCTGCAATAAAATATACATTGAAAGTGCACAGAAATAGGGCCAAAAGGGATGATCCAGGAACATCTAAAAGCGTTAAAAACCAATGACCCAAAATATCCGATGGACACATTCATAGGCAAATATGTCAAATGAATGCCCCAAAGAGATTGACTGGCATTAAAAGAATATATGGGCATACAAGAGATAGTGAATAATAAAGAAACCCTTTGCCAACAAGAAAGTTGTTTGGATCTATAAATTCCACACTGTATCTAATGGTCGTCACACAGACCACAACATGTTTCTGTAATTCAAACATATTTGAAGTCTGATCCAATAACACTCTTTCAGTAATTAGGTTGTATACTTTGCAATATAATTTACAAACGAATGCATAGAAGAATATTTATGCCTACATCCTCCTTCCTACAAACATTTGAGATATCATTCCAGGAACTGGAGAAAAAACCCAGAACACACTGTTGTGCAGCACGGATTTGAAAACTATGCCAGGGAACATGCACAGGACAGCAGCAAATGCACAAAAGGTTTGAGGGACATCAGATGGTGAGCAAGAAGGGACAAAAAACAGTCGTAACACACACTAATGGCATTGTATGCAAAGAGTGTGGAAGCCATTAAGGCAGAGAAGTGGACTTGCTGTTGGCGCCAAGCACACGCTGGAAGAACTATCCTCATCGCTATGGGGTATTCCATACCTAGATGAATAACTAAGGTGCTCGTCAGTCGTCTGAATGTCCAAAAGGAGTATGTCCACTGTCCAAAAGATAATGCTAACTGGCCCTACCACTAACTTAACAAAATAAGGCCAGGAGAATGACTCTGTTCTGATCGGTGCTTCCCTTCTTAGTCTTTAGGCTTCTTGTTAATATGCAATTTTTAAATAGTCTTTTGTGACTTTTCTTTTCAGGTTGTGTAGCTCACGCGTGAAATTACAGACTTTAGTTTCCTCTTTAAAAATGGCTTTCCTTGACTCTAGTCGAATCCTTGGGTCTATCTTAATGTGCTTTGCATGAGCGGGTGAAGTAAAGTTTACTATATGATTCTTGTTTCCTTCACAGTTCTAGTTAACATTTTCATGGCCTGGTCTCTCTTGTAGTTTATTTATCCTAGAGGCTTATTTGGCCTTCAGTTCATCATATTCTTTCTTTGCTAAATTCCACGCTCTGACTCTTGACCCACAGTTAACTTTCCCCTCCTCCCAGGGAACTTGTATTCCTGTCTTATTGATCTCATTAAGACTGTTCAAGTTTCTTGCTTCTGAGCTATTCTCACTTTTACTGCGACACGTTTCTTGGAACATCAAATGAATCCATTTTGGCCTCCCATTCCTGCCTGGGTTCCCGGTTATCTTCCATATTGTTTGGGAATGTCTATGGGATTCTTACGGGCCTAGGATCTTCTCCTGTTCTCTGTTTCAAGTTCGGTTAATTCTCACCGGCTGGCATCATCGAATGAAGGCACATACCCGCCCTTTCCCCTTTTAGGGATGTTCCTTCCATACCTTAAACTTTAATGGCTTATTGTAAAAGCTCCCTCGCACTCCCTACCATATCTACTAATGACCCATTCCAGTATCTTGTACAAGGAAAAGCCAGAAAGGCTCAACCTTTTAATACAAATGAGAATACTGAGACGAGGAGGCTGAAGGGAGCAATGAAGATCCATGAGACCGAGAAGTGCAGAACGCAATCTAGTGTTCACAAACAGATGACAGGCACTGGGACATTTAAAAAGCGGAACTTGAATGGAGGAAGAGAGCGCTACCTGGTGAAGCTGTGTCCGCTTAACAGTGATCGAGGGACTACCGAGCCACTGGAGAGAGGTCTGTGGCGCCAACCAGCTCTATGGGAAGGAAGGAGGAAGGCTGCAGGAAACTGTTTGCCGCGCAGGGCCCGCACCAGAAGAGAAAGGTAAGTCTGGTTGGCGGACGTGGGAACCGAAGAGCAGGACTTCAGCCGACCAAGCACGGAGAAAGTCTCAGCGACCAGACAGAAGCAGCGAAGGACGTGGAGGCCAGCGAGTGAAGTTGGTGAGCCTGCGACCTAGAGGCAGAACACCGAAACCCTGCTCCCCGTCTACCGCAAGAGATTCAAAGGATGCTACAGGAAACCGCTGAGTCCTAAGAAGAGAGATTGGGACACTGGGGCGCTTGAACAACATTTCCAAAGAATGTTAAAAGACAGTGAATGGAATGTAAAAGAATACGGGACACAGTTTTGCCAAAAGGGGACGAATGGAAACAAGCATAAGAAGTACACAAGTTTTACAAGTGTGTGAAAGGGAAGCAAACCCAGAAAGAGGCCAAGGGGAGAGAAGGATGACCCCTCACCTCGTGAACTTTGTAAAACCATAACAGTTGCAAATGGATAAAAGAGACTCACACGAAAGCCTTGGCAGGAGAGTATACCAGGCAAACCCAAGTCTACCAGTGTGTGAAATGAATCATAATAAAAGTCCTGGCATCAGAGTATACCAGGCAAAGCCAAAGTTTGCAAGTGTATAAAGCAGACCAGATAAAGAAGTGCTGGCAGAGGAATATGCCAGGCCAAATCGAGACTGTGAATAAAGTTAAACTAAAGTGGCGACGAACCCGACGGGAGAGTACACCAGGTGTCTTGCACGTTTGTATTCAAACCCAACTTAAAAGTGAATTCCAAAGTGTTTTGTTGCTGACCAGAAACCTTCAAGGAACCTTAAAATTCTTGAATAGAAACCTGGGGAAGGGAACCATCCACTGGAACAGAGACCCTTATCCATTGGGAACTTGGTGTTGGGAGTATCTATGTATTTCTTTTGAACTTGAGCATTTGTTCACCTTTCAAGACCAGAGACATTTCCCTTAGCACCTTAGGGTTACTTTTAGAATGTGAGGGCAAGGATAGGATTTCGGACAAAGGACAGTTTTGTTTGGACATCTTGACATTGGACAGGTTTCGTTTTTTGTTTGAGGTGGGGAAATACCTCTTAGAATAGGAACAGTGGGACATTTCTCAACCCCTTTTTATTTTGAATAAAAGTTTATGACAACAAAGCCCTCTATGTGTTTGTGTCTCTTTCCTAGTTCATCACACAGGGGACCTCCCCTGCTTCAGTATGCATTCCTCTCTCTTCTCTCTCTCTCTCATTTGCAGACTACTCCTTTAACGTACTCGTCACAGTGGATTGGTGATTTGAATTTAAAGAGACGTCTCTTCTTCCTGATGATAGTACATTGTAACTTTCTCTTCTGTCAAGTCTATGTACTTGGATGTATGTTAGTCAGTCCGATGTATGCCATCAAGTGAATTGGCTTAGGGAGTTCCCCCTTGGTGAGAAGGGAAAATTCCCTTAATTCATCACACTACATTAACCAACACATTACCAAACGAGCTACATTTAGCAATTTCATTGGTTTCTTCCCTTCAATTTATTGACAGTTTTAGACCCCATCATGCTAAACATTTTGCACTTGATCAAGGATGTTGTCTCAAGCAGTGAACTGCACACTATTGGATCTCTCTCGGACTCTTCAGCTTTTCAGCTCTACTTGGCCCAGATTCCTTTTACCCCACAGATCATAGTCTGGTTGCCACCTTGGGCTGGGTCACAATTCACCACTGCACAGATTATGCTCAGCACTTTAAGACCAATACAGTTGTGATTTACAGTGTAAGAACACAAATAGCATAATATAATGCCAATAACGTGCATGCAACACTCCGTCCCAAAAAAGCAGACTTAACCACAAGTCCTTTCTCATCTAAATTACCCTGCTCACATACAGATCTGTATCGACATAAAATGAAAGGACTAAAAAAGGTATGTGATTCACCTGCCTTTTAAATCTTTATACACGAGCAAACATTTCAAGGTGCAAGCTACAAGCTAGGCATAAAGTCATTCACCGCATTAATTCTCCACATACACGTCACACACAATTTCATACTCACCAAGAGTCCATCATCATTAACCAATTTCTAGTGATGACTGCACATTTTGAGGATAGTGGGCAACTGTGTTCTAATTAAGAGAATTAACACCTGCGTGGAATACTTCTAACGATTACTATTGACCCATTTCAACGTAAACCCGCACATTTACTTGCTATTTGATTTTCAATCTATTAGACAAACCCACTAGCTATAGATCTACAATGAGTTATTGTAAATTGCCTGTACCTATTATTATTGTCTTATACTATCAATAGTAGCTGACACTCTCTGGATACATACAAAGATGCTACATCCACAATAACCAATGGACAGAGAAGAAAGAAAACATTTTTTGACCCCTATGTTGTACTTGGGCCAGAAAAGACTCACTACTCAGATTAGCTTCTACCTGTAAATGTAAAAGCATTGCTCAGACTTTTTTTCTGGCATAATATAGTATTCACAAAACAGGGCTGCTATAATCTCGCTCTCCTTCCAATTATCAATCTCTGCCACAAGGACAAGTTTCATCGTGCAATATATCAGTTAAGGGTACTCTACCGATTTGCCGGGATCGAAATTGCTGGGAGATTATTTATCTCCTGCTTCTAGCATAGGAGGGCTTGGTTAGCTTGAAGCCAACAGCTCCCTGGAGCTACTTCTGGCTTCCCAGGCAACTGGTGCCTTGCAAAAATGCATATGCAACATTAACAATGAGGATCCAACAATGTTAATAAAGGACATATTTAATACACATGTAAACAGGATGGATCATACATAATGGGTAAAAGGTTCAAGTTTGCATCTCATGTGGAAATTAGATTTGTGAGAAGCTCTGTACTTGCTCCTGGTTTCCCGGCAGTAGCTCCTGCCCACTGGTCATACCAGACACAGGAGCTGGTTTTAGCTCCTGTTCATTAAATCTTAATTCTGAACGCTGGATTCATGCTCTGACAAACAGCTTTGGACCAATAGCGTAGGGTAGTATTGAGTAATAGAAAATGGCAGCATTATTTACCATGCTAGTCTTCACATGTTATCATAGGGAACGGAAATGTCCTTGTCAATCAAACATGGAAATGACTACCATTCATTACTTACAAATTTAGTGTGTAAGGTTCATGGTTGAAATGCTACACCGTGCGCAGCCCAGGCAAGAGCAGAAGCTCAATTTCAATACTGGTAAATACCTAATTTGTAATACAAAATCTCTTAGAAGGTAGGCACAAAGAATGCATTTTATTGTGGTTTCCTCATCTTTATTATGACTCGCAACCTTAATTTTACATCCCGACATGAAAGTGAAGTAATGAAGGCAGACATCAACTGACACGTAAGTATTTATTGGAATGGGCCCCACACAATGTCCAGCAGCCCCCTCTTCGCTCCAATCGCCCATACCTGGGTGTCAATTCCAGGATGGATTGCCCGGGGAAGGCTCAGGCAGCAAGCCCACTACACAAAGTTAGCCTTAGGCAATGCTACTTTATTGACACTCAAGATCCATCAACATTTTTCCAGATAGTGAACACATCACAATTAATGGCATCAAAAAGGTAGGCCAGCTATATATGGCAATATCTCAGAACTCTTTTGCTTCCGTTTGGCTGCTTGAGATTCAAATTTGGTTTGCCGAGGCACTGCGGGAGTTGCCTGACCCATTGGCCTGCAGTCCAATGCTCACCTACCCCTAGGCAGGGTAGGGGAGCTACTACCTTCTCTGGCGGGCCTCAGTATGCGGCCCACCTTATCCCGTGCAGCAGTGCCCTGGCATTGTGTTGTGTCGTAATGGGGGGGGAGACTTCAACGCCTGGGTAGATCCTCATATGGACAGGCAGCAGACAAAGGTAACGACCAACAGCTACTCAAGGGAGGAGGACAGCAGATTCATGGCCACTCTGGAGGGCGAGGGGTTGATAGATATATGGAGGTCCTTCAACCCGGGGAAAGGGGATACACCTTTAAATCACAGGTATATGGCACATTCACAAGGATTATCTGCTTATCAACAGAGAAAGCAAATCTAGAGTACACAAATTGTACAATGCGCCCAGTAGGATGGTCCGACCATGATATGGTAATTACTTCTTTAGAGCTAGGTGGGGGATGGGCCGCAGAGAAGCTAGGTGGAGATGTAACACCCTGTGGCGAGACAAAATTTATGAGCAAGAATTGAGCTCTGCAATAGGGGAGTACTTTCAAATCAATGATAATGGGTTGATGGATGCTAACACGGTATGGGAGGCGGCTAAAGCGGTGTGGAGGGGACATATCATGAGAGAGGGGGCGTGACGCAAGAGGGAGCGTAAAATCCTGGAAGAGAAATTGAGGGGGGAAATTGTGGAACTAGAGGGGAGAATGCATGTCTAAGGGGGGTATCGGGAGGAACACCTCGCCACCCTCAAAAAGAAGCGGAAATACCCGAGACCCATGGGAATGGGTGAGGTCAGCTAACGTTGTTGAAGCAGAACTTCGATGAAAAGGGGGATAAGGCTGACAGAATGTTGGCTGCCAGGCTGAGGGCCCAAAGAGCAGACAAATGGGTGGAAGAGATCAAAACAGATGAGGGGGAGCAGGTGCGATCGCCGGGGGAGATAGAGCAGTTTGCAAACTTTTATGGTAACCTCTACACCACCGAGGGGAGCAGCGCAAGCAGAATTATGGAGGAATACATAGAGGCAGCAGGCTTGACGTGTCTCAAAGACGCGGTCCGGGCCCTCCTGGAAGCAGATATTATGCCGGGTGAGGTTGAGGTGCCAATAAAGCGGCTACCGCCGGGGGATGCCCTGGGGGAGGATGGATTCTCCATGGGTTTCTTCAAACATTTCCCAGGGAGCCTGGCAACCCACATGGCCACTTTAACCGCATAAGGGAGTCGGGCCAGGCCCCCACATCATTCTCAACAATACACAAAGTAGTGATCCCGAAGGCAAGAAGAGACCCCACAAGTTGTACATCATACAGACCGATATCTCTCCTTAACGCGGACACCAAAATATACACCAGAGTGCTTGCCACCCGTATGGAGGACATCATGCCCCGCCTGGTGTACCCGGACCAGGTGGGCTTCATAAAGGGCAGGCAGAGAGCAGACGCGATGAGAAAGACCCTGGATATATGGAAGGATTTGAAGGCAGCCATGCCCTCCTCAGCATGGACTCCGGAAAAGCATTCGACAGGGTGGAGTGGGAGTTTGTTTGGGCCGTGCAGAAGAACATGGGCTTCAGGGAAACTCTCATACGAGGGATACAGGCCCTATACAGGAGTCCAAGGGGAAGGGCCGTTGTGAACAACAAAACCTCAAGGGAGATTGTCCTAACGAGCGGTACCAGACAGGGGTGTCCCCCCTCACCGCTTTTATATATCCTGTCCATGGAACCTCTAACCAATAATATCAGGAGAGAGGGCAATCGTAGGAATAACGATAGGAAAGCAGAGTACAAAATGGCAATGTTTGCGGATGATATCCTCCTGTATCTGGCAAGCCCTCAGTCGAACATACCAAAAGTCCTGCAAACAATACAAGAATTCGGCCAGTGGGTGGGGTTAAAAGTCAATGTGGATAAATCAATGCTTTTCCTCTACAAAGCTCAGGAACACCAAGACCAGAGGGTCACAACCATGAGCGGTATCCCGATTGAGTATCGTTCTATCAGATACTTGGGAATAAGCATCTCAAGGACCACAGATAAGTTCTACGAATCCAACTTACCCCCCTTGATCTTAGACATAGCCAAAGACATGCGGAGATGGGCCAAACTTACAGTTTCTTGGCTAGGACGTTTGAGTGCCATCAAAATGGTTGGGCTCCCAAAGTTGCTATATCAATATCAAATGCTGCCCATCGCAGTCCCTGGCTCACACTTCGTTGAAATAAAAGGAATGATCCTCAAGTTCCTCTGGCAGGGTAAAAAACGGCGGATATTGTATGCCATGCTAATTCAACCAAAAGAAGTGGGGGGGCGGGGTTGCCGGACACGTTTGCTTACAATCGCTTACTATCGAGCAGCTCAGTTCAGGGCCATAGTCCCACATCTGTGAGGAGACAAACAGAAACAGTGTATGGCCATCAAAAATCCCAGATTGAGACCGGTTTCCCTAGGAGAATGGTTGTGGGCCCCAAGGAAATCATTCCCAAACAGTGTCATTAACCATTTTGCCATGGGATCTCCGTTGCATCTTTGGTGGAACAAGGGCGAAATGAAGGGTCTCTCAACGTGGCCATCCCCCCATGAGCTGTATCTGGGCCCCACCGATCCGAAATGATATTGCAGAACCACTGAGGTTCCAGGAATGGTATGAGGCAGGGCTCGAAAGAGTGGGCCAATTAATTAAGCCGCAGGGGTGCATAGAGATCCAGGACCTGGAAGCGGACCTCCAAATTGGGCCCCTAGAGGTGGTTAAATTTCTGCAGCTTAAGGGAACTCTAACGGTGGTGAAGTGGACGGAGAAACTTGTGCGGGAGCTCACCCCCTTTGAGAAAATCCTGAGTGAATCAGCCCACACCAAAGGTCTCATCTCAAAACTGTATGCCTGTATTTCCTATGGAAATTAATGCAACGTTTCAGTCATATTACAAAACCCCATATTCATCAGAAGTCAATTTATCTGAGAATGAGATCTGTCAATTCATTGAGGACTGTCATTTGAAGAAAATAAGTGCAGATTCATTGGAATGCATGGAAAGAGAGTTGAGTGTGGAGGATCTCAGGAAGGCGGCTTGTGCATTGAACGCTGGGAAATGTCCTGGTCCAGATGGACTACCAGCAGAACTTTATAGAATCTTCCCAGGGGAGGTTTTTGAACTTATGTTGGAAATGCTGCACGTATCCTTAAGAGATGGGTGCCTTCCAGTTTCAACAAGGCACGCTTTGATCTCTGTTTTTCTGAAAGATGGACAGGCACCAGTTAAGGCAGGCAGTTATCGCCCGATCAGCTTACTGAACATAGACAACAAGATTTTAGCCAAAGCATTGGCCATGAGGATTGAATCTTCTCTGATGGATATTATAGATGAAGGTCAGTCAGGCTTTGTGAAGGGAAGACATGTATCAGATAATATGAGAAGGCTGTTATTGACTTTATTTGAAAGCAAGAAGCATCGGAATGATGTGGTGACATTATCATTGGATGCCGAAAAAGCATTTTATCGTATTGAGTGGAAATATCGTTTAAGTGCCTTGAAAGGATTCGGATTTGGGGAACACATGATCGGATGGAAAAGACTGCTGTATTCGCGCCCTACTGCATGTGTTCGGACTAATGGCATGAACTCTGAGGTTTTCGAGCTTGAGAGAGGCACGAGACAGGGCTGTCCTTTGTCACCCATCCTGTTTGTCATTGCTATGGAACTGTTGGCGGTGAAGATAAGAAAGGAGGAGAGAATTGATGGAGTCCATTATGGTGCGGCCAACCAAAAGGTTTGGCTGTATGCGGATGACATGTTATTGGTTCAGAATGTGGAGAACTCGATTCCTGTACTGATCGAGTTGATTGGTGTATTCAACAGAATTTCCGGATACAAGATCAATTGGCCCAAAACGGAAGCATTGCCAGCGTCGGCCTCATGCAATATTTTGAAAATTAGGAATTTTGCCTTCAAATGGTGTCCGAGTAAGATGAGATACCTTGGGATTTGGTGGATTAGTGATATCTCAAAAATTATGGATGTCAACCTTGTTAGTGTGGTTCAATCCCTGGAGCTTGATTTGAAGAGATGGAGTGAACTTAAATTGAGGCTATGGGAGGAAGAGTGAATGCCATCAAAATGACTTCCACGCCACATGTCAATTATGTGCTAAGTATGCTCCCCTTGGAAGTGAAAAAGAGCTTTTTGAAGAAAATTGAGGGTTTAATCCAATCTTTTCTCTGGGAAAATAAGCAGCCGCGCCTCAAATTGTGGAAATTGCAGCTGCTCCAGGACTGCGGAGGTTTGGGGGTTCCGGACTTTGCAATCTATCATTTGGCTTTTGGAGCCAGACATCTGGTTCCATTTGTTGACAATTCAAATGATGTCTGGACGCTGGCGGAATTAAGCCGTTCATCTCCATTACCTCCTAGAGCTATACTGTCCACAGTGGATGGATTTGGGTATCACTCATCTCCGCCAACAAAATTTCTGAGAACGTGCTGGAAGGAGCTGTGTAAGAAGAGTAATCGCAGAATTTGTGATAATGATTTTATCCCGATCTGGTTGAATCCAGGAATACTGGTGAATGGAAAGCCACTACTGTGGTTGAACTGGCTTCTAAGTGGTGTAATATGGCTGAGCGTTTTGTTTGAAGATTGCAAATGGATCAGTTTTAAAAGACTTGCACGAGTTAAAGATCTCAGTGACTGTACAATGGGAGAATACAGGAAATTGAGGATAATCCTGCAGAATGAGGGTGCAATTGATGGTAATGGATGGCAGATGTGGTTGTCTGCGTATAAGGCAGAGGGAGGTATGGCGTCTAAGGTATACAAGAATCTGGCCCAACGTCATGTACCGGCAGAGGAATTACTATCCAAATGGTCTGAGATACTTTGTTCGGATATGTCTGAGGACAGATGGAGGTGTATTTGTAAAAATGTGCCTCACACTTCCATTAATTTGGGAGAGCAAAGCCGACAAATCAAAATTCTTAACAGAGTTTTTTGGACTCCCCAAAGACTTCATGCAAGAGGAATGATTGATTCAGAGGCTTGCTGGAGGTGTAATCATGCAGTTGGCTCTTTTGAACATATGATCTGGGATTGTTATGAATTGAGGACATTTTGGAGGAGAGTCACTGAGAAGATTAATGAGGTTCTAATGTTGCAGGAAGAATTTGACTACATTACTGTCATATTGGGTGAGGATAAGGTGGAAGAACTTACTTACCCACAGAGATGCTGGTTTTTCAGGGCAGCAAATTCAGCCAAGAAAATAGTTTTGAGGACATGGAAATGTGATGAGACCAACCTTTTCAGAGTGGATTGAGGATTTAAGACAGGTTTCCAGAATTGAGAAGGTTATTCTCTGCAGAAACAAAAAAATGAAATTTTTTGATGACATGTGGGGTAGATTCTTGGATGAGTTGTAATGATATTTTAGATTGATTTGTGTTACGTAGGGTAGGGGATGGTGGTATGTGGAAAGATAACTTGTGATGAATTCTATATTTACAGCGTTGATGAATCTAATGCTCTATGTTTTTATGTAAATTTCAATAAAACTTAATAATGAAAAAACTGTATGCCGCGCTCCTCAATGTGAGAGGGACCCAAAACAGAAGGGCTACAGAAAATATGGGAGAAAGACTTGGGCCCAATGGTGACGGACACCCTGTGGACCAGGATGTGCAAGTCGGCACATAAAACTTCTATCTCAGCCCAGTACAAACTTCACGGTCTAAAATTGCTACACAGGTGGCAGTTCCACTCCCTAAGACTCTCAAAGATGTTTGCTCAGACTAGCCCCATGTGCTGGAGAGGCTGTGGAAATCAGGCTGACTATTGGCATATGTGGTGGGCCTGTCCCAAGTCGCAAGCTTATTGGAAGCAGGTCCCGGGATCGATCAGAAGACTGAGGGGTTCCCCTGGGATTTAGACCCGATGCTGGTCCTTTTCAGCCAGGAGTGACAGGATGACCATTGGAAGAGTGCCCCACATGACTCACTTCCTGTTGCTCGCGGCAAAGGCCTGCATCACTATAAACTGGAAGCTACCGACTCTGCCAACAGAGGCGGTCTGGGCAAGAAAAGCCATGGACTTGTATGACATGGAAAACATCACTGGTCTCATGCGAGACGTTACACCTGGCAGGGAAAAGGAGTGGGCTCCGTTCCTGGAAACCTACAGAGGTCGGACTCCCAGCGTCTGGGCCGCAGACACCGAATGATCTTGCATGGTTTATTGTGATGAATGGCGATTGTTTCCCGTTTGAACAGGGGGGGGGCTGGGTGGGAGAGGAGAGTTGTTTTGGTTGGTTTGTTTCTCTTTATCACTGACCACTTATTTGATTGATTTGGTTTGGTTGGAAAATGCTTAATAAAACCAAATTTTAAAACAAAATGAATATTCACTCAACCTGTTCATCTATCTTGGTTACCAGAAAACGGCTTCTACACCACCAAGAAGCCAGCCAGGACACATGGGTACGATATCACACTCCATGCTTATGGAAACTAGCCAAAGGCACGGCCACCCACCAGCACGCATCTGCTATCATAGACCACTCCAAGACACTTTGCACAACACCTCTGCCATAAGAATGCAGCTCTCCCCCACAACAAAAATGTGGTCCAGCTGCACGCATAATGATCCTCTCGCATACTCTCCAGGCTACCTCTCAGCACAATCCACATGCCAGCTCGACATGGGTGGCTAGTAGGGACTTGGTTACCCCTACCGACTTTCGTATTGTCTAAAATGCACACACGCATTCTAAACTCGTCCTCTGATTAATTTCCCATACCTGGACTTCGGTCACCGAAGAGCGTTCAGCATACAGCGCGTTCGGACCATACCAATGGTGAAAGGCGCTATACAAATGATGATAATTTGTGAACTATGAGTGAGGTCTTCTCGTTAACTGTATGCTGTCTCTTGACGTATGCACATTTTGCATATCAGCAAGCTAAACAGGACATTGATCGAAAACTGCTTAGTTTTGAACAAAAGATGGTTTTTAAATGTCAAAGCCACATCAGAGGTCTGATTGAGGAAATTGAATGGCGTCATGTTAATTCATGAAGTGCATCTTAATGATGTACTTTAAAGAGTAACATGGGGTTTCATGCATGGGGTGACGAGTCTGTTCTTAAGTGATGTAACCCATGCTTAACCTGTATTGTATTTAGCACAATGTAAAAAATGACAACCGTTAGTAGTACTTTTTTATCATGTACACTATGTGGTATTACCTCATGTATTGGGAGAAATAATATGAAGTTCTCATGACATTTAATGACAGGATCGACCTGTTCTTATGCTTTATGTGTGTGTATGGCGCACAAAGTAACATGCTAGGACGGAGCAACATGTAAGAATTGTTTTCAGGAGTTGGTCTATTATATATTTTGGTCTTCATCTACATTGCAATATTTTCGCTGTGTATTAGCGATTTAGAGGCTTTACCAACATGCAATCCAGTCGTCACCCTTTAGCTACATAAGACTGACTAAACCATTCCAAGATGGCGCCCGGTTGAAGGGCAGCAGTATATGGAGGAGAGTCCCGTTTTTTTATGCCCATTAAGTCTCATTGGGATGCGTTTATCTTCTTGCTACGCGCATCTAACATCATGCGGTTAGTACAAATCCATCTTCAATTGGGGCACTTAACTGCGATTGCTATGTTGGATAGTATATTGTGATAAATTAAGCAATCTGCTTTATATGGTCGCGTGGTGACAAGGAGTCCTTTTCTGATGTCTTGACTATTGAGACGAGTTCTACGACTTTAAATCTATGACGAGGAAATGGACCGCGGCGGTGTTGGGGTCATTACAACATTGTGTGTTGTGAATTCCGGCTGGAATAGTGAGGTTATGCTGCTCAGTATTTAGATTCTAACACTATGTTGTTTGAATGCTATATATATTGGACTACATGGTGGTGTAATGATCATAGCTGCATATAGTCATACCTGGTGTACAGCCTCCATTTTTGGGGACATACCAAAGACTTACTTTTTAGAAATCTAGGCGAAGATACCAGACCTGTGGAGTCGTGGGACTGGATCCAAATCTTTAGGTATTCCACGTGCGATGGTGTGGAATTGGTGATGGTGTAGATGATGCTTTAAAGTTACACACTCAACCATCATAAAATTGATTGTCTAAATGTGTATGGCCTCGGTTTCTGTCTCCATGGTTCTTTTTTATGTCTGTACAGAATACTCTGAAACCAGTGGGCTAGTTAATAGCCAAATGGAAATTACAATAACGAACTTGATGTATGAAGTTTGAAGCTTAAAATTCTGTATATGGACACAAGCCCTATTAAGATATGATTGAAAGGTAACATAGGTGATGAGAAATTTTGGTATAGGTCCAGGGAGACCTGTATCCAGTCCTCAATACTTTTAACTGTTTGAGGGTATCAAGGGGATGTAGCGGCTATTGGACAAGTGGTGCTTACTGTAGCAGATGGTGGTGTGTGTTGTCCTTTCTAGGTTACAACCGCTCATTGAAATTGGATTCCTCTGTAGACCCTGGATTGCATGGTGGAGACAAAGACATTGTTAAATATTAAGTTTCCCCTGAAGAAAGTTCATTAACCTAACGCAGAGAAGAACTGAAACATGTTGGGATATGTGTTGTTGGAAATTAACACTTTTTAGAGTGTAGTGTATGTTAAAGTTTTTGTGGCATCTACAAATATGTCAATATGAATTTTATTGTTTGTAATTTAGGTATATGATATATCCACCGTGTGGGTGTAATCCTTGATCCTGTATTTTAGAAACTGTTTATGAATTTGTATTAAAATGTGCAAAAACGTGTTTAAATTAAGTGGTACCAAGTCCATTTTTTTCAGGACCAATGGTAATAAGAGGTGTTCTAGCACCTAATCAGCATAGATAAAAAAGAGGTTTAAAGAAATATATTATCCTACTCTTTTATATATAAAAATTTAGGTTTTCGCCCTTATTGTAGAGTTGGATGTTCTATAAGGGTTGGCATTACCTTTATTGAGTCTAGTGCATCAAACAGGAAACTATCACGAATCCGATTGATTTGCCCGCGGCTGAAAGTACTGCTGGCAAATCCGCATGAGAAAGGTGCGAACTACCAAAGGTTTGCCCCCTTCTCATGCGAACACACATACATTCTCACACCCCCACACACACACACACACACAACACACCCAAAACACACCCATAACCCACCCCCCACCCACACCTTCAGCACACCCCCACCCACACCCCCAACATAAACAAACCCCACTTACCTTCATCTTCACGCTAGTTCCCTGCAGCGCCAGTTCCCTTTCACTTCCGTGGTCAGGAACCGGCGCTGCAGGGTCCTTTTCTTTTTTTTTGTACCGGAAGGCTGCATGGGTGTCCCCCGCAGCACCTCCTCACTATACCATGAAGTAGAGTGAGCGGGGCGATGCGGGGGACACCCCAGCAGCCCCCGTTTTTTTTTCCAATGCTACCACCAAAGGTTCGAACTTTTGGTGTTCGAACCTCGAACTTTTGGTGTTTGAACCTTTGGTGGTAGCATGTTTAGAACTTTTGGTCAATGCGACTTTTTTTTTTTTTTTTTTTTTTTTTTAAAAAGGTAATTTCAACCTAAACCAACTTTCTCACATCTAGAATGCACTGGAAGGATTAAATACATCTCAAATCAACCTATGTCAGGTGTGAGATAGTAAACCAGTTCTTGTCATCACACTCCAGTCTGGTACTTCGAAACATGGATTGATAGTCTGAAACTAGAACTACTATTACTCTACAAGAATACCAAAGAAGGGTGCTTAAAGCAAGTACTTGAACATCGCAGCTCTTCACCCAAACTCAAGGGCTTTGTTTCTGCATATTATTAAAATAAAGTGAAAATACCTAACAGTGGGTTAGCCCTTAGCCCAACAGTGTGGAGAAATGGCAATAAGGGCAATTTCCAGGACTAAAAAGGGATTTGAAAAAGGTGTCGCTGTGAGATGTGGTTTTCTGGTCGCTCTAATCAATCCTCCCTGCTGACTCACAACTACAAACAAATTATCACAATCAATCTGCACATAAAAAACAAACTAAAAACCTTTATGGGTAGTCTTGGGATGGAAGGGCCCGGCTAACAAAAGGTAAGGTTAATTGTATTATAGCACAGGCAGCATGAGTGTTCGGGCAGCGGAAGTGAAAGACTCTCATACAGCAATTGCAAGCTACACCTAAACCTGCGTCTTCACCTTCTCTCCCTCCCTGTCCCTCTTCCCACTAACCTCTTCCCACTAACCAGATTCACCTCACGCACCTCCATTTTACTTTTAATGTGTGGCAAATATTTTTATTTCCATGCAGCTTAGCCATCTGCACCCAAGACTTACCCCGCCTAAACATTTATGCTTGAATGATGCCTTCCAAGGACGACAGCAAATTCTGAGGCAGGTTGTAGTTTCCATAGGTATTTGGGGTCCTGAGCCAACATTTGCCTGATAATGAGCCAGGTCCACATTTTAAAAGCCGACCCTTCACTGCCTTTCAAAAACCAGTATATTGATCAAAATTCCAAATTAGCGTGGCAGATTTGGTTCCAAACCAAGCATGCCTGGCTGCACGATTCCTTACTGAGTGCTTGCCTTCAACAACTGTATGCAGCTTGCAGACTCTGGCCAGGTACAGTTGCCCCTTCATGTTTCAGAAGTTGATCAAATGAGTTTCTTAAAGATCCTCTTTCCTATCACCTACACTATGGAGCTCATTGGCCAGGTAATTCAGCACACAGGATGTTCAACTAATCTTTGGAAAAATCCCTCAAAATCTAGTTCTTCATTGGACCACAATGGATCTAGTGGAACACCCTCCAAAGATTGCTCCAATTAGAAAATTGAACTGCTGGCCACCACAGGCTGGGGCTGTAAGATTAACTAGAACCACTCAAATGAGCCAGCATGGCCCTGCAATATTCAAAGAATGGACCACTCCGATTTTAACACAATATCCATCTCAAGTCTAGACACAAAGACCAATCAGAGCAGTAACCACGCAAACCAGAATGAAATGGAGACTGGCCCTTTTGGGTCAGCCTCAATGCACAACACTTCAAAGAAGAAAACCCTGGGCTTCGGAACCCAGTCTGATCAATCTACCCAACTTTTTTTCTCCATCAGACATAAAACAGTGACACCACCCCAGATTGATTATAAAATGGAATCCAGAATACTAACAATACCCATTTTCGATGGATAGAAACAGGACTTTAAACTTCAGTGTAGCTCTACAATTTCAATAACATGACTCCTCAGACACCCCAAACCACCTACTACTTCCCCCAACTGGTTGACTCACCTTTCACTCTACTAGCACCTGTGGCAATCCAGAAGAAGGACTCGGACCAAAGGACATGTTATCAAAAGGTTTTATTTAACTTAACAGAAAACACGTTTCTAGCCCTATTGCTAAAAGGGGAGTTACCTTCCTAATAAACTATACTAAGGTGCTCATCACTAGTCAAAATAACAAAAATGGTCCTCTGTACAAAACCCATCCCTCTCAACTGGCCCTACCAAATGAGTGGTTCAGCCCAAGCTCCCTCGGGGAATTCTGGTTTCTGATCCAATGCTTATCCGTAGAAAACAAAATGTCCCTGGTTTATCAGTTCTTGACCACCTGTCAAAGTTTTCTCAAGTTTACAAAATAAAGTCTCATTTTCCTGAAAAGATCAACTCATCAAGTTGCCTCTGTAATCCCCTCGAATCTGTTCTCCAGTTGTCTTCGTGGGCCCCTATGCCTAACTTAGGTTTCTCTGTCCCGGTGTCTCACTTATCTCTCTGGGGTATGGATAACCCCTTTTCCTACGTGGCTCTCTCTCAACTCTTGAGGGGCTTTCTGTGAGCCATATGAAAGTCTACAACAATCCAGTTTCTTGAACACCCTTCAGTTTCTCTGTTTTAATGTTCCACTTAATACTTGGGGATATAGGTGATCCCTCTTACCCAATGTCTCACTTATCTCCATGGGTTATTGGTATTCCCTCTAATGGTTCTCTGGAATTTCTGTGAGCCGTTTGGCCGATTACACTGTTCGGGTTTCTGGGGCTCCCATGACCCCTATTGTTACTTTCTTCTTTCTCTCACCATGGGCCTTTATGTCCCTGGTATGGAGTTAGGGTAATCCTGCCTTCTTCCCCTTTCGTTCTCTGGTCTCTCCAGCCCCCCTCCACTATGAGGAACCCGGGTACCTTCTATGCCGCAGGGTTTGCTCCAGTGAGGTAGCGTCTTCTCGATAGCAGTGGCGCTCTCCACGGCTCTCTTGCGTTCCAGTGTGGATGTGAGCAGGTTTTATGTTCCACTCATCTTGCACCTCTTTCACAGGCTTCTAGCTCCCTTTGCATTCACATTACTTCGCTGTACAATTTTACTTTCTTTATTCTTGCACACACATGCATCTTCCCAGATTCACGTGTATACTTTACACTGTTACTTGTATCAATGTCTTTGCACTCTTTGAAATCTTCCCGTTAGCTTCAATTAAACACTCCTAAAAATGCTGTCCTCTTACTTGCGCATTTTCAGCGTTACTAGGTATCACGCTCTTCACAACCCGGCTATGCAATGCATTCATACTCACCGGGCTGAACTCTGTGCTGTCGGCTCCACTGAGCACTTCCTTCCGAGGCAAGGATCTCACTGCCCACCCCTCAGACACTCCTGGGCTGTCTCACCGACCCAAGGGAATGAGCACTCTCATACTCTGGTTCTGCAGGGGGCCAGCACACCTCTCTGTTCCCATACACGGACCTCTTCTTGGCTCCTTGGAAACACGGCTCCCTCGCCACGCTTCTGCTCTCTCGCACTACAGTTCTTCAGTGTCTCAGCATCCTGGTCTCTGGCCTCTGGTACCGGGCCACTCTGGCATCGTTCTCCTCTCAGCCCGCTCTCCTACTCGCTCATACCTCCGTGTGAGACCACACCTTTTTATAGTGAAAACAACAGTCAAGTGGAGTCAGGTGTAAATCGTTACTATCAAATGCCTGACCCTGCCTGACTATTAGTGGGACAGTGGTTTTCTCTAAAGTAGGTTTCCCTTACTTTACCCATGTTATTCCTATGAATAATCATTATTGCTCCTAGTCACCTCTTCTTCATCCCAGTGTTATATGGAAATGGGGCCGGGGGGAGTTGAAATGTGGCAGTGGGTTGGATTCGACAGGTGACTTACAGGGGACATACGGAAGCCTATAGCTTGGGTTTTGTTTGAAGGAGTAGTTTTCCCCTCTCAGTAGGTCACTTTGAATTCCTGACCTAGTAGCATACATACATGGGACTTGATAATATTCCCTGTGGTATTCCCTGTGGTCTAGGTCTAGAGTGGCAGGAGATAAAGAGATCCTTCCCTTAAGACCATGTGTTTGTCTTCTTGGTCTCATGTTCTCCCTTTGAGTTTAGTTTAGGGAGGTCTTGGTCAGGGATTATGGAACCAACATTACACACAAAGGCTTCTGGGATTTCCTGTCCTTCCCTTGCTGTCTTGTTGGGATACCGCGTCTCGCCTGGGGTATTCCCACGAGAACAACCCCAGACTCCCCTACCCAGGTGATCCTCCCTCGCTCGTCCACCCCCAGGGTTGGGGTCCGAAAGCGAAGGCCCCCCTGGCCACCTGAATAGAGGATTCTCGGGATCTACAGTGGAGAATATCCCTGGGTTTCTCACAACCCTTACAACTACACACATTTGTGGACGCTTAATCTTTGCATCCCCATTTGTTTTAAAGGAGCTGGACCAATGGGTCGACAAATTGAACCAGCATAGCAAATTTCAGTGGGATTTCGCAAAAATCTTGGAACTTCGCTCAAATGGTACCATCCTAGCTTACCTACAGGCTTCTGTTAAAAAGATTACAGGGCGTTCAATCTATATAGCTAGCATGGATATGTCAAATGCATTTTATTGCATCAATTGCAAAAAAAAATTAAGAAGATGGGGAATTCCAAAATACCTAATAAATCTCCTAGCACTATTGTATGAGAATACCGACATTCAGATTAGAAGAGCCAAAGATGGTCTCCTTTCACGGCCTATTAACACCTATATTTTTGCCCTTAGACAAGGCTGCATCCTAGCTCTGATGCTCTTTAATGTATACATTTCCGACATCAAAAAAATATGGAATTCTATAAATGTATTTCCGGTGAAAATGGGTGTAAAGACTTTGCACTGGCTTGCATATGCAAGGGAACTGCTCTTCTTTGATCTTACTCCTATTGTACTTCAGAGAACGTTGTCCTTCTTTTCATAAAATGCCATTACTATCCTTTTGGTAAATAGAAACAAGTGAACAGAGGATAGCAGAGGGGCAACAGAGGTTTTAATCCCGGACCCACACTTACTAACCAAACTCCGGTACGGTATTAGATGCATTATAAAAAAAACAATTAAAGTCAAAGATGATCATTTATTCTAATAAAAGATCCCCCAAATGAGGCATTGGTCTCTGGGCGTTTTCAAATTGGAAAGAATTTGTTCTATTAAATACCAGGGATTCACTATCATAAATAGTACCTCAATTCAATTAAGGGGCAATTGAGAGCTAGCATGCTGCCTTTGGCTGTCCAATTAAAAAGGATCTACCTTAGTCTCTGCAAATATTCCATTTTATGCATTAAAATGATATACAGAAAACAATTGTACCATCCTTGACCTATGTACTGTATGTGTTTGTAGCTGATTTGGGTCCTTACCTTAATTACCTTCAATGAACTATCTGGAAAAAGACACTGGGCCTTGACTTGTACATCCCGAACTGGATCATGAGCCATGAGCTAGGGCTTGTTTCTCTGGATTCAATCGTGTGGCGGAAAATGTTTTGCCTCTACGTAAATACGATTGTTCCCCGTCCAAGTAATTTTTTGTTGACCTCCAATACGCAAGGATAAATCCATTCCTTTGCTGGTTATATTTAAACGTTGCGTAGATAACCTTTTGAAGGATATTTGTTCTGACACAGAAAAATTGGCTAACAATCCTAACAAAACCAAAGAGACTTTTTCAAACCATCGGAAAACTGGGAAATGGCTTGCAATACTTTGAGTACTCGAAGTTTGTTATGAAGAGATCTTGTATACTATATTTATCTGTTTCCCTGTAGTAAAGTTGGAGCCTCCTGCATCAGATTCAAGCGGAATCAAGTTCCATCTCTAGAATGTATTTGGCCCAAGTTTGGACTAAACTGGGAAACTAGAATTTACGGAGTTGATGATGCCCTTGAAAAGAACGAAAATCTTGTCATTTATTGTCCAAAAGCTGGAATTATTAGGCAACAGTGCTTTGAGAGATTTATTTACTATTCATACGAACATGCACGAGAAAGAATGTGGTCCAGCCTGATGGAAAGACCGAATACTCCATGGATAGTGCACTTAATAGGCTTTTACTTCTCTTTATGAACTTCTGTAATGCATTGTCATTTTAAGAAAGTGTTTAACGTCTATTGTATCAATTAATGTTACAACATCCTTTTAGTACTTTTGAATTATTTCTAGCTATTCTAAATATAAATATGTGTATTGCAATGTTGTACACAAACTTTTATGTAAACATGAAACACTGTAATTCTGTAAGATTTTACGATCTATAAAACGAATTCACAATAAATCAAGAAACAAAATAAAATAATGGACACAACACACATGGCTGATGTATGCCTGCTAGCACAACCCCAACCACAGAATTGTGGGGAAGCTGCGCAGAGCTCCTCCCACAGCCTGCTATATCTTTGGCTTTATTACATACTGTGCCCCTACCACAGGGGGCTCTCTCCCAGTGTCCCGGCGCTGTCATCTAAGAGATTTGTGTGGTTTGTTGCCTCTTGCTACACCACATAGCCAAGAGTTTGTTACTTCCGGCCCACACTCATCAACGTCCCATGTTTCGCACCTGCCTCTTACTTATAATGACCCCCCTCTTTCACACGACCACGTGCCAAAAGGCCACCATAAATTCCAGCGATGCACTATTTAAGACCACTTTGCAATACGTTACATTGAATTGGTTAATAACACTTGTTAAATCTCTTGGACTTGGGAGGTGCCTGCCATTAAGAGCGAGATCAAAACGTGCTATTATTGTTAACTTTTAATCACGGGCATGGGTTAGATGGAACATTTATGGGTTATCTGCTTAAAGCACCGAGTGGCGACGTTCAGGACGACTGCAGAACGGTCATATTGGGAGTTTCAATTGGAAAGGGAGGCTGCGATGCAATTACGGGATTTGTGGGTGGGGCGTTGAGGGTACTCGATGAGAGCGAATAGTAACAGTGTTTGGGGGAGGGAGGTGATCGCTGACGATTCATGAAAAAAAATACATGCCAAAAGAAATGAAGGAGTTTAGAGTACCAACAAATGATACTGTATTCAAAGAAAAACACACAGTAAAATACTTGTGGTGGCTCAAACTGTGCACTAGTGTGCTATATGTGTTGAATTGAGGTGGCAAGTGACTTTTTATGCCTGTCAGTTAACTTACAATTGTTATCCCACCTTGTAATGTCAAATGCCTTTGGAAGTTTTTTCCGAGCCTTTTTCCGACCGTTGAGCATAAGTTAACGTTTTATGGTAATTATTAACTTGATGGAATCCTTTGGTCTTAAACCTAATCTGAACTTGCATGAGGTCACCTACAAACAACATGGTCAAAGACTTGGAACCTCCTCCCCTCTGTATCCCACCCCAAGCTGTGTATCTGTTGTGCAGTTACCTCTGTAAAGCGCTGTTGCTTCTCGAAGTCCCGCACTCAATCAATACCATAATAATATGATTAATAAACCAGTTTGGCCCATTGACGCATGTTTATTTATATATACCCCCCTGCATATTTGTATCCCACTGGTTTGCCTGGGTAGGTCAAGTACTGCTGTGGCAGGCACCTGCTGAGCACTTTACTGGCGGCCTTGTATCCCTCTTGAGGGCTATGTTAGCTGCTCCAGCCGCTGGCCAGTGCTGTTAAAGCATTGGACAGGTCCCACTCGTCTTTCTTCAGGGCCCGCTTACCTGCGCCCTACCTGCTCACATCACACCACCATTTCTATTCAACGAGTTGCCGTGGAAACTGCAGATGCCGCGGCTGGTGTGGGCTGTGGAAATGGAGGCGCTTAGCAACCGCCGCGGAGATGAAAAGAAAAAAAAAGAAATGAAAAAAAAGGAGAAAACCGATTTCGGCGAACTTCATATTTTAATGTTTTTATTTTATTTTTTTAAGGAGAGGAAAAGTAAGTTGCCCGAACATCTACAGAAGTAATTCATTTTATAGGAACATTCCTCCGATAAGGACATCAAGCCGCACACGAATGATCGAGAACCACACAACGCTTTCAATGTACCGCAAACCAGAAAGGCTCATGCCTCACTCATCCCCCCCCCCCCACCCTCGCCCCTTCCCGTTGTTAGACACAACGCTCAGGCGGCATAAGCATCGCTCAGGTTATGTACACAGATCTGCAAACCCCAGACAGCAGTGACATCCCTCGGGTTATGCATATTTTACAGGCTCAGAGGGTTGAGCTGTGCCGTGGCTACACAATCCGACAGGCCCCGCACAAAATTAGAGCTTCATACCATGTACAGTCATACACAGCGGCCCACGCAGACCCTCCATACTCAGGCCCACAGAGTGTAGGGGCATTCTAGGTTACACAGATAGACTTCGACCTCAGATAGCGGAGCCATGCTTAAATAACACGGATATTACAGGCACGACTATCCCCCAACCCTACCCCATACATGCTATTCTTTGGGTTATAGCGGAGTTACAAACTGATGGCCTAGACCATGGGTCTGCAACCTAGGACTACAATTCCCACGATTTCTGGCTGTAGACTATACTGGTTTGGGATGATGGGAGTTGTAGTCCAAAACATGTGGAGTGCCAAAGGTTGCAGACCCCCGGCCTAGACAGTAGAGCATTCCATCCGATTCGAGATGGGGGGCTAGATGGCAGACATTTGCAGCAGGATACAAACATCTTGCAGGCCTAGACAGCAGAACTGTCCACTGGAAGTCACAGATCTTAACGTCTAAAGCTCCGGACAGCACAAAAATCGCTCCCATTAGACATATCTGACAGGTAGAGACAGCAGAAATGTGCTTCAAACCAAATCTATCCCATTCTTCAACAGCAGAACTAACCGCGCGTTCAGGCTCCAGACAGCACGCCTGTCCCTCGCGTTATGTGGGTTGTGCAGACTCGCGCCGTAGCATACAGATCCTGCCTTTCTCGCAGGCTCTGGCCTCGGATGCCAGCGCTGTACCTCGTAACAGACACACCGGTAAAGGGCGAGGCCCAGCACAACGGCGGTAAACCTCGGGCTAAAAAGATCTCGGCGAAGAGACCCTAACGTTACACAAAGTGCGACCAGAGCAGCTTCACCCCCGGTCAACGCACCTTACATTAGAGGCCTGCAACTGCAACCCTTTATGCTCCAGATGTTTTGGACTACAACTCCCACTGGCCCTAGCCAGCATAGTCACTAGTGAGGGACAAGGGAGCCTTGGTGCACAATATCTGGAGAGCTTACATGCTTGAGACGCATGGCTATCGCTCAGGTCGCCCCACCCGTAAAAGGTCAGATATGATGGCTACAAGTCTCTGAGAGCAAAGCTATCCCTTAAGGGAGCATAGGCAGCTCAGTGAGGTACACACCTACTGCGGAGCGCAGGACTGAACCTCACCAGGGCCAATTCGGCCTTTCCTCCTTCGGAGGTCGAGAAATGGAGAGGGACACCTGTTCTTTTCAACACCCGTGGGCGGGGGTATGGGGGGGGCAAAACTGCAATAGAAAGCACCATAGAGCAAAACTGAACCCGACCGTAGAGCGGTCCCTCGGGCTGCACAGAGCAAACACGCCCAGATAGCAGAGCTCTTCCAACACATCATCGCCCATTTTACCACCAGAACGTGGCTTGATGTATTTGCATTAAAAAAAAAGCTTCCTCTACTGAAGATCCCCTCCCCCATGTGCCCATGCTCCCCTCCCCCCTTGAAAGCCCCTCTTCTTGTGCAGGATACAGCTCAGTAGCTGCAGATTAAGAGGGAGAGAGACGACAGGAGCTGCAGGGCACAGATATTAATGTGAAATAAAGTGGGCATGAGGAGGAGGGTGCAGGGAAGAAACGAACGGGGGAGGGGGACGAGTAGGGCGAGGGAGGGGGTTCGAGATGGCGGCTCTGTTCCTTGGTGGGGCTTGCACTGCAAGCAGATCAGTTCATGTGCAACTCCTAGTCGTGCTAACAGGGAGGTCATTTCAGCTCACAACCTTTGACCTCCGACGACATCACAGTAAGGACCCCCACCTCGAAGTGACATCACGGGAAGCGTTGGAGCACGACCTTTCACCTCATGACAAAACACGAAATGACAAGTACACTACGAACAATATGGTTATGATATCAATGTAATGTGATGTACATTTCATACAAGAATGGATCACCATATGTATCGTTAATATCATTGTATATAGGCATAGATTACCAAATTACTGTGAATGTAAGCAGATGTCCCAGGCCTAATGATATGTTATTATATAGCACTTACGCTTAAGCGCTTTATATAGAACAAATATACACCCAATATCACCCAACCTGTGTTGGTACTCATTTATCGACCACTGAAGGATGAAAAGCTGAGTTGAGGTGTTAAGAACAGACTAATCAGTGACTCACCCCCTGAAGTGTGTCCGAAACAAACCTTTAATGAGTCTAGCAATTATTGTATAGAATTCCAGAAAGACATCATTTGTTATTCCTATTCTTTTTCATTTAGGGCCACTGTTCAACGTGTTACACTTGTGGATTCCCCCTGTTTTTTGTGTGTTTTTTTTCTTTTTTTAAGTGGCCTGAGCAAGAAAGCCAGTCACTCCACAAACAAAGAGCCACATGGCACTGGCCACATCCCAGGAACTTACATTAAAAAAAAAAATGGAAAGACTTTTTTCTTCTTTTTGTAGGGGTAGCAAGGGAGACATCAGGGGCCGCAGTTGCGACCCCTGGCAACCCCCCAATGACGTCCCTGCGTGGTAACCCCCATCACCAGGGGCTGGTTTCCCTAGGTGCTCATGGGGGTTAGGAGGGGCAGTAAGGGGTGCTGTTGGAGTTTTATTTTAGGGCGGGACGGTTACTTTACACGAGGGATGGTGGAGGTCTGCCGTCCTACGCAGTTGTTGCTGTGTGAAACCAGCCCGCAGCCAGTCCTGTCTTTTTGGTTGCTTTCATGTTTATAGATGTACATCACTCAGAGGCACTGCTGGGTGTGGGGGGCTAAGGGGTCTATAGCCCTGAGGTCTTTTGGTTGTAGCCCCGGATAGAAGTTCAGGGGCTACAACCAAAAGGCTAGCTAGCCCCCAGTCCCGACATTAGTGTAGCCACAGATATTTTCCAGCCAGAGCAACAGCACATGTACCCCAATCTCACATTCTCAACTCTAGACAGTCTGCTGTCTCGATTACTGAAAGACCCCGACTATCCATTTACTCTTGTGAACCACAATGGCTACACCCTTCTCCTTCCAGTGATATTTTTGACATATCCCACCATCTAGTAAGGCAAAGATGTTGGTCCACAGACCCCCTTAAACTACATACCTTTGGCTCATAGGCACTACTTTAGCGTTACCATTATCTTCTCACTTCTGCGAGTCGCCTGAGCACCCACACGAGGGAGCCAAGAATACCGTTATAGGTCTATGCGATGTGATGTCCAACAGTCAAAGGGGAAATAAAAGGGACTGGGAGGCAGGGTGGACCGGGAGGCAGGCGTGGCTGCAGGCGTACATGTATGCTGTGTTACTCTTGCCTAACACCACACCCTTGGCCACAGTTTCTCTACCTACTCTTGCGTAGCGCCACACCTTTGGCCATGCCGGCTGCCTCCACAGTTCCTCTACCTGGGACTGCATTACTCTTGCGTAGTACTACGCCTTTGACCATTCCGGCTGCCTCCACAGTTTCTCTACCTGGGACGACGCCTGCGTGGCCAAATGAATTCCATTAGGTAAGCCAAAAGTGGTCGTTTTGACAACCCCTGCTTGTTTTGGCAGGGTGAGGGAGGGGGGGTAGCAAAATTTTCTTTACTTAAGGGAGGTCTCAAAAACAATATTTTTTGCTCAGGGGTGCGGGGGATGTGGGGCTCAGTCAGTGGTCGAAGTGTACGAAAAGATGCAGTGGGACTATATTCCCTGCTGGTCTGCCCCTGCTCCCAACAAACCCCATCGCCACGCCCAATCCAAACCCCCAAACAAACACACCTGCTGTTTAAGTGCAAGTTACAACTTCTTATTTTAAAACTAAACCATTCCAAATCGGTTGCTTTCTAAAATATAAGTAGAGGAACAGTAAAAGATAAAAACTTAAAAAAACGTTCCCAAGCCGTGCCCACCCTCTTCAACCACAGGACTCAGCATAAGACACTTTGAATACCGCTGCATAACCAGAGTGGACTGCTGAAAAGGATTTAGTGCGGTTTTCCTTGCCTCCTTTTAAAAAAAAAAAATGTTAAAATGTAAGTATTTATAAAGCGCAAACAAAGCAAAGGAGCATTGTACATAGAGGACACACCGAAGGAGCTCCAATTAGGGTGTGTTGTAGCACATTTAATTGTACGTGTGTGTACCATTTTTGGTTTAGGCATAAAAGCGAATTTGAAGATTCGTTTTAAAAGTGTAACATTCTGATTTGAAAGTTGCCAAATGAACCCAACAATTTCCAGAATTGGAGTTTTTTATATGAAAACGATAAGAACTTTGTTCCAAATGGAAAACCAGGAGGTAAAATGAATTGTAATTCTAGGGCACTAAACTCATTTTATTGCACAGATAAACGATGGAATTTTGATAATAACCTTACTTAAAATTAAAGCCATGGTCTTCCATAATTAGTTTCTGGAATCATAGACAATATTAAATAGGGAAAGATTTGCAATACAGATTCGATAAGGGAATGTTGGATTGAAATGACTGACAAAAATCCAGATCCCAAATAAATCGTACTGTCTGCATATACAAACTCGAGAATTGTAAATTGAAATAAAGAGCATCTATGTTTAACCGAAAGCACTCTTTATTCTAGGGCACGAATGCATGTATTTAGATAGAAAAAATGCAAAAACCCACAAGTGCCTTTATCTTTTCAGAACCCTCATTAGTTCCTCCAAAATGAGACGCAAAATTAGGGCCATTCCAGATAGAAAAGCAAATATGAGATGGATCCGATTTGTAGAACGCAGGTGCCTAAGAGGCTAGGCTTTCAAAGCTGGGCTCTCGATAAATGCAACTAAAGTCCTTTCCTTACTGGAGCCTGAAATACTTGGGAGAAGCCGACGGCAGCCCTGTCACCCCCAGGCAGCCCCCGAGCAGGCCCTTGCAGAACCCGACCTACTGAGCACTTGGTATGGGGTGCTACAAGATTCAATAGCACCAGGCTAACTAGTCTAAACTAAGGTACACTGGACATCGCTTAGAGGGAGCGGGTGGACTCGAAGGCATGGCAAACGTCCGAGAAAGATCCAGGTACCCTATCCCACGGTCGACTTTCAGACGCAAGTTTTCACACGCCTGAACATGGCACTGGATGAATGTAGCCCATTGGTGGTCTGTCCTTTTGTTAAAAGCAATGACGTTCTTGCCAGGCCGCCAATGGCCTCTTCCTTTGGAGAGTAATGACTGCAAAGTGGAAACCCTCCTCTCACCTGTGATGGAGGATGGAATGGTGGATGTTCTAACTTGTTAAAGCACAGAAATGGGCCGTCAGACCGTAGATTGCAAGGAAAAGATCTAAACTCTAGAGGAACTCGCATTTTCTAAAAAGTAGGACGACTGTGTGGCATCAAAGGGGTTGCCCACTGGGCACACCCTACCTACATAGGAACGCATCATGTACCTTAAAAGTGTCATTTGGCGACGGGGTGCTCCGTTTGCACTGCAACGTAAACAGCTTTCCGCCGCTACATATTCGACGTTTGCACGGTAGGGTGCAAAAGTGCAGGGTAAAAGGCACTGTGTGTGCGTCGCCTTTTGCCCTGCACTTTTGCACGCCGCAGTGCAAAGTGAGTAAATGGTGCCTGGCAGGCTCGCATGTCAGGCTGCGTTTACTTTAATTATGAGCGGGCGCTCATAATTACAATTAAACCCACCCTCCCCGACATGGAGGGTTTCATTTCAATTCACGGCTTACCATGGGCGCGCATAGTGAGCAGTGTTCCCAAAAGAAGTTACACCCTCCCCGACATTACTAAGCAACACTCTGTTGGGCCGCATTTTTGTAACCCTGAATCAAGCCTTCTTACGTCTCCTCATATAGCACCTCGATGCCTGTGGGCTATATTGCGCTCTACAAATCCAAAAAATAAATTAAATAAATATAAATAATTGTAAACGCTCCCTGCCATGGGAATGAGCGTGTACAATGGATCCCCATGTGATCCACCTGCTTTTTGCTGATGCATAAACCACAGGGAACTCCAGCATTTGCGCCGCATGAAAATCTATGCCGGAGAGTCAACGGAAGCTGGGTGCCGCCCCTCCTCTCCACCATACAAATGCTTCAAAATGAGCCATGGCGTGAACGCAAGTCAGTAAGCCTTACTCGAGGCGTTTACGCGTTGCATTCACATGACAGCTCTATCGAGCATGAGCCCTGTAGAGGTGGGGGAGGCAGAGAATTCCTAGGTAGGGCCGAGCCAGAGACAGGCCAGTGGGTCCGGCTTTGTTCCAAGAGCCTAAAACGAGCAAGCTGGCAAAATAACGACTGTACATCTTTGTATGGACTTGGCAAGGACAAGGCTTTTACAAACATTATGGAAAACCTGCAGGTCAGTGGTGGAAGGGCTGGGTATAAGAGGGCCAGGACCCAAAGAATCCTGAAGCACAGGGGGTGAGGGGGCAGGGGGCCAGCAGAGTGGTCCTGGCACAGCAAATAGCAGGTAAAATGTCCCATATCGAGTTGCTAACATTGTATGCCAAGTTGAGCTTCACATGCGCCAGTAATACCAAATGCTTATTATGTAGGATATAGCACCCATACATGTGCACAGACCAATCATCTCGGCCTCACATTTCCTAGTAATGCCAATGAATCTTTACTATGCAGTTACCAAGCAGAATGACCATATATAAAGCATAGTGTTACACATTAGGAGTTCCTTATATTGCACACACAACCACCTGGAGGTTCTGTCAACAGACGCCAATAATCTCAGAATCAAATGCCCCAGTAATACCAAGCAATGCCAGTTACTGCTTCACATGCATAGAAAAGTCACCACCATTTGTATGGCATAACCTTGCAGAGTGCTGGTCATGCAGTCCCGTTCTCTCCCAGCTAGTGGCCAGCCCCACCGTGATCCTCCTCGTCAGTACCCAACTGCTTTAAAACACAGTTTCTTCAAGCTACCTTCCCCCTTCATAAGGCCGCCAGATGCACATACAGACATGCAGGTGCCGCCACCATAGGCCAGTCATCTCAGTCTCAGATGTCATGCTAACGCCATCAGATGCCAGGTTCATGCGATCCATACACTGTATAGTCACCACATGGAAGGGGCATCCTCTTGCATGTACATTGCCTTGATTTGAAGAGCACCAGGGATTTGGGGGTGGTGGGTTAAGGCATACATTTGAATGTGCTGAAGAGGAGGGACTTTGAAAACACTCGCCAGCCTTGCTTTCTATGATACATTTGGTGGGATGCCCTATGCCGCAACACTGGAGATGATCAGCCATAAAGGGACGATGGGAAAGGGGCAAAGATCTTCCAATCAGCATCTAAGACTGATCCCAGGTCCCAGCTCTTCCGAAGCCAATCTTGGGTTGAGTGAGGGGGCATGCCTGGATGTCGGGCTGGCAGATGTTGGCCAGCCCCAGCTAGGCATTTAGAAAAAAAAATTCCAGCTGCACTGCCGACTAGCAGGCCATGCTCAGCCCATGTTCTGTTCAAGCCATTAGTTCTGTTCAAGCCATTAGCTCAAAATTCACGTCAAGCTTAAACCAGCTGTCGCGTCCCGGCCAATCCAAGCCTGGCCCACCTCGCTTGCGTGATGCATGTGGTACAGGCCGCCTCACTATCAGGTGCAGCACAGGATGGAATCCACAAAAAGGCTGATGTAGGAGCAGTAAAGATTATACCGTCCTTTTGTTTTCAAATCCTTATATTTAGATATTGTAAACAATATGATCCAATGAGCTGCCATTCTTAGATAGTACCTGAACAGAACACCATTCGCGCCTACAAACACTTGTGTACAGGTGCGTTATGAATGCCATATCATATCATGCATCTGCCCGCTGTAGTCCTAGAACCATCAATGACTGTTGCGATATGAGAGTCTCCACACACTATTATTCTTTTCATCTTTTCTGCATTGCTATAGAAGGTAGTTATTTGCTGTAGGCACTCTTGATTAGAATAGATTGGCCTCATTTAGGCTGGACTGCCTACATGGGCGGGATCAGACTAATATGTAAATAGAAATGTTCCTCTGGTTTGGCAGAGAGCTAAAGGACTGTCCAGGTGGGTTTGACAGCACAGGACAAGCTATTTCAGCTTTACTTCGTTACCAGTAGAGGGCCCCTCACATTGTTGGCTAATACAAAGTTATCATTACTTGCTGTTCTTGTACTCAGCCATATATAGAAGTGGCACACCACCCAAATGTACTGGCAACCAAAAAACAGACACATAGGGTCCTGCCCCATTTCCAGCCACAGAGACCTGCAGTTATGTCCGATCGCTGGCATCGGCAGTGCAGCGCCACAGGAAGAAGCGTTATGTTATTACGGTGGCATCCGAAGAGGACCTACACGTTCAATGTGTAACTTCATGAAATACTAGGTGCAAAGTATGGATTACGAAAACCATCTGCTCCGCGTGCAAACATATTTTCAGTCATCTATAAATGCCTCATGCTAAAGGGCACTCTTTTTAAATAATCGTTTTACCCAAAACGTCAAATAATGAGAAAAATACTCCTACTTAAACATTTTTCTGGGGCCCTTCTTTTTTAGTCTCGTACCGTTGCCATCATGTGAAGCCTCCTGCATAGACTTGCAGAATAGCCTGTCACTTAAGGGGTTAAATGTTACTCAAGATAGGTATGTAAAAAGCCCTAGCACACCATGTTAAGATGGCATATTAGCCCGTATTGGTTGAAAGTGACACACATGACATGGGGCCACTTGCAAGCTATTTATACTACTGTGGAGGTCCAGTTCCCTGCAAAAGGGGGAGAGGGGGCATCAGTTCCATAGGGGATAACAGGCTCAACCAAGAAGGAGAAACTCATATCCCTGGGTAGAAAGGTTCATGGGGGCTAAGGGAGAAAAAGGAAAAGGGAGGAAGTCCATTCAATGAGGTCATAGCTCCCAGGAATCACCTGTTCATAGGCACCCACGCCCCTAGGGGTTGGGGGGGGTATCTGATGTGACAGTTTGAATCCTACAAATGCGGTGCTCGGAAAATTGAATAAGGAACCATTGACACGAGTCTTGCCCCACTCTTTTTATAGCACCCCATTAACTGCAGCACTGCAAACTGCTGATAACATCACAAGTTGTTGACCTCATAGCGTACACACAGTCTACTGCTGGCATCACCGATGGCAGTACACACTGTACTCTGCTGAGACAAAAACACACAATGCCCATGCTAAACCCCAATTACATAAATGCACAACATGCTAACTGAGGATGCAACCACAGCATGCCCCATTCACTGCTGGGGACATCACATAAGACACGATTTCTGCTGTCGGCATCACTGCACTCTTACACACTCACCTACTACTGCGGTATCACTGTGCATTCCAACCACTGTCGATAACATCATAGCACACTTTCCTTTTCTGACAGCATAATTGTGCACCCAGTCTACTGCTGACCACTTCAAAGAACACAACGAACAATGCCATAGACATTGCAACACCAAGGTATACATAAGCGGTATCACATTGCAATTTGCAGTGTAATTCCATAGATTTGCTAGTCAGATACCTGTGTAGCACAGCTCGCAATTTAAATTACCCTGTTCAAAGAAAATTCTGCTTACCCTGCAGTCTTATCTTGCCATCGAGCCTCTCCAAACCCACATCTTCCTTTGTTCATATCAAGTTCAGAGGGCGTAATAGAAGGTGCAGCAGTAATGATCATTTCCTTAAAAGTGCAAAGAACGTGTGTGGGAGTGTTAGCCATGTAAAGTTGTTTATGTATTTTTGTAATAATTGCAAACCAGCAGTAATAAGGGTGCTACTTTATTTAAGGTAATTATGTTCTGTTTTCCAAGGACCAGTACCGGTTAACTTTAATTTTTGAATTTTTTTAAAGTCAGGCCTGCAGTGCCATTCCTAAAAATGTAAGTTGTTACGTAAAGCCCAATTACAGTATGGCTACTATAAAACACTTCATTATCTCCACGTTTTTCAGTAAAGTTCAGTTTAAGTTAACCTGTTGCTTTAAACCAGCTGCCCTGAAAGCGACATTTCGCAAACTACAATTTTCCACCTCTTTGCCCCGTTCTCTACCGCTACGTGATCCACTACAATGCCATTCCCTAGTCTCTAGATTTGTCTTTGCTCTTACATAAGGAATAAACAAAGCTAACCTTTACGCAAAGTAACATTCGATAGTTTCATCCAGTCTGACCCTCTACAGGAGATTGTAACTACATACACAATAATTCAGCATCCAGATGTCCCTATATTAGTACCCAGGGTTGAGATATTATAGGTGGAAGCTACAAGTAACTGGCCACATTCCATACTGGCCCTCTGCACAGAGCAGTGCCTCCCCATTGCCCCACTGCATTCCCTCACACAATCCTTCCCCACTCCTTCACTGTGTCCCCCATCCTACATCTCTCTCCTGGCTCACGTGTGCACCTTTCAGCCTGCCGCCCGGTGCTGGAAATGGTTAGTTCCAATTTTGGGCACATTTCTTTGTAGTGTGGTTCAAGAGAGGTAGGTGTACTTTAATCATGCTATGCCTTCCTTCCTTAAAAATTAAAGGAAAAGTATCAGCAACCTGGCTGGCAGCCGGGGTGCTAATAGCAATAAGGCATACATTACTTACCGTAATCGTATTTCTGACGCTTATATCCGCTTAGATTCACATGCTTTGCATAGGTCGACATCTAGTGGTAGGTGTGGAGTATTGCATGACTTGTTTTCTAAGTACAAAAAGGGACATCGACTGGGTGTGTTTGCAATATTATCCCTACATTAACATGTACTGTACCCATAGTCCTTCACATGTCGAGGTTCCTCCGATTGTTTTGTTTCTGACAGCGGGCGATGAAGTATATGCCCGAGTACAGAAAGGTAAGGCAAGATGTAAGCCGTCTATGTACCTTCAACTCCAAGAGGGGAGGAATGTTGGCCCACGTGAATCTAAGCAGATGCAAGCATCAGAAATACGATTACGGTAAGTAATGTATGCCTGCTGAGGCTTGTGGATCTGCTTACAATCACATGCTTTGCATAGACTAGCAAGCAGTGCCTGAAGAAGGTGGTGGATTGTTGGAAGGTACAGTGGCAAAAGATGTCTTAACACCACCTGTCCCAACTTAGAATCACCCCTTGAATGTGCATCTAAGCAGAAATGCTGTGTGAAGGTGTGAATTGAACTCCAAGTAGCTTTGCAAATAGCATCAAAGTCTACATTTACAATGAAAGCTACAGTAGCCCCGGTACCTCGAGTTGAGTGTGTTCTGGGCATGAATGGTAATGTTCTTTTGGACATTGAATAACAGATTTGGATGCATTTGACAATCCATTTTGAAATAGCCGACTTACAAACAGGACACCCTTCTCTTCCTGCAGCAAGGGAAACAAAGAAATTATCGTTTTCCTCATGGTTTTGTTTTGTCTAGGTAATACATCATTGCCCTCCTGGCGTCTGGTGCACTGAGGCTTATTTCTGCTGAATTTTGAAAGAAAGTAGGAAGTTAGATGGATTGATTGACATGGAACTTTCAAATAAATTTAGGAGAGAAAAGTGGATGTGTATGTAACACAACCTTCTATTTGTGAATAATAAATGGATCTTGAGAGTTTGCAGTTCGGTGACCCTCCTAATTGAAGGGAAAGCAACAACAAAAGCATTCTTATGAGATGTTTAAGACTGGCTTTATGCATTGGCTGAAAGGTGTACACCCTAAGTTGTGTCAGGACAAAAGGAAGATACCAACCTGGACTAGTATTAGAAATTGGAGGGTATAATCTCTCAACCCCTTCCATAAATGCTTTCACTACCAGCACTTTCCACCATGATTTTTTACTCTGAGATGTGGTATATGCTGAAAGTGCTGCTAGATGAACTTTAAGTGAACTAAAAACTAATCCTGAATCCGTGGATAAAGCAGACAGTGTACTATATGTAAAGATGAGCAGTCAATGCATGCTCTGCACCACAAAACAAAGCGTTACCATTTGTTGTAATAGCAGTGTCTTGCATTGGGCTTGCATACCTCCTTTAAGACGTACATACATCTTTGGCGCAGGTTCAAGGGTCCAGATTCTGTGACTTCAGGAGCCAAGCTGCCAAGTTCGGTGTTTGAGGACATGGATGCAGTGTTGTCCCCTGATGTTGGTATAACATGTTTTAAGGGCACGGTAGTTTGACTAGTGGGCAAAGGGACATTGTCAATAGGTGTGAAGACCAAGTTTGACGTGCCCACATTGGTGCTATTAGGATCATGTTGAAAAGTTCCTGGTGCAGTTTGTGTATTATCCTGTTTAGAAGTGGTGCTGGTGGTGGTGGTAAAGTGTACCGAAATATCCCTGACCAATTCATCCACAGTGTGTTCCCTTTGGACCCAGTCTGGGGATATCTGGATGCAAAGTCTTGGCATTGTGCATTCTCTTGTGTTGCAATGAGATCTATTTTTGGATGGCCCTGTCTTTGAACACACTATAGAAAATGTCTGTGTGTAACTGCCATTTGTGTTCTGAAGCAAGTTGCATGTTTCTGTTTAGTTCGCTTCGAACATTCTGCAACAGGAGGAACATATTGCTTTTGAGTGCCCAATTCCAGATGATCTGGGCTAGTTTGGACAGAATTGGAGAGTGTGTCCCCAGTTTTTTTATATAGTACATGGCTGTAGTGCTCTCTGTCACAACAAGGCTGTCTTCCCCTTTAGTTGGTGTTGAAAAGCTTTGAACACTGCCAGTAATTCCTGAAGGTCGATATGCTTGTTTGTTAACGCTTGTGTACACACGCTGTGTGCGCTGTGATGGAGAAAGTGAGCTCCACACCACGAAAGTGATGTGTCTGTTAAAGTGGCCTCGACTGTGGGGGTGGTGAATGATTTGCCCTTCTAAAGGTTTTCTTTTGTCCAGCACTGCATTGATTGAACGAGGGGATACAAAACCACCACTAGATCATCCGACACACCAACGCCTGCGACCATTGCTTCGCTAGCCACTCTTGCTTTGGACGCATACGCAGTCTAGCATGTGGCACTAGGTAAATGTAGGAAGCCATAATTCCCAGAAGGCGCATTGCCTTTTGCATGGTTATCTGACTGGCTACATATTGTGGAGAGCAAGACTAGGGTGTCTTCTGTTCGAATTAGCGCTCCAAGAATCTGTTTTTACCTGATTTGGAACAAGACTTGATTTTTTTTTCTCGCTGATCGAGAACCCCAAGTGATTGGTTTCGGGAGTGTTTTGTTGACACAGCTGTGGTGTGCCTCCTGTCATTAGCCAGTTGCTTAGATAAGGTTCCACTGGAATGGACTGTCTGCACAGATGAGATGTGCTGCCACCACTGCAAGCACATTTGTAAATACCCTTGGTTCTGAGGATATGCCGAAGAAAAGTACTTTGAACTGGTAGTGGGTATTTCCTATCTTGAACCTTAGGTATTTTCTGTGCGTTGGCAACACTGAAATATTAAAGTATGTGTAGTAACTGGGTTTGTGGGTATAAATCACCGCCTGAGCCTGCAGATTAGTTCAAGTATGTTTATTCTTGTATCAAGCATAGGTCAGGGATAATGGCACTGGCACATCCCACTGGCACATCCCATCCGGCCAGCAACGATCTTCAACTGCCACTACGGAACCCCAGCACGTTACACTCCACTAAATTCCACACTGACTCACGCATTCTCAGAGTACATGACATCATCAGCAACATACCATTAGGACGCTTCTGCCCCTGTAAACTTTACAAAAGGGACCCCAAAAACACAACAACTTCTCACGCAAAAACATTTGGCCAGCACGCAAATAGAACAAACCCACCGTCCAGTGGAAACCATAATCCAGAACCCGTGTCACCATGGCACACAAACTAACCACTACCCACTCAAAACTCTACTTACCAGACGCAGAATCCCTACGCAAACACTGACCCACAGCACGTCACCCCAGCCAATACAAGAACTCCAACGCGAGAACCACCACCTACCATCCCAAAACACACCGCAATCCACTTCCAACAAAATCAACAGAACCGACCATCATGGGAAGCTAACCAGGCGAACAAAGACAGATAACCCACAAGGACTGAATACAAAAAAAACACGCACATCCTCCTGTCCCAAGCTACACCCCTTATAACATCAGGCCTGCCACCCCACTCATAGGCATTCCAACAATATCACAAACTGAACTAACTAACCTATCCCTCCATGCACAATCACCTTCCGCCCGAGCTGCCTCTCAGAGCCTCAGACATGCCACGCCTGAGCATCCCCCAACTCACGAGCGCAAAACAACAAGCACAACTTACACTATCGGTCCCGCACCAACACAACCCTAAACAGAGAAAACACCTTGACACCAACCACCAACTAACCTAATACACCTGTGACCAGACATCACCACCATCACCAAAAAGCAACAACAATTTGACAATCTGTGTGACCCCAAGTCACAGCCTCCACCTAATAATGATCCGACACACCACGTGACCCCAGGTCACTGCTACCACCATAATCGCAAATACAACACTGTGCACCGATGCAGCACCACTCCACAGGTTACCCCAAACGTAACCCAAAATCACCTCCCCACTACAGGACCCGGCCGGTAACCTGCAGTCAACTACCAAATGTGGTTGGGCTCCCACCACACTACAATTGTCTGCACGATAACCAAACCCACAGACCCGCCCGGCCATCTGTAGACACCTCCTAAACAAATATTCGGACCAAGGTACCGAACACAGGGTTCCCGCCAAGATCCCTGAACACCAAAACTCATTCACCAACTAGGCCAACTGACTGTAACCCCAGTCCTGACTGAACCCACCCGGCATTCAGTACACGCATGCAAAACATCAAAATGCACAACATACAGCGCTCACGATCAATCACCCAGACTGCAACCGACAGGAAACAATCCATCAACAGCACCACTACTCTCATAACACAAAATTATATTTGCAGTTGACATTTTGTCCGTTAACACCGTGGATGCATAGAACTACACTGCAGTAAAGTTTGCAGGTTATTATTGTACACACATTGGACTAACGCAACCATGCTCATATGACGCCCATCAATCCAACCCTTTGGAAGTCACAAATCCCTGAGTACAATGCCCGACACCCTCAAGTCCACTTCACCTGCAACAAAAAAAACAATACATGTTAAAAGTACTGGCGATAAAGCGTATGCCCCGCACCCACAAGTCCAATCCCACCTGGAAGGAAAACAACAGGTTGCAGCATTAGAACAAAAGTACAGCATGGATCAAGAATGAAAACAGTCAACTTAAAGGGTCAACAAATGAACACACATACCACCACTCACACAGGCACAGGCCAAACAACCAACATAAACCAGAAATTGGCACAATGTAAGGCTAACCCAGAGGCCACAACATCAAAGCACACGCACGCGGCAACACACACACCGGCCTCACCTGACACCTAGGAAATGAGTCTTATGCCAAAGTGAGGTCACTTATCCTTACATAAAAATCCCAAAACTCTGGATCGAATTCCTCTAGATTCTGGACTATGGCACCACAGCTGTCACAAAAGGATTTATGGAAACACCCATCTGCAGCGCAGATGGAACACAAATGCATGCATGTTCTCTTTCCGTGCACCAAATAGAAGTCTGTATTTCCACCCTGCACTACCACGGAACATTTTCTCTTCAATGCAGTACCTTTTTCACCAAACCATGCATTGGAAATTTCCACCTCCTTGCGCTCCAATGCCTCCTTGCACTCCAATCCGTTACCGCTTCGGATCTGTCCCGGAATGAAAACGCACCTACGCTTCAACTTCTTGGAGGATGCGCCGCGTTCCACAGTCACGTTGCCAACGGAACTGGTGACGTCACCATTATTGTCGCCGGCTCCGCGGAGGAAACATCGCCACCACCGCTCCGGCAGAAACATGCATGCCTTAGAAACCACTTGCACCTTGCCTGGCACCATCCATGTCTCCGGGCGCCAATGACCACGAGGCGCCTACCGGTATCACACAGCACCTGCACCTGTCACCACGCAAGTCCGTGACCGCTTCTCCACAATTAAAAATTCCACTTTCACCAGCGCTGCCTGGCCAATGGCTCAAATACCCCGCCCCAGACCTTGCCATTTCGCTGGACTCACTGGAAAGCCCGCCCGGTCTGGCAGCATGGCCTACACCTCTAGCCTGACGGCCGGTCCACGATAGCCTCCTCCTCGGGAGCGCCCCCTAACTCGCAGCTCCATACTGAATGTCCAACTCTGTGCATGACTTGTTCCGCCAGCTGGACCACGTCAAGCCCGCCACTCACTGTTCTGGCTCCTGGGTAACCTGCTGGGGGTCACCACCATTAAACACCGAGCTCCAGTCTCCAACCCGGCATCAGCTCCCGCACTGGCCTCCAAGTGCTACGCTTACAGCACCTGGCTTCAGTGGGACCAACTGGATCTTAGAACCTCACCACTCCAGCACCGCCCGGCCTGCTGAAGTACCTGGACTGTCAACTCCTGGGTCCAGGGTGGCTGGCACCCCCATCATGGGATGTATATGAATGGAGGGCAGTGTCCTCACTCGCTCTGCCGCCCCCTCCGCCACAGCTGCCAAATCCTCGTCACCAGTGTAGTAACAGGTTTGTGAGTATAAATCACCACCTGAGCATAAAGGTTAGTTCAAATATGTTTATTCTTGGATCTAGCATAGGTCAGGTATAAGAGCACTGGCACATCCCATCCGGCCAGCAAGGATCTTCAACTGCCACTACGGAACCCCAGCGCGTCACACTCCACTACATTCCACACTGACTCACGCATTCTCAGAGTACATGACATCGCCACCAACATACCACGAGAGTATGCATCTTTCATGTCCCACGTTGCCATGTAATACACTTGCTTCAGAAGAGGGATCAATTCCTTCAGCGTTGTTATCCTGAATTGTTGCGTCTTGACATATGCGTTTGCAGGGCGCGTCTAACATGGGGCGCATGGGTAAGTCCTTTTTGGGGACAAGGAAGTAAACTGATTAAAAACCCTGGTTTCCTTCTAAAAATGGCACTCTGCCAGATGCAGGATTTTAACAAATGTAGGCAGCATTTAAAAACGTATCTGTTCAACTAAAATCTTGTAGTCTTCCCTCTTCGGTCCTTTTCTTGGTGCACTGATACCTTTGGTGAATTTTGCGCATTAAAATAACCTTGATTGATTGAAATGGAACCAGCTCTATTACTCCTTTTTCCAGCAGTGTCAGTATCTCTGCTTCTAGAATCAAATGATGTTCTCGTGACATTGTTCTTGATCTTGGCGGATGGTGGAGAGGTCTTTCAAGGATTTCTATTGAATACCCTTTGGATACTGTTGTTAAAACCCACTTGTCTGATGTTGTACCCTCCAATGCGTGGTCGAAAGGAGTGATGCAACCCTCTACAGGGGGAAGCATGGGAGGGAACCCAAACTTGTTAGTAATTCGTTGAAGGGGTAAGTGGTGGTTGCACTCCTGCCCAAACCTTTGCCTTGTCGAAAACCCTTGATGTTGGGAGGTTATGAAAGTTGGAAAACTATCCCTGTGAGGTGTACCATGGGCATGAGCTTGAATTTGCACCAAACCCTGACTGAGCGGTCTTTGCAAATCCTTGGCTTCCAAAAAGAACGCTGGGTGTTGGAAACTCCCCTTTGAACATAGGGTATGTTGAATATCTGCCCTAGTGTTTTTAAGGTTTCATGTTCTTTTTTCACCGTTTCCAGCGCGTCATCTACGGTTTTACCAAAAGAGTACAGAGTCTTCCATAGGCATATTGATGAGAATATTTAAGCAATGAATGGCATTTAAGCTGTAATGGTCGATTGAGAAGCCATCCTCAACACAGCGAGTTCCTTCCTTCACAGCTCAAGTGGTTATGGTCAAGTGGAATGACTAGGTGTAACGCTCACCTGAATCCCTCGGAGGCGCAGGTCTGGGCTGGGGGTTCTCGGAGTCTTCTAGGGTCACGCGCAGGCCTCGAATGCCACCCTGGAAAGGCCCTTTCCTCACTGAGATCTTGATCTGAAGGGTGAGGTGTCTGCAATTAGGAGAGCAAGGGGTTAATAAGGATATATAAGCCTGACTGGGCAAGCTGATTCCCCTTCCTGGTACTCCCCAAGTAGTTCGTAGGCTAAAAGTGCTCACCTTATATAGGTGAAAGCGGAGCTCTCCATCCTGCGTCTGTGCAGGGGCGCCGAAGCCAGTTACTTCACTGGTTAATTGTCCAGCCTCTTGGTTGCAGAGGATGAAGATTTGGAGCTAGGTCGTCGTTAGCAGCACGAACGGCGGTTGCTTGAATATGGAGGTCCGGAGAGCGATGGAATGGCGAAGGTATTGCAGGCAAGTAAGTAGAAAATGTCAATTCGAAGTTAAAAGCACTTCTTAATGTCTCTTTTCCTTTTTCAGGTTGCAGAAGCAGCTGGGTAGAAAAATAGATGTCGAGGAATGCGCCGAGGAGTGAGAAAGATGAGAGCTGCCCAAAACACGTGCGTATAGATGGTGTTTTGTATTTCTTAATGATGTCCTTTTGTTTTGCAGATGCGAGTAGCAGCGTCGGCGGAGGCGAGAAGAATGCAGCGCAGGTAAGGAAAGTTTCACAGTGGTTACTAACCAATGTCCTTGCTTCCACAGGGTGCCGAAAAATGGAAAGCTGCAGACCGTGGCTTGAGATGCACCGATGGACTGGGTAAGTGCTGCGCTGGTTTTTATCTCGTGCTAACCTGGTATTCTTTTCCCTTCTCAGATGCTGCAGAAGACGAAGATGGTATTTCAGAAGGTAAGATTACGGATTTCTCTTCCCTAGATGCAGAAGTTGAAGATTCTCTGGAGCTGACACGGTGAGCGTCCTGCTGCTATTGCAGAATAACGCGAAGCACGTTGCTCTGATCGGGCGTGGTTTAAATAGTCCTACTGGAGTGCTTAGGTGTCTCCTTCCACAGCAGCCTCGCCCAGGTAAGAAGTCCAAGCTTCCAGAATAGTTCCAGTATCCAGTCCCAGGGAGTGGTGCTGGCCACACCCAGAAGGTAAAGTAGTTCCAGCCATGGATGGATGAGGATTTCATCCTGCAGGTGAGTGAGCAGCATGGTCTGCAGCCGGTAGGTCCACCCAAGCACCATTCCTTACATCATGAGCCCGGCACGTCCTGTGCCGGGACTGGGTCCCCTTATGAGCCTGGCGCCACTGGCGCCAGGACAAGGTCCATAAGGCCCCTATGGGAGCCGATGGGTGCCTGGAAATGAAGTTGTGACCCAGCTTCCGAGGCAGTTGGGCTAAACCTGACTCCTTGGAGGCTGCGGTCATGACAGCACCCCCCCTCAAGGCCCCTCCCAAGCTTGTCTTTTCCGGAGGTTTTGGCTTGTTGGGAAAAGCCCGATGAAATTTTCGGACTAAACGAGGTGCATGTACATATTCTGAGGGTTCCCAAGATCTCTCCTGGGGTCCATATCCCTTCCAATCAATCAGGTAGTATAGCTTTGATTTGGAAATTTTGGAGTCCAAGATGTCTCGAATTTCAAATTCGGATTCTCCGTCAACTTGGATTGGCTCAGGAGGTTTAGTCAAACGGGTTCCGGGTTGCACAGGTTTCAGGAGAGAAACATGGAAGACAGGATGTATCTTCATTCGAGTAGGTAATTCTAGTTTGACAGCCACTGGGTTAATCACGGCCGTGATCGAGTAGGGTCCTAAATATCTTGGGTTGAAGGTGCGTGGCCCTTTTAAAGATAAATGTTTAGTGGACAGCCAGACTTGATCTCCTTTTTGATATTGAGGAGCCTCTTTTCGATGTTGGTCTGCTCCTTTTTTGTATGATTCTTTAGCCCGTTGAAGATGAGCTGTGGCTTCTTTAAATGCTTGAGTTATCGTCGAATGCAGATGGTCAACAGCAGGTGTTCCGAGAGCTTGAGGTGGGTCCAGATTTGAGGTTCGAGGATGACTTCCATACAGCAGGAAAAAAGGGGTTTTTCCCGTCCCAGAGTGGATTGAATTATTGTAAGCGTATTCAGCAATCCAAAGGACATCCTTCCAAGTACCCTCGGATTGATGCAAAATGCAGCGCAGATATTGTTCTAGAGTTTGGTTAGTTCTCTCAGTCTGCCCATCGGTTTGAGGATGATGGCTGGTGGAAAGTCGTACATCAATTTGTGCTAAACGACAACAACTCCGCCAAAAATGGGAAATGAATTGGCTCCCTCGGTCAGAGATTAGTACTGAAGGGAAACCGTGCAACCGGACAATGTTTTCAAGAAATTCTCGGGCTAGAATGGAAGCTGTAGGTAAACCCTTCAGTGGGATAAAATGAGCCATTTTTGAAAAAAGGTCCACGATCACTAGAATTGTGTTGTATCCGGAGCAAGGGGGTAAGTCCGTGATAAAATCCATCGAGAGCGTGTGCCAAGGGCCTGGTGGAATGTCTATTGGACGTAATAATCCTGCTGGTTTTTCCTTCTGACTCTTGTTTTGTGCGCAGATACCACAAGAAGCCGCAAACTCCTTAACATCTTTCCTCCAAGATGGCCACCAAAAATGCCTTTTAATTTTCTCTGAGGTTTTGGCAACTCCAGGATGTCCTTCCATTAGAGAATCATGGTAGCAGGTGATGACCTGTTTTTGTAAGTCAGCGCAGGGTAAGAATAGTCTTCCTTGGAAATACAATAGGTTCTGATCTATTGTAAAATCCTTTCCTTTCAATTGCCAATTCGATGAATCTTCGGGAGTTATGAGTTGATTGACCCTTGCTTTAATCTCTTCGAGGGATAATGTGTTGATTACTCCTAGTATCTTTTGTTCAGGAATTATTGGCACCGGCTCCGGATTAGCTGTAAGTTCATCTACCCCTATCCGGGAAAGGCCGTCTGCTTTTCCGTTCCTAACGCCTGGTCGAAATGTGATTACAAAATCGAATTCTGCGAAGAATAAAGCCCAGCGTAGTTGCCTCGAAGATTGAGCTTTAGCTAACTTCAGGTACTGGAGGTTACGGTGATCCGTGATTACAGTTACTGTGTGCCGGGCTCCCAAAAGATAATGCCGCCAGGCCTTAAAGGCGGACTTAATTGCCAAGAATTCTTTGTCCGTAATTGTGTAGTTGATCTCAGGAGCCGAAAATTTGCGAGACCAAAAGGCTACAGGGTGTAACTGGTGCGTTTCGGGGTCTCTTTGTGACAGCACCACCCCCATTGCAAGACTGGAAGCGTCTGTCTCGACGATGTAGGGAAGTTCTGGACGGGGATGCCTTAAGACTGGAGCAGAGATAAATTTGGCTTTTAATTCTTGGAAGGCTTGTTCGGCTTCTGGAGTCCACTCAAATCTTTTATTCTTTTTCAGAAGAGCCGTGATAGGTTGGACTACCCGAGAGAATTCAGGAATGAACCTTCGGTAAAAATTAGCGAAGCCCAGCATGCTCTGCACACCTTTCACGGAAGTTGGGGAAGGCCATTTGGTGATAGAATCCACTTTTCTTGAGTCCATGTGAACTCCGTTGGGTGATAAGATGAACCCTAAAAATTCCACTTCCTTTGCGTGAAAGGTGCACTTCTCCAGTTTAGCAAACAAGCGGTGTTGGCGAAGTCTCTGTAAAACCGCTGTGACGTGTCTACGATGATCAGTTTCTGAGGCTGAGTATACCAGGATGTCGTCAATATAAACGACTACGCACACATCAATAAGTTCTCCGAGGACATCATTCATGAAAAACTGGAAAGCGGCCGGTGCGTTATAGTCCGAAGGGCATTACTTGATACTCAAATAATCCATATTTAGTGCGAAAGGCCGTCTTCCATTCGTCGCCCTCCTTAATGCGTACCAAATGGTAAGCTCCTCTGAGGTCTAACTTTGTGTATATGCAGGCGCCTTTTACCTGGTCCAATAATTCAGGAATCAAGGGCAACGGGTATCGGTTTTTGACTGTAATCTGGTTCAGGGCGCGATAATCGATACACGTTCTTAGGTCACCTTCCTTTTTCGGGACGAAGAACAAAGCTGAGGAAGCCGGGGATTTCGAGGGGCGGATGAATCCGTTAGCCAAGTACTGGTCCAAGTATTGCCTGAGATGGAGGTTTTCTGGTTCAGTGAGGGCATATATTCTACTGCACGGAGGGGTGGACCCAGGTATCAGGTCTATCTGGCAGTCGTATGACCGATGCGGAGGCAGGGTGTTGGCTTGATCTTTCTGAAAGACGTCGCTGAACTCTTGGTATTCCAGAGGTAATCGGGGGTCCTCGGAAGTGATGGCTGCTAGCTTGATTTCGGGCTGAGGATAACAGGTTGAAGCGCATTCTGGAAACCGAATCACCTTGGCTCGCCAGTTTATCTGAGGATTGTGCTTTTCCAACCAAGGCATTCCCAGAATCACCTGAAACTGCGGGGCCTTGATTACATCAAACACGATCTTCTCCCGATGTCCGCCTTGACATAACAACGTTACCTCCATGGTGGTATGAGAAACTGGTCCGGAAGCTATTTCAGTACCATCCACTGTAGTGATTACGTCCTTTACCATCTTGGGACGTAGGGGAAGATCCATCCTGGTAGCCAAGTCGTGGTCCACATAATTACCGATTGCTCCGCTATCAATGTATACTTTGATAGCATGCATGCGATCTGGTCTGTTGGGACTTATGAGGACCATAGGCATTACCAAATGCGAGGTCAAGGAACTGGTTCTAATGCTCGGCAAGCGGACCTCTACGCTTGTCGGGCGAGGTCGTTTCCCGATTCCAGTTTCTCAGCATTTTTATCAGAAGCTCCTACGGTCTTCTTGACCGGTTTCACTGAGCAATCACGAAGGAAATGTCCAGAATTCCCACAGTATAGGCACAGCTGTAATTGCCTTCTTCTTTCCCGTTCTTTCTGAGTTAATGGTCCTTTTACTACTCCTATTTGCATTGGTTCCACGGAGTCATTCCCTTTAGCGGAGCTCTGAGGTCTTGAAAGTACCCGGGTTTCAAATCTGGATCGATCGGTCTTCCTGTTCTGTAGCCGATGATCTAATTGGACCACTAGGTCGATATAATCTGAACAGTCTTGCGGAGGATTCACCACCTGAGCTAAAACGTCTTTAAGTTCCCCACGTAGACCTCTGTAGAAGAGCGTGATTCTCTTATCATCAGGCCACCTGGTCTCAACCACCAGTCTATTAAAGGACGCTATGTAAGCCAGGAGATCCTGATTACCTTGTCTGAGTGACAGGAGTTCATTGTCCAAGGCCTGCCCCTGTGAATGTCTTGCGAACAACTTTTCCATACTGGTCTGAAAGTCTTGAAAGTTATAGAGGAGCGAGTCATCCTGTGTCACGAGAGGAATGGACCAATCTGCAGCACTACCGCTAAGATAGGAAAGTACAAACGCTACCTTGGCTTGGTCCGTTGGGAATGCGGCGGGTCTACACAGAAAGTGCAAGCGGCATTGATTGATGAATACTGCATACCGCTTTGGATCACCGGAAAAACGTTCGGGCGGGGCCAAAGGCACTTTCCCTGGCAGAATAATTTGCACCAGATTACTTGAGGTTGTAGGAGTGCCGCCCCCTCCATAGGGAGGCAGTGGCGCCTGTCCCGCTTGAGCCTGTAGCAACTGTCTGGCCAGATCATCCGTCCGTTCCTTGGCAATGATCAACTCCCTTCGTAAAGCGTTTGTTTCTTGGCAAGATGCGTGTACTTCTGCCCTTAGTTCCCCCAGCAATTGAGCCAGTTGATTTGTGTCCGAGGTTTCCATTGCGCCTGGGTGGGAATATTGCGGTAGGCTTCGCGTTCTGTAACGCTCACCTGAATCCCTCGGAGGCGCAGGTCTGGGCTGGGGGTTCTCGGAGTCTTCTAGGGTCACGCGCAGGCCTCGAATGCCACCCTGGAAAGGCCCTTTCCTCACTGAGATCTTGATCTGAAGGGTGAGGTGTCTGCAATTAGGAGAGCAAGGGGTTAATAAGGATATATAAGCCTGACTGGGCAAGCTGATTCCCCTTCCTGGTACTCCCCAAGTAGTTCGTAGGCTAAAAGTGCTCACCTTATATAGGTGAAAGCGGAGCTCTCCATCCTGCGTCTGTGCAGGGGCGCCGAAGCCAGTTACTTCACTGGTTAATTGTCCAGCCTCTTGGTTGCAGAGGATGAAGATTTGGAGCTAGGTCGTCGTTAGCAGCACGAACGGCGGTTGCTTGAATATGGAGGTCCGGAGAGCGATGGAATGGCGAAGGTATTGCAGGCAAGTAAGTAGAAAATGTCAATTCGAAGTTAAAAGCACTTCTTAATGTCTCTTTTCCTTTTTCAGGTTGCAGAAGCAGCTGGGTAGAAAAATAGATGTCGAGGAATGCGCCGAGGAGTGAGAAAGATGAGAGCTGCCCAAAACACGTGCGTATAGATGGTGTTTTGTATTTCTTAATGATGTCCTTTTGTTTTGCAGATGCGAGTAGCAGCGTCGGCGGAGGCGAGAAGAATGCAGCGCAGGTAAGGAAAGTTTCACAGTGGTTACTAACCAATGTCCTTGCTTCCACAGGGTGCCGAAAAATGGAAAGCTGCAGCCCGTGGCTTGAGATGCACCGATGGACTGGGTAAGTGCTGCGCTGGTTTTTATCTCGTGCTAACCTTTTCCCTTCTCAGATGCTGCAGAAGACGAAGATGGTATTTCAGAAGGTAAGATTACGGATTTCTCTTCCCTAGATGCAGAAGTTGAAGATTCTCTGGAGCTGACACGGTGAGCGTCCTGCTGCTATTGCAGAATAACGCGAAGCACGTTGCTCTGATCGGGCGTGGTTTAAATAGTCCTACTGGAGTGCTTAGGTGTCTCCTTCCACAGCAGCCTCGCCCAGGTAAGAAGTCCAAGCTTCCAGAATAGTTCCAGTATCCAGTCCCAGGGAGTGGTGCTGGCCACACCCAGAAGGTAAAGTAGTTCCAGCCATGGATGGATGAGGATTTCATCCTGCAGGTGAGTGAGCAGCATGGTCTGCAGCCGGTAGGTCCACCCAAGCACCATTCCTTACATCATGAGCCCGGCACGTCCTGTGCCGGGACTGGGTCCCCTTATGAGCCTGGCGCCACTGGCGCCAGGACAAGGTCCATAAGGCCCCTATGGGAGCCGATGGGTGCCTGGAAATGAAGTTGTGACCCAGCTTCCGAGGCAGTTGGGCTAAACCTGACTCCTTGGAGGCTGCGGTCATGACACTAGGATTGGACAGTTATCTTTCTCTCTCCTCCTAAACCTAGCCTCCAAGTCAGAATTGGTTTAAGGGTCTGGAACAACATATGGCAATTCCCATGTGTAATCGCCTTTTTGTTCTCCTTTCAACATTTTGGCAAAAACTAGTTATGTGTCACAACTTCATAATTTTACTAGCAACTGCCATACTAAACATATCTACTGTTTCAGCTAATCATGGGGAATTAAATAAGCCGACCACCAAATGCGTATCATGTAGCACGGCCATGTGGCGCCTTTTAAGTTATTAAGCATATCCCCATTTTCATTTTCCACCCGCTCACCAACTCTCACATTTGGAACATGTTCAGATCAGCCACAACACATCTTAGATAGCCATTACAGTTCCATGATTCGCACGTGGATGCATTTTCTATCCCCAAATCGCCTGGAAATTACATTAAAAAAATGGTACATAGATGAAATCCATCCGCCTCATGATGGCTGAGAAAAAGGCCTAAACAGTAATAGTCCTTTAAAATTAATAGTGAATCTTCATGTGGGACAAATGGCCCCGACTCCTGCCTTGCAGCAATTTGTTTTCACTGGGTCAGCCTGTGCCCAGATTATTTTTTTTATTTTTTTTTATCAGCCTCCTTTGTGCTGGAAGCTTGCTCTTTTAAGTGGGTGCCCCCATTGTCACACATATTAGTCATGCTCCATCCAAGGGCAACATTTTCTTGAAGTCAATGCTTTTAGAGCCAGCAGGTCTGGAGAACACAGAATGTGGACACCTTTAGCAGGCCATTTTATTGTGGTTGGTCATTATATGGGAGATTTGACATCCAGGCTGGAAGCGGGAGATGTCCTTGTGAAGTTCTGCCCACAGCCAGCAAAAGGGACTGCCCTGAGCTGCTATTTTCCATGAAGAAGAAGTGGCTCTTCAAATGTCACTGGAGTTTTGTAGGTGAAACATAATATACATTGCTTTTGGTCAACCCGTACATCGTGTTTTGTTTTTATGAAATGTTTCCGTAAGCAGTAATTGTTTTTTTCACTGTTATTTTTATTTGCACACACCTGTGCAGGCCGTTTTTGTTTTCAATGTGTAAAAAATCCTGTTTTCCATGTGACGGGATCTTTGATTCCTCCTCCTTTTGTAAAATGCTGCTTGCCCATTGGTAATGACAGGTAAGCCCCTTTCCACATGGCTCTTTAATTATACTTGAAAAACAACAACAAAGGCCAGGCCGTTTTTGTTTCAGTGTTTAAGATCCTGCCATTCACGTGAAAGGGACTTCTGTTTGGGGCCTTTAAATGCCTTTGAATTCACCCCCACAAAGCAAGGTACACACTCCGCTATAAAACTAACATGTCTGCGCTCTCAGCAGTGTCTAGGGTGTTTTTAAGGATGTTTTGGGCTCACGTTTTCCCTCTTTAGCACCTTGAGTATTTGAGACTTAATAGGTTCTGTAGCTAAATATAGTTGGCTTTGTACAGAATACCACTGGGCATAGTTCTAATTAGCGAGCAATGTAGTATTATTTTCTATACATGTACAGGAAGCACCAGAAGCGGTTATTCTTTTACTAGTGCATACAGCATTTTGCACTCTTACCAGGTTGTGCCGCTGCGTTAGACAATGGCACGCCGGCCATTTTTCTTGTTGTGGTAACAAGTGAATCTGGTTTGGCATGGCCCCTAATATAAAGGGTGTCTGAAGGAGCGCGTTTTAAAAATGTTCTCCACTCTAGCATTAACTGCACATTTAAGAGACAGTGTAGTTAGTGATGGGGCAATTCCCTTTTTAATTGACTGAAGGAGAGGTACGGACTGACCAACCGCTTCTTTTCATTTAAAAGAACATCCACAAAATATGCGTCCTCTACATTTTCTTGGGTTTGGCTCTGAAAATGATCTCTGGCTTTTTTAAGTAGATCACTGAACAGAAGCTGGTTGTCAATAGGGTGTGGGTGTTCAGTTTTGTAATAATGTCTACAGGTGGTAAAATCGATGTCTGCATAAGCTGGGTCATCTAGGTCATAGCAGATAGGATCATTAGGGTCACCATACCAGTTTCCCTGGTTATCGTTACCCTGGCATTGATCATCCTCCTTGTTTTGATTGGTATCTTGACCGCGGAAATAGCTTTCATCATCTTGGATTTAGTTGCGTTGTGACTGCTAAGTGACATCTATGACGCTATGTCCTGGAGATGTGTGAGATGTGTACTCTAAGAGATAAACTGATGATTCTACTAATGTTTAATCTAAAGTCTTTGCCTTACATGATATTTGTCCATAAAAGTTATAAAAGATAAAACCGAATCCATTCTGTCTTTGAAACGTTCCCTGGTCAATGTACCTGTTTTGGGAGTTTCTGGAAGTGCAAACACATTAGCTTCCGGGTCTACACTTTGCCCTCTCTTTTGCAATGATTTAGACAAGAGAGAAGTGGCCCCACTATATTCTGGGGCATTTTGTGATAGCATAGAGGGTGTTACTGAAGAACTGGTAACTGGAGTAGAAAGTAAAGTGTCTCGGGAAGTTTCTGGGTTTTGAAACATCCTGTTTGAAGGCATCATGAAGTAGACACAAACAACTGAATAGAGATTGGGCTATAAACATTAATTAACTAAAAACAAGGGTCGGAAAAAAGCCTAACTTGCCCTATGCTAAGGTGGGATTTCCCTACCAAAATAAAATTAATGATCGTCTCCAAAGCTTTTACATTGAGGTGCTGCCAGGTGAGGAAACTTGAGAGCCGACCCTCCTGGGGCTCTCTTTCCGTTTTTTTGGGCCTGCATAGGGGCCCTGGGGCTTGTCTGCACCCCTCTCCCCTTCCGTGTGTGTGTGTGTGTTTCCACTTCCCTTCCTCCTCCCGCCTCCCAGCCTGCCTCCTAGGCCGTGACTGGCCAATTCCAACTGCAGCCTGCGAGCCTAGTCGCAGCTGCATTCCCCGGAGCACCTTTTACATCGAGGTGCTGTCAGGTGAGGAGACTTGAGAGCCGACCCTCCTGGGCTTCTCTTTCCGTTTTTTCAGGCCAGCTTAGGGGCCCTGGGCCTTGTCTGCACCCCTCTCGCCTTCCGTGTGTGTGTGTTTCCACTTCCCTCCCTCGTCCTGCCTCCCAGCCTGCCCACCGCCTGCGATTGGCTGTTCATCAAGGTCATAAGGGTCCTCTCCACAGCAGCCCTCTGCCCGGCAACTCATTCGGCTAAGGGCCCAAGGCCAAGGGCGGCTCCTACATTGACAGCTCCAGAGTGTGTCTGCAGGGGCAGCCAAGGAAGACAGCAGTCAACAGACACCAACAAAAACTCTGAGTGTGGCATTGGTGGGGTGTAGAGCAATTACTCTACTCCGGAAAGCCCCTGCCACTCTACCTTACCTTCCCCTAGCATAGACTGACATAATGCATACTTAGAGAGACTTGTGACCACTGTAAATGGACTGTAAATGTTGCTGTTCAATACATACTAATTTACCTGCCAATGTTAGCATGTGCCACACTCTGAGGGAATTCTTAAAAACTTAACCTGCGTCGCATCTAGGTAGAAATGTGAATGTTAGCAAGCACCACACTCAGGGGGAATTCGTAACCTTAGCCTGAGTCGCATCTAGGTAGAAATGTGAATGTTGGCATGTGCTGCGCTCAGAGGGAACTCTTAACCTTGGACTGCATCGCATCTAGACAGGATTGTGGGACTTGGATGAATTCTTAACCGTGGCCTGCGTCGCATCTAGATAGAAATGTCAATGTTAGCATGTGCCACACTCAGAGGGAATTCTTAATCTAGCCCGCGTTGCATCTAGACAGAATTAGGAATGTTAGCATGCGCCACACTTAAAATGAAATGCAAATGATAACAAGTGCCACACATGGATGGATTTGTGATCGCTAGCCTGCCTCACTTCTAGACAGAATATTGAAAATCAGCAAGTACCACACTCAGATTGAATAAGTAAATGATAGCAAGCATCTCACCTAGACATAATTAGAAGAACAGCAATGCCAACTAACCAATCTACTAACAATTTCACCCCTCTGCATACACCTCTCAAACTCTAACCAAACACAACCACAAGCCTAAAACACAGCAATCCGCACAAACCTCACTACAACAACAAAACAAACCACACATAGACTTGCACAACAGCAAACAATGACTGCTGACCCTAAATCACCCCAAGCCCAGCCAACGGACCCACCGGGCTGAGGTTGCCAACAGCACATCACTGCTCTCTTGCACTTTTCCAGCTTATTCCCACTAACTCACCCCCTCCCTCCCTTTATTCAGAGCCGCCAGAGCACCAGGAGACCACACCGGTGGTGATAGTGCACGGTACAAATATCCTTTAACATTAACAAAGCAAATGGCTGTCTGTGTCCACATCCTGTACTTGCCCTCACATCTAATTGTATACAATGTGTAGGGATGTCAGCATAAAAAAGAGAAGTGTTCAAATAAAAGTTCAGAGCTTCTTCCAGCTCTTGGGTGAAAAGGGGGTTTCCCTTCCCCAAGGTTCAAATAGTTCACGTTACAAAAGAGGGGTTCTCTTAACAAAGCTTTCAAATCTTTCAATGTTCCAAAATAATTCCTTGGGATACTTCCTAGCTCTTCTGATTTGGTTACCTTTCACCAAATTATAAAGTTCAGTTCCTCAATTTCAGTTCACATACATTTTCCTTTATTCAATCAGCAAGTGGCTTTTACTTAGGTGGGTGTACTTGGTCTAGGCACAGTTGTCAGACCCCACGATCCACCCATTACAGGTCATGCAACCAAAACACATTACTTGTGTCTGTTTCATTGGTATCTTGCCACAGTTTCTGCTTTACAGTGAGGCTTGACTTATTCCTATTTCACAAGCCCTTGATGCTTTATTATTATTTATTTTGCCACTAGTCACTTGTTTAGTAGTTTTTGCTTGTAATGATCAACATACAGGAAGCTTATGCACTGTGCCAATTCACTTGTCCAAAGCATCTGGCACCCTTTTCCAAGTTTAATCGTACTTTGCTCTTGCATACAGGTGTTCTCTTCTCAACCATTAATTTCTGTCAGTAACACTTAATATCCGACTCTTGGCAATGCTTGCTTGACTCTTGGCAATGCTCGTTTGCCTCTAACAGTTTTCAGTTCCCTGTTCTACGACCTTTTATATATTCAAGATTTCCTAGCTTCTTTTATGCAAATCGACACACCCCAGGGTCCCCTTGCCTTCTGGGAAGACTCACCGGTTTCCAGTCGCGTGTCTGTCGGCTTCGGTATGGCGCTGGAAGACCTCCTTCGCGCCACCTCTCCACAGCCTCGGGTTCCCTTCTAAGGGACTTTGCTACACCTCGCTGCCTTCCCTGGACCACCGGTAAGCACCGTCCTTGCGGTTCTGCAGCTGCAAACACTGAGGCGGCTTCTCTCTGCTCACAACGCCGGTTCCACTTCACCCGGCTTCCTTGCAAGTCTCGACCTGGTTTCTCTCCTTCCCACTCTTCTGCTGCTGTAGCTTCTCCGGGTCTACGGCATCTCGTCCCATGTCCCACCGTGTTCCCAAAAGGAAAAAGTTGTCCTCCTCTTGCCAGGGTTGCCTCATTTTAAAGTTCATGGCATCAATGAAGGTTTCAGAAAGACTAGACCGCTCCTTGTCAAACAAACTGCCTTTCTTCAGTGCTTGATGCCTCTTCCTCATCCCAGTACCAAAGCCATGTTCGTGTGTGCAAGAATCTATAAAGAGAGGATGCATGGCTATGGTGGGCCTCTTCGCCGTCCCAGTACCTGACTGGTGTTTACTGGGAGATGATTTATGTGAAAGGCAGGAAAGGCACAGGTAGTAACCTCCAAAGACCTAGGGGACATTGGACTCTTTAGAAAAGGGGAATAGCGTGCCTCACCCAGGGGTGCCTCATCCCCACTCCCCAAGTCTCCTCCACCCAGGTGATCCACCCTTGCATATCCATCCCCAGGGTCAGGATCCGATAGAAACAGCCTTTCCCTTGCCACCTGGGAGGAGAATATACTGGGGAAAGAAGTGAGATTGCCCTCAGATTCCTCACACCTGTTTCAGTGACTTCAACAACCGTTTAGACGAACGCGATACAAGTTCCGTCAAAGAGTTAGATTGCATGGCAATCAACGCCTCTTTGTCTTTACTACTGCCATACGCTGGATGCGAGAGCAGAAGCGCAGTGGGCTTATGGCGTGTGGAATTGGTAGGCCTAACAGTGCCTTCTGCTGATGTGTGGCCCTTCTTCGATATATTCATTGAAGGTCGGCTCGGGATGGGTGCTTACGATGTTTATGTGTAGGTGTGTCTCTATTGCCAGGAGTTTTGCCCAAAGCAGAGCTTTGCGCCTGCCTTTTGGGGTTTGGGACTGCCACGCAGGAGTGAGTGGACTCCACTAAAATGTCTTCGGCATCCAAAATGGAGCAGTCGCTGCCTTGGCCTTCTATAGCACAGGCTGCCCACCATCTCTCCTTCAGCGTCCTGGGTTTAAGAGTTTACACGATGCACAACACCCTGCTGGATGATCATGAGAAAGGCAGTGGTTACACACTCGTTGAGTGTCCTTCAACAGAAATTTCCTGTTACAGGATGGACAGAATTTAAATTGTGTTCTTTCCATCTTTCTTTATAAATGTAAAGGCAGCTAGACAAATGTACTACTGCAAGGCCATCGTCGAGTTGTCGATGGATTCGTCAAAAATCTGCAGCCGATGGATGTTGAATGTTGCTTGACAAACGTGCATTGAGGGTGTGTCAGTCGAAAGGTGCGGGGCATATATAAGTAATATAACTAAGTAGCAAAAGCTATGGACTCTGCACAGAATCGATCGAACACAATGGCAGAAAAAAAGCAATCGAAGGGGCCTCAATGAGTGAAGCACCATGGGGACAGTGCACGTCAAACTAGGGATATATTAGACCTGCCCAGTCGACAACCTTTTTCGAAGTTCGAGAACAAGTCATACAATCCTCCACGCCTACTACTAGATGTCTACCTATGCAAAAGCATGTGATTCAAAGCAGATCCACAAGCCTCATAAATACCTCTTTCAGGGACAGCCAATACTGCACTCTGGCCTAGCAAGTTCGTGTTGGCAGGCTCTTACCAGCCATGCCCACCCTGGAATGCATTATTTATCACTATAGTGAACCAAGTTAAGATCAATTACTGGCAAGGACTATCTTGTCCACCTGAAGTTTCAAATGACCCTACCCATTGCAACACGATATGCCTTAATCTCCAGCTCTGACTTTCTTCCAACATTGAACTTATTGATCATGAAACTTGTAGACTTCCCTTTACACAGCATATCATAAAGGCATAAATAAGTGGTGGGCGGAGGGGTACTACCCAGCACAACAGACTGCTCCGAGCTGCACAGAGCCATGCACTGAAAACAAATTCGGAGCCTTTTTATCATATTTATTTTATTGGGGGTGAATGTGTGTAATTTCATGGCGGTACACTTTACTTTTAAAGATGGTCATCCGACTAGTGCAGGGGTCGACAACATGCAGCTCCCCAGATGTTTTGCACTGCCAACTCCCATCACTCCACAACATTGACTACGGTGGCTAATCCTGATGGCAGTTGGAGTCCAAATCATATGGAGAGTTAAAGCGTGCAGACTGGTTACTTATTTCTAAAGTATACAGAATGCTGTATTGTTGCTCATTGTATGTTTTCTGTACTAATAACCTTTGGCGACATTAAAACAAGTGTACAACATTTTGTAACCAAATTAAATGTTTGAAACCTCTCCACTCCCAACCATAATGGCCCCATTTCCTTATTTTGGACCAAAAAGAAAGATCTCACCTAAACCGGAGGAATCCCATATTCAGGTTATCCCAAAAGCAGGTTGGGATCCTACTCTTTGTACTTGATATAGGGTCCGCTGCTTTGATGATTCTTGATGCCAACAGTACTAGCTATACACATTGAGCCTATTTTGTGCATTCATATAGAACTTGACCAAGTAAGCTTTATCCCCAACCTAAGTGCAGCAGACAACAAGGCGGAAGGTACACAGATTAAATCAACAGTCGGCCTTCACCTTACATGAAAAGGCACTTGACATTGTTGACTTGGCGTTTCCGACTAGAGTCTTGCAAACATGTGGATTTCAGGAATATGATAAGGATTGTTAGAGCAAATAATCGAACCCCGAAAGGCAGGGTCGGGATTAATGGCACTTTCTTAGCTTTGTTTGAGTAGGGATGCTAAACAAGGTTGCCCGTATTCTTGCCTCCTTTTACCCCTATTATGAAGCCATTTGCGATAAATGTCTGACAATAGAATAACATTATTTGGGACGATGAAGAACACAAATTATATCTGTTTGCAGGTAACGTTGTGCTGGTAGTCTGGACCTGAAATTTCCTTCCTTGCTATCCTTGGTGAAATTTAACACTCTTCTGGGACGGTAGACTTCACGGTCAATGCATCAAAATCTGCGTTTTTGAATGTAACACTCTCAGTTCTAGATGCAAATTCTATTGAAGACTGTCAGCTCTCTGTGGGCATCTTGATCCTGAATTCTTTGGGGAGTAGGGGGTACACCTGACAACTAAATACACTTCTCAATTCTGGTTGAGGTTTACATAGATCCAAGGGTCTCTATACTCTATGGGTATAGCAAATGTAAGACAAAATGCCTACGCCCCCCTCCTATCTCCTCCCGAGTTGCTACATTTATTTCAAATGCTCCTAGTTGGGGTCCTAAGGAAAGAGCTGATCTGCTAGCAGGAAGTTCTGCTTCATTTCCTCTGAGAGGACAAAAGACAGTAAATAAATCTTGTATCGACCCTGGGACTGTGGAGTTAAGGGGTTCCTGGATATGGCCGGATCCTTCAAAGCCAATTGCCCGTGGCAGGTACACAAGAAGACACTAATTCAATGCTGAAGTGCTGATTTATTTAAAGGTGTACTGAGTCAATATAAGTCCTTAAATTCCTTGCCTCCTGGGTGTGTAGGGCTGCCCTTTGACCCTTCGTCACTGCTCTCTGCTTTTTTTGGCACAGCTAGTGGGCCTTCTTCCAGGTCTTCACCAGAGTTTAGAAACAACACCAATACCCTGAGGTTGCAGTTTGTCTCCGTTTTATAGTCCTGCCTTCCCCTTGTTATGTCCTGCCATTGATGCCTAAGTTTAGTGCTCAGCCTCATCCTCCTGATCAGGTCTTTACAGAAGCTCTGCCTCCAAGGTGATTTTCGAACTCCTCCCACCCCCAAGGTAGTCCCCATGTCTCGTTGTCATCCTGGCCACCCTTAACCTCCACGAGGATCTACACTTTTTCTTCTTTTTGGGTGGCATGTCCCAGCATATTTCCATGTCACAGCTACCTTCCCCACATCACTGATATCCGTGGTGCTCGATGAAGCAGCACGTCTATTGGGGGTCTATGTGTATCCAACACAGGCTCCTCCTTCCTCTTCGATGCATCTTGTGTGTCGTGGGAGAGGGTGTACACACCCAGTTAGATCAACCTACGAGAGAATGGATGAAGCAGGTTTCCAAGCAATGGGAAGTGTTGCCAACTTGGAGAACATAAGCTGCCAATTTTTCCCCCCTTCAGGTGGCCACGTTTGCTTGATTTTTAAAACCCCATGCAAAAGCATCCGATTCCTCATTTTGAAAAACATATTGCTGTGTGCACTGTTTTTGTGGGCAACCACGTCTTATTTACATTAAGTTGTGATATTAAATCTGGTGGTGATGACAATTTATAATCAGATACTATTAAAGCAAAGCTCTGCTAAGTGATTGCCATTCTCAAAACGTGTGGCACTGATTGATTCAGATACTGAACAGACATTTTCAGAATAGGAAAGCCTGCATTGTGACACCCACACATTCTGACTGCACCTGATGGAGAGGACACTGCTAGAAAATCAGAAAAACGCGTTGGCAAAGCTAATAGGGCTGGCATACTATAGATATACATATCTGTAGTAAGACATGTGAGATGAAAGTCACAAATGTCATAGCGCCACCCCTGGAAATTCACCTCTAGTTCAGAGGCACATGAGCAAAGAAAATAGAACATAACCGGAGCAACCGAGACTGAAAACAATCAGCTGACTCAGTAGCCCACGCAACAATCATACCACCAATCCGGTCACCGTTTGAACCACCTTCAATCGCCTTCGCTGCACTGCACTAAGAACCCGACATGAGCTTCACCACAGGACCATCATAACAAGTGCCCTATCACACAGCAAACTGAAGTATGCCTAGGGCATGGAAAGACAGCATGGTCCAATTAAAGAAGAACGAAAGCTATGGAATCGGCTACAACACCACCGACCAATCAATCAATGAGGGAAATACAAGGCAGACCTTTTCGCCTCCTCAAAAGACCCGGGACTGCCTTCATTTCCAGATACCTGCTCAGGAAACTACCAGCATCAGCATCACACTAGCAACACATGCCACGAAGAACCATCATTAAAAAATACACGCCAATCCTCAAACAAACGCCCCTTTATACGTGACATCTACACCTCAGCCCAACTCAATTTTAAGATGCATATCACTCATAAGGTCACCATCGATTATGCCTGACATTACAATACACCAACACAAAGTAACTCCGCTGGAATCGGGATCCGACCCAACACCACGAAAAACCGAATGAGCCCATTCAAGGGGGAAGAGGAAACACCAAGAGCCCTCAGGCAACACTATTACAAGAAAAACAATACACAACTACAGTGGCCCACAAAGGAGCAGTTGGCACCAGATGTCCCTTAATCAATGCCCGATCCGTTGATAAACAGTCCTCAGACATCCATGATCCTCTTACCGAAGACAAAACAGACCTACTCTTCGTCACAAAACCTGGCATTTTGTATTGCAGCGAAACCTAGGGCAGTGTGAGCTATTATTATACATTATTTAAGGAAGCTTCTAGGCCTGGGTCCAAGTACCCCAGACATGGCCCTTGCCTTTGAAGCAGGGGTTTTAAACATTGGGGTGTGGTCTGAATTTAGTTTCCTAGAATACTTTCGGAACTTGCATTCAAGCTCTTCGGAGAATCTGAATATTAGGAATGTGATGGAAGAGTTAGCAAAAGCTGCCTCTTATGATATATATCCCTGGCACAAGAAATGGTCCCCATTATGTAGAAAGCAGAGCATAGATATTAAGAAACTTTTGGCGAGGGAGTCTTGAGAACTAAGCAACAGTTGAAAATGATAGCAAGTAAAATAGAATTCCATCAAGCCATCAGCAGCATGAATAGTCTACGCTCACTGAAACCTCTGATGGTGGCACCCTGCACCCACAATGAGAATTTCTCAGCGAGCGCCTTCCGGTCACCTGTCCAAAGAGATATTTTGGCCATTTGTACTATTAAGGGGCTGGATGTCATGGCAATTCAAGACTAAGCACTGTTCTGGTGGAAGCGGTGCTACAGAAGATCAACCATTTGGTACCACATATTTAACTCCGTTTTTATTTGTAGGTTCGGTAATAGGAGCATATTGTATATTTTAACCCATTATTTTAACTGTGTTTTATCCATGTATTTTAGGATTGTATTAACTTTTGTTTGTAAATGGTGTAAACCGAAATAAAGTATTACTACTGTTCAGATGATCACTTACCAATCTTACTTGAAACCATTCCCACGGGATACAATATGTTTGACAATCGGACAAATGGAAGAGGGTGGGAAATTTCACTTGTTCACAGAGAATGCATCAACGTTTCAATTCCACCCCACGAAAACATCTCAGACCATGAATCCCTTATTTTAGCCTGCCCAGTGCCACACTCATTGACACTTACCGTCCTCCTCCTAAACAGACCATGCCTTCCTACAAACCCATCTCTTCTCTGACAACCTGGCAGACGTGGTCACGAAGCTATCCATATACCACCAACCTCTCACCATAATGGGAGAATTCAAGGTCTGGCTCGAGAAGAAAGACATTGCACCAAATAAATCTCCTTGCAAACCTCATTGCTCACCAACTCAGACAGCTGGTACAAGGACCAACTCATGAGACTGGAAATTCCTTGGACATCATCTACTGCAATGGAGACACTATCACAGTATCTGCCCCATTCTGATTGCCTTGTGGAGACTACCTTTCACAATTTTCACTGACGCTGCTGCACTAGCAAAACCCTCCAATGGATCCCCAATATTAACCAGACAATTGAACAAATATTAATGTCGATCACACATCCTGGGCAGACCCCATAACACACCAGATGACCTGCTCAACAGCATTCCCAATGCTTTGACACCATAGTCCCAAAATACATTAAAACCCCTCTAGAAGAAACAAACCTACAAATGGTTTGTCCCCAAGAGTAAACTCATAAAAAAAGAAACCCTGAAGTTTGAGAAAAATTAGAGAACAAGCATCCTACCTACAAAGTAGTCTTAAAAAAAGTGTGACGGTACAGAGCAGAAATAACTAAAGCCTTAAAAGACCACAATCTAATTTGTATCAAATGTGTGCAACAGACAGAAGTACGTCATTAAACTCATACATGAATACAAGAACTCGAACTCCACAACCTACAACACAACCCCATAGCAACGTAATAACTTTCAAAGTCCTTTGAGTCATAGTTCAGCAACTAAATTCCCCAAACCCAAGACCACTGCGAAAGGAAAGGACCAATACTCACCTGCCTGAGGAAGAGACACCTACAGCCTCTTCCATTTCATCATTAACTGATTTCTGACATCCTTCCATTAAAGAGCTTCTCTCTAAAATCTAGTGACCAGGCAGGAACCCAAGAAGACCCTTGCCCCCACCGTCTATGAAAGGATAACCAAACATCCAGGTTTACCGCCCACTTTCTTACACCTCCTCAATACTTCCATCAAGCAAGGGGCCACCTCGCTAGCCTTCAAAACTGCCTTTATTAAATCCCTCCTCAAAAAACACACTGCAGACCCGAACAACCCAGCCAACTAATGCCCTACAGGCAACACATCTGCAAAATTCTGTATGAACTCATCTACCAACAGCTCTGTGAAAACGCAGAAATCATCAACCGCCTTGATGAATCCTAACATGGTTCCAAGCCAAAAAGAGGAACAGAATCCACTGCTCTATCTGGCATGCTTAAAAAGAACAACACATCTAGTACACCCATCCCACTAGACATCTCCGCAGCATTTGCCACCATCAGAAATGAGATCCTGCTAAAGACACTAGAGGACATCAGAATTACGGGAACCATACTGTGCTAGATCATGCACTTCATGACAGGCAGAAAAAAAATGTATGGCCCCATTCAGATCATCTCCCCACAACCTGACATGTGGAGTCCCCCAAGGCTCTAGCCTCTTCTGTTCAACATATACATTATCCCTCCCTTGCTGGAACCCATTAACATTGGTATCACTTCGACTATGCACACACTCAAATACGTATAAACTCAAGAATGACCCACAAACTGACCTCAATGCCTGCCTCTCATGAGTGGATTCCTAGATATCCTAAAATGAGTGGGCTGCAGCCACTGTGTGCTTCTACCACACTTGTAAAATGATCAGTATGAAATTACTCTTCTTCCTATACCATGCAGGTTGGCTAGCACTTACCTATGTTAGATCAGACTCAACCCTAGGTCTTTAAATTAATACACAAGTTTCAAATAGTCTAAATGGCCACTTGCGCAATTACCACAAATTTTACACGTAAACTTAGTTAGAGTTGTTCCTCTTCAACAAATGAAAGTTTAAATTTTTCTCATAAGCACGTTATGCTTGTACAGCCGACATGTTTCAACCTATTGAAGGTCTTCTTCAGGGCTGTTTGTTGCATCAATGTTTTTACATTTTTTCAAAGATACATAATCCAATATACTTATTACACAATCCACACAATGTACTGGTTGATTCCTAGATAAACACTAACAGATTTATGTTCAACCTGCTCAACCCATCTAAAATGCAGCAAATGATCAGCAGAACTACACAAGCCAACTCCATACCAATTCCATACCAATTCCTTGGCTGGAAGTAACAGGAATCTGTTGACTCCCTACACCAGACATGAGAAATCTAGGAGTAACAATGGACAGCAGCCTCGCACTAGAACCTCAGGTTAAAGACTAAATAAGGGGCTGCAACTTCCAATTCCACATTCTATGATGCACCATGCCCTACTAGACATTCAGCAAGGATCGAAATTAAGATTGGATTAACTGGAGCTAAAAGCAGCGCTTAAGTATCCCTCATGCGCACTGAGGCCCTTGGGTGTGTCGCGCTTTATACGAATGTGTTATTAAAAATAATAATATTAACCAGGAGCGTCCACTGTGCAACAAGGAGCTAGTACATAGCATTCTGAAGATATCATTTCTACATAAAATGCAAACATACTTTTGTCCATTCTTTCTGGCCCCTATAGGATTTAAATGTCATATAGGTGTGTTCTAATGTTTATTTATAGATTGTCCCAAATGCGTTAAGTTACATTTGCATACGTGTGTTTGTTCAGCATCAGTTGACCAGGGGAGCTAAAAATAGCACCTGGCAATTCTTGGTATCAAGCGATCCAGGCTCTTCTAGGCTACAAGCAGGAGCTAAACAGCTCCCTGCTCCCCTCAATTTCGGAACTCTGATTCAGACACAGGGCCATGGCAGTCATCGCTCTTGTATTATTAACAGCATCTACCTAGGACTACCGGATTATCTACGCAACCGACTAGAAAGAGTACAAAATGATGCAGCCATACTGCTACTTAACCTGAAAAGACACACACATCAGCCCAGCATGGCAAATGCTGCCTTGGCTCCCAATCAAAGAGAAGATCTACTTAAACCCTGTACATCGCCACTGCTCCTGCTACGGCACTGGCATGAAATCCACTACTTGGCTCTTTCCTGCTGCTGCTCCCATGTGCTCGTTGTTGGGTGCTGTCAACTGGCTCCTGACTCTCGTTTCCAACAAGCTCTTTCCATCTGGCCTTGGGTCAGCTTCTCGACCTAAGCTCTCCCGCCCCTCTGATTTTAAGACTCAAATGACCCACCCAGACTACATTTGCTGGCTTTTTCGGGCCTCTGTTGGACCACATGCCAACTCTCCTGTTCTCACTGGTGGGTGCTGGCTCCTGGCCCATGACCCTCTTTTCCAACAAGCAGCTCTATCTGGCCTTATGTCTGCCTCTCTGCCTAAACTAATACCACCCCACTGCTTGCGAGCAGGTCACATGCCAGGAGTCACGTGACGCTTCCAAACTACATTTCTTCTCTCTACCAGGGTATCCTTGCCCCCAGAATTCTCTGCTAAGGGCACCCCTTCAAAGATCTTCTTCCTTTACTGTTTGTTCCTCTTAGTGACTGGTTGCAACATGTTCCTTTTTTTCTTGACTTGCTGAACAGGTTGCCCATTATTTACTGTCCTGGTCCCTAGTATTGACTGCCCCGATCCTGATGGTTTTTGTGCACCCATTTAATTTTTTGATCTTGGCTCATTTGTTAACACTTTCTCTTGACGTTTTTCTTTTTTTGTTCCTCTCTTTCTGCAGGTTAAATCCAATTCCTGTTCATGATTACTCACGTAATAGTTACCACCTTCCTCCTCTTTGCTCTCACAATCTATCCACTCTTACTCATTTTATTTGCTTCCCTACTGCCCCTCCTCTTAGCTTTGTGGTTCTCAAATGTACAGTCCGTTTGTAATAAATAACATTCTTTTCTGGATATTTGCAGGAGTGGCATTTTATCAAACACTTCCTTTTCTCATTCCCCATTTATTCTTTTTTTCTACCTGTAAGTATTATTCGAGTTCCTCTATTCGAGTGCGTTTCTGATCATCTATCGAGCACCTGTGCCATCTCTTCTTTTCAACTACGATTTGGATTCTCACCTTTCATTCCTTCTCCCTCTTGAAATCCCATGTTTTCTAATTGGTGATTTCAGTCTCCGTCTACCAACTACTCATGTAATTCCCCAGTCATTACTTCGATGGTATCATCTGTATCAATACCCATTTCCTTCTCATAGCGCTGTCTTTTCTTGACATAATTTTATCTTCACAATGTTCCTATCACAGCAACACCGATTTCTCTGATCATCATCTCCACTTTTACTTTCCTCCTTACTCCTCCCCAGATCCTCTTCCATTCTTTCTCAAAGCAATGTGAAATCTTTTGACACTTCAGTTTATAACATCACTATTTTCGCCCCCTTCCTTCTTCTCTTGTCAATCTTCTCCTAATTCTTGTCTTCTATCTACTCAATTCGGACTATCCCGTCTACCCACTGATGTATTTACACCAAGGCCAACTAGGCCTAGGGCGGCAAATTCTTAAAGGGCGGCACATTTTTATGAGTATCTAGTAAATGCTAGTATCAGTGTGGATTTAGTATCAGCTGGGAGCAGTGCTCCTATACTTTTCATCTGTCATTCCTATACTTTTATTTTAAAAAGAAACCGCTCTGGAATGGTTCTTTTTAAAATAAAAATATAGGATTCCCAGTCCGACAATGATGAGAAGTCAATGAATCACAACACTGACTCAGCAGAGTTTCCTTGATTGAGCTGCAGGCAGGCAATATCTGAATCGCACAGCCCATGCCTTGGTGGCCCACACCTGCGCATTGAGCAGCGGGCCACAATGACGTCCTTATGGCAGGGCAAACGGAGTTCATGCCCCCGGCCCCCATCTTGGGATCCTTTGGGAGGGGGGCCCCAGCCCCCCAGGGGGCCACGAGAGAAGAGGTAGTGTTCGTGTTTGTTGAATTACTGTTTTATTTTCATGGCCAGGGGAGTGCCGTGGCTGCTGGGGTATGAATGAGTGAGCAGACGTCCAAGACTAGAGAGAGATAGATACGTGCCTGCCTGCTGCAGGTACCACATGGGATCCACAAGTCCACGATGAGCGAGAATAGAAGAAAAAAAGGCTTCAATAATGCTCAGGCCCAGCCGACAAGAAGTGTGAAGATTCTGTCTGCTCTGGGCTCTGGGTTCCCCTCCCCTGCCCGGTCATTTCAAGCCAAGCCTACCAACCAATCACAGCTTGCAATTACAGGCCACATGATCACTCCGGTGCCAGTGTGCCCAGAGGAGCTCAACCTGGAAGTACAATTGACAATAAAAAAACAATTTGATTGATGAGCCTCAACTGTATCAGTGTTGGCTCTGCCCTTATAACACATGATCAACCAATCAGGAACCAAAAATCTGTTAGCATGGGCCATGCAGCTTCTATCAGCTAATGGTAGCTAAGACCTTCTGTTCTGACTTGTGGGCTGGGCGACGGGCATGTCTTTGCTCTTCCTTCCTTCCAGACTACGTGCAACAGAGTCAAGCTGCACGAGGTCCCATGCTCTCTAGGCCTCTCTCCTGAGGAGAGCTGTACCATACCCTCCTTGCTGCCTACCCATTACCCCTTAACCAGTGACCACCACCCTGGGTCTAGTAGCTGACGTCCTGGAGTGGCTGCAGTGCGGCAGCATTATTGGGCCCTGACTGACTTGACTCTGCCTGGAGCTGGCTGGACTGGCCTGGGCCTGGCCCCTGCTGTGTCTCCGCGCACCGTCTGCAACTGGGGGCACTGCCGCACTGGAGAAATCGGAATCCCTGCACCAGGCGTGCTGCCCAGCGAGAAGTCACACTGGGACATGGGGCTTCAAGAGAGCCTTTACATCCTGAGCCCGAACCGGAACCATGCCCAGCCCTTCTGGATGAGTGGCAGCGCCGCCACGCCGGCCGGTGCTGTGCAGCCTCTGCGACCATGGTCTCGTCACGTCACTGTGGTCTCTGACTTGACTTCAGGAGGTGAGTCAGTGTACAAGTCATACGAATGCTAACGGAGGCCTCCTAAGTGAGAGACGTGGTGGAAGGAAGGAACAGGAGTGTCATTGATGTGGATGCATGACCAGCATGCAAGTGCTGAGTGTGTAGCCCAGAAAATGTCTACCTTTCCACGCTCTACAAGGGCTGCTGAACAGTTAAACCATTTGTAATGTAATAATGATGTGTTATTTGTACAGCACTTTACATAGAATATATATGTATAAAGACTGCCCACTAAATCAGCGCAATAAATACTAAAGGGATACGAGAAAGGAATAATTATTGAGTTCCTTGGCATAAAACACAAGAAATACTAGTCAAAAGGATTCTGCTGAGTGTCTAAAATCAGTTTTAAACCATTCCTATTACAACTTTTATAAGGTGTTCTCTGGATAACGAAAAAGAAAAGGACTTAGAAGAAATTCCTGTTATGTTTGAGGAGTAGATATATTTGTGCAGTTGTTTGTGTTTTTAACAATTTTGGGTACATGGTAATTGATGTTTTTGCTTCTTTTACACTCGTAGTGATTGGTAATAATTTTAACCTAAGGGTCGTGAGAGATAAACAGGAGAGGTCTAAGAGGTGAGGTGAACGTATTCCGGAATGAAGATGTGTTGGACCCCGGCGTGATGTCTAGTGTTAAGTATTGACCAGAGATAGGCCCAGCTAGATTTTATAACGTATTTATTTATTTATATTTATATAGCGCGCAAGTAACCCATGGGCATTGAGGCGCTGTTACTTGCAAGAGCTTAGTTACAGGCATAGAGTCATTCAGTGGTACATTATGAAGGTTCAGATATTTAGTGTGGGAATTCTAAAGTGACATGATATAAGCGAATCTATAAAAGTTCCCCTCTCATGCCTTTTACAAAAATTAGGCAAGGGTTTTTTTACAGAGAAATGCTGCTATTGCACGTGTCACTTTAAACTGAAGAAGTGAAGGCTGCCAATGTACTAAGCACTTTACTAGTCAAAGAATGTGGGAAATGTACTTACAAATTAGATTTTAAAATTATCTGTATCCCTGCTTGCATATTTATATTTGGTAACCTTGAACACAAGTTATTGTTCCTATTGCATTTGGCACTTCAATCTGAAGAGGGAAGGTAGAAATTGAAATGCACTAAGCATTCAACTGAAATGCATTAAGCATTCAAAGTATGCAAACATGGTGCAATATATCATATACGACATTATTTCGAAAGATATACATAGCTGCTTGCACATGTCACTTTGATTTTAACTCCACACTTTGCACTTTAGCCTATGGATGGGTAAATGAAAACTGATAAACGGACTTGACAAGTCTGTGTTTAAACTAGATGCAACGGCACACGACCCATAATATATGGGGGCCTTTCGGTTGAAAATAGAATAAATGCGGGAATGTTATTACGGAGGAGGAGGAGGACTTTAAGAAATACGTTCATTTGAACGCATAGTAAAATCACTTATAAAATGCAGCAAATTGCAAAGTAATAGTGGCACCACAGAGTGTTTAATGATAAATCCACCATTTAAAGATGTCCGGGATTGGAACTAAATGTTTGCGTGGAAGGGCGAAATTAGTCCTTTCACGATTGCTGCATTCTGTGTACCTCCTCCACTCCCTCTCTCTCTCCTCCCCTCCCCCCCCCTCCTTCCCCCTGCCTGCCTGTCTCTCTCACGTTTTAAATGGCTTGGTAACAATGAGGCTAATTGTTGTGAGCAAGCGGCGAGTTGGCCGCGAAACGCGTGAACGCCTCGATGTGAGGAGTGGTTGCACTTGGGAGGACCTGTCTATATTTTGGTCTTTTTTGCTTTCCATTGTGAAATGCTTTTCCATAGATTTTTAAATACGACGTGATTTTTTCCCTGTGAAACTAAATAAAGAACAGTTTTGATATTGAAACCAGAGGCTTGGATTCCGACTTCTTTTAAATGGTGAGGGGTCACCAAGATACTGTGGAGAGTGCAGCTTGAGTCCTCTACCTAACCGGTAGAAAAAAAAAAAAAAAAATATATATATATATATATACACACACACACACACACACACACACACACAATATCACCCAACCAAAGTTGGTACTTGTTTATCCTTGTTTATCCTCCAAAGATTGCCAAAGATCGGTCCCTTGTTTTCATGATGCCGTTGGAGTAGAGGGAGTTGGCCATAAAGATATGGGGGACAGCAGAACCACAGACAACCCAGTTGCTTGTTTCATATGGACAGGGCGCACAAAGGTTAAAAATGCTATTTTCTATTGTTTCTGTCCTTATTCTGTGGGCTTTAATTGGGCTTGTGCAAAACAAACACTGGTTTCTTTATCGTGGTCGCAATTTCCAGGCAGTGAAAGGATTCATTTTTCTGAACCCCAATTTACCAGGCGGCACAAAATTCTGCTGATAATTTGGTCCTGTCGGCAGAGCAGTACAAGAAAATGTGCGCATTATTTGCCATATGTGACATGTCATGGACCGAAATGCATGAAACTGTGGCGACTTATTAATGCTCTGAGCTGTAACTGGATGACCCAACCTCGGAATGATAAAAGGCTAAGCTGGCCTTGCCAGGATTCAAGCCTGCAACCTGCAGATCACACACAGATCGCAGGCAGCAGCGAGCGCTTAACCTGCTGAGATATCTCACCAGCTAATGTAGTGAAGGGAAGTGCCTGTGCTCCCATTATGTACAGTGAAAAGGGTTAAATAATGTTAGGGCCAAGTTACAATGTTTTGATGGAAAAAGAATGTGCACATTTCTGGTTTGGAAATCCAAATTTGTAATACCTATGGCAGTATTCCATTTCCATGGAAATGCTGGCAGAGGCATTTCCCTACTCAATTCATAGAGTTGCGCAGCAATGGTAAATATGGCAGTACTTTCCTGTTCAGGAGGGCGAGGCGTAGCAGTGCCTTTCATTTATATGGAAAATGTGAAAATATTAATTCAATGTTCACAGTGTTTCTGTCCTTATCCTGTGGGCTTTAATTGGGCCCGTGCAAAACGAACACTGGTTTCTTTGTTGTGGTTGCAATTTCCAGGCAGTGAAAGGATTCATTTTGCTAAACCCGAATGCACTTACAAGGAGGAACAAAAGTCTGCATCAGAATGTGGTCCCGTCGGCAGAGCAGGACAATAATTGCGCGCATTACTTGCCATACGTGACATTTCATGAACCAAAATCATTAGACTGTGGCGACTTAGTAATGCTCCGAGCTGCAACTGGATGACCCGACCTCGGAAGAATAAAAAGCGGAGTTGGCTTTGCCAGGATTCAAGCCTGCGACCTGCTGCAGATCTTTTAAAGAAACTTTGGTTAAACCACTACACCCACGGTTCAGGGATTAAAGTGATGCATTGGTTTTGGTGGGCATTTGTGCTGTGGGCGATACTCCCTGAGCCTGTCATGTGTCTTTGAAAGTTGCATCTGTACCTCTGCTGTGGTTTCTGGCGAAAGACTGCAGAGATCACGACTGCCTGGCAGCACAGGCTGTATCGGAGTATACAGTGAGTTTCTGAGGCCCACATTAACACTGAAAGGGCCGCAAGCGGGTTCCATCAGCATTACTTCATGACATGTCTCAATGAACCAAGTTGTGCAATTTTATGAGTCTGATCCATGCCACCGTTGTCCACTTTCGCTGCTCTGCTAACCGGCTGCCTCTTGTCACTGCTTCAATGAATTTGTCTATTTGAACCTGCAGGTGTCCTGACAAGGGTTTTTCGGGTTCATATTGTGGGGAACCGGCATGGACTAGGGATGGATGGACTGGGGAGTCCTCCATATACCTACTAGGGCCAGCCTATGCTGTGTGGCTCTCCTCGCCCCGAGCGGTTTGATATAAATTGATGTTGCTGAGCTGAGCAGTGGAGCTGTTGCAACTTGAGCTATGCGAGGGAACAACTTCCATGAAAGTATGTGTTGCATTGCATGATGGCGGCAAGTATGCAGCAAATGGTTTATGATTTTTTTAAGGAGATATGAGAGATGTGTGAATAGAGTTAAAGCATTGGCGTTACTGGGTTTCCCCATGTGTTAGGTTTACCAATTTTAGTGACTGCACAGTGTTCAGAAAAACCCCAAAAGCGAAGGGGATAAAATGTTCTCGTCCATTTCAATTTTATTCATCATTCTATATCTTTCACGGTAATCAAGGCTGAAGGGGGTGGAGTCTAGTGAAGGGGAGGGGTCTAGTGAAGGGGGCAGAGTAAAGTAGGGGCGCAAGCACTTTGTTGGGCCTAGGGCAGCTGGGATCCTAAATACGCCACTGGGTCTACCACTTTCAAACGTCTTGTAAGCCAGCTCAACCATGGCTTAACTCCTGCACGTCTCCCTCTCCGATCTTAATCGCAACACTCGCTCGCTTACATTACTTTCATGATTCTTCCTCTCCTTGCTGCCAAAAAGCAGCAGGTCTGTTCTTCCACTTTCTCACCAACCTTGTTAGCCGTTTAAACTTCTTAATCATATACTATATCTGCCTTCTCCAGAATAGTCTACGTTTTCTGCCTTGGTCTTTGCCAACTATTTCTCCACAAACATCCCTTTGCTATGTGGTTTCTTTTCTTCTCCTGCCACCCCCCCCCCCCCCATGTCTCGTTCTCCTACTTTTTCTTTCGCTTCCTTTGCACTCCTCACTGAAAATGATCCTGCTCTCTTGTTGGCCTGTGCACACCCTACAGCATTGGAGACTGCGTAATGCTGGTGAAGACAACCACAGAGCAGTTAGTTATCTGTAGGCAGTAACCACTGCAAACCTAGTCGGTAAAACAATACATCTTTGGAGGATACACCCACCCAACTTAAAGCAAATCACTAGAAAAAGGCACCACTGCGGAGGTCTGCCCTACTGGAGGTGTTTACACTTCCTCTGGTATTGTAAAAACCACCTGAGTAGGTATCGGTGATTAAATGACCTGGAGAAGAAAATAGCACTATAGGAGATCTCTGTTCGGAACTTGTAGCGCAATGACTCACTGGAGGAGACAAATACTACATAGTCTTAGCCCGTAGGTCATCACTGGAAGGAACAATGAATATAAAAACCTAGACCAAGGGTTAACAGGACCTGCAGGCATACTCGCAGCAGAATCTTGGCCTGTATAAAAAAAGATCACTGGCTGAGACAAGACGTTCAATAGCATTGGCCCATAGGAGATCACCATTGGACCATCAAATGGTGCACAATACATCACCAGAGAGGGCAGCAAACACTGCAGGTGGATGTTTTACGGTTTTGGAGTTCCCCAGCTTCCGTACTGAAGTGTTGAATATGCTTAGGCTGGTGAACCCAGAAGCAGTCGAATTTTTCACTTTTGTGCATTTTCTTTACAGATGGGAAAATATTTTCTCTAGAATGCACAGAGGTTTACCGTGCTTGAAAATTGTCAAGCCTTCATTTCTTTCTTCTACTGAAATATCTGTATAGGGGTTCATGTGAGGAATTCTATCATCCGCACAGTGGGTGTGAGCTCGCCTAGTCTTCTGGGTGGCCACAGCCTACAGACACAGTCCGACCTGTCATATTTAGTTTGTATATATATATTTTTTTATTTTAGCATTTTTAAAGTGCTCAATCAGCCCGTGGGCATCCAGGCGCTGTTACAGGAATTGTTTTTTTTTTAGTTGCTTAATTGTTTTTTTTTGCCTTATTTGCGTATTTATAACGCACTTAAATACCCAGAGGTTTCTAAGCACGGACCCGGGGATAGAACCTGTGGTGCTTCGTGTCGTCTTGCTTCCAAGGTGAGCATGTTGCCACTGAGCTATTCTCCCGGGACGAGAGTATATGACAGGAGAACACGCTACATCTCCAGAAGGGGTGAGGGGGTGGAACCAAAACTTCCCCCTGCCATGGCCAGCCTGATTAACAAAGGCTCCATGGATCTGCCCTGCTCCTTTGTTGGGCCCTGCAGCTGGCATTCCTAATATATGAGAATGTGGTTTGCAGGAGCCAGAGAGTCTGGTCTCGCCACAGCTTCAAGGGAGAACTGGCACTTTAATCAGGAACCACAGAGAGCTCCATTAACCAGAAAGACCGTTTGCAACAGAAAAGGTAAATGGGTGAAACCATGTTATACTAAGTCCCACCCATCTTCCTGTCTGTTGTGGATTAAAGCATTCTGTTTATGACCTCATGCATACAGAAGATTGTTGGTGGGGACCCCAGGATTGGTTCATTAAGGTATTGTTTGTCTGCACCAATCACTGTGGCCCAATTGGCTTTAAAAAGAGAGCTGAACCCCTCTTGGCAGATCTGAAGAGTTTGCCAGGAGCAGCAAGAACAACTCATCATTGGACCCTGGCTGAAGGTACCGTGCCTTACATTTTCCACCAATGGATGAAGGCTAAAACCTCCAAAGAGGGAAGCAGGATGCCTCCCCTAAACATCTCCCAGGGAACAGAAGGAGATATGAATCCAGAAGACGCTCCAACCACTCTAGAACTGGTACCCAGCCAGCACACAGCGTGCTTTACTAGGCTCTGCAGCAGGCTTCCTAGGTAGGAAGTGCCAGAAGGTCTCTGAACCTGAAACCAAGGACAAGGCAGCTGTCTGCAACACACTCCTTAGCTTTGGCCCGTCCACCTTAAGGGACGACATAAGCCCAGTGAAGAAGCTGAGAGAAGTGCATCAACGAGCATCTACTGACGTCCAACTTAAAGGACATTTTCACGCCAGTGAAGTTCTGACAAGCTGCAACCGACTACAATGCTGACTGTTATGCCACAGTCGCTTAAAGAAATTCGAGATATCTTGACCAGTGCTTCAGTACCGCTGACCAGCACTGAGACAACGATTCCGGACCTTGAGCCGCCGTGTAGGCCAGCCTGCAGCCGTTCATCCAGCTTTGCTCACCGAATCGTCTTGCCACCTGAGACCCGCAGCCGACTATCGTCCTGTACTCTGTCAGAGAAGCCTGCAATGCGCACTGATGCCAACTCCACCCTGTCGAGCACCAAAAACATCTACAGCACATAGTACATTGTGGTTCTGTCCCCATGGTCCTTCCTGGAAGGCTTGTAGAGATATGTTAAGACCATTGCTCCCTTTGTGCAGAAGCCAAGTAACCTTGAATTGTTCCAATTATTAACCATTTCGACTACCCCTCCTTTCGGTATCCAGAGTGTGTCCTTTTTCCTTCTTTGAAACTGTCTGTCCTCTGCATCCCTTTACAGGGTGGGTTGTATTTCGTAGTTTTGCTAGAACTATCTGTTGTGATAATAAAGTAGCTCTTTTTATACGATCTTGACTGCAGGGTCCCTTTTATCATTGGGTAATAATTGTATTTTTGCTGTATTGCAACTAACCAACGATCCACGACCATGCTGAGATAAGCCTGCCATTCCATCCACGCTACCAAAATTGAACAAGGTGGTTTATAATTAGCTTGCATTTCCAATCTGTTCAGATCCCTTCTGGTGCACTAGAGTTGTGGGGCTGATTGATGGTTTAAAAACCGAAATTCATCCCTGGACCACTAGTGCCCCCTAAATTGATTTGTCACAGTGCACGTTTTAATCTAATTGTTGAAATTTTGAACTTTAAAGTAGTAAATGCAATATTGCCATGTTTATAAATGTATTTTCCTATTTTATGTGTTGCTCTTGTACTATCATGTATGAAGTAAAGAAGCCATATTTGGACATGTTTTAGGGACTCATAATTTCGAGTAATTCTACTGTATTAAACAAGCCCCAGAGGCACAAGTAGTCATTTTCCTGGACCAGGAAGCAGCCATATAAGACCACCATGGGTGAAGCAAAATCTGATCACCTTGGAGTGAAGCCCCAGCCTATTTTTGTACTTTGTATTTCTATTTGAAACCTAGCTAGGAAGAGCTGTACAAGTAATGTGGGGTTAACCGAGGTCGGAGGAACGGGAGGTTATAGTGGCCTGGGTATCCATTATTACGAAGAGAATCCTGGTCTGTAGGAGATGCATCTGGCCTGTAGGACACCGCTCGGGTGACAAGCGCCAGAGCCCAGGCCTAGATCACATCACTACAGGAGACCAGAATAAAAGAGCTGAAACCCATGCATACAAAAGTCCGGCCTGTGAGACATCGCCAGAGCACGTAAACAAGAAATAACAGAAGAAGCCATTATTACAGGCAGCGGGCCAGTAGAGCAATGCCTCACCGGAGAAGAGACCCACAATTAAGCCCCAGGCCTGTACAGTAATCAAAAATAGCAGGAAACCATGTCATAACTCCGGCCTATTGTGAAATAGACGCATGGGGTAGATTTGATCGGAAATATTTTACCTAATGGAGAAGTGACCAAATCTATTTTGCCAAAAATCGAAATTAGCTTTTTGTTACTTTTTTGTTAATGTGGGGTGCAGTGGGCGAGGGGAAGAGACCCCCTGAAGTCCCACCTTACCCTTCCCCGTCCTAACTTTTACCCTTACCCCACACCTCACCTATTATGCACTACATATATACCACATCACCTACCATTTTCTGTCAAATTCGGTCACTTCTCCTTAGAGTTAATGTTAAAGGACATTTGTACCGCACACTATCACCACCGTAGTGGTCCCTTGGCGCTCTGGCGGCTCTGAAAAGGTAGAGGGGGTGGTTGAGTTAGTGGGAGGAAGCAGGAAAAATGCAAGAGAGCAGTGATGTGCTGTTGGCGACCTCAGCCTGGTGGGTTCGTTGGCTGGGCCTGGGGTGTTTGCGGCCGGTAGTCGTCGTGTACTGTTGTGCGAGTCTATGTGTGTTTTGTTTTGTTGTTGCAATGTAGTGAAGTTCGTGCGGTTTGTTGTGCTGTAGGTTTTGGTTGTGTTTGGTTTGGAGTTTGAGAGGTGTATGCAGAAAGGGAAGTTGTTAGTAGGGTTGGTTAGTTTGCATCACTATCCTGAATTGAAGCGCTTGGCTTGCGTAGTCTCCCCTGTTGCGGCTGTCCTGATCTGGGTCTGGCTGGCCTACAGGTTCCTTACTCCTCTGGCCCCCACCTCTAACATGCTCTCTCATAGCTCCCTTATCCTCCATTTAGACTCTAGTGGCCAGTGTATCTTAGGTAAAATTGCATTCGGTTAAATCTACGGTATCAGAAATAGACCACATAGAGATACAGAAAGCTCGTGATCTTGGACTTGAGGACATGACTGGAGAAGGTAAGCACTGCCTGGCACCCAGCACATGGGACAACGGCCTATGGTATTACAGGGGGGTGCAAGGTCAGTGGAGACAACCATTGGCCCATATGTGGGTCCTGGGGATACTAGCAGGGCTCTGCTGGTGCCTGTAGTCTACTATTAATTCACTAGAACAAATAACACTTAGGCTGCCGGTTCGGGAAACCGGCACTGGCAGCGCCTTGGAGAAGATCATCGGCAGAGACCAGCACAGGCCTATACAGCATTGCGGGAGGGTACAACGATTCAAACTGATTGTAGGAGGAGACAACTGCTGCAGAGCCCTGGGAAGTATGAAACAATCACTGCAGAGTGTTCCTAGTAGGTCATCATTGAAAGGGATGGGGTGGTAGAGGATCTTGATGGGAGAGCGCGTGAGCCTATGTTTAGCAGTTCTCAAATTCATTGAGGACTTATTGTCACGCCATGAAGCAATTGAACGACCAAGTGAGTTGGGTGGCAAACTGTCCTTGGAATCTTAGTAATCATGGCAGAGCAATCTACGACCGATAAATGCTCTAAATGTGCAAACATAGGGGTTGGTATTATCCTAGCACATAGACGTTGTCATTGGCTATGGCTAAGGACAGTACATTTATCTACTGGGGGTGCATTGGATTGTTTCTTTTGCGATTTCTCTGTTGTTTTGAAGATCGATGTGGAGTTGCAGTTTCTTTATTATGTAAATGGTTAACTTGCTAATTTGTTTTAAAGTAAAACCAATAAACATGTAAAAAAAAAAATTAAAAAAATTGTATTACTTTTTTTTGTAAAGGGATAACCACTGAGACACCCTCACAAGAAGTGAGAACCGCTGCAGAGTTTTGCCACCGAGTGCAGAGAAGGAGATCAACGCTGCAGTGACCCACGTTGTGGAACACCCCAGGCGGGGCCAACCATTGCACTAGCCTGTAGGTCATGATTGGCAGAGTGAAGCACTGCCCAGCACTGGCTTTTGAAACAGTACTAGAGAGGATAGCCACCACAGTGCATTACTCAATCTTGGGGTAAAAACTTCAAGTAGCATCCTATTTGACAGGCACATCCTATTTGACAGGCATTAAAAGTCGCTTGCCCCCTTAATTCTCCACTTACTCAGAGCAGACCATTTCTTACTCGCTAAGAGCCAATTTTCACTTTACAACGGCTAGTGGCGAGTGCAACATTTGAAGCCTGAATTCGATACATCAAACGAGGAGACAAACACCACAGGGACCCACTAGAGGAGACAACTACTGCATGGTATTAGCCAGTAGAAAATCACTAGTATTGTTTAACACGGCAGAACCTCAGTGTTGTACAATAAATCAGTGGAGGGAAACCAATGGAGATTGCTGGCCTGCACTGCATCGCTAAAAGGATACACACACAGAAGAACCTAGGCCTGAAGCCCCAATACTGTTTTGGAGGAGGGAAGAGATAAACCACTGCAGTCATGGACTGTAGGGCATCCCTTACAAAAAGAGCTACGGCAAAGTGAAAGTCTTTAAGACCCCACTAGACGATGTAAGCACTAAAGAGCCCTTGTCTCCTGAACATCGAACCTAAAAAAACTGGAAGAATCCCCAGAAGACCGGGCTTGGAGGATCAAAACACCACTACAGAGACCTAGCCTGCCTGAGAAAGTACATCAGTGGAGCAGACAGCCACTACCTAGGATGTCAGTGGAGCAGAGGACCAGTGAAGAGCCCTACTCTGCTGGAGGCAACAAGCAATGAAGAGCCCTGGCGTGAAGTTAATCATTGGAGGAGATGATAAATGTAGGTCTGTAGATTGTAGAGGACAGACAGCTCACTTGAAGATACATCCACCCACTGCAGGGTGCTATACTGGGAGACAACACTAGAGGAGACAAGCAGTGCCAAGAACTGGTCTACCGGGCAATAAATCCCAGGAGAAGACAAAAAATGCAGAGCACAACCTGTAGAGTTGACAAGGGGGCAGTCCCGGTACAGCATAGACATGCAGGAGATAATGGAACTTGCAGAGATGTGCCCTTTAAAAGACAGCATATCACTGTAGGAAACAATTACTGCTGAACCATGGCCAGCAGGTAAATACTTCACTGAAGGAAACTAGCAGTGCAGAGCCATGGCCTTCAGAACAATACATTGCTAGTAGAGACCGCAGACAGTACTAGAGGAGGCAACCATTCTAGACCCCAGGTCTGCAGGAAACCACCACCCATCGCTTCTCTGAAATTATCCCCAGAGGAAAGAAGCAGCACAGCGCCTTGAACCATGAAACCTCACTACTTAAAATCCAAGATACAGCTATTTGTGCCTAGCAGAATGTTAAGATCCACCAACCAAGGCAAGATCACAGTGGCCGCACACAAGCTTAAATGCGTTATGGGTAGATCCTTCCCCATACTAGCTGCTGGCCTATGGAATAAACTTCCCATATACATAAAATTGGAAGCCAACTACATGCAATTTCGCAAACTGGTGAAAACCCACGTTTTCAGATAATCGTTCTCTACAGGGCCCCAGCTAGACCCCGTTCAACCTCGCCCACTGTCCTGTGCCATCTTCGTCTTTTTGTTTGCCCTTCGTGTTCCTGTCACTGCGCCCCGAGCCTTGCGAGCTACCGGCGCATTATAAATAAAATAAATAAAAATACAAGAGACCTCCACTGCAGTGTCTTGTCCTACAGGACATACCATGAGCGCAAACATCATTGCCAAACAGTCGTATGGGAGAAAAGGTCACTGAAGGGGACAAAGTGTCACTAGAGTTCTTCTGCCGTGTTCCCCATCAGAGGCATAGACAGGGTAGGGCCCGAGTGGGCAAGGCCCACCCAAAATCTGTAAATGTCCACTCAGCAGCACTGTGTGGGCCTTTGCAGATGTTAATGTCACTGCGGTGGGCCCAACTACATTAGCTTCTGTTCTTCCCTCCATATCTCTGTATGCTCTTGCCACCAAAGGTTACTCTATCAAGGGGAGGGATGGGGCCAGCTTCATTGCTGGAGTGAGGTATTGGAGAGGGTGGAGGACAGTTTTAAAAAAGCAGGTGACAAGTAGGGCCACGTGTGATCAACAATACCCCTACAAGTGCCTGTATACAAGCTATTCATCGTGCCTTTGCATCTTGCATTGTGGCTCAGGTACCCCGGCCCATATATTTGCATCCTCCGTTCCCTAGTGACCTGAGAAAAAAGCAGGTCACCAATAGAAGCATAGGGGCCAGTGTTGAGAAGTTATTTGTGCATAGGGACCAGTGTTGAGAAGTTATTTGTGCTGGGAACAAAGAGAACACTTCCTTGCAGTGATGCAAAGTGATTACAGGCCCCAGCACAGAAGGTAACGCGTGCCAGTATCTCACCAAGAACGGGATGTGTGTCTAGCAGGTTTATACATAGATCACTAGAGTAGTAGGTCAGTAGGTGCATCAACTACTGAGTGGTCTTGCCAGGGGTCAGACATGGAACCTGCAAGTTACTCAGACTCAGAACAAATATGGTCATCCTCTGAGACGAGGAGGCAGAATTCTGTTTTGCGGTTGCCTGCCTTCAAGTATGATGAGCTCCCTTTGGTCAGTAACATCCATCTTCCACCCCAATTTTGAAAATATTTAGTTTAAATGATAAAAAAAAAAAAAACAATAAAAAAAAAAAAAGTTGCTAATCACTTGGCGGAATGAGCCATCTAAAAGCTCAGCAGTTACATCTAGAGCAGTTACATCTTTGGCTTGCTCATGGGGGGTGCATTGATCTGTGGAGGGGAGGCATGTGTCCTCTGCCACTGTAGGTTTGTTGCGGCTACCTGTTTAAACACTGGCTGCTCCCATGGGTGAGATATTTGCCAGGCTCATGCAGTGGCACACCCTTTACGCACTGGGGCAAGAGGCGCACTGTCATGGCAGAGTGGAGACTTCTTCCTGCAAATTCCCCAATTTGGGAGCGCTTCAGTCCCCCTGAAGCCGGAGTGCACTTGCAGATGCTGCGTGGAGCAGTGCCACTACTTCCCTGGGCTGTCTGTCGGGCTTGGTTCCCTTCTTATTGGCAGCCCAGACTTCCAACTGGTCGTCGGGACGTGGTTTCACCTCCAACGTTCGCGGCTGCCTTGAGGTTCTCCTGCAGAGGGCCAGAGACTCTTCTGTGCGTCCACACCTCATCCCAACATCCAGTCTCCCCAAGTTTGCCCACCTCCCTATCCCCTATACTTCGATTTTCCCCATCATACTCTCGCTGACCTTATCCAATCCCCATGTCCCTAGAGCACACATAAAAACCCCTTGGCCGAAGGAGCCGCAGACTGCAAGCCCTGGCTTTTGGTACATCCAGGGAAAAGAATGCAAAAAACATACATACATACATACATGAGCTAGACATCATCACTAAAGGGAGCAAGTGCTGCAGGGCCAGGACCCACCCAACTCAAATGAAGACAACTACTTCCATGCCATGAACTGTAGGTTATCCATAGAAGAGGCAGCCAATGCAGAGCATCAATAATGGAAACAACCACTGCAGAGCCATGGCCTGCATAACATTAATGGAGTAATAAACACCTGTGCGCCATGGCCATGCATATCAATGCTTGTTGAATCAACCCGCTCAGATTCACCACCTGAAAAAAACACTAGAGACACACACTGCAGAGCCATGGCCTAGAAAACACAAATGAAGGAGGCAATTCCCTCAGAAACCAGAACATGTAAAACATTAGTGCAGAACATGTAAAACATTAGTGCAGAACACAGTGGCGGGGAACAAAGGCCTGCAGAAAAGCCATGAAGGAGCCACCACTGCAGATCCATGATCTGTAGGATCATTGGAAACAGACACCAATTGCAGCGCCACGGCATGTTGAAAATAAATGATGGAGTCCATATGTAGAACATCATTGGAAGAGCACCACTGCAGAGCCATGGCCTAGAACATCAAGGGAGGAGAAAAGCACCGTAAAGCCGTGGGTGTACTTTAATGCAACACTAGATAAACCAAACAGCTCAGATCCAGGGCCTGTGCAGCCTCACTATTTATTTATTTTATTTGTTGATAGCGCTCAGTTAACAGTACAGTTTACTGGCAATACATTTCAGGTGTAAGTCAGTAGTAGTTTAGGCATATCTGTTAAACAGTGCAGTTTTGCCTTTTTTGTTAAAGATCAGTTAGGGGGGGGGGGATTTCTTCTTGGATACAGAACGAAAGCGTATTCCAGAGAGTGGGAGTGATAACAGCAGAGCTCATTCCTCCAGCTCTTTTTCTGTTGAATCTAGGGGCAATTAATGAGGAGGAGGAGGAGGAGGAGGAGGAAGACCGCAGACTGCGTAGATTGGTCTTTTTTGAGATGCGATGGGTGAGATATGGTGGAAGTGTTGTGGAGGCAGCGATGAGTGATGGATAGGATTTTGAACTCAATACGAGCCTGAATTGGTAGCCAACGTGCTTTGCGTCTCACTAGGGAGGTGTGACCAGATAGTTTCATGCCCCACACTGCTCTGATAGCATTGTTTTGGATCAGCTGTATTTTATTGAGGTTTGTTGAGGAGGTTCCTGCAAAGATTGCATTGCAGTAATCTAATTTGCTGCGGGTAATAACCCTGGCCAGCGTGAGGCAGTTGCTGGGGGTAAGAAAGTTTCTGGATAGGTTGATGAGTTTGGTAGAATAGGCAGCGGACGAGGCTGCAGAGGAGACAAGCACCACACAGCAAGGCTCTGTAGAGCATCATTGAAAAAGACAACCACTGTAGAGTTACAGCTTCTAGATCATCAACAGAAGACATCCACAGCAGAGCCAACGCTTTTTGGACATCACAGGAGGAGACGAGCATCACAGAGGCAAAGGATGAAGAACATCATTAGAAGAGACACCACTGACAAGCCATGGGATGTGCGTTTTAATCCATCAGTAGATGCATTAAAACACACCAAGCACTGCCAAGCCCTCGCTTTCAGGACATCATTGGCAGAGACTGCCAGTGTGTTGCCCTGGTCTGTACAACATCCCTAAATGAGGCAACCCCTTCACAACCCACACGGGTACATCACTATGTACTAAAAGGTCCCAAGCCATCCACCGCTCCCCTGGCAACAGGGCTGTATTCAGCCGCTCAGCGTGCGGTAAATGCCCACAAATTCAAAGTTACACCCATTTTGCTCTTATTCCATTGGCTCCCAACAAGGTTAGACCATTGTTCAAATTAGGCTGACAGGCTTTCCACTGTATTTGGGTCATCGTGCCAAATTGGCTAGTAAATTGAAAATGGCAACAGTCGTCAGATTGGACCCCATCGTTCAGAAAAAAGGGGAACTTTATGCAATATCTCACCAAGCCAACAGCACACTGGAATTAGCCAGCAAGGACGTTGTTTGCTCTACACCTACCAAAAGTTGCAGGGAAAGGTTAACCTTCTTTTGAATCCGTTTCCTTCACTTTATTATCGCTGTGCTTTTCGTATTTTTTGTTGCTGTTAAATAGTACACATTGATATGATGTTCAATGTTAAAAGGAGAACCATGTCTAAAATGCAAATACCCTGGTTATGTTCATGTGCATTTGCATAGCGCCTTTCACCACTGGTATGGTCTCAAAGCACTGTAGGCTGAACGCCCTTGGGGACCGGAGTCCTGGTCAGTGGAGATAGTCGGAGCAGTAAATAGGGGGTGTGTGCACACTATGTTGTGTGCGGCTAGACCCGATTTTTGGTGGTGGATAGGTGCATTCTGAGGCTGGAACTAGGGCGCAGCCGGGTATGCGAGACAGGTAGCGTGTGTGCAGCTAGGCCGAATTGCCGTGGGTGTAGCCGCATTCTAATGCTAGTGTGTGAGATTATGTGTGCAGCTGTCGTAAAGAAATACGATTGTAAAATAAAAATTAAGTGAACGGAGAACCCTTGCCTGGAGAAGAAACCCACTCCAGAACCACGACCAGAAGGCATCAATGGGAGCGACAATGGTCGAGTCGTCTGTAGTACAATACATTATTGAGGGAGACAAATATTGTAGCGCACGAGTCTCATGCATAAGGACCCGCTGCTCACACACTGATCTTCAGCCATAAAACACGCCGTATGTCCCCGGAGGATAGCTCAGCGGCAGCGTGCTCGACTTGGAAACAAGACGACACGGAGCAATACAGGTTCGATCCCTGGGTCCGCGCAAACCTCTGGGTATTAAGCGCGTTATAAATAACCTATCATAACATAAGTCAACCAATGGCCAAATGTCGAACGTAAACTGTCACGCACATGGGCTGGTGTGTCGTGTCTGTCAAAGAGTTCACCCGCACGTCTCACACCTAGGCGCATGTGTTTCATAAATATGGTAACATTAGTAGATCCAAACACTTCACACACAGGGAGATTCGCGCCACACTCAAGACACCCCCCTCTCCCACACTGAATGTATGCAGCCCCACATCGTGCATACATCCATTTTGCAAAAAGCTCACTAACTCATGTCAGACCGAAAGAGAGCGCACAATTTCACACACCAGCACTGCGCCCCTCTTCACATACACAAACATTACACATGCCCGCCCTATCACCCAAATGCCCAATGCTTATACTCACATTTCACAAAACAAGAGCCCACATATGCAGACACTCATACCCTATGCACACCTACATGTCCGACATGCAAACCCACCTGCTCCACACCAAGGTATACATTCTCTGCACAACATGCCAGATGCTCAGACCCGCTTAGACATGCAACTGACATGTTGCAAACGCGGAGACATGTAGACGCAACACGTAGACTTAGGTGCGACAGAATTACAACAAAAAACGTTGGTTGCCTCTAATCTTGGTTCAATAATTAATAGCCCTTTCGTGGCGGGATGGTTCCTTGATTTGTTGAAAGCAGCAGCGGGTCCCCCTCTTCTTAAAAAGCCATTCTATGACCGAAAAAATTGGGCCACTTTTCGCCCTATGTCAGTGCTCCCTCGCCCGAGTAAAGTCCTGGATGCAGCAGCCGCGTGGCAGTTACAATGCCATGGTGATCAACAGAGGTTGCTGGGTGACCATGCACAGGCAGGCTTGCGCCCTAGCTGCCCTACAAAGATGGTCGTTGTGGCTGTAACGGATGACTTTAGGCAGTTGGTGGACAGTGGATGTACTCAATGTTTTAAAACCTCTGTGACCTTTGACACTGTTGACTATGCTATTTGTTTGTTGCGCCTCTTTGACTTAAGTATCAGAGATAAAACGCTGGCCTGCTTTTCAGCAGCGGTGATATCTCCAGTGGTCGAAGTGTGCGAAAAAGAAGCAGTGGAACTATGTTCCCTACTGGCCCGCACCCTCTCCCCCCTCCCCACAAACCACATCACCACACATCTTCCCCTGCACAATACAAACACATGCACCTACTGTTTAAGGGAACGTTCAGTGCAGTGCACTGAAAGTGCAACTTTCAACTTCTTTCTACACTTTTATTTTAAAACGAAACCATTCCGGGACGGTTTCTTTTTCAAATAAAAGTATAGGAGCTCTGAAAGGCAATTCACAAAAGTAGAGGAGCACCGCTCCCGCCCACTTCGACCACTGGATATCTCCCTTTGAATCTGCGATTACGCACATTTCTTGTGGATCGCCACGGGGCTCCGCTGGTAGTCCGCTCCAGTTTAACTTCTGTAGGAGACTGCTGGTCGACTAAAATCAAAACTTTCAGAGCCAAGTTGTATAGCAATGCTGATGACGCCCAACTGATTCTCCATTTAGATTATGCAAATTGCCCACGGATTGAAGGCCTTCAGGAAGACTCTATAGAACAAGTCAGTTTATGGATGCACAGGAATCGTCTCAAGCTTAATATTAAAAAACCTTATTCCAGCGTGTTTTTCGTTCAGACATGAGAAAACATGCTAATAATCTACTAGAAAAATTTCTAGTGCTGGCTTGGCAAGCTCTGGCCCACTGCTCTTTCGAGTATGGTTGGACCCCAAGATGTCTCTGGAGTTGCAGACCTCTATGGTTTCCAGATCCTGCTTTTTCGTTTGGGCGATTATGTGGAGCAAGCGCCAATTAGAAGCTGAAAGAGAGTACACATAGGGAGAAATGGCAATGAGGAGGGACACACAGTTTGTAGGTGGTGTTTGCTCATTTGACAACCCATTGACTGCCCATGGCCATGCTAATCCCTATGGCCATTCCCACCGAGTTCTTGCCAGTCCCCGCCCACAACATTTTCTCATGGGAACTCTGAGTTCACTTTAGTCAAGCCTTAACATCAAACTGTGCAAAGTGCCTGCCAGTGTTCTTTCAAAGCAGTCTTCTGAGAGTTAATGACTTAATTGGAGCTGTAAACCCACTACAAGTATAACAAAACTGTCTTAACCAGGCCTGCCTTCAACCACTCGATTGATGAGCACTATGTGTGTCCTTTAAAAAAAACAGCATTGGCAAAGCAAACAGTTTTGGCTTGAGTGTAAGTATTAAGTATTTGCCAGGCACTGCCATTAGATGACCAGGTACTCGCCCCTTGTTACCCCTGCTTCCATCAAGGGTAAATTAACACCACCATGGCAGTGCCTGGCAAGCACCTTTCCCATCCCTTCACTAAAGTACAACCTGTTGGCATGGACGATGCTAGTTTCATTTACGTTCTTTGAAGAGACGTTTTCATTATTTTACCTTCCAGCACAACATTCAGTTGGTAAATGCGTTTGTCACTCGTCGTCTGGACTCCTGCAACACAGTTTTTCTGGCACTACCTCAACTATTGCTCCACAAATTGCAAGTTGTCAGCACATAGCTGCAAGGCTTGTGTGTTATTTAGGACGGAGATTGCACGTTTCCCCAGCTTTGCTCAACTGGGAGCCTGTGTAGCGACGGCAATGTGTCAAGCGTAAGGGTGAGGCTCTGTGCCTGGTGCTTACTTGCGCTTTCTAAGTCTTCACACCATAGAGCTACATACACACACACACATCTTCTCAGCGTCACATGCAGACCAACACGTCGAACCTAGAAGCGGACTAATATGCGAAAAGCACATGGTTATATTGTACATGAAATCAAGTCTTGATAGGCACAGTGCATATGCCACTTTTGCAAACCTATATGCCAAACATGCAGACCCAAGTACAACACACACGAATCGCCCCATTCGACATACTTTCAGGTATACGTGCCACTGGGTTGCAGGCAACGCCCCTTCCATGTACACGCTCATAAAACATCTAGGCAGACACTCAAGCCTATTCGTCTCAGGCATGCACTTGCGCCACAGATAACCAAATCTGGGAGAAGAGGGCACTTACCTTTGCCAGCCCACAAAAGCTGCTCGGCAGAGGAACAATCCAAAGTCCTGGCAATGAGAAAGGACGCAGCTAAGGAGGGGAGGCGGGGGTAAAGGAAGGCACTTCCTTACTGACCCGTGACAGGAGGGCGGCAGAATACCAGCTGCCTGAAAAGCACCCCAAATGAGTGGAGGAGCGGAACTACCCAATTTAAGTCCAGGTTTCGAAGAGACCTCTTATACAAGCTGAATAATCCCATGGTCTGGGAGAGCCGCGGTGTGAATGTCGCAAAGATGGGAGCGATCTACTGTGAAAAGCAGACACCAGGAATCATACACGAAACCACACATCCTGGCAGAGGTCTTTAGGGAGCGGGTGAATGCAGCCAGTGCTGGTTTCACCTGCTCACACACCAGGCCAGTGAGTAAACCCTGGGAGAGCCTTTCCAAAAGAAATGGTTGGTTTTGGGTTATCATATGCCTGGACATTTAAGATTAGGATTAAGGAACTCCCTCATTGGCCGAACCTTGGAATATTGCCTGCTGTAGTTTAGAGTAGCCTGAAGGCTCGTTAAGACTATCGGCTGCATCCCCCGAACATTGCTTTGTAGAATAAGGTGTCTCAAGGAGGAGCAAGGAAGTAGACTAATATGTTAACCTTGCATTTAGATCATTGCCACTACATGATCTAGGACACCATGGCAAGGCCCATTATTATGTTGCACCATTCAATAAAAACCTCATTATTCGCAGTTTATCCCCTAGACCATGTAAGCATTTGATTAAACCCTTTCCTCAGAATCCAGCAATAAAGTTAGTTGTTCAACAATATCAGGTCATTGCTCGGCTTCACCACATGGACATAGACCGGGATGCCCAACAAGAGCAAACACGTGTGCCCCAAGTGGAGACCTGCGCAATGTTCCAGCCACTTAATAGATACACAAGGTGCAGACCTAAAGGCGCACTCGCACGCTAACCTACACGGATGCACAAGGACCACTGAAACAGATCCAAGTTTAAAACAGATGGAAAACAATGCACCCTACCAAGACACGGGTCCCTTACGTGTATTGACCCACGAGCAACACTCACGCAGACCAAGGGCTCCGCATACAGAACCCCCACATGCCCAAGAAAACGACCCACTTGTCACACACAGACCACCAAGCCACAGAAGGGAAGGGCCATACACGCAGGTCCAACCATCAAAGATCCGCCAATGGGAGCGTTCCAGACGGGACGGTTAGGCCATGTCCACTATGTGTGGAAATTAAAGCACTAAGACATGTTTAAGCCGTTCAGGCCTCGTAGGCGAGGTGCAGCATGACTCCCCCAAGTACAGCAAGCAGAGGACTCGCATTTGGGCAGACAGCCTCCCACTTAAGACGCAGACATTATTAAGCGCGTCATAAAGAAGAAGATCTGAGGCGCACATTGGTAGATATGCGCGTCATGCTTGCAGACCCACCTGGCACACATTCAATATACCCATCATGTCACATACACACAAATCCACCAGCCACAGAATCCTGTGCTGCAAAGAGAAAGACCAGTGTTCCATACACAGCCAGAACCATGCGTCATACTTCCGGACCCAGGGACAACATACACACGTTTACCCATATCTGGCACACATTTGCAAAACCAGAACTCTCGCTACATGCCCCATAAAGTTAGACAATCCTCCGACAAATTGCAAGGCTATGCTACATCTCTCAGACCCATGTCCCAAACTACTGTAGATTAAAACCCACAGAAACGTACTTTACATACTTCCAAAACAATGGGCCACACATTTCCAGACCTACGTGGCACACACTCACTCCAACATCTGAAAACGCAGGTCACTCGTACAAAAAAACCCATGTCCTCCCCACACACAAAAGAACCCCATGCTCCCCACACACATACAGGAATCACAGGCGCCCCACAAAAGAGAACCCAATGCACCACACACAAGAACCCCCATGCACCACACACAAGAGCCCCCCTGCACCACACATACACACGAGACCCCCGTGCATGCCCATGCACCACACACAGTACGTGCACCACACACAAAGCCTGTGCACCACACACACACAGCTCATGCACCACACAAACTATACAAGAACCCCATACAAGAGAACCATATGCACAAACATAAGAACCCCAAGCACCCCCCACACACACACACGTACCCCATGCACCACATGCACACACAAGAACCCCATGCACGACATACACCAGAATCCAATGCACCCCACACAAAAGGCCCCATGCACCAAACACATATACAAGAATCCCAACCCCCATACAAGAGAACCACATATCCTACACACAAGTGAACCCTATGCACCACACACAAACTTCATGCACCACACGCACATGAACCTCATGCACCCCACACGAGAACATCATGCAGGGCACTCACAAAACCAGACACCACGAGAAACCCCATGAACCCCACACACTCACACGAATGCCATGCACCAGACACAAAGAACCATGTGCAACACACACCGGCCCAATGCCACCCCCCCCACACACACAAACCCCATGCCTCCCACACAAACACACACAAGGGCTCCATGCCCACACACAAACTCCATGCCTCCCCCACACATGAACCCCATGCCCGCCCCCCCCCCACCCACACACACACACACACACACACACACACACACACACGAACCCACCAGAACTTTAAAAGGCAGATTCAATTCCTGTCTGGGCACAAGCACAATCACATCTAACATGCTCCGAAGATCACCGTGCCTCAGCCATTGTCCAGCATCAGGTAACCATTACTTGGCTTGCATTTGCAGAGCCTCTGCCCCATTCAAGTATGGCCACCAGAGCCTCCACAGACCTTCATAGAAGAAATCCCGCCTCCTCAATAGGCAGATTGGCCGGGAACATGCTTCTGTTACCAGTGTACAGTGGAGCAGACAGGCAAAGCCGGCCCCCTTTAGGAGCAGATTCCCAGGGGCGGCTCCCCCTCTCACCCATTATGGAGGAGCCAGCCCAGTAAAATGCGAGCACTGACTCAGCTTTTTTTTTTTTTTTTAAACGGGGGAGTGCTCTTAACTTTGTTTCCCTTTCACAGTTAAGATTTCCCCAGCAATGCAAGTTCAATGAGCCATGCCAGGCTGGGGCATTTGCTTCCCCAGCCTTGCATGGCTCGTTTGAAATGCTGGCTGGGGAACTGCATGTCTGTATGTGCAAGGGGGCACGCCCACACCTCCTTGCACACACAGACATAGCAGCCTGGAGTGGGGCATCTCCAGGCCCCTTGCACGCATATGCAGGAACCAGGAAACTTCCTGATTTCTGTTCGTTCTTGTAGGGAGCTGGAGCACTGGAACCTCCGGACCAGCGGCAGAAGGCAAGTTTGTTTATGATCATTTTTTTATCATTTAAATGATGTGAGTGGATGTGTGCATGCTTGCGTTAGGTTATGATGGATACTGATGTGAATTAGAGAGTGCTTTTTGTGTGTATGTTGTGTAAATGTGTGCGTTTGTATGGGCATCAGGTAATATCCCCACCAATAATATCGCCATATATATTGTCGTCGGGAACGGCCATAGGCAATATTATTAGTGGGGATAATTTTTGGGGTGAATGGGAGCAGCAGTGCCCCCCGCTACCTTAAAAATAATATGGGGGTAGCGCGGGTGTCCCGCCGCAGGTTTAATCGGCGCAATTCTTGTATGGTGATATTTTTGCGGGATATTAACACATGAAACCTAGTTATAGTTACAAGAAGTTACGAATTACGTGGTTGCAGGACGAATATAAAAGCTAGATCAATATCAGTTACTATGAAATACAAGACATAGTGGTACCAGCCTGCATGAAAGAAGGCTAAAGTACGGTGGACGTGTGTGCACACAGTAGGCAGGGAAATAAGGGACCATTAGTACAGTGGGTCGCAGGGCACCTGCTGGAAAAGCCTCACCCAATAGGACTGGGGCTGCATCAGCAGCGGGAGGCGCTGGATTACAGTTACAAGAGTCTGCGAGTTACATGGTAGCAGGGTAAATATAAGAGGTATATCAAAATCGGGTACTAAGTAGTACAAGACATTATAATATCAGTTTGCAGGAAAGAAGGCTCAGGTGTGCCCTGCCTCCTAGGTCCAGGGTAAAGTACGGTGGATGTGTGTGCACACAGCAGACAAGGGAACATTAGTACAGTGGGTCACTAGGTGCCTGCTGGGAAAACCACACGGATTGGGGTCTACATCAACAGTGCAAAGGAGTCAAAATGCTAAGGTGATGAGAGCGCTCTAATGCATATTAAGAGCGGATAGCTAAAGTCAGGGTAAGTGTACCCTGGGAAAAGAGTAGAGAAGTTGGGCTCTTGCTGAAATGCCAATGGGAATGTTCAGGTAGCAAGTTGGGTATATTAGGGTAAATCTTGCGATTGAAAGCAGGACTTTTCACGTACCTTGAAGCACCTTCAAGACAAGAATGGAACCTGCAGTGGCTGCTGCCAGTCTTGCTTCATAATAACACTTATCATGCTTGTTTTTTATTTTATTTTTTTATCAACCATGCACACTAAAAAAATGCCATGCCTGCTCCATGGTGTGCCAGCGTCTTGCAGTCAGACATAATCACAATAATGATGAATGTGATAATGTGTGATTGCGAGACGCTGGGGCAAGGCATGCTTTTTTACTGGCCATCTATCATAGATGCCCAGTAAAAAATGACATGCCTGTCCCCTGGGTTCCATGCTCCTCACATATGCACACAATCAATGTGGTTATGTGTGCATGCAAGGCTCTGGGCGGGCAGGTATGGTATTTTTTACTAGATCTCTATCATTGATGTCGAGTAAAAAAAACACATCCCTGGGCCCCACAGCATCTCAGACAGAGAGCTGATTTTGGCCGGTGGGGAGGGGCATTTTTAAAATGCCTTTGTTGTACAAACCTCCTACCCCGACTCGCCAAAATCATCTCAGACCAGCACAAACACACACAACATAACATACACACAGCAAGCACTTGCTGTCTCATTCAGTCACGAGCACCCATCATGCACTCACTCATAACACAAATATACATGCATCCATATGCATATTTAAATAATAAACATACATACACATTTACGCAACAAGCACATACAACCTACACACAGCAAGCACTCTTTCATTCACACAAACATCCATCATCTACTCAATCAAAACACAAGCATACACACATTTATACACCCATTTAAATGTGCACACATTTAGACAACACACGCACTGCAAGCACCTTCATTCACACAAGCACCCATCATGCACTCTCATAACACAAGAATTCATTTTATTTTATTTATTTTAAATGTATAAAGCGCCCAGCGGGCCGGAGGCATTGTGGCGCTGTTCCAGAAGGTTACTTAATACAGTTAGGTCAGGTAATTAATAGGCAGTGAAACAGTATTACATGTTCAGTGGCAATGTTGAGAGGGTGTTCCGAGGTTACAGTGGAACAGTGTGGAGACAGTACACTTGTAGAAAAAATTAGTTAAATAACTTTGCTTTTAGCAGCTTTCTGAACAGTGAGAGATTGTTCGCTTCTTAGTCTGAGAGGAAGCGCGTTCCAGGCTATTGGGGCTAGTACGTCAAAGCTGGTGCCACCAGCTTTAGCTCTGTTGAACGCTGGGACAGAGAGAAAGTGAGAGTATTGGTCATGTTTAGGTCTGTGGGCTGGAGCCTGGTGTATTCTGTCTACTAGGTAGACTGGGACGGTCTGAGCGAGGCACTTGTGTGTGATGGTGAGGGCCTTGAATGTTATGCGTTCTTTGATTGGGAGCCAGTGAGCATCCTTTCTTGCCTGGGAGATGTGCTCTCTCTTAGGGATGCTGAGGGCAGCTCTGAGGGAGCCGTTTTCTGCAATCTTTAGTCTGTTAATGTTATTAGCAGAAGTGTCTACGAGATGGATGTTACAGTAGTCAAGTTTTGCACCAATTGTGGCTGTAGCGATGTTAAGGAGGTTGCTTGGTGATAGGTGGGGTTTTACTGCATTTATGATTTTTGTGGTAAGGGCAGCGGCGGATGAGATGGCACTGACTTGCCTGGCCATTGTTAGGGTGGAGTCAAAATATACCCCAAAGGTTTTCACTGAAGTAGAGGCTGTAATGGTAGTGTTCTCGATGCTGAATGATTTGTACTTGTCATCTAGTTTTTTTAGGGCTTCTTTGGGGCCTACCAGCAAAATGTCTGTTTTTTCCCCCGTTTAAACAGAGCCCAATGGCTGCCATCCAAGCCTGGATACGTGCATATGTCAGCTGGAGGGTGTTGAGGTCTTGCTCGTAGTGCCCCGTTAGGAGGAGAAGAATTTGTGCGTCATCGGTATAGTTTGTAAACGCTATGCCGAATTCTCTGAAAAGCGGGAGGGTGAACAGGTTGTAAAGGATGGGGGCGGTACAAGATCCTTGTGGTACTCTGCACTCAATAGGAGTCGTGCATCCATACACATACTTAAATAATAAATCAATGAGCAAACACACATTACACAACACATACACAGAGAACACTGTTTCATTTGTGCAAGCATCCATCATGCACTCACAAGACAAGCATACACACATCCATACACATATTTAAATACTAAACAAACGAACATACAAAGGTTCCATGTGTTAGTACCCCTGCAAAAATATTGCCATACAAGAATGCAGGATTTGTGTGCTGCCATAAAAGTAAAAATAAATAAACCCCATGCGCGCCACACATAAGAATCCCACACACAAGAATCCCACGTGCCACATACACACGCGAACCCTCTGCGCCACAACACCACGAAGCAGACACACATGCGCAAACCTCCACACTAGAACCCATGCACCCCACACACGCGAGAACCCCATGCACACACACACACACACACGAGAACCAATGTACCACACACATGAGAACCTGTTTGTTTATGAAAGCAGGTTTGTTTTATGCCCAATTGCACTGGAACGTTGGTTTAAAGTACGGGGTGTAGCTGCATGGCTAACGGTCTGTGGTAACCCCAAAACCGTAGAGTGTGTGCGTACCACCAGCACTACGCGCTAGGTCCCAAATTTATTATTGAGCTTCCATTCAGTACATAATTAGTTTTCAAATTTATTGATGACAAAATTCGTAATGTTCAAAATCAATGTATTCTTCCCAAGTCAAATCCTAGATGAACAGCCGGACCTAGCGCGTAGTGCTGGCGGTACGCACACACTCTACACACGAGAACGTCACACACCACATGCAACACCCCATGAACCACACACACGAACCCCCTGCACCACACACAAGAACCCTGTGCACGGCACACGCGAGAGCCCCTACACCACGCATACATACATGTGTGTGTGGTGCACAGGGTTTTCTTTCATGTGCGTGTGTGGAGCACCGTGTTCTCGTATGTGTGTGTGGTGCGCAGGATTTTCATGTGTGCGGTGCACTCCCCTCTCCAACTCCCATGTGACGCATGCGGCAAACCAGTCTCTCCCCACCTGACACGCACAACAAATTACTCCCCCACCCAGCTGCTCTCTATATACATACACACAAAACACGGCTGGCCATACACACAGAATACTCAACTAACACAGGCCAACCACCCACCCACCCCAACACACACAAATATATACAGGCCCTCATAAAGTCAGAAGATTGTCTTGCAAATACTACTGAATGCAGTTATTATTGTAATTGGCTAGATTATGAAAACGTTTTGGAGTTTATGGATGCAGACCTCGAGAGATACAGCATACAGTATTTTTGAAAATCTTTACATTTAAGAAAAATATCTATTTCCATCTTCCGTTCCATTGTTTGCAGGAAAGAAGCACTTGCGCTTTCTTTTACATAAGGGAAAATAAAGTTCAAAAACACATTTGGGGATGTTACTCGTTCATCTCCACCCCTTAGGTAAAGTAGGAGTTGTTATGATATATTTCAACTTATCATCAACACCCAGTAATTGGTGGGGAGTAAAAACAGGCCGCATTTGCAAACACGGACAGTCATTTTCATGTTGGTGCCTAACTCCTAATGAGAATAAGCCACTATCCACGTGCCACACACTTCCAGAACACACGACTAGACCTTTGCAGACCCAAATTATACACACATGCATACGCATTCATGCCATTCACGGAGACGGACTGCTCAGGGGCCAATATTCCGCACGCAACCACACACATGTATTATACACCCAACCAGACCAGGGTGCCCCACACAAGCAAATCCATCTCTCTTGCACACCCCGATTCGACACAAAATTGAACGTGACACAAACGCGATTAGACCTGGACATTTTTCACAAACAAGCACGTATATATACGACACACATCTCATGTGCTTACCAATGTCTTCCCACGTGTACCAAACATGGACACACACAGACCTTACAAAAAGGCCAAGAGTTCGTGGTGCACAGCCAAATATTCTAGGGAATTCCCCACAATCCCCATGTACAAACTCACCTGGCGATCCACTTAGCCTACACACGAGAACAGACCCACGTGCCCTCCTCGCAGCCACACATCACCTATGCTTCCAATACCAACATTTCAAATATGCACACCCATCTGTCACACATGCCGACTCACCATCTTGGACAAACCTGCCAGACACCCCATATACTCAAATCTGCAATAGCTTATTCGGAGGCCCACCTCTCCATTTGCAGTGACCTGGCATACATACAAACCCACACGTACCAAACCTGCTCAGACCCCTGTCCGTGCATAATTGAGGGTCCCACACAATGTATACCAACAAATAGGGGCCTACCACTTCCACCCAGGCTCGAGTTCCCATGTAGGGGTCAATCATACTCACTGACCCGCATGCCACACACGAGATACAAGGTCACACACAAAGGTGTTACACTGATAGGCTTAAATAACCCCTCCCCCACACACACGCCGATGTGCCGGATCCAAGTAAGAAACACGCTGCACAAACACACGAAGACACTGCCCTCTCACACAGAGCAATGAGTCCCAAATGTCAAACCCACATGCTTCAATAGGCCGAAATGACGCAGACACCAAACCAAACTCGTGTAAACCCTTACGCAAAATTAGCAAGCACACGCACAGCGCGACCAGTCTCTCACACAGACGTACTTTACACAGAGCAACACACTCAGACCCACTTATCGCATAGCAGCTCCAGTCACACACGTACAAGCCAAGGTCTCCAATGTACCCCTTAGCAGAGACTCTTACACTGACACACAGACATGGTCGCCTACCATCATCTCTTACAAGCAAACCTGCATCCGACACCCGCATCCATTTCCAAAGCAACGAACCATGACGGAGAGACCCACAGTCCCAAACACAGATCCAGGAGCCAAGCATGCAGACCAACTGTCAGATATACAGACCAACATTCCACAGGGGCACATCTCTCACAGATGCATATCTCACACACATACACACACGGAGTTCGGGCAGAGTTCAGTCTGCGGCAGTCCCTGGTGGAGTGTGGTGTGAGGAGCTGCAGTGACTGTCTTTTGCTGGATTCAATCTATCCCTTTAAGGAAAAGAAAAGCCCAACTGACTATAAAAGCCTATCTGGAGCGCGGAGCGCGCCCGGAGTTCGGGCAGAGTTCAGTCTGCGGCAGTCCGCGGCTGAACAGAGGCTGGCTGAGGTGGGTGGCTCGGTTGACTGCCGCGAGAAGGTAAGTGAAGCTAATTCACTAATCCTGCCTTACTTCCTTGGATGGCGGAAACCGGCCCCCTGATGCGTGCAATGGTTAGGCAAACGCTCCTCCCCAGAGCGAGGTCCGAACACATAGCCGCCGCTGTATTTGTTCCCGAGGCAGCTGCCGAGAGCAATATCCATAGTGATAAAGACGTGCCTAGCCTTGCTCCTGTGGACCCGGTGGAATTTGCCGGAAATATCAGCCAGAGCATTTCACCACCGCATGTGACTCCACTAGCCGGATACGACTGGGGAAATCAGTGTGGGCAGCGCAGAAAGAGTCAAACGACGTCCGTAGAGGCCTCGTGCATAGAAAATGTGTTAACGGTGCCCATTTCTTTCATTCAAGCTCCGTCACATGTTCCTTGCAGTAGCGCGCTTGTCCCACCCGTCTCACCTGTATTCGCTTGCCCTAAAGTGATCAACTCCCCTTTTAGAAGCCCTATAATGGACCATGATAATTGCAGACCACTGAGTACATCAGATTTAGGAACTTCGAGTCTGCAGCCCAGCCGGGTACATGACGAGTGCCCCAGGAAACGCGTCCTTGAGGTACCGAGCAGCCACAAGACAGGCTGCTCGATAGTTAACCTCGCCCGCGCAGAACCAACCGCGGCAAACGATGCCTCTCAGTTGGCGATTGAAATAAATACTGTGAGGTTTCAATCGCCCTTCGACGTTACTGACTCTGAATTGATGGAACTTGAAGTGCCGTTGGAACAAAATGAGTCTAAAGGGCTCAGATTTTTGTATCCAGCCGTTAAACCCGACGACTTACACACAATGGCAGAGCTATCCAGTGAGGCAAATGATGATGACAACCTGAGGGTATGCTATCAACCAAATGCTGCGGTATTACATCGGCCGCTCCCTGTGCAAGAATCTGAAGCAAATCTGATATGGAGTAGCACGTCTCCATCACGACGTGCGAACCAGAGTGCACCAAAGACGTGTCCATCAAATAGCGGACGCAGAGCTCCTGACCCTAGCAGCCCAAACTGCCAACAATCGAGGCCCAGCGAATCGGGTCAATTGCTGGACCTAGCTGGGCGTGAAGCAAGACTAGCTGAACGCCTGAGGGATGACTTTGAGCAAATGAAGCAACGTCTGTCGGCCAGTCTTGCAAGACCTAATTCCGACCTGCCCGACAAGTCGGCCTCCAACTCAGATGCGATAGACCTGAGTAGGACGAGTATGGAACAGGAACAAGACCATCAAAGATCAGGCCTCGAGTCGAGCAAAGTGGTGCCAAAGTCCATCGTTGAAGCAAATTTCCCTCGTAGTGGTCCTCCATCGACAGTGGCAGCTGGCAGGTCCCACTGGCCAGCGAAACCGTCTAAAGACAATTTGAGGCCGTTGTCGACTCACTCAAATAACCAATGCATCAGGCATCATTGTCTGACACGACAAGTAAGAAGTTTGTTTCTATGAGATTGGGCGCAATTTCAAATAAGACTATGGAAAACCAAAACCAACAGAATGATATGGAGACAACAAATGAGATGGCGGCAGCCTATAAGTCTAATCTATCGGCAGCAGCGGCCCTACAAATACACAACAATGTGTTAGCCGCAACATCGGTTGCCCTCATTCCCTTCACGAAATTATACGAAAATATACATGAAGCCATCCAATCGAATGGAGGTATGCTCCTGCACATCATGGAAATACTAGCCAAACAGGATCAAACTATTGCCCAGCTTCAAAACAAACTCGACACCGACAAACTTGCTTTGCAGTCAATGCAAATGCAACTACATGAAATCACGCTCAAGGATACGTCAGATGTTAAAGCGTTAGCGGCAGCAGCTACGGCATGTTTAAAGCAAACCACCTCCTTGCAACAGCAGTGCAGGCATGGCGGTAGCCCTAGTGGCCGTCCACTGGCGGTAAAGGAACCAGTGGTGGTGATTACAAGCGAGATGGCTAAGACAGGGCCCTCTGCCCCTGCACCTGTTACTCAGGCAAATGAGGCCGAGGTAGGCCGTTCCTTGCCAGTCGTTCCAGTCCTGCCTATAGCCGAGATTGTTGCTGACCCCGTTGGAGGGTTATCGGCGAATGTAGCAGAGAAACCATCGACATCTTCTAGTGTGATAGAGCGTCCTCCTTTTGATAATGAACCAAAAAGTCTTGATCCATCCACATGCTCCAACAAAAGAGTAACCTTTGGCATTTTTGACGGGCCTGCCCTATATTTAAACAAGGATAAAGGTATCCCGTCAAATGGACAAAAAACTCGCTCGATAACGAACCACCCGAAAAAACAAGACTGAAAAGCGAAAGCACTGTGCGGCTCGTCCTCAAACCAGCAATTCAAAGAAATTTATACGCAACCTGACGACTCCACCAAAGCTGAATTTTTTTTCGAGAAACACAAATGGAACCTCACCACAGACTGCCAAAGGCTCAAAAAGGACAGATAAGGTCGTGCCTGTAGCTACAGAAGCAAAGGCAAACCCCAACAAACGTCAAAGACTTGATTCCGACGATCTGGCAACTACAGCAGGATCTTTATCAATCGACCTATGTGATCTATCCACGTATTCATATGACGACGACACAGAGCGAGCCCAGAAAAGTGCCTTGAATAGCACCATGAGTAGTTCTGTTTCAAACGTGTATATTCCTGATGTGGACTCGTCGTTAACAAATCCATGGGTCATAAAGAAGAATTCAGCTCTAAATGAGTTGGCCCTGTTAAATAAGAAAAGCCAATTTTCCACCCTTAGTCACAGGACACCAAACATGAATGCCAAGCTCCTTCATAAATTCTTGAAGGATGAAAGGCCTAATTCGGTACATCAGGGCCGCTTAAATAAAACAAGGAGTTCAAATCCAAAACTAACAGCTGGTCAGCGAGCAAAAGAAAAATCAAAAGCTAGCACAGAATCCAAAGAGAATCGAATGGAAAAAAATGCAAAAATTGCTTTCATCAATATCCTCAATGACGACTCTGAGGTAAACTTGAATAGAAGAAATGTTATGCGCCTCTTACACTCGGTGCCTGCTCTAAGAACAGTGTCCACTGACGACATAGCGATCATCGAATACATGTCGGAAGACCATGAGGACCGAGTCTACTTACACATAATGTCCAGCGCTGTCCGAAAAGTCATCTTGGCAGCAAAAGACGATCTACTGCAGCTTGGCTTTGACGTCAGCGAACCAAAGCCTAAACCTGAATGGAGTGTCAGTACAAACGAGGGAAAGTCCAGCCGTAGGCATGAACATAGATCGCTCACATTTGAAAAGAAAAAATCCGAGTTAAGATATCACTCGAAAACAGCCTCTAATTTAAATCATTATGGAAGTCAAATTAGGAATAACGTGTCAAATCATTAGCTATCGGCCATTAAGGAACAAACAGTGTCCTCCCTGATTTCATGGAACACGAGAGGATTTCGACATCTGTTTAACGAATTTCCAATTGAATTAGAAAATAATCTGATAATCTGCCTACAAGAAACATGGCTGAGGACCCCCCCGGTGAAAGATGGCTACGTGACCCTGCTAAATCCAGCAGGGAAGAATGCATTTGGACGACCATTTTCAGGTCTAATAACCATGATCAAAATTGGTCACAATTGCGAGGTGAAAAAAAGCGATAATCCCAATTTATTCATCCAATGTACGTTAATCGAACATAAATGCAGTTCACGGCAACAGCAGAACATTCTAATAGTTAATGTATACTGGAACCCGGTGATGATCAAAACTAAAAACTTCATAACTGCAATAACTGCAATCCTAGACAAAAATCTTCAAGAAATAAGTAATCTTATGGTCATCATATGCGGCGATATGAATGTGTCATGGTTTGATTTGGATGGTGGCCGGTTGAATTGCAGGAGTACGCAATGCCCTCAAAATCAATCTAGGCGTTCTCAATGGGATAATATCATGGAGATTTATGGATGCGACATGTTAAATGGACAAGTGTCGGGCGACATACCACAAAATACGTGGCATAACTTGGGTCTTGCAAAAACACTAGACTATATCTGGGTGTCCAAACATTCATGGGACTTAATCAGAGATATGCACGTAACACCAACAAAAAACAGCGATCACGAGATAATGGTGATGAATATGAATATAACCTCTGGATGTATGAGGCAGCAATTAACATCTATCCTTGAAGTAAACAACGGGAAAAATAGGTTACGAATATCGTCCCGTCAGATTTCTATCATCACGAATGAATTGGAAGAAGCAAAGAACTCGTTGAGTAGTAACATAGATTATGTGTCACTTCTACCCTGCCGTCAAGATAGTGTGTTATGGAAGACAAACTCTGTAAAAACGCATACTCATGAATGGAGTACAAAGCTAAATAACGAAAAAAAGAAGGCAAATAGCGAAATTCGCCAGTTGAAATCACATGGCGGTCCGAACATGAGTAACTTGATACAAAAACGACGGCAAGCATACCGCAACTGGGTTAAAGCTTTCAAGTACCAGCGGGACCAAGAACGCGGCGAAGTAATGTTGAGCCTGTTGAAATCGCATAAATGTAGAGACACCTGGCAGATACTTAACAACTGTACAACTAATCAAGCCATTAGGATGGCAAATGCGGTGACCGAAGCCGCTTGGAAACAACACTTCAACCAAGTCTTCTTAGGAGACGCTAAAATTGAATCAAATCACCTCGTCTTACCAGCTGTCAAGTGGGACTGCTGTGAATCCGCTGATGACATAGCCACTGCAATTGCGAAGTTGAAAAATTTGCGTGCTGCAGGTCCGGATGGCATCACAAATGTGATGTTCAAAGAAAACAAACTGGCATGGTCTAAACTTATCGAGACACTATTCGCTAACATTGCAATGACGAGAACAATTCCTGCTAATTGGACAACAGCAATAATTGTCCCAATCTTTAAGAAGGGCGATCGGGCAAATCCAGCCAATTATCGCCCCATCGCCTTACTGGACACAATTGGCAAGGTGTTTGCAAACTTTCTTCAAAAAAAATTAACAAAGTGGTCAAATGAAACTGGAATCACAGACTGCAGACAAACAGGTTTCACGAAAGGTGTTGGAACCGAAACGAACCTAACATTGCTTAACATCCTAAAACTAAATGCTCTGGCAAGAAACACGAATTTATTCCTTGCATTCATAGACCTTCATCAGGCATTTGATTCTATTGACCGCAAATTACTGTGGGTGAAACTATACAACTGGAACTGTCCCCACGACATCTTGCTACCAATCATAGCACTACATACGGCAACAACAATTCAAATAAGGCTGAACGAAGCAGGTCAGTTATCCGAAAGAATGAAAACCAAAAGAGGAGTCAAGCAGGGTTGCCCGATTGCTGCTTGCTTATTCAAGCTTTTCATTGCCGACATTCCCGCCACCCTAGGCGATGTTCGATGCTTTCACCTAAAATAAATGGGACCCAAATAAATTGCATGACATATGCAGACGATCTTGTTTTGGTCGATACTACGCAGATCGGATTACAACGACTCCTTCAAAAGTTATAACAGTATATGTCGACCAATAACCTGAAAATAAACACTTCAAAAACAAAGATCATGAGAGTTGGGTCTTACAAAGGAGAGAAGAAACATCCATTTAGCTGGAGAGTGGGAACACATCCAATTGAAGAAGTCACAGAAATCAGATATCTGGGCATCATGGTTAATACCTCGTTATGGGAGAAGAGCTGGGTCCGTGATGTGGGGCTCCGGATAAAGATTCTGGCAGCACAAGGCCTGCGAATTCATAACCTTTATGGAAAATTTTCTTTGACGCCGATCCGTTTGTTTTACTTGCAAAAAGTCATTCCTTCAATTACTTATGGAGCTGAATCGGGATGGAATCTCGATTATAAAATCTGGGCGAAAATGGAGGGCTATTTTTGGAAACGAGTACTAAGGCTACCAAACTGCCTTTCAATTACTGTCATAAGACAAGAACTAGCCTTGGTTGATCTCTATACAACGGTGTTATGGAAATCATTGGCACTATTGCGAAAGACGCTAATAACAAATAATGAACCTGCATATGAAATCCTAGCAGTCAAAGATATGAAATTTGCCGGAGATGCATACACAAAATGGTCTAAGAAGGGACATGACATTATGATAGCCGCTAATATATCTGAAGAAATGCTGCTAAAGTGGCCACAAGTCGCTAAAAGAAAACTAAAAGAATGGTCATGGGCAGGTAACATAGCAAGACTGGAAAGTCAGTCATCTGCACCCAAACTTGGGCCGATTGCTAATAAAATGAACAAGATGCCAAGGTACCTGTTACAGTTTCCCTCGAGGCATCACCGTGATCGGTTTCTAAAAATGAGAATGAATGCGATAAGAACTAAGGAAATCTTACTAATAAGAAAAGATGCAGAGACCAGAGACAATCGGTGCAGATTCTGCCATGAGGACATCGAAACAGTAAAACATTTGTTAGTTGCCTGCCCCAAACTCCGATCTTTAAGATCTGTACATCTGATCAAATACGCCCCGAGAAATGAGAACATGGAGGACTGGTGGTATCGAATACTGAGTGGGAGTTCCATTCATCTAATATGCTCAGTGATAAACTTTATCGATGCCATTCAATTATAAAGATTATGTGAAGGGAGGGGCGGGCATCTTGAGGTTGTAATGGAGTTGCTTTGTACAAGACGATGTGTTAAACTTTTTGTTTTAATAATAAACTAAGTTAAAAATAAAAAAAAAAAAAAACATACACTCACCTCAGAAGCAAGCATCAACAAGCACCGACAAAGCCAGCAGTTTGGGCTTCTGTGGAGTATTATGATAGGCATTTGCCAGGCACTGCAATAATAGCACCAACCGGCCATAAGATGGCAACAGAAGGAAATGGTGTAATTACCTGGGCATATGATAGCAGTGCCTGGAAACGCCCATATAATATCTGTACACAAAACTGTTGGCTATGTCAGCGCTTGATTTTCATAGGACTTCGGGGCAGGAATCCTACAAAAATCAAGTGGATGAAGGCGCAGTTGGTTAGGGCATTATCAAATAACAGTAGAACTTTCACAGCTGCAATTCAGACATCTCTCAGCAGACTTCTTAGAAATACTGGCAGGCCAACATCTGATGTTACTGCTTGTTAGAGCTATCTGAAAGAGATACCAGGACGATATGATGTGGGCAGGGAGGGGCTGGTAGGTTGCAGAACAGCCCTATGGATTGGTATGGCCACAGGCAGTCAATGTGCATATGCCGTAGCCCTCCTAGCTGTACTCCAACATAATAGTTTGGGCTAATAGGTGGGGCTTAGGCACCACATAATAGCCCAAAATTAAAAACACACACAACCAGGTTAACTCCCAAGCATGCTTATGTCAGACATATAGATGCGTCTCAAGCATTCAGGCCCGTGTAACGCACAACAATAGACGGCCGCCTTTCTTTCTCAAGCGCGCATTAAAACATCTAACAGGTCCCCCCTCCAAGGCACAAACCACATTTCCCACATACAGGCATAGGCCTCTCACATACACATTACACCCACAAATATCACAGAGCACAATGACACAAACAGCTCCACATCTGACACTTTTGCAGGCTCATTGCACATACGGTAACCAGGCTTTAAAAATAACAAAACACTGAGAAGTTGGGCATGCATGGAACAGGGCAGCCAATGGTTTGCAATGTGGTTAATTTTTAAATACGGCCGTTTACTATCCTAACTATAACTATGGTGTTTTAATTACAAGTAGCACACTTAGAATGCACGTAGAGTATGTGGTGTGGTGTAGCCAATAGGCGTCCTGTCACGTGTACAACGTGAGACCAGGGTCACGTGACGTGGGTGGAGAGAATAAAGGGAAGCCAGAACTACGTCAGGCCGGTGTGAGCAGCCTTACAAAGTGGTCGGAGTGTTTATTGGGGCGCCCTATGTAATTGTGGCCCGTGTGGGCCTGCAGGTGCAATCCCCAACCCCCAGTGGCGTCGCTAGGGGGGGCTGGGGAGGCGGGGCTGTGATACCGTGTGCTCCCCTTGTGCCCCCTCTACCTAAGACGAGCAGTGACCATGTTCTCCCCCTACTTTTGTCTGTGCCCCCCTAGTTTTGTCTTTGGCCCCCTCTGTGCCCCTCCTAAATTTGATTCCTGGCGACACCACTGCCAACCCCCCCCACCAACACCGCAGGTCGGATGCACTCCAACAGAACACTGGCGACGAGGATAAGGAAACCACGTATGTGCACCCACGTGTCGGGAGGAACGCGAACGCTGTAGCGTTCTACCCGGGCATTCAACACGCCGATGAACGACAGTCGGAAAGCAAGCACGGATTGCCGCCTCACGAGGAATAAAAGCGGTAAGCTGCTTACTCACCGCCATCTAACAGTCCTGCAGACCGTCTTGTCAATTCGCACGGCAGCTACCTGAGAGACTGGACCATAATTAACCCACGAACATTCATCTCTGGGCAAATCTCAAAAAGCAGAGATCGAGCAAACATACATGCTCAACTGAGGGGAAGAGTGAGAAACTTTCCAAATCCCCGACCAAGCAAGGAAGAATCTTTTCAAATAAACGCGTGCACATGCTCCACCACGTGCAGGAAAACGCGGGAAACCAGCAAACCACGTGGACTGCAGATACGGCACAGACGACAAACATGTCAAGACCAAATGCCAGCCCCTACCGGCCTGGGAGCAGCTCTAGCGATTGGAGGAGCAACATATTCAGCCCTGAGAAACAAGATTCCTCACAGACCACACTAATGGGGCCATTCGACCCCTACACCACACGGGCTGCGCTCCGGTGGGGCATATGGATGCAACAGTTCGAACTGCATCTACAAGCTAGGGACTTCATCAAGGGAAAATAGCAATGCATACTACTCTTACTGAATTTCAGCACGGCGGCGCAGCGCCCGTTTAATACGCTCCCCAACAACGGAGCTGCTGATGACTACAAGGCGGCCAAGTTAGCATTGACTAGCAAATTCAAACCAGACCTCAAGCCGGACTACGAAAGGTTCCATTTCTGCATGGATCCCAAAGGGAAAAAGAGACCATTAATGATTTCACGCCAGACTGAGGGAACTAGCTGAAGGGTGCGAGTTCCCCAACCAAGAATTTGCAATCCGCCTACAAGACATAAATGGGCTACCGCCTGAGAAACTGCAGAGGGCCATTCTATCCAAGAAAAACATTCCGCTAGCTCGCATACTAGAGATGGGACTGCTCTGAGAACGGATGACCAAGTACCAGTAATGGAAGCCGCAATCCAACACCTACCACTGAACAGCCCCCCAAAAAGGTGAAGAAATCGCAGCCATCAAGAGGCTGCAAAGAAAATCGACCACAAGAGGAGAAAAGTCCTAGTTACTCAAACCCCAGTCCAAGGACAAAACAACGCGTGCAAATGGTGGGGCGGCCCGTGGCACTGTGGTGAACTGGGCATGACATGCCGCAAATGCAAACGCCCGAATCATAAGATAAGCGTACCAACTACAAGAACACTGAAGAGACTCCACTCAACATGAGCCGTCCCGCCAACCGAGAGGGAGAGCAAGAGCGGTTGACAACACGCAAAGATCGCCCAGCGTATCCCCAGACAGACGCGGGAAAGAAAGATGGAAGAGATCAAGCAAGAAGGAACTTTGGGTACACATGATCTCTGCTGTAAAACCACGCAAAACAAAACATGGGAAGGTGAAGGAGCAGAGAAAACGACTGTCCTGCACCATCTTATCAGATGGAAGCCCCACCAAGGTAGTCATTGACACGGGAGCAATGGCCAATGTCATGCCTACGCACACCTTCAACCCGAAACCAACCCTTCAAGACAAACAAGTCCAGCTGTTCGCATATGGCAGCAGGAAACCACTACCCGTACAAGGATCATCCCTATCAAACTTATCATATGATGGCATCTCATGCCGGACGAGGATATACTTGGTGGATGCTGGCCTAGAGAAATTACTAAGCTGCCGGACAGCAAAGAAACTGCACCCGATTCAGTTCGCTTTCAGCATCCAGCTGAAACCCTTCTCAAAAAGCATAACTGAGTATTTCAAGGCATCGGGTGCCTCCGTGGCAGAACCATCAAGCTGCACATTGATCCAACAATAGAGCCAAAGGCACTACGGCAATGCTGCGTGCCTTTTCACATAAGAGGCAGTTGAAAAGGAGCTAGAGAAATTGGAGAAATAAGGAATAATCGAAAAGACATCAGGGCCGCAGGGACGTCATTTCACCAAAATGCCAGGGGTAGCGGAAGTATCACACGACATCACAGGACCCTTGACCCCTGATGACATCAGAGAAGTGATGTCATTTGACCCCACCCCTAAGTGTTATCGCGGGAAGCGATGGAACACGACGACCTTTCTCCCTTTGACAAAACAGGAAGTGACATCACGTAGCAATGTACACTACGAAAAACGATATCACTATAACGTGATGTACATTTCATGCAAGAATGGATCACCATATGTAGCGTTAAGATCAGTGTGTATAGGCCCATATTATCAAATTACTGTCAATGTAAGCAGACGTACATTACCAAATGATAATGATGTGTTATTATATAGCACTTACGCTTAAGCGCTTTATATAGAAAAAATATACACCCAATATCATCCAACCTGTGTTGGTACTCATTTATTGACCTCAGAAGGATGAAAGGCTGAGTTGAGGCGTTTAAGAACTGTCTAAATCAGTGACTCACCCCCTGAAGTGTGCCTGAAATAAACCTTTAATGAGTCTAGCAATTATTCTATAGAATTCCAGAAAGACACATTATTTGGTTTCCTATTCTTTCTTATTTAGGGTCAGTGCGGAAAGGGCCTGGACATGAAAGCCAGCCACTCCAGGAGCTTGCATTACAAAAAAAGAGAAAAAAAAAAGAAAAGAAAAAAAAAAACGTTAATTTTTTTATTTTTACTGAGGTCGCAAGGGAGACCACAGAGGTCGCAAGGAAGTCCTCAGAGGTCGCAGTTGCGGCCTCTGGCAACCCCCAAATGACGTCCAAGCAGGGCCAACCTCATGGGTGTCACCAATGGTGGTCGCACAGAAACCAAGGCAGCCCAATGCCGTAAGGATCTGCATAGACATGAGGCTACCCAATGTGGCCATTGGACGGGAGCGTCACATCACGCCAACCATCGACAAACTAATCGTCAACCTGACAGGGACCAAGGTTTTTAGCAAGTTGGACCTCAGGTCAGGTTATCATCAGCTGCGACTTTCCAAGGAATCAAGATGCATAACATTCTCATCCCATTTAAGTCTGCGAAGGTACAAAAGATTAAACTTCGGCATATCCTCAGTGGCGGAGGTACTCCAAAACGAAATCAGGAGAGTTCTGAACGACCTCTAAGGAACCACTAACATCAGGGACGATATAGTCTATGGCGCCACTACAAGCGAACACTATGAGCAGCTTGCAACAGTCCTAGAAAGACTGGAAGAAGCTGGGCTCACTCTAAACGCCGAAAAATATGAGCTCTTTAAGGAGGAGCTCAGTTTCTTCGGGTACATCTTCAACTCAGACAGAGTATCACCGGACCCGGCCAAAGTAAGTGACATAAAGAGCCCCAACCTCAGCAATCGAGGTGAGGAGCTACATGGGCATGGCAACCTACTGTGCACGGTTTATTCCTGGACATGCCACCCGCGCTAGACCCCTATGTGAACTAACAAAGAAAGACAAACAGTGGGAATGGACGGCACAACATCAACAGGCATTCCAGCAAATATAAAAGACTTGCTGTCCAGCACCAGAACAAAGGCGTTCTTTAATGTAGAGCGAGAAACCAAACTCTTAGTAGACACCAGCCCCGTGGGGTTAGGAGCTGTCCTCACGCTGGTGGTCAAGGATGGCAGCATACATCCGATAACATTCGCCAACCGCGCATTGACGAAAACTGAGCAGAACAATGCGCACATCAAGAGGCACTGGCAATCCTCTGGGGCTGCCGCCACTTCAGAGTATATCTACTGGGACAACCGGCAACGGTATTCACAGACCATAAGCCACTGATCCCAATCTTCAAACGGTCGGCGCCACATCCCCTGGCAAGGCTAGAAAAATTGATGTTACAACTACAACATCGAGTGGAATAAAGGCTGGAACGGACAATACTGCAAACTACCTCACTGGCCGTCCGCGCCCATCCACAAAGCTCGAAGAACAGCATGCAACGGAAAAAGAAGAACATGTGTGCCATGTTATCGCATGCACAGCCGCGATCCCTCATGCTGAAGGAAATAGCAGAAGAAACGAGCTTGGACGCCTGCCAGCTACGAACCATCCAAGCAGTACAATCAGGAGACTGGAAAAACTACCTGACAGGGGTAGAGCAGCGAACACCAGCAGCCCAAGAAAAACTGCAGGTTCTGTTCGGAATCTGCCACAAGCTCACACTATCTGGTGAAGGCGTTCTGCTAAAGGGGTACAGAATCATCCTACCAAGCACGCTGGAGCAGAGGGCATTGAGACTAGCACTTGGGGGCCCATCAAGGCATAGTAAAAACACAATTGCACCTAAAGTCCAGACTGTGGATGCCGCAAATGCATCAACGTGTGATAACACTGGTGCCAATCATCGAGGAGGCTAGCAGCGCCAGAACCAATAATCAGCGCACCACGAAGCAACACAGGGTGGTAATCAGTCAGCATGGATTTCTGCACCATTGCTGGAGAGGGGTATCTCCTAGTCCTGGTCGACGAATTCAGTCGCTACCCAGAAGTCAAGCGTGTAAAATCCACAAATGCGGAATGAGTGATCATCACGCTCGAAAAAATATTTGCAGTGCACAGAATACCCACCAAACTGAAGAGTGACAATGGGCCCCCGTTCACCAGTCAGGACCTAAAACAATTTCTCCAAGACCTGAGCATCAAACACAAGCAAATCACTCAGTATTGGCCGCACGCCAATGGAGATGCAGAACGATTTATGGGGTCCCTGAACAAGGTCATACAAATTGTGAAAAAACACAACTCACCCATGGCTGGCAGCTGTATACAGATTTCTGTGGGCCCATCGCCAAACTCCACACATGTCAACAAGAGTGAGCCCCCGCAGTACTCATGTTTGGAGTGCCAATTCAAGCCGAGCTCCCAATGCACCCAAGCTGGATAAGCCCAGATCCCGACACACCTCTTATCGAAGAAAGACGAGTCAGAAGGAACGAGCAGAAGAGCCAAGCTCGCCACAAGGAGCTACGACCAGGGGACACTGTGCTAGTGGAGAACAGGGCACCCCAAAAGAAAATGACAGTGAACTTTGAGTTCCCTCCATGGACAGTCCAAGACACCAAGCACAGCATGATAACCGCCACCCGAGGGACCGAAGTGGTGACCAGAAACTTGTCTCATTTCTGGAAGGTCCCAGGGACGATATGGAGAGAACAACCTGAACACACCAATTGACAGGCAAAGACCCTCCACTAAGACAGGAAACAGCGGAGCAGACGGCGGAAGACTCCTCATCCCACTCGGCAGGTGAGCATCTTCCCCAACAGGACATGACAGCTCCATGCTCCCCCAGATGGGAAGAGCCGGAGAGGGCCCACCCGTGATACCAGCTGAGAGAGAGACCAAAACCATCCTCCCATCTCCATGGGTACGTACTGCAGGGGATCTATTGCCGAAGAAGCGAGGCAGAGATGCAGCAGTGAGACTAGTATTTGATAAAGGTTATGTTGTTTAACAATCTAAGTTTGGGAGGAATGTGATGTAGCCAATAGGCATCCTGTCACGTGTACAATGCGAGACAGGGGTCACTTGATTTGGGCTTGGGAGAATAAAGGGAAGCCGGAAGTACGTCAGTCCGGTGTGAGCAGCATTACGAAGTGGTCAGAGTTTTTATTGCGGCACGCTGTGTAAGTTTGGCCCGCACAGGCCTGCAGGTGCAAGCCCGGACCCCCGCCAGCACCGCAGGTCGGATGCACTCCGACAGACACGCGGATGCTCCGGGAGAAGACACATGTCTCTGTTTCCGCCGGCCCGGTCCATCGCACTGGGAGGGTCTGCTGTTATGCCCAGCCTCACTAGGCCAGCAAGAACCTGTCACCTTTCTCACCTCGGAGAGGGGCGTATTAAGTTAAGCAAATACACTGCTCTCAGAGGTGACAAAACAGGCATTGAAGTGAAAGCAGAGGAGAAAGGCCTGCCATGGGGGATATCAGTAATTCCCCCTCCCCTATGTTGCAGCTGAAGGCTTAACTGCTGGCTCAGCTTTTGCATGGCCCATGTTGCCAATTATCAGAATTAAAAAATGTATTTGTGTGCATGCAGGGATTGTATGTATACATGTATGTATGAATGTTTGCCTGCATGCATGTGAGGGAGTGTGTAAGTGGTTGTATGTTTGTATGCTAGGATGTGTTTGCAAGTGCACACCTATGAATGAATGCAGTGTGAATGGTGTACATGGGTGTGACTGCACATTTTAATGAGCACACCGTCTAAGTGTTCTGGATGCTGTCTGAATGACAGATCAGCTGTGTGGGTGCATGTGTCCATATCTATGTATCTGTGTGTATGCAAGCTGGGCCTGGTGAAGGGCACTGGAGCATGAACATTTTTTGACAAGAGCATGGCATCTTTTACTGCCGTTTTGGGGCAAAGGAAAGCCAACTTGAGTGTTTTTATGTGATGGTTGGGTTAGAGTGGGGGGTGGTGGGGAATACTGTGTTGGCGCTGGCCTGGCTGGGTCTTACTGTGGCATGGAATGCTGTACTTGCATTAAGGTCAAAGTCAACATGATGAGTGTTCATACATGGGAAGGGCATGTTTCCTTATTTTGGCTTGGGTTTTTAATTTTACTGGTGTTAAGGTCAAAGGCAACATAAATATTCTTACATCAAGGAGTATAACATGAGTGCAACATAAGTGTTCTTATATGGGGGGATTTGTGTAATGATATGCTATTTGTATAGCGCTTTCGCCAAAGCGCTGTACAGAGAACATCACATAAAATGTATTACCCGGCCGAAGTTTGCACTCAATTAATGAGCTTTAGTTATTTATTGCATTTATTGACAGCGCCCAAACCCTTAAGTATCACGTTAATGGTACAACTTGGTGAGCAGAGAAAACACTACAATACAGAGTAAGAGAGAGGTAACAAGGTGCAAAAGCAGCATACTAGTACAAGGTCCATAGAGGAGAGTAGAGATCAGGGAGGTAACTGAAGTATGAAAGGCTAAGTTAGCCCGGCCAGGATTTGAACCTGCGAATCACACTCAGAATACAACAGCATGCAGTCAGCCTGCTGAGCTATCTTACCTGCTAGCCGGCAAGAGCATGTTTTCTTACTATGGCATTGCCGTTTATTACTGGAGTTAAGGCCAAAGGCAACATAAGTATTCTTACATTGGGGTGGGGGCATTCGTGCAACCTGCAAGGCTATGATATTTTACTGCGGCATGACATTTTTTACTTTCGAAAGGGAGCAAATACACCATTCTTATATGGGGAGTGGGGGATTTGTTTAGTCAGCAATGATGTTTTCTTACTGTGGCACGGCTTTGTTTCACTGGCATTAAGGCAACAGGAGTATGTTCTTACATGGGGATACTGGCATGTATTGGGAGAGCCAGCATAAACATGCTTTGTTATAGTATCGTTATTGGCACTATGGACAAAGCAAACATGAGTATTTTCCTATGTGGGAAATAGTGGCATATATAGGTGCACAAGAATGGACATGGGTGAGCACAATCGATAAAAACTTGTTTTTTTACACTTGCTGAGTACTAGCATATAGTGGGCAAAGGCATTATGAAAATATGTTTGAAAATGCTGCTGTGCATTGTTGGTGGCTTGGCATTTTTTATGACTTACCCTGCAAAACCGATTGTAAACCGTGTGGCTCGTTACCTAATGTATCACAGAAAGTGTACTGAAAAATGCACTATTGTAACCTATTATTTAAAAACTTTTCTCAAGTGGACAACACCCCACCCTCCCTTGATTAGTTTGCCCTCCCTCACTACTCGGTCACTCCTGTGCATTTGGCTGGGAAGCAGAACAAGTGACCTTCCTTCTCCGTGCTCTTTTGGTGTGGGCCCTACTACATTAGTTCCAGGCCCCACTTGTTACAGAATCATGGCTACGTCTCTGGTGAGTTGGGGTGAAAGATGGATGTAATGGTCCAAAGGAAAGAGTAATATCTACTCAGCATCCTGGGCTTGGGGAGCTTGGGAAGGGGGCAATAGGGTGTAAGGGCGGTGATGGCTTACTGGAATGCAACTGGGAGGCTTAAATCTCCTTCTTACTTGACTTTAGTATATGCAGTGCATGTTAGCCAATGTTTCCACTGTTCTGCGCCACCGGATTGCACCAAGTTGGCGACTACATGCAAATGCGGTCGTAACTGCCAGTGTTGTTACTTCTCTATATTTGAGCACCAACCCCCGGGAAATTCCTAAATCGGCTCCCCTACGTGCTCATAACATAGTGGTTGGCCAAGATCACAATGTTGCAATACCCCCACCTTCCAGTGGCAACTGCTTCCGTCACGCATGGACAAGAGACGCAGAAACAGGGGACTCCGGGGAACGAATGTGTGCTTTGACAGCAAATAACCCAACCCATGCTCATTACAGAAACCCGGGGCCCGCATGTGGAGAGGTGCGAGACGCTCAAACCCCACGGCGGCGTTCAGAAAGTAGCACACAGAGCACCAGCACACGTCACCAAGACAAGCCTGTGCATTGCACACTGATGCCCGTTTCATTAACGCACGTCCTTACCCACCACACAGTTACGTGAAAAAACACGCGACACCCCACACTGAGTTAACAAGCCCGTGCATATATCATACAGAAATCAAGACTCGCATTACAAACCCAGGCACACATTAACGTCCCACACGTAGATCGCAAATGCGCACGTTTCACATATACACGTCACATGTCACACGCGTTACGTACTCTCACAGTTCCCACATACTTGTCTGAGCCATGTACATAACCACATCTCATATACTATCCACGGCACACGCCTCCAACACACAGACCCATCTCCCAGACACGCTTCAGTCTCATCCAAACAGAACATCATACGCTGGATCACAAGCACAGACCCACGTGACAATCAGACACACATCCTGCACACAGGACCATCGCTCTTACATTAACCAGAGTCACAAGACCCAGTCAACAGGCACCTACATCTCACGCAGACATCACATTTAAATACACCAACCCATAACGGCAGAAACCAGGCCCAGGCATGGAGCCAAAGGCCTTGCACAGACATGACAGAGCACAGGAGGTTTGGTGGGCCCGATACTCACTCACCTCTCCCCTTCAGGCGCCTTCAGCCCGCTCGGTGCCCCGCCATGGCCAAAGCCAACCACTCCAGGCGCCTCGATCACTCGCGCCTTGTTGGTCCTCTCAGTCCAACTCCTGGCTTGGTCCTCTGACACGTCCAGGAACCCCTTAAAATCCCTTGGCTCTGCTGCCAAACGCCCCTCAGCCCGCCGAAGGCTATACACTTTGTGTTACACTTATAAGGTGGCACTGTGGGTTCTTGCTACATTCCCCGGTTGGTCTGACTGGTGAATTAGGCCAACGCCAGGTATTTGCCGTCCGGGGCACAGCGCTGGCAGCTATTAATCCATGCAACCTGGTGTTTTGCCAGTGGCTGTTCTGCACTGGTTTTCCAATCCGTTTGGTTTGGCGGGGTTCGTCCTGGTGCCAGAAGAGGTGGGATTTGAGGGAAGGCACACACCCAGGGGCTGGCCAAGTGTTGTTAATGGTGGGGCTCCCTTGAACACATCTGCGTCTTTTGGCGTGGATGGGTCTCCCGGCTGCCTCTTGCTAACAACGAGTCCTTGTCAAAGGTTTTTTTTGTCTCTCCAGAGGTAGTGTTGAGGAATCGGTCAGTCTTGTTGAGGTGTCTATTGGAGGTGCTCTGTCAATCAGCCTTGTTGGGGTCTTTCTGGGAAGTCAATAGAATAGGTCGCCTTGTTGATCTGGCCTCTTCAGGGGTCCCCTGGATGAGCCCGGCCAAACGGTCTTGTTGGGGGTCCAATGAGGTGATTTTATCCATGGGTCTTGTTGATGGGTCTTGTGTGATGGTCTATTGGGGGTCTGGCAGTCTTGCCATCGGTCCTCTCAGGCCCCAGGTGGTCTGCCTTTTGATCTTTTTGAAGGGTCTTTTGGATTGTCTTGTAGATGGATTCCTAGTCGATGGCGATTGTGACAAACGTGTGGGATTACGAGGCGGACGTGTGGGATCCTGTGCCTAACGGCTGGCCCTTTTTCGGACCCGCAAAGTCCGGCGGCAGCGGGTCCTCCGCGGCTGGTTCTTGTGCCAAAAGATGGGGAGGGGAGAGGGTTGCAGACGAGATTCGGCTCAGGCCCAGTGTTTACCGGCGAGTGGGCTTCGGCGCCGGAGGTTCATATCGCAATCCTCGGTATCCATGAGGGGGAGGTAAGGAGGTCGCGAGACCCCACTGCCCTCCCTGGGGTCTCTGCCGAGTGGTGGTGGAGGGAGGAAGGGAGGGGGGTTGAGGGGAAAAGGCGCCGTGCGGATCTTTGGCGTGTTTTCCAAGGTGGAGGCTGGGCTCTCGTTCTCGCTCAGCTTCCTCCCACTTCCCTTCCCTGCCTCCTCCTCTTCCTCCTCACCCCCTCCTCCCTGCAGGCTGGGGGAACTCAGATTGGGAGGATTGGCGGTGATGGGAATCCGGGGTTTGGGGCGGCTGGGTGTACTAATACGGGGGTTCTACTGGAGGGGCATCCAGGTAAGTGGCTACGGGAGTCGAGGGGAGGGGGCGGTGGGTGTGAGCCGGGGTTCGCACGGGTATAGACAGACTAGACTATAATATGCTGGAGGAGTATGGGGTCAGAGTTGAGAGGGTCAAGAGGGAGCAGATGTGGTCAAAGGGTAAACAACGGGCGTGTGGCGCGGGGGGCTTCAAGAAGGTCATCAATAATGGGGAGGGGTGAGCAAGAGGTGTGGGGGAGGAGCCAGTGATGTAGGGGTGAGGAGGGCAGGAGGTAGGACCTTGGGGGGTAAGTGATTAGCACTCGTATGTGGGCGTATCCCCAGGACGTGACAGCCACTCCAGTCACACCTATTAAAGGCACACTTTACTCAGATTGAACAACAAATGCATGGTGACAGCAATGGGCCAGCGACATCCACCCGGGCGCATCCTGTCAGAGATGTGACAACTACAACTAGACTCGAGTATGTCTGTGGGAGGGAAACGTATTCATTCCTGCGACTTCTGCTCCGGGCGGAATGGGTGCTGGGATCTGTGGGGAGAGGACTGTTGTCTTCCGCCCAGGCATCACTCGGGACACATCAGAAGACAAAATGGCAGCTGGACGTCCTCGGAGTGGGCTATCTGTTACCACCAAGGAATTAAAGGAAATTGAAAACAATAAGGATAGCGTGGATTAAGGCCTGCATTTCAGCCCCCTTGGATGTTTCAGGCAGCAGAATGATTGGCCCTGGTGGGAAGTTGCCAGGTGGCTAGGGGTTGTGGATTTACAGCTCTCGCAATAAAACGGGCCCGTCCACTACGTGAATAAAACAAGGATTTTCTCCATCCCTGGAAACGCACATGCGGCTTGTCTGCTCCGTGAACGAATGAAATCGTCGGCCTTTGGAATATAACAGGACCCGCCATTCTTTGGGAATAAAGCCGGGCCTGATCACTTTTTGAAATTGGAACGCCACTGAATTAAAATGGTACCCACCAGTCTGCTCAGTAAGGTCAGGACTCATTGGCCCTCTATTAAACATGTGACTCGTCAGCCAGCGCAATTTACTGCAGCGACGCTTTGCCCGAATAATTAAACTAGTGTGTTTATTTATTTATATAGCGCTCCAGACCCAAGGGTAAAAGGACGCTTCGGTAAATGGTTACAGGATACAGTATATGCATTTGGATATATTTTACAATGTATACTATGTATGCAATTTAGAAAGTATATACACGTATGTGATGTCATTGATGGGACAATGTGGTGTTAGTGTAGTGCTTTAAATGGGCAGGTACAAAGCACTGGATTAAACATATACTTATTGCAAGCGATTAACTGTACACAACACAGATGTTTGTATTAATTTGTGAGATCATCTGAATGGCAAGAAAGCGAAGCTCCTAGTTTTGCGCGTGGCTTCCTGGATTGTGTCATGATTTTGCCGTCTGCCCAGTCGGGTGCTCTGCAATATGTCTGGTTTTTGCCTGTTTCCTCCTAGAGAGAAGGTGGCACTAGGACTAAACCTTCCAAACCGAGCCTCATCAGCAACTAAAACGGTACAGGTGTATGATTAATAGTTAAGACGCGATTCACCTAGCATCCAGAACAAAAATGGGACTCATCAGCCCCTGGAATAAACATTGGACCCATCTGTGTCCTGAAAAATAAAATAGGATGCATTTATCTCCAGGAATACTAATGGAGCACATTCGTCGCCAGAATACAAATGAGTCTTGCCAATAAACAGAATGGTACTCGTTATCCGCTAGAATAAAACAAAAATGGTTCTTAGCCTCTAGAAAAACGATCACTGGCAAAGCGAACAGTTTTGGCCTTTGCGTAGGAATGGGATAGACCTTTCCATGTGCTGCTATAATGATACTACCGAGCCATAAAATGGCAACAGCTGTTAGTGCCTGGGCATATTATGGCTTTGTCTGGCTAATGTGTAATTTAAACCCAAGAGACAGCACTGTTGGCTTTGATAGTGTTTTTTTTGTTACCCAGGTATTCAGTGTAAGGACACATATTTCTCATAAATCAAGTGGCTGAAAGCTGTAAGGGATCAAGAGTAAGACTCGGACGCAGTGCTATGTTAAGTGTTGGTTACAGACTTTTATTTATCATAAAAGAAAAAGGGGTTTGGAGAAATCCGATCTATCCCTAATAAGAGGGGTTCTCTGCCTCAAAACTAAGGACCGTCTTGTGGCAGGATGTTAAACCAAAAAGCGTCCTCCGTCCTGTCTCCAAAAACCCTAAACTTACCCTTACATTATACAATTATACCCTCAATATAATGTGCAACTCTGGGATATCTGTAAGCTATACACTTTCAGCTTTCTTTCTCCAAAACATAAAGTTCCAAGATGCATAAAAGAAAAAGAATAATGTTCCACCAGGAAAGGTGTCTTCCCTTCCCATAGATTTAATCTGGTGGTTTGAATGTCACTTTTTCATAGTTCAAGTTTGTTCAAGGGGGAAGATTCTTCCCTTGAGTCTCCTTTTAAGCAAACAGTTATTTTGAATGTTTTCTTCTCTCACTCTCTGGATCTCAGTTATCTTTAAATGGGTATGGTTCTTTTCTTGTCCATTGATTGTCACTGTTCCACAATTTCAAGGAGGGGTTTTGACCCTTTCTAATTATTTTTCCACCCCTGGTGTACTCTGTCAGGGTATTTGCAACTTTGTTACTTATCCTTAAAAGGGGTATGGTTCTTCCGTTTTTATATTGGTTATCTCTAGTCCACAATTTAAGGACAGGGGTGTTTACCCCTGACTTTTCTCACTTCTCTTCTTAGCCCTAGTATCGCACTTGGTCCCAGACTCACTGTTTGCCTGATTCACTATCTTGCGAGGGCTTATCTGTCCTCCATTTACTCTCTTGTATCCAGGAAATAATGATGTTTCAAGTACTGGGTCACCAACCCTTTCTTAACAATGTTTGCATTGCTATTAACTATTCCAGTTCCTTTAATTAGGTTCTCTTGCGCTGTCAACAGTACGCAGCATTTGCCCTGAAGCACCTCGGTGTCCCCTTCACGCTCACTATGTTACTAGTCTTCACTGACTGCTTTGGCGTTCCTCACATCTCACCGTCTTATTTGCTCCTGGCCCACAGACTGGGAGTGCACCCCGTTAGCCGCTTGGTTCCCGCTTTGCCTTCCTCTGCTTTTGGCGACTGTAGCTGCCTGTGGCAATAATACAGTGAACTTCTCTCTGTGTCATGTCTTACCGGCCCTTGTCGCTTTGGTCCTCCTGGAGGAATGCACCAGGGCTTGCAGGCGCCATCTTTCCTTCCAAGATGGTGCCCTAACTTTTCATCCAGAAGCAGAATGAGCAGTCTACTCGTTCTTCATTTGATGGCGTAAGCACAGGTCGCGTCTACCAATCCTGCAACCTGGCGCTGTTCTCTGCGTCTCAACGCTTGGTAACTTCTTACCCTGCTCAGCACTACTACCTCTTACCCAGCTCAGCCCTACTAACCCTTGCTATTATTATTCTCTGTTTTTCTCCTGGTTCTCCAAGTTCCCTTTCCTGGCTACCTCCCCCCATTCCTCCTCCTTGAGCTGCCTCCTTGCTTACATTGCCTTCTCTGGAACTTCCCTGTCTGCCTGCAGTTTTTTTGCCTCTTGTGCTCTGCTTCACTGGCCTGCACTCAGGACACTCTTGGATTCACCTCTGAGCTGTTCTTCCAGGTTTTTACTTCCTTTGGAAGGTTTTTTCCTGGGATTAGCTGGCAGTTCATCAGGAGGTCACCTAGCCTGGGGTTTCCTTGCAGGCAGGGTGGCGTCAGGAGAGGCTTGCCCCTACCTGCATGAGACCCGCTCCAAACGGAACACCTGCCAAGAAAAGGTCCAGAGGTGAGCCAGTCTATAGACCTTGAGGAGTCTATAGTTTGAGACACCAAGAAACCACACAACCTGTGAAGAGGGACCTTGTGCAAGACCTTTTCCGCGGCATGCAGGAACTCAGCACCGAAATGCAAGCCTTGAAGGCAGAAAATGCCGCCTTGCACCAAATGGTGCTGTCCAGGGATCTCCACGGCCAAGAAGGTTGGAGAAGTTTGACAGAGTGCCAAAGAAACTATGATCCTTTTTGGACTCCAGTTTGGTTAATTTCACAGTTAAGTCTCACATCTATTCCACTGATATAGCCAAAGTGGGCTTGATCGTCTCACACCTGACTAGCAATGCCCTTCCTTGGGCAACTCTTTTGGTCTCTACTGAGGATCCTATCCTCTGTTGGATAACTATGCAGCCTTCTTAGCCCCATTTCAAGCAATGTTTGACCACCCAGACTTGATGTTCTCTGCACGAGAAAAGCTGCTTGATTTCCAGCAAGGCTCCCAGGACATGTTAACCTACGTGACCAAGTTTAAACAGTTGGCCAAGTAGGCAGATTGTTAGCAGAATTCTTGCTTCACTTTATTTAAACAGGCTTGAGCGAGGAAATAAAGGATGAACTAGCTCTGGTGGCAAAACCCGACAGCTTTCAGGCTCTTCTTGACTTGGCCACCCAGATTGACTTTAGAGTACAAGAAAGAAAGGCAGTGAAAAGACGTCATCGCCTGCCGCTGCCTAGAGCTTCATCTGTATCTCTGACGCTTCCTGGATCCACCACACCTTCATCCACAGACCCATAACCTATGTAATTAGGTTCCTCGTGAGCCCCTCTTATCTACTAAGGAGAGAAACCAAAGGATTGAATAGGGTCTCTGCCTGTATTGTGCCTCACCTAAACACATGGTCTGAAATTGTCAGATTGTTCCTCCTCAGCGTTTGGGAAATGCTAGCTCCCATTCCTGAATGGAGCTAGGAAACAGGAGGGAGATAACGGCTCATTTTTTTCAGCAACTCTTGAGTCTCCAAAAAGAACCTCTCTAGTGGTCTGCCAAGGGGCTCTTCAGGTGGAAGGCACGGGCGTTGTCTCGGTACAAGCCATAGTTGATTGTGGGACAATGTGTTTGTTTCTCGGTGATGAGTGGGCAAGAAGCCACAAAATCCCTCGAGAACAGAAAGACCAAGAACACACTGTTGAAGGGATAGATGGCAGACCACTTTTCTCTGGTTCCTTTACTCAAAGGTCAAAACCGGTGAGACCAATCATAAATGACCATGTTGAGTACCTACAGTTTGAAGATACGGGTAGCACATTATCCATTGGTTTTGGTAATGCCATGGTTGCATAGACTCAAACCCTACGTTAACTGGACAGCCAGAACCCTATTTCTCGGATCTAAATACTGTATATCCCACTGGCTCCAAGAGAAGGTAGAATTAACCAGATCTACCATCACTGTCGACCCAAGTTAACGAACAGAGGCCATCTCTTTCCCATGTTAAACATGTACCTAAGGAATAGCAGGAATTTGCTGACGTCTTCTGTGAGTCACTTGGAAAAACCCTTCCTCCCCACTGGCTGGAAGACTGGGCTAATGACACGGATCCCAATGCCATTATCCCCGTTGGGAGGATGTTCATACTCTCCACTCCAGAAAAAGAGGCATTATGACAACACCCAGATGTCAACCTAAAAATGGCCTGATTCGTTCGCCCCACTAAATCTCCAGTAGGGGCTTCTCTTTTTTTTGTGCCAAAAAAGGATACGTCTGAGCTCCACCCCTGTCTGGATTATCGAGGGCTCAGCAAAGTTACGCAAAAGGACAAATACCCACTGCCTTTGATCCCTGTCATTCTTGAAGTCCTTTAAGGGGCTGCCTTATTTTCTAAATTGGGTCTACGAGGAGCAAACCATCTCATCAGAATAAGACCAGGAGATGAGTGGAAGACAGCATTCCGGATGCCCTTCGGGCATTATGAATACCTCGTAATGCGCTTTGGCTTGATGAATGCCCCTGCTGTATTTCAGCAATTTATGGACCAGGTTTTCTCTGACCTACTTTTCCAGTATGCAATAGTTTACCTTGATGATATCCTGATATGCTCTTGCATGCCAGAAGATCATCAAGTACACGTTACCAATGTCCTAACTCTCCATCGAGAAAATCATCTACTGTGTCCATTTTCTCATTTTCCTCTTCCTTGAGCTGTCTCCTTGCTTACATTGCCTTCTCTGGAACCTCCCTGTATGCCTGCCGTTTTTGTGCCTCTTGTGCTCTGCTTTACTGGACTGCACTCGGGGCACTCTTGGATTCACCTCAGAGTTTATCCAGGTTTTTACTTCCTTTGGGAGGTTTTTTCCTAAGATTATCTGGCAGTTCCTCCAGAGGTCTCCCAGCCTGGGGTTTCCTTGCAGGCATGGTGGCGTCTGGAGAGGCTCGCCCCTACCTGCATGAGAACTGCTCCAAACGGAACACCTGCCAAGAAAAGGTCCAGAAGAAGTATTTAACAAAGAAGCCACAAGTGAGCCCATCTATAGACCTCAAGGAGTCTGACACTTAGCTCGGTTCTTCTACACGCTGTTCTTGTCGGCCTCCGTGCTGCATCCTGCATTCTGCTCTCCTGCAGTGTCCCAATCAGAACAAGTTGAATTCAGCAGCAGTCTCTGTTTCTCTCTCGCTTTCTGATCAGCTGGGTCAGTTTTAAATGTCCCCGCATTGGTTAGCATTTTCCGAAGACTAGAACGTGGCGTTGGCTTACTGCTTCTGGTCATCCTCATTACTCCATCCCTCTTACTCTTCTCAGTACTATACGGGGGGTGGGGGGGTGTAAATAATGTTATTGCCCATGAATACCCAGGAATTTTCTATCTACAGCACAATAAGCCATACAGGAATGTTGCAAAGGCAGATGGGTGTCATTTAGAATTACAGATGAAGGGTTATTTGGATTCAGTGTTCTTCTGTCTCCCTGCAGTTTATCCTCTCTTACGTGGTCCTCCAGCAGATAGCCACCCCCCACGGTCAGAGTTGGGTAGCTTCTGCCTTTCCCTGACGACTTAAGAGAAGCTGCCCTCCAGGGAATTAGTGATGATGTTGCTAGATTCGGCACAAGGCACTCTTGGTTAGGGCATGTTTATTACAGCAGGAGTTGGCCTGCAGTTGCAATCAAGACACTACCTTTCAGAAGTCTGCTTAGTAAGAACATTAGCATCCCCTACCTACTTTAAAGAATTCACATGGCGTATGTTTTGGGTAGGGAGGCCCAGATAGTGGGTGGGAATGGCCATACCGATTACCATGACCATGGAAGGGTAACGAGCTAAGCATCACCCATAGGCTATGTGTCCCTCCTCACATCTCATCTATCTCCTATCGTCACTTCCTATGCTTCCAATAGTTTTGGCTTATAGATGGCACTTAAAACACCACCTAATAGCCAAACCTAAATATGGGACCCAACACCCCCAAAATAGCAAACAGTGACAGAGAAAATAGTCTTGCTTCATATATGCTGTCACTTGCCGTGTCATATACTTGGCTGCATCCATTCTATGACCAAGCAAAGAGTCATATGCCCCGTTACTGCGATTATATGCCATATGTAGCCTCATTTAAGCAAGTCCTGCCATTGTATTATAGGTTCAGCCAATGATGGGCAAAAATGGAAATTATGGTAAGTGGAGTCATATTTGTCAATGTAAAGTCGTCTTTTATTGAACATCTCTGCCAATTAGATGGCCTTGTTGCACACAATCCATGTACACCAATACACCCAGGTGTATCCTTTTATGCCTTGCAAAGCCATGATAAACCCAAGTGTGACTAGTCAGTTTAAATACCCGTACAGGGACGCATGACATTGTGATGGTAAAATAGCTTTGCAAGTTAAGATATTGCCACTGGCATCTTTGTGCAATTTGAACTCAGTTTAGAATCCCAGTAGCGCTTGCTCAACCCTTCATCCTCCTAAGGTGAATATATTGCATATAATTAATTTGAGTAACAATAACTCCAATCACTAAAGTACTTAGAAGCCAGGGAAACACCAATCCAATGCGTCCGTTAACAAGCAAAGGTTATACCTGTCGGCAGACTTCTTACCATGGGCATACAGAACATTTACTAAACTCCATGTCTCAGATGTCACCACAAGCACCAGCTCCAGCCGTGCCAACAGGCCCAATGTAGCATGCTAAATACTGCATTTATATCTGCAACCCCAGTTACCACAAACCTAGTACTGACCGCCCCAAGACTGCCAGTGATGCCTCGGCTTCATAGCGTCTGCAATACATAATGATGATGATGATATAGAATCGGAATGACGCGAGAGGGGAAAAAAACGTATTCAAACAAAATGATCCAGGTGACTATCTCCTATTCGTTCCCAAAGCTAAATCCTGAAAAAATTGACCCAGTATCATAGACATAATATCACATTATGAATTGTATTACACATTCATATTAAATTCAGACATGGTATAAATCTAAAACAATTATATAAAAACAACAATTATGTAAGAACACCCACAAAAAGACAATTTGATAAAAAAATCGCAGAACATACAACACGCACCTAGTGACAACAGAATCCTAAAAACATATTGTCTGCCACAATAAGACAAAAACAAGATTTTTGATAGTTCAGTTTGTGTGTCAAAAATCATCAGCCGAACATGTTTCTGTCCCTAACTCCATTTTCGGCCGGACATTCATCCAGAGCTATCCACTGAAAGTCTTTTGTAGACATTTGGATTTTTGTATCACGGGTATACTGCTCTCCACTATATTAGAGGCAAGGAGAAGGATTTCTAACACTGCACCCCAAGCATAAAGGGAGACAAAAAGAAAAAGAAATAAAACGGTCACAAATGTTCCCTTAAGATGTTAATTCATCAATATACATGAGAAACAAACAATTAAGGTTTACTCTGGTAAAAGCTCGCACAACCACAAACTTTAGAATGAAGGGTCCCTGCTCATTATGCATGGTAACGCCTGTACAATGGAACATTAATTTCTCAGTCCTACTTCAAAGGACAAGCGACGGCCAGGATCGGATCGCACCAATGAAGAAAGTACACAGGGACGCTTTAGCTCCAAGAGACTGTCAGTGACGTTATCGGACACTGATTTTGGAAATCGCGCCAGACCTTATTTGTTAGACCAGGGCTTGAACCTTTTGACTCAGGACCATCAGCTCATCTAGAGCCAGGGATACATCATCTTGTTTGACTTTCTTTGATACTATTTATCAACTTGGAACACAATTCTTTCTTCCACCTACCCTGAAAGGAATTCCTACACTACTTTTGTCTTTAATAAAAACAGGTAGCCTCATATTATTAAGTGTTTGTGTTTTTTTGTGGACTCCTCTTGATACCAGATAGCTAAATTAGTGGGGCATTGTCGATGGCTAGTATGAAAATACTTTCTGCAAAATAATAGCAGAGAGCTTCTTGATAGCCAGCACATCCCACTCTATGGTCACATAGTGAGCATCTCATTGCAACAACTTCCAGTACAGGTTTCTCCACCCCATCCAAAATCTTTGATAATACAACTCACCACTATCTGAGATTCAAATATCTGAAGAATGAAGGGTTTATGAAAGTTACCTCTAAACAGGTAATCTCCCTCAATTTTTGTTTACGGGGGGTCAAAGTCTCGGAACGGGAGAACAAAACTGAGAGCATTATACAAAAATGAGACTATTGACTACCCCATTCATAGTCCAAACAGGCTAGACTTGGTGGTATATGTTATCTACTTATTTTGTAATTAATACCTTCCAGATTGGTACCACATTAACAATTTTCAAAAAAATCATTTTTTGCACCAGTTATCACAAAATGCCGCATACTATTGAGACAATACATAGAACCATATCGCTTACACACCCTCCAGAGTGAACACTAAAAATCATCAATCATAAATTAGTCCATATCAATGTATTATTAAGACAAATTTAGAAAAGTTAAAAAAGAGAGAAAGCAGAACATACAGATATATGTCACAAATCAATGCTGCATGATCGACTTAATCTAATCCTAAAAACAGAATCAACTATAGGGGTTAGTTGAATTAATGAAAACGGACTTATATCAATGAGGCAGTATTTAGATACAAGACTTCAAGACTAAGTCTTTTGTCAAGTGTCGACATGTTTCGCCCCTTCTGGAGATTAAGGCACTATCTCTAGTGTCTCTACACCCATAGTTTTTTAAACGGCCTTCTTCAGGACAGACAATTTCTTTAAATCAGATAGGAAACCTCTTTCATATACCCTGACAAGTTTAGCGCAATATCCTGGATGGACGTGAGATCAAGAAATCCGGCTCCGAAATAGCCGTAACAGATTCAGAGTTCTGATTTTCTTGTCACCGGATGTTCGTGGATCACCCTTTATTTATTCATCTGGCCAGACATCTAATGGGAACTTGGGTCTGCTAGATGTAAGGCAACCGATGGGATGCTGTTGTTCGCTGCTTGGACGAGTTTTTAAGGCAAACTACTTAAGAGGCTGACTCGAAGCTGCATATATTGCGGCCTCCCGAAGGGCAAGCGAGTACACCATTGGGTCCTTAACAACGCTACGGAATTTTTTGCCTTACATCTAGCAGACCCAAGTTCCCATTAGATGTCGGGCCACATGACTAAATAAAGGGTGATCCACGAACATCCGGTGACAAGAAAATCAGAACTCTGAATCTGTTACGGCTATTTCGGAGCCGGATTTCTTGATCTCACGTCCATCCAGGATATTGCGCTAAACTTGTCGGGGTATATGAAAGAGGTTTCCTATCTGATTTAAAGAAATTGTCTGTCCTGAAGAAGTCCGTTGAAAAAACTATGGGTGTAGAGACACTAGAGATAGTGCCTTAATCTCCAGAAGGGCCGAAACATGTCAACACTTGACAAAAGACTTACCAACTGTTTGAAGTCTTGTATCTAAATGCTGCCTCATTGATATAAGTCAGTTTTCATTAATTCAACTAACCCCTATAGTTGATTCTGTTTTTAGGATTAGATTAAGTCGATCATGCAGCAATGATTTGTGACATATATCTGTATGTTCTGCTTTCTCTCTTTTTTTTACCTTTTCTAAATTTGTCTTAATAATAAATTGATATGGACTAATTTATGATTGATGATTTTTAGTGTTCACTCTTGAGGGTGTGTAAGCAATATGGTTCTATGTATTGTCTCAATAGTATGCAGCATTTTGTGATTACTGTTGCAAAAAATGAATTTTTTGAAAATTGTTAATGTGGTACCAATCTGGAAGGGTTTATGAAAGGCCAAGATGGGAGGATTAAACACACAGCTATTTTTAGAACATAAACGTACATTTTAGTCTATTCTAGAGGGATGTGTCTGTTATCGGTTAGCATGTCAGTGAGAGGGGCTGCCCTGGTTCACAATTTTGTGATAAACTACCTACATCCAATGCATGTCCAGTGAGGCCTAAAAAAGAGCACATATCTTTCTTTTTTTCTGAAAGCATTGGCCATGTATGATGACGATGATGCTAGCATGTGCATGCCAAAAGTAACAATGCTGGACGTGATATTTCAATTTTTTAACATTTTATTTAAACAAGCGCGACGCCGCTACCTGCCTTGCCCCTCCCACCTCCACCAGCTAAACCGCTGCCCATTAACCCCTGTGGAATGGGGCAAAAGCAAATTAACCCAGTCGCATTTTTACCAGCCAAATTAACTCTGCGGCATAGTGACGTAATATGGTATTAAGTAAGCTTTACCTTCCTGATGGCCTGCATCATTTCGACATGCAGTTGGGTGACTCCATTTCCAAAGTGATGCCCTAAGTATTTAATGGGGGTGGTAGTCAGGGTGCATTTTGGGGGATTTACAGTCCGTCTTGTCACAGAGGGCCTCAAGAGCATACCAACTCTCAAAACAGTTAAATGGTTTTTATTAGGTGTTTAAGTAGTGTCTCACTAAGGACTGTCCCTCTCTTGCTCATCTTCCCTTGCTCTCCGTCCACCCTAGTCCAGACGTCCTAAAATCCCAAAAAGGTCACTACAGTTTGGTAACTCTTACTATCTAATATCTGTCTGGCTAGTGCTGGGGCCTTAAAGGTAATCACCTTATCTCACGTACTACCTATAGGGTCTTCTAGGTGAATCCTAATCTGGGTTGCACAAGAAACACGATTTTAAATATTGGCGCCTTCCAATCACCCAGGTCTCACTTGGTCTTGACCTGTCATGCTCTTGTTCTCCTCGTCTTGATGTTCTTTACTTAATTATCTTCCTCCTACTCCTCCCACTCTCTTCCTTTCTCTTTCCGTCCAATGTTCTTCTGACTACTGCTATTCTTTCTCTCTCTACTCTCAATTCCCTGTACATGCTACTACTCTCCCCCCACTACTTCTCTACACTCTCCTCCCTCCTCTATACTACACTCTCCTCCCCAATACTCCCTACTACAGCCTTCACTCCCTACTCTCTACTACATTACACTCCACCCATCCTCTCACAATCACCCTCCTTTCACTCTCATTCACCTAGTTCACTCACATTCACCTATACCCCCTACTCTCACACTTAACCTCAGTCACTCTCTCCGCTTAACATATACGGATCTCACACCCTAGTACTACTTTCTCTCACCAACCAATACCCCACCTTGCTCACTCTCTCTGTACTCTTTCTCCATGCTCTGCGTCACCATCCATCCTCCACCTGTGTCAGGGTTGCCTTGTGACTTGCCCACAGCGTGTAGATGAAGAATTCTACCCAACAATGTAACCCTGTGTATGGATATAAAAACCAATACCAAGGGATCTATTATTTGGAAGAATGGACCCAAGCGCGGACAGCAGACCTCCCAGAGCCTCCAAGACACATTAACAAGAGCCTCTTTCTTTATATATACACAAAACAAAACATATCTAAATTGGCACCAAACTCAACTCTGATGGATAACGGCTGGCAATACAGGATAGAATCAACAGTAGTATAAGGAGGTCTTGCAGTATCTGCAGAGTGACAAGGAAGATAAATGCAAAATGAGAAATGGTATGAGAGACCAGAAAAGGAAGACAGGAAGAGGAATGGGTCCTTACCGTGTGTTTGAGATGAACCAGCACTTGAATAATAGCAGCAAGGTGGAATACGCTACTTAGATAAGATCCGGAAGCATCAACAACGTGATAGGACTATTCCCGACGAAACGCAAATGCCTAGAGGCCAGGAAGTTCCTTGTAGAACCCGACGGCACAAGGACGCACACAATCACCCCTCCTGGTACCAGGAAGTCTCTAGTCCGTACCAGGATGATCGAGAGAGAGGAGCTTCCGGACCTACTGGGTAGCGTTAACAACAGGTAAGGATCCGAATTACTGGCAGTCCGTTGGGCAATCCGAGTCGGTAACAGGCAGAGCAGTTCCAATCCAAAAACAAGAGACGTAAGAAGTCCGTTGAGAGTTACGGGTTGATAACAGGAGGTCAGGTAGGTAACGGGAAGGAGCAGGAAGACAGCAAAATCAGTAGGACAAAGCAAGGGTCAGGAATATCAAGGCACCAAAATACCAGAAATAACTTTGAGCCGGTAAGGATCAGGCAAAAAAAAAATAACAGGCCAGATATCAGGAAACTAGGAATCATAGAAGTCTAAACACATAACGTAGCACACTTCATCCAAAATCAGAAGCATTGGCTAAGTGGCAAGGAGGAGTTTTAAAGCCGTGAAGTCACGTGATTGAACGTGCATGTGATGACGTATTGCCTCAATGTTTATGCCCTAGTCTCTACGGCAACCGCCACTGTGTTTTAAGGGCGCATGTTTCCTGAAAGCCATGGATGCCAAGCGACGTGCACTATGTCTTGAAGCACCATAATTCCTCCTATTATAAAAAGGCAACAGTCATGTTTGCGTGAACACTGTAGAGGCATTACAAGGTTTACTCATAAAAGAATGTGACGGAAGAGTGGATGAACCACAGGGAATCCTGACAACCTGGTCTCGGTCTGCCTTCTCCTCCCTTGGCCTCTCCCAAACAAGTCACACTGACACGTTTCCTATGCCCCATTTTATTCTCCTCCTCCCCCTCCCTTTGAGCCCAGCACCCACCTGGTTCACCTGGCCATTCTGTACATTGTTCTCCCTCAGGGGCCATGTTACATAGATGGGAATACACAAACCCTCTTTAAGCCCTCCTTCTTTTTGAACGTGCGCCCGCCAGGAACCCTCAATAGCGGCCCGGTACAATCAGAGTCTGTTTCCGAGTTTGTACTCCATTTGGGAAGAGTGCCCGAATTGCCAGTCTGCAGCGTGATTCACTTCGCCAGCTTGCTGTTCGCCGCCAGCTCACTCGCTGGTGGGTTTGCGCATCCCCTCCTCTGCTGCAAGGACTTATGGGCTCTGTAGTCCTTTAAGAGAAGAGAAAAAACACTGCCCAGTATGCAGCATGGCGGGTATGGGTCAAGCAAATGTGGCACTTGCCAAATGCATCCAGGCACACGTAGAGGAGACAGAGACAGGGGCTGTGCCTGCTCCCTTACCTCGTCTCTGTCTCCAGCAAACACCTGGTGGACCTGCTGCTACAGGTGGAGAGGGGTCCCCATCCCTCCTTGGCAGGGTCAGATTTCTGACCCTGTTACAATCTCACCATCCCTCAGACCGGACTATACCAGACTTAGATGATATAGAAGTTCTTCCCATGAGAAGCTATGTAGACCCCAGCAAATGTTTGACACTCTCAACTGGTTTAGCTGAAGTCTCCACTCTAGCTTTCTCTAGCTGGATTTTCTGACATTCAGTGCCCTTGTTTTTAAGTTCAACTCCTCTTTCTTAAGTTCAGCTTCAGTTTCCAACTTTCTATATTCAAAGGCCAATTTCATCCTTAATAATTCAAGTTCCAAGGCATTTCCTGAAGAAACATTGCTGGAGATCGGAACAGAGGCAGCAGGAACGGTGACGTTCCCAGAATCCGATTCAACAACACCCCCAGCGGTAAGGCCTTCATTGGTTAAATCCCCCCTTCAAGAGATTCACAATCAGTCTGGCAGTACACCAGGGCAGCTATCAGCTCAGCCCTATCCTCAAGGTTTAACTCCCTGGCTTCACAAGCACTGTGGAGAGACTCTAAGCTCATCCGAGTCAATTTACCATTTGCAATAGATTCCATTGCTTGTAATGTAGTTATCTTGTACCCAACGAAACCTCAATTTAACAAAGTGTAGATATTTTGTAAGTGGCAAGGTGACACACTGATTCTTAAAACCATAAGCATCCCACAGCTGCCACCACTGTAAAGATTGGAGGGGGGTGGGGGTATCTGTACTCCTGCTCTCTATATGGTAGAGGAGAGGCACAGAGGACCCCAGCCAAGATTCTCTATTACGGTAGCTATGGACGAGCAATCAAGGCTTAAGCTCTCAGGAGGTGATACAGGCTGCTTCTTAAGTACAGTGTAGACCCCAAGCACCCACAAAGGAATGTCCACACACTATGTTAGTGAAAACACAGTCTTTAAATAAATAAGGCTTTCATTATGTACACATACAATAACACACTTTGTGCTCCAAGAATTCTAAAAAGGTAAATATATACAGTCTTAATGTGGTACCACAATTACTCTTGATTCCATTAAAATGCATCAATTGTACTCTGTTCAAATGTCATACAAATCAGTTAATAAAGTGAACCAACAATAGACATAAGAGGAAAGCAGGTTGGTTAAAACAATAGGCAGAATACTGGGCCCCTACCACTAGGCACAGTTCTGTATGAGGATCCCCCCACCTGGGCAACCTATAAATAAAGAAATACAACAATACCAGTCCATATATTGTCTCTATGTGTCTTAGTTCCTTCTATAACAGCTCTACACTTGAATATACCTGGAATAGCAGAGTTCGACGCCGGGTTGTCGACAGATCCTTCTTGAGCGGCTCCCTGTAAGGCAGGAGCCACAGATCGTCGAGATCCCATGAGGAAAAAGGGTGAACACTGTTGTTACGGCAGCAGCTTCGGTTCTTGCGGTGCTCGTTGAAGAGCAGTCAAAAACCTCCTGCAATCTAAGGCGTGCAGTGCACCTCGATAACAAGTGTTCGTTGCTGCAAGGAGTTAATGAAGAACTTCCGCCCAGCAAGGGCGTTGGGTCAGTCAGCGTCTCTGCGGTCTTCGGGTGGCGGGAAACACACCGGTGGATTCTCCTCAATCGTCGGCGGCCTTGGCTTTCTCTGGCAGGACGAAGGCGGTCGACGGTGATGAACAAGGGAGTCCTTGGATCAAAATGTTCTTAGGTAAAGGGAGCACCGCGGCTCCGGTCGGCGACTGTGGTCGGTGACGGTGGACGGCTGTCTGGTGCTTCTCTTCGTTCTCCTCAGAAGTCCCCTTCTCTGGTTGGCAGCTTTTCATAGGTCTGTCTACCAGGGAGCTTTGGCAAAGGTCAGCTGGTGCATGATGATCCCTCGTAGCTCGGGGAGAGGTCTCCTAGCCAGGTCCTCTCTTGGATCAGTTCCTTGATGGTCACGCAGCTTTCAGATTAGCGAAGCACAGCAGCAGTTCTTCTTCTTCCAGTCTGCTTCAAGGTTAAGCATCAGTCGTGACTTCAGCTTCTGAATGATTTCTAGCAAAGAGAGGTCCCCAGCTATACTGTTTGGACTCTCGTTTATTCTGCTGGATCGCACTCAGGCAACCAATCACTCAGAAGGGTATTCAGCAGACAGGCAGCCAATCAGGCTCACAGGGCATTCAGGCCATTCTCCTCTCTCTCAGACACTCACAACAAGGAATGTGTATTGGGACAAGTGCCCAGCCATTCAGCACATGACACTGCATTCATACCAGTTTCAGGCAGGGCTGTCTCAGTCTTTGTGTCACATACCAGAAACTAGACACCCATAACATGAAGTGCATATTGGTCACACTCTCCATTCACCCAGGTCCCACCCCAACGGTGTACCCACAACATAAAGTCACTGGGAAGGCTTCAGCCAGTCTGGCCTGGACTTCCCCACAATACCATATGGAACGTCCACCCAACAGCTAGTCAGGGGGAAGGGACAGAGACAGGGCTTCCCAGGACTTTGGGAAAAACAAGGTAACAGGCAATAGAAAGCAAGAGGCCACAGGGGCCATCTTGTTTCCTATCAGGAATCAACTGATTCTAATGGCAGGGCCCGTGTATCCCAAAATGGAGCATACTCGGAGCACCTGTCAAATTCAGCATGGAGCTGCCACCAGCCTATACCCTGCTCTGTGGGCCACACACAGGTGCCCAAAAACATACACCAGGGGTACAGGGTTGTACCCCCACCCATGCGTGCCATAAGGGTATCCCAAGGGTCTGTACACCAAACCAAAAAGGGGAAGAGCTGCACTGTCAGGAGTCCCACAGGGACTCCTTTGCAGGAAGCAATACAGAACACACATGAAAAAGGACTACTGAACAAGGACGGGGAGGCCCTGTCCCTCCAATGCACTTCCATCATGACACTAAGGAATCTGTCAGAATGCCCAAGAAAATGAAAAAGAGTCCACCGTCCTGTGCCAAAATGCCTACTTCTGTCCATCACACCTGTAACTAAACTAAAGAAGTACTGGATCTTCATGGTCCAGAATTTGGCTCAGTTCTTCTGGACAACAGATCATAGTACCAACTTGCAGGTGGGAATGACTTACTTTCCAAGATACACCACAAAGTTCTCAGTTCAAACTCGAAAGTTCCAACTTAAACATCATTCCTTAATGACCATAGTGTTCTTCACTATTGGGTTCCTGGAGGATGCCTCCCTTCTCCAGGTATTTTGTTCTCAGTATTTTCACAGTGCCAGATGAATAACACCCTTCCCCGGGCCTTCCTCGGCTTTGCTTCACGGTGCACAACACCAAGGGGGTATAGCTTCCTCCCCCTGATCTCTCTTGGCTTGCAGTTTCACCATAGTAATGGGAATGTCTCCCTTGCCCTGTTCCCTTCTCGGGCTCTTTACCACAGTTCACAAATGTTGGGGGAATAACTTCACCAGGCCCTGCTCAGGATCTTTATCACAGTTCACAAAGGATGGGGGAATGGCTCCCTTCCCCAGACCCTTTGCAGGTACATTACAAAAGTTTACAATGCCAGGGGGAATGACTCCCTTCACCCGGTTTCCCTTCACCTTGTTTTATTTGTTTGTAAGTATGGGCCCCAGACCTGTAGGATTCTGCTGCTTTCCTTTGTCAGACCTGCTTCACCTTCCTGGCAGGGACTGTGCCGAAGGAGAAGATTCATGATGCTCTTCTCAACCGGGTGCAGTACTTCTCTCTCTGAGTGCTCGAGTCAGCCTGGCTCAACCCTCTGTCAGGTACTGTGCCGAAGAAGAGGATTTGTGATGCTCTTCTCAACTGGGTGCTGGTCCCAGACGCAACTTTCGTATCTCTTGAAGCCCCACCAAGCATCCCGGCAACCCAGGTACCCATGAGTGTCTTGCGTACACTCTCCGGGTGGTGTGTGCCTTTGTGCTGCTCCTCGCTGGCAGCATGTCTGCCTCTGACCGGGGCGTCCAGCGGTCTTTGTCATCTGGAGGTTGGCTCCTGTAGCCTTCCAGGCCATTCGACCTTGGTGAGCGGTGAGTGAGCTTCCCAGCAGGTCAGTAAGCATCCTAGATGCCGTATTCGAGTCCCTCTGCTAGCCGGCTCTCATGATCCCGGCTCCTCCAGGGATGACTTCTCTCTGGGTTCCTCCAGAAAGGGTCGAACACTGTTGTCCCTCATCACTTTCCTCATGCTTATACAGTGTCCAGATTGACTGGAATACTTACTTTGGGTCCACAGGACATTTGTCATTGTTCTGCATTTCTTCTGAGTCCCAGTATTGACATGGTCAATCTCTACTGGGTTAGTTGGATTCTTCCTCGTCACAGTCTTCCTGTGTACTTCAGGTGGGTAGTCCCTACTCCTCCTCATCTCACTATTTCTCATGAGGGTTGTGTTATCTACCCTACACAAATGCATGGAAGTGTGGGGAACTAGTGTGCCCTGTATAGGGTAGTAGGATGAAGGAAATTGTGGTATAGTGTGGACATACCACTTTCTCCCTGGATAGTTGTCCCTAGTCCCATAGGGGGGACCCCCCCCATGAGATCCACCCGCTGAGTACAAACACCAGGGGGACTGCCGGGTAGTGGCCTCACGGGAACAGGCTCTTCCTTGGTGGAGAAGTGACGACATCAAAGGATTCAACACACAACCTAGTCCCAAATGCATAGGTCATCTGCAATGACTCTTGTGGAGCATTGCCTAGCGAGAGGCTAGTATGTGATAAATGCCGTTCACACTGGAGTGGTTGTCTGGGCAACAGATGTTAGCAAGAGAGTGTTAGGCGGAAACCTTTGCAGTTCCCTCTGGGACCACTGCAAAAGATTTAGGACTACAGGTTTTTGGCAGTAAACCCACTTGGTAGTAGTCTGTACCACACAGATTCACTTGGTAGCTGTGGCTGAGCAGTCAGACTTCCCTCAGGAAGAGTTAGGCAGTATGTGGAGTATACACGATAGGGCAATCTACACAGTAGAACAAGCAAACGCGGAACAAGGCTTCGGTGTAAAGATATAAAGGTATTTATTTATAACAACACATCTATAGAAAACACTCTGGCACTAATACGGCAAACAACTTCAATCACAATTACTATACGAAGAAAAAGATCAATCCCCCTAACAATAGTTCGACAAGTCTAGGTTCACCGGCATCACTTATTTGCAGACAGAGGTGTATGCTTTAACCTAGATGGCACTCTAGTATTCGTTAGGACGGGAGAGAAAAAATATAAGGCAGGTCATGAAATCAACTCGGTACCAATACTTTATGAACAAATTCAAGGCAAGTAAGGCAGGGTCTACTGCAGATCACAAAGTTCAGAGGCCAGGCCCACTCGGAGAGAGGCAAGGCGATATGTCCCAAAAAGTGTCTCAGTGGAAATGCGCTTCGAGTCTTTATCGCAAATTGTTATGGAAAGATTGGACCAGTTCAGAACAACACGTTAAAGAAAGCTTGGAGGCGACCCAATGGAAAGGCGAGGATTAAGACACCTCACTCTATCCGGCAGAAAGGGAAGCCAGGCGGACACGGTACCTTGTTTGTGGAGAGACAGCTCCGGCGGGGCACTTGTTTCTGGTGGTGGATGCACGTCGGGTCTTTGCCAAGAGTAGAGATGATCTCGTCGTCGAAGAAAAGTGAAGTCCGGTGCACCACCAGGGAAGAGACCAGCTGCGGAGTGCTCCATCACAAGGCTCCACCTTTTGGTCGCGGTACAGGGGTAGTGGCTATCCGGTTGCCGAGGTGCTCTGCACGGGCAATTCGACCACTGCGTCCTGGAGCGAAGAAAAAGCAAAGGGGACTGGTTGTTCCCACCAGTCAGGGGAAGAGACTCTCCGGCAGGGAGATCTCCTCTGTCGTTGGGAAGTGGTGAGTCGGTTCCGCAGGGCTCCACCGGAGGTGTCGTCGTTGCAGGTCGGCTCAGCTTTACCCTCGTCGGATTCTTAGGTCCTGTGGCGACTTCTGAAGATCCAGTCCCAAAAGCCCTGCTTTTATGCAGAAAACCCCCATTCATTCAGCCTAGCTGTCAATCAAAACACGCTAAGTGGTGAGCGGGGTGGCTCACCACTTGGGCCAATCACACTAGAGTGTGACCGGAGTTGGCAAGGCAACTCGGTCCAGGGTGCCTAAACCCCCTCCCGTACCCCTGTGGTAACCCAAACAGAATGGCACCACTTTGGAGGGTCTCTGTACAGAAGCCCGCCAAAAGTGGAACAAAGGGCTCAACCTTTGGTTTAGGAGTCACAGAGACGAACACAGACGCCATTTTAAAAACCGAGTTCTGGCAGAAAATACCATCCGATAGACTTATTTAAGATAAGTAAATAGGTGGTATGTTAGAGATTAACGAGGAAAAGTATCAATCTCCAACAATGGGAAGAATCCCATAGGGTTATATTCGGGGTCGAATATAACAAGTACTTTCCACTGCCACCAGCCAAAACTCGCCGAGGGGGGACGGGACAGTGCCCCCTCGAATAACAGACCCAGGAGTAATCGAATTACCCCTACTAGTACGTCCACAATAGGATGGTGTGTACTAGTTCTGTTAGTAAATTTAGGTCTAGTAAAGCCAATGGTGACTTTACATGGCCGGGGAGACAGTAGTCAGTCCCCGGGTATGGAGTCTATGATGGAGGTCCGCTAGGACGCCCCAGTGGTACGGCACGGAGGGTGCGTTGTAACACACCTAGTAAAACATATGAGACCCTATGGAGTAAAAGACCCCATAGCCCATAGAACACATGGACATTCAAAGGAATTACACACATTCATGTCCAAGAGTGGGAGAAAAAGAGTCTCACTCTTGGCAGGATGGAAAAAAACAAACTCCAGAAATCTTGCAAAGCTGCTGGGGGACTCACTAGGTTAGGAAATTCAGCCTAAACAGAGAATTCTCCCTAACACTCGCCCTCCCCAGACTAAGGGACAGGAGGATTTAATCCACTCCTGGATGAATCTCATACCTCTAGTCGATGACATACATCCTAGAGAGACCATCAGCATTTTGGTGGTGACACCCTGACCTGTGCTCAATGGTGAAATCAAACCCTTGCAGGCAGATCGACCATCTCAATAGTTTCGGGTTTTCCCCTTTCATTTGCATTAACCATCTCAAGGGTTGGTGGTCAGTCTGAATGACAAAAGTAGAACCATACAAGTACGGCCTAAACTTCTTCAGAGCCCACACGATAGCAAAGCACTCTCTTTCGATTGTTGCCCACCTTGTTTCAGGATCCTTCAGCTTGCGGCTGATGAAGCAAACGGGGTACTCCCTACCTTTCCCATCCAGTTGACTGAGTACGGCACCTATTCCTACATTTGAAGCATCTGTCTGCACAATGAAGTGTTGGCGGTAATCAGGAGCTCTGAGTACTTGGGCTTGGCAAAGAGCCTTTTTCAGGTTTTCAAAAGCCTGATTGCACTCCTCGTTCCATCTAACCTTTTTAGGAAATTTGGGCGAGGAGATGACATTCAGTGGAGAAGCTAGGGTCCCATAGTTCTCGATGAAATTCCTGTAATACCCAGTGAGGCCTAGGAAGGCTCTCACTTGGGTTTGAGTAGTAGGTGTTGTCCAATTTTGCATAGCGTCAATCTTACTGAGCAAAGGCCTTATTTCTCCACCTCCTTCCTCATGTCCAAGATAGACTACCTTACTCTGTCCAATTTGGCATTTACTCGCCTTTATGGCCAGATTGGCTCGTCCAAGAGCCTGCAAAACATCTCTCAGGTGGGTTACATGTTCTTCCCAGGAATTGCTGAACACTGCTATGTCATCCAAGTATGCCATGCAGAAGTCCTCCATCCCGTTCAGAACCTGATTTACCATCCGTTGAAACGTAGCAGGTGCATTCTTCAATCCGAAAGGCATTACCTTAAACTGGTATAAGCCAACGGGGGTAGAAAATGCCGTTTTCTCCTTGGCATGGCCTGTCAGGGCTATTTGCCAATAGCCTGACGTCAAGTCAAATGTGCTGAGGAACGTGGCGGCGCCAAGTTTATCCACCAACTCATCTGTTCTTGGCAAAGGGTGGGCATCAGTCTTGGTGACTGCATTAAGAGCTCTATAATTGTCATGATGCCTACCCCCGGAGCACCAGGCCAGGCCCAGCACCCCCGGGAGCAGGCATCATGCCCCCGGGTAAAAGCCCAGCGGCCCATTATAGGGGCTCTTTGGACTCTGTCCTGGCGCCGTTGGCGCCAGGCTCATGTTGGACATCAGTCCTGGCGCCATAGGCACCAGGCTCATAAAGGAAGGTGTTTTGTGCACTTACATGATGCAGACCATGCTGCAAGATTCAGGCCTCCCTGAGACCTGAAAGGGACTATTTTTTCATTGGGACTATTTTGCCACTCGGGCATGGCCAGGGAAGGATACTTACTTGGAACTACTTTGGGGGCTATTTAAGCCACGCCCAGACAGTAGCTCACGCTTCGCGTTGTTCTGCATCCAAGCAGCTGAACGCTCACCGTGTCTGCTCCTGCATCTGGTCTCCAGCCACGCCCGCCTCGATCCTGGAACACCTGTAAGGAAAGAAGAGAACAGAAAGGTGAAAACCAAGAAATTTACCAAACTTCTTACCTGCATCGGGAACCTCCGCGCCAGCGTTCCTGAGAAAAGACTTTCATTTAAAAGCACCGCGTTGCTCGCTGCAGCGCCGCGCTTCACTCACCTGTTCTCGGGAGTTCTTCTGGCTCCACTGCGACTGTCTACACTGGTCGCCACATCTCTGCGCCTAGGGGAGAGAAGAAGAGACAAAAGGTGAGCAGAAGGAACATATGAGGAAAGCCTAATTTTCCGCCATAACACTTACCGGTCTTCTGTTGGTGGACCATTCCTCATTTCGGGTCGGCGCCGCTTCGTTGGCAGGTACAGCACCCCGGCCCCTATGGGGAAAGGACAAAAGACATTACTGGAGGAATATAAAGACATTAAGAGGGATCGCCCCCATCGCTAACTCACCTGAGTTTACCATCAGCAATTCAATCCCTCAACGCATCGCCTTCATTCTGCACCTGAAATAAAGGACAGATCATAGGTTAGGAAGGCAACAGAAAAGGAGGCTCAACACTTGAACTTTTGTAATCTTCATACTTACGGCGTTCCGCTCGGAAAAGTAAAGTGGATTTTGCCAGCGCCATTCTGAAAACCAGTGAAGTAACTGGACTAACACGCGCCCCTGCACCAGAAGCAGGATGGAGAGTTCATCCTTTCAAACCATAAGGTGAGCTTCAACCGGGGATTTCGGAGGAAGTTAGAGAAGAACGAAGGGGGGAATGGGGGAGCAAGCACACTATTCTGCAGACTGTTAATCCCCTTTCTCATCTGCAGAAGGAAATTCCTACGGGCCAGACAAGCAAGATTTGAGGGTCCTGTTCAGTCGGTGTTCCGAGTTCTGCGCATCACGCTCGAAGAGGCCACAGCAACCCAGACTAGACCAGCGCCTCCGCGGGAGTCAGGTGAGCGTTACAATAATCCACGCAGAATCTAAGCTCTTTAGATCGGCCTTTGGTACTAACACAACTGGGCTAGACCATGGACTAGTAGAGGGCTCTATTACCCCGAGATCAAGCATCTTGCTGACCTCACCTTTGATGTGGGTTTGTACGTTTTCTGACATTCGGTATCCTCTGCATTTGACTGGCAGACAGTCACCAGTGAGTATGTCGTGCTGGCCCCAAGGGGCCAAGCCTGGTGAAAGCGAGAACAGAGAGGCAAACTGATTCAACATGGATTTGCACCCTTCTTGTTGCTCGGGTGTCAGATTGGAAGAGAGATTTACTGCTTCAATTTTTTCATCCAAAGGTAAGCCTCTGAGGAGATCCGGAAGAGCTTCACTCTCTTCTTCTTCCTCGGATGATGCTAGAAGCAATGCTCCTACATCAGGTCGGGAGACATACGCTTTGAGTCGGTTGGTGTGGAAGACTGTCGGAGCCTCCTTGGGATTGCCCAAGTCCACCAGATAGTTGACCTCTCCGAGTTTACCCACAACTCTGAAGGGTCCCATCCATTTGTCTTGCAAGGCCCTCTGCCTTGTTGGGATCATAACGAGAACGAGTTGGTCTTGTGCGAACTCAACCATGTTAGCCTTTTGATCGTGCCAGTGCTTGACCAATGCTTGTCCAGCTTTCAAGTTATCGCTTGCTTCTGTCATCATGTGCGACATTCTCCTCTGGAGACCTATCACGTAGTCAGTCACTCTGACTGGCTTGGGGGAAGGAGCACTCTCCAACCCCTCCTTAATCAGAGCCAATGGTCCTCTGACAGGATGACCATAGAGAAGTTCGAAGGGAGAATAACCTACTCCTCCTGAGGGACTTCTCTATAAGCAAAGAGAAGGCATGGCAGTAGAAGGTCCCATTTACGCTTAAGGGGTTCCTCTAAAGCACCTATCATGCTCTTCATGGTTCGGTTGAACCGTTCTACCAACCCATTGGTTTGTGGGTGGTAAACTGTTGAGAATTTGTAAGTAACTCCACAGGTTTTCCACATGGCCTTCATGTAGTGAGACATAAAGTTTGACCCCCTGTCAGAGATTACTTTCTTAGGAAACCCGACCCTAGTAAAAATACCAAGGAGGGCCTTAGCCACAGCCAGAGCTGTAACAGTCCTCATAGGAATTGCCTCAGGATACCTAGTAGCATGGTCTACTACAACAAGTATAAATCTGTTGCCTGAGGAGGTTGGAGGATCAAGGGGACCAACAATGTCAATCCCTACTCTCTCAAACGGGACTTCCACAACTGGGAGAGGCACTAAAGGTGCCACATTCTTGGAGCCAACCTTACCAGAGGTGTGGCAGCTCCAGCAGTGTTTTTCTACTTCGGCCCCCATCTTTGTCCAATAGAAGTAGAGAGATAGCCTTTCCTTAGTCTTCTTGAAACTCAAGTGACCAGCCAAAGGAATCTCGTGGGCTAACTGCAAGAACTGTGGTCTGTTCTCTTGGGGTACTACAAGCCGCTTGTAGTCTCCAGGTGCAGACTCGGTTGGTTCACTGTAGAAGAGGCCATCTTCCCAGTGCAACCTGTATTTCCCAGGCTCTTGCCCTTCAGCCTGAGCTTCGGCCTGGTGGCGAAGACCTTCCAGAATTGGACATTCTCTCTGTCCCTTACTGAAGTCTGCCCTGCTGGGTCCACCTTCTGCCAGTAAAGACTGCAGCTCAGGATGGTCAACAGGATCCAGATCTCCAATGAGTTCCTGGCCTTCCATTAGCTCTTCGTCAGAGTCTAATTCTACCACACAGGGTTGTACCTCCCTCTCAGCCTCAGCTGGAGGTGGAGTTACGGGTGTATTTTTGGACAACCGCGGGGAAGTCCTGGTTGGAGATGCATGGAAATGCTGGCTGCTGGTTTCGGGGTAGAAGTCTTAGGTTTCCCTTTCGCTCCTGGTTTCTTCGAGACAGCGGCCGACAATTCCAGTGGAGCAGGAGTGATTTCTTTCTTCATCATCTCCTGGAGAGTACCGCGCATGGTCCTCTCTCTTGCAGGTCTGGTTAGCTCCTGTAACCGTTTACTAGGAGGTCTGGGAGTAAGCGATACAACTCCGAGAGTTTTCAAATCGTTACCCAACAGTACGCGTCCTGGTACCTCACTCTGTATGCTGACAGGTATCTTCACAGTCATGTCGTTACACTGGATGAGAACTGGTAATTGGGGAAGCATCTGCACAGGCCCTCCAGCTAACTTGGTGAGGCGTTTGGGTGCCTTAGCAACATCCTCAGCCTGAAAAAACGATTTATCCACCACAGTTATGCTGGCTCCAGTGTCCCTAATGGCAGGAGTCTCCTGCCCATTCACCTGGACACTGTCCTTATAATACTCTTTAGTATTATCGGGGATAGAATTATAGACATCTAAATTCTGTTGTTCCCACAACCCCAGAGATACTAAAGAAACACTGGCTGAGACTCCAATGGGTTCATCAGCTAGCAGTAGAAAGTTTCCACTTGCCATTTGGACTTCCTCCTCTGGAGCGAAGGCTAAGGAGACAAGCTGGACCCCTGAAGGTTTACCCTTACATCTGGGATCTCCTTTCACGTGGTCAGTCGAGCCACAAACAAAGCATTTACCAAATGCTTTTTGGAATGGTGGCTTGTTCTGGCCTCCTTCCGGTTTGGCACCAGAAGACACACTATTCTGCTGCGGTTTTCCTTGTGGCTTACGCTTCTGGTTTTGTTTGGGGCCCTCTTTGGAATTTGAGTTATTCGAATTCTCTTTTGAGTCTTTTTTAGGCTTTTTTCCCTCATCCTTTTTCTGAGTTGCCCCAGAATCCTTATGAGTAGCCCTGTTGGCAACCCATAAGTCAGCAGCCTTAGCTAGCCTCCAGGAATCCAATTCCTTCGAATCAGCCAAGGGCTGTCTGAGCTCGGGAGAACAGGCATCATAAATCGACTCCAACATAAAAAAAATCTTCATACCCTCATAAGTGTTCTCTTTGTAACCCTTAATCCATCCCTCTAAGTTTTTCAACCCTTCACTCACCCAGGTAGCCCAAGGGGTACCGTCATGCTTTTTGAGGGTTCTAAACCTCTTAAGATACTGGGAAAGGGTCTTCCCGAATCTAGCTATCAAAGCTAATTTCACACTTTCGTAATCCGTCTTATCCGCCTCCCCCAACTTCATTACCACATCAGTCGCAACAGGGGGGAGCATAGAGAACAACCAGGGAAGTAGATCATTCCTAGAGGAACCAGAGGAGAGAGAAGCATTTTCCACAGACAACCTTTTCATCTCTAACTAGTGATTAAGTTCTATTTTCCTGAGCCTTAACTCAGCTTGCTTCTGCTCAGCCTGGGCATTTATCAATCTGAACTCGAACTCTTGGTTTCTTTCAGATTGAGCCAAGAACCGTTTGTATTCTAATTCGAGCTCATTTTTTCAAGTTCAAAATAAGCAGGGTTACATGTGGGACCTGGTATGGGCCCCGTAGGTACAGCTGGTAAGGCAGGTAGAGGAGCAGGGGAGACAGTTTCGTTAGCCTCTCCTTCCTCTTCAGCCTCTTCATCACTATCGTCAGAATTACGATTTAGATCAACACCATCACCGTTATCTACATCTGCTGGAGAAGTTGCTTCTGGGACCACTGCAAAAGATTTAGGACTACAGGTGTTTGGCAATAAACCCACTTGGTAGCAGTCTGTACCACACAGATTCACTTGGTAGCTGTGGCTAAGCAGTCAGACTTCCCTCAAGAAGAGTTAGGCAGTATGTGGAGTATACACGATAGGGCAATCTACACAGTAGAATAAGCAAACGCGGAACAAGGCTTCGGTGTAAAGATATAAACTTATTTATTTATAACAACACATCTATAGAAAACACTCTGGCACTAATACGGCAAACAACTTCAATCACAATTACTATACGAAGAAAAAGATCAATCCCCCTAACAATAGTTCGACAAGTCTAGGTTAACCGGCATCACTTATTTGCAGACAGAGGTGTATGCTTTAACCTAGATGGCACTCTAGTATTCATTAGGACGGGAGAGAAAAAATATAAGGCAGGTTATGAAATCAACTCGGTACCAATACTTTACGGACAAATTCAAGGCAAGTAAGGCAGGGTCTACTGCAGATCACAAAGTTCAGAGGCCAGGCCCACTCAGAGAGAGGCAAGGCGATATGTCCCAAAAAGTATCTCAGTGGAAATGCGCTTCGAGTCTTTATCGCAAATTGTTATGGAAAGATTGGACCAGTTCAGAACAACACGTTAAAGAAAGCTTGGAGGCGGCCCAATGGAAAGGCGAGGATTAAGACACCTCACTCTATCCGGCAGAAAGGGAAGCCAGGCGGACACGGTACCTTGTTTGTGGAGAGACAGCTCCAGCGGGGCAGTTGTTCCTGGTGGTGGATGCACGTCGGGTCTTTGCCAAGAGTAGAGATGATCTCGTCGTCGAAGAAAAGTGAAGTCCGGTGCACCACCAGGGAAGAGACCAGCCGCAGAGTGCTCCGTCACAAGGCACCACCTTTTGGTCGCGGTACAGGGGTAGTGGCTATCCGGTTGCCGAGGTGCTCTGCACGGGCAATTCGACCACTGCGTCCTGGATCGAAGAAAAAGCAAAGGGGACTGGTTGTTCCCACCAGTCAGGGGAAGAGACTCTCTGGCAGGGAGCTCTCCTCTGTCGTCGGGAAGTGGTGAGTCAGTTCCGCAGGGCTCCACCGGAGGTGTCGTCGTTGCAGGTCGGCTCAGCTTTACCCTCGCCGGATTCTTAGGTCCTGTGGCGACTTCTGAAGATCCAGTACCAAAAGCCCTGCTTTTATGCAGAAAACCCCCATTCATTCAGCCTAGCTGTCAATCAAAACACGCTAAGTGGTGAGCGGGGTGGCTCACCACTTGGGCCAATCACACTAGAGTGTGACCGGAGTTGGCAAGGAAACTCGGTCCAGGGTGCCTAAACCCCCTCCCACACCCCTGTGGTAACCCAGACAGAATGGCACCACTTTGGAGGGTCTCTGTACAGAAGCCCGTCAAAAGTGGAACAAAGGGCTCAACCTTTGGTTTAGGAGTCACAGAGCCGAACACAGACGCCATTTTAAAAACCGAGTTCTGGCAGAAAATACCATCCGATAGACTTATTTAAGATAAGTAAATAGGTGGTATGTTAGAGATTAACGAGGAAAAGTATCAATCTCCAACAATGGGAAGAATCCCATAGGGTTATATTCGGGGTCGAATATAACAAGTACTTTCCACTGCCACCAGCCAAAACTCGCCGAGGGGGGACGGGACAGTGCCCCCTCGAATAACAGACCCAGGAGTAATCGAATTACCCCTACTAGTACATCCACAATAGGATGGTGTGTACTAGTTCTGTTAGTAAATTTAGGTCTAGTAAAGCCAATGGTGACTTTACATGCCCGGGGAGACAGTAGTCAGTCCCCGGGTATGGAGTCTATGATGGAGGTCCGCTAGGACGCCCCAGTGGTACGGCACGGAGGGTGCGTTGTAACACACATAGTAAAACATGTGAGACCCTATGGAGTAAAAGACCCCATAGCCCATAGAACACATGGGCATTCAAAGGAATTACACACATTCATGTCCAAGAGTGGGAGAAAAAGAGTCTCACTCTTGGCAGGATGGAAAAAAACAAACTCCAGAAATCCAGCAAAGCTGCTGGGGGACTCACTAGGTTAGGAAATTCAGCCTAAACAGAGAATTCTCCCTAACAGAGAGACATGGGGACAGTGGGATCTGGAGAGAGGAGGAGGTGAAGAAATGCAGGCAAAGGAAGAGAGCATATTGGGATGATGGTTGGGAGAAACACTGAAGAGGAGGTTGGAAGGGGGTTCCAAAAAGAGGTTGGAAGAGTTGTACAGAAAGAGGCAGAGAGAATATCAGAAAGAAGGTTGGGAAGAGTTGCAAGGGAAGAGGTAGGAAAAACCTCAGAACAGAGGTTTAGCAGACGTTTCAGGAGGGTGGTGGAAAGGCGCAATAAAGAAGTGACTGGTAGGGAAAGGGAGGAGACAGTGGAGGGAACACTACAAGGGTGGTTGTAAGGAAGATCCTAGAAACAGAGAGAAGTGGAAGAGATTGTGGAGAAAGGAGGCTGAAAAAAAGAAGTGAGGGAGGAGGAGAGCACACCACACATAAGGTTGGAAGGAACATCACAGAGGAAGGGGAAAGGGACGGGAGAAGGTGGTGAGAAAGAAAAACAACATCCAGGCAGAGACTAGGCGAAGAAGCAAAAGAGAGAGTGGACGTGGCATTACAAGAGCAGAAGGAAAGGGTAACGGAAAAGAGAGTAGAGTTAGAGAATCAGAGGGAGTGACAGAGATTGGACATGGGAAAACTCAGAGGAGGTAAGCATAAAGCCTAACAGGCCAAGCCGATTTGGAAAAAAGATATTAACCTGCGGCATGGTAGTTAGCTGATACAGGAGGTGAGACAAGCGTGGAGAGGAAGAGAGAGGATGAATACGAGAGGCCCCTTTAGGAACAATTGTTGTCAAGAAGTCGGAGCTAGTTGGAACTGTGGATCCTTGCGCTAATATTTTTTCTGTATGCTTGCGTGGTCTTCCTTCTTTAATAGCCTGCCGCCTGTAAGGGGATCCCAGAAGGACAAAGCTCCTGTTGTCCCAGTGTTAATGGATGATTGTTTTGGTGACTGAGATCCTGAAATCCTACTTTGGCGCTGACCAGGTGATACTTGGTGTCAATTAATTGTTAATTTCCACACCTAGTGTTTATAACCATTGTTGGTTTATTGATAGTAAGATGGTTCAAACAGTGATTGTCACTCCTGTGACATACATTCTAGTTGATCAAGTCTACCGTAAGGTTCAAAATAAGTAATTGCTTGGGTTTACTGGTGCCGACACGTGTTTCAACCTTAAGGTTTTTCTCAAGGCAAGAATGTTGGATGCATGGTCCCGGATGGTAGTAGGTCAATATAATCATCTGTACTGGGTAGTACCTGTTCCCGGATGGGTGTCACGTTGAAGAAGGTCTTGCGGTGATCTGCTGTGTGAGGAACAAGTCCATAGGGAAAGATCAAGTAGGAAGACAAGGGTGGGGCTTCATGAGACAGAGCCAGCAACCTGGCACAGGAAAGTTACAAATGAGACAGAATATACAAGGCTGGTTACCAGTACCCGGTGGAAGCTCTGAGGGTTTAGCCAGCCGGTTTCAAGCCCCAGCCTCTGTTCCTTGTGAGGCCCAGTACACAAGTTCATATGGGCCCTGGAAGGGACCTACATCAGGGATGAGAAGCAAATAACTTGATCCTACAAAACTGAGACCAGAAACAGGTGTCAAGCTCAGGATTGTTAGTGACTGTGATCTGAGTAACTTCTTTATGAAGGGGACCTAGGCTGAGATTTACGAATCTAAGAACTATTAGACTCAAGGAGAAGCCATCCTGTTTTTGCACAAACCTTTTTAGGTTGCCTGTATTTATTTATTTTAGCCCAGTCCTGTAAATATCTACCATAAACCCTAGTTTAACTATACTGTGGGCCTCATTCCAAGTCCGGCGGTAACCGAGCCGGAAAAACCATCAGGATGCTGCCGGACTTGGAATGAATTACTGCCTCCGTGATTGCCGGAATCACCGGGGCATTACAACCCCAGTGACCCAGTAATTCCGGAGGTGGAAATCCGTAAATCCCCATTCCCATGGAGTCCAATAGGACTCCAATGGGACGGGGACAATGGAAACACTGGTTCCATCTATGACGGAGCCGGTGTTTCCATTTCCATCTGCAGGTGGGTGGCGTTACTCCCGCCAAGTCAGATCTGGCAGGAATGACACATCCCGCCTGTAGAACTCGTAATCTGCAGGTCCAGAAACAACGGTGGCAGTGGGTTTACCGCCACTGTTGTTTCCGGACCGGCAGACTCTAAATGAGGCTATGCGCCTCATTGCGAGGTTGGCGGTAGCCGTGCCTGTATCGATTATTTTCACCACCCGCGAATGGGCAATTACCGGGTCATGCCAAGTATTACGGACCCGGTAATTGCCCATTTGCGGGTGCCAGTAATAAGGGACTCCCCATTCTGCCTCATACGGCTGAATGGGAATGGGACGTCGGATGCACCGTCACCATTCAGAGTGGTGCCGGTGCATCCAACGTGCTGTGCTCGTGGGTATCTCGTAGTATGGCGGTCCGGAAACTACAGTACCGGCATGCTTACCAGTACCGTAGTTCCCGGACCGCCATGCTTGTAATGAGGCACAATGTGTCTCTTTGTATGCTTTTTGTTCACCCTATTCAGCTTTTTCACAGGAGACAAGAGGTGATCCGTGAACTGTTGGAAGGAATCTGTGGCCCCATGGAATCGGAAAGGGAAGAAGACTTGGAAAAGACCCCAAGAGGTGGCAAAAGCAGTTTTCTCCTTGTCTTTCAGATGAGGGTACCTGCCATTATTTGTATTTTGATCTAGGCATCAGACAGACATTATTCCGAAATGGCACTGAATTTCCTATAATCTATACAGAAACACATTATGTTTCAGGATGAATACAATGGGTGAGCCCCACTCGCCAAATGATTTTGGATTACCAACATCTTCTTCATCTCTTGCTGAGCGATGGCTTGGCGGGCCTTAGTAAACCTACATGGTTGTTGTTGACGTGTTTTTCCTGCAGGTGTTCCTATCTGATGATGACTCAGGTTCACCGTTTCCAGATGTTCTCAACATACAGTTTGTGACTCTTCTCTCGATGCCTCCACAGTCCCTTCCTGTACTTCTGTGATATTCCCAGGGAAGCAGGCACTACCTTTTCTTACAGGTGCCCATATGTTTTCACGATCCTCTTCTTGATTAGTCATATAGGTGCTGTAAAGTGCTGCCTCTTCTTTTACTTCCATGTTTTATATGGTATTTATATGGTGCTCTTGTTGCGTTTGTCAAACCAATTGGTGCGCTCAGTAATGGAAGTTACCACTGTGTTCAGTAATACGTTGGGGACGTGTAACTGGAAAAGTAGTTTGTTTTATTAGCTGGGCATCAGGACAAATAGTGCTCCCCCTTTTTAATCCCTCTCCTTGGCTTGCGAGGATGGCAGTACGGGAGGTCTCCAACTAGCTGGGGTGGGCATGCGTATGGACAGTTAGTTCCCAGGGCCAGTGCTCACGACGGTAGCCTGGCCAGTCTATTAATAATTTTAGAATCGGAGGTGCTGTTGAATGACGAGCTGATGAGGACGTGAGCCGCTATTGCTCCGCTACGGGCGCCGCAATCCTGCAGTTTAAATCCTGTTCCTGGTTGAAGTTAGCAGAGCTTTTCACATCTGCTGTGAGCAGAACATCACCACTAAAAGTTGCTGTGTCCCCGAGCGAAATCGGTGCAGGGATTCTCCCAACTGGCCAGTCGATCGGAGCAGGTTGGGGGCCGGGCGCCATCTTGTGTGGTGACTGTTGTGGCAGGCTGGTGGGTGCTGCAAGTGGCAACAGAGGCCAGCAACACAAGTTTAAACCTGCCAGCCGGCACAATGTAGGAATGCTGCAGGCGAGGGCCAGAGGTTGCAGTGGGCTGGGTGCTACAGCAGGGCAGGCTCGTCCCTGCAGGATAAAGCTGTGCACAGGGACTGGGCCTCTGGCAGTGGCCATCATTCCACTATACGTGGCAGGAGCCCAAGCGAGGAGCCAGAAACATAAACACACGGTCCTTCTATACGTATCCCGCGGCACAGCTGCCTCTGGCCCTCCTAAGAACCCCAGTCCCCATCTGTTGGGCATATTTGCTGCTCACACCGTGTGTGTGCTCCAGGCTAAATATCTAAGGAAGGATTTCATCCAGTAAAATCGCATTGTGGGTGGATTATACCACTTTCTTCAACATACCCTGCAACTCTAACCCTTCCTCTCAAACATAGGGTTTGCAGGCCTGGTCTCAAAGGTGGGGCTCCTACATAAGGAGACAACGTACGGACAGTGCTACAGTACCATAATTCCGAGGGGCCACATTAGCTGGCAGACTTAAGCAGGTATAGTGGCACCTGATTGGTCTGGGGGCAGTTGGTGTGGACCCACCACGGCTGCGGAGAGACATGAACCTGCAGGGCCGGTGATAGCTTCTCAGGCAGCCAAGCTCACGATAACCATGGTCAAAGACAAATGTAAAGATTCTGGGCTACAAAGCAAAATAGACCAATTATTTTCCAATGTTTGCTGGGTGATGGGTTCACTCCTGCGTCCCCTTCTTCTGAGTGCTAACCCCTCTCAATCGCATTCCAAAATATCACAGTTCCTTTATCAATCAACTTTGGGTGACAGCTTCACCCCTGGATCTCCCTCGGTCCGGCTCGGACCCCTCTTCCAGGATTTCTTTTCCCTTGGTTTCTCAATGTTCACTTTCCTTGTGGGATTTTTCCCTTTTCCTCACACTGCTAGTAGATCAAAGTCTTTCGATTGTACAGGGATTTTGCTTCACCTCTGTATGACCACTTTGACCTATTTTGCTGGTCTTCCTACGGCCTTCTGGTACTTGTAGTTTCTCTCATATGGGGCCCGACCAGAGTGACTCGAGTTAGCACCCACGTGGTGCCGCTTTCCCGCTGCAGCTGGTCTCTCCTTCACACTTTTAACAGTTCAATCAAAGTTCATTAGCTTTGGTTTTAAACTTGCCACTTTGCGATTCTCACTCATCACAGCCCGGTTCTTATCGGTTCTCCCCTCGACACACCGGTTGTGATGAATCGCTTGGCTGTTGGCTTCTTTCGATTCAAGGCCAGTACCATGGGCACAGGAGCTTATCTCGTTCCTGCCTATCACCATAGTCTTGCCCTGTGTACCATTGACATCTGTTGCAGGACACTTGTGCTATTGTTTTCAGTCTAAGGCTCTCTTCCACAAGGTTTCTGTGGATCTGGGACGAAAAGGGCAAGGTCACTTCTCTTCTCGCCACCCTCTCAATTCATCCCACCTTTCTCCTTCTCTTGAACTGCCGCGTGGTAGCCATCTCGTTGTGCTGTCTGCCGTGCTCGCCTTGTTCGTCCTGTGCTATCTGGCTCCACCTTTTATTTCTGTGAGAAAGGGAAAGGGCCGTCAGGTGTGTGTGATTCTGATCAATTGCCTGACTTTGCCTGACCCTTGTATTGGGACATGTCAGGTAAACGGCTCTGGGGTTATTTATTTGCATTTTTAAAGCGCTCACACAGCCCGCGGGCATCGAGGCGCTGTTACAGGAATTGTTTTTTCTTGAGTTGCGTAATTGTTTATTTTTTAGTGTTATTCCGGTTTTCTTTGTGTTGTGCAAAAATGTTGGAGTTAGAAAGTGCAGGGGCAGTGGTCTGGAATGTCCTCCGTGAGAGGATGGGGAAAAGGTATAAAAGGAAGGGGGATATTGCATCTCACCCATCGGTGTCCCACTCCCACTCCCCCAGGGCCCCCATCCAGGTGATCCTCCCTCACTAGTCCACCCCCAGGAACTGGATTCAATCGCGATGGCCGTGTCCTGGCCACCTAGATGACATATCCCCGGGGACTAGCTAGGGTGTCACTCACCGACTGGGATGAGGCTGATTGGGCGTCTCTTCAGACCACTCTGGTTTTCACTGTTTTGATTGAAGAGCTCGGATGGGGCCTCCAACCGAGCCTCCTCTCTGCGAGGGAACAACGATCTTTAAAATGATATGACCCTCTACTGAGTGGACAGTACAAAAGAGCCTGATCATTCAAAAGGGCGGGGGCGAACACACCGCCATGAGATACCAGCTGCAAAAATAAAGAAGAAGAGATGAGTTTGATGTGACAATACTTAGATAGAAATAGACTAACTACTACGGTTAATACCTGGGGTTTATTCTTGGTTTTTTGGCGCACAGTGTCCTACCTAAAAAACAGACATCATTATCAGGGCTGGTCTAGGTAGGTTAAGAGGAAAGGTGATGATATTTAAAGGCTTCTTACCGTTAGTAGCATTGGAGAGTAATCCAAGGGTGAACAAAACGGCAGTATAAAATAATAAACAGGGAGGTTAGTGAGGGTTCTAACCCGAACGGCACGAGGAGCACACTAGGTCCGGGTTGGTGCACTCTCTGCGCAGCATTCACTTGTGCACGTGTTGGATAAAGATGTCCCAATAGCGTGTAGTTCAGAAATGGCCAGAACTGTGGACCCCAGATAGCTGTAGGATGTGGCGTCTGGAGTAACGTGAAAGGAGTCAATGTTAATTACCAGATTACTAGGTAAAGTAAAGTCTGCAGGCAAACTGGAACAAAAACGCTAGGCAAGGCAATGACTGGAGGGAGGAGAAAAGGGTCCTGTCAACGGGCGGGCGGCTGAAGTACCAAATCATCAAGCAGGGCAATCCGTTTAAACAGAAGAGAGTCCGGTACACAAACCTGTCAAAACACAGCAAGAACAGGAGGCAAAGGCAGTCCGTAGAACAGGCAGAGGTCAGGAGTACAAATTCAATGATGCAGCTGAAGACGGAACTTCAATGGGCTTGCAACTTCAATCAGAAGCAGTGCGCTGAAAGTGAACGCTGCTTATGTGGAAAACGAAAGTAACATGTCAGAGCACGTTGATTGGATGGAATTGGCCTCTGACAGCAGCAGAACGTACTGGGAATCGTAGTCTTATTTGACTCCCTGCCGCAATCTCCAGTGTAAAAGGAAAGGATGAATGAAGCGTCGCACACCAAATGGAAGGGAACTGAAAGTGCAAGTGCGAATGCCCTTTGATATGCGTGTGCGAACTCATCTCTTGGAATGTCGTGCACAGCAAGACGTAACATAGGGAGACACCATCAGGTTTCTCACACCACAGACATTTCAAAAGGTATGGAGCGGCTGGGCTGGGGAGGGGGAGGGAAGAGCGGGGGCTGTGAGGGGGAACTTACCATATGCCGCACGAGGCAGACATTGGGCCTCATTCCGAGTACGGCGCTAACCAATGGCGCTATTAACGCCTTGGTTGACGCCGTACCCGGACCGGCAGCGCCTTGGTGGTTGGCAGAATTACCGCCCCATTCCAAGGTTGGCGGGGCGGTAATTCCCCAATCCCCATTTACCCTTCCCCATTCCCATTCTTGCCCCATAGGGCATAATGGGAGTGGGGAAGGCGTCAATTACGCCACCGTAAATTACGGTGGCGTAATTAACATCAAGGTCCCTTAGCGCCATGGTTTTTAACGCCTGCTAAAAGCAGGTGTTAAAACCACCATGGCGCTAAGGGAACTCGGAGTATGGCGGTAAGGGATTACCGCCACCGCTCTCGTTAGCGGTGGCCGCTATCCCTTACCGCCATACTCGGAATGAGGCCCATTACCCGCATTAGCCACCTTCACAACGATGCACAAGATTCCCAGATGTATGAGACTGTTGAACCACTGCAAATACAGCCATGTGTTTTGTTTGTTTATTGTAACGTTCCTAAAAGCAATAAAAAGAGTTAAAAAAAAATGTTAGAATCAAGAGACTTCAGACCACATATTCCATATCCACCATTATCGGGGTGGTCTCCAGAAACATGCAGAGGACGTTGCCAACTTAAGCAGGTAAACATAGAAGGTGGAATGTGTTTTCAGATAAGCAACTAAAAGCAACCCATATGAGACCAGCGTTGAAATGTGTCTCTATCTTAAAGGGGCCAATCAGTTTAGACTTAAATGTGAGGTGGGGGCGTGGCTAGGTGCGCCATCCAGAAGATGGTCATCTAAGACTCTGTGGCACTGCAAGGACGGAGAAGGCAGAATTCAGCCTTTTTTGGGAAGCAGCCATCGGGCGTAATGGTGGCACTGTATTTGGCACTGTAACTGCAATTTGAGGACCCGTGGGTGCCCGCACCTGCTGTTATGACCGAGATCAGGGGAGCCGTGTGGCATGCCGAGCCTGTGAGGAGTGAGCAGCGCTTGTCCTGCGGTCCCAGGTGCTATCTCCTTGGCCGGGGCTTCTGTCGGAGCTGCCGGGGAGTAGCAGTGTTCTGCTGGAGTAGCTGGGCATGGCCTGCCCATAGGGGGAGAGATTCTCTGTGACCCGCATCGGAGCGCACCTTGGCGGGTCTGTGTACGGCGCAGCCCGGGTGTTTGAGGGAAGACTGGAGCAGCAGAATCAGTGGGGCACCACTCTGGTGACCGGAGCCGGCGGGGAGAAAGATCCCTGCACCCCGCTGTGAAGGGAACGCAGAGCGGAGGGCAGCAGAGGAAAGGCAGTTGCGGGGGTACTGCTGTTGTCCTGGGGGCCTGCTGTGATTGTGGTGTGGGGAGCAAGGGGTGCCCTCCTCCCTCTCTCTGCATTATTGCCCCGCGGTAGGGTCCACTGGGGCTGCTCCCTGCACCAGCTGGGTTGGACTAGCGGTGGGCATCTTGCACAACTTGTGCAACCCTATGAAGGGACTGATAATCAAGAGCGAGGTGCTGGAGGACTGCATGTGTGGGGCATGATGAGAAGCTGAAGAACCCCCCACGCTATGGTGGCCTCCCTATAGTAGTTGCAGGCTGTGGGCCTCCAAGGAATGGGTGCATTGGGACCATGGATCACAACGGGCCAATGTAGTTAATAGGCGGTGTGGCCCTGCCTTGCCCTCAACTGACAGAATCGCATAGTATCCACCAATTCACCCTCATGGGGACAGAAGAGCCAATCTGAAGGGAAACTAGCTGCGTTAAAACCCCACGGCTTCTGGGCATTGCATTAGTGGCGGATCACCACCTCTGTCATAGGGGGTTCCTGGCACCTCAAGTGTAATTGACTCGGGTGGGAGCCTGAGGTGGATTGCCAGCCTGCACCAAAATCCCCTTGGGGTGTAGGCTCTCTGACCCTGCACCTGCGCACTGCGTATCCCCCTGGAGAGGGACTCACCGGCTGTCCGTCTGCGGCTTCCCTGGAAGGGGGTGTTGAGCCATACAGTCTATCTGAGTCAGCCAAAGGTCCAGCGCTCTGCACTCACTGCTATGGCCAAAGCCCCAAAAAAGGGCAAGCAGGGGTCAGCTTAACAATGCTGCAGGTGGTGGACAGGAACAAACGCACAGAATTGGTGACGGCCCAGGTGCACAACACTGACCCTCTTCCGGCCATGTTCACGCAAATGTTTATGAAAGCGGACCTGCAGGACCTGCTAGCTGAAATCCGCAAGGAGATCCAAAAAGGTACGGAGGAACTCTCCCATAAGATGTTGGCACTGGACATGAGAGTCATGGAGCACAGAGTGTCAGAGGTGGAGGACACACTGTGTGAGCAATCCTATCTGGTGGAGGAATGTTCCAACTAGCTGGAATCCCTGGAGGCGTGCTGCACAGCCTTGGAGGACAAGCAGGAGGACGGGGAGAATCGCTCCCGCAGGAATAATATTTGCATCCGATGAATCTCTGCTGCTGTGAGTAATGAGGAACTACCAACCTTTGTAGCTGAACTGTTTCGCCACATACTCAAGCTGCCTGCGGAGCATGATCTAGAACTCGACAGAACACACCCCACTAGATCCCGCAATGCCTCGAATCAGGACAGGCCTGCGGATGTTCTGTCTCAGGTTCATTTTTCCAGCTTACAGAGTGCATCATGGCTTCAGCCAGACCCACGGCCACTATCATCTTTCCCAACACGTCTCTCTCTCTTTGTACCAGGACCTGGCAGGAACGACCCTAATGAAAGATAAAGCGCTGCGCCCACTAACCGAGTGGATGCGCAAAAAGGAAATACCATATAGGTGGGGCTTTCCCACTGCCCTTCACTTTACCCACCAGGGTAGGCGCTGGTTGGTGCACTCCCTATCGGAAGCGGAGGGTCTGTTGACTGTAGAGGGGCCTGGAGGGGGGGTGCCAAAGTTGAGGAGGGACGGTTAGGGATGCAGAGCCAACTTTCTCGCAAAAATTGCATAAGGCGGGCAGGGGGAGGCAGTTGAGGGGTCCGATAAGGAAGACCTGAAGGTATTGGGGGTTGGTGAATAGTTGATACTGTTTCCCGGGGTGTGCATGTGTCCTGGGCTGTTGCACCTCCTGGGGGAAAAGGGGGGGGGCTTGGTCCAGAAGTATTGTTGCTAGCTTGGGGGGATGATAAGGTTGGTGGTGCTCATTGTTTAAGTCGGGCCCCTTATGAATGTTCACTAAGTTAGGAAAATGATCACGTTCAAGCTGGTTGGGGGAGGGGGGTCGGGATGGGGATTAGTGGGTTCTAATTTGTTGGTTGTGAGTCGGACATTTATTTTGGTGTACTACTGGTGATACAGTTGACGAACTGAGATGAGGGGATGGAAGTCTGATCCTGCAGGGTCCTGTTGGGTGACTTATCAATTGGCGATGTGGGGAAGGCACCATAGCGATGGGCACGTGGAATGTACAGGGGCTGAATTCCCCAATCAAAAGAAAGTCTGTTTTGTGCAAGATGAGGTACATGTCCATCTCTATAGTGTTCCTGCAGGAGACCCACCTGCTCTCTCAAGATGAAAAGTGCATTAAGAACAGGGAGTTCCCACACCAGTACTTGGCCTCTGGGGGAGAGAAAAAACGGGGGGTGGCTATTCTGGTGGGTGGGCAAATCCCAATTATGAAAGTTAAGGTCCTCCGAGACCCACAGGGAAGATATCTATGCGTCAAGGGCCTGCTATGGGATGGCACGTTCATCTTGGTGTCCTTGTATGCTCCCAACTTTGCCAAGGACAGGTTCCTAGAAAGCCTCCTTCTCAAGATATTGCCATTTGCTGAGGGGCAGATCCTCCTGGGCGGGGATTTAAATTTGGTTCCCAATCCTGTAGTGGATAAGACTCTCCCACCCACTTAGATGGATTTTAAACACTCATTGTTTTGCCTTTTTTTCAGGATTTGGGATTAGTGGACACATGGAGATTGTTTCATGGGGAGAACAGGGATTTCTCCTTCTATTCACATGTCAAAGGCGGTTTCTCGTGGTTGGACCTGGTACTGATACCCAGTGCAGTGTACCCATGTGTCCGGGAGGCAGAAATAGTGATATGTACGCTATCTGACCATGCCCCCATGCTGGTGACCCTAGCAATATGGGATAGACCGGTGGGGCCCAGGCGCCCCTGGAGACTCTACGATCCGGTACTTGGGGACCCTATCATGGTAGGGGAAATGGGGGAAGCGATCTCCAACTACTTTAAAGAAAATGAAGGGTCTGGCCACATGCAGGACATGGTGTGGAACGCCATGTAGGCGAGGTAAGGGGCATACTCATTAGCAAGACAGCAGCATATACCAGAACTAGGAGGTTAATCCGTGAGGGGTTGGAAAAGGAGGTTACCCAGGCCGAGCAGGAGCACAAAAAATCAGGATCCCGCAGAGCAACGAGGGCACTGAAGGTAGCGCGGAAGAAGTTGGAAGCACATCTGGCAGACAGGACAGCGCAGGCAATATTGAAGACTAGGCAGTTATATTATGCCAAGGGGAATTGGGCTAACCGGCTGCTTGCAGCTAAGCTACATAAATTCCAGTCCCTGAAATCAGATCATGCCTTACGGGATGAAAATGGGGTGTTACAGCGGGACGACCCAACCAAACTGAGTATCTTTGAAGCACACTTCTCAGCAGTATTTAAGGGGGATCTCCCGATGGAGGGGGCCCAGGCACGATATCTGAGGGACGCTCACCTGCCTCGCCTCTCACTAGCAGGCCAAGAAGTCCTCAAGGCACCTATAGCCTCAGGGGAAGTGGAGTGGGCGATAAAATCATTGAAAAATAAGGCCCCGGCTCCCGATGGCTTCACAGCCCCTTTTTATATGAAATTCTGCAGTATACTGGTGTCAAGCGACAAAGGTCTCACATGTGCCTCAGAGTCACTGTTGCTGGAAGAGAGGTCAGATCCAGAAGGCTCTGCGGTGGTGTCGTCAGAAGTTCCCTTATTATTGAAGAAGTAGGGTCTGTTCCGGGAACTCGCCACTGTCCTTGCACTGAGGAACAGTAAGCAACAAGAATGATGTTCCCCCAGCGCAGCCCAGGATGGGGAAAAAGCTGATGGCATAAAAAAAAACAGGGTGGTATTTGTAAGGTAGGTTTGTTCATTAGAGATGGTGCCCTCAGTATTCCAGTAGGGGGATCACAGAGAATGTCCAAAAGTCAATAACTGTGTCCAGATGATAGAGACTAGGCAGTGCATTGGAAGGACAGGTAAGAAAGAATCTGTAGTAACAGATGTAGTAACAGAAGCAGCCAGAGAGAGACAGAGACCAAAGGGAGAGATAGCTGCACACGTAACAGAACGGTCACCAGAGCAGGGAAAACCACAAAGAAAGTACCCGGAGAAGCATGATGAACCTGCAGAGGAAAGGAGGAGGCCGGAGAGACCGCTACCCAGAAACGTCGGCTGAGCCCACAATCACAACTTCCGAGGAGAAGAAGGAGTCCTGAGAAACTAAGCCGCACTGAAAGGTAACAAAAGACTCCGGAAAACCAATCGCGGTAGAAATAGCAGAAAAAGGTAAGAGCAGAGAGAGAGACCGGCCAAAGGAAAGCGCCGCCAGAGAAGGGGGCAGCAATAAGAAGTGCCAAACTCCGCAAAAGAAACAAGAAGGGGGGAGCGTGCCCACTAGGCAAGAGGGAAAAAAAGGGTAGAAAAGGAAAAGGGGGGGGTACCGGCTGAGCCAGGTAGTGGCAAGAAGGCTGAAGAAGGTGAGCTAGGACGTGAAGCGAACAAACCGAAGCGGAATACAACAAAAGTTGCAACACACAGGGAGGCGGGACTAACAGGTATAAAAAGGAACAGGTACTGAAAGACTGGACTGTTTGCCGGTAAAGCGAGTGGAACATCCAAGATGGCTCCTCCAACGGGACCATACCTTCCAGGAACCTCTCCTCATGACAACTGGTCCCCCCTTTGGTGAGGTTGTTCAACTCCTTCAGGATCTCTGGGAGGGTTGCCCCGTCTATGGCGGCCTCGTTGACTGTCTTGCTCCCTAAACCAGGGAAGGACCCATCCCTCTGCGATTCATATCGCCCTATCGCACTCACCAATGTAGATTCGAAGCTGTATTCTAAAATATTTGCCCGCCGCATGATGGGGGTTATTCCCGGGCTCGTAGGTGGGGATCAGATGTGATTTATAACAGGGCGGGGGTGCAGGATAATGTGAGACGTGCGTTGGGTTTGTTGGAAGTGGGAAGGAGATCGGGCCTGGACCTGGGAATCGTCACACTGGACTCCTTCGACTGAGTGGACTGGGTTTACCTGAGGAGGGTCCTGGAAAGCTTTGGTTTTGGACCGGGGTATATTTGTCGATTTATGGCGATCTACCAGCCCCAATCCACACGCCTCCGCGTGAATGAGGCATTATCATCCAGCCTAACTATCACAAGAGGCATGAGGCACGGCTGCCCGCTGTCCCCGCTAATCTTTGCCTTATGCATGGACCCTTTCGCCAACCGCATTAGGTCTAATGAAACTAACGAGGGTGTTGGGGTGGGCGTTGCAGACTATAAAAAGTGGCACTTTATTCAGACGACATCTTGCTGACTCTTAGCAACTCTGCCTCCTCCCTGCCGGCGGTGCTGGAGGAGTTGGATGACTTTGGCGGAGCCTCAGGCTTTTGTGTAAACTACGGCAAGTTGCACGGTCTGAATGTGCCCTCAGGCCCAAGGAGAAAGCAGCCATAGGTTCTCTGGCTCCTATACAATGGACCCAGGACTCCATCCCTTATCTGGGGGTCCGAATCCCGAGGAAGCCATCTGAGGTATACTGCCTTAACTTTCCCCTGTTGCTCTCGGAACTATGCAGGGATTTGGGGCGGTGGGGAGATTTCCTGGTTTGGCCACATTGCAGCAGTCAAAATGAACCTTATCCCACGCCTGCTCTACCTATGCTCACAAGTGGCAGTGAGAGTTCCGGACTCAGACCTTCGCTCTCTGAAGGTAAAGACTCTCTGAATCACTTGGGGGAATAAGCGGGCTGGAATATCCAAGAGGGTCCTGCTAAGGCCGGCAAGTGTGGGGGATTGGGGGTCCCGGATGTGTTTCGCTAAATTGTGAAAGTATTTAAAATTACATTGTGAAACCTAGGCCTTCTCCCCTTTACAGGACTCTTAGACTTAGGTGTGTTTTTCCCCAGTATCTAACTAAAGTATCTAAATTACACTGTGAAAATAGTGCCATTCTGCAGTCTGACTTCTTAGCAAAGCATTCATCTAGCAAACATCTAACACTGTCTGAGGGCCTGTCTACTATTGTCTCGCCTCTCTCTTTCAACTCTGCTTGCGCCCCTCCCTGCGTCCTTCCCTAGTGTTCTCCCCGCCCCTGCCCCCTCTGACCCCCCTTCATCTTCTCTCCTCTCTGTCTCCCCTATCTTTTCCAACTGCTTCTCTATCGACTATCCTGCTCTCCTCACTAAATCTGGTAGAAAGAAGTTTAAAAAAGACATTCTGGTCTCCAACCAGGCCTCCCTACAGCGGACACCTATACTAGTGCCTCCTCTAGGCAAACCCTCAGCGACATCCTCTTTGTCGTTCCCTCGACAGACCTATGGGCTCCTCATATGGTCTCTGTGCTTTCTCCTCTCTCTTCTTCTCCCAATAATGGTGGCACCCGATGGGAGGCCCTCCTACCCTCTTTTGACTCTTCTAAGGTCATCATAAATGTTTACCAGAATGGTACCGTCTTTGTCCAAGGCCCTCAAGCCAACCTTCTCCTCTTTGATAGACGTTTCCCACGCCTCATCAACTTCCTTCCTTCTCCTGCTGTCCCCGCTGTTCCCTCCACGGCTTCCTTGCCTCCCCCAGCTGTCTCCTCATTGGCTACCTTGCCCTCTCCTCCTTTCTCTTCTGTTCCCCCTCAGGCTTCTTCTACACCTCCGCAGGGCATACCTCTGATTTGTACCCCTCCCCGGAAGTCTTTCAAGGACGGCAACCTTCTCCACATTGCCACTCTCAACTCTCGCTCAGCTGTCAAACACTCCTCTGACATCTGCCACCTCCTGGAAGAACTTGACCTCGATGTCCTTGGTCTCACTGAGACATGGTTCACGGCCAGTTCTGTCACAAGCTTTGACACTCTCCTCCCTGACGGCTATAAGATCCTCTCCGTGCCCAGGTCCAACCATTCTGGAGGGGGTGTAGCCCTGATCTTCCCCGAGTGGATTCCTGCCTCTGCAATTCCTACGCTGGCCTACTCCTCTTTCAAATGCCTTGTCTGCAGGCTCTCTCTCCTAGCCATTTCCTTACTGTGGCTACCATCTACCGGCTAGCTGGTCAGATCTCCTCCTTCCTCTCTGAGTGGGCGGACCTTTCCTCTTCCCTCGTGATCTCGACCACTCAACTCCTCCTTCTTGGAGACTTAAAACAACCACCTGGATGCTTCCTGTCCTTCGTCTGGACTCTTTCGTGACATCTGTGATGCTCTCTCACTCTCTATTCTCCCCTCGGACCGATGAAGCGCATGTCAGTTGAGGCTTTCACCGCCACTTTCTCACCCCCCCTCCTCCTTTGGCTGACTCACACCCTGACACAGCCCTTTAAGTGCTCCGCTCAGCCATATCTGAAACTCTTAATGTTCTTGCCCCTGTCATGAGGATCCGCTTGAAGCCAAAGCCAAGTGCAACTCCTGGTACGACTCAGAGCTCATCACCCTTAAATGCAGGTTCAGGGTGGCTGAGAGGAAATGGCACGTTTCTGGTACATCCTCTGACAAACTGGCCTGTCGCCTGCTCCAAAGGCAATATCGGCTCTATGTCCGCACCAAGAAGAGAACTCACATCCAAGCCCGCGTCTCTGCGGCATCTAACAACTCGGCCGAACTCTTTGAAATCTGCAAGGAACTGGCTGATGTCTGCACTTACCCATGCACCTGCCACCAGCTGGCCGCACTTCTTATTCATTGTTCCTATTTATTGTTCTATTTATTACTGTTATCCTACGTAATGCACTTCCCCTCTCTCTTCCCCCTCGCACTTCTCCCCTTCCCCACCTCCACTGCACTTGCGCAATCTCAATTTCACCTGGTTTAGTAAGATCGTTGTCTCTGTCTTCCCTCTGTTCCCTCTGTTCCCCTTCCTTGCCTCGCCGCACCTTGAAACACTTGTGTATAGGCGCGTTATAAATGCCATATAATATCATATCATAATTTTGCAGTGCAGCTCTCACACACTTTCACATGGGGAGGGCCCACCTCAATGGCAAAATGGAAATCGATTGAGCAGGCCCAATCATCAGTCGCCTTATCTCGGTTGCCTTACGTAGAGGGGAGACATCTGAGTCGAGAATGTGTCTTCTTCCTGCTCGCAAAAACCAAAAGCACACTTTACTACATGGGCAGGGCATTTTGCAGATGGGGAATCACTAGGAGTTTGGGGCCCTTTTCGCCCGTGTGGAATAACCCGGGGTTCCGGGCGGGATGCACAGGGGTTGGGGGAAAACGTTAATGCATGGGTGGAGGAGGTCTGGAATGCTTACTGCAGCTCTAGGAAGACAATAGGCCACTGGCATTTGAGCAGTGTAAGCTTACTTTTAACCTACAAGAGTCGGAGCGCTGTAGATACAAGTAGCTGAGGTACTGGGCCTCACATCCAGACACGAGGGGTGATGCCATTAGATCTCTCCCCACCTTTGAGCTGACCTTGCAAGACGGTACTATGGTGGGGCGGACCTCAAAGTTATACAAGCTCCTGGACTCAGGCGAGCCTGTCATGCGTTTGCCATGTATTTCTAAAGGGGAAGACGACTTGGGGTGCCCCATTGAGGATGAGGCATGGTTGAGAATATGGGGCCTTTTGCTACACATGGTACCTTGCTGCAGAGAGGCTGCATCACATGGAGAGAGGCTACCCTGCTCTGTGCTGGCAGGGATGTGACTCAGTAGGCTCCCTGTTTCACATGGTATGGTTGTGCCCCAAGGTGGGCCTGTACTGGAAGGAGGTGCTGGCTAGAATAAAAGAGATCAGGGGGTTGTCACTCCCTATGGACCCACAGGTGGTGATTTTAGGGGGAAGGGGCGGTGGGACGTTCCTCCTTACTGGTCCAATGGCATCCTTGGTGAGCCATCTCCTCCTGGCAGCAACACTGGTTATTACCTTCACCTGGAAGATGATTGAGGGCCCGGTGGTTCAGATGTGGTGGGTCAAGGCCTGGGACATACTAGTGGCAGACAAAATTACGGCTCTATACGAAGGGCATTATCCAAAGTATCTCTCAGTGTGGGCCCCGTTAATTGATTACGCTGAGAGATATCCTGCAATGGCCGCTAGGCTCCCAATGATGCATCACATCTCCCCCTTGTGAGCTTGCCCTACCCCTGGAAGCAGGGAGGGGGTGGCTGGAACATTAACTCCTCTCTGCCCCCATCAGCTGCGTTATGAAAATAGACTGTGGTTTAAATGGCAGGGGGGGGGCATGTGTTTCCAGAACTGTGTGAAGATGGTGGGCGGCCTGGTTTGGATGCAGCAAACTCAAGCTTGCACTGCATTGCCGGCCAGGAAGCCTGCAGAACTATGGGTTGTTTCTCCATCAGCTTATATAATCATCTTATATATCTTACTGTACCCAATGCTAAGATGTTTACAGTACTCACAACATGTTATGTTAAATAAAAGTTGTTTGAAAAAAAAAGTAAGGTGTACCTAAAACTAGATATTTTTGTTTGAAAGACATATTCTGGGATGGGTTTGTGGGTGTAAGGATGGAACAGAACCTCTAGGGATAAACGGAAACGAAATTAAGCACAACCCTTATGTGGGACTCTATCCTATTGCCATCCTACCCACCACCTCACTATGCATCTCCTTACCGGCAGTGCAACGACATCTTGCTTTGCTTTTAAAATATTCTCTGATTATGTAACTTGTATGGGTATGGAGAGAACGTGTCTCTTAATTCTATGACTGACTTGATCCCTTTATGTATGTCCTATTGTTCACAGAGCTAGCTTGTTTATGTGGATATTTTTTCATTATTCTGATCTTAAGTGCCAGAATTTAGAAGCCTATTCCCTCATAATTGTTATCAAGCTCTAATGGTACATAAAAAATCCTAGCTCTAATGTAACTAAAGCAAACTAGTCTCTTGCTATTTTCTTTTCCACTGTTGAGGGTTCAGCTGTTTAGTGTGCATCTGAGCTGCAAATATGGGTCTCTACTTTCAAATCTCAAAGGATAAGGGAGAACCTATATGCCAGCTGCATACAAAGTGATCTAAATAATGTCCCCTTTCTTTCAGTCGCAAAGGCTGGTGTTCACCTACAAAAATAACATCTCTTGCAATCAGGTTTAAAGCAGTTGCTCACGCAACACAGCTCTTCTCCCATCTGAATGCCCCTGTGCTCTGCTATCTGCTGAATATGTTTTCTCCTCTTCGTGAGCAGCCGGCTATTAGTTCAAGTTGGCTCCTGTGATCCTCGGAAAAACCAGCATCAAGCTGCTGGAGTTGGCTCACTTCAATCTGACAGCTGGACATCTGGGCCTAGAGAAGACGAAGAAAAACATAGCATATTCTACTGGCCGGGCATGTATGCTCAGGTCAAACAGTTCCACGTGTTCTGCCTAATCTGCCAGAAAATGTTGGCAGACGATATGCCCAGGGCTCTCACTCCAACCAGGGGAGTTGCTAGGTCTGGAAAAGACCCGGGGCTAAGCTGCTGTCGGAACTGTTGGGACTGGGGGCTAGCTAGTCTTTTGGCTGTAGCTCCTGAGATTCTATCGGGGGCTACAACCAAAAGATCAGGGGCTATAGCCCCCCTAGCCCCCCCCTGGCAACGCCCCTGACTCCAACCATTGACTATTATCGAAATTCCATTCTACTGAATCAGCATGGGTATCGTGGTGTCCCTGGAGTGCTCCTGGGTGGGAAAGAAGTATATCCTTGTGTGGGCAGTTAACAGCTGGACACCAATAATGGTTAAAACATATTGGTTTAATGAAAAGAATAGTGATTACAACAAAGAAATCAGCTCCCTTCAGCAAGGCAAAGTATTTATTGTCTTTTCTACATTTTCCTGGTTAGAGCGCTGGGATTTGGTTTTTCCATGGTTCTTCTTTCTTCCTTTCCAATCTTCAGCCTAATAGGTCCAGCAGTACTCAAGTCCTTCTGCACAACGTTCTTCCTCCTGCAAGGTAAGGAGTCCACACAATACAATGCAACATTTCCACTGGCTTTTATACTTCCTTGCCTCCCTCTCCACCAATCAGCAATGTTTCCCTGGTGAGGACCAATCTCTTGTATTATACCCTCTGTCCAGCCCCATTTCCTTCCTCATCTGTCAGCCGGCCGCCATGATACCATTTCTTTGCCCGCATGGTTTTCAGCATTCCAGACCTGGATCCAGCAACTGTCACTGAGTCCACAGGCCGCTGTATGGATATATCTCAGTCTGATCGGAGGAGGCACATTCTGGCTTCCATCCAAGGTATGTGGTATGGATGGTATCTGTTCCAACCTCTGGTTTGGGCTGAGTGGATATTGGTTGGCATTTTATGTTTTTCTGGAGAAGCCGACACACATATAACACTGACGCCATTGCGAGATGGCGTGCCTCATCACGAGTTGGGTGGTAATCCTTAAATGCAGTGGTAATGCTATTACCACTGCATTTCAGGGTCCGCCTTCAAACATGAGTCTGGTGTTTACCCCCAGCTCAGAGCAGGGGGTAAACATGGCCAAAAAATGCCAATTTTCAGGCGCTTTTAGCGCATGCTAATTGCGCCAGAAATTCCCCATTGGTCCAATGGACCCAATGGGGAAAAGGGAATTATTTTTACTGCCCAACCAGTGATCCGGCGTTAATACCACCAGATGGGTGGGTGGTAACGGGTGGGTGGTAACACAAATACATTTGGGCGGTATCCCTGTTGGGATACCGCCCAACTTGTGATGAGGCCCAGCGTCTTGGCAAGTTCGCCTGACTCGTCCCACATAGGTCGGGCTGCCACGCAACCACTGTCTGAGCTGGTTGCTTCTGCCACTTTTCCCGTTTGTAAAACAGAGATGATGCTCATACATTTTTCCTAAATTGTAGGAACTAGGCACTTCCCCCTTCTCGTCGATTCGCATTGCAAACTCCTTTCTGTTTACTGTTGTCCGGGAGCTATGAACTTTGCGCTTGTTACAACTTAAAATCTTGGATTATGCTGCCAGATATTTGAAGGCCCTTGAGGAGCATCAACACCAAGGCTTTACTCAAGTGCCCATCCCATTCTTCACTGAGTAGGCTTCTCAACTCAAATCCCCACACACCAGGCAGCAGTTTCATGTCCAAGATGATGGGCAAAGTGAGATACCTGATGAAGATCAAGACCCTTAGAACATCAGTGTATCATTCTCAGACCAATGGGCAGGTTGAGAGGTTAAACCGAATGTAACACATCCGGAGAAAGCTGGTCACTAACGATGGGGAAATCATGGGAAAAACTTTGATGATTTAATCCCATGGGCTCTTTTTTTGTGAGGAAGATGCTGGTATTTTTCAGTAGATCTAAAATGCCCACCAAAGGGTTGCTGGGAATTTTAGTTCTAGGACAAATTCAAGGATTTTAGCCTCGGCAGGATTTAATCAAATGGGCCCCCTAATCTGTCAACATATAGTCTGCACACCTCTAATCTTTACGAGTCTCCTTAACACAACATCACCATCACCTCCCTTTCTCGCCATGCATTCACCCATATATTAGGACCTGAGCAGGGGACCTTTTTTCTCTGGGTGAAGTCTATAACTGTTCTCTGGGGCAATGCTATCAATGAAACCATGGTCGGGGTGGAGTCATGATATGATACCCTATGGCATTTAATAACGCACCTATACACAAGTGTTTCAAGGCGTGACAAGGCAAGGGGGGAAAGCAAGGGAGGACAAAAAAACAGCGATCTTACTAGGCCTAGTGAAATTCAGATCGTGCAAGTACAGGGGAACGGGGAGGGGAGAAGTGCTGGGGGTATGTTGGACAAGTACAGGACAAAGGAACAGGAAACAACAAGTAGTGCAGCCAACGGGTGGCAAGTGTGGGTGTTCAGAAGTGCAGACAACAAGTGTCTAGTAAGTTCAGGAGAGGGGACTGTAGGGTTACAGATACAGACCACAAGTGCAGGGGGTGCCAAGAAGCAGTGCGGGTTTGCAGCTGGAAAGGCAGGGACCTGGGCCCAAATTCAGAGGGTGGCCAAGTGACCAGTGCAGTATCAGACAGGGGGTCAGCAGGGGAGAGGAAGAGAGAAGGCAGAAGCAAAGAGGAAGTTCTTGAGGGTCTTCCGGGAACCGGAGATGGTTCTGCTCTAGTTTCAGAGAGGCAGGGAGGCTGTTCCAGGGGGAGGTGCCAGCCGAAGAAAGAGATCTGGCCTCAACTAGTTGCTTGGAGAAGCGACTGACCCTCAACGAGTTGGAGGTGGAGGAGTGAAGAGCTCGACTAGGAAGATATTTCCGAAGAGAGAGTTGGAGGTATTGCGGTCCCAGGCCGCAGAAGGCCTTGTGTACAATACAGAGGATTTTGAACTTGATCCTTGCAGCCAGTGGGAGCCAATGGAGGGATAGGATCCCTGGGCTTGAGGCCAAGGACAAGTCTTGCAGTCCTGTTCTGGATGAGTTGTAGAGGAAGGAGAGTAGAGGCAGACAGATTTAAAAAGAGGCTGTTGAAGTAGTCATGCCTAGAGAGAACCAGAGCTCTGGAGACAGTGAGCTTCTGGGGGAAAGAGAGGATGGGAAAAATACCTCAGAGGCATGCAGTAGAAAACAGTGAGGCCTAGGTAAGGCACAGCATGACATACACATGTATGTGGTTGTGCTTTTCAAATTCTGCTAAGGTGATGATGCTGCTCTCTTGGCGTTCCTAATCTTCCCTGATCATATCTAAGAAAATACTAGTTTCTGGCCATATATCAGTTTCAACAGTGCGAAGCGTGTGGAAGTTTGAAGTGTATAATATCTGCAAAAGACACCAAGCATAACAAGTGCCTTTATGAAAGTACAAGAAGCATACAATTTGTTTTAGACCTGGAGATAGAAATGGCAAGTGGAACTAACCAGACCACTTCTGAAGGTACTGATGGAGTCTGGCTGAGCTCACAGGTCTTTACTCATGAGTTGGTGTTGTGACGAATCCAGAGAATTAATCCCTTCTCCCCAAGAGGGCCTTCCCTTATGAGGCTAGGGAGGGGAGCCCGCTCTGCAACACCCTTCCTAGGTGTCAAGGCAAGTGGGACCTCACCGAAAGAAACTCCCCTGTGGGGACAAGGACTCCCATTCCTGCGAGGAACTCCCTAAGAAACCTTACAACCATAGCTCTTCAAAAATCTCCAGCAAAGAAATGTATGAAAAATATGCTAACGTGTTATTGCCATCAAGAAACTCTGATTTCTCAGTTACAAGAAAAATCATTTACAACTGAGATGAAGAAGATGTATGGATGAATAAAGATGACAGAGAAAACACAAAGAAAAGATGCAAGGCTCCACTGGGGATGTCCCATGGCTATGTAATAGAAGAAAGGGGCAGAGACTGGAGAGGGAGGCGCGACAAAGCCAGCAAGGTATAAACTTGCTTGCGGGCTTATGCGAAGATGTGACTGACGCACAGCATCCTGTGATTGAGAGAAAGCAACCTGCAGTGTTAGACGTACAGCGTCAAATAACCGAAAGGAAGAGAGAATCCAAAAAGGATGTGAGGCATCCTTATCCTGAGAGCGGGTCGAGTGCTGGCGTGACCACAACCAGGCCGTGGTGGACCAGAGGTCCCTCGAACGACACTGATACCACTCACCCATATCCGATGCTGAACCTACCGGAAGTGGGGATACCAGGGAATCCATCTGTATAGCGGCATTAGGGAACAAAAGAGTAATCACAAGAGGACAAACTGGAGAGAACGCCCCAGATGAAAAGCAAACCCGGTGACATTATCCCTAAACACGTCAGGTAACGGGGAAAATTGAAATCCGGGAGGGGGACAGAAGAGAATCATTACTGGAATGCTCATACTCTCCCTAGTCGAGATAAAGCGGTGACATTGGGTGAAGTTAACATGTATATCATTAATGGAACGTTCATACTCATCCCACAGTATGTTTAATGAACTGAGTTTAATGAACTGAATGAGAATTATTACTGAAGTGTTCATACTCATCCCTGTCAAGGAGAAAGTCTTGACTAAATAATAAGAGAAGGAACACATCTCAAGATTGGAATGTTCACATGGAGATCAACAGACCAGGAAGGTCTAACCAGAGAAGAAGAATATAATAGAAAAGGAAAGCCTAAACAGAAGGTGGGAATAGAGAGCCAGGGCAAAAGCCAAAGAGAAACCCGAGACTATGAGCTATGTATCAGGGGTCCGAGAAGCCCAGGAGAAAAGTCAAAGTGTTGGATAAAACTGCCTTGGGTATAGGAAAGAATAACCCCAACTGAAATAAGTACAGAAAAGAACAGGAAAGGAGTAGAGCATAATTATCTAAGAAAGAAAAAACAGGAATTGAACAACCCTGTAAAGGAACTGTATGAACTGATCAAAACAATCACCAATAACTATTTGGGGATAGTTTACTGAACTGATTGTGGTGAAAAAACAGTCTTCAGGAGAAGGGAGCCATTCTCCTGCTTTTGTTTGTTATAATAGTGGTAGGTTTAGAATAGATTCGTTTAGACGTTGGATAGGTTCGGATTTAGACTTTCACTGATGACTGACTAGCACCTTAGTTCGTTTTGGTAGGTAGGTAAACACCTTATGGGGAAAGGTAGGCATTTATTCTTTAAGTTAATAAAACGTTCAAGAAGATGGACAATCAGAGTCTGAATCCTTCTTCTGACTCGCCAAAGTATCCTCATGAGCTATACCCCATTACATATTTTCACAAACTGAGAGATACAGAGTTCTCTTGAAGCATAAATAAAAGAACCCCAGGGAGTTGATGCTTGAGATTATAGAGCAGCATGCAGCTAGCAGCAAGGCGGAACAACGAACTAACAACAAGGTGGCAGTCTGGCAATATGACGGCTCGAAGCACTGAGGAACCACGAGAGGAGAGGCAAACAAGGACTGGTGACTAATTAGCCCTTCCGAAGCCTGCTGAGAGAAAAGGAAGAAATTAATCCACTCCAATGGAGTGAGAAGGAGTGAGGGTTAAGTGCTGTCTGAAGCCAATCTTGAGAGCATTTCAGGTGCAGGGAGGCCTAGTGAATGCAGTCTTGAGAGAGCCAGGAGCGGACTGGCATCTAGGAGAGCAGAGAGCATCAGGAGAATCAGTTGCATAAAACCAAGAGCAGAAGAAACCCATGGACCAGAGGCTATAGCAGAGATCTTGTAAATGGATCTGGGTTTTAGGGGCTGGATCCACTTAGTCACCTAACATGGAGAATGCTTCTTACCAATGGAAAGGGCACCATATGCTTTACTGAGCATGGGAAGGGCACCATAGCCCTTACTGATAGAAAGGGGGGACGAACCATATACCCTACCATGAGTGGGAAGGGCACAGCATCCCCTTATCCCTTCCTGGACATGTGAAGCAATCCCATCACTTTGTTACCCTGTCACCTTATCAACAACGTATAAGGGTTTCCAACACATGACCTTCAAGAATATTCTATGACTTCACTAAGAAGTACTTCATTCCTTCCAATTATCACCAAGGTCTTCTACGGGGCAATGGGCATTCCTGGTCTCCCAAGGTCACCTCTAACATCTTAAAGAGAAATCAGCACAGATGTGTAACCATGATACAATTAAGATTCACACTTTCTTATCATCATTAATTTTGTATTGCTTTGTTTAGTACATGAATCTGCTTTTGGCATGTAAGTGAGGTTCTGAATAGATAGAGGTTATGAATAAACATCAGAATGCTAGAGTACGAGTAAATACTGCTTTGGTGTGCCAGGTTTCTTTTCTCCGTCCTGACTGCAAGCATATAATTCAAATGGAGCCTCTCTAAGCTACACTAGGCCTGAGTGTTGTATATAACGGAGCAGTTTTCTCACATGTCTGTACTCTTCTCGTTTTCATTTGAATTTGCTTTCAATTACATTTCCAATCTACATTCTTTACGCAATTATACACATGCATTTGCATTTCCCTTCCACAGAACTCCCTGCTTTGAGGCTAATGACTACTGTCCTCACACCTCCAAATACTTTGACCTATCAGCTCAAGGAAACCAGATTTCTTCTCAAACATCTCTTCTGTTGTCCTCATCCGCATTATTTAATCCTGAACCCTCAAAGAATGAACTGTTTTCCTTTTCAGATGTTTGAAAACATCTGATTAACAAACATACGCAATACATTTCCAAAAGGATAGCACAACTCATCAGAGCTCCATCAGTTACAGAAGTGCCTAGTACGCCAACATAATTGATTAGATAAGACCAAAAGGACCATCCAGTGTATTAATCTCATTGTTTATACAGCCAATAATAAGTGTAAAAATGTCAGTAAGATTATCATCATAATTTGGAATAAATGCACAACTTTCAAATCCAATTAAGGGACAGATGCCTCCTTTTTAGGCCAGGATAGTTTCTACGGCTATTTGGTTCTGAAGTACCATAGTGCATGCAGCTACCTGTTCATGAGCAATCAGTGAAAGAAACATTGAGCTGCCTTTTGCCTCTCTCTTTAGTAGCATGGATTATTTAAGGGTGTTATCACGGTTCAGTGTGATGCCTTTTCCAGGCATTTACTATCCCATGCCTTCAATGAAGTTTTCCCAACCAGATTCTGTTTTGTCTCTTGGATTTAATGGCAGTTTTGGAGAGTGTCTAATAGCAGGTAGAACTTCTACCATATAACAACGTTCACCCCAATCTATAGGTAACCAGCTATAGGCTGAAATACCACAGATAAAATAGGTCCCATGGTAGGTGGCGTAACCAAATTTAGCAAAAGAAAAGCATTTATCAAAAGAGAAGGTAACAGTGTTCATAAGAACACTAGGGCTGGTGGATAGAGAATATCTGCATCTACTACTGACCATAAACCGGGAACCATGATTAGTCTAACAGAGAAGGCCTGTGGCAAGAGAATGTAATCATATTGCAGCGTTTCGTTTAAGGAAGCTGATATGGGGGAGGAAAATTGGTAAAGCCTGAAAACCCTACCTGTGAGTAAGGATTACAACAAGGTTTAGGGGCACTGGATCTGAAAACTAGTATCAAATCATTGCAGATGTCTCTCAGTTAAAAATAGCTGGTGCCATAGGGACACATGTTTCTAGGTCATGTGGTAGATGGACACGGACCCAGCAGCTGGATACTTTCTGGATGCAGGCATACCGCCAATTAGCATGAATAAACATATTTTTGCGTTCTATCCCAGGATGGGCATTAGGGCCCTGTGATTCTTGACAAATGGTATTAAATGATCGAGCAGTTAAAACAATTGCCAACATCAGGAAACATGAAAGATTAATTTTGATGAATCAGATAATAGTTACCTCATTTGAAAAAGTTCTTGATACAAGATATCAGCGCAGTTCAAACATCTGTTCTGTCTTCACGTGCCTTCAAGAAGTTGGTATGCTGCATACAGACTAAAAAGGAACAAAAAAACAGTAATGCAGACCAACAACAGAGGTTGTGATCTGGTCTGTTTGCACCAATGGATGATTGGGGCAGTCAGCAGTGTTGTGCATTGTTAGAAATTACCCTACATATACATACGTATGAGGATCAGGATACCAGCTATGAACAAGAATAACCCAGTGGCACGATTGTAAAAAAGTAGTCAGGAGAGCCTTGAACAAAATCTTCTTTACAGCTTCTCCAGTTGTTTCTTTCAACTTCACCTTGCTCGAATGACAAAATAGTGATACGACCGTGAATTTTGTAATTGTGTAATGTGATTAGAAACTAATTGTGTATATTGCTTTTCAGCAAATCACTTAATCACTGCTCTGTCCTCTGCGTGGACATAAATGGTATTTGCACTAGAATGCAGAATCAGGAACGTGTAGAGCACAATGAGATTGTTGCTGCATACTGTGAGAAACCTGAGGGCTTTCTCACTTATGGACCCCAGGGATTCTTTGTTCGGGTGGCCAGGGCACAGCAATTGCCTTTGGAACTAGACACTGGAGGTGGACCAGTGCGGGATGATCATCTGAGCAGGGGGTCCTTGGGGATAGTTGGAGGAATGCCCTTGGGAGAGACGCGGTATTCCCCAGTTCTGAGAAACCCCTTCCCAACACTTCTTCCACCTCCATAGGTTGTTATTAATCCTGTCTTGTCCCCTCCCCAATTCCTACAGGTACTAACATTAAAGGGAGGCATAGGAGAAGAAATATAACCCTATCACCATGGGACATTGTCATCTAAAACCCATTCACCTACAACCACACATCTGCCCCCTTCACCCTGACAAATACTTACAGAAGTTTCCCTCCATCATTAGGGAAACTACAACTCCCATTGCCTTCTTTCAAAACCACTGGGACGAAGAAGAAGAGGAAAGGAGCTATGAAGATTGCCCATAGGAACCCATGTACCATGGATTCCCATGGGCAGTCTCCATCTTGTCCCATTAACTAGGGCAGGCAGGGTCAGGCCTCCCTTTTCAACCACCCACACCTGACTCCAATTAACGCTCCTTCCTTAGTATAAAAGGTGGAGCACTGATACACACTTTGAGTGAGCTGGGGATGCAGTGCGGACCAGAGGAGCGGACCAGAGGAGCGGACCAGAGGAGCGGACCAGAGGAGCGGACCAGAAAAGGAAAGGGAAAGGAAGGGAAGGGCTAAGATGCTGATCCTGTGTTGTTGAAGGGCTGCAGCAGGGTTGAGGAGCTGTGTCTTCCAAGAGCCAGAGAGGGCAGATCAATCCTGCTGAATTTGTCCACTGAAGTATTCGTTTCCCCTGGGTATATGAAGGGAAGACCCAGAGAGCTCCAGATATGTTGCTCAACAGAGCTGTGCTATCTGGGTGAGTCTCATGGCAAGAGAGAGGAAATCCCAGTGAGCGTGTGTGTGGCTGGAGCGGGAACCTGAGCACTGAATTTAAGAAAGAAAGCAGGAAATATAAAGGCCCATGCAAGGCATTATGGGACTTGAAGTTCTTTTTTAATTGAGGTGAAATTGAACTGTAAAATAAAGTAACAGAGTGGTCTGTTGGAAAACGAAAGTAAGCCAATTCGAAAGACTCTGTGCACTGTGAAAGGGCTCCAAGTTCAAATGAGGGAGACAAAGAAATTGTGTTTGAAAGTGCTCCGAGCCCGAACGAGGGAGACCCAGAAATTGTTTGAAAGGGGTCCGAGCCTGAATGAGGGAGACCCAGAAATTGTGTTTGAAATGAGTCTGAGTCCGAACGAGGGAGACCCAGAAATTGTGTTTAAAGAGAGACATTATTTTGTTAAACCCAAGGCTAAATAGAGCCTGATAAGATTGTGCGAACGGTTGAATTTTGTCAAATATTTGAACTGTATAAAAGCCTACAGGTACCATAACGCATTGCAAATGCTAAAGAATAAAGCTAGGGGAAGGGAACCCCGAGAAAGTAAAGTGAAAAGGTTAGAGCCTGAAAGAGAGGTACCAAGGAAAATAATTGAAAGTGAGAGCCTAGATCTGGTTGAGGGGGCCTGTAGAGACTTAAAATACCTTTTCCTTTGGAACTTTTGTGGCTGTGCTGAATAGCTTGCAACATTTGTGTTGGTGCTGCAAAATGCAGGGGATTGATCTGGACTTGGGTAAAAGGAAGACTGAGAGTTCAAAACCCCGAATTTTGAGACGGGGTACGTGAATGCCAAGCTGGCTTTGGAGGGCCGAGCTAGCCACCCCAGGTGTACTTGCATAGCAGAGTGTGCCCATACATCAAGTGCTCCACCCCATGCCATGTGTTACACGATGTGGGCAAGAATCTTTTGATGCCATTCTGTCACAATTTTGTTTCCCACTGATTTTCTGTTTGTGTTACATTTACCTATTTCACTTGTATGGTATTATAGTGAGGGCAGGCAATAGGTTTTCTAGTTTATTTGTCATTCTTTTGGACTAATGACGGCAAACTAGGACTGTTTTCTTTTATTTAGATGGTAGTGTGTGCTCCCATCTTTAGTGTTAGGGCAAGACAGGAGTTCTTCCAATCCCCTTTTGAAGTAAATAAAATTGGTGATTTGTATCTTTTGTATTCACCTCCTTCTTGTGATACCATGCCTTCCTCACATACCCTTCCGCTTCTGTGTCAGCACTCACTGATGATGAGACTGCACCATTGACTGAATCTAACTGCGAACCCTGTGCTGAAGCTGTAGCACTACTCTAAACAGGTGTCAGATACTTGGCACTCGCCATAGTAGTGTCGCACGCAGAAGTGCGTTCCCTGACAGGGTCAGGGTTCTAACCCTGTGAGGGAGACGTGAGACATGTAAGGAAGGCATGGTATCAACAGTAAGACCGACACAAGTGACCACAGTTCAAGGGTGTTTATTGAACTTCAACGATGTTGTGACTAACGTCTGTAACCCTAAAGCTGCAAATGGGAGAAAGCTGCGACCATTAAATAATAATAATAATGCAGTCCTATTGGAGTCTCGTCAAGTAAAAGTGCCTATACTAAAAATAAAAAACTATTGCCAGTCCTTACCGCTAAATACTGTAGGGGTAGTGTTCATGAAAAAGAAAGAAGTGTTCACAAAATGACATGTCAGGATGTTCAGGCTGCCTCCCTTCCCCACGTTTTCAGCACGGGACAAGGTGGTTCACTCGAGGAAAGTATGCACTCTTCAGCATGAGGATACAGTTCCATTAGCAGCATCACTGACGATTGTTAATGTGGATCCCCCTCTGCTGGGCTCAGATCCACCTTTTTTTAAATGTTCTGAGAATATTCTTTCTCGGGTGACTCACGGTTCACCCCGGATCCCCCTCAGCCAGGCTCAGATCCTTCCTCTTACACAATTAGTCTCCCTCAGCCGGGCTGGACCAATTTCAGTTTACATTAAACTATACTTTTTTCAAATGTGCACAGGGTTTAGCTTGACCCGTTGCAGGATCACTTTGATTTGAAATTTCCCTTTTCACAGTTGCCAACCAGTTGGATACCTAACAGAGACCTTCGAATGGGCACCCACGTGGCGCTGGACAACTCTGTCTACGGTATCTATCTTGGCCTCCAAAGTTCAGTCATTTCTCTGGTTTTCAATTATATATGTGTCGCTCGTTACATACTTTTCACACACTGTTCTCTTTAGATTTCTTCATACAATTATGTCTGCTTGCTTGGAACCTTGGTTGTAGCACAGGCTGGTCTGGTATCAGTTTCTCCGACTCAGCGGCTGTGCTGTCTTTCCTGGCGCTGCTTTGTTGTAGGAGCCAAAGACAGTCCCACAGCGGCAATCGTTCCTCCCCGCCTTGGTTACCGACGCAGGAGAGCCCCGGGTACCTCTGACACACAAGGCAGGTTTCTTCAGTTTTAGTCCCCGGTCTTAGGTTTCTTATTTTCCAAGGTTGACGAAAGTAACGGTCCGAAAAAGTCAAGAGCACTTCCCTTTCTGGTCTCACCGTCTTTTTCCTCGTATTAAACTGCCATCTTGGAACTGCTGCTTCCTTGTGTGCTTTGCCTTGCTCAGAGTGTGTTTTCGTGCTCTGCCTTTTATCGGTGTGGGAAAGTGTGATGGAAATCAGGTGTGCGTAATGATCATTAATTGCCTGGCCTTGCCTGACCATTGTATTGGGACATGTCAGGGATATGGCTCTGGTATTACTCCATTTTCGCTCACGGTGAGCTGTCTGTGAGAAACTGTTTGTGTCGGGAAACGGGGGGAGTACCTAGGTATCCTCCCTGGTCGGATGGGGAAAAGGTGTTACAGGAGAAGGGGATACCCACATCTCAGCATCCAGTGTCCCACTCCCCAAAGACCCCTCATCCAGGTGATCCTCCTGCACTGGTCCACCCCCAGGAACTGGATCCAAAGCGATGGCTGTGTCCTGGCCACCTGGATGACAGGTCCCCGGGGACTAACGGGCGAGACACCTTCAGGTTTCTCATAGACCCCACCGACCTGGGACAGGGAGCTACATGGATGCAAGCCAGAGTCAGCCCTGTCCCTGTGGAGTGAGTTGAAGGAGGGGGTTAATGTCGATGCCACCCTCTGTCACATGCAACCTCCCTTTACTGTTTCTGGCCATTATTCACTCTTTTCTGTTTCAGATCTTGAACTCCCAGAATGCACCTGGGAGCAACATCCAAACCCCAGACAAATAATGGGGAAACAGAAAATGGACTGAGGGTATGGAGAGACTGCAGGGCAAAAGGAGAGACAGAGAAACCCTTCCCAAACTGAAATGGCAACAAAACTCACGAGCCATGAGGAAAGCCCAATGGAAAATGAGCAGCTTCAGCATCTGGATGCTGCCCTGCAAACAGAGACTGAAAATGCGGTGGGGATACGAGGGGTTCTTAAAGCTTTTCACATGTACAACCCAGACCCTGGAGAAAAGACAGGCACTGATTGGTCCTTAGAGTCAGGTTAGTGATGGTACTAATGAAGGAGCGGGGGAGGGAGGCTAGAATCAGGAAAGCAACAGTATATAAAGGGAGTGAATGGAAGGCAGAGTGTTGGTTGGAGGGGTGAGGTCAGGAGGTGTGAAGGTGGAATGAGAGACTAGAGGGAGGATGTACAGCAGAGTGGAGTGCTGAAGAGTTGGTAGCAGAGTTGCAGCGGAGTGCAGGTGAGATATTGATTGTGGGAAAGTGGTACCGGTTGCATGTAATATAGAGTGAGAAGTGGGGTGTAACAGGTGAGCAAGAAAGAAAGAATGAAAGATAGATACAAAATATTTATTAAGCGCAGGCTTATTACCAGACAACCAGTTTCAAGTCACTAAAGACATACAAAGAAAACCACAATTAACATAACAAAACAGGAGTTAAATACACATAAAACAAATTCTGGGCACCAGGCAATATCCAAGTGTTTTCTATCTGTCCTATTGCTAAGAAATGAAAAAGGAACTAGACAGACTTTTTTTTAAAAACCTTGCCTTAAAACTTCGCACAGTGTGACTATTTCAAATGCAGTAGTCTAAAGTGCCAATCATTTTGCCTCCAAAGCTTTTTATTTGTGTACTTTTGACCACCTGCACTAAATCTTTCCCAATTGATTGAAGCACTCGGAAGTGAGGCTTTACAAACAGCACAAGGTAATTGGGCGCCATTCCCTGAATGATTTTCCAAATCAATGTTAAAACTCGAATTTGAATGAGGAACTCAGTTTTTCGGCCAATGGAATAGAGTGCAAGCTTCAGAAATGTGCTCATACTTTAAGCAATATGTTTTTATTGAAACCTTTTACAGTGTACAGCATGTCAGCAACTTACTTTTTTTTTAGCCCATAGGTCATTCAGACAGCACGATTTCAAACAGCCTGTAACTGAGCTGTGCATTTTTTCGCAATGGCCAGACAGATAGATGCGCATTGTATTCTGGATAGTACCACTGCTTGAACCTTTCATTGGTTTGAATCTAAAAATAACCACATCTGCATTATTTTTCAGATGAAAGTTCGCACTGTTCACTGCAGAATCCACCTGAGGGGTGAAGCTTACTATCAATCAACACTCCCAGGTTTCTAACTA